>NC_092758.1:79892279-81238351 GCF_047496795.1 Chiloscyllium punctatum
CCACCACCTGCAAGTTCCCCTCCAAGCCACTCACCATCCTGACTTGGAGATATATCACCCATCCTTCTGTGTCCCTCAGTCAAAATCCTGAAATTCTCCCCAGTAACACTGTGGCTCCACCTAAACCCTCTGAAGAGTAACCCACCCAGACCCATTCCTCTACCCGATTACTCTACATTTACCCCTGACTAATGCACCTAATCTACACATCCCCAAACACTATGGGGGCAATTTAGCATGGCCAATTCACCTAACCTACACACCTTTGGAAACCGGAGCACCTGGAGGAAACCCAAACCACACAGATAGTTGCTCGAGGCTGGAATCGAACCTGGGTCGCTGGTGCAGTGAGGTAGCAGTGCTAGCCACAGTGCTACCAAAGGGAAGACCAGCTCTTTGAGCCAGTTCACTCCATAACTCACCTTTCCAAAGCCTGACTTCACTATCGAGGTGGCTCTGGATCCACCATTAGAGAGACCTCCGCTGCAGCAATTATAGAAAGCACGTAGGATGATAGTGTATGTGTGTTGGTGCAGGGTACAAAGATGGGGAGGTTTGGTGTCAGTGGATTTACTCTCTTCCAACTCCCTATCCACCAAAACTGTCAGTCAGAACGGATGGTAGTCAGAGAGTCAGGGAGAACCAAGGTCTTAGTCAAAGAGGTTCTGTCGAGTTTAGGCACAACAGCCCTCCAAAGAGACACAGGATAGAGTGGGTGGACCGTGAAATAGGAGCAGGCCAGAGATTTGGTCTTTTTTTTTATTACTACCTCCCAGTCAGGGTCCTGGCTTAGTTTGGCAAGAGGTTAGGTTAGAGGAGAGTGCGTGGGCTTTTCTACATTGTTGCTGGTTCCATTAGTTAATGCAGCACATGATTCTGCATGGATCCTGTGCCCATTTCGAGCTGAGGTAACATCTTTGGTGTGTGACCTGTGCTCCATTAGCAAAGGCAGTGGCAAGGGTGTGAAAATGGATATTTGTGGCTCTTGAGTAGGATATTCTTGACCTATGCCCATGGAGGCCAGGACTGGACTTAGTTTTTGGTGTTCTACAATGATTGAGAGTAAGAGAGAGAGAGAGAGAGAAAATAAAGAGGCTGAGGGGTGACCTTATAGAAGTTTATAAAATCATGATAGGCATGGATAGGATGAATAGGCAAGGACTTTTCCCCAGGGTAGGGGAGTCCAAAACTGGAGGGCATAGGTTTAAGGTGAAAGGGGAAAGATTTAAAAGGGACTGAAGGGACAACCTTTTCATGCAGAGGGTGGTGTGTGTATGGAGTGAGCTGACAGAGGAAGTGATGGAGGCTGGTAAAATTACAACATTTAAAAGGCATGATAGTTATATGAATAGGAAAGATTTGGACAAATATTGGCCAAATGCTGGCAAATGGGTCTAGATCAATTTAGGATATCTGGTTGGCATGGACAAGTTAGACTGAAGGGTCTGTTTCTGTGCTGTACATCTCTATGTCTCTATAACTCTTTGACACAGAAATTAGTTGAGATCTGAAACACAGTTCCCAGCTTGGAGGCCACTCCTTTAGTTTGCTGAGGCCCTAAGCTCCGGACATCCCTATAATTCTTTGTCAACTCTTTCTTGCTTTGAGACTCTCTCTAAAATCTATAATCCTTTTGTGACCTTTCTTAATATCCCCTTGTTTGTCTCAGATTTTGTTTGCTGCTGTTAATGTTTTAATACATTACAAGAACTACATAAATATAAGTAACTGATGCATTACATGTCTCCATGACTTGACTCACTGGAAATGGGTGAGATGTCTGATGACAATTAAACTGCACTTCAGTGGGCGATAGCGCTCTGAGATGAGGAAGTGAGAGGAAAAGAAACAAAGACTTTGAGAAAATATTATGTTACTTTTGAAATGACTGTATATTTTAATATTATGTGGGGGTTTTCAGTTAGAAATTAATATTTACCAAATTTTTGATGTACTTAGATCAAACTAGAACAGTCGTGAGGAAGTTTCGGTATGAAGAATAATTCTTTTCACTATTCAAACATGTTTTCAAATGTTGTTTTTACACTTCAGCTAGAAACCCTGCTAATCAATCAAACTCATGAATCATATCCTACTTTTGCATTAATTAAGCTCTAATTAATGAAATAATAATTGTATCTTGCCCAATAAATATTTTAGCCAAACACCGAGAGCCGTAAATTAGGACTGATGCTGTTTAGTTGTACAAAACTGCTGTTAATAATGTTCCCAATGCTCTCAGGAATGCGTTTATATAGTACAATCCTTTTAATTATATTTAAAATAATATTATATTGTATAACGTTTTAAATAGTAACAGTTTGCTTTCTAATCGCCATCTCCACAGGGCTCACTGGGCCTATTGTACAGTGGGATAAAACATCCTTATCTTGAGGCAACAATAGATTGGGTGGTAATCCTCTGACTTTTGTCCATGGGATTTCTTAACAAAAAAATGGGTTAATTATCACCTACTGTAGCTCTTTGACTAACAAAAGACACAGGCCTCTTTTCTTCCTTTCTGGCTTACTGTAGGTCCTTTGAAATACGATAGTTTAATCGGCAACACCTTCTGTATGACCATTTATGCATGCAAAGGCCTTCTATAGGTATCTCATGTTGCTGGGAACCTTACAGCAGTGAGGAGATGTGACCTTTAGACTCCCTTTCATATGAAAATCCAATACACTTGGTGGGTTGGATCTTACCTCTCAGAGAGCCTATTTGCTTGCTAATTGTTTAATTTTCTTTTCTGTATATCAAGAATGCTTCCCTCCCCCACCCCTCCCCATTAAATTGGTTTTGACATGACAATGTAACAGGGGCATTGAGAAGAGTATTAACATTTTTGGCGTTACACAAAAAAGAGGTTGCTTTTCTCCCCCCTTCTCTCAGGAGCGATAAAGAGCCAGAAACACACAAGCCCGGAATACGCTTGAATATAAAGGGATTTGGAGGTGGGGGTGGCACAGAGAGAGAGAGAGAGAGGCAGGCTGTGGAAATATTCCAAGCTTGACATTTTCCTACACTTGTCTGGGTCGATAACCATCAAACTGCTCGGAGTTCCCATCCATGAAGTGGAGAATGTCAGCTGTCATTCAGAGCTCAGAAAGGCTGATGGTAGATCAAGAGCAGAATAAAAGCCATCAGGATTGTTTGTACCATTGCCATTTCTTGTCCCTCTTCCTCACTTCCCACAGTCGTCCGGATGAATGGGTTGAAGGCGTCAGATACAGCGACCGGCATTCCACCCCTGACACCCCCTCCACCCTGTCCGCATACCTCAGCTATCCTTTTTCTTTATTTCTTTTAAAAGAAAGACAGCCCCACTAGCTCTTTCCTCCCTCAGGGACACCAAAAATAAAAACAAAACAGAAAAGCTGAACAATAAACAAAGCCACCTAGCTTTCTATAATTCATTTCCCCTGCCTGGGATTCTTGATATCATGCTTCCTTAACATCTCCAGCTGTCAAACCTGTTTGCATTTTTCATCATTCTGTGGCATTTTCTGTTGCTATAGAGCATGTGGCTTTGTTGTGTGTACTCCTGCCGTATAATTATGACAGCGAGCAGCCTCTCGGATGCTGGATATCAATCACTCGGGGGGGGTAACCCAATTCTGGCGGATCAAACAAACGAGATTAAGGTGTAAACCACTAAAAGGCACAGAGAAGCACTCAGCGCAGCCTTTGAGAAGCAATGCTACAAAGTGCTGCTCTTTAGATGTGGCAGGATAGAGCAGCACAGAACATGAGTCAGCTATGTACACCTATGGCAATTTTTCTTTTCGAGAGAAAGAAAGTTCCTTTACCCACCTTTATGCAGAGCATGGTCTGAAGCTGCCCTCTTCATATTTGAACTGGTTTCATTTTGATTCACATTTAAAAATAGTACCATTGGGCATATACCTTAGCACACACACACACACAAGTGAGAGTTATTTGTTTAAGGCAAGTGATTGCCATTTAATTGTCCAGCTTAACAACTAACCTGACATTGAAATATTAATGCTCTGTAGTTAACCCTCTGATCGCTACACCAGTCAAAGGCTATGGCAGAGTTCTCCTTTTAAGCGACTACATTTTTCACATAATGATTTCAAAGAGTGTGCAGTGTAATTATAAGCCTCACAACTGATATGAGCATTCGGTGTGGGGGATGTTCGAGTCAATCCTCACATTACCAGCTGAAGGACACACTGGAGCAGTGAGGAGAAACAGCAAATCATGTGTTGCCAAGAAGGGCAGCATGCTCAGCTGCAATCTGCCACTCGCAAAAAAGGACCTGTATTTCTATACCACCTCTCACAGTCCCGAAGCACTCCACAGACGGTTAAGTGGTGAGGTGTACACACCGTTGTAATGTAGGCAAAACCTCAGCCAAATCGTACACAGCGAGCTACCACGAATGGCACTATTTCAGTGTTGATTAGATTAGATTCCCTACAGTGTGGAAACAGGCCCTTCGGCCCAACCAGTCCACACCGACCCTCCGAAGAGTAACCCACCCAGACTCATCTCCCTCTGACTAATGCACCTTAACACTATGGGCAATTTAACATGGCCAGTTCACCTGGCCTGCACATCTTTGGATTGTGGGAGGAAACTGGAGCACGCGGAGGAAACCCACACAGACACAGGGAGAATGTGCAAACTCCACACAGACAGTCACCCAAGACTGGAATCGAACCTGGGACCCTGGTGCTGTGAGGCAGCAGTGCTAACCACTGAGCCACCATGCCACCCTGTTGGTTGATACGTTAGTGATGACCGAGATACCTATGCTTGTTCTGATTTGAAACAAAGTTTTTAGATTCTTTCAGTGCACCAGAGAGGGATTGCTGGGCCCAGTGTCCAAAATTGAACACGACAACAGAGCAGGAGAAAGTGAGGGCTGGAGATCAGAGTCAAAAAGTGTGGTGCTAGGAAAGCACAGCCAAGTAGGCAGCATCTGAGGAGCAGGAGAGTTGATGTTTTGAGCTGTTCACTAGGAACGTGGGGGGTGCTGAAGGGGGCTGAGAGATAAATGGGAGGGTTTCAGAGAGCATCTCTGGGACACATGCACTAAACAACGGCACTGCAATGTGGCCGATCACTTCAACTCTCAGGCCGCCAAGGGCACGCGAGTCCTGGGCCTCCTCCACCACCAAGTTCTAGCCTCTTGACACCTGGAGGAAGGACACCTTATCTTCCGCCTTTGAACCCTCCAACCCCACGCGATCAATGTGGATTTCACCAGTTCCTTCACTTCCCCTCCCCCCACCTTATCCCAGTTCCAACCCTCCATCTCGGCATGGCCCTCTTGAACTGTCCTACCTGTCCATCTTCCTTCCCGCCTATCCGGTCCACCCTCCTCTCGGACTTATGACCTTCACCCCCACCTTCATCTACCTATCGCACTCTCAGCTCTCTTGGGCTCCCCCACATTCCTGATGAAGAGCTTATGTTCAAAACCTCGATTCTCCTGCTCCTCGGATGCTGCCTAACCTGCTGTGAGACACTTTTTGACCACAACCGATTAGCACGATCTGAATACCACACCAGAGTATGTGCCTCAATTTACTCGCACTCTCTAAAGTACATGTTATCTTCTCAAGTCCATTTCTTGGCAGCTTCTTGTGGACCTTTTATCTTACACCCTCTGGTTCTACCAAAGCCTCTAAAACTCTATTGCTTTCTTCTTGCCCTGTGCTGAGCCTTGCCAGATCATCACCACATCCTTCTCAATGAACAGCATTGTCCTGTATCTGATGGAGTGTAAAATTCTCATTCTGATCAACAAACCTCCTTGTTGAACTCATTCCACTCACATGCCTGTCATCTTTACCCGTACCATTCAGTCTCTGACTCTAGTCGAGAGTGTGGTGCTATTAAGGCACAGACAGTCAGGCAGTATCCAAGGGGCAGTAGAATCGATGTTTCAGGAATTATGCTTGAAACGTCAATTCTCCTGCTCCTTGGATGCTGCCTGACCTGCTGTGCTTTCCCAGCACCACACTCTCGACTCTGATCCCCAGCATCTGCAGTCCTCACTTCCTCCTTGTCTCTGATTCTAGCCTCCCTTCACCTACTCCATCTTTGGTGACAGATACTTCCCCTTCCTCAACTGTACATTTTGGTATTCCTTTCTGTAATGTATCTTCTAAAACATTTCATCAACCTATCTTTTGACCCTTTCTTAAATGCACCTCCAAAATCAGGCTTCTTCCTTGGTAAACCTGGTTAGTTTTATTTACTGAGGGCAAGACCTGTATGCCAAAGTGTGCTGCCCATTGAACCTTATGGAAAAGCAATTTTAGACTCATTGTTATATTATTAGCTCGCATGATGTCCCTGGCTGGGTCAGCATTTGTTGTCCATTCATGATTGCCCTTGGGGCAATGAGATGGTGGAGAACTGCATTCTTGAACTGCTACGTAGTGGGAATACGCAGGACCATTTGAATCTGGAACAGGAGAGTCCATTCAGCCCATTGAGCCTCCTCCACTATTCAATGAGATCAAAGCTGATCTGATTGCAATTTCAAATCAGTCTTCCACCTAACCCTGTTAACCATTCACATCTCTCCTACCCTTGCTTAAGATGAACCGGTGTCAATTTTTATAAAAAAGTGTTCAAGGACTGTGCTTCCACCATCTTTTCAGGAGAAGTACATTGACTCATGACCTTCTAACAGAGGGAAAAACAGCTTTATCTCCATTTTAAATGGGCAGCCCCTAATTTTTTTAAACCGTATGCTGTCAAACCTAGAGGACATAGGTTTAGGGTGAGAGGGGAAAGATACAAAAGGGACCTAAGGGACAACTTTTTCACGCAGAGGGTGGTGTGTATGGCATGACCTGCCAGAGGAAGTGATGGAAGCTGGTACCATTGCAGCATTTAAAAGGCATCTGGATGGGTATATGAATAGGAAGGATTTGGAGGTATATGGGCCAGGTGCTGGCAGGTGGGACTAGATTGGGTTGGGATATCTGGCTGGCATGGATGAGTTGGACCGAAAGAACTGTTTCCGTTCTGTAGATCTCTATGACTCGAAGACTCCTCAGGATAAGATTCAACAAAGTCATGTCTAATTCTACTAAACTTCAGTGTATACAGACCTAGCCTGTCCAGCCTTTCCTCATACAATCACCATGCCCCCCCCCCCTGCCCCATTCCAGCTAGTTATTAGTCTGGTAAACCATCTCTACTCCATTCATAGTGGGAGGGAGGTATTTCCAGCAAAGATCCTAGACTCCATCTTAACCTAGGGATTACTTGAAGCATGATACTCAACTGGAAGAATGTTGTTCTGTTGCAAACGAATACCTTAGTTATAGCCCAGTAATTTATTTGCCTGAGGAATAAAATACTTGTGCATAATCATTACCTGTAATACCTGGGTCAATTGGATCCTTCAGTACCACGGTATTCATACCCAGTTTCTTATGCTACAGAAGATAACATAAGCAACAGTGTGTTCGGTAAAACATCACGTGGGGGCAAAACAACACCAGTTCCAAGTCAGGATAGTGTATGGTTTGGAGGCAAACTTGCAGGTGCATGGTATTCCAATGAGTATATTATCCTTATACCTCTAGGTACTAGAGGTCATGCATTTGAAAGTACTGTAGAAGGAGTCTGGGTGAGCTTCTGCAGTGCATCTTCTAGATGGCACTCACTGCTGCTACTGAGAGTTATTGGAGGGAGTGAATACTGAAAATGGTGGATGGGGTGCCAATGAAATGGGCTGCTTTGTCCTGGATGGTATCAAGCTTCTTGACTGTCATTGGAGCTACACTCAACCAGACAAGGGGGGGGAATTCCATCACACTTCTGACTTGCAGATGGTGGACAAGCTCCAGGGAGTCGGGTGAGGTGAGTTACTTACCACGGAATCCCCAGCCTTTGAACAACGCTTGTGGCCAAGGTATTAATATGGCTGTACTGATTAAGCCACCACCATCACACCCCCCCCCACAACCCTCCCAATTGATGGTGTGGTTTTCAACAACAATAATGCACTTCAGTGTTGAGGGACGATGGTCATATTCTCCTTTGTTGGAAATGGTCATTGATGGCCCTTGTATCTCAGTAAAAAGGATTAGACCGTTAGGATAAAGGGCTGTTGTCACGTAAGTTCAATAATATTATGAATACTGCACTAACTACAGATGATTAGTCAGTTTATAGATCATAAACTCTTGCAAGCCGTGAATTCTTTGATCATTCCTCAGTAGCATGTTTGGTGACAAGTTAACACTGACAGACATATGAGTCCACTTGTCATTGACAGTAAATGCCAAATGAATAGTTTCAGTTGTGAGGACACCACACAACACAGTGAATCCTTTAAATCATCTTATCAGTAATAGAAGGTTTATTGTTCAGTCTTAGAGGTGGCCCTTTAAGCTGTCAAGACCTTCTGACCCGAAATGCCTAATGTCAGGAATTTTCTACTTCTCTAGAGCCACTGTGTGGTAGGAAGGGATGTTACTTCAGTGCAAAGTGAATGAATTCAGCATTCAAAAGATTTGTGACATCTCAGTCAGTGTGGAACCTTGGCGAGAGAGGAAGAAGAAAGGAATTAGAAAAGGATTTTGTTAGGTGAATGCAAGAGGCTGGGATCTATTTTCATGTGAGTTCAAGACTTATCCCATGGGTCAGTGGGCACAAGGGAAAGGTTTAACTTGGGTGTATGTTTTAATTTTAAACCAGCGGGGCTACATTTTGGTGTAAATGAACCAACCTCTCAATTGCCTTTTGGAAACACTTAGAGGCTTATTCATTTATGTGACTAATTCAGACAGCAAAACAGCTTCACCACTTGCTGGGTGGGGCGGGGGAGGTGGTCGAAGGCCTTGTGGGAAAACAAATCAGAGGTCAAAGGCCTGGAGACCCAGACACCTCGCTGCTGTCTCTTTGAAGGGTGGCACATGTTGTCAACCAGCCTCCCGCCCCTCCCTCGGCCCACGTATAAAAGATTGTCCCTGTCTATTTTACGCTCAGCCACTAAATTATAAGTGCTCTCTCATTGAAAGCTCTCCACAGGCTGTTGCCAATCAGGTCATGGGTTGGCAGTAAATTATCATCAGTCCCACTAGTCTAACAAGACACTTGGACAATCTTTGGCAAAGAAAGCTAATGGATTTCCAGTATCCACCGAGGACTTCAACCGTCCATGAACAAATCCGAGGAAAGTAGATTAGAAAATGTTCTGCATTAACATTAGTTTGTACAACAAGGCAAACATAAATGAGCATTAATTTCTATTACCTCCCCACCCCATAACCTTACCCTGACTTTTCTCTCCATCTCTCCTCAATGGAAGATATCAGTTTCCATTGGCGTTCTTGTATGCAGTAAGTTTGCTCTAACGTGTATTTCT
The DNA here is from genome assembly GCF_047496795.1 of Chiloscyllium punctatum. Classification (NCBI taxonomy): domain Eukaryota; kingdom Metazoa; phylum Chordata; class Chondrichthyes; order Orectolobiformes; family Hemiscylliidae; genus Chiloscyllium; species Chiloscyllium punctatum. Next base: position 79,901,647 of record NC_092758.1, read on the forward strand.
TCAATGAGAATTGGCTGTAACGCAATTGAAGAATTTAGACCATTATTTGAAGAACGCAAACTTTCCTTACCGGTATTGGCTATAATGTGATTCCGGGGGGAGGCAATGGCCTAGTGGTGTTATTGCTAGACTGTTAATCTAGAGACCCAGGGAATGTTCTGAGGACTGGGTTCAAATTCCGCCACAGCAGATGGTGGAATTTGAATTCAACAAAAATGTGAAATTAATGATGACCATGAATCTATTGTCGATTGATGGTAAACCCGTTGGGTTCGTTAATGCCCTTAATGGAGGGAAACTACCATGTGACTGACTTATAACTGCCCTCTGGGTAATTAGGGATGGGCAATAAACGCTGGCCTAGTCAGCGACACCCTCGTCCCATGAATGAATAAAGAAAGAAAGTCCCATTGGTTTAAAGGGTGCTGCTATTACGCGATTTTCTTATAACGTTGGATCATATGGGAAGGGAACTATCGTGTTATGTCAGAACAGACTGCATTTGGATTGTTTTTGTCTTGGGCATAAGATTGGGTGTTTTTGCATATTTTGCTGTTGGGCACTACAAACTCTCATTATCCAGCAAAAACCCTTGGCAAAACTTGCAAATGATATTTACTGGTCTGACTCTGCTTGCATACTTCAAATTGGAGCTCCAGTATGTTCATTCCCAAACATTACTTTTTTTCCTCTACTGCTTCTTCCCTCTGGGTGGATTGCTATTTGATTAAATGCCAAATTAACTAAGCACTGACTGAAAACCAAAATGTTGAGTTGCCTGAATTCTGGGTGACTACAATTGGCTTGATGTCATTACACAACATAGGTGAAAACTGGCCTTTTATTTTCTTAGTAAATCATAGTACAGAATCCTAGTGCTTAAAGGGCTTGTGTGTTGACTTCAGGTGAACTCCTGGTGCTCTCATAGCCTTCATAGTCAAGCCTCAGACATGAGGAAAGGCCTCTTGGCTGAGCTATCAAAACATCATCCTCAAATCGCATTTGTATGGTTTATGTTATTTTCACTTGAACGTCGAAGGATGAGGGGGTGACCTGAAAGAAGTTTACAAAATCATGAGGGGCACAGATAGAATCTTTTTTCCCCAAGCAGAAATGCCAGTTACTAGTTAACAAATGGTTAAGTTAAAAAGGGCTAAGTTTAAAAGAGATGAGAGGCACCAGTGTGGCTGGAGTAAGTGTCTGCAATGTGCTGCAAGAGAAGGTGGAGGTGCATACAATAGCAACGTTTAAGAGGCACCTTGATTGCTACATGAATAGGCAGGGAATAGAGGGACATGAACAGCATAGAGGGCCCAGTGGCCTCCTGTGCTGTAACTCTTGTGTGATCCTGTGATTATATAATGCCTTACTTAGCAAAATGTTCCAAAGTGCTTCACAAGAGAGTTATTAAATTAAATTTTGACACTGAGTTACAAAAGGAGATACGAGGTTGGTCAAAGGAGTAGTTTTTAAGGAGCATCTAAGAGAGATTGTGGAGGGAATTGAAGAGGTTAGACCCCAGGCAGCTGACATGACAACTGCTAACAATGGGACAATGAAAATCAAGGATGAGCAAGAGGCCAGATTAGTGCAGGGTAGAGGCCTCGGAGATTTGTGAGGCCTGTATTCACTAGAGTTTAGAAGGATGAGAGGGGATCTGATTGAAATGTATCAAATTCTAACAGGGATTGGATGCGCCAGATGCAAAGAAGATGATATAACCAGTGAACACAGCCTCAGCTACTTAGGACTGAGATGAGGAAACAATACTTCACTCAAAGGGTAGTGAACCTTTCTCTACCACATAAGTCGGTAGAGGTCAAATCACTGAATATATTCAAGAAAGAGATTTCAGATTTTAAAGGCACTGAGGGTTAGGGAGAGAAAGCAGGAATATAGCACTGACATATAGAATCAGCCATAATCAGATTGAACAGGCTCGAATTTTCCTGTTCTTGGTTTCTGTATAAAGGAGATTGCAGGCAGAGGGAGGGGCAAGGCCCGAGAGAGATTTGAGCAAGTGAGAGACACAAGGTGGAGGGGAAATGATGAAGAGAGCAAATGGCCCGATGAGTACAGATTTGACATCAGAAAGCTGTTGGGAGCCACCACTGTAGCTGGAGACGCAAGAAGCAAACTTTTAATGGACAATATTTGTGGTAAAGAAATGTTTTTGACAAGTCCCTGGATAAACACATTTAACGGTGTGCTGAATTGCTGATATATCAGTTTCAATGACCTCATTAGTGTCAGTTAATTAAAACTTTCAGTACTTGACTTTGATGCTGTTGCAGCCCGAAAAATAGAATTCTGATTGGACCGACACAAAGCTAGTTGCGCTAATGAATAGCAGCAATTTCTAATGGAACCGAATTATACCTGTTTCTTGCAACTCAGATAAAATATTATTAAATACACAGCAACTTTGCATAAAGCAAATTAATCAGCTGCCCGTGCTTTTCGCTTCATAATAATCTCTAGTGCTTATTGATCATGTTTTTAACGCAGTTTTGAAAGCGCATGCATCAGGTTCTTGCTAATTAAAGCCACAACTTCAGAAAATGCCATAATAACGGTTAATTAGGAGGATGCTATTTTCAACATAATTTGCTAATTAGTCACTGAGCCAGTACAGTGTATCTCCCTAATTACGGGGAGGACTGAGCGTTAGGCACTTGTGACTGGAGTGCAAATGACACCATTATGGGGTCCTGCGTTGCGATTTCTCTGCAAACAGTTAATTGCCCCTTCTTTCTCTTTTGATATTGCGACAGAAAAATAATAATCTTGAACTTGTGTCAAAAAATATTTGTAACAGAGTTGATGGAATTTTATGTGTGCGTGTGTTCACTTTCCTTACTTTATCTGGGGAGGGAGATATGTGTGTGAGGGGGTGCTTTTCCATCCAAATGAAAAAGGTCTTGCAATTTTCTCTACTCTTTAAACAATTGTACACACTCCTTGTGACCAGGACACAGTCCCACCAACTGTCCGAGATTTGTGATTGAATTGGCAAATGATTTTTGGCAATTTTGGCAAAAGACTTTAATGATAACGGTTGCCTTATTTCTTGTTTTTCTACTTATTCTATGAAGGAATGCTAAACTTTTTTTAACTGTTTCTCTTACTACTTAGCACCTCAGTTGGTGCCTTGTGTGAAGACATTGTATACTTTTCACAGTACTCTTATACTTCTGTACTTGAGTACATGTGACGATAAAACTAAAAATCTATATCTAAAATCTGATTTGGCCAAGAAGGCAGCACTTTACCAGATCCCAGCAGGAATCTCTGCCTCACCATTTGGACTGGGTTTGGACACATTGAGTGTATGATCTGCCCTCGCACGCTCTATAAAGAGCACTGCAGGAAAAGGGCATCTCTACACCCAAGCTGATTATTTTATGAACTTTTTTTTAAACTATTAAGACTTAAAACATTCCTACTCGTTGACCTGTTTGCTTTGGACAGAAGCAGTACCTTGTTGTCCTGTGAGCTGTAGTAATAGTATTGGAGAATCGCACCAAAGATCTTACCAAGGGGATAGGAGGGAGGGTCTGCATGCTTAATCCAAGAAGTAAAGGAGCCCTAGTCCAGTGTTGCAGTCACTTAAAGCAAATCCTCTTGCAAGTCTTCAGGTCTAAATGGCACACACATGATAGTAAATCATGTTGGGAAATGTACAGACTGTACTCATTGCTATGCTGTGAGGCATTGTAATTAACAGAACCTTCCTCAACTTCTGTGTGACTGCCTTTCAGCTGTTGTGACTGACAGTGTTATGGCTCAATCAATGTGACTTTGATATAATTATAGCCAAGTAAAACCCAGCAAAAATGATAGTTTGCATTAGAATCGCATTTTGTCATCCATTTGTGGATGGTTCAAGGGCAGTCATATTGGGTTTTCTGTGTCATGTCACTCTTCTTCTGGAGTGCCTCTATCCGGAAGGGAACGTTAATTTCCATTTTTTAATTGACTCATCAGATGTCGGCACAGGTGGCTGGGCCACCATTTATTGTCCTTCCCTAGATGCCCCTCGAGAAGGTGGTGGTAAGCTGCCTTTTTGAATCTTTTGCAGTCCATGTGCTGTGGGTTGACCCACTATGCCCTGAGGGAGGGAATTCCAGGCTTTTGACACAGCCACAGTGAAAGAACAGCGATATATTTCCAAGTCAGGGTGGTGAGTAGCTTGGAAGGGGACTTGCAATTGGTCGTGTTTCTACATGTCTGCTTCCCTTGTCCTTCCAGATGGAAGCGGTCATGGGTTTGGAAGGTGCTGTAAAGGACGTTTGGTGAATTTCTGTTGTGCATCTTGGAGAAGGTACATGCTGCTGATACTGATGTGTCAGTGGTGGGAATGGATGCTTGTGGACGTGGTGCTAATTAAGTGGCTGCTTTGTCTTGGATGGTGTCAAGTATCTTGAGTGTTGTTGGGGCTGTACTCATCCAGGCAAGTAGGGATTACTCCATCACACTCCTGATCGTGCCCTGTAGATGGTGGACAGGCTTTGGGGAGTCAGGAGGTGAGTTACTCACTGCTGTATTCCTTGCCTCTGACATGCTCTTGTAGCCACTGTATTTATATGGCTAGCCCAGTTGAGTTAAACTTTATACCCTTCCACCCTACAGAAACACCCTGACCCCCTCCAGCCTTCTAACCATCTTAATCTCTGCCTTCCTTTGAATCTGGTGTGCTGTCCATCCCCAATCCTTGAGCATGAGCCACCATTTGCTGAGCCTGTGAAAGCGGAAAGTTCCTAATCCACTCTGGCTGTCTACCCCTTGAAAATATTTTTCTTCTGAAATGCCTTGGCACAATTTACTATTGTTAAAGGTGCTATGTAAATACAAATAACTGACTGTGAGAACAGGACATAGGTCCAATCTTACTTTGGATTAGTTGAGCACTGAGTCATACAGCATGGAATGAAACTCTTTCGTCCATCCAGGCCATAATTCCAAACAAAACTACTTCACCTGCCTGCGCTTGGGCCATATCCCAGCAAATATTTCTTATTCATGTATTTATCTAAATGTCTATCAAATGTTGTAACTGTACCCACACCAATCACTTCCTTGGGAAATTCATTCCACATTTGAACCACTCTGAATAAAAAAATTGCTCTTCGTGCCATTTTTAAATCTTTCTCCTCTCACCTTAAAAGCTTGCCCCTTAGTCTTGATGTCCCCCACTCTCGGGAAAAGACAGCTGCCATTCACCTTATCAATACCCCTCATAATGATTGAGGGATGTTGGGCTATGGATGGAGAGTGTTGTGGACTGTGTGTATGTGTTGTACCAGGGTAGAGTGAATGAGTGAAGATGAACTGTCCCATTAAACCCAGTGCACTGTTCACATTAGTAATCTTTGCACCTAACATCCTTCCAAGTCATGGTTGGCCCCACTCCTCACACCCCCAGATTTCCTGATTAATAATAACTCTCTGCTTGTAGAGACGAGGAGGTGTTTGTCTTAGTGGACTGGGTGTGGAGTCAACAGTAGGTATCAGTGAGTTGTCACAGAATCCCCTCACAACTTTCACTTCCTTTGGTGATGACAGTAACCTTGGTGGGTAGGGGTCAGGGGATTCCAGAACAAGAGGGCGTAATCTTAAAATGACACCGGACTATTCAAGAGTGAAGTATAAGGCTGGTATGTCAGTTTCGACATTATGACAGTGACAACATTTTGGAAGGACTCCATTACTGTAAAAGACTTTGGGATGTGACAAGAAAGTCTAAGGTTTAGAGAAATGCAAATACTCTTGATCCTTCCCATCCAAAGTTACAGTGAACCTGTATCAGGTAGGGGTTTGCAGTCCATCCCCTGGCAGACCGTTTGGTCCGTTCAGATTCACAGCACCCGCTATCCCCTAAACCTTCCCCTTTCTCTTCCTCCTTTCCTTAAAAGACCTTGAACCTGACAATTGACAGTAGAAAGATTGCTATAGAATCCCTACAGTATGGAAACAGGACATTCAGCCCAACAAGTCCACATGACCCTTCGAAGAGTAACCCACCCAGACCCATTCCCCTACCCGATTACTCTACAATTTCCCTGACTAATGCCCCTAGCCTATACATCCCTGAACACTACAGGCAATTTAACATGGCCAACCCACCCTCACCTGCACATCCTTGGACTGTGGGAGGAAACCGGAGCACCCGTAAGAAACCCACACAGACATGGGGGGAATGTGCAAACTCCACACAGACAGTTGCCCGAGGCTGGAATTGAACCTGGGTCACTGGTGCTTTGAGGCTAACCACTGAGCCACCATGCCACCCACAAGTGGTCAACACTTGACTCTTCATTTTTTTTGGGGGTGCAAGCAAGGTAAAAGTTTTGATACGGATATGAAATGTTGCTAGTTACAGAAGCTAAAGAAACAATGGCAGAAAAAGCGTAGGAATTAGGAATCGGGGTAAGCCGTCAAGCTTGCTGCCCTGTGTCGTAAGGCCATGGCTGGTCTGTTTGTGGCCTCAACTCCACTTTCCTGTTTGCTGCGCCTACCCCACTACAGACACACCTTGTAAAACTGACTTCAGTGCTGCCTGCTAGAAACAGCCCAAATTCCTTTGCATTCAGGTTATTACTTTGAAGTGCTGTGACTCTTCTGACCTGAATGACCACCGTATCTGCTGTATACACAGCGAGATCACCAGGAGCATTCAACAAGTGGCGCTCACACTTGCTTTTGGGAGCTTGGTAGTGGGAGGAATGTTGACCAAGCCTACTGGCAGTTTCCTCGCTATCCTTTGACACTGCCACAGGAGCTTTGCAGTCCCCCTCGACCATAGAAACCCGACAGTGGAGGTTGAGGCCATTCAGCCCATCAATACTGCACCGATCCACGGAAGTGCATCCCTGGAGTAGACCGATGGGTCAGTCACTTTCATGAAGGGCCTGTGCTTCTGATAGTGCAGCCCTCAGCATTGCTCTGGAGTGTGGACTTAGAACTTTGTGCTCATGCACCTGGGCTTGTCAGGAACAGGGAGTGGTGGTGGAGGGGGGATGCATAGCTGGAATTTAAGGTCTGGTAAGGCATCGGAGTAATTCGCCTCGGCCGGCCCAGCATTCTGACAGTGTGCACTGAGTTTACAAGAGCTATAAAATGAGAATAGGAAAATAAATTGCATGGCGATGTAGAAATTTGAGGATCCCCCCATCTGCCTGAGCTGAAAAACATCATGGGGACCAATAGGAAAAATCTTCAGTAGTTTGGAAAGATTAAGCATTAGCAATAGAGCAAGCACGAGTGGTGACCTGTAAATTTCCATTTAACTTTGCCTAGTTTAACTGCACAAAACTCCAAGCAAATGAGTTGTACTGATGCGAACGTTTCTGTTCATTAAGGGGGTGACTAACAACTTGTCTGCAGATTGAGCAGGGGGTAACATTACATTTGTGGGACAACATGTGGACTTGCTTATGGGGAAGGAGGTAGAGTTGGGGTGGTGGGAGGGGATGGGAGTGGGGACCCTGTGGCCAATGAAGAAGCAAGCTGTCATTTGACCTTGCTGGCCCAACACAGAGCTGGGGACAGATGGGGGACTAGTACAAATCAATGTGTCGGCCTCGCAGATGGACAAGCAGGCATATCCACTCTCCCACCCTTGCAAAAGGAAATCAATGCGCTCTCCATGATAGGCAATAAAGAATGATGCAATCAGACACCCGCACCCCCCCCCCTCCCCCCACCACAACCATGTCTCGAACCAGCGACTGTGGATATTAATGAGCAACCCAGTGTGTTCAAGCCAACTCTAATTAATGTACAACAGCATGTCTGCAGTGCAATTTGCAGACAAGCAAGGGAAAGCCTTGCTTTGGAATTAGGTCTCTCAGTTCCGTATCCAGGGCTTTCATGGTTGTGTTCCGATCTCGACAAGATCTTTTCCTGGAACGTGCCTGCAATAATAAAGGAAGGGCATACTCCCTTGCTGCTTTCTTGATATCCTCTAAATGGACCAATTTAAAACCCAGTCAAGGTCTCACTGGTCAGCCTGGGAACAGCTGTGAGCAGTGCAAGCGAATGCCTATTATTCACCGCACCAGCTAATCATCACCGGGCCCAAATGGGGAGGCACTGGGAGGGGTCACTGTCAAAAGCACAGCTTGCAAACTGGCAAGGAGCAGTCTGTCTCTCACCAGAAGGGTGCAACGTGCGTTCCCCTTGAGGGAAAAACCTTCAAACACAGCCTCCCGCTTGTACAATTATTGCTACATTTCCACCACCACCAAACCTCTCCCACCCCCCACCACCTTCCACCACCCAGTTTGCAACCATCGCCAAATCTTGACCCTTGCCAGTCAATGTTGCACGCGAATAAAAGCCAAGAGGTACCAAGTGTTAAGTACGCATTTGACGGGGTTAAACATGAAGGACATAAACAAAAGCTGGATGGTGCCAGTTGAGATGACTCATTAATGCTATCGTACCACTAGTTGGGGGGCACTTGACTAACTTTGCAATACCTTAACCTCCTGAGGGTTTGACCACAGTTACTTTGGGGAGGGCATGCCGCTGTTGTTAGCCTCGTTGGCAATACTTTAGGGTCACCTTTTATACGGACACCCTCTTAGGACTGAATTACAAAATGGGGAGGTCCAACCTTTACATGGGGAAATGGGGCAAGTCGGTATGTCACACTGATTATGACACCCTGTGAGAATATTCATCTCCATTGAAGGCAGCCCAGTGAAGTAGCAACTGATCAAAGTTTGGGGAAGGTGCGTACTGTAGGAGACCACACTTTTTTTGAATTAATTCAGGGGATGACAGCATTTATTGCCTGTCCCTATTTGCCCAAAATGGCAACTGCATGACCATGGGTCTGGAGTCACATGTAGGCCAGACCAGGTAAGGATGACAGTTTCCTTCCCTGAAGGACATTAATGAACAACTTTCTGACAATTGACAATGGATTCATGGTCTTCATTGGACTCTTAACTCTAGAGTTTTATTGAATTCAAGTTCCACTATCTGATGTGGTGGGATTTGAATCCGGGATCCTAGAACAATACCCAGGTCTCTGGATAAACAGTCCAGTGAGAATACCCACTTCCCAAGACTGGTGCAAGAAGAAGAACAGAAAGGGGAAAAGGTGGTTCAAAATTAAATCTAGAAGGTGGGCTTCAAAATGTCAATGGGGCCATTGGCATCATGGTTGGGTGCATTTGGAAGAAATGGCATTGGTTTCACCATGGTAGCCTTCACCCAACCCTTTAGACCCCAGAGCAGATAGCTGTTGGAGTTTTCCTTCAATTTCTTCCTGCTTTGAGCTGAAGACCATGTTCAATTCATAGCCCAGGGAATTCTCTCCTCCAGTAAATTACAGAACCACGTGTTAATGGGTGGGCAGTGGTTTCACTCCGGCTCCTATGTTAGATGATTGGGCTGAATCCCAGTGAGCATCTCATTCCCTGTCTTTCTGCTGCGGTGTTGGTAAAGCTGGATGGAGAGTTGACGTTTCGGGCATTCCTGATGAAGGGCTTATGTCGACTCTCTTGCTGCTCGGACGCTGCCTGAGCTGCTGTGCTTTTTGACTCTGATCTCCAGCATCTGCAGTCCTCACATTTCCCCAGGGATAGAGTGCCATTAAAGTAAAATCCAGCGTAGTTGATCACACGTGCAGTACAAAGGAGTCTCACAGATAAAACAAAAGGCATCTCAGAGTGGATGCTGAGGGGAGATGCCCTTTGAACGGTTTGAGTTGTTATGATTTGGAATGCATTACCTGGATGCCTACTGGAAATGGATTTGGTCATCGGCTTGTTTGAAGAGCTGGTAGCCTGAATAGCTTCTTCCTGTGTCATAACAATTCTGTGATATCATTCAGTGAGGAAACTGAATCTAGATTTGAAAAGGGAAGACTATCTGCAGAGCTAGGGGGAAGAAGCAAGAAGTGGAATTACTTCAGTCCCTCCCAGTCAGGAGGGAGCCGCAGCAACCCCTTCCAAATCCAGTGAGATACGCTCACTCTACGACAGTGAAGGGAAAACATAGGCACCTTGCCTGAAGTTCAGATGGTCAGCCCATTAAATTGCACTGCGTTCAGTTATTGACTTGAATACTGTCTGGTCAAGATCTTAAGTCGCTTAAATCCATTCAGAGAGCTAAAAACTGGGCCTGGTGTATGAATTAGTAGGGGAATGCTCGATCCTTTCACATGGTTTTGCTCCATGTTTCATTTCAACTGAGGTAATAACCGATCATATTTAACAAGCAAATGATGTTGATGATTATTTATATGAATGATTTGGATGCGAGCATAAGAGGTATAGTTAGTAAGTTTGCAGATGATACCAAAATTGGAGGTATAGTGGACAGCGAAGAAGGTTACCTTAGATTACAAAAGGATCTTGATCAGATGGGCTCTATGTTCTGAGGAAGGCTCACAGGACCTGAAACGCTAACTCTGCTTTCTCTCTGTTGATGCTGCCAAATCTGCTGAGCTTTTCCAGCAATTTCTGCTCTTGTTTCTGGTTTCCAATGTAGACTCATGGAGTCACAGAGATGTACAGCATGGAATCAGACCCTTCGGTCCAACTCATCCACGCCGACCAGATATCCCAATCTAACCTAGTCACATTTGCCAGCACCTGACCCATATCCCTCCAAACCCTTCCTGTTGATATACCCATCCAGATGACTTTTAAATGTTGTAATTGTACCAGCCTCCACCACTTCCTCTGGCAGCGCATTCCATATACATACCACCCTCTGTGTGAAAAAGAGACCCATAGGTCTCTTTTATATCTTTTGCCTTTCACCCTAAACCTATGCCCTCTAGTTCTGGACTCCCCCAGCCTAAGGAAAAGACTTTGTCTATTTATCCTATCCATGCCCCTTATGAGTTCCGCAGTTCTTTTGGTTTTTGTCATAGTGTCGAGCTCCTCGAGTGTTGTTGGAGCTGCACCCATCCAGGCAAGTGGGGAGTCTTCCATCACACTCCTGACTTGTGCCTTGTAGATGGTGATCAGGCTTTGGGGAGTCAGGAGTTACCCGCTGCAGGATTCCTAGCTTCTGACTTGTTCTTGCAACCGTGGACTTGAAAGGTGGGCTTGAAAAGTGAATGAAGTAGTAACTGAAGTCCAGATTTAAAGTAGAAAATCTTTGGAATATTTTTATTTGGATTTTGCTGTCTGTCTATCAGTGGATTCTTGTGTGCAGAATGCAGTGTGAGTTACACTGATTGTTTTCTATTAACTCAACACCATCATGGTTTCCAATGGACTGTTTGTTTGAAAGAAAACCTGAATAGCAATGTGTAAAAAGTAAGATGTAGAGGATAGAGGGCCCTCAAAATGGGCAAAAATCTGCCAGTCACTTCTCATCTGGCACCCAGAGTTGGCTAGTGCACACGTGCCATGTGTCTGCTGGATGTCTGTAAGCTTCACCAGGGCCCTCCCCTGAATGCTCCCAGCTGAACATAGCCAGCTCCAAGAAGGGCTGTCCCAGCGAGCTGACCGAGGTGCAATTTAATGGGTTGACCGTCCGAACTTCAGGCAAGGTGTCTATGCTTTCCCTTCACTGCTGTAGAGTGAACATACCTTGCTGGATTTGGGAGGGGTTGCTGCGGCTCCCTCCTGACTGGGAGGTTGGAGGCACTTACCCAGTGGAAGGTCTAGCTGCAGTCCCCCGGAATGCCCCATCACAGGAAATTGGAGCCGAGGCTGGAGGGAGGACGAGCTGTGTACAGACTGGAAGGAGGACTGAGTGGAAATGGGAGCAGGCACCAACCAGCAATGAGGGGTGGGCAACCAATGACACAAGGCTCTGTACCTTCACAACCTGACTCCTCATGACAGTGATGATACACTTCCTGGATGCCGAGCTATGTTGTGCCATTCCAGGGCTCAATCAGTTCCCTGGTAGCTTGCTCTCTGGCGTGTTGGGAAATGATCTGTCCTTTGCCCCTGTCCTTACTGCCAGTGACTCATCATTTGCTGCATAACCACTTCATCATGAAGGGCTTATGCCTGAAATGTCAATTCTTCTGCTCCTCTGATGCTGCCTGACCTGCTGTGCTTTTCCAGCACCACACTCTCAACTCTGGTCTCCAGCATCTGCAGTCCTCACTTTCTGTGCTAGATGAAATGACTGTGATCTTCTTTAGAGGCTGTTTGATTTTGGACAGTATAAGTGACCCTCACACCGCACATTGTAAACGAAGCTTCTGTACGGTATAGACTGCAGATTATAAAGAGACAGATCCTAACATTGTAATATATAAACATTCAATCGTGATGTGCATGATGCAATATAAATAGTCTGACTTTCAAATGCACTATATAATCGGACCCTCAAACTGTTCCTCATAACCAGACCTCAAAACTATACAATGGAGCAATTAAACACTGTAAAATACAAACACACCCACACACACTGTACGGTACAAACAGACTGACTTCCAAATGTTTAATATAATCAGACTCTTGCTGCGCAATATACCAGATGCTCAACTTGTGTTACATGAAGAGGCAAATCCTCACACTGTACAATATAATCACTTGTATAAAAATAATACATGACTTTAAATGTACAATATAAATAGTTTCTCAGACTGGACAAAATAAATGGACAGACCCTGACATTGTGCAACATAAACAAATCACTGCACTGTAGAGTAAAAACAGTCTGATCTTCACATGGTACAATATAAATAGACGTGTCCTGTACAATATAATGAGAGGCTCACACTCTACAATATAAGCAGACAGACAGACACATGGTAAAATACAAACAAATACAGTACAATATAACAGAATGATGTTATATTGGATCATGCAAACTGACCTTATATTTACAATGTCGGTTAAAATTCAAGGTGTATACTGTAATGTAAACAGACCGGCCATTGTGTTATCCAAACAGATCCTCACACTGCAACATATAAGCAGACTGAACTTTACAATGTAAAATGTAACTGAATCCTCATTGTATGGATAAAGAGCAATTCAAACTGTACAAAACGAATAAGCAGATCCTCAAACTATACAATACAAATCGACTGATCCTCACACAACATGATCTAAGCCGACTGAACCTCACTCTGCACACTGTCAACAGAACTTCACAGTATATAGTATATTCACACTGACCATTACACTCACCAATGTAAATAGACCATGACACTGTCCAATATAAATGGATTGCCCCATTATACAAAAAGACAGACCCTTAGACAGTACAATATAAAGAGTCTTACTGTTGTACTGTACATAAAAACAGACTGACCTACACAATGTGCAATGCAAACAGATCCTCACTGTACACTATAAACAAAAAGACTCTCACACAGTACAATGTTCACAGAATAAACTGTAAAATATAAACAAATAAACCTTTACATTATATATTCTTATCAGACTGATATATAGCTGTGTGATATAGACTGTACAAATAACAAATTGACCCATACACTGCAAAATATAAACAACCTAACACTGTACAATATATTTTACTGCACAATATACATTGACCCTCAGTGTGTCCAGCGTCAATGGATGGGCGTTAACATTGTACATTATAGTTAAGGATTCCCATTGTAAAATATAAACTGACTGAACTCATACTGTAGGGGATAACCTGTCAGACAAGAGAGCATGAACAGTTAAATCCTCAGATTGTACAGGGTAATCAGACTAACCCTCACAATGTGTAATATAAGTGGGATGTATGATGGACAGATATGCACATTGTATCAAATAATCAGACTGACCTTCATATTGTGCAAAATAAACAGAGTGGACCTCATACTGTACAGTGTGAACACAACCTCAATATATGGTATAAAAATACCTTTACACTCTGCTGTGTAAATGGACTGTCTCCCACACTGCAATGGAAACAGGCTGATTTTAACAGTCTGACCTCTTGTTATATAATATGAACAAACCCTGATATTGCACAATATAACCAGACTGATCCTTACAGTATAAACAGATGACCCTGACACTCTATAATATTATTAGACCTACACTTCCTGTATAATATCAACACACTGGCACTGCCTGGACAACATAAATTGTTTCTAAATCTGTATGATGTTTATTGATTGCAATAGGTTTTGGGTTAGGGTTAGATTGGCACCCTGTATAGTAAAAACTCACCTCCAACTGTACAATGTTAACAGATTGACCCTTGGATTTGTTAGAACTGAGATTAAAGGGGTGCATTGTTGCTCTCATCCCAATATTCCCATGGGTCGCAAATAAAATACCCATTTACCAAAAAGGCTATTAAATACCTCATCTACATCAGGTTTTAAATAAAATGATTGATTAACTGGGTATTAAATTTTCTTATTAAGTAATTATTAGTATACGATCATAATAAATCTTACTTAATAAAGATGGAAAAACTGGTCAACAGTCACAGTCAGTACAATAATATGGAAGTATAAATGTCTACCATTTTAAATAACTAGAATATATATAACCTGATTCACAATTCAGAAAAAGAGAGAGAGAAAAATTCTCCCCTTGTAGAGTTTTACTTTTAAAAAAAAAACTTTTGGCCATAAGGATTATTCTTGAAGAAAAAGGATAAAAAGGACAATATTCTGACTTCTGATGTTCTGGCACATTTGTCACTGATCATACATGGTTATATCTGGAGTCTTAGCAGACACAGCTTGCTCAGGAAATACGATATTGAGAAGTTCCTTTACTGATTCTTTCAGAAGAACAATTAGGTTTCATACTGAGCTTAATAAAATAGTTCTGCACAGAAAATATGAAAAATCAGCTTGGCAGCCCTTCTCACAGGTTTCTAATTCCCGAACTAATTCTTGATACCACCGTACTTTCCACCCAGTCACTGTTCAAACAACTCCAGCAGCAGTCTAAAGCAGAAAAAGCAGTTATCAGTCATGTAACTTCTGGGAAGCATTGTTAAAAAGAAATGTCCAATGTACTTAGTGATTTTTTAATAACCTCTTTTAAAGAAACTAATCCAGACATTTTCACAAATTTTGAAGTACATTTTCCGCAAACCTTCAAACCTCAAGACTGCCGAAAAATATTTAACGTGAAGCATTTTCATAACCCATTCCATAATCTAAATGCTCACACTGTAGAATATAAACAGGCGGATCCTCATTGTATGTAATAAACAGATCCTCAGATGGAACAATATAATAATACATACCTGCCTACTATAAAAAAAACAGACATTCTTACTGTAGAGTATACATAGATGCTTGCATTATAGATTGGAAACAGACTAATACTTACACTGTACAATATATACAATCTCCTGCACCATGTAATACAAACAGACCCATTTTCAGTAAAATATAAACAATCTGTTACCTAGACTTTATAATATGAAAAGACAGATTCTCACACAAGTACAATATAAAGTAACAAATTATTACAATTCACAATACAAATAGACCCTCACACTGCAAAATATAAAGAGAGAGACTGTCTGACTGTACAATGTAAACAGAACCTCACAATGTGCATTATGAGCAACTGACATTCATGCTACAATATAGGGAGACTGACCCTCATATTGCACAACATAAACTGATCTTCACACTATCCAGTACAGACTGCCCCTTACTACACTGTAAAAATGGACTGACACTGTACATGAATAGAACCTCAGTCTAGAGTATGAAATTACCCTCACTGTACAATATAAGCATGCTGATCCTCACACTATGATATAAACAGTCCTTCACACTGTACAATGAGTACAGACCTGCAGACTGTTAACACTCATGCTGTTCCATTTGTACAGATCTTCACAATGTACAATATCAGCGGACTAGCTGTCAGACTTCACAATGTTAACAGACTGTCAACATACAACAGGAACATATAGACCATCAGACTGTACAATTTAAATAGATCCTCACATGGCACAAGGTAAAGAGATTGACTCTCACTGTAAAGTGTAAATATTCAGACCCTCAACTTGTACAGTATAAATCGACAGATGCTCGCACTGTAAAATGTCAACAATCTGATCCTCACACTGTAAAATGTAAACAAACCCTCACATTGAAAATGTAATGCTGTCTCTCACATTGTAAAATATATTCAGACCCTCACACTGTACCCTCGCATTGTACAATATAAATAGACCGACCTGCACATTGTGCAATGTAAACAGGTTGAACCTCAGACTGTAAAACACAATACAAACCTTGCTGTCTGTTGTAAACAATTTGCGCCTCACATTGTTTAACATAAACACACCTTATGCTCTGCTCCATACACAGACTCTCACTCTAATTAATATAAACAGACCCTCACACTTTGCAACATAAACATCCTGACACTCGCACTGTAGTATTTCATATTGCACTGAATCAGTATGCACCTCTGTTCTCTGATCAATCCAGCAGGAGGCAAGCATGGTGTTGCTGTGCTAGTTGCATGTCCCCTACATTCGCACTCACCAGTCTATTGTTGGGAATAGTGCACCAACAGCAGAGTCCAGGAGCCCTTAGGGGAGAGTCACGGGATGAGTGCTTGCTGCTTGCAATACCATTGGAGCCAACTGCTTTACTGGAGGTTTATGCTGTGAAAATCTTACAAGAAATCAATGGCAAGGAGCACTATGCTGTGTCCTCCTTGCCCTGTTTCAAATTAACCCACCTCCCCTGAAAGGTCATGCTTTCTTGTGCGCACTTGTTAGCGACAAAGTATAGATTAGTGGATGCCTGCAAAGGTTCATCAGCGTTTGTTATCAATAATTTAGGGGCCTTTTCCTTCATACTACTGAACAACAAGGCTGCCCACATTCACTGTCAGCTCTCTGTAACCTACCAGTCCAGTGAACTTGATAAGTGTCCCATCATCCTGTTAATCAAATTACTTATGAACCGAAATTGACAGTTTTCATTAATTATAAAGGATTATTCTAATTGCAATTCAAATTTATTCATTTAGAACAGACGGCATTCAGTAATATTTCAAGAAATTTGCATATTAAATGGAGAGGGTCGTACATTAAGTATGATAATATATGCATATTTCCTTATTTTTAACTTCTAGGCCATATGCACCACTGCTGTTTGAGCAGGTGAAATCCTGAATGTGTTTAATTTGCTCGGCACACACAGGGGCTGAAGCTTGTCCTTTGGCATAGACCACTGCTGCCCTTGCTAGCGTAGCCTTTCCCTGCATGTCTCCAGCCTGCTTCATCGTCCTCGCACCCCCATCCTCTCAGACCCTCGCTCTCCATCGCACCCTTCCCCGTCATAGCCACAGCCTTCCCGTGTCCCCTGATCAGCTGAAAAGACATGCATTGAATTGCAGTTCAGCCAAGCCACTGTGACACAAAGCACAGCTTGGGGAGCCTGATTGAGAGATTCCTCCTTATCTATTACCACAATCTTAATTTCTTCAGCTTGTCAGTCTTGCACCCATTGAGGTCGCCAGTCTGGGTCCTTGGCAGTACCACCTTGCATGGCAAAATGCAACATGAGACCTGTCCTCCTGGCTGGGATGCCTTCGTGCAAATGTACAACCCACTAATGGGATGTCCGAGTGTGCATATCTGAGGACGGTTAAACCCATTTTGTAGGTCTAACTAAACTCTGTATAAACAGATATATATGTTAAACAAAAGCTCTCGATTGCTCTGACCATAACTGTCAGCGCAGAGCTACTAAATCAGCGATTTTACAGCTCAGATTGTATGTTTTGTAATAGGTTTGCCGTTTTTTAATATTCTTTAATGGTCCGAACACAGCAGGTGGAGGCGTAAGTGTTCAACATGCTCATACAGGATAAGGTATAAACCAGGGAGACACCTTCAAAACAACCAGCAGTGATTGCTGCTGTAGAGATTGAACTCATCAATTCCAGGCGTTGCATTTGTAGTCATAAAAAAAATTATTAACATATGAAAGATTTGGTGAAAGCAGGAAGTGGGCAACTGAGCTGTGTGAATCCAGAGGTTCTGACATTGACGAGCAGGGGTGACATCGATTAGTGGGGGAGGGGGGTAGGAATGCAGAGTTCAGGCCACCTCATGTCGACCATTGTCCGTGTTGTATGGCGGAGCAGGCTTGAGGGGCCGAATGGTCTTCTCCTGCTCCCTATTTGGATGTTCACGTGTCCTGTTCCAGTGACTTAGTTCAACCCCTTCAGGTTGCAGCTGGTGTGTTACTTTCCCCCCATCCCCTGCTACCGACTCACACAGTGGTCCCTGAGGGAGAGGAGAGATGGTAAGTGAAGGTGTCTGCCCCTGATCACTTAGCAGTGGCTCCAACTGGAGTAAGATGGGTTTCAGGTCAGCTAATGGCACTACGCTCCCTTGAGTTGGATAGACCGGCCGATGCAGATGGGGGTACATTTCTCACCACTGCTGTTTCCTCAGAGTGTGTCTCTAAGTTACAGCAGGATAGTCAGACATAGAGTCACAGAGGTCTACAGCATGGAAACAACTCAGCCCAACTCATCCATGCCATCCAGGTTTCATAATTTAAACTAGTCCTGCGTTTGGTCCACATCCCTCCATTCCTATCCGGTGCATCTGCCTGACTAAATGTTTCTTAGAGGACAAAATTGTATTTACCTTCACCTCGACCTCTGGCAGCCCATTGCAGATACTTATAACTCTCTGGAAAAAGAATTGCCCCTTCGGACCCTTTTGTATCTCTCCCCTTCATTCCTGCCTCATTCCTGATCCTCTCCCTTGAATTCCTGATGAAGAGCTTTTACCCGAAACATCGACTCTCCTGCTCCTTGGATGCTGCCTGACCGGCTGTGACTTTCCAGCACCACACTCTCAACCCTCTCCCTTTAATCCCAATTGTCAAGTGTTTGCCAGGTGGGGATGGCGCTGAAGGGATACTAGTGGGATTGGTAGCAATTTCCACCCATACAGGAGGAGATGGAAGCAAACATCAGTTGGGAATCGGCATGGAGGATAGAAAGAAATCTGTTTGTCAGTGATGACAGAGGTCTGTGATGTTGTAATCAGTGTTGTTTATTCAGTATTAAGTTAGACATTCGTCAGAAAACCTCTCTCTTTGATGTGACAAAACTAACACAACAATAAAACAGAAAGTGTTGGAGAAAAGAAATGAAAGTTGTTTTTAATAACTCTTCACGTCTGTAATTCGTTATGTCACCAGAAACAACGATCAGCAACATCATACCTACAAACATTTTGTTCTGTGTTCACTCACCAACCAAACCCCGTCCTCGCTGGCCGAAGCACATTTTGTACCCCAATTTAAAATCCTTTTCCTTAAATCCCCCCGACCCACCATATCTCTCTCAGTCACTGAGAGAACCCCCTCCAAAGCCTGTCCACCATCTACAAGTCAGGAGTGTGATGGAATATCCCTTGTTTATCTGGATGAGTGCAGCTCCAGCAACTGTCAAGAAATTTGACGCCATCCAGGAGAAATCAGCACCTCCTTCCATTACCTTCAACACTCACTGCCTCCAGTATCAGCACACAGTGTCAGCAATGTGCACCATCTGTAAGGTTATCATGCAGCAACTTGCCAAGCAGCTTTGACAGCACCTTTCAAACTCACAATCTTTCCCATCTTGAAGGACAAAGGTAGCAGATACATGGGAGCAACACCACCTTGCAACTTCCCCTTCAAACCACTCACCATCCTGACCCCTTCCCCCCCACAAACTTCCTCGTTTGCCCCCCCCCACAAGCTTCCTCATTTGCCCTCCCCCCACAAGCTTCCTCATTTCCCTTCCCCTCACATTATCCCAGTCCCAAGCCTCCAATTCGGCACTGCCCTCCGGACCCGTGCATCGCTGCCCCCTCTGACCACACCTATCGTTTTCCCAGCTACCTCTCATTTATCTATCAGCCCCGACCCACAAGCCTCATTCCTGATGAAGGGCTTATGCCCGAAACGTTGATTCTCCTGCTCCTCAGATGCTGCCTGACCTGCTATGCTTTTCCAGCACCACATTCTCGACTCTGATCTCCAGCATCTGCGGACCTCACTTTCTCCTACCATCCTGATCTGGAAATATATTGCCATGCCTTCACTGGCGCTGGGTCAAAATCTTGCCAAACCCCCCCTCACAGCACACTGGACGTGGACTGCAGCAGTTCAAGAAGGCAGCTCGTCCCCACCTTCTCAAGGTCAATTCAGAATGGACACTAGATGTTGATCATGTCAGTGATGTTTACATCCCATGCACCAAAAAAAAAAGAACAGGAAGTGTTGGAATAACTCAGCAGGTCTGGCATCCTTTGTGGAGAGAGAAGCAAGAGTTCACATTTTGAGCCTGATATGACTCTACATCACAGCATTAAAACAATCCAGACCTCCCCATTTCTCCTCCAGCCACTGCTGCTTCAGTCCCTTCCCTGGATCACTATTGATGCAGACAAACTCCACAGCTGGTCTCACTCCTATCCTCCAGAGCTCCTACACTCTCTACGTCACCTCCTGCATTTAAAAATCTTCTCAAAGCTCATCAGTTGGACCAAATTTTCAAAGCCCTCTTTGGCTTGGCTTCTGCTTCATTTTTGTTTTTGTTCTACCATCCCCTTCTGTGGAGCAGCTTGGGATGGTTCCCTGCGTTATAGGCTGGACAGTATATAAATGTAGGTTGTTATTAAAAATTCACACTTGGTGACGGGTGTTGTTCTGCGGTTTTGGGGGTTGGGGGGGGTGGGGAGGGGGGAGGTGGTGCATGATGCCAATTGTGTTTTCAATCTATGCCAGGAGCACAGAGAGAGTTTTTACCTAAAGTGGGATTCTCTAGAGATGCATGCAGCTGTCAACAAGAATGACATATTCTCCTCCTGTGCCTATTGATCTGATAAATTTGGAAACAATAAAAGAGATGCAGAATGCTATGGATGCTAGAAATCAAGAGAAAACAAGACTGGAAAAGCATAGCAGGTCAGGCAGCATCTGCAGAGAGAGAAACAGAGTCGGTCTGTAGAGTTTGCAGGACTGTGAGCAATTCATAACTTGACTGAGAAACCTTGCACACCTCTGAGGAGGAAAGAAATGGAGCACTGGACGACAGAAGAAAGGCACAGAGTTAGCTGAGGATTTTAGTAACATATATATTACAAACTGGAGTTATTTTGCTTTGTAACAAACATTTGGTGTTAACTTTTCTTCCAATCTTATTCCTGCATTTCCAGTTCTGGTGCCATTTAATTGCACAGTACACTACATGAGAAGTAGCATATCAGTGTAAATCAGAGCAGGAACTGAGGAATGAGTAGCCAAGTATTGCCATTTCTTACATTTTTCTAAACCATTAATGTGTTGTTGAGGCTAAGACAGGAGTGGTGGTCCTTCAGAGGAGGTATCATAGAATCCCTACAGCTGTGGCCTTTTGATCCATCAAGTCCACGCCGACCCTCCGAAGAGCATCCCATCCAGACCCAATCTCTCACTGTAGCCTCTCATTTCCCGTGGTTAATCCACCATCACTTGGACAATTTAGCCTGGCCAATCCACCTAACCTGCATATCTTTGGACTGTGGGAGGAAACTGGAGCACCCGGAGGAAACCCACGCAGGCACTTGGAGAATGTGCCAACTCCACACAGACAGTCACCCGAGGCTAGAATTGAACCCAGATCCCTGGCACTGGGAGGCAGCAGTGCTAACCACTGAGCCACCGTGCCACCCATGGAGGTAGGGGAGGCTCACCTATGGAGCAACATCTCAGTGAAAGATGCTTTCAGGAGACAGTGAAAATTGGAGAGAAATCTAGAACTTGCAATTGTGGACCCTGTACAAGAAGTGACAAATGAATTTTGAGATTTGGATTTGAGTTTCGATTTGAGGATGCACAAAGCTGCAATTATGTGAGGGGATACACCAGACCTCCTTTTAACTCTTTCCAGCTTCTATGACCCATGAGATGTATTAGTTTGGAATCTGACAAGTATGCACAGAATTGTCAAGGTGATATCAGATGAACATGAAACCTGCTTATTTACAGGTCGGGTAGATTTGTTTTTGGAAAATAAATGAATGATTGTCGACTTACGAACCTGAAGTGCAATGGAAAATGCTGGAAATTCTCAGCATCAAAGCCAGAGTTCACATTTTATCTCTGTGACTGTTATGTGTGGGAGTGTGTTAATGGTTGACTGTCCTGTCTGGTCTCCTCTGCCTCCTTTAAAAACAATGGTGCACCTGACTGATGTGTCATTAAACCTGTGAGTACCTGGAGACTTATGCAAAATTGGAATTTTGCAAAGAGGTGGACAGTCCCTTGAAGAGAATGGGCCCATTGTGTAGCGCTGGGTTTAGAAATGATTGTTTGATCCCAGTTTACTCTGAGTTTCAGATTGCAACAGTGGGAATGAGAAAATCCTAGGGCAATGCAGAATTCCTCAATTGTTTGGAATGAGCAGCCAGAGGAGGTGGTGGAGGCACGAACAATTACAACATTTAAAAGACATTTGGATAGTTACTTGGATAGGAAATCTTTAGCGGGTTTTAGGCCAAACAAAGAAAAATCCTTTCGGCCCAACTTGTCCATGCCAACCAGGTTTCCTAAACTGAACTAATCCCATTTTCCTGTGTTTGGCCTATACCCTTCAAACTAGGTCCTCGATTCACTGAGACTGTGGCTGATCTGCATCTTAATTCCATACGCCTTGAGTGAAAATTTATAAACCTCAGATTTAAAAAGATGGATTGAGTTAACTACACTTTTGTGAAAGAGTTTTGTACATCTATGTCCCTCGAGTGAGAAGAGATGCTCCCATTCCTTGGCTCTTTAAACTGCTGATTTAGATATTTCCGAATATTGTCTCATATATCAGTGTAATGTTGAATGGATGTTATTCTTTCAAAGGGTAGAGGAGAACTCATTGGGCAGATTCAAAGCCCACATTGTCCTTTCCCACCTGCAGCATGAGTTACTCTGTGCTGGTGGAAGCAAAGCTGCCGGATTCGGTTTTGCCCTCTCATGATGATTCGGTTTTGCCCTCTCATGATGATTCAGTTTTGCCCTCTCATGATGATTCAAGCTCCGGTGGGAAGTGGGGACAGGAGCTGATTTTCTAAGTGTGTAGCAGAGCAGTGCTCTCAGAGGTACCACTGAAACACCTGGTTTGGCTCTCTCACCTGCTGACACCAGTGGACGGTGAGTCATGGGCAGGGGATTTGTCTTTCTCTGACAGTCTCAGCTGATGGCTGCACCTAGGACCTACGGGCAAAAGGGGCCCTTCCAAAGGCACCACTGATCCCTGCACCTTTTGGTCAAACTGTGTGAGAGGAGCTTCATTCAATACAAGACCAAGAACCCAGCCTTTGGCAGGTAGTGGTGTGATGGTATAGTCACTGGGCCAGTAGTCCACAACCCCAGGCTAATATTCTAGGGACCTTGGGATTTAAATCCCATCATAGCAAATGGTGCAATTTGAATTCACTAAAAATCTGTAATAAATAGTCAAACGGTCAGCATGGCGATTGATGTAAAAACCCATCTGGTTCACTATTACCCTCATTACCTGGTCTGGCCTGGATATGTGACTCCAACAATGTGGTTGACACTAAACTGCTCTCCAGGCCATTAGAGATGGGTGATAAATAACAGTTTAGCTAAAGACCTCTCCACATCTAATGTACACAAAATAAACAGATTAAGAACTCAGTGTTAGTGCCAATGAGGAACAATTCTCTCTCTCTCTGCACACAGCATAGTGACATAGTGACCAGAGCGTCTCTCAAGCATTGAGGGGGATGCCTATTGATTAATGTATCATTGATACCTGCACCACAACCTCTGATTGGAGCGTTGGGGATCGGTGGCGTATGAGGCTGTGGGTAAGATCAGCTGCCATCAATCAGAATCATTCTCAGCAGCTGGAATGCAGAAGGCTACTTTTCAAAACAGTCGCTACGGCGGAAATGCACATCTTGCTAATGTGTTATTTAATCCAACTTGCAAAGACTGTCAGTGTACCACTGTCTCCCAGTGGCAGAGGGACACTTGGCTAAACAGACTGAGTAACAAGGGGGTCTCGGAAATCCTTGTCTAAACATTGAGACTTAATAGCTTGTTTCCAAGGCCTGGGACCCCTGGGACCTTCCATTGGGAGGTCTAGCTATTTGCAACAAACATTTTTAAGGCTGATTGCTTTTACTTTTTTTTTTCTGTTGACAAAATAAACCAAATGAAGGGGAATTATATTGTGATGTATCTTTATAGGGAAGAGCGAGCAATATTCCTTTGTGAAGGCTTCTGTCCTGGATATTGCTATTGGATGGTTTGCTGTCCATCCATCCATCACTTTGTCCCACTGATTTCTGAAGGAAGTGCTGCGTACAATCAACTGAAGTAATCAGGGTAGCAATTCATTAAAAAGAAAAGCACTACCTCTGAATCTCTTCCTCCTTCTC
The DNA here is from genome assembly GCF_047496795.1 of Chiloscyllium punctatum. Classification (NCBI taxonomy): domain Eukaryota; kingdom Metazoa; phylum Chordata; class Chondrichthyes; order Orectolobiformes; family Hemiscylliidae; genus Chiloscyllium; species Chiloscyllium punctatum. Next base: position 79,925,992 of record NC_092758.1, read on the forward strand.
TCGAGGTGGTGAATGATGCTGGGATATGTTATCCTGTCCAAGTAAGCGCTGTCCCTCTGTGAGCCTAGCCAGGGAATACTAGCCAGCAGTGGCCACTTGTGTTGACTGGGGGTAGGGGTGGGGGGTGGTGGGGGGAGGTAAGAAGTTCCTGGTCTGTGCAAAAGGTGGATCCAAGTCCAGGAAGTCCCTTCCTGACAGCTTGTACATGTGCTTGTATCCCAGAGATCATAAATTGGTTCACAAAGAGGGTTCATCACCAGCCTCCGTGAGGGGCACCCACCTTCTGTGAATAAATTGGGGGAAAGAGAAACAAAATCTCTGCACTTTGCCACCTGTTTGGGCTGGTTACAGCTGACTTCCATGATCGAACCTTTTGTGTACCCTTTCACCCCACCCAATTCCTTCCACATTTGCATATCTCTGTCTATACAATGCACTGACCATTTATTAGATGCATATGGCTCCATTGCATAATGCAGTTAATTAAGGATCTGTGCATTATCAGTATGTATTATATATCACGGGGAAGCAATAAAACACTTACATTATTCAATTAGTGTTAGCCATTAGAAGCGTAATAGGCTATAATCAGGAGAGAAGCTTGGTTGTCTGCACTTTGAGGGACAACGGTCTATCTGCAGCTTGGCTGTGGTGTCTCACTTGCCCTGACTCATAGCTGACTGATATTTTTCTCCTCCTGCTTTCTTTCCTGAATGAGCTCATCGGTGCTGGAGTCCTGTTCGACCTGTGACAGGAGCCAGCTGTCTGAACATGGACTGTTGTCATTATGGTTGCTCAGCTCTCTCAGCGGAGAGAGGGATTTGCGCTTCTATTTAGTGGAGTGGTTGGGCCAGTGTAATAGCGATGGTATCTTGGAAGGGTTGCTATGATGGAGTGGCACTGAGCCATTTCTGGAAGCCCGTTTTCTGGGGTACGGCATCTCGTGGTGAGCGTCACCTCAGATGGAGCTGCAAATTGCTGAGAGGACTGAGAATATGGAGAGCTTGGAGTCACGATTATAGTGGTGCTGGAAAAGCACAGCAGGTCAGGTGGTGACTTCACTCGTTTCCCTTCCCCCACCTTACCCCAGTTCCAACCTGCCAGCTCAGCACCATCCTCATGACCTGTCCTACCTGCCAATCTTCCTTCCCACCTATCCGCTCCACCTTCCTCTCCGACCTATCACCTTCATCCCCGCCTCCATCCACCTATTGTACTCTTAGCTACCTTCTCCCCAGCTCCACCCCCATCTCATTTATCTCTCCACCCTGGAGGCTTGCTGCCTCATTCCTGATGAAGGACTTTTGCCTGAAACGTCGATTTTCCTGCTCCCCAGATGCTGCCTAACCTGCTGTGCTTTTCCAGCACCACTCTAATGTTGATGCTGATCTCCAGCATTTGCAGTCCTCACTCTCGCCAACGTGGAGAGCTTGTTGAGGCATCTTTGTCAACGGTGGGACCAAAAAACTCATCACCTCAACCAGCGAGATTTAGGGAGTGAATTCGAGTCGGATTAGGGTAGACAAAATTCAGTAGCGAGGGAAAGAATTTTAGATTAGATTAGATTCCCTACAGTGTGGAACCAGGCCCATCGGCCCAACAAAAGATGTGCAGGTTAGGTGAACTGACCATGCTAAATTGCCCGACTGTTCGGTGCAGGGGTAAATGTAAGGGAATGGGTCTGGGTGGGTTGCTCTTTGGAGCGTCGGTGTGGACTTCTTGGGCTGAAGGGCCTGTTTTCACACTGTAGGGAATGTAAGAATCTAAGTCCACACCAACCCTCCGAAGAGTAACCCACCCAGATCCATTTCCCTCTGACTAATGCACCTAACACTACGGGTAATTTAGCATGGCCAATTCACCTGACCTACACATCTTTGGACTGTGGGAGGAAACCGGAGCACCTGGAGGAAATGTATGAGAGAAAAAAAAGAAAAGGGAAAAGAAACTGATTTGAAATGCGAAAAGTACCAGTAACAAGTAAAAATACAAAAACAATTTGGTTCTTGCATTTTGTAGATTCAATTGTTCTTTTTCTGAGCCAGAGAGGTCAAATAGTATTGGGAAACTTTATTACATACCCTTTCACTGTCACACTCCACCCGGGTCCTTCCACATTTGCATATCTCTGTCTATACAATGCTCTGACCATTTATTAGATGCATACGGCTCCATTGCATAATGCAGTTGTGGTCTGGAATTGAAAGGTTCCTTGAGCTTGAAGATACCAGTCCTAGTTTGAAAAAGATCCCAGCAGTTTGAGCTCAAATTGTCACTATGTTTGAGTAATTTGGTCCGTACTAAGAAACCCTGGAGTTCTAGTGAACTGGACTAGTTAGTTGTGGAGAGTGTAGTGCTGGAAAAGCATAGCAGGTCAGGCAGCATCCGAGGAGCAGAACAATCGACGTTTTGGGCATAAGCCCTTCACCAAGAATTCCTGATGAAGGGCTTATGCCCGAAACGTCGATTCTCCTGCTCCCTGGATGCTGTCCGACCTGTTGTGCTTTTCCAGCACCGCACTCTGATCTCCAGCATCTGCAGTCCTCACTTTCTCCAAGTCTAGTTAGTAGTCCAGGGACAAACTTGTGGGGAGGTGAGATTGATGTTAACAGTGGAGCAGCATAAATCACCCAGCAACTAGTAGTACTTGACAATTCACGCACAAAGTGCTGGTTTGTTTAGTGACCTTTCCCATCAAGCTTGGGGCCACCGTGCCAGCCAATTCTGTCACACTGTTCCCCATTTTAGCCCAGGCTTGTGCTGCATTAACTCACCTCGTCCTGGGCTGCCCATTGGGCAGGAGAAATCAGCCAGTCCTGACTGGACGTTCGATAAGTATATGACCAACAAGAGCAGCTTCAGGGGAGCTGAGGCAGTCTGAGCAGGAGAGGGGCAGTAACGGTGATAGCATGGTTTCTTCCTACATTGTAAATGTGTCACTGAATTCTCCCTCACTGTTCAATCAATAACCCTCGCCTCCATTCAGAGGTGCAGAGGAGCACTTGTTTGCTACACCTTGAGGTCCTGCCGGTTTACCATCTCCTGTGCTGTAATATTAATGTGTTTCGCTTCTGTTGCCCTACCTCGGGGTCAGAGCTTGTGTTTCTCTCAGCGCAAGGCATGTGACCATAAATCTCCTTAAATAATACCGCAGGCTGCGAGGGTCATAGAGGAAGCACGCAGTCAGTCTGTCTGAGTTGGCATTGATGCATAGCAAAAGAAGCAACCTCACTGTGGCAGGGAGGTATCTGTACGCAATATAATTTGCGTCTCCCCCGCACGTACAATTAGCTTAGATAGCCAAAATACCACAAGGTAAACACAAAAAAAAATACTAGTTTAGAAATCACCTTTAAATGAGGGGATTTCTCCTCTTTAAAAGGAGATAGAGCTTGCCTATTCCCAGTTTTTCCCTCTCCCCTACCTTTCCTGCTACGCTGGTGAATTCAAGCTGGGGTACACTGACAACCATGGGGGTCAGTCTCAAGGCCTTCTTCATGTTGATGGAGAAAGTGACAGTCACTGATGGATTCAAAACCCGTCGGGTTACGGTTTGACGCATTAAAAGGCAACATTTCACTAGCTTTTATGATATTGCCCCCACCTAAATGTTTAATATGAAATAGAAGAATGTCCATTGAGCGCATTCACCGATGCCTGGGCAAACAGTCTGTAAGCACTGCTGTCAGCCACATGAGTGGATTGTTAGGTAATAATGCAGTTCAGTATCTAACTCTTAATGAATTTTAAAAGTGGCTTCCGTTCCTGTAAGGGTTATATCCTCCCAGCAGCAGTACTGACCTTAGTGGGACAGGTACACACTGTGTCAATGTTCTTTCATATTCCCCAACCCCACACTGCACCCAGAGTGCCAGTGTACTCCCCTATTCCCCACCCCCCCACTGAGCCCAGAGTGCCAGTGTACTCCCCTATTCCCCAACCCCACACTGCACCCAGAGTGCCAGTGTACTCCCCTATTCCCCAACCCCCCCCACTGAGCCCAGAGTGCCAGTGTACTCCCCTATTCCCCACACCCCACTGAGCCCAGAGTGCCAGTGTACTCCCCTATTCCCCACCCCAACACTGCACCCAGAGTGCCAGTGTACTCCCCTATTCCCCACACCCCACTGAGCCCAGAGTGCCAGTGTACTCCCCTATTCCCCACCCACATACTGCACCCAGAGGGCCAGTGTACTCCCCTATTCCCCACCCCCCCACTGAGCCCAGAGTGCCAGTGTACTCCCCTATTCCCCACACCCCACTGAGCCCAGAGTGCCAGTGTATTCCCCTATTCCCCACCCACATACTGCACCCAGAGTGCCAGTGTACTCCCCTATTCCCCACCCCCACACTGCACCCAGAGTGCCAGTGTACTCCCCTATTCCCCACCCCCACACTGCACCCAGAGTGCCAGTGTACTCCCCTATTCCCCACCCCCCCACTGAGCCCAGAGTGCCAGTGTACTCCCCTATTCCCTGCCCACACACTGCACCCACAAGTGCAGGCATTCTCCCACAGTGCCAGTGTGCTTCCAGTGTTAGGCCCTGGGCATATGCCGTCACTGCCACATGCCCTACTCTGTTGCACGGACGCTCAGACCTCATGGCCGATCTCAGAACAGAGTGTGACGCCTGGCCGTATGATGGCTGCAGAGGAGAGTAGCTGGCCAGCTGAGGTGGCAAATCTAAGAGTATTGAAATTCCCAGCTAACTGCCGACCAGTGCAGCTCTCCAGATTATGTATTGGTGTCTGAACTGTGGCGTGGGGCTAAGAAATAGCTCATCTTCAGTCGAAGGATGTGCAGGACTGACAAAGATCTTCTGTGCTTCACTCACTCTTCATTGTGAATTGTCAGCCCTTGTTCAGTTGCTGTGGCTCTATGATTACCTCTGCCACAAAAGATAACATGATAGTTGCTTTCTCCTTACGATGACTCTGTGTTGCAGTATAACAGAGACTCAGTATACGTATGTTGGTGCACTGTCAAAGGGGAAGAGATATCCTTCATACAGAATGAATTCCTATTGAAATTAGTGGTGACAGAATTTCTTCATTGTAGGGGTGTGCCCAGTCTTTCAAGTCCAATCTCATGTGGGTCTGTTGGTGGTGGTGGTTGTTAATCCACACCCTGCCTAGAGTTCGACTGAGCTAGACAGACCAGGAACTGTTTATATATCCTTTCCCTAGTCCCCATTGCTATTAGCTGGCAATCACAGTGGGATATTTGGAGAGGCAGTTACCGTGGCAACCCCTTGGCTACAGAATGGAAAATCCACCAGGTTTCCCATCGGTGACCTCCTCCCTCCCATCCCACTATTACCCGCTGAGCAGTAAACATGTCTGAGTGCTGGGGGCAAGTGGAATCAGAGTCACCAGTGACGCTTTCACAGGCCGAAAAGCCAGCTAACGTGCAATGTTCAGGAATAGATATTTGTCTGAGGTCATACAGGATGGTAGGAGTGGCAGATCATTACTGTAACACAAGACAGGAACGTCAGGAGCAGGAAGAAGCAATGCAAATCCATACATCATTTTGGAAACTACTTTGCTAAGGAGAAGCAAGTAATGGACCCCTTCCACGTAATATCTGAAATACCTGCTGCTTCACTCAGATACTTTTAAACAGCCTAGTTTTGACAGCTGTTATTTTTCTCTCTGCCGGGGTACAGGCCCACAACCCTGATGTTGCTGGGGTATAGTCCCACAGTCCTGACGGTGCAGGAGTACAGTCCCACAGTCCTGATGGTGCAGCGGTACAGTCCCACAGTCCTAAGGTGTGGTATTAGGGTACAGTCCCACAGTTCTGATGGTGCTGGATACAGACCCACATTCCTGATGGTGCTGGGTACAGACCCACAGACCTGACAGTACTGGGGTGCAGTTCCACAGTCCTGACGGTGCTGGGGTGCAGTCCCACAGTCCTGACAGTGCTGGGGTACAGTCCCACAGTCCCAACGGTGAGTACAGTCCTTCAGATGTGGGAGTACAGTTTAACATTTAAGCCAGTTTACCATTTTTCAGGTGAAATTCTAATCAGGCCATTAGACCGTCTGTATATGTACTGTGTGTGCATGTGTTGTGTAAATATGCGTTTGTGTGTGGTGTACCTGTTATGTATTTCTGAAGAAGGGCTCATGCCCGAAACGTCGATTCTCCTGCTCCTTGGATGCTGCCTGACCTGCTGCGCTTTTCCAGCAACACATTTTCAGCTTCGTCCCTGTTGTGTATGTGTTGTGTGGTATGGTTAGCCTGTTGAGTAGGTGCTGTGTGTGTGCATGGTGTGTTGTGCTGCTGCATGTTGCAAATATGCACCGTGCATGTTAGTGTATGCAGTGTATGTTGTTGCATGTGTGTCGTGTGTATTGCACATGTGTGCACAAAGCTGACTCTCACCTCATCCCAGTCATGATCAAAGGACCACAACCCGGGCTGATTTTATTTCACCCTTGCACCTTCCCAGATCACACTGAGGTCACTTGTAGTTTCCAAATGGTCAGAACAGCTGACCCAGTGCAAATCAGAGACCAGATCACCCCGTCAAAATATATATTTCCAAACTTGAGCAGCTAAGGGTTAACTGCACTCGGTGGTGCTTTGCAGGAATTCCAAATGATCGGAGGTCTCAGTAACACTTGGTACGTCCTCATGAGCTGCCTTGCTAACTAGGAGAGACTCCGTCGATACGAGCTGTCAATCAGACGACAGCTACTGCAGACCTTTGACCCCATTCCTGCTTCAGCAACACTATTCCGAGCGCGCAAACTCTTGATTTACGATAAGCCATCGACAGAGAATGAGCATCCCCAGAATTTCCTTCAAGAGAAATAAACTTTCTGTATTTCAGTGGTCATTAACGCAGGGTGTAACGCACGGGATTTATACATGGGAGACTGTAAACTGTGCGAACGGGAATGAAATGTAGTGTCTTGCAGCCATTGAGTTCCACGGTGACAATGTGTAATTCAAACACGCCAGTGTGTAGCATTCAGACAGGAACACGTTCTCTCTGGAGTCGCGGTGTGCATGCATGGCTCAGTAACGAGGAAGAAAAATTGTTTTATATTAGTTTAATAAAGCAGGAGACGAATGTTACCCCGGTGCTGCGACTGAATTACACACTTCATGAACCAAATTAGTATCACAATGCATTGCTTTGTTCAAAAGGTGATGTTCATTTATGAGCTCATTTTTCACCAAGATAAATATGACATAAGTCACAACTCCCCCGAAGTAAATATTGTAAATAATAAAAGCCTCTGCCAAAGCGGGTGAGAAATGGCTTAATCTTTCCCATTTATACACCACATTGAGCAGTGACTGACCAAATTGTGTAACAAACTGCCTGGCTAATCTTTCCCACGTAACTGAAAGCAAGGCATTCCTGGCTTCGGCAATATGCAATAGTTGATACAGACTGTGGTACATCTGTATTGTACATATGTTGACAAATATCCCATATAGTACTGCACTGTTATAATTATAAGTGGCAAGAATCGTTAGAGGGCAAAAGAGAAAATGCTGAAAAATCTCAGCAGGTCTGGCAGCATCTGTAAGGAGAGAAAAGAGCTGACGTTTCGAGTCTAACTGACCCTTTGTCAAAGCTAAGAAAAGGGGAGAAATAGGGAGGTATTTGTACGAGGCTGAGAGAAGGTGAGTCATGGCTTCAGAAGCAAAAGTAGCAATAAAGAGATGATAATGACAGTGCATAGAGAGATTATAAAGAGATTAGGAGCTGTGAATGACCAAGGCTGAAGCCAGCGCTGTGTGACAAAATATGTGGGGGATTGGGGGAGGGGGTGAAGCAGGGTCAAAATGGAAAACAGGGGAGAAGGGTAGCAAAGGGGGAAGAGGAGAGAAAAAGGTGATGAGAGTGTGGGGAGCGAGAGAAGGAGAGACAATCAAGAAATAAGAGGTACAGAACATTGAAAAAAATGTTTAAAAAGATAAATAAAATAAATGGAATAAAATTATCTGAAGTTGTTGAATTCAATCTTGAGCCCGGCAGGCAGTAACGTGCCTAATCGGAAGATGAGACGCTGTCCCTCCAGTTTGCGTTGAGCTTCACTTGAACATTGCAGCAGGCCAAGGACAGACATGTGGGCATGGGAGCAGGATTGTGTGTTGAAGTGGCAAGCCACAGGAAGGTCTGGGACCTGATTGCGTAAAGACCGAAGGTGCTCAGCAAAGCTTTTATCCTTTTACTCAGTAGAGGGCGATTGATACTGATTATGTGTGGAATTGTAGAAATCCTTTTTATTTCAACAATCTCCGCCACTCTGCTGGAGTTGTTGGTGCTCAGTGGAGGGGTTCTGTATACTATTCTCGATGAGTGAGTTTATCCAGCATCCTGTTCTACTGCTGGCAGTATTGTGCACTCGGTCTGGATTCGGCCTAACCTGTGATTGGGGTATCCTTTTGCCTGGGTGACCTTGAAAGTTCAGTGCCCTCGTCTCACTGCGCGAGTGTGAAAAGGACTGGATCTCCTGAGTAGGAATGCTGGCTGAGGCTGAGGAAGCTGGCAGAGGTCAGGTTTAGCAGAGATGAGGACACCAGCTCACCTTACGTACAGGGACGATAGCTTGGTTAAAACTGAGACACGATTGCATTAAATGTGTACATGAAGCCTGAAGTGACAGCCATGAGCACGAAAGAGAGTACTGCACTGTTGGGGATGTTGTCTTTGAGATGAGACATTAAATGAGGTACCTGTCTACTACTTCAAGTCAATGTGAAAGATCCCTTTGGCATGATTTCACAGAGGAGCAGGAAGAACTTATGTGATGCTCTGGCTGAATCTATCCCTCAACCAACTCCATTTGTAGTGGATAATCATGCCATTATCACATTGCTGCTCATTGGTGTGCTTGCTGTGTGGAAACTGGCTGCTCTGTTTCCTACATCCTGACAATGACTACAACTTCAAAAATACTTAACTGGCTGTCGGCACTTTTGGCAATTCAAAATCTTGAAACGTGCTATACAAATGCAAGTTCTGCAGAGAAATGTAACAGCTGTCTGTCAGTTTGTGGAGCTAGAAGATTTCAGTGGATGGGAAAATTACAAGTGGATGGTAAATATTTCATGAAATCATACACAAAAACCAGCGAAACTATGGTGGGGGAATTCAAATTTTGTATTTGTATTTTTAAGAGTCTAGTTTTCTATGTACATTTCCACAAGATGTAATTTTGTGAATTTTGAATTTATTAAAATGTAGCATCTCTGAATAATTGAATGGTACCAGTAGGAGGAATTCTGGCAAGAGTATGTTATTGCATTGCAGTCAGCGATTTTTCAAGATGCTACATGTGTTATGCTGTTTTGAAAAGTTTTAGTTCCTTCCCTACTCCAACCAGTAAGTAACATCTTTCAGTTCTTGAGTGATAACGCTGTTGTATCATCGGAGCTCAGGAACAATTTTGAAACGGTAATTCAGTCCCTAAAGGCCTTTTTAGCCACTGCCTAGCCTGCCCACCTCAGACAGCTGGCCGAGGAAGCAGCGAAAGATAGATTGTTTGGCTATCACGCTCAGTAATTTAGTGGCACACATCTGGGAGCATGCTCTATTCTGCCACTTTGTGGGGATTTCACTTAAATTTGCATTTCTCCACCAGTGTTTTTCATCTGCAACTAGAGCATTTAAAGCCTCTTTGTGTTTTATTTGCAATATCTTTTATGGCAAAGGCAGTTGGCCCTGGTCTGGACATGGGATTAAGTGAGCAGATTCTGCTGGTAATAAACTCAAAACCACCTAACAAGTGAGAAAGGGGAGCAGAGGAGCAAGTTTTCCCTTGTGTTTTGGTTTTTAGCAAAGCCTTGTAACTAAAGGGCTTACAAGATTCCTGGACTTCTCTGCTTTACAACTGGAAACTATTGTTTCTCAAGAAGCCAACAAGCTCTTGTATCTGTCTTTCAGTTCTGCAGAGCACAGATAATGACTGAGCAGTGTCTGAAGAGGTGCGCTGTTGCATTGCCGCTCTGGTTGCTTTGATTACAATTGTAAGGCATCACTCTTGGGTTGCATTTTCTCCTTTCATGTACTCATTGTTGACTTAGCGATGGCTCCATTGGCTTGACCCATGTTCTTTGGATGGATGGTGCTATGTATCCTGAAGACTTCTTGTCGGGTGAACTGGGTGACAACCTTCTGAGCATCCATGCCTTTGTTACAAGGATGCCCGCCAGTGAGATTTGAAGATGGCAGACATTGAGATTGCTGTTTGGGAGACGATCACTGACGGTTGTGACCTTGCCAGGCAAACTGTTTGGAAGGATGTAGAAGGGGCTGAGACTAGGGCCGAGAGGAAACAAAGGCCAGTGAATTGGGTACTGACTCAACCAACTGTCTTCCTCTGTAACCAATGAAAGGATGTTGTAAAACTTGAAAGGGTTCAGAAAAGATTTACAAGGATGTTGCCAGGGTTGGAGGGTTTGAGCTACAGGAAGATACTGAATAGGCAAGTGCTGTTTTCCCTGGAGTGTCCGAGGCTGAGGGGTGACCTTATTGAGGTTTGCAAAATCATGAGGGGCATGAATAGGGTAAATAGACAAAGTCTTTTCCCTGGGATGGCGGAGTCCAGAACTAGAGGGCATAGGTTTAGGGTGAGAGGGGAAAGATATAAAAGGGACCTAATGGGGAACTTTTTCACACAAAAAGTTGGGCATGTATGGAATGAGTTGCCAGAGGAAGTGGTGGAGGCTGGTACAATTACAACATTTAAAAGGCATCTGGATGGGTATATGAATAGGAAGGGTTTGGAGGGATATGGGCCATGTGCTGGCAAATGGGAATGGGTTAATTTAGGATAGCTAGTTGGCATGGATGAGTTGGACTGAAGGGTCTGTTTCTGTGCCGTACATCTCTATGAGTCTGAGTGACATAGACTGCCATGCCAAAGAAGTGCCAGCACCAGGGGACATTTAGTACAAAGTTTGTCCATCATGGCGTAAACCATTATATTACAATGATGCAAAACTGCCAGCACCAATTTTCCCCTTACCCCTTCATCAGACTATTTCTGTTATTACTCCCTGGTTGTGTATGAGCAAGCCCCATAACCATCTGCCATCTCTGCTTTCCTGCAATTGTGGCCTCTTGCTGGTGTCTGATTTTAATTGCTCCCTCATGAGAAGCAGTGCCCTCTTTAAACTTCTCCGTGCTCAATCTCTCTCTCTCTCTCCATTAAAAACTCATTCTTTTTCATCCATTTCTCCTTACTTGTCTCCTCCTTATGTGGCTTGGTGTCAAAGTTTGTCTGACAGCACTCTTGCAAACTGTCTCAGGATATTCTACTACAATAAGGGCGTAACATAAATGTGAAATGTTGTTGTTGTATCACCGAAGGCGGAGGCACTCACAAGGGCCAGTCTGTTGACTCATTGCACAGTTTCACAGAGTACAGTGGCAAAGAGGCAGCATTGTGAGTCGTTCTGACCTTTCTCCAGTTCCAAGTTGACCATTTTAATTTCTTTACTGTTTAATAGTGTTGGGCTTATTTGCACTGTACACATTTCCAGATCCTCACTCCATCCTCTCTGTGCCCTGTGCACTGGACAGGCCTGGGTCATATTTCGCCTGTTTACTGCCTGGTTGCTGGGGCCTGCCACAAAACCCAGGAGCCTGTGGAGAACTGCTGAATCGGCTGAGACCAGTGCTTTGCTCCGTGACTTGGTTGGCCCTATTACTGCATGAGGCAGTTCAATAACTTGCTGTCTGGGAGTGCTGGAGGGATGGGAAGCACTCTCTCATCCACGAACTGTCACCTAACCTGACCACACACAGCTGCCCTCCCTCACAAATTTCATTAGAAATGAAGGAAACCCAAAATTTCAAAGAAAAAGTCAGAGGAGTGCTGGAAGGACAGTCTGTGTCCATAAAGAAGACCGTGGCAGTTAATACTCTGACAACGAGACTTTCTTCAGAGCAGGGAACAGTCAGAGGTTAGCACTGCTGTTGTAAAGCTGCACCATCACACAAAACAGAGGCAGATGGTCCCCTTTGGATTCTTCTGTCTGTGGAAGGTGCACTTGGTGAGGTCTTCTTTTTACTTCCTTTGTTTTGAGTGCACACGAGGCAAGACTGCAGGTTGCTAAGAGTGAGGCCATTCAATCATTCTGACTGCTCATGTAGCTTGTCAATACACTGAATGTAACAATGTGCAACCGTAAGTGGCGCCCTCTCCGCTCCTGGCTTCCTGTCCTCACAGATATCACTCTCCACCACAACTGGCGACAGATGAGAACCCAAAGGCTGGATGAAACCATTGACCCTTCACATCATTCACTCACTTCAATCTCCCCCCCCCCGCCCCGATCACCATATATCTCGGTGCTCCATACGTAGTGTCCTTCCTGAGGTAGAGCTACCAGCACACACCCTTTAGGTCAAGGGATATGAAATGTAGAAAGACATCAACAGATCCCTTGTGACCTGTCGAATGGCGGGGTGTCAGAGTGGTTCTTATCTTGGGATAAGCCAGAGCACCTACACAGCCAACTCCAACTACTGGGGCCTCAGTACAAAAAGCATGCATTCAAGGTAAGAGGGGGAAAGTTCAAAGGTGAAAGTTCAAAGAGAGTAATGGGTGCCTGGAACACCCCGCCAGGGGTAGTGGCAGATATGATAGGGGTGTTTAAGGGGCTTTTATATAGACAGGGGAATAAGCAAGGAATGGAGGGATATGGACCATGGGCAGGCAGAAGGGATTACTTTAATTTGGTGTCACGTTCAGCACAACGTTGTGTGCGGAAGGGCCTGTTCCTGTGCTGTACTGTTGTATGTTCCGCAGTTAAGGAGAGACACAAACAATGTGTTTTACTGAGGTGCGTCCCCTCCAGAGACTGCTAATCATCTTCAACTCCGCAAATGAGGAGACAGTGGCTTGGCTTTGGGATCTCTGTTCACTAAACAAATAAATAATCATTTGTAAAGCGAAGAAGAAAGTCAATGAATAAAAAAAGCTGGATATCCGGAATGAAAGCAAGAAGTTATGGAACTTCTCAGTGATCTGGCAGTGTCTGTAGAGAGTTGACGTTTCAGACCTGTGACCTTTCATCAAAACTGGAAGAAGTCAGAAATGTAGTAGGTTTAGAACAAGGGGAGGGTGACAAAATGGATGGAAAGGCAGTGACAAAAGTTAAAATGCTTGCCAACCATTTTCCTTTGCCTCAATATCTCTTTAAGCAGTGTACAGGATTTCCCATCTTGACATGATGTGACACTCGAAGCAAAGCTGAATGCTGAAGTCACAACCGTCAAAAATTAAATTGCCAGCTATCTCCTTTATCTAGTTAAAAAGTCTTAGCAATTCTGTAATTCTGAGATCCACTGCAAACCAGCAATAAATAAGAAATTAATAAGATTTTGAAAGATCAGCAAGAGGCATTTCAATCCATACATGCCTGTTCATTTTTCACTCTTCAGTTCCACCTATCCACTTTCTCAGCAAATCTTGCAACATTCTCTTTTTCCTTTTCAAAACACATCTAGTTGTTTTGCACACCTGTCCACAGTTTTCTGCTTCAGTACTCAATTCAGCAGCTCCTTTAGTGAAGAAAAGCTCCATGACTTCTCTCTCCAGACGTAATTCCCTATGTTTAACTGGTGCCTTCTCAGGGCTGAGCCCTTTGCCAATTAGATCAGCTGTGTTCACTCACATACTGTGCGATGGAATCTGGGTTGTGAGTACCTGAAAATGCTGCTTCCCAGAATAATAAGTCACAGTCCTTTAAGGGCTAGCTGACGGAATTGCACCATTGCACCAATTGCAAAGTTTTACACAGTCGTGTGATTCTCACTCCCTGCATGGGGCAAAGTCAAGATTCCTCTTAACGAGAAGAAAGCAAGAGAAATGTGAAATGTGTCTCTGTAAGTCTGAGTGTTTGCCCCAGCTTTGAGACGAAGTTGGAACTCACTCCGAAAAGTCACATTTCAATAGTCTCAGCTTTTCAATGCTGACTTACAACTTGCAACAAAATGTTTTCTCTATTTTGTCACTCCATCTCAGCGACTAGTGACATCTCTCGTATGACAACATGAACTGTGTGTAGCTTGGCATGGAATAAAGATGTATACTGTGCTCCTCTGTACACTCAAAAAAAGCCAGGATGTGGAGGAGCCGGTGTTGGACTGGGGTGGGCAAAGAAAAAAAAAATCACACAACACCAGGTTATAGTCCAACAGGTTTATTTGGAAGCACTAGCTTTCAGAGTGCTGATCCTTCATCTGATGAAGGAGCAGCACTTCAAAACAGGTGGATGTATTATTTTTTCCCACTCCTGCTTGGTTTCCTTTCAGCTCTGTGTGTGTGTCTGTGTGTGTGCGCGAGAGAGAGACTGTGTGTGTGTTTGTGTGTGTGCAGGTCACCTGGCAACAGTAGTTACCTCTCTCTGTGCTGGCATAGCATTTCGGAGCATCCTCTAGTGGTCACTCTCTATAATGACGCGAATGCCACTAACACCATATCCACTCACCTATTTAAACACTATACCCTTACACTGCAAAGGGATCTTTCATGATTCATCCTTGTTGTTAGGAATAGCACCCTTGTTACCTACTTAAACAGAATGCAGGCAGCTTGACTGATACTTCTGGAAGACTTACCTGCAGAGGCCTACTTTCCCTGGCCCTGATGGCACTTTGAAATATAACTGGTGCAAAATTAATTGAACGTACAGTGCAGGAACAGGCTACTTGGCCCAAACAGCTCATTTATGCTGGACTTCAGCCTCCTCCACCTTTGTCCATTTAAAGTCAACCATTGCACCCCTCTTCCTTATAGTTAGTCTTAATAAAGGTGCTTAAGAGATGTTATGACACACCTCTGGGGCAGGTGAGACTTGAACACAGCTCTTTCACTGTCTGCCAAGACCCCCAATAAAATGATCAACCCGTCCAGACATGTATGACACCAGTTTGGAGAAGATGGGATTCGAACTCAGACCTCCTCACTCAAAGGTGGTGGCACCACCCCCTCTGCTCTGTGAACTCATTTAAGACGCCCCGTGTTTGCTACAACCTCTTCCTGTGGTAGCGCCTCCTTGTAGGAAGGACAGCTTATGGAGAAAGGACAGGAAAATGGATTTGAGGAATGCTGGATCAGACAAGATACTATTGAAAGCCAGAGCAGGCATGAGGGGCCAAATGGCCTGCTTCTGTTCCTCCTACTTATATATAGTTTTAAATCCTACGTACACACCGATCTTTGGGTGAATAAGTTTCTTTTAAACTCTCCATTTGAGTTCTTGGCGAATATCTTTTATTTATGGCCACTAATTTTATTGCATACATTTTATTGAAATACATATTCTCTGTATCCCCTCTGTCAAAGCCATTCACTATTTTAATGATATTTTTTGGGTCACTCATCAGGAGAAAGTGATGACCGCAGGTGCTGGAGCTCAGGATCAAGAGTGTAGTGATGGAAAAACACAGCAGGTCAGGTAGCATCCAAGGAGCAGGAGAATCAATGTTTCGGGCATAAGCCCTTCGAGAGGACTAGTTCCTGATGAAATATCAATTCTCCTGCTCCTTGAATGTTGTCTGACCTGCTGTGCTTTTTCAGCACTACACTCTTGACTTGGGTCATTCATCAACCTTCTTTCATCACGAGAAATGAGACCCAGCCAGTCGATCCTTTCCTGATTTGTATCCCGAAGCTTCTAGTATCATCCCTGCAAATCTTCACTGCACCTTCGCCTGTACCTCTGTAATCCTTTCTATAATATGACGACCAGACCTTTTTTGCAGTACACTAAACATGGTCTCACCAGGGTTTGGCACGGATTGAGCAGGAAGTTCATACTTTGAAATTGTGACTATATTACGGCTATTGCTTTTTCCAAGATCTTCCCTCTTTGAAATACTCCAGTAAAATCTCTAGCTGGTGGGGAATCCTGTTCTGTGGTGCTACCCAGTGACACATAGTGGAAGAGGCTCACATGAAGGCTGGGGTGTGTGGGAAAGAGTTGGATTCAAGCTGCGAAAACCACGCAGTCAAATAGCACTTTCTCCTCTGGTCACACACTCAAAGGGTAGTCATGTGGACAATGGTACAGGAGCAGAGGTGGGATTATTGCAGGGAAGGTACTGTCTGCCCTGACTCTGCATAGCCAAAGGCACTGACTCTGCATTGTTATATTATAGACCAAACTCTGAAAGTCATGGAGCAGGACACTTAATGGTAAGATCCTGAGGAATGTTGCTGAACAAAGAGGCCTTGGAGCGCAGGTTCATAATTCCTTGAAAGTAGAGTCGCAGGAAAATAGGATAGTGAAGAAGGTATGCTTTCCTTTATTGGTCCGAGCTTTGAGTATAGGAGTTGGGAGGACATGTTGCATAATCAGAAGGATGTTGTGAAACTTGAAAGGGTTCAGAAAAGGTGTACAAGGATGATGCCAGGGTTGGAGGATTTGAGTTGGGGCTGTTTTCTCTGGAGCATCGGAGACTGAGGGGTGACCTTATAGAGGTTGATAAAATCGTGAGGGGCATGGGGATGGTGAATAGACAAGGTCTTTTCCTTGGGATGGGGGAGACCAGAACTAGAAGGCATTGGTTTAGGATGAGAGGGGAAAGATTGAAAAGGGACCTAAAGGGTGACTTTTTTATGCAGATGGTGGTGCATGTATGGAATGGGCTGCCAGAGGAAGTGCTGAAGGCTGGTATAATTACAACATTTAAAAGGCATCTGGATGGATATATGAACAGGAAGGGTTTAGAGGGATATGGGCCAGGTGCTGGCAGGTGGGACTAGATTAGGTTAGGATATCTGGTTGGCATGGATGAGTTGGACGAAAGGGTCTGTTTCCGTGCTGTACATCTCTATGACTCTGTAACCAGTTTAGTACCAACTGTGTGCATTTCATACATTGCTGTTCTTTAACTAGCTCTTCCAAAGTAGCGAATTATTGATGATTTGGGTGAGTGTGGATAGATTGTAGAGGTTAGGACCATTTCCCTTGCAGCAAAGAAAGCTCAGAGGAGATTTGCTGCAATTTATCCAACACTGGAAGCGTGTGCAGAAGCTGTAGCCATTTGTGAAGGAATCGAGAACCAGAAATATAAATGGATTGGTTAAAAACTGCATGAGGTTTCGTTTTCAGATAGTGAGTGGTTAGATTCTGAAATGCTCTGTCTGAAAGTGTACTGCAGGCAGGGTCACTCAAGGCGTTCAAGAGGGAATTTCCTGAATGGGGGTATGGCACGAGTGCTAGCATGGCCATGATGGGCTGAATAGGGCCTTTCTGCACTGTGGCGATATTACGATAGTGTCCTCTTGTTTCACAGAGGCAACCTAGTGGAATGGGTGAGGAGACAAAAAGAAAAACTTCACTTGTCAACGCCGGACCCGTTCCTCTCCTCCCTCCCTCCCTCAGATCAATAATTGGTGAGATTTCCGGCTGCTCCATTCAGCTGTCACCTCACCCACTTGCATTAGCATGAGCACCACCGTCGGTAACTCCCTGTGTGTAGCTCCACCCTCCCTCCCTTCCCCTACCCCTCACCCACACACTGCCCCAACCCAATTCCTCTGTTCCTGCCCAGCAGGGGTTCAGTGTGTTAGCTCTCACAAATGGTATTGGAATAGCTGAGGCTCATTCCGCAGACCCTTTACATGAGATCCCAGCACTAACGATTCCTTCTGCTTGAGCATTTAGCAAAGGAGCTGGGCTTTGCAAATCCCCCCCCTCTAAAAAAAATCAATCCTTTCCTTGTGAATTATTCAGATGTTTGGCTTGGGCCTTCGAAAATATATAGGGAGCATCGCTGGGAATTGTATTTGGTCTCAGCGAGTGCACACAGTGTATAAATAAATAAAAAAGGCTCTGCAAAGTTTTTTTTTGTGTGCAAAAGGTAATTGTGAAATGCTTTAAGATGTTTATTTTTACGGGAAAATGGTCAGATCCTTGCATTTGTTCCTGTGTTTGTTTTTAACATGCCTTCTTTAAATTTCCTTGCAGTTTGAATTCAGTCATTTTTGTGGATCTACTTTGAAGCAATGCTTGTGAATGACCTACATAAGACAAACTTGAAACTTATCAAAAATTAATCCTACGCAGCATTATCTCTGTAATTTCCACATTGCTTAGAAAGTTGGGATTTTTTTTCTCAGCTATTTTCTCCTGCTGGAAATCTACTCACCAGTCTGATGTTATTTTTTTATCGGGGTCAGCAGGGCTAAGGAAAAAGGGAAAGTGTTTAAGCCTCTGCTTTTCCCCAGTGCTCTGTCCCTGGTTTTCTGATACTCTTCCTCTCTGGTTCTCCCTCTGCTTCTGCTGAAGGTATCAACTCATGATAAAGGACTGGGGAATGGCAGATGGAGTTTAGTTTATATAAATGCGAGGTGCTGAATTTTGGAAAGGCAAATCAGGGCAGGACTTATATCACTTAATGGCAAAGTCCAGTGGTAGTGTTGCTGAACAAAGAGACTTGGAGTGCAGTTTCATGGTTCCTTAAAAGTGGAGTTGCAGGTAGACAGGGTGGTGAAGAAAGCGCTTAGCCTTCATTGGTCAGTGCATTGCGTATGGGAGTTGGGAGGTCATGTTGCAGTCGCAGAGGACATTGGTTAGGCCACGATTGGAATACTGTGTTAAATTCTGGTCTCCCTGCTATAGGAAAGATGTTGTGAAACTTGAAAGGGTTCAGAAAAGATTTGCAAGCATGTTGCCAGGGTTGGAGAATTTGAGCTGGGGCTGTTTTCTCTGGAGCGTTGGAGGCTGAGGGGTGACCTGACAGAGGTTTACAAAATCATGAGGGGCATGGATAGGGTAAATAGACAAGGCCTTTTCCCTGTGGTGGGGCAGTCCAAAACTAGAGGGCATAGGTTTAGGGTGAGAGGGGAAAGATATAAAAGAGACCCAAAGGGCAACTTTTTTATGCAGAGGGTGGTGCATGTCTGGAATGAGGAGGTAGTGGAGGTTTGTACAATTACAACATTTAAGAGGCACCTAGATGAGCAGGAAGGGTATGGGCCAAATGCTGACTAGATTAATTTGGGATATCTAGTTGATCGTTGGAACAATGGGTCTGTTTCTGTGCTGTACGTCTCTATGACTCAAAGTTGCACACATGTCCTCCAGTACATTACCAGCCCTTCACACTGGTGCTGGAAGGAATCCTAGACTAAAGCTATCTGACACACTGAGACTTGGGTCCTCGGAAAGTGACTCAGCAATTTAATTGGACCAAGCAGGGCAGAGGTGCCTGATTTAAAACTGTTCAGGTTTGTTGAACAAGCAAGGCTTCCCACTGTCCTGCTCAGTTTTTGTTTGAGTCTGATCCCAAACAGCAACTGGGCAAACAATTTGCACAGATATCTTCCCAGGGAGAGGGAGCAAAATCACAAACCCCTGATTTGTCAGAGTGATGACTTGAGTATTAGATACTATCCAGTATTTGAGTTAGAAACTGAAAAAAAAAGTGGGCAATATGGAGCAGTGGTAAGATGCAACCTCCGTTAATATTTGTACATCTTCTGTTAAAATGACTTCACATGTGTTCCTTCAGCCTGAGATATGAGGATCTCAGTGACTGGTGAGTCCTTCAGTCAAAACGTGTAGTGCTGGAAAAGCACAGCCGGTCAGGCAGCACCCATGGGGCAAGAGAGTCAACATTTGAAGCAGAAGCTCTTTGGGCTGGTCAAGACTGAGTGTATACTTGAGATCAGACCAGGAAAGCATTTCCTTCACTTACATTACCCTTGGCAAAAGAAATACTTGCATTTGTATTGCACCGTCAATGACCTCAGAAACATCCTAAAAAAACCACTTTATTTGAAGCACTTTTAAAGCACAATCACAGTGGTTCTTTCAGAATAACTCGGTTGAATAGCTCACTGTTACTTGTTGTCCATCTGCACACGTGGAAAATTATTGTGCTGGAATGGAGGGCAGCAACAGCTTGTTTCCACAGCTCAGGAAGGGAAGGAAATTAGGAAGTAAGTCAGTCAGGCCTGAGAATTGACCCAGGGTCAAGTGCTTAACAACTGGCCTCTTCCTTCCCTCGATATATTTAATATTGTCAAAGCAAAGAACGGCTCAGGAAATTTTTAAGGGCTGTTTTGTTTAAACAAGATTTTTTCTTTGTAATATATTTAGAGAAGCATTATGCAATTTGAATTCCTCTTGTTATAACACAAAAGGCTGCATTTATAAAGCATCTTTATCCTGGTGAAACCTCCTTCAGGGGAGCAGAGTTCTATAAAATTCAATACTGTCACAAATGGATGAAGGCGGGGAAGTGGGGGAATGTTCTACAAGGGAGTTCCAGAGCAAAGTATGGCCAGCAGTGATGCACTGATGAGAAGCAGAGAAAAGGCAAGAGACCAGAAATGGAGGAGAGCAGAGACCAAGTAGGACGGGAAGAGGTGACAGAAACAGGAAGGAGTGAGATGGTGGATAGATTTGAGAATTGGGATGAGAATTTAAAAAAATTGAGATACTGCCTGACCAAAAGCCACTGTGGGGTCAGGGGTGATGGGTGAACAGGGGACTTAATATAAAACAGAATAATGTTGTGCCTTTAATTGCTGACTTGCTGAGAGAGAAAAAAAAAACGCAGTGCATGGTGGAGTACAGTAATAAGCCCCTCATTTTGCAGAGCTCTGATACCTCATGCCCTCTTGTACATAACATGCATTGTTTATGGCTCCCACAGTAATAAAGTGTGCAAAAGACCCTCATTATAACGTAGCTTTCAGTGTAATGGAGCTTTCCTACAGCTCCCAAAAGAGAGTATTACGGTGAAGAACTGCTATTTAATGCTTGACTATTGCTGGTATGGGTCTCTGCACCATAGGCACTGTTTGGGGCCCAAATACAGGAGGCCTGAGGTTTAACCCTATAATTGCCATGAGCTATGGGGGAAACTGGGGGAAAAGTCTTCCTGATAGAAGCTGGTTTTGACTCATGGACTCAGTCAATGAAAGCGTTACTTCAATCATCTCGGAACCTAATTAGGAAGTTAAAAATTTGCGAGTTAATAAATATTTATCTTCACGTTAGGAGATGCAGCAAGATTTTGTTTTAAAAAGTGGGAGGAAGAGAATCCTGACAGATCATAGTACAGTCATAAACTTGACCCAAATAGAGGATGCTTTAGGAACTGCCTGACTCTTATCATCTATGGGGAACAGTCTGTCAGCCAGGTAACGAACGGGCTACATTTGACAGCCTGTCTGGGTGAATGCCGGCCTCATTCCCTATCATTTTGGTGCCTATCAGTTACGATTTGCAACATGGAGTGTCAGTAATGTAAAACAATGCTGACCCCAGCCCTCACCCTGGAGGCCAGGATGCAGCTTTCTCTCTCTCTCTCTCTCGTATGTGTGTCTCTTGTTCTGTAAAAACCCGGGATATATTTTTTTCAAGCTTTGTCATTCAGCAGAAAGTTTGGTGCAAACTGCAGCTGGTCTCACTGAGCCGAGAAGGGCCTGTCTGAGGGAGGGCAAGACAACTCTCTCTCTCTCTCTCTCTCCCCCTCCCCACCGCGCCCCCCCACCTCCCCCCCCACCTCAGTCTTTTTGCCAGGGTATGCTGAGTTAAACGAGTGGCTGACTGGTTTGTCATACACAGGGAGAGAGACTCAGATTGTGACTCTGTATTAGGTAACAACTTTTCCTCTAATTGACCAGTGAGCTCATCGCATCCCGAAATAGAGACAGAAAATGCTAGAAATATTAGCAGACTGGCATCTGAAACAAGGATCTGAGGAACAGGCCCACAGGGAAAGATTCGTGCTTAGGTCTTCCAGCATGTGCAGTGTGTTTTCATTAGCTTTATGGTTTTAGTTTCATTTCAGCATTTGCATGTTTTTTTTCTTGTTGAATTTAACTGTTTCAGAACTGATCCAGAAACAGTTGGAACACCCCCTCCCTCACCCAGGATTTTCTCCCATAATCTCCTTTAATTCCGATTCTAATCGCTCCAGCATTGCTTCTCTCAGCTTCTTCCATTTTTAAGACTCCTTTAAACCCCCCTGTTTGTCCCTGCCCTTAAGCGCCAGGGTCATCTTCCCTGTCAGATCTTGTTTCACAATTGTCCCATGGAAATAAAAGTGCCTTGTGAGGTTTTAATATCTTAAAGGTGCTGCATGTGTTGATGTCTACAAGGATGCTGCCAGGATTGGAGAGTTTGAGCCAATAGGGAGAGACTGAACAGGCTGGGGTTTCTTTCACTGGAGTCTCAGAAGCTGAGGGGTGACCTTATATAGGTTTATAAAATCATGAGGGGCATGGGTAGAGTAAATAGCCAAGGTCTTTTCCCCAGGTAGTGAAGTCCAAAACTAGGTTTAAGGTGAGAGAGGCAAGGTGACAGATGACTGTCTGTGTGCAGTTTGCACATCCTCACCGTGTCTGTGTGAGTTTCCTCCGGGTGCTCCAGTTTCCTCCCACAATCCAATGATGTGCAGGTTAGGGTGAATTGGCCATGCTAAGTTGTTCCATTGTGTTCAGGGACGTGTAGGTTAAGTGCATTAGTAAGGGATAAATGTAGAATAATACAGTAGGGGAATGGGTTTGGGTGGGTTACTCATCGGAGGGTTGGTGTGGAGTTGTTGGGCCGAATGGCCTGTTTCAGCACTGTAGGGATTCTATGATTCTATGAAGTTGGACTCTATGAAAGTGGGAAGGTGGTATTGAATTTGTCAAAAGTTTGAGTAGAAAAGGAGGACGATTTGTGAAGGTGTGGATAATTTAACACTGATAGCTTTGTGGATAGAGACATCAACCACTTCTCATGCTTGGGGAAGTGCTGGATAACAGGGTCATTATTACAGCCTGAATACTTTTGGAAGGATTATAAGGTCTGTTGTTATGATAGATATTGTGAATTTAGAGTGACTCAGTGAATGGATGGCACGGTGGCTCAGTGGTTAGCACTGCTGCCTCACACCACCAGGGGCCTGGGTTCGATTCCAGCCTCGAGTGACTGTCTGTGTGGAGTTTGTACATTCTCCCCGTGTCTGCATGGGTTTCCTCTGGGTGCTCTGGTTTCCTCCCACAGTCCAAAGATGTGCAGGTTAGGTGGATAAGCCTTGTTAAACTTCCCACAGTATCCAGGGATGTTAGGTTAGGTGGATTAGCCATGGGGAATGCAGAGTTATAGGGTGAGGGGTGGATCTGGGTGGGATGGTCTTTAGAGGGTCAGTGTGGACTTGATGGGTCAAATGGTCTGCTTCCACGCTGTAGGGGCTCTACAATTCCGTGAAATCAAACAATAGCATACATTTGAGGCAATATTTAATAAACAGAAAAAGGTTCAGTTTCCAGTACAGATCTAAACTGTCTTCAGTTGTTGGTCTATTATCAGCCTTTCAAAAGTCACAATGACAAACAGCATTTAATGAGATCTAAATCCGGGGGAGTGAACGCATAGCCTGGTAATGAGGACCAAGCTGAGACAAGTTGTCAGGGATGACAAGGGGTGGGGGAGGCGAAACCTTTGAGCAAGGAAGGTGGCCACTTGGCCCATCACACCTGTACTACCTCTTTGGTTGAGCAGTCTAAAACTCAGTCCCATTGCACCCACAGTCCTTTCTCTGCTTCACATCTTTATCTGATTCGCCCTCAGATGGAGGGAGATGTTGACCGTTCCCTGTATTCCATGCTCCGCCAACCTTTGACAGTTTTTGTGAAGCAGTCTTTATTGTGTGCACAGAGGCCCTCAACTTGGGGCCATCGGAGCTGGGGTTGGTGTACAAACCCTCCCAGACTGCCCTGTGGAGTCTCTGGGAATGAAAGAGTGACCTCTGAGACACTGCTGGGAGTAACCAGGCAAACCGTAAGGTAAATAAAAACAAAATTATGTCTCCTTTCTTCATTTTCATCTATCCTGTCACCTTTTATTGATTTGTTATGAAGCCTGAAGATTATGAAGCTTCATAAGCAATCAAGATGAATCCAATCAGACAACAAGGGATCTGTTCTGTTCCTGCCGCTGTCCGTGAGGATTAGCTGGTGGGTGAAGGGTGGCGGTGGTTGGGGGGACTTGTGATTGTATATTGCCAACCAGAGTTGGTGGAGCACTCCCTATGGCACTCGGGTGAAGGTGGAGTGACATCACTTTAACACTGTGGGTCAATTTCTTTTTCTTCCTTCATAAGATGAGGGGCTGACTGACTAAGGCCAGCGTTTATTTCCCATCCTGAATTGCCCAGAGGACAATTGAATCAAACACATTGCTATGGATCTGTAGGCCGGCCATGTAAGGGTGGTAGATTTCCTTCCCTAATGGGCATTAGTGAACGACATGCGTTTTTTTTCGACAATTGTTTTGTGGTCATCAGTAGATTTTTATTGAATTCAAATTCTGCCATCTGCTGTGGTGGGATTCGAACTGGGTCCCCAAAATCAGGTTTCTGGATTAACAGTCGAGAATGTGGCGCTGGAAAAGCACAGTAGGTCAGGCAGCATCTGAGGAGCAGGAGAATCGACGTTTCCTTTATCAGGAATGAGGCTTCCTTCTCCCCCATCTTCACCTACCTATCGCTTTCTCAACTATCTCCCCCCCCCCACCATTTATCTCTCAGCCCCTTCTTCCCCCCCACCGGCCCACAAGCATTCCTGATGAAGGACTTATGCCCGAAACGTGGATTCTCCTGCTCCTCAGATGCTGCCTGACCTGCTGTGCTTTTCTAGCATCACACTCTCGACTCTAATCTCCAGCATCTGCAATCCTCTCTGGATTAATGGTTCAGCACTTCTAGTGTTGGAGACACAACCACAGAGCATGGACAAAACAGTGCTCTTCACAATGGCTGAAAGCTGTGGGCCCTGCCTTAACTATGTCAAAACACCTCTGCTCAGCCTGCTGTATGTCTCTCCAAGTATTTCTTTCTTCTTGCCTTTTGTGCCAATACAGTAAGCCAGCAGAAGATGTAGTTGCGAGTTATCAGTTGGAAGAACCTTTATAGCGTTGCCTGTTTTTGTGTAGCTCCCCAGATCCATCAAAGTTAAAGGGTCTCTTCCCCTGGACAGTGGTGCTTGCCTTTAGGATAGGTTGGGTCATTGCTTGCACTGCTCCCAAGCTTTTTTAAAAACTATTCTTGAATTAAGTACAGACACTGGAGTGTGCTTTCCAAACCAGTGAACTCCCAGTTTCAAGTGGAGAGTGAGGCAGGAAGGCCTTTAATGTTCCTCTTTTAGGAAGGGGGGTGCAGCCAATGAGCTGGGTGGGAGATGCGCCCTGGTGAGGTAGTGTTAACTGCATTGCAGCACCGACCTGTACTGGGATCAATGAGATTCTCCGAATATTGGTTCAAATTTACTGAGATTGGAAGTTAAAGGAAGAGTCCATTTCCAAAACAGCAATCTGAAAAAAAAACATACAGGCCAATCATAATCTCACTGAAGGGCAGAAACAGATGGGCTAAATGGACTACTTCTGCTCATCTGCGGACGATATACGGACAATCCTTGCTCAGAAAAGAGCAGAAAGCCAGAGCAACAATGTGGACCCTGCTCTCGGTTATACCGGCGTGGTTTCTGGGAGGGATTAAGGACAGGAGCAAGTCTGGCAGCGATGCCACCCACGGGCAATCAGCTAGATTGCATTCACCGACTCAACCTCGCCTTCAACCTCACCATGCCCTCCTGCAAGCAACATGACTGTTTGGGCAGAGAGACAGGTCACTGCTCCTGCTATGGGACACTGTAACCGAACAGGAGATGCTGGTGCAAGGCAAACAGAGGACCAAGGTCTTTGTCACTCCCGAACTGAGACAGCACAATTCTGACAAATGTTACCGACACGAATTCCAAGTTAACTTCAGCAGCGAGGGAAGGGAATTTTGAGATATCGAGGGATAGAGAGGGAGAAAAGAAACAATCTGGCAAAGAGACAGTGAGCAGCAGCTGAGGCCTGTGTACGCTCAGATATTGGTGATTCATTTTGAGGGCTGCTTTAGCCCTCATAAAATATTCATTCTGGCTGTGGACGGGCTTCATAATTGCCATCTTCAGCCTTGAATTATTTATAGGGTGAGCCACTCAGATAGGCTCATTTGCTGATACCTTGGATAACACCGAACAAGTGGATCCCTAACACTGTAATGCTGCTACTTTGCATTAAATAGCAGGATTCTATTACCCAAGGTGTGAGGCTGTGGTCTCTGAGCATTTTGCGCACCCTGGAACTGGTATAATTTCAGTATTTATGAAACGCATGTGACTCATTCCTCTTGTCTTTCCTGCCTAGCTGTCAGCTTTGGGAAGCCTGGGCAGAAATGTTGATCCAGCTGGAGAAAGTAGAGAGCACATTTGCTTTTTCTTTATATTTCTGGAAACTGAAAGTGATCTCGGTGAAATGACGGATTTTCTGACCTACCATCCTTGTGACATTCAGAAGCCATTTCTTCAAACAGATGGGAATTTTGCCACACCTGGCTACTTTTGCCCTCTGAGCATACAAGAATGGTTGACAGCAAGGAGGATACACACAATTAAAAGATTGGCCATGGGGAGTGATCTGGTTAGTGGGAGGGAGAGCCTAGTTGATGGTTGGTGGAGATCAGGTGATAAGAGGTCTTTGAAGGTAAGGAGAAAGTCATGGAAGTATATTGTCTGTTGGGTATGGCCCCCAAGACAGGTAGAAATCTGAAGTGTAGGGATGTCAGGATTCTGGTCTGGGACCCTGGTGGTTCCACAGGCCATTGTGTGGCTTAATGTGACAGACAATGCGGGAAGTGGGTTGTTCCCTGGTCTCAGTACACCAACCTCAGAGCTGACTGTCAAAGAAAGAAGAGAAATGTGCTTTTTATCACACTTTGGAAATAGAATTATTGTCAGTGAATTATTGTCAGTGCACACTTGGGGGGTAGCAATGGCTTCATCATCTAGGCTAGTTACATTTAGTGTCTTTTTCCTGACCATTACAGGGGAACATTGTCAGATGCGGGGATGGGATTTGATTCAACTTGCTTCACCCTCCCCTATCTGCCCTTCCTCTCCACCTCACTCACTAGCAGAGTGAGGAACAATTTGATGCATGGCCAAGTGCCTCGTTGTAGAGTATAACACAGCACAAGACTGGGGATTGTACAAATGACCCCCTGCTTTGTATGCCAGATTTGGTGGGAGTGGGTGGGGGTGGGGGATGGGGGTCGCCGTTAGTGTTTCTCTTACTAGACAAAGTTTCTCAGTGGCGCACTACTGAGTGTTCACTGCAGTATTATAAGCTTTAAATGTTGCCTGGAAATAAAGTGTTGGGACAGGAAATGCCTCTTTGAGTTTGAAATACAAATATCCATTCTCTGTAAATGCTGCATTAGTTAAATCAGGTTGGATTGAAATGCGGGGATGCTGTATTGCACCAGTACATAATATTGATGTCTACCTTTTTACCCTTGCTGTGCTGTTCTGCTTTAAGAATTATGTCAGAGGGACAGCTCGCTAATGCGAATGAGCATATATTTGAATATACAAACCCTAGGCTTGTGGTTGCATCTGCATTGCTTTGAGCATTGAGGCAGGTTGACCTGTTGTGCTTTCGTCTATTACCTGATGAAGGAGCGACCCTCAGAAAGCTAGTGCTTCAAAATAAACCTGTTGGACTATAACCTGATGTTGTGTGATTTTTAACTTTGTACACCCCAGTCCAACACCGACATCTACACATCTTCTGTTATCAGATAGCTGGTTCTGGGTTAGTCTCAGTGCAGCATGAGTGAGCTGGGCTACAGGACGAGTGGGAAGCAGAGAAATTTGGGGTATGATTAGTTTTCTTCAAATTCCTAGTACGTTTGTTAACTTGCAGTGGTGCGTGCATGGGATGGTGTCGAGGAGATGGGGAATTTCCATTGGGATGGAAATTCCCTAACTCCTTTAACTTCCAGTCTCAGCAAATTTGGACTAATATTCAGAGTCACATTGATCCTGAAACAAGTTGGTGCTGCAATGTAGTAAACACCACTGGGATGCCATTGTTGGGTGGCGCTGTTGCTGGAGGCCAGGCTGGAGCAGCCATATTGCTGGCACCTGTCTATTGGGAGCTGTGTCCCACTTGCAGTTGGACATTCTTGATGTTCTGCAGAAGCCTGAAACATGATCTCCAAACAGCAGTCGGAACAGAGGTGACCGTCCGCCTTGCAGATAGTGTCAATAAGCGCAGGAGAAATGAAACTCAAAGCTTCAGATAAAGGGGGTGGCGGGGGCAGGGTGGTGAGGTGGGGATAGGTGAAGACAAGTAGAGGGTACAACCTGGTTGGTCGATGGGAGGAATTAATCTGGTAGATGGCAGGCAGCAGTGGAAGGGAGGGGGAGGGGCTGGGAAGGGAGTGAAGGGATGGAGAGGGAAGTTATTTGAAATTGGAGAACTCAATGTTGAGTCCTCCGGGCTGTAGGCTGCCCAGTCGGAAGATGAGGTGTTGCTCCTCCAATTTGTGCTGTGGTTTGTTTTGGAAATGGAGGATGCCAAGGATGGTCATGTCAGAAAGGGAGTGGTTGGAGGAATTGAACTGGGCAGTGACTGGGAGGTCTGGCCAGCTGCGATGCTCGGCGAGCCATTCCCTAGATTTACATTCGGTCTCCCTGGTGTAGAGAAGATCATACTGGGAGCACCTGATGCAGTAAACTAAGTTGGAAGAGAGGCAGATGAACCTCTGACTACCCCTAGTCGTGAAGATGGGTTACACCCGAAATGTCAACTTCGCCACTTCCTGATGCTGCCTGGCCTGCTATCTTCTTCCAGCCTCCTGCTGGTCCACTTTAGACTCCAGCATCTGCAGTTTCTTTTGTCTTTGTAAAGCTTTACCTCATCCTTTCCAGAGAATCCGATTACCTAATCACTGGACAAGTTACAAGTAATTATTCAAGGGTCGTGGAATGGTTAAAAAAATCTCATGACCACAAACTGGCTGGAATTTGACAGCAGGATTGACTCATTATTATCGGAGCTGCCTTTCTTTGAGCCTAATTTCGATTGCAATTTTCCGAGAACAGAGTAATCTGTGAAAGATGAGTGGGCAGAAGTTTCTGTCTTGATTTCGATGTTAAAGCAGATGAGAGTCCTTGGTATTACTCTTATGTAAAGAAAGATGGATTTATTTGTCCTGGTTTCTCAGAAAGGTCCATGAAATGTGCTGAAGTTCAGTCACCCTTCCTATGATTTTGGTAGGCACTTAAACAGTGAGACAGATGTACGGTGAACGACTGGTTAATCTGGCGATGAAGGAATTAAGTGGGCCATGACACTGTGAGAACTTGGAGGTACATTGAAATTGTGTCTGTCATACCAGATCAGGCAAACAACCATTCATTTAACCCCTCATCCACAGGAGAAATACAGGTCAACCCCACATCACTCAATAGTTTAGACCTATGTGAAATTAGTAAATATTTTGGAAAAGTGAACCAAGCTTTGGAAAGAGAGCACAGCTTCTGTGTAGCCTTGTCATGGGGTGTGGACTTTTTTGATATAAGTCAAGATTAGAGTAGTGCTGGAAAAGCACAGCAGCCCTGATGAAGTGCTTTTGCCTGAAACATCGATATTCCTGCTCCTTGGATGCTGTCTGACCTGCTGTGCTTTTCCAGCACTACTCTAATCTCCACTCTAATCTCCAGCATCTGCAGTACCTACTTTCGCCTTTTGCGATATGGCCAGCAGTTGTGCCCGTTCCTAACTGTCCTTGATCGGCAATGCCGTTTCCCACGCCATTTAAGTATCGGCCGCAGCGCTGTGGGTCTGGAGTCACATGTAGGCCAGACCATATAAGGACAGCCACTTTCCTTCCCGATGGGGTATTCGTGAACCAGATTGTTCTAAAACAAAAAGCAATGATGGTTCTATGGTCAGCACCATCGAGAGCAGCTTTATACTCTTGTTTTTATTAATTGAAGTCAAAGTCTGCTAGCTGCTGCTCACCCCCCCACCCCCACCCAACTCTAAAGCAGAAAGACTCGGTTTGCACTCCCTAAGTAGGAATGACTACACAGAGAAGGATGGTTCTATTCTTGACCTATATTGATATCGCATCTTTTTTGGAAAGAAATTGGCTTGGGTTCCCAAGGAAATGATCCACCCGGAGTACCGATGTTGGAATCAAAAGTATTCCAGTTATTTCCATTACCAAGCATTTATAAGCTTTTCCCTCCCTACTGACATGGTGGGTGGGCCCACCCCATTCGGATTGTTGCAGTTTAAGAAAGCAGCTCACCACCACCTTCAGTTAGGGATTGGCTATAAATGTTGGCCTAGCCAATGACACCCACATCCCATGATTAAATCAAGAAAAAGTCACTGGCAGCAGTTTTGAAAGGAAAATATGCGGACTCCAGTTAAGTGAAAACATTTTACCAAGAGTTCATAAGTTCAGGACTGACTGTTAGTCAGTAAGTTTTTATTTGGTGATATGTAGACTGGACTAGGTGTACTCATGATCCTGGTAGCAATTTTGTACAATAACAGCAATGAGGTGAATAACTGAGCATATTATTCCGTTATTGAGAGCATTGGCTAATGGAGTGAACACTGTGACCTGTGAGATTAAATTGGATTAGATTCCCTACAGTGTGGAAACAGACGCTTCAGCCCAACAAGTCCACACCGACCCTCTGAAGAGTAACCCATTTCCCTCTGACTGATGCACCTAACACTATTGGTAATTTAGCATGGCCAATTCACCTAGCCCACACATCTTTGGATTGTGGGAGGAAACCGGAGCATCCGGAGGAAACCCATGCAGACACGGGGAAAATGTGTGAACTCCACACAGACAGTCACCCAAGGCTGGAATCGAAAATTGCAGTATTTCCATTTAAGTTATGTGTTCTGATAGAAGACCAATGTACTCCATGCAGAAATTGAGGACAGTGTTTCAAGTTGCCTTTGAGTTTCTACAGACTAAGCCTAGAGAACAATCATTGCCTCTTTCTACCTCAATGTGGTGTCGATGGCAGGAGTAACACTGATTGTCAGCAACTTCAGAAACCCATTGTAAAATCACCGTGAATCCAAATCCTTTGTTTGCCTTCAGTCAGTTCTGTAACCCCTTAACTCAGCAGGTCGGGTGGAGAGCGATGAGGCTTGGGGACAAAATGGTCAAGTTTTGTTTGTGCCAATTGATCTTTCTGACACTTTGTTCGGAATAATGTTTGGAAAGATTCTTAGCCAAGGCCACCCTGTCCACTGGGAAATGTGATGACAGGCATCCAGTAATGGGAGAAGAGACAGTTTAGCGGACTGAACTGTGCCAAAAATAACCCAGCTAATTCCGATAGGTCAAACGGGATTTGCAGTGTATCTTGCTTATTTGTTCCCTTGCCAGTATTTCGGGTCTCTCTTGACGGAGGTGACCTTTACTGCAGTGCAATGGGCTGGGTACTGACAGGCTCCGCATCCATCAGATTGCCCCATGTGTAAGCCAAGACAGAGTGTCAGCAGACTATTCAACCATCACGGGTAGGACAGCTTAGCCTGACTTTGTGACGTCACTGCCTGATGACCCCCATACACTGTGAGGCAAGCAGCTTGATGCTGACCTTTTCAGAATTGTGCTGGGTGGCCTGCAGTGTCTCCACAGACCAACAATTAATATCAATCAGACCTGAGGAAATCTGAACTCCAAGTTGTTATCTGAACAAGTTGATAATGCCCTATTAAATTGCCACATGAGGCAGATTAACTGAAACAGGGTTTAAAAAAAGGCATCAAAATGGCAAGTCTCCATTGTCTTCAAGGAAATATGACACGTGTGCCAAAGGTGGAGAAGCATTTGGGAGCGATCAAAGTACCAACTAAAGTCATTGGCCATTGACCAAAAGACAAGAGCATGATTTTAAAAGAAATCTATATTTTCTGTTGGCAGTGCTTCCATTGATGGTGAAAACCATTTGTGTGTGTGTGTGTGTCTCTTTCTGTGACCATGACAGCCTGGAGGGAGGAGGTCAGTTTATTTGTTAACAGTGACAAAGCCACAATCATAAACTGTGACATGTTACATTAATTTATAGCCGCTGAGTGACTTATTAAAAGCGACAAGTAAAATCTAACACGGAGTGCTGGCTGCTGTGAGGAATGATTCGCTCCTTTCTTCTTGCTGTTGAGTGTGATTTGTTGACAGGTCAGGATTGTGGGATCTGAGCACGTGTCTCAATCTCTCATTACTCAGTATTAGATGCATTAATAGTAATAATTGCCTGTATTAATCATTCATAATGTTTTAATAAATGTTCGGTCAGCACCTGATCTATGCTGCCAAACGTCTCGAGTCTGTGCAAATTGCAGTCAATGGGGACTTTAATCTCAATGTACTGGGACCTGAACCATCCTAGTGATTGGAAAGCCCCAGCCCACCGCCATTCGACAGTATCTACATCCTCAGGGACTGACAGCCGAAAAAGTTAATTCTGTCATTTGCAGAATTGATTTCAAGGAACAGTTATTCACTCTAGTGTCGAAATTTTACCAATGAGGAGCTGTACAAGTCGGTTTTGGTTTGGAATTAAAACAACCCTGTTGTTACGGGGGTGTTCTTAATGAGCATATTTTCTGACATCTGCTTTTTAAATAAAATTCTGTCTCCACCCTGTTTAAAAAAATACACAATGACCTGAGATTTTCAGCTTTTGTCGAAGGGCCACTAATTGAGTGAGATATAATTTTGTTTTGTATAACATGTAGATTTTGAGATTGTACTGATGTTTTGGGGAGACCTTTCTGTGATTATACACAGCTCCATCTGCAGAATTACAGATCCCTCGTCTAATTGCCACGTGTGCCTTCCAAGGTCCTGTTGTTTGTTAACAGTGCCTTAATTTAGCATGATCTGTAAAAGAGGAAACGTCCACTGCAGGTCTCCTATGCCGTTGGCTTATTCTGCTGTGAATTTTGACTTGTTTCGTCACTTTAAGAACACAATGTCTAATTAAAACTTCGATGTTGGCTTTCTGAAATGTGACACTGATATTTCAGAGTTGAGTAGGAAGAATGGTAGAGTGATGGAGAGATAGAGGAATTGATTTTGAGAGCGGATGGTAGTTAAATAAAATAATGTGTACTTATCTAGCACTTTAATGCAGAAAAATGTTCCAAGGCACTCCATGTTTAGCAAATTAGATGAAAGTTTGGATCTACTTGAAGGCACAAAGTTGTTCTTCATTTGCAAGAGTCAGAGAGCAGATAATCCCTAAATTTTCTGAGATGTTTCTGTCATCCTTGGTCCCCAGGACCTGTTTGGAAGCTGAAAAGAATTTGTACAGTGTTTTGTGTGATGGCAAGAAGGTCACATAGTTTTAAAAGCAACATCTCAACTTCAGCAATCACATACAGGAAGCCTGTGAAGTTCATCAGTGGCATCAGAAACAATGAACAATTTTTATTTGTGTAAAGGGAGTGAAGGTAAATTCGCCATGAGGAGTGTTGTTGCCAAGCTAACCAGCTTAGGGAGGATGCAAATTGACCTAAGACAGGTCAGTAGTAAAGTGCCACTGGGGCCAAAAAGCCGTTTTGATTGCTGGTCAGTGGCTGTAGGGTGCACTGAGGCTACTGTGGAGCCAGAAGAGATTCTCCCAGTGTCTGCGTGGGTTTCCTCCGGGTGCTCCAGTTTCCTCCCACAGTCCAAATATGTGCAGGTTAGGTGAATTAGCCATGCTATATCGCACGTAGTATTAGATGCATTAGTCAGGGGTAAATATGGGGTAGGGAAATGGGTCTGGATAGGTTACACTTCGGATGGTCAGTGTGGATTTGTTGGGCCAAATGGCCTGTTTCCTTACTGTAGGGAATCCAAAAAAACTGGACTTGGTAAATTTGCCCGCTTTAGTGCACGCCAACACACACTGCCCTTGCCTCACATTTGAGTGGTGGTTCTGAAGAACTATTTGAGAAGCTGGATTGCCAGTGAAGAAGGGGGGCAGGGGTCAGAGGTGTGAAGTTGGTTGTGATGGGGTGATTTTGATGAGAAAAGATAGCTGGAATTTGAGTTCCCTGTCATTCTCTGCAGACAACTTGCTTCCAGAGAGCAGAGTGCTCTGAGATGCATCCTGACACCTCTCAGCTGCGCATCTGACAGAATCTCATATGATTGTGGCTGTCAAAAGATGGCAAGGGGGTAAAAGAAATCGTGACAGAATCAATACAATGTCAGGAATAATTGACCTTGCGAGGACTGGATGACCTTACCTGCATCTGAGACAGAAATATTTTTTTCTCAGTATATTACTTGAAATGATTTATATATTTCCAGACTGTGACACTTGAGTGTAACAGAACGTGCTGAGGACAATCTACATGATAATCACAGGACATTTTATGTTAGAAATGCAGATTTTTTTTTCAAAAAATAGAAAGAACTTGCACTTACAAAGTACCTTTTATGTCTTATGACATTTCCAAGCACCTAAAAGCAATGAAGGTTGAAGTGGAGTTAGACTTAATACAGTAGCAGATACAGAAGTCAAATTGGTCACAGCATGATCCAGTAAACAATGAGAAAATCTCTCTTTAATAGTGTTGTTTCAGGGAGAATTGTTGGTCATGATACAGGAAAGTCACCCCTCCTGCCTTTTTGAATAGGGTCATGGGATCTTTTACAGCCATTTGAATGTGTGACTTGTTTTCGACTCTCCTGAAGGTTGGCAGTACTGGAAAGCCAACTGACATTCGATGCCCATGTGTCTGGAATGGGGCTTGAACCCACAACCCACAGCTCCAAGATTACAGAAAGTTTACTGTTCAGAGTGAGAAAAGGGTCAGTGAGTTTCCTCTGAAACCTAGCGTTGGGTTTAATTCTGGGTCTCTGTTAAGGTGATACATTGGACTCAGGGAGGGGTACAATTAGTGACTGTTGAGAAGATTTGTACAACTAGCCAAGTTTTCTTTCTTGTATAGGATGTGGATGTAACTTGTAAGACCAGCATTTGTTGCCCTTCCCCAGTTGCTCTTGTACTGATTGGCTGTCTGTGTAATTAGGACAATATAGACATTTTAGAGAACAATTAAGAGTCAGCCACTGCCATTCCTGTGATTCTGGAGGCACATGTAGGCCAGACAGGGGTAAGGTTGGCAGATTTCCTTCCCTGAAGGACACCAGTGAACCAGGAAAACAGAAATCAATAAAGCTTACACAGTCACCATTAAACAAGCCTTTAGTACCAGTTTTTCATGGACTCAGATTTCACCATCTGCTGTAGGAAGATTTGAATCCTTGCCCCCCCAAGACTTTAGGGCTCTGGATTACCAGTCCGGTGAGATTATCACTTCATCACCGCCTCCCTCTGCCACATCTGTTGATATATGCCTGTGGATTAGAGGAGGTGAAGCCTCAAAGAAGCTTGATTGTCGATGCCTTCTATAGCCAAATAGCTTGTCAGTATTCATTACCCATCGCCCATTGTGAGGAACAATCACTCATATCAGATGGAAGGAGGTGGGTATGTCTGCTGCAACTGAGCGGGATTTCACAACTTTGAGAAAAGCAAATTGTGAAAGCTGACTGGTTGAAAAATATGATTGTATTGTGAACCCCTGGAGTGAATCTCACTCAATCACAGCCCAGACAATGTGAATCAGAGCTGCAGAATTCCCAAGTTCATGGTAAGGATACTATTAGCAATGGCTAAACATTCAGAGCTCCTGAAAAGCACATGAGTCAGACGGTTGCGTCCTTTGCCAAGTGATAGAACATGGATTCTATTCACCATCATGCACTGGAGGTACTAAACGTGTTTCAATTATTGACAAGACTGCTGGTTGACCTTTCAACTCATCACCTACATGGAACAAAACCCAAGTATAGCTTCAGGTGAAGCAGAGTTAGAAGGAGGGCATAATATCCATTTCAAAGTCAACTTACTTGTTATTATTAATTATATCAGAAATACTATATGTATACCACCTGTCAATGTTTCTATAGAAAATTCTCAAAATGGAAACTATGTAAGCCTGTCACATTGTAATTACATCCCGGGAGATGTATAGCGCCTTCATGGGATAGAAGGGTGCAATTACAGTGAGATACATTTACAGATTGGGTCATAGAGATGTACAGCATGGAAACAGACCCTTTGGCCCAACTCGTCGATGCTAACCAGATATCCTAAATTAACCTAGTCTCATTTTCCAACACTTGGCCCGTATCCCTCCAAACCCTTCCTATTCATATACTTATCCAGGTGCCTTTTAAATGTTGTCATTGTACCAGCCTCTACCACTTCCTCTGACAGCTCATTCCATACACGCACCACCCTTTGCATGAAAAAGCTCCCCATTAGGACCCTTTTAAATCTTTCCCCTGTCCCTCTAAACCTATGCCTTCTACTTCTAGACTACCCCACCCCCAGGGAAAAGACCTTGTCTATTTACCCTGTCCATGTCACTCATGATTTTATAAACTTTTATAAGGTCACCCCTCAACCTCTGATGCTCCAGGGAAAACAGCCCCAGCCTAGTCAGCCTTTCCCTATAGCTCAAATCCTCCAACTCTGGCAACATCCTTGAAATCCTTTCTGAACCCTTTCAAGTTTCACAATATCCTTCCTATAGGAAGGAGACCAGAATTGCACGCAGTATTCCAAAAGTGGCCTTACCAATGTCCTGTACAGCTGCAACATGACCTTCCAACTCCTGTACTCAATTCTCTGACCAATAAAGGAATGCATACTAAATAGCTTCTTCA
Source organism: Chiloscyllium punctatum (assembly GCF_047496795.1). NCBI lineage: Eukaryota > Metazoa > Chordata > Chondrichthyes > Orectolobiformes > Hemiscylliidae > Chiloscyllium > Chiloscyllium punctatum. Next base: position 79,962,596 of record NC_092758.1, read on the forward strand.
CTACCCTATCTACTCCACTTTGAAGGAACTATGAACCTGCACTCCAAGGTCTCCTTGTTCAACAACCATCCCCGGGACCTTACATTAAAATGCAGCACCTCACATTTATCTAAATTAAACTCCATCTGCCACTTCTCGGCCCATTGACCCATCTGATCAAGATGCAATTTTTGTTGTGAATGTTTTGTTGTAGAAAATATTGAAAGGAACTGCATACTGAGTTTTAATGAAAGGAATTAGCTTACATTTATATACCGCCTTTCACAAACTCAGGAGATTGTCCTGTGTTTCAGAGCCAACACAGTGCTTCGGAAATTTAGTCAGAGGTGTCATTGAGGAAATGCAGCAGTTCATTCACTGACAACCAGCTCCCAGTGACAGCAACTTGACAATAATAGATAATTTGTTGGTTGAGGAATAATAAATATGGTGTGGTAATGTCACTGGATTGTACATTCAGAGCACCAGTCTGCTGTTCCAGGAAGATGGGTTCAAATCCCAGCACAGCACCTGGTGAAATTGAAATGTAATTAAGAAATCTGCCCTAGCACCCAGTAATGGTGCCATCAAACTATCCTCTGTAAAAATCTATCTAATTCACTAATGTCCTTTAAAGAAGGAAAATCTGCCGTCCTTACCAGGTTTGGCCGACATGTGACTTCAGAGCTATGTGGTTGACTCTGAATTGGCCCAGCAAGCCACTGAGTGTAAGAGCAATGAGGGATGGGTGATAAATACCAGCCTTGCCAGTGTTGCCCAGGTCCCATGGAGGAATAAAGAAAAATGAAGGGAGCTCCCATCCTCTTTTTAAAGTGGAACTGTGGGATTTTTAACATCCCTAGAGAGGACATAAAGTAGTTTTGGTTTAAGGATTCAACAAAAAAGATGTGAATAATTGTTGGAGACTCCCTTGAAAATTCAATGTGAACAATGAGGGAATTGGAGTGAGTGATGGCAATACCAATGCTGCATAGTAAGACATCTAAGGGATATTCCCCTGTCTTATGTCACAGCATCTCCATTAATTCAATTAAATAACTGTTAGTGTCAACATTAAAACAGAGAGGAATGCCACTCAAACCCTTCAACTTGTGCTTCTGACAAGTCATTTTGAGGTTCAGGAGTTTAGGTGCGGGCTAAGGCTTAGGCATTGTATACAGAGGAACCTCGATTATCTGGCATCCGATTATCCGAATTTCGGATTATCCGAACAAGATTGCAAGGTTCCAATGCTTGGCTAAACAGTGTTATCCAGCATTTGATTATCCGGCATTCGATTATCTGAACAAAATTCTCCCCACCCATGTCCTTTGGATAATCGAGGTTCCTATGTAATTGTTCTTCAATCTGTCCTGGAGACTATTTGACCAGTTAAACTTGGCCATTGCGCTAATTATGAGATGAAGTGAATTTTTTTTTAATGTGCTCTCAGGCTGTGATTGGAATACACATCCCACCTTCAAGCAAATCACCAGATACGGCTGTTTGAAGATAAAAACGAGCAGCATAGCATAAAAAGGCACCCGACCCTGGCTAATGCAATTATGAGGTGGTGGAAATCAGCCCTCAGCACTACAGAAGAATGGGCTTGAAAGGCAGTAGCAATCAGATAAGCTCGCACAAAGAAGAAGTGTCAGGCCTTATTGCAGAAATAAATCAGCCTAATCTGATGGAGCTTCTCTTAGCTTCTGTACTGAGGATGTGAGCTCACTGCATCAAAGCTTAATGACTAGGAAAAGGGCTTGAACCTTGTGCAGCATCAGCAGGCCTGGCTTTTTCTTTCTTCCCTGAGAAATCCAATACATATTGACCTGTGTACCATTGAGAGCACTTTGCCTGGATGTCAGCAGGTTGTTCAGGAACTGGTGTATTGGAATTGGCCCTGATTGTTTCGTGAATTTAATAAAACACATTAGACAAACGCGAGTTTGACCAGATCAGCTGGCAATCAATAGGCGATGCGTGAGAGAGTATGCTTTAAATAAACCCTGTCGAAGTATCCACTGCAAGCTAGCTACGATTCTTTTTTTTTGGGGGGGCGGGGGTGCGGTTTATTCAACAGACATTTCAGTCCTGAGGGACAAGAGTTATGGCAGGTGGTTAAAATAAAAAATCCTCAGCTCTGGATTAGAATGATGAGAAAAGATCTCTGAAGAGTGGAAAGAATAGGAACAGATAATCTCAAGCACTGGCTATAAATTAAACTGTGACTATTGCGTTAATTGATACAACTGGGGAAGGGGGTTTGTGAATCTAACATTGACGTAGCAACTTTCACAACCTCAGTATGTCCTGTCTTGCTGCCAAAGGAGTACTTTTGAAATCTAATCATGATGCAGACAAATGTACCTTAGGACTGATGTCAGAGAGCATCTCTTCACATGTTGACTGATGCCATAGTGGAGGCAGGATGAATCAGTCAAGCATTTATTTAATATTTTCATGTTTTATTCATACAGATAGTAAAGTCAAAGTGACAGAGTAGTGTGGCAGTTCAGATAAAAAGCCAAGTACAAAAGCAAGTGTCGGAGAGTCTAAGAGTAATTGTGTATCAGTGCTCAAAATCCTGAGGCTCTTATCTGAATACATGAAGTATCCACACTAAGGTGGGTGAACTAACGGTGCAAGTATTGACAGGTGGCTTAGATCAAATCGCCAATATAGGCGCATGGTTACAAGGTGACCAGGTTTGGGAAATAAATACTTGAGGGTACATTATATTTTGAAAGGGAAAATAGAACACCAAAGGAGGAGGGGTAGCTTTGATTGCAAAGGATGAGATAAGGACATCAGTGAGGAAGGACCTTGATGATCGGAAATTAGTAAAGGTCTGAGCACACAATGTGCATAAGTGCCCAACAGCTACACTGTCAGAAGTGCTATCTTTAGATGAGTTGTTTAACTAAGCTCCCTACCTGGCTCTCAGTCAAAGATCCAATGGCAATTTTCAATGAATAGTAGGGGTACTCTGTCCGGTGGGCCAGTAATTATCCCCAACTAATGTTGTTGAAGGCTGATTACCTGGATCACTATCACATTGCTGTTTGTGTGGGAGATTGTGGGGCTGAAAGAATCTCAGAATTGTCGTGGCCACAGAAGGAGGCCATTCGCCCTATCATGCCTGTAGCAGCTCCTCAAATGGGCACCTGTGGGCCTTGTCCCTGACATCGCAACAGTGACCATACTTGTGAAAAAAGAAATACTTGATTGGGTGTTGATCGTGGAAGACATCAAGTAAAGGTTTCTCATTGCCTTGTCATCCTGTATAGAATGCAAATCCTGTGTCAGAAAAAACTAATGGCAGAAATAAGCAGCCAATGTTTCTGCTCAAAACTGCCTGCAGATCAACCTTGCCATGTGCCCTATAAATCAAGTGAAGCTGTTGAGTATTTACGGGGGATTTAGTGTGGCTGAAAGCAAAACTGGGTGTCAGCATAAAGGTTAAGCCTCATGGCTGGTGGAATCTCTCACATTCCCAGTGTTACTGATACCCTGCGGCAGCAGAGATCCGCTGATCCTATGGAGTTTAGTCTGTGTACACAGAGAAATGCAACCTTTGGAAATGGGACAAAATTCACCAGGAGGCGAATCACAGAAGTATTCCAATGCAGAAGGAGGCCGTTCGGCTCTTTATATCTGCACCAGCTCTATTATCTTATCCAGCTCTACCATCTAGTGCTAATCTCCTGCCTTTCCCCCATATTCCCGCATATCATAACTATCCAAAAGAAAAGCCATCCAGTGTGCTCTTGAATGCCTCAATTGATCCTGCCCCCACCACATTTCCAGGAATGCATTCTGAACCCTAACTACCTGCATTTTCTTTCTCAAATCAGCCGAGCTACTTTTACACCCATTGCTTTTACGCTACGCCATCTTGTTCTTTTGCCTTTAACAACAGCTTCACCCTGTCCAGCCCGCTCCTGACTTTGTACACATTCCAGTGGTAATGAAGAAGCGCGTTCTAGTGGCACCCGGTGTCAGTTTAAGCTGAAATGCCGATTTGAATGGGCTTGGTGGCATCAGGAATTCAGGGACCATGGCACTGTGACCCAGCCTGTTTGACCTATGCACGGCTGACCCACGTGCACAGGGAATACCCTCTCTTCTCGCCCCAGGTTCATGCTGCACTTGCAGGACAGCTTCACATCATGGACTGGAGCTCGGAGGGGTCAGAGCCATCCTCTTGCTCGCTGTGTAAAGGTGCCAAATGCACAGGCTTGAAATTGGTTCTGATTAACCCTGTGGTGGGATAGCCCCTCCGTATGCACCCAGACTGACCCATGATGGATGGGTGGCACCTTCCACATGCCTGGTATCCAGGAGATAAACCGTGCTCACCAGGCAGATCCTCAGGACCTGACTCACCTGTTGTCATTTCCAAATGTTGCTGACTGACCATTTCAGTACACCATCCTCCCTAGATGGACCTGCCTTGTTCACTGCCCCCACACTGTACATTCTGTATAGGAGTCACTGCAAGGTGCTGTCAGTCAGGCTGCTCTGTTATTATTCCACTCCACTGTTATTGTGCGTCACAAAGGCCAGTTATTGCGGAGGCTGACACCAGAAACCTCAGCACAGACTTGTTGTCGAACCAGCCACTTTACTGCCCTGACTGACTTGGGTCAGGACAGGGTCATTGTGCTATAACACGGTTTTTGTCAGCGTGGATAGGCTATAACGCCATTAATGAATTGTGGGCATTATTTGGATAACGCAAACTTTTGACTGAATAGGTAGAGTGATTTTCTATTAGTGATCTTCTACATTGGAAGTTTCTATAGCGGTTTTCCGTCATGTGATTTTCTATAGTGTGGGGTTGCAGAAGAACACCACAGTCGCGTTAACTCAGTGGGTACTCGGGATCACTGTGTCAGTGTCAGCCCCCTTGACTCTAATTACCATGTCAACCTCACTACAGAAGCTTGTGTGTATAATCTAAACTATTGCTCCAGTGGGGTACTGAGGGAGTGCTGCACTGTCAGGAGTGCCATCTTTTAGAATGATATATTAGACTGAAACCTTTATCAACCTGTTCGGGAGCAATGTGGAAGATCCTGTGTTCTGTTGCACGCTTGGCCAATGTATCTATCTCGCCGATCAGATTCCCTTCCTCAAAAGGCATTCGATGCCGAACTTTACAATATTTTAAAGGCAGATGGAGACAGATTTTTGATGAGGGTGGTTTCCAGGGAGATGAAAGATTATGTGCAGGAATGTAGAGTTGAGGTTAAAGTCTGATTGAATAACGGCAGAGATTCAAAGGGCCAAGAACTTGTAATCTTATCTTAGAATCATAGAACTCCAAAAGTGTGGCAGCAGGCCAATCAGCCCATCAAGTACACACTGACCTTGCCAGAGGATGTGGTCCATTTACAGCATTTAAGAGGCATCTGGATGGGTATATGAATAGGAAGGGTTTGGAGGGATATGGGCCATGTGCTGGCAAATGGGACGAGGTTAGGTTAGGATATCTGGTTGGCACGGAAGAGTTGGACCGAAGAGTCTGTCTTCATGCTGCACATCTCTGTGACTGTATGATCCTCAGAGAGACTATAGCTCAAAGCCCTGGTAGATTGACCCAGGTGTCCCAGGGATATGAGGTGTGCTTTCTTTATTTTCCCCTAGCTGAAGCCATCTTGCATTCCTGCTGGAGGGTGAAGTTCAGCAGGGATACAACTGGCAGTTTCAGGAGAATGAGAAAAAGACACTTACGTTATGCCTTACAGTGCCACAGGAGGCCTCATACCAGTTCGGTACTTCTGAGCTGGGGGAAGCGCAACACCTGGTTTGCTCACAGCAAGTCCCTGCAAGTAGGAATGCAGAAGTGTCCTGAAAATGTGCCTTTTACTTACACAGGTTTTAGGTTAAATATTAACAAGAACACCAAGACGTTGTTTAAATCACTGAGGTGGGACTCAAGCCCACAGCCTTCTGAGTTGTGTACTGACTGAACCCTGGCTGACATGTTAATCTCATCCCTGCACCCTGCACTCTGTCCAGCAAGTCAATGTGCTGGGAGAGCTGGACACTTGTTGATAAAGTCATTGTGGCTGTAATTGCCTCATTGGAACATGCCCTAGTCCAATGTCATATTTAAGCAAGTCGAATATGCCCGTAATACACAAGCGTTATATTTAGCTGTATGTCTCACTTGGATGAGCATGGTGTCACATTTGTGCATTACTCTATTATACAATTGCTAGCTCAGTGCTAAATCTAATCATTTGTCTGTGCTCATTGTTAGTCTGTACCTATCCTGTTGTAGGGTTGTAATTAGTGAAGGCAAGCTCAGCCAGGACACTGCATTTACTGGAAGTGGATGATGCTGTCTGACTTGTAGCAGCTCATATTGATACCCTGAAGTGTAATGATTCATGTGACCAGGGCAGATCTCATACGTCTGCTGTTGAAGAGAAAAAAAAGGACTCCTCTTTACTGACAGCAAACTTTAGTGTTCAGTGTTGCACGGTGCAAAATGTTTCTTGAGACAATTACAGCTGTTGCATTTAACGGTGAGGCGGAGGCTCATTAGCAGCTATGGGTATTCCACAAATCCGTTCCAAACTGATTGCTTCAGGATTATCTCAGGAACATTGAATTAACCCCCACGGTTTCAGATGTTTGCATTTGAAAACCGCAGTCTGAATGGAAAGTCCAACTGCAGTTTCCAGGCTGAGTGAAGGTTTCTCGCACACCCTTGTATTTTATGTAGGGAGCATTTAATATGTGTAGCAGACTGCTGAGGGAGGTATCGTGGAGCACCATAATTTCTGTGGGGTTCAATGCGTGAGTTAAATGGATGGTGCAAATTCTTACCGCGTGAGTGAATGGAAAATAGGTTTTAAAAATGAAAGAAAATGGAACTGCCTGTTAAAAATATTATATTGTGCCCGTCATCACCACAGAAAAGCCACTGACAGCCAATGAAGCTGTCACTGTTGTGATGTAAAAAATATGGCAGCCCATTTGTGCACAGCAAGTTCCCACAAACAGCAATGTGATAATGAGCAAATCATCTGCTTTCAGCGCATTGGTTGAGGAATCAATATATACCAGACACTGGGGTAAATCCTGTGCTCTTCCTTGGAAGTGCCTGGAGCTCTTTTACACTCATTTGAGAGGGCAACGAGGGGCTTTGAATCATTGATTCCCTACAGTGTGGAAACTGTCCCTTTGGCCCAACAAGCCCACACTGGCCCTCCGAAGAGTAACCCACCCAGACCCGTTCCCCTACCCTATATTTACCAATGACCAATACACCTAGTCTATACATCCCTAAACACTATGGGCAATTTAGAATGGCCATTTCATCTAACCTGCACATTTGGACTGTGGGAAGAAACCGGAACACCCGGAGGAAACCCACACAGACACTGGGAGAATGTGTAAGCTCCAAACGGATAGTTGCCCGAGGCTGGAATTGTACCCGGGTCCCTGGTGCTGTGAGGCAGCAGTGCTAACCACTGAGCCACCGTGCCGCCCATATATTTCATCTGAAACATGGCACCTCTGACAATCCAGCCTTCCCTCTGTACGACCTCAAAGTGTTAACCATAAGCTTTGTGCTTAGGCCTCAAGAATGAGACTTGACCCATGACCATTTGGCCAAGACACTGGTGAGACTGCTGAGGTGTGGCCAACTCGGTTATTGCAAAAGCAAAAGAAAATGTCTGGGTTCTCGAGCTAAATCAATATGTTTGATTTTGGCTGTAAATATTGACAATCCCTGGCTTTTGGTCGGCAAATGGTTCTGGCATTGCTGGCATTGATTCCCATTCCTGCTGGAACTGACTGTGGGTAGAATCTCCTCAGCCCCTGAATATTGATGAGAAAACCGCATGAGATTGGCAGCAATGGACTTGTTGTCTGTAGCAACAAGGAGTCCCATTTTTTGCACCAATATCAACTGGTGAGACGAGATTCTCACCCGTGAGCGGTGAGAGGTCTGTTTCCAGGAATTAACATCCCCATCTCTCCTGTTTGATGTGCAGTTTCGCATCTGTCAGCTGAGGGATAGAACGTAGACAGCAACAATTCCCAACTTGCAAGTCAGAGCAAGTACCTGGTGACTCCAGTTCGACTGCTCGCTCCTCCCCTATCAGCTATCAGCCTCTCAGGGCAGCATGCACCCAGTATAGGAGGAGATCCAAGTCCCCCTTGGCAAAGTGGGATACCAATTAGCTAGTGTCCACCATGCCTAAACTGCTGCCACTTAACCGGGTGTGTGGCTGGGCATTAAGGATGGCGCCAGTACTGGGAATCCTGGGAAGTTCAGGCAGGTGTCAGCAGATAACTTTGTTGTGAGAGAGAGAATAGAATGAGGAAGGTGCTGTAGGAATGTAACTCATAATGAATGAGGCGATTTTGGAATGATACAGCAAGAAAACACAAAATTGCGGTGAGATTGAGCAGATTCTACTGTGTTTATGGATATGAGCTGAAGACTGGGTTGAATCCAGCTGAAAAGACCTGGTGTCAATTTGCCCTTTTGCGTTCAGCATCCAGATTATTACAGCAGTGAAGCACACCCTGAAGGTGCTGGAGTTGCAACAAAGCCAGATTCAGAAATCAGGAGTGGAAGTGGGGAAAACTGGGCCAGGGGTGGGAAGGAAATGAACAAGGCTGAGGGAACATTCCAGTCTGGGAAACAATTATAAGCTGACAGACTTAGTGCTTGCCGGAAAGTAAATGAAGATGAGTCAGATTAATTACCAGATTTTTTATTCTGATTCAAAGTCACTGTGTTGTGAGCGTTCTAACCAGGCCTGTCACAGGCCTAACTCCAAATCTGACCTTTAACTTCTCACAACATTATTGCTTTGTCGGCAGAAGGAAGAAACTGCTTGATCAGAGCAAAGAGCTGAATCAGTACGTGAATATCAAGTGGAAGAAATCAGTAATTTGATAATTAGAATTGTGTTGTACAGGAGTTTAAAAATCACACTCTAGTGGCCACACAGAATATGTCTGGAATATGTAATCTTGAATATTCATATCATTTATTGCGGCTATTTCATTAATTAATGTCGACATATTTATGCTGAGCTGGTAGTTAATATTATGATGAGATTTGGAACCTCAAACCTCACCCTTTTTCTGTGATAACTCACCACAGATTTTAGGGGGAGGTGCTGGCCTAATGGTATTATTGCTGGACTGTTAATCCAGGGACCCAGGTAATGCCCTGGGGAACCGGGTTCAAAGCCTGCCACAACAGATGGTGGATTTTGAAGTCCATAAAGTCTGGAGTTAAGAGTCTAATAATGACCATGAGATCATTGTTGATTGTCAGGAAACCCCCCCCACCCCCAACCCCTGCTTCACTAGTGAGTTTCAATGACCATCCTCACCTGGTTTGGCTGACTACAGGCTCATTACAAGCTGATTGACTCTGAACTGCCCTCTGGATGGACAGTAAATGCTGGCCTGGCCAGTGGTGCCTTCATCCCATGAATTAATGTTAAAAAAAAATGACTTCACTCAGCTTTCCCTCGTGTAGGCACTAACACATTTAAGGTCATCTCTAAGATGCAAGAAAAGATGTTGGGGGTGGGCGCACAGAGGAAGAGGAAATGAGAGAGAGTTTCAGAGGGAGAATTCCAGAGCTTTAGGTTTGAGGCAGCTAAAAACATCTCTGTCAGTGGATGTGCCTGAGGGCAAATTGGAGCAATGCAGAAAGCTTGAATGCTGGAGGTTAGTGAGAGTGGGATGGAGTGAGAGCATAGAGAGGTTTCAACACAAAAATTACTGTTAAGATATCGTCGCAGAAATCCTCCATTCGATCAAGGCTGCTACATTTCTCAACTCGATTCTCCAGCCTGCTCCCTGTAACCCTTGATCCCCTTACCAATCAACAACCTATCTATCTCTTGTCTTAAATGCACTCAACGACTTGGCCTCCACAGCTTTCTGCAGCAATGAGTTCCACAGATTAACCACCGTCTGGCTGAAGAAATTCCTCCTCATCTCAGCTCTAAAGGATCATCCCTTCTGATGAGCTGGGAACCAAAATGAGAATTAAAGGGTGAATGGGTGCATGGGACTTGGTGCGAGTTGGGATTCAGACATCAGAGTTTCAGATCAGCTCAAGTTCAAGGAGGGTGAAAGATGGGATCAACAACAAGTATCGGCAGGTCAAAGACAGAAGTTGCTGGAAAAGCTCAGCAGGTCTGGCAGCATCTGTGAAGAGAAATCAGAGTTACCTTTTCAGGTCCAGTGACCCTTGCTCAGAACTGATAGTAGCTTGCAAAATGTTGGTTTATATGCAGAAGATAGAGTGGAGGGAGGGGGTAAGGAGTAAATGATAGGTAGGGATAGAGCCCAAAGAGAGAGAAGAACATTTGGATGGTCAAAGGAGTCAATAGCGATCTGGCTGGGAGGGTAAGTGGCTGTTAATGGTGACTGATAGTGGCTAACAATAGGTCGTGTATAATGGCAGGCTCTGTGATAACAAGGCCTGGTGTGTGGGGTTGGAGGCTAGGACACAGGAGGCCCTCAAATTATTGAACACGATACTGAGTCCGGAGAGCTGCAGGGTACCCTATGCGGAAAGTGAGGTATCATTCTTCCAGCTTGCACTGAGCTTTACTGGAGCACCACGGCAAGCCTGAGATGTTGGCCAGGGAACAGGGTGGGGTGCTGAAGTGGTGGGCAGCTGGAATCTCAGGGTCCTGTTTGCTGGCAGAATGTAGAAGTCTTGGTGGGTTATCATTTGCAGAGAGCTTCACAACAGGATCTGGATCCAACTTGACCCAACACAGGGCCATCTGAATTAGGGCTTGAATTCCAAATCAGCCTCTCCCTGGCAGCCCAAGAGTGTTGAGGACAATAATGCCAACCTCATTTGGGTTTTCCCTGGGTCCACCAAGGGGCCAACTGATCCATGTATGGGGGGGGAAGGGTCCCTTGGCTGATGCCTTCCCCCTCAATGGCATTTATGCAAATCCCTGTGGAACCTCATTGTTTGAACAGAGCAAAGCACGTAACTGCATAGGCCGAATGGGTTTGAGAAACGGAGTAATAAGCTCATTGTGGATTGTATCCAGTGACTCACATCAGACCGTGGCTCAATGTTGCCAGACCCAGGATGCAACTGCTCCATTCCCAGTAACAAACCGATGAGGATTGTACACATGATCCTCATTTACTTCCAGTAGACAGACCGCCTGGACCTCATGATAATTGCGAACACCAGCTGAGGTCAGAAGGAATACGGGCAGATCCTGAGGCAGGTTTCCAGTTACATTGTCGGACAGGGCTACACATGTAACAGGGTGATCACCAAATATCAGCAACGCAGGCTTTTGCAAGTCCCTGTTGCTCACCGAGTGAAATGTGAGGGGAGGTGTGGGATTTGAGGCAACAAGCTGGAGAGAGACTCCTTCACTTGAAGGTGAAGGGCTTCTTTCACTTCATACATAATTATAGCTGTCTCACTGTGGGATGTGGTCCCACAGCTAAAAGAGAGCTGTAACTGTGCCTCAATTTAACCTCCCACTGTGCCTTTTGCAGCTCAGCAGATACACAGCCCCTTTGCACTGACTGTCAACCTGCTGTTTGAGTGCTGTTTCGTTCTCTCGCTGCTGTACACTCTGGGGCCTGGCTTCAGCATTGACCAAATATCCCAGAGAGAGACAGAGAAGGGGTGAGAAAGGAAACTGACCTGGTTTGGTGCTGATTGCGTAAAATTGGCCTGGAACTGACACCCAGGATAGTTGCACAGCGAGTACCGTAGTTGACATTCCCTCTGAACAGATTTTCATTCCCACCCTCCCCATGTTTGAGAAAACCCACTGCATCAGCAAATCGCCACATGTTCCTCTGTTTATAGATTCCAGGCACATTTATCCCAGAAAGAAAAGATGTCAGTGGCTCACACACCAGTACCCAGTTTTGGGAGGGGTGGGAGCTGTTAGGTCAGTGTGTGCGCCTAGGTATTTTTAACTGTTTGATCTACATCAGTTGAAAAGTATTCTGTCAGGCTGCTGTGGCCAAAGTGGGCAGCTGCAGAGGCGAGTGCATTTCATAGGCGCCTGATGCACTCAGGGGCCGGTCCCTGGAGCCTCCAGCAGCTCCCCTCTGAATCGGCAGTTTCTGAGAGAGATCACCACATAAGGGTCTGTTCGAGGAGCCGGCTGACAGGGCTGTCTTTGCCTCCCGACAGATGGTGCGTCTCTTGATTTCCACAGCCCACTCATTGCTGCAGCCGCCCCCTTCCTCAGGGGACCAAACCCAACATTCCTGACGGCTGCAGCAGGTCAGGCTGAGGGATCTGGTGTCCGTGCCCTTCATAGCTCTGGGTACTAAGTGACGAGCTGCTGACAGAGCTGGGGTGTGTGTGTGTGTGTGTATGTGTGTGTCTGTGTAGGGGGGTGGACAGCCAAGGAGTCATCGGCATGTCGAGAGTGTGGAAAGTTATGTGACACTGCGTTTCATTTCTCCCTGGCAAGACTCTTGTCACATTCAGCACATCGCGACCCCCCCCCCCCCCCCACCACCACCTCTTTCAAGGGGCTCTCTTGGATCAAATTCATCCCCACCCCCCACCTCCCCCACCTCCCCCACCTCCCCCAGGGCCACACATTTGTCTCTCATTCAGACACTAACGTTTATATTGACATCATGGCCTGCAAGTTCTGAGCAGATTGGCACAGTTGGGTGTAGCAGTTCAACAATAGGGAGCCATGAAAAGGAAACTCTTAACACACAGGAATCAAACAGCAACAAGACTCAACACCTCCCCCACCCACCCCCACCCCGCCCTTATTTTGTAAATGACTGAAAATGTGTTTTGCCAAAGAAAGTGGGTTAGAAAAAATGTTGGAGAGTGCAAATAAAAGCCCAAACAGCCTCTGTGGAGACAGTACTTGGATAATACTTTAATCTGGGGCACTCCAACAGCCTGGAATATGATGCTCATGTCCTTATTGAAAAGAGCAGTGCTCCAAAAGCTAGTACTTCCAAATAAACCTGTTGGGATTATAACCTGGTGTTGTGTGATTTTTAACCAGTCCAACACTGGCCCTTCCACATCATTACTAAATGCTGTCAGAGGTCAGTGTGTTCACAGAATGGTCAGTCGCATCTGTGCTGGAGGTTGGAGGCAGGGAATGTGTTGTTAGTAGCACAGTGTGAACAATCAGTGCAGTGTCATTACACTTTCTTATATCTACATAATCTGTGTTTGCAGTTCCATAGACACCAGCAACCCTCTGGTGCCTTGATTTATGTAAATGATTGGTTTTCCTGCATAGGGGTAGACTAGGAGTGCTCAATGCTTTCTGATTTGACAATCTCATGCCCACTCTGACACACGGGATGCACTGAATTGTAGTCAGAGCTTTACATGTTGCATGGCTGCTTCTCAGCTGAGACCTGCTGACTTCATGGTCAGTCCCACACCAGGCAATATTTCTTTTAACTTACCTATCAGGGGAACTTGGTAAAAACAATGACTGCAGATGCTGAAAACCAAATACTGGATTAGTGGTGCTGGAAGAGCACAGCAGTTCAGGCAGCATCCAACGAGCAGCGAAATCGACGTTTCGGGCAAAAGCCCTTCATCAGGAATGGGACTTGTCTGTCACAGTTGGCCATGTCCAATTTGCAACAGGCCCTTCACAAATAGACAGGAGATTACATGCAGGTGCGTACACACACAAACACAAGCACACACAGATACATGGCAACACAGACCCATTCACATCTAACTGTACCCAAAACAGACACATACATACCCACATGTACACAGAAATGTACACAAACACACACAAATGCATATATTTAGGGCCACAGACACATACCAACACATATATGAACAGACTCATGCACATTCAAGTACACACACAAAGATGTGCTTGGAGATATACACACAAAAACAAGTTGGATTTATATCATGCATTTCACAGTTAAAAAAATACCCCAGGGTGTTTCACGGGAATTATGTAAGACAAAACACAAATGTTCACATGTTCATACAAGCGCACACATTCATGTGCATACTAATACACATCCACACATTTAAACAAACACATACATTCATATACATACATGCAAACACTCATACATGGAAACACTCTCATACATACAAACTCTCTCACAACATAAAAACGGACTCACTCACACATATGTACAAACACGCGTATATATAAACACACATGTATATACAACACACTCACACATACATACAAATGCACATGTACATACAAACACATACATATATACAACACACTCACACATACAAACACACACATATATACAAACACACCCACATGTACATACAAGCACTCACGTACATACAAACACACATATTCATGCATACAATCAAACATACTTATACATTTACAGATCTTGATATAAACCAGAAATGATCTGAACTCCCTTGGTCTGGGTAAATACAAAGACTGCAGATGCTGGAAACCAGATTCTGGATTAGAGTGGTGCTGGAAAAGCACAGCAGTTCAGACAGCTTCAAGGATTCTTGATGAAGGGCTTTTGCCCGAAATGTTAATTTTCCTGCTCCTTGGATGCTGTCTGAACTGCTGTGCTTTTCCAGCACCACTCTAATCCAGTGCCTCACAGTCTGGACATGAGGTTCGTATATTCTTAAATTAATTGCAGGTTTGTTTTTGTTTGAACTGACCTCGTCCCTCTCTCCCTATGATTAGTGAAATTATCAATTGAAGGCAGAAAATATGGTAAAACAGAGCAGAAGGTTTAAAAAGTTGACACATGCACTTGAAATAAAAGGAGCAATGATTCTAATGCTTGTGCACTATACTCAATCAATGGAAATAGAATTGTTTAAATTCACTCACAAAGTGGACATTTCCTTTAATTCAGTAAAAGAGTTCTAATGAAATTCTGTTTTTATTTCCTCCCTCTCACTTTCCCACTTCAGGTTCTTCTTGAAATTCTTTCTGAAATGCAATCAGAACTGCCTGAAGAATGCAGGAAACCCAAGGGACATGCGAAGGTTCCAGGTGAGTATGGGTTTTATCTCTGCAGCCATCTCCTCTGAAAGCTAATTTGTGAACAAATAATGATTCATTTGTGGAGGCTTAGCTCTAAGTGGTAATGGCAAGGGAGAGAGATGTATTCGATGGCTTAGAATGTTTTAAAAAAAGTCTATCCTCACTTGACTCATTTCTCACAGGGGAGACGAAAGAAATAAAAGGTCTGTACTGTTTAAATGTCCCTTCTGAACAGTGAAAGCTTCTAACTGTTTGACTTGGTGCCTGATGAGAGTCCTTTGTTGTAGCAAAGAACCTGTGGAAGTATACACTGCAAAGTTCAAGTATGGGCCAATTCAGACTCACTGAAGAGGATGTAGCATTTAACCAGGCCACGTTTGAAGGCTGCCTCACATCCATCAGCTAGTGTGCACGTTCCTCACAAGCGTTTACGATGCTTTGTGCCAAACCTTTGCCCTGCCTTTCATGTCACCTTGTCTTTTGCACTGAAGGTTTGATTCGTGTGGGGTGACCCACCTTCTGCCGAAACAGGGAAGGTAAAGAAAGTGCTTAGTAATAATTCCAATGTTAGCAAAAGGTTCACCGGTGGGATTGGATACATTGACAGGACTTGGGAGACAATTAAAAGGGAGGTGGTCAAAGTGCTGTAGTCAGTTCCAACACAGAGTCAGGCTATACACTAGAGTGATTTAACAAACCACAGACAGCCCTGCTTTCTGCCTATAGCACAGCATATTCCTTGACTTCAAATATACATTTGCCTTTTCTCCTAATGGATGCACTGTTCTCCACCTCAACCATGTCAGTTGCCAAATCTCCCAGGACTTCCTACTCAAAGCATTGCCCCATCCTATTTTCTCACCGTCTTGGTGAGAATTATAAAGCAGTGCTCCCTCACTGACACCCACCCCTCCCTCACCCGTTACCCAGCAACCCAGCTAATGGGTCCTGTTTTGGCCTCCTCTACGTGTTTGGGAAAATTGTCTTCCCCACTGAACCCCTTCATAACTTTGAAGTCTTCCACCGAGTCACCTCTTAGTCTTCCCCCTTCCCAACTGCTCAGTCTTCCCAGCTCGCTGTTCCAGAATTCAATCCTGGTGAATGATGCTAAGAGGCTCATTAGTGATCAGGGCCACTGAGTGATGGGCGTGCCACTTAATGTAAACTCAGGCTGGTCAGATTATAGCTTTCGATGGACAAAAACTAAACAGAGGCACCCACACCTTTCTCCCGATCTATGACCCTCTGTATGTACAGATTAAAACCTGGCGTTGCAGTTCTTAGCATATCTATGTGGTGGCATGGTGGCTCAGTGGTTAGCACTGCTGCCTCACAACGTAAGGGACCCGGTTTCAATTCCAGCTTTGGGTGACGGTCCGTGCGGAGTTTGCACAATTTTCCCATGTCTGTGCGTTTCCCCCGGAGGCTCTGGTTTCCTCCCATACACAGTGGCTGTTACGTGGGTTGGCCATGCTAAGTTGTCCACGAATGTGCAGATGAGATAGATTAGGCATGGGAAACGCAGGATTACAGTGATGGGGTAAGGGTCTGGGTCTGAGTGGGATGTTGTTCAGGGAGTTGATGGGCCGAATGGTTTGCTTCCACACTAGGAGTTCTGTAAAAATAATATTCAGGCAAATTTGCAAATTGTCTGTGCTGGTGAGTCACAAGTGGACATTGTCCAGCTGTGTTGACATTTTATCTGACCCTAACAGAATGCAGTGTTTACACAGTGATGTCAGCTACTCATGATAGTGGATAAGCCAGAGATGTTGAGCTTGCCATGGAGAACTCACCCCAGTCAAACACTGAATCATTGAAACTGCTTCTTCTCAGTTTTGGACTGCTAATAAGTGCATCCTGATCAGCCCTTTCCTACAATGAGCAACCACTCATATTTCCCACTTTGGCAATAAAATCAATAGGAAACCTTCCTGAGTCATGCTTTTATTGACCGCAAAAGGTTCCTCATTGGATACTTGTTATTCAACATCATTGAGCACCGATCTCTGATCTCCCATGATGGGTCAGTGAATGAGCAAAACCCAAGATGGGGCAGGAAGGTTGAGTCATTAATTTGTGAGGAGTTAGCTGGGTTGCTGAGAGAAAGAAATGATTAGGGAAATTGAATGAAAACAAAATTTAATCTGTGACAGAGGTCCCAGTAATATAAAGGCAGTTCTCACAAATAATGGCTGAGTGCTACCTTCTAACTTAAACGAGGATCTGGTCTTCTGAACCACATTGGGAATTACATGCAGGGATCTTGAGCGAGGGCAAGATTGATCTAATTGTGATCTCCCCCTTCGTCCCTTCTCCATAGTGAAGTTTCCTGTACACAGGCATTAACTAAGTATCCAGACGAACAATGAGAGAAGTCCAAACCTAACACCTCATCTACTGTGTCAGTTGCTCTCGATGTAGTCTCTTCTACATTGGGGAAACAGGGCGCCAACTCACGGAACATTTCAGGGAACATCTCTGGGACGCACACACCAAACAACCCCACTGCCCTGTGGCCGAACACTCCAACAGCCCATCTCACTCTACCAAGGACATACAAATCCTGGGCCTCCTCCACCGCCAAATCCTAGCCACCTGATGCCTGGAGGAAGAACGCCTCATCTTCTGCCTTGGGACCCTCCAACCATATGGCATCACCAGTTTCCTCCTCTCCCCTCATCCCACCTCATCCCAGATCCAACCCTCCAGCTCAGTATCGCCATCTTGAACTGCCATACCTTTTCACCTTCCTTCCCATCAATCCACTCCACCCTCCACACTGACCTATCACAATTACCCTCCACTTGCATTCACCTATTGCATTCCCAGCTATCTTCTCCCTAGCCCCACCCCTCCTATTTATCTCTCAGCCCCCTCCCAAACATTCCTGATGAAGGGCTTATGCCTGAAACGTCGACTCTCCTGTTTCTCGGATGCTGTCTGACCTGCTGCGCTTTTCCAGCACCACACTTTTCGACTCTGACTCTCCAGCATCTGCAGTGCTCACTTTCTGTCATTAAGAGAAGCGTGTTTGAAAAGAGAGACCTGCTTGCCTGAAGGCACGCCTGATATTGTTTGGACAAAGGGAGTCGGAGGTGGTCGAAAGACCAGAAAGATTTGGGGTTAATACAGAGTTCTCGGAGGGACATAGAGCTGGAGGAAGTTACAGCGGGAGGGGAGGATCGAGGCCGTGAAGTCAAATGAAATACGAGAGTGAGAGCAGGTGGAAGCAGAGCCTTGGGAGGGGGTGAAATGGGGTAAGAATCTGACATTAATCAGCACAAGAAACTAGAATTGTGAGCGCTGCGAGTCTCACTCCAAGTGAAACCTGGCAGGTTCAGGGACTGCACTGAAGTCATCAGGAAAAGCAAGTCATTTGTAAGATACAATAGGTCTTTTGGCAGTGCAGAACCTGAGTCAACTTGGGGAGGAGAGATACTTGTCTCCTGGAGTAGTCTGACAAGCCGACATAAGAGTTTACCAGAGTCCACAGGGTGATCTGTACGCTGGTTCACCTAATAAGTGCTCAGGCTAATTTCCATATGGTAATCACTTTTCACGTTATCTTGGTTCCGCAGTCAGCACTTCTGGTGTGCGATTGGCTGGATCCAGGGAAGGTTGCTGATCTGTTGACTCTTAGAAGTGTTCCTGTCAAAGCAGCGTGCGCCCGTGTGGTAGTTGAGCCTTCAAGTATGTGAACAGTTACTGCTTAATTACTTGTGCTGTGTCAATTAGTGTGACCTTAGCATTTGGCAGAAGAAAACGACTAGCTTATGCAAACGGAGAGGCAAAGAAACAAAATGAATGGACGGGCTTCATTGAAGTGTTTAGATAAAGCTTCCAAATTGGAGTGGTCTGTCAGTTTCAACAAACTTTAAAAATACTAATAATGTATGCCATCAGATCTCAGTAACATAAGACATGAAAAGCTCTCAGACAAACAGATGTTTTGTTGTCTCAGCTCATGTGCCTCTTAAGCCTGTCCTGTTGGATATCAAGTATTTCTCAACAACTAGCTGGCTGTTAGTTCGCAACATTTGATGGTTATTGAAAGGAAGATCTGTGTTTGTCTCTGAAAATTTTTACTGGCAGAATGTCATCTCCTTAGCACTCATTCAGCCAAACCAAGCCAAGTATCTCTCTCTGAAGTCACAAATTGAGCAGTGGTTTGATCTGAAGTGGTCTCTTTCGGTTAAACGGCTACATTCGACGGATACGTTATTTACGATTTTATTTCCCGAAGGCCGTGATTTGTGCAAGTGTACAATATCACATCTATTGGTCAGCTCCTTCCATTAAACGCCATGTAGTCACTCTTACGTAGCCCGACCCGGACGGTGAGATTGATCTTTTCAATCATGGGAAGGGCAGCAAAAGTGAGGTCAGTCTTGCTCACCTATGACGTATCCACATAAAAACATACACTCAAATATGCGCGCGTGCGCACACACATTCACACTCACACATACTTTCAGACACATACTCACATTCATACCTTCAGAGAGACACACACACTCTCGCTCTCTCTCTCACACACACACCTTCAGACACACACTCACTCTCACACCTTCAGACACACTCACTCTCCCTCTCTCACACACACACACATTCAGACACACTCGTTCTCACACACACACATTCAGACACATACTTTCTCTCTCACACACACAAATATAAGCACACACACCTTTTTTCAATGGCTCGCATTTGTATAGCACCTTGGAAAAATGCCCTGAGGTGCATCGTAGGGGCATTATCCAAGAAGTACAGTGCCAGATTCTTTGTGAGCAAGGGGAATGGGCACAGTAACAGCGCTTCTATTCTATATTTGGCACCTTACACCAACAACTTGACTTTGTGAAGTTCCTTCGAAGTTCTAAGGCACCTTTTGGACTAGGTTGTTCACTTGTTCTCTGATAAATGTCACTCAGAGCCAGGGAATGGTGAGGTTGGATATGGCTTTAGGTTAAGGAAGGAGATGTCTGAGATGTGAACCACCTCTCACACCTATAACAGAGTCCCACTTGACCCAAACCCATCCATTTTAATAGTTGAGAATTCAGCCTTCTGTATCTTGCGTCTCAGCCAATTTCCTAACCAGGTGAGTAGATTGCCCTCAAATTCAGAAGCCCGTGAGGTGAATCCAACTTTGCCTTCATCTTCCAACAAGCGTCTCCATATTGTGTCCTTCCTTGTGAAAAGAAAGCCTTGTTTCAGAACGTTCCAAACTGGATTATGGCCTTTCAGCTCCTTGTGCTTGTTAGAAAAGCTAACTAGGGAGAGAATAGGGCCCCTCAAAGATCAGCAAGGCAGCCTATGTGTTGAGTCACAGGAGGTGGGGGAGATACTAAACGAGTATTTTGCACCAGTGTTTGCTGTGGGGAAGGACATGGAAAATATGGAATGTGGAAGATAGATGGTGAAATCTTGAAAAATATCCATATTACAGAGGAAGCAGTGCTGGATATCTTGAAATACATAAAAGTGGATAAATACCCAGGACCAGATCAGATGTACCCTAGAGTTCTTTGGGAAGCTAGGGAAGTGATTGCTGGGATATTTGTATCACTGATTGTCAAGGTGAGGTGCTGGAAGACTGGAAGTTGGCTAACGTGGAACCACTATTTCAGAAAGGTGGTAAGGAAAAGCCAGGGAACTATAGACCAGTGATCCTGACATTGGTGGTGGACAAGTTGTTGGGGAGAATCCTGAGGAGCAAGATTTACATGTATTTGGAAAGGCAAGGACTAATTAGGAATAGTCAGCATGGCTTTGTGCGTGGGAAATGAGATAGCTTTGGCAAATAGAATTAAGGAGAATCCAAAGACTTTTTACAAATACATTAAGGACAAAAGGGTAACTAGGGAGAGAATAGGGCCCCTTAAAGATCAGCAAAGTGGCCTTTGTGTGGAGCCGCAGAAAATGGGGGAGATACTAAATGAGTATTTTGCATCAGTATTTACTCTGGAAAAGGATGTGGAAAATATAGACTGTAGGGAAATAGATGCTGTCCGCTACACCTCCAATTTTGGTGTTATCTGTAAAATTACTAACTATGCCTCTTAAGCTCACATCCAAGTCATTTATATAAATGATGAAAAGCAGTGGACCCAGCACCGATCCTTGCGGCACTCCACTGATCACAGGCCTCCAGTCTGAAAAATAACCCTCCACCTCCACCCTTTGTCTTCTACCTTTGAGCCAGTTCTGCATCCAAATGGCTAGTTCTCCCTGTATTCCATGAGATCTAACCTTGCTAATCAGTCTCCCATGGGGAACCTTGTTGAACACCTTATAGATCACATCTACTGCTCTGCCCTCATCAATCCTCTTTGTTACTTCCTCAAAAAACTCAACCAAGTTTGTGGGACATGATTTCCCACACACAAAGCCATGTTGACTATCTCGAATCAGTCCTTGCCTTTCCAAATACATGTACATCCTGTCCCTCAGGATTCCCTCCAACAACTTGCCCACCACTGATGTCAGACTCACTGGTCTATAGTTTTCTGGCTAGTCCTTACCACCCTTCTTAAACAGTGGCACCGCATTAGCCAACCTCCAGTCTTCCGGCACCTCACCTGTGACTATCGATGATACAAATATCTCAGCAAGAGGCCCAGCAACCACTTCTCTAGCTTCCCACAGAGTTCTAGGATACACCTGATCAGGTCCTGGGGATTTATCCAAGACATCCAGCACTTCCTTCTTTGTCATATGGACATTTTGTAAGATGTCATCAACAAGGTTCAACAAGGTTCCCCATGGGAGACTGATTAGCAAGGTTAGATCTCATGGAATACAGGGAGAACTAGCCATTTGGATGCAGAACTGGCTCAAAGGTAGAAGACAAAGGGTGGAGGTGGAGGGTTATTTTTCAGACTGGAGGCCTGTGATCAGTGGAGTGCCGCAAGGATCGGTGCTGGGTCCACTGCTTTTCATCATTTATATAAATGACTTGGATGTGAGCTTAAGAGGCATAGTTAGTAATTTTACAGATAACACCAAAATTGGAGGTGTAGCGGACAGCGAAGTAGATTACCACAGAGTACGACTGGATCTTGATCAGATGGGACAATGGGCTGACAATGGAGTTTAATTCAGATAAGTGCAAGGTACTGCATTTTGGAAAAGAAAATCAGAGCAGGACTTATGCACTTAATGGTAAGGTCCAAAGGAGTGTTGCTGAACAAAGAGACTTTGGAGTTCAGATTCAAAGATCCTTGAAAGTAGAGTCGCAGGTAGATAGGATAGTGAAGAAGGCATTTGGTATGCTTTCCTTTATTGGTTAGAGCATTGAGTACAGGAGTTGGGAGGTCATGTTGTGACAGTACAGGACATTGGTTAGGCCACTTTTGGAATATTGTGTGTAATTCTGGTCTCCTTCCTATTGGAAGATGTCATGAAACTTGAAAGGGTTCAGAAAAGATTTACAAGGATGTTGCCCGAGTTGGAGGATTTGAACTATAGGGATAGGTTTAATAGGCTGGGGCTGTCCCATAATAAAATGTCATCTCAAGGGGCCTCTGACAGGCACAATTACAAAGACTAACTAGTTTACATAACTTGTACCCATTGCTATCATGAATGTCGAACATAGAACAATACAGTACAGGCAGGACAGGCTCTCGATGTTGCGCCAACCTGTGAAACCAATCTGCAGCCCATCTAACCTACACTATTCCATTATCATCCATATATTTATCCAATGACCATTTAAATGTCCTTTAAAGTTGACGAGTCCACTACTGTTGCAGGCAGGGCATTCCACGCCCCTACTACTCTGAGTAAAGGACCTACCTCTGACATCTATCCTATATCTATCATCCTTCAGATTAAAGCTATGTCCCCTCATGCTAGCCATCACCTTATGAGGAAAAAGGCTCTCACTGTCCACCTACCTAATTCTCTGACCATCTTGTATGTCTCTATTAAGTCACATCTCAAACGTCTCTCTAACTACCTTTTCTTATTAAGACAAGCATCTTTTCTCATTGAGAATCAGTAGTAGTTTATCCTTTATTACTGCTAATTAGATAGATCCTTAGACTCACCATACATGGTGCAGTGGTAATGTAAATATCTTTGACACTTCACAGATTTTCTCGATAATCCAACCTCCTCTCTATAGGCAAGTATTGTTTGTCAGAAGTCACTCTATTGCTGTGAATCAGAGGCCATTCCTTATTGGTGAGCCAAGGAGGCTGGCTGGTCAATGTGGGGACATAATCCTGTCCATTTCCAAGGCCGGTGCTTTCTCACAGCACTCCATGATGAATGATCGGGATGGGTGTCATGGGCAATCTTAGGACAGTATGAAAGGGATTAAGATATTGAGATTCAACTCAAGTCAGTAAATCACAGCTGGTCTGTATCTCGGGTTTATCTACCCATCTTAGTTCTGCAACTCTTAATAACCCGAGCTGCCAAAAATCTATTAATCTCACTTTTATTCGACCTCCTAGATTGGAACTACTCTCTGTACGAAGTACACTTTCCCAAAGGTATTCCCGAATTGCTTCGCTCTCATAGTTGTTCTGAATCTGCCTACCAGACAGTAAATTTTGCTCTGTCTACACTGCCATATTTTAATTGCCTTAGCTTCCCTGACTAGATCAGAGCTTGTTCTTTGTCCCAAATACAACCCCGATTGCTCCACAGGCAACAGCACATGTTTGGAAGAAATCTTTTTCCAATCACTAGCTCCTTCCTTTAAGTCACCACAGACTGTGCGACTTCTTTCCCAGATGAACAGACCAAAGAAAAAAATCCTTTCCAGTTCAGTCATCCTTCAAACTCCTGAATGTCAACAAAAGTTGTTTCCACCAAGTAACTGGTTAAACGTTTCAGGAGCTTGGATCTTATTTCAGGAGCAGACCAATGTTACTTGCTGCCCCTGTCTCCCTTCTCTCTCCTCTTCACATCTCTCATTGTCCCCTCACTTTCACTTCCATCCTCCTCATCTCTCTCTCTCGCCCAACTCTAGCTCTCTCCTCAAACTCTCACTCCTCACTAATCACTCTCTCCCTGTCCCCGGCTCTGTTGACTCCTCCTCCGTATTCCCCTCACCCCCCCCCGACCCTCAACTCTCTGTCTCCCCCTCTCTTCTTTCTGTCTCTCATCTTTTTGCTCCCATCTCTTTCCCCCCCCCCCCCCCAACAGCTCCCCTTTACGACAGTCCCTATATAAACCACTCTCCCCCTCTGGGCTGTGTCCCCCCCTTCTCCACTCTTTCTCCCACCCCCCGGTCCCCAGTAAACCTCCTTCTTTCTTTTGCACTCTCTCTTCCATCTCCCTTCTCTTGTCTCCCACTCCACTCCTTCCTGCTTCCCCTATCCTCTCTGGCCCTCTCTCCTGCCACCCCTGCCACCCCCCCCTCCTTAACCTACATTCTGCTTCCCTCTGCTCCCGGTTGTAGATATTTCATAATCGAGCAATGTTATAACATGGAGCAGGTGGCACTTGAACCTGGGTCTCTTGGTCCAAAGGCACGGACACTAACACGACACCAACCCTACCCTGTCTGTGCTGAACCAATGACGACAGGTTAGGTGTTGTTCCACTGTGAAGATTACAGATTTGCCAAAATGTGTGTTGGCGCCTGAGGACGATAGGGTGACTGGCAGCAAGGTGGTTGAAGTGCCCTCACTTTAGCTGATCCCGCTGAGCAGCCTGTCTCCACGGAAACAAGGGGAGGTGTGTTCTTGTAGTGTTGGCCCCCGTTCCTCGTGTGTCTGAAAAGCTTTTGCAAGACACGATGTGATTAATGCAAGAGCCTGCGAGTGACTTGGGAATTTTGGGCAAGTTGGGCAAAGCTCCCTGTAAATGGCCCCGCTGAATCATTTATTGTGAGAGCAAATCTATTAGCACTTTGCTTTTTGTCTTTCATTTCTCAAGTGAGGCGATTTTAATTAAATTAATCTGACTGTCAATCTATCAATGATCAATCACCAGTTCCAAGGCCCTTTCAGTGACAGCCAGTGAAAGGCTGACAGGGTCTGATAATGAAAAAAAGGAATATACTTGTGAATTGAGTCAATTAGCCTGCATAATGGTGGATTAAACAGCGCCTAGTTTATTGCACTTTCAGATGTCAGCTCCTGAGTCCAGAGATTTGCCAGCAATTAACTTGGCTGTTATGATATTTGTTTATAGGGAGGTTGAACATGTCTGGAAGGATTTCTTCTTTAATCCTGTCACTGTGCGTTTAAAAGGAAATTCACTGGGAACCCATTCTGTTTATACAGGAAGACTAATTTGGGCTCCGTTGTTAAATTCTGAAAGACCCTGCCACTGTAATGATAAAACAAAACAACATGAGCCTTCTTAGCTCGTCCGATCAGAGCCATTCCAATGTCTTGAGTGTAGAGAAAGCACAAGTGAGTTAGTGCTTGCTGATGTGGAACAGACTGCCTAGAGAGATGGTAGCAGCAGATTCTGGGGTGAGTTTTCTTCCAGTAAAGGAGGAAGCAGGATATAGACAGGATAGATTGAGTGAATCCTTAAAAGAGTATAAAGGAAGTAGGAGTATACTTAAGAGGGAAATCAGGCGGGCAAAAAGGGGACATGGGATAGCTTTGGCAAATAGAATTAAGGAGAATCCAAAGAGTTCCTACAAATACATTAAGGACAAAAGGGTAACTAGAGAGAGAATAGGGCCCCATAAAGATCAGCAAGGCAGCCTTTGTGTGGAGCTGCAGAAAATGGGGGAGATACTAAATGAGTATTTTGCATCAGTATTTACTGTGGAAAAGGATGTGGAAGATATAGATTGTAGGGAAATAGATGGTGACATCTTGCAAAATGTCCATGTTACAGCGGAAGAAATGCTGGATGTCTTGGAACGGGTAAAGGTGGATAAATCCCCAGGACCTGATCAGGTGTACCCGAGAACTCTGTGGGAAGCTAGAGAAGTGATTGCTGGGCCTCTTGCTGAGATATTTGTATCATCGATAGTCACAGGTGAGGTGCCGGAAGACTGGAGGTTGGCTAACGTGGTACCACTGTTTAAGAAGGGTGGTAAGGACAAGCCAGAGAACTATAGACCGGTGAGCTGGTGGTGGTGGGCAAGTTGTTGGAGGGAATCCTGAGGGACAGGATGTACATGTATTTAGAAAGGCAAGGACTGATTAGGGATAGTCAACATGGCTTTGTGTGTGGGAAATCATGTCTCACAAACTTGATTGAGTTTTTTGAGGAAGTAACAAAGAGGATTGATGAGGGCAGAGCAGTAGATGTGTTCTACATGGACTTCAGTAAGGTGTTCGACAAGATTCCCCATGGGAGACTGATTAGCAAGGTTAGATCTCACAGAATACAGGGAGAACTAGCCATTTGAATACTGAACTGGCTCAAAGTTAGAAGACAGAGGGTGGTGGTGGAGGGTTGTTTTTCAGACTGGAGGCCTGTGACCAGTGGAATGCCATAAGGATCGGAGCTGGGTCTTCTACTTTTTGTCATTTACATAAATGATTTGGATGCGAGCATAAGAGGTACAGTTAGTAAGTTTGCAGATGACATCAAAATTGGAGGTGTTGTGGAAAGCGAAGAGGGTTACCTCAGGATCTTGACCAGATGGGCCAATGGGCTGAGAAATGGTAGATGGAGTTTAACTCAGATAAATGTGAGGTGCTGGATTTTGGGAAAGCAAATTTTAGCAGGACTTATACACTTCATGGTAAGGTCCTCGGTGTGTTGCTGAACAAAGAGACCTTGGAGTGCAGGTTCCTAGCTCCTTGAGAGTGGAGTCGCAGGTAGATAGGATAGTGAAGGCGGCATTTGGTATCCGTTCCTTCATTGGTCAGAGTATTGAGTACAGGAGTTGGGCGGTCATATTGCGGCTGTACAGGACATTGGTTAGGCCACTGTTGGAATATTGCATGCAATACTGGTCTCCTTCCTATCGGAAAGATGTTGTGAAACTTGAAAGGGTTCTGAAAAGATTTACAAGGATGTTGCCAGGGTTGGAGGATTTGAGCTATAGGGAGAGGCTGAACAGGCTGGGGCTGTTTTCCTGGAATGTTGGAGGCTGAGGAGTGACCCTATAGAGGTTTACAAAATTATGAGGGGCATGGATAGGGTAAATAGGCAAAGTCTTTTCCCTGGGGTGGGGGAGTCCAGAACTAGAGAGCATAGGTTTAGGGTGAGAGGGAAAAGATATAAAAAAGATGTAAGGGACAACTTTTTCACCCAGAGGATCGTACGTGTATGGAATGAGCTGCCAGAAGAAGTGGTGGAAGCTGGTACAATTGCAACATTTAAGAGGCATTTGGATGGGTACATGAATAGGAAGGGTTAGGAGGGATATGGGCCGGGTACTGGTAGGTGGGACTAGATTGGGTTGGGATATCTGGTCGGCATGGATGGGTTGGACTGAAGGGTCTGTTTCCATGCTGTACATCTCTATGACTCTATGCCTCTGTAATCCTCATGGTACTTGCCATACTTAAGCAATAGAGTGCAGATATAATGGTATTGAAGAGTCCAAGGGTAATTTGTTTCAACTATTATATGTAAACATATAGCTATTTACCGTCCTCAGGCACATAAGTGTCATGATCATATTGAATGGCGGTGCAGGCTCGAAGGGCTGAATGGCCTACTCCTGCATCTATTGTCTATTGTCTATTGACTAATTCCACTTCCTGCAAACACTTGCCAAACAAGAGACGTTATCGGGTCTTCACACAAGAATCCACAGAATCCAATAACCAGTGACATGGAGTTTCCTAAATTGTGAATCATACTCATTAGTGAGTGATTGCTGATGATGACAAAGTATCTAAACTCATATTAAGCTATAGTTTACAATAGAGGATCAAGCTTCCAGTGGAGTATCATGCTTACAGCAATTTGAGGTAAGATGAAGTCTGAGATCATTATACCTTCAGGTCACGTGCTTTGATGCGGTGATGATGTCAAGACCACGTGTCTCAAAGATATAAAGGTGAAGACGTACTGACCATGGGACGTAATCAATCAATACTTTACTTGCCTGGATGAGTGCAGCCCCAACAATGCTTAAGAAGCTTTACATCATCCAGGACAAAGCAGCCCCCACTTGATTGGCACTGTATCCACAAGTATCCAAACACTCCTCCACCGATGCTCAGTAGCAGCAGTGTGTGCTATCGACAAGATGCACTGTGGAAATTTACCAAAGATCCTCAAACAGCACCTTCCAAACCACAGCCACTTCCATCTAGAAGAACGATGGCAGGAGGTATATAGGAACACCACCATGTTGAAGTTGTCCTCCAAACCACTGACCATCCTGGCTTCGAAATAGATCGGCTTTCCTTCACTGTCACTGGGTCAAAATCTTGGAATTCCCTCCCTAAGGGCATTGTGGGTCAACCCACAGCAGGTGGACTGCTGCAGTTCAGGAAGACAACTCACCATCACCTTCTTAAGGGCAATAGGACGGGCAATAAATGCTGGCCCAGCCAGCGATGCCCACATCCCACAAAATGAACAATTTTTAAAAAAATCAGCAATTTGATAGAATTGTCAACCATTCCTGGACATTTTCTTTCACATGACCTTCTGTTTGCAGGTTAAAGAGCTGCTTGAGCATCTCAATATTTTGTCATTATTGAAGGGGAGCTTGCGGGAGTGGGTTGCAGTGGGACTAATTGGTCAAGTTTTTGAAAAGATGGACAAACATGATGGGCTGAAAGGTCTCTTTCTGTGCTGTCTGATTCCACTGGGGCCTGCCTGGTTTCCCCCACCCCACTTCCCATTTCCTGTTACTTCCCCACCTCCACCATGCTACCTCTGGAAGACTATATGAGGAAGCCCATTTTTTTTTCCACTCTTGAGAGCCCCACAGTGTATCATTTCAATCTGGGTTCTGTCTGTTTTATATTTTTATGCCAGGGTCACCCCTTTGAGGACAGACATCCATTTGGTGACACACAGCGTTCATGCAAAAGTGACTATCAGGAGAGACTGACGGACTGCACATCGTTTCTATTGAGTAGCCAGTATTTTTCATGCTGCTGGGAACATGACTAAGGGTAACACCCAACTGCAGCAAGGACTCACTCCTGACAGATGCTGGCAAATGGACCAAGGTCATTGAAGGAAGAAACTACTTCCATTTATCAGGGCTTTGTAAACTATTTGAAAGCCATTGAAGAACTTTTGACATGTAGATGTTACCATCTAGTAGCGTCTGCCTGAGGGCAAATTGTGCTCGGGAGCTAGTTAATTAAGGGATATTGGGACAATGTTGACTGGGGATGTGTGTGGGTATGTATATATAATGGGGAAGAAGCAATGGACTGGAGTTTATAGTGTAAGAGCTAAATTAAAAGTCTGAATGGAAAAGTATACAACAGGAATCTGTTTTAGCTCTGGTACTTAACACTGGGAACAGAGGATGATTGGTAGCTTCGAAGTTAATGATTGAAAACGAATCATAATTCTAACCAAAGAGTGATTTGGTGAAAATGGCTAATCTAAACTGAAAGTATCAGGCTGTGATAACTTGTCACTATTTGTTAAATGTGAACCTGTGCAAGAATAATGTGCCTTGAGGACCTAGGTTACTTACTTAGCGGAAATGAAACAAGGTAGTCTTACTACCATTATTTCACCGATCTTCACCCTGAAAAAGAGGCACCAAATGTAGTGGAGTACTTCTGGAGTATAAATGTGCATGCGGACTAAATGGTGTCTCGAGAGTTTGATACTTTTGAGTAAGGTCTGTCTTAATAAAACTGGATAGCTGTACTCAGCTACCTGATTGCTTTCATAGAATCCCTACAGTGTGGAAACAGGCCCTTCGGCCCAACGAGTCCACACCAATCCTCCAAAGAGTAACCCACCCAGACCCATTCCCCTATTCTACACATCCCTGAACACTATGGACAATTTAGTATGGTCAATTCACCTGACCTGCACATCTTTGGACTGTGGGAGGAAACCGGAGGAAACCCATGCAGACATAGGGAGAATGTGCAAATTCCACACATGGTTGCCTGAGGCTGGAATTGAACCTAGGTCCCTGCCGCTGTGAGGTAGCAGTGCTAACCACTGAACTACCATATTGCTTTAAGAAGAAAGGAGCAAGAAACTGCTAGAAATTCTGGAATAAGCATGTTTGCAATGATAATGTACATTGAAAAGACAGGAGTATAATATGTTGCCTTTCTGCACAATATGTTATTATCTTGTAATTTTTTGTTTCATTTCTTTTTCATTATTGCATATTAATTTATTTTAAAAAGAAAGAAGGAGAACTTTGTTCCTCTTGTAGGGTCTGGTGGGGATGCCTGCGGTGGCTACATGAACAGGTCAGAAGCTAGGAATACTGCGGCAATTAACTCATCTCCTGAATCCTCAAGGCACAAGTCAGGAGTGTGATGGAATACCCCCCACCTGCCTGAATTAGTGCAGCCCTAACCAATTCTACCTCTCGCTGTAGCTCAAACCATCCAACCCTGGCAACATCCATGTAAATTATTTCTGAACTCTTTCAAGGTTATGAGTAATTCCACAAAAATCTGTTCTAGGCCAGCATCTCAACAGCCTTGGTATCCCATCAGCAGGATAGTTCAAACACGACCAATGGGAAAAAATAGACCACTTGGGCTTTCAAGCCTACTCCATTCATTAAGATCATGGCTGATCTGATTTTAACCTGAACCATACATTCCTGTACATCCCCAGTTTCACCTCTTTGGTAATCAAGAATCTATCTACCTAATCTAATGGGTGTATCCAATTGCCAGAATGTGTCATTAGTGTTCCTTTTTTTAGCAGGATCTCATCAGTAAGGTGTCCTGGAGAGACAGTTGTACCATCAGACCCCTCTTTCAAAGAAAACATGTCTACTTGCATGGAGAAGTATCCCTTTTGAATAGGGAGAATTTCTAATAGAGCCTGTTTTCAAATTGGCTTATTTCAAAAGGGAAGTCGCATAACCTGTCCTTAGTCTGAAGAGTCTGCAGCAAGTTGTTTTTTTTACAAAGAGTTACCAGGAGGTTTTATTTAGTACATAGAGATTTACCAGGAGGTTTTATTTTGTACAGAGAGTCACCAGGAATTTTTATTTTGTAGGGAGAGAGTCACCGACAGACTAGATTTTAACTTTGGGAGTGGAGGTAGAGAGGCAGTGAAGCCTTTGGAGCACAACTTCAGAGAACCAGAGCAACAATGATGTCAAATGAAAGCTGTGGGTTCTTTGGTTGTTGGGCAGCAGCTGTTGGGAACTGTGATTCAATGCAGAAACTCCAAAAAAGAGAAATTTCTAAACTGGCATAAGGACTGTTAAGAATTCAGATAAGCGTTTCTGTGGTCACTGACTTTGCAACCAGGATGGTTTTTTTGTCTCCCAGATGCTGGGGTCGTGGACGTCACAGAACAGCTGGAGGATAGGTTCTGCATGGTAGACTGGTTAGTAAGGTTAGCTTACATGGTAGAGGGAGCTAGCCAATTGGATACAAAATTGATTTGAAGGTAGGAAACAGAGGATGGTGGGATAGGGTTGTTTGTTGGACTGGCGGCCTGTGACTAGCTGTGCATCACAAGGTTGGGTGTTAGGCCATTTATATAAATGAGTTGGATGTGAATCTAGGAAGTATGGTTAGTATGTTTGCAGATGACACCAAAGTAGTGTCGTGAATAGTGAAGAACATTATGTCTGAGTACAACGGGACCTTGATCAGATGGGCCAATGGGCTGAGGAGTGTTTAATTTAGATAAATGCATTTTGATAAGGCAAATCAGGGCAGGACTTGTATAGATAATGATAGGGTTTTGGAAAATGTTCCCAAACTGAGGACTGAAGGTGCATATTTCCTTGAAAAGTAGACAGGCTGGTGAAGGAAGCATTTAGCACACTTGGCTTCCTTGGTCAGAACATTGAGTGTAGGAGTTGAGATGTCATGTTGCAGCTGTACAGGAAATGGGTGAGGCCACTTTGGGAATACTGTGTACAATTCTGGTTAAGTTTCTATAGGAAGGATGTTATTCAACTTGAGAGAGTGCAGAAAAGCTTTACAAGGATGTTGCCAAGACTGGAAGGTTTGAGCTGTAGGGAGAGGCTAAATAGGTTGGGGCCTTTTTTCCCTGGACCAGCAGAGGCTGAGGGGTGACCTTATAGAGGTTATAAAATCATGGATAGATTTAAGCCAAGGTCTTTTTTCGTAGTGTTGGGGAGTCCAAGTCTAGAGGGCATAGGTTTAAGGTGACAGGCTGAAAATTTAAAATGGAGCTGAGGGGTAACATTTTCACGCAGAGTATGGTGCATTTATGGAACAAACTTCTAGAGGAAGTGGTGGAAGCTGGTACAATTACAACATTTAAAAGGCATTTGGATGGATATATGAATAGGAATGGTTTAGAGGAATATGGGCCAAATGAGAATAGGTCAGATGTTTGATCGGCATATACATATTGGACAGAAGAGTCTGTTTTTTTGCTGTAAGACTCAATGATATCTTTTGGGGGCGGGGGGGGGGGGGGGGGGGGGGGGGGGGTGGGTGGTGGATGAGCAGCCAGAGACTATGGTCCACCTTGGACCAATGATACAAGTGGGAGAGGGATGTGGTCTTGCAATCAGCATTTATGGGGCTAGGTAGAAAATTGACAAGCAGAACCTAAATGTAGTCATCTCCTGATTACTCCCAGTGCCATGAGCAAGTGAGCACAGAAAACAGAAGGATATGACAGATCAATGTGTGGCTGGAAAAGTGGTGCAAGAAGGAAGAGCTTTCAATTCCTGAGGGAACTGGGACTGGCTGTGGGAGAGATGGCACTTTATAACAGAGTCAAACTGAGCTCCTTGCAGGGCAGTCTGCAAGTGCAGTCAGGGAAGGGTTAAGTTAATTAAGCCGGAGCATGGGAACTAAGACAGAATATTCGGAGTAATACCAGGATGTGAGAGATACTGGGAGAGGTAAATTACACTAAACTAGAGTGTGATGCTGGAAAAGCACAGCAGGTCAGGCAGCATTCAAGAAGAAGGAGAACCGATGTTTCGGGCAAGTGCCCTTCTTCAGGATGAAGAGCCCTTCATCAGCCCTGAACCAGCATCTGCAGTCCTCACTTTCTCCTACACTAAGATGGAGAGTAGTAATTTGGAGTTGGAGTGGGAGCAAAAGAAATGACAACCAAATCAGGGTTACACTATGTATCTGAATATAAAAAGCACCGTGAATAAGACTGGGGATTTTATAACCCAAACACAAGTTATCTAATGGGATTATGAGGT
This sequence comes from Chiloscyllium punctatum, assembly GCF_047496795.1. NCBI lineage: Eukaryota > Metazoa > Chordata > Chondrichthyes > Orectolobiformes > Hemiscylliidae > Chiloscyllium > Chiloscyllium punctatum. The sequence goes on from NC_092758.1 coordinate 79,995,797, forward strand.
TCCATTAATAACAGAGATTTGGCACAAGAAGAGATTACAAGGGGTGTTAAACATTCCTGGTTACAGTGTAGGAGAGCATTGCGGTGCTGCAGATAGAGGGTGTTTCGCAGGGGTTGAGGACAGAATCAATTTGAGAGGAGGTAAAGAATAAGGATGCAGTTATGTTACTTGGTGTAATCTATAGATCATCAAGAAGTGGGTAGGATATAGAGGGACAAGTCTGCAAGGAAATTACAGAAGTGTGTAGCCATCATAACATAGTTATAATGGGGGACTTTAATTGCCCACATATACACTGGTCATGTAAGGATCAGTGAGGAACAGGCATTTATTGATTGTGTTCATGAGAATTTCCCACAGCATTGTGCGTCCAGTCTAACGAGAAAGGAGGCAATGTTAGATTCAGTTCTTGGGAATCGTTCAAGTGTATCAGGTGACAGTGAGGGAACTTTCTGGGAACAATGATAATGAGGTTGAGGTGATGGTGGAGATTGACACTGAAGCATTCAGAGTCAGGATGATCAACTATGTGAGCGATGACTTCAACTAGGCCTAACATAGCTGGGCTGGTTAGTCTGGAACCAGAGGGTGGCATAGTCAGTGAATAATGGGGATGGCTTGGGCACAATCATGATATATTCCCTCAGAAGGGAAAAGTAGGGCATGCAAATCCCTGGATGACAAAGGAGATAGAAGTTAAAGAAACAAGTAAGGAAAGAAATAAAAAAAATGAGCATCTTACATACGGTGAAATTCCAGAGGCTTCCATAGCCATATACAACGGTCGTAAAAGGTTAAGAGGGTTAGGATCCAAAAGCTAGATTTTGTATGGAGGCAGGAGGTGTCGAACTGGCCAAGGTATTAAATACTTTGCATCTGTCTTTACCAATGAGGCAGAGCTGCCCTGGCTATGGTGACAGAGGAGGAAACTTTGTCACTAGGAGTGTTTAAATTTGATGAAGAGGAGGTATTGGATGAACTGTTGGTACTTAAAATTGAGAAGGTACTGGGACCAGTTGAGAGGCATCTGAGGATGTTGAGGGAAATGGGAATGAGAATTGCTAGTGCTCAGACAATTATCTCTGAGTCTTTGCTGGACTCGGGAGTGCCAGGGAACTGGAGAATTGCAAAAGTTGTGCCCTTGTTCAAGAAAAAAGTTGTAGAAATGAACCCAGAATTACAGACTTTTGAATTTAACTTTGGTAGTCGTGAAACTTTTAGAAGCAATTATTCGGGATAGAATTAATAGCCACATGGAAAGAAAATGTATACATTCAGCAAAGTCAGCATGGATTTGTGAAGGGAAATTCTTGTCTTACTGATTTGCTGGAGTACTTTGTAGAGGTAACAGAGGGTAATGTGATTGATATGGTGTACACAGACTTCCAGAATGCATTAGCTATAGTGCCACACAACAGACTTGTGAGCAAAACTATGTGTCAGAACATGAGCTACAGTTGCAATGTGAAAACAAAACTGGACAAGGAGTAGGAAACAGAGGTAATGGTTAATTGGTGTTTTTAGGGCAGACGGGAGTTTGTGGCTGAATTCCCGAGGGGTCAGTTTTTGGACCCTTGCTTTTTTCTAATATATCTGTGAATGATTTAGATGCTGGTAGGGGGCGTCTGCAGGGAGAATTTCAAAAATTGTGGATGGTGCAAAACTGGGGAAAATTGTAAACTGTTAGGAGAATTTCAACTGGAAAGTTATTGGACTCAGCAGCTATGTAGCAGGTGGTGTTCAGTGTGGAGATTTGAGGTAATACACTTTGGTAGTAAGAACATAAGACAGTAAGAAATAAGGATCTGTTTGTAATGCACTGCACGCATGCATACGATATTAAGACAATTATTGGATGTTAAAGGAAAGGTTTTACTTTGTGATACACTTTATTAATGTAAGCACTGTCAAATACTATTATCATAATATAGTGGTTTATTAACATACTCATTAACTAATTTTTTAACTAAAGCACTGTGATTATTTCTAATTGTACATGCATCCACACATACACAATATCACAGTGCTTTTTGAAATTTAAAGTTCTCCTTTGTCTTAGTTTTTTTCTTTCTGTTGCCCAATCTTCCTTTTGTTTAAAATATGATCATTTATTAGTGTTTATAGATATTTGTAACAATGTTTATCAGAGACATTATTGATAATGTGCATGCTCCTTGGTGTCAGGAAACACAGCCACAGAATAAAGAGTACTACTCAAAAGGGTGAACAGGAGAGAGAAGTCTTTATGTGCCTATGTTATTGAAGGTGGCAGGATAAGTAGAGACAGCTGTTAGTAAAGCGTACGGTGTCCTTAGCTTTGTTAACAGGAGCATAGACCATAACACCAGTGGATTTTGATTAACTTATATAGGATATTTGTTTGACCTGTGTTGTGTACAGTAAGGGATACCACATTATTGGATGGATTGGATCGCATTAGATAGCGTGCAAAAGAGGGATGTGAGAATTTCCAGGAATGAGACACTTCAGTGAGGAAGATAGATGGGAGAAGTTGGGATTGTTCGAGGAAAAGGCTGAGGTGAGATTTGATAGGAATTGTCAAAACCATGAGGAATCCAGACAGTGGATAGGGAGAGACTGTCCCTGCATGTAAGAGAATTGAGAAACACAGGGCACAGATTTTAAGTGATTTGCAAAATATGAGGTAAAATAAAAAGGTATTCACACAGCGGTAGTTGGGTTCTGGAATGTGTCGCTTTGAAATGTGGCAGAGACACATTCAGCTGAGGCATTCAAAAGGCCATTGGATGATCATGTGAAGATAAACAATGTGCAGGGGAAAGGCAGGAGATTAACACTAAGTTAGAACTCCGAGAGCTAGTACAGATCCAGTGGGCCTAATGGCCTCCTCCTGCCCCCCCGTAAAACTGCTGTGATCTGAGAGGGTCATCAGCATGCTGTTTTTGAAAGCGAGAGAGAAGAGAGATACAGACAGTCACTGTCAGGCTGAATTAGAAAGAGAGAAATTGTCAGCAAATGGCTGTAATTTAAAGAGAGAGAGCCACAAGCAGTCTGTATTTGAAAGGAATTGAGAGAGAAACCAGCATGCAGTATTTTATAATGGAGTTTACGAGTAGACTGTAGTTGAAGGAGAGAGAATGAGCAGCATGTTGTATTTTAAAGGGATTCAGAGAGACTCTATAAGACTGTATTTTAAGAGAGAGAATGTTATCAGCAGTCTGTATTTTAAAGCGAGTGAACCAACAGCAAGTTAGATCATAAAGGGATTGCAAGAGTCACCAGTAGGGTGTATTTTAACAAGAGAGAGAATCAACAGCAGCTAGTATTTTAAAGTGAGAGAGATTTACCAGTAGTTCGAGAGTTCTGACGTGATATGACATGAGAGCTACTGATCTTCTGTCATCATGATATGATGTGATTCTTTTGTTAGCTTCCAGTGATACGTGATTGAGGTGTGAGGCATAGAGTCTGGAAGAATTCAATGAGCTTCCAACACTACTTATGTATTTGCACATGTCAATCAAACTGACAGGTACTTCTATGCCTGGGCTTATGCTAAGGAATTCTGATGTACTGCAGTACACATTTTTCACCATGTCATGCTGCAAGGGGACAGAGCTCAGGAAGATGGAGACTGAGGGATTTTATCCAATTAGGTCACATTGCCATAAATCAGTGATGATATCATGAACATGTCCCTTAGAGGTACATCTCCTATCGACTCTGAGACAGAACACAACAGGATGTACTTTAAAGAGGGAGAGAGACATGGACACAATCGCCAACAGGTTTTTTTTGAAAGAGAGTGTGTTACAAGGAGGCCAGCGCAGTCCTGAGATCAAGGCTGCACTCCTTCCACCCTTCGGGTTTGCTTCCTACCCCTGACCAGCCCTGGCTGCTGTTCCTGAGCTCCTCTGTGCACTCTGAAGAAAAGTGGCTGTGACGCCGAGTTCACCTCATGTCTGTGGCTGAGCAGGTGCCTTGTGCCTGGCAGTCACCTGAGTGCCAACGGCTTGGTGTGCTCCTTCATTGACCAGCTGCAGACACGTGCCAGTGATTTGCTCGCCAGACTGTACTCCCATGCCTAATCTAGGTCAAGTATTCACTGAGCTGCAAGTCTCTGAGCTGGTGGAGAGGATAGATGAAAGCCTTGCTGGTCCATCCCCAGGGCTTCCTCCTTGCAGGTAGCAGTGCAAGTGGAGGTAAGGGTAGTGTGTGTTAGCCACTTCTTCACCATTGTTTGTTGGCTACCTCTAGTATCTGCACAAGAGGTTGAGAATGGGAATTAATTGTGATAAAGGACTCCAATGTTGTTAAAAATAAGAGTAAGTTAACACTGATGTTAATAGGAAAGCAGCCCAGTGAAGCTCACTCAATATGTTGCCCCTGGTGTTCTGATCATCTCCACATGAATTCTCCAGCCAGTTCCTTGCTTTTCTCTTTGGGTGGAGTGAGGGCCACTCCATCATAGGTATTCCCTGTCTTCCTTGAGGGATATTTTTTTCTTGCAATGACACAAATGGTGGGATTGAACATAATGGAAGTAGATGGCCTGCAGTTAGTGGTGATTCAGGGGTGGGAGATATTCCTCAAAGCCTCAAGCTACCGACCAATCCTTGACCTTGTCGGATCCCACCTGTTAGGAATGTTTCCTTAAGCAGGCAACTGTGTGACAGACCAAGTTTTCCTTTATCATCAACTTCTCAATATTGCACTTTGGCAGAGGAGTTGAATGTTACTCACATGAAAAGACTGTGGAAAACCACAGCACAGAGGGACTTGGGGGCCCTCGTGCATGAATACTGAAGAGCTAGGATCCAAGTTCAGCAAATAATAGGGAAGGCAAATGGACAGTTGGCCTTAATTTCAAAGGGAATGGTGTATAAAACTGCGAAAGTCTTGCTGAAACTAAGCAAGATGCTAATCAGACTACACCTAGAATACCGTAAACAGTTTTGCTAGCTTTATCTATTCTGGCATTGGAAGTAGGTCAGAGAAGGCTCATTTGATTGATTCTGGATCTGGAGGGGTTTCTTCTGAGAGGTTGAGTAGGTTGGACATTGGAATGTAGAAGAATGAGAAATGATGTTATTGAAATGTATAAGATTCTTGGGGCTCTTGAAAGGGTAGATGTGGAACCCCTTGAGGGAGACGTTCGGACCAGAAGGCCTAATCTCAGAATAAGAGGTCCCACATTTAAGACTGAGATGAAGGAAAAGCTCTTCTTTGAGGGGAATGAATCTGTAGAATCCTTTACCACAGACGGCTGTTGAGGATGGGTCGTTAAGTATATTCAAGGCTGAGATAGGCAGGGGTTTAATCAGTAAGGGAATCAAGGATTACAGAGTCAGGGCAGGAAAGGGGATTTGGAGGTTGTCAGATCAACCATGGTCGACTCGATGGGCTGAATTGCCTGTGTCTTATGGTCTGATCCTTTCGAGTTTTCAAACTTCCTTAGAGTGATGAAAGGGGCTAAACTATCTTTTGTTCTGTTAGCACAATTCTCCATCATGGGGATTACTTCTACTTTTACCTTTGCCCAAGAAGGCTGTCCATTACACACACCACTGTCACCTTGAGATTGGTGTGAACTGTCAAAATCTCTGCTAGAAATCCTCTCAACTTTAGCTCCTAATATTTACTCCCTGAAATAATGCAAGCGTTTTCCAATTCTCCACTTTGCTGTCAATCTGTGGTCCCCAACTCCTGTCACTCATTTGGACCTTTAGCCAGTTATTATATCCCCCTGTAGACGCTCCCTGTGTGTCCCACTATCATGGGCACCCTCCGGTTGTCTGACTCCGCTGATCGGGACAAAATCAATAGCCTATTTTAGACAAATAATGCCTGTGCAAGGTTACTTTTCCACGTTCCACATGATCAGTATGTCTATTGGTATGGATGATTTGAGCTTGGCCTGCAGGTTCCAAATTATTGAATTCATAGGTATGCAGAATCTGAGATGCTTCATCATCATCACCTTCTCCCACCTTCTCAGAGTTGGAACATTCATAATTCATCTCCAAACTTGTGAAGAATGTACTATTTTGGTCTGATGCCCCACATTGGGTGGCACGGTGGCACAGTGGTTAGCACTGCTGCTTCACAGCGCCTGAGACCCGGGTTCGATTCCCGCCTCAGGCGACTGACTGTGTGGAGTTTGCACGTTCTCCCCGTGTCTGTGTGGGTTTCCTCCGGGTGCTCCAGTTTCCTCCCACAGTCCAAAGATGTGCAGGTCAGGTGAACTGGCCATGCTAAATTGCCCGTAGTGTTAGGTGAAGGGGTCAATGTATGGGTGGGTTGCGCTTCGGCGGGTCGGTGTGGACGTGTTGGGCCGAAGGGCCTGTTTCCACACTGTAAGTAATCTAATTTATTATTCAAGCTCTCCCGTCACGTCCAATAACTTTCCTGCCTCTTATCGCTCCAATTGTTCAATTGTGTTCCAGTAAAACATGTCAGAGAACAGAAACCTCCCCTGGATGGTCTTAAACAATGTCTCAAGGCTCTTTGATAATTTTTGTCCCCTCTGCTTTAATGAATACTTTTCTGCCAGCACGTAGCCCATTTAGGATTGTGAAATAATGGAGCTAATCGTTACTCCTTCTGGTGCTGGAGGGTAGTCATGCAGCATTGGAGGCAACTTTGGATTCCAGCTGGATACTAATTGGCACAAGCTATACCCTCCCAGTCATGTTAAGGAATTTCTTCTGTGGCCTATCCATGCCAGTGCTGTTTGTAACTTAACAGCTCAACTGCTCTCCCAGTATTTTGTGCGAAGTTTAAGCAATTATTGCTGCGGAGTGTATTCTATAAAAATGTAGGATTCTCACATACATCCCTGAACCTGTAATGTAAAGATTCACCTTCATTAGTTGTGAAGGATCCCGTTGTTGACTCAAGGCCTGTGCCAATGTATTTTTCCATGACTTTATCCACAATTGTCGGTCTGTCCTTGTTATTTATCACCATGGATGTGCTGAACTTGGCTGTCATATCTACAAAATGTAACAGATAAATATTCCAATCTTTGTCTTGTGTCTTCAGATCCATGCCTGCTACTTCATTACATTGTCAGGCCAAGGAAACGCACATTATCGGGTGCAGTTAAGTCTTTCAATATTTAGAACATATCAGGTTTCTATTTTATCAGACTCTTTCCTGCAGAAGTCAATATCGTTTCTTGAACTTCTTGAAAGGGAAACTCCTAGTTTTCTCAAAAAAACATAATAATGCCCAGATTCCAGGAATTGCAAGTTTACTGCTTTACCAATGACAAGTGCTTTGTCATTCTCCATGTTTATGATGTAGCCGCTGGTGGCTGCTGATTGGCTACCTCGCACTGCTGGTTAAAGGCATCAGCAAGGCGTGATGTGATCTGAAGGAGAGTTGTGAGACACAGGGAGCAGAGGTCAGACTGCAAAAATTATCCAGAAAGCTTCCAACACAGAGTGAAAAAGAAAGTCCACAAGCTTCCCTCGATGTCCTATCAGTACCTGGTTTTAACTGCCAACTAGGCCTCAGTCCCAACTGTGAGTCAAGCCACAGATGTTAACTGCCAACTAGGCCTCTACCTCAACAGGACAGGCCCAGATTTCAGATCACAGAATTATTACAGTACAAAAGGGGGATTTTCAGCCATCATGAATGCACCAGTCTCAAATAAATGTTGTGACTCCAAGAAACATTCACCTGCCTTTACTCCATAAGACTTGTATGTTGTTTCTATTTAAATATCCAGTACCCCTCTTGAATGCCTCAACTTAAACTGCCTTTTTTAATCAAGGACATACTCAACTATAAAGACATGTCACTATGAACCACATCTGTGTTGATAGGATGACAGAGTCCTCCAATTTCACATGGGAAGACTGCTCTCTTTAAAGCTGGGAACACAATATCAACCATGAATCAAAAGGATGGAGTTCTTCAATACCCTTTGCCTCTCTTCTTAATCTGCTTTGTCCAAGCTTTTCTTAACGACAGTTTAGTTAGTCAGGCTCAACATTGTTGAGGTGCAGACCTTACCTAATACAGCACAACTGAGTGCGCCGGCAGCTAGGATATTCATGGGCTGAATGAAGTCTTCAGTCTCTTATGCAATAAGTTCACCTTTGTCATATTCATAATCAGAACCACCTCTTGGACAATTTCTGACATGATATTTAGAATATTCATCATCAGAACCACCTCTTGGACAATTTCTGACATGATATTTAAAATTAGTTGGGGAACAATGATTAATTATTCCTCGTGGATTTCTAGAAATTATTCTTTGCCAGTTTTCACCAAAGTCTTGCATTTCCCTTTGACTCGGAAATCTATTCAAGGTGAGATCTGCCTCACAACCTCTTTCTGAGGTTCCTTCTCGATACAGCCACCTATGACCCGACCCTCTGCAATTTTGTGTGTCAGGAGTCGCGGAGTCCTCTGTTCCATATACCGCTGCAGAATTCCCACCGTGTTTTATGGGAAGTAGCTGGAAATGATTGTGCCGCTGAAAATCTTTCTACAACAGCATCATTTATTCAAAAAGAGAGTCATTACCACAAAATTGAACACCTGTCAAAACCTGAAGTCTATCCATTTGCATGATGTGTGCACAGTCTAACAGTTTGAATGCAAGGTTTGTGAAGGTTTGTAGCTCAGGTTCAGATTTAGGTTGTAGGTTTGCTCGCTGAGCTGTAGGTTTGATATCCAGACATTTTGTTACCTGGCTAGGTAACATCATCAGTGGTGACCTCTAAGTGAAGCGAAGCTGTTGTCTCCTGCTTTCTATTTATATCTTTCTCCTGGATGGGGTTCCTGGGGTTTGTGGTGATGTCATTTCCTGTTTGTTTTCTGAGGGGTTGATAGATGGCATCTAGATCTATGTGTTTGTTTATGGTGTTGTGGTTGGAGTGCCAGGCCTCTAGGAATTCTCTGGCATGCCTTTGCATAGCCTGTCCCAGGACACCCTACAGACTCTAATTCCTGGACTGAATTTCTTTATTCCTTCGTATAACTCTCAAAACCCTTGACTCTCCATCTTGTAAATAAATATTGACCATAAGCTTCCAAGAAATAATCTTTTCTGTAAATGTTGTCCATAAGTTGTGGTGGAGCTGTCAATCTCTCTTCAGTATCTAAAGTGAGGCACCAAAAATACTTGATTTCTAATTTTGCTGTTTCCTGGTAAAGAGAGTTCCAGAGACATATCTTGTTTCTTCTTGGTTGCAGAAGCGACCTAGCTCCACATCTTCACCTCATTTTCCCATTGCATGAGTCAGAAAACACCAGTTGATTCTCATAACTCATAGTTAACAAGTGTGACTCCGACATTGGATTTTAATAAAGCCACATCAGGAGCCTTGCTTTTGTCAGAAACAGAGATTACTTTCTCCCTTCTTTATCTCCCAACCTGAGTGGATTGAGGTTAAACATCTACTCCCAGGTTTGGCACTCTGACATTCTTATATTCAATAAGGCAGCTGGTTATTCGTGGGAGTTTCTCCCGTTTCATTGTTAAACTGGAAGTAAGCATAAGTGTAAGTTTCTCCCTAGCCTCTCACTTATGGATCCTTTAAATATCCAGAATCCAAATCCCTACTGGGCAAAAGCAGCAGACTGTATTTCATAGAGATAGTCACCGGCAGACTGTATTTTATAGAGAGAGAGAGAGAGAGAGAGTCACCAGCAGACTGTATTTTATAGAGAGAGTCACCAGCAGACTGTATTTTATAGACAGAAAGTGAGTCACCAGCAGTATACTTTACAAGGTAGATGTTCACAGTTCTGATTTGCTTTAAGATATTTTAAATAACTTGTGGACATTTTACTAAACTTGGAATTTTAACTGAAATCCAAAATAATCTCAATTTACTTTCAAACCTGATTGGCTGAGGTAGCATGTTACCAGTGGAGAGCAGGGCACTCTGGATAAACTCCAGGGGCTTCACCTTATTTGAAATCTGTGACAGTGCTGCTATTTGAGCAGGAGAGGAAGAACTGGGTTTACCTTTAAAATATTTGATGTATTAAATTGTAATTGTGTTCTGCTAATAGGTTAATGGATCATCTGCTCTGGCTGAACAGAGGGAAGCCCTACTTTATGCTGGGATTAATAGATGCACCACTGATTGAGGATCACAGGGGGGTTTATGTATGAGAACTGTCCCTTTCAACACACAGACCATCCTCAATCAGTTTCCTTAACTGTGTGCCTCTGTACTTGACCTCTGCTGCATTGATCCAGAACACAAGGTTTTATCGACCAAGTCATGCACAAAACACATATGTGTTTGTAGCTAAATTGGTGAGCCTTTCGAAATAAACACGATTGTGTGTGCAGCGTTAAATGTAGAGCAAAGCCTATGTCGCAACATCGTGTTCTGCCTCATTGAAGTTCACACCAATTTAATTGGACTGTGCGACATCAGGACTTCCAACTGTCCTTGAAAATTCCTAATTGCCTTGCACCCTGTTTGTTTCCTTTGAAATGGACTGTTATCAAAACACGCAGTATTGTACGTGGAAGTATCTGTCTGATTTGGCTCCCTCCCAATGTGGAATGCAAAACCACTTACGCCCGAGAGTAGGAGGAGGGCATCCACCAACACGAAGAAGTGATGCAGTCTTTTGTTGACTGTGGGAGCCGGCTGTGTGTAAATTGACAGCCACGTTTCCCACAATACACCAAGGGTGCTTCTTCATTGGCTTTCAGGTTGAAAGTTGAGAAATGCAAGTTATTTCTTTTTACAACTGGCCTAAGTGGGACTTAATAGCAGGAAAGCAATTGAAGAAAAGGGGACAGCTTACCAATCCCAGCCAGGAGGTGTGCTTGAGTTAGTAGTAGAGGATTTGAGGAGGCAGTGAGATGGGTGTCCTCTACCCATCAGGCAGCTCACATTGCCTGGTCTAGACTTACAAAACATGAGAGGCCATTTGATTTAAGAGAACAGAAAATTTCCAGTGCCTGTGGAATGCTGCCTTCAAAATCAAGTTGTCTTTGTACAACGCCTTCAGTGCACTGAAACACTGCAAGTCGCTCCATGTGAACCCTATAGGACAGTTTCACAGCTGCCTGAGGACGCATGATGAGAAACCTTCCTCGCAGTGGTCGGTTTGAAAATGTGGTAAAGTGTCAGAGAGGCAGCAACACTTGAGGGGCGAATGTAGACTTTGGGTGGCTTCAGGGATGACTGCCAGTGCTGGAGGGATCAAAATGTTCAGGAGGCCAGTAAAAGAGGAGTGCATCAGTCTTTGAGGTTTGTGAGGTTTAAAGTGAATTTAGAGATACGAGGACAAGGAGTGGTGGGTGGGTGTGGGAGCATGTAGGGGTGCAGTGATGGATATGGTTGTAAAATCGGGATGATGTCAATTCTGGAGCCAGTGCAGTTCAGCAGACACTGTTTTGGCTGCCGAGTGTTGGATAAGTGGACATTTAGAGTAGGTGAGAAAATTCCACCAAATTTTCTTTTTCCCTCGTTTTTCTCGAGTACTCTTTGATTTGTTTGCATTAATATTCCCATCTGTCTGCAACCTCTGTGTTGTCTTCTGTGAACCCCTTCACAAAGAGTTAGAATGGCTAACAGAAGCAAGGTACTGTCGACACAGGAAATCTGAAAGAAACACAGGGAAACATGAAGAAACTCACCAGGTCTGGCAGTATCTGTAGAGAGTGAGAGAGAAAAAAAACAGAATTAATGTTTCATGTCTGGTATGACTCCTTCAGAAGCGAAGAATTCTGAACACTTCTGAAGGAGTCATGCCAGACTTGAAACATTAACTCTGTTCTCTCTTTCTGTCCACAGATGCTGCCAGAGCTGTGGAGTTTCTGCAGCTTTCTCTATGCTTTGAGTCAGAATGGTTGCCATGGGAAAGATGTGCAGTCATGGGATGCTACCTTTGCCCAATTTGTACACATGCAACCAGGAGAGTTCTGCACTTTGGCCAGGAGTCAAGCTTCCACTTCCTGGCTCAGGAATGCTCCAGGAGAGCCGAAGAGTGTGGTGCTGGAAAAGCACAGCCACTCAGGCAGTATCCGGGAAGCAGGAGATTCGATGTTTCAGGCGTAAGCCCTTTATCAGGAATTGTCTGAAGTGTCGACTGTCTTGCTCCTTGGATGCTGCCTGACCTGCTGTACTTTTCTCGTGCCACACCCTTCGATTCTCCAGTATCTGCAGTCCTTACTTTCTCCGAGTTCCAGGAGCGCTGAACAATCTCTGTGCTGACTGAGCAGTGAACCTGTGCCATGTGTACCAGCTCAGTGATATATCACAGCACTTCAGTGGTACTTGAAACTGGTCAACTGCAACTGGGACAAATGCTCTCAAGAAAGGCTCAGATGAGAAGCCTCCATTTTCACACTACCCTTTCCTAAAAACCAAGCCAATTCAGCTTGGAGCTGTTTCTTCAAATGTTGGAGTGTCCAGACTTCAACTGTCTTTTATTGAAACTTCTTTCAGCTATCCTGTGTAAAGACATCCTCCCCAGACCTGGCGTAAACTTCCCTTAATGAACCTGTCTCTGAAAGTGATGCTACAGGTTTACTTTCACTCTACTGATAAAATATTTCATTTCTATTTCCTTCTCCCTTACCCAGGCTTCAAATGCTGTTTCCCAATTGATTTTCTTTTTTAGCTCTAAGCTTGTTTTTTTTTTGTTTTTCTTCTTCTCCAGAATAACATGATTCAGCAGGTGGGATTTATTCCAGAATGCCCTTTGTCTCTCGCATTGCAAAGTGACTCTCCTAATGGCTCTTTTGATCTCTCCCCACCCCAGGTGGTCGTCTCGACAACGGTGAACGTGGATGGCCATGTGCTGGCCATTTCCGACAACATGTTCGTCCACAACAACTCCAAACACGGTCGGAGGGCTCGAAGGCTCGATCCCTCTGAAGGTACGCCCTCTTATCTGGAACATGGTAGGCACATCATTTTCGTTGGTTAATGCTTAACTCCCCACCCTAGCACTTAGTTTGTCGATGTTTATATTGGAGTTCCTGTTGCTGCATCTCGACAGCTGTTTGTGACCTTGGTTAGGTAACCGTTATACAGACAATGGGGTGGAGAAGCAGCCCTTATTTAAAAGGCATCTGGATGGGTATATGAATTAGAAGGGTTTGGAGGAATACGGGCTGGGTGCTGGCAGGTTGGACTAAATTGGGTTGGGATATCTGATCGGCATGGACAGGTTGGATGAAGGGTCTGTTTCTGTGCTATACATCTCTATGACTCTATAACTGGTCTGAACTAGGCTTTTATGGTTGCCACACGTGTTTTCCAGATCTCCTTCATCGAACCCTGTATCCCTTCCTCCCTTGTAGGTTTAATTTCTTCTTCTTCTTGGGTTCCCTGTCCAAAGGCAGACCCTTGCCCATTATTCACCAAACCACGTCAAAGTGGCAGGATCTTCTCATTCAGCCTGAACAGTGTTTGAGCCCTGTGCTGTTAGCATTAATCTGACCTGCATGCTCCCTTGAATGCACCTATTTACCTCAACTGTTCCCCATGGTCTTGATATCCAGGTCCTTGCCACTCGCTGGGTGAAGAGTTTGTCTGGGATTCCTCCTCAAATTTATTGGTGACTCTGTTATGTTGAAAGCCCTCATTTGGGAAGCCCCTACTGGTGGAAACATTTACTCGATACCTACCCCATCAAGCCCTTTCATAATCTTCAGCACCTCCATCAGGTCATCCTTTAAGGTAAAGGAAAGAGTGCCAATGTGTTCGATCCTTCCCAATAGGTGACCCCCTTAAGTCTCGTACGATACTCGTAAGAATAAATTTCAATTGGTTACAAGTACACAAACAAATCAAAGATTGATCATTTGAAATGACCTGACTTCTGGATATTGTGACTTGCTGTTGCTCAGGTCTGTTTAGGAGCTGGGAGTATCTCTTCCTATCGTGATTTTGCAAATTTGTTGGGAGTTACGTTGTCGTAAGGGCTAATTGTAAAACTGTGTGGGGCTTGTTGAAGGATTTAGCTGCAGTCCAACTCACTTGCTGTCATCATTAAGGTTCCTGACTGGTTTTGAACCTGGGGACAGACCACTTTGCCGATGATTCCCCTCAGACACTGAGGTGCACGCTGAATCACAGATTTATTTCAGCGCGGAAGAAGGCCATTCGGCCCCTCATGCCTGCATCGGTCTGTTACCTACTGCCAGTCTCCTGCCTTTTCCCCATAAGCCTGCACACCATTGCTGTCCAGATGATCCCCTCCAATGCCCTCGTGAATGCCTCAGTTGAACTTGCCTCCACCACATTTCAATGCATTTCGTATCCTGACTACTGACTGTGTGAAAAGATTTTTCTTACATCACCCTTCCTTCGCTTGCGTGTCATTCTAAACCTATGCCCTGTTGTATATTACTGAGTAGAAACAGCTTTACACTCTAACAAGAATAACAGTGTAAAATCATCTTCCTATTGATAACATTCATTTCCACAGACTTGAAACAGTCACTCCACCCCCGACTTCATTTTGCCTTTTCTCTCTGTCTTTTTTTTAATATAAGTTCAATGCTGTTCCTTGCATAGCCCTTCCAGCTACATTCTTACTGTTTTCTTGTCCTGGAATCGCCTTGATTCTGCACTGAAATTTAATTTTCAAGCAAGTCCAACACCGAGGCCTTTCCCTCCCACTCCAGCCTACTATCCCCAAGGCTAACTGTTATAGCTTAGCTCCTACACTGAGATAACACAGACCAGGAACTGAATCTGTTAGTTCCTTTATATTACCCACTTCCATTACCACCTCAGCTTTCAAAGCAAAATGTGATGATTAGTCACTTTCATTTACTGTCCAAACTACTATAGATCCAGTCATCCAATATAGTAGAGACTCAATGATTTAATGTAGAACCAAGCATCCAATATATTACAGAAAGAAGCAAGTTCCATTTATATATTGCCTTTTCAGGCCCCCAAGTACTTTCGAACCATTTAGCAACTTTTATCATGTGAAGAAATACATTAACTAGTTTACACAGTGAGGTCCCATAAACAGCTTTAAGGGAAATAATGATTGTTCATCGTAGAATGGTTACAGCACAGAGGGAGGCCGTTAGGTCCATTGAGAATCTGCTAGCTCTCTGCAGGAGCACTTCATCTCATGCCACTGCCAGTTTTTCTCCTGTACACTGGCAAATGTTTCTGCTTCGGATAATGACCTGAATCTTTTGTGAACCTGCTGCCACTATTGTCTCATGAGGAAAAGTAGAACGGACTGGGCTGGAGTGTAGAAAAGGAGGGGCGGACTTGATTGAGACATGTGCGATCCTGAGGGACACTGCCAGGGAAAATTTGGAGAGGGTGTTCGCCCTAGCACTAGGGGGTCACTGCTTAAAACTAAAGGGGTCACCCATTTAAAACAAGAGATGAAGTGATATTTTTCTATCAAGGGGTTGTAAATCTTTGGAACGTTCATCCTAAACATAAGTGGTAACAGAGTTTTTAGATAGTTTCGAGGTAGAGATGGATAGATTCTTGTTGAGCCAAGGGGGTCTAGGCAGGAACATGGATTTGCAGTTGCAGGTATCCCCTGATTTTTGAAAGATCGCTTTACGCCACTTGGCTTTTACGAAAGAGCTACATTAGCACCTGTTCTCGCTAACCGAAAGAAATCCAAAGAGGATTTTTGCTTTTACGAGAAAAGGCAATATTTTTCCCGTTGTAAGTTAATGCTTCTTCGCTACATGCCATTTCGGCTTACACAAGGTTTTATGGGAATGCTCTGCTTTTGGATAGTGGTGGAAACCTGTACGGTCAGATCAGCCACAGTCTTATTAAATGGTGGAGCAAGCTTGAGGGGCTGAATGGCCAACTCCTGCTTCATATGGTTTCGCATCTGAGACAAAGATGGCACCTCCTACTGTACAGCATTCTCGGGACTGCATGACTAAATGATGCACCCAGGTTCCCTAGATTGGGCCTTTAAACCGTGATTATTAAAACCAAAGCTCCAATCTAATTGACTCGAGGGCCACATGCCTCATGATTTATCAGGTTACACAACTGACATTTTGTTCAGTAGGGCCAAACATGGTGCCCCACAAATAGCCAAGCCAGACACTTTGTAATTAATTTAAAAAAGAAAGGCTAGGGTTAATTTAATCTCTACTTCATGAAAGTTAGGAGCGTTTTGGCCATACCTGCTCTCTCAAGTTGCGTGTAAGGGAAAATTATGTTCTAATTGGTTCAATTTCATATGTAAATTAGATGTAATTAGCATAATTTTTTCATAAGTTATCCATAATGGCTGAACAATTATACTCTCAAGTTTTATAAAGATTGTTCTTATGCACTTCTATTATGGAGCAAAGTCTATTTTGTTATTAACGTAATTGGCATAGGCAAATGAGATTGAATTAGCAGAATGCACTGATATGTTATCCCAATTAGGCAAACAATTATACCCTCCTGGTTTCATAAGAATTAGACATTTCAAATGGTGAGTTGTGCATGAAACCGTGATAAAGTTTGAAAGGGCTGACAAAAGTCCTGGTGGAGATCTATGCTACAGCTTCCTATGGTTTAGATTATTGGAGATGGATAAGGGAAAGATTTGGGGAATTTCATTTGAATTTTCACTGCCACAGAGTTAAATTATATGTTTCAGATCTTTTGGGATTGCTGTCTGGTTCCGCGATTGCACACAGCAATTGATGTTCTGTCCTGTGTAGCATTCTGGATGGAAAATGGGGTAAAATTAAGCTCAGAGTTCTTCATTTAGGCCTGGAGTCTCACCTGCTGTCTCTCCCTTCTCTGCTTTGCGCCACACAATGACCTTGTAGCCAAGATACCACATGATGTGACTCCCCGTTCCCGCGTCAAGGTGCACCACAGGAGAGGCACTGCTCGTGGTGTCGGTGCCTGAGGGTAGGGTGGGGTTAAAGTCATTCGGTAAGGTGCGGCATGGTGGCTCAGTGGGTAGCACTGCTGCGTCACTGCGCCAGGGACCTGGGTTCGGTTCTGGCCTCGGGTGACTGTATGGAGTTGGCACGTTCTCTCTATGTCTGCGTAGGTTTCCTTCTGGTACTCTCTGGTTTACTCCCACAGTCCAACGATATGCAGGTTAGGTGGATTGGCCATGCTAAATTGTCTGTAGTGTACAGGGATGTGTAGGTTAGGTACATTGTCAGGGTAAACGTAGAGTAATAGGGTAAAGGAATGAGTCTAGGTGGGTTACTCTTCAGAGGGTCGGTGTGGACTTGTTGGACCGAAAGGCCTGTTTCCACATTGTAGGGACTCTATGATTTTGCCTGCCCCATCTCTGCTGAGAAGTACAGGGCGAGAGCAGGACTTGGCTGAGTGCTGGTGCCTTTCCCAAATTGTTTATATTCACTCACGGGATGTGTGTGTCACTGGCTAGGCCAGTATTTATTATCCATCCCTAATTGCCCAGAGGACAGTTAAGTGTCAATTAAGGGTGGCACAATGGTTCAGTGATAGTGCAGCTGCCTCACATTGTCAGGGACCCGGGTTTGATTCCAGGTTTGATTCCAGCCTTGAGCGACTGTCTGTCTGTGTGGAGTTTGCACGTTCTCCCCAGTGTCTGCGTGGGTTCCCTCTGGGTGCTCTAGTTTCCTCCCACAGTCCAAAGATGTGCAGGTTCAGTAAATTGGCCATGCTAAACTGCCCATAGTGTTCAGGGATGTGCAGGCTGGGTGGGTTAGCCATGGGAAATGCAGGGTTGTGGGTTGTGGGGTGGGGGATGGTGGATGTTGGTGGGCTACTCTTTGGAGGGTCACTGTGGACTCTTTGGGCCAAATGGCCTGTTTCTACACTGTGGGGATTCTATGCTGATAGATTGCTGTGGGTCATTTTATACCTGTATAGGCCAGACCAGGTAAGGATGGCAGATTTCCTTCCTGAAAAGGGCATTTTTCCTGACAAATCACAGTGGATTCATGGCCATCATTATACTCCTAATTCCAGATATTCATTGAATTCAAATTGTACCATTCGAACCCGGGTCCCTAGAACATCACCAGATTCTCTGGATGCATAGTCCAGCAATAATGCCATTTCTGTAGCCTGTAGATGTTCATTGCTTCTCTCTGCAGGTGAGGTGCCTGTGAACTGCTACATCTGGAGGATCAGCATGCTCGGTGCTGCTGGGTGTTGTTTTCACACAGTCCCAGTCCTGAAGCAGCTGGAATACTGTCAGAGCTGGCAAACTGGTTCAGTTGTGCCATTGTAAATGAGGAGACGCAGTACTCATTTCACCCCACCAGTGTCAACTAAAGCTAAAAAATCACACTGTGAATTGTTAGACCCTTTGTTCCTGTAAGTCAGCTGCTGGGGTTGTAAGATATTCTGCTAATTTGCTGACGCTGTTTTAAAGTCAACTCTGAAGTTCATGTAAAATGTTAGTGGGATGGGAGATGTTTCAAGGCTCATTCTCAAGCACATTGAAGCTGAGAACCTGATATACATTGGCAATTGGTTTGCACAAGCAGAAAAGACCCTGTTCCTTTAACTAATGTTGGCCTGTGCCTCCATTTATGGAGCTGTTATCATTTCTTACTTGGCTTCGAACAACACCAATCTCCTGTTCATAAAAGATGCCCCATGAATATGCAAATGCATTGTATTTATACTGGTCTGTTTTCTGGGAGGAATGCTCGCGCGTACACACACACACACACACACACACACACACACACACACACACACACACACACACACCCCTAAACAATCATGTTCTCTCTCTCTCACACACACACACACACCCCCCTAAACAATCATGTTCTCTCTCTCTCACACATACACTTTCTCTCTTGCATGCACATAATGCGCTCACATACACGTGCTCTCTCACGAATGCACTGACACATGTGCTCTGTCACACACGCACACAATTACACTTACTGTCTCACAGACACACAGGAATGTTCACACATGCGCTGCTCTCTCTCTCTCTCTCTCTCTCTCTCTCACACACACACAAACTTGCTCACACCCACACTCAAACACACAAGTCCTTTCTCACTTGATCGTTTGCAAACTGCATCAGTGCTGTTTGTCATTGTTACAGGGAATGTAACATTATCTGGTCAATTGCATTCTCCGCAGTTTGTTTTTGGTTGTTTTGACCTTATTAGCTGGTATTTTCTTTGTGGCTCCTGACATCGTCTCCACTTGCTTGTATCATCCACCTACACTAACTTACACATAAGCGTGCCCTGGAAATGACAAAATAACAACTAGTTTTGAACCGTGGATGTGAACTAGCTAAAATCATTCCCAGTACCTTCCTGAGTGTATCACGTTGTCTTTAACCTTGAAATTGTTACAAGTTATTTTTAGACAGCGGAGATGGAAAAACTCTAGTGTCAGTTGTCAGGACAGGAAAGGTTTAAACCAGGAAGCACACTTTCTGTTTTATAACATCTGAAGCACCTAGAGACATTTTATGACATTAAAGATGCTTAAAAGATACAATGTTTTGTTCTTGTTAAATTAACCAAGTGTCATAAAACTATGGCTATCTTCTGACTGAGGATGGCGGAGGCAATGTCTGAGCGGTGTTATCACCAGATTGTTAATCCAGAGACCGAAGTAATGTTCGGGGAACCCAGGTTCAAATTTGAATTTGGCAAAAATCTGATATTAACAATCTAAAGATGAGTGTAAAATCATTGACCATTGTCATAATGCCCCATCTGGTTCACTAATGTCCTTCAGGGAAGGAAATTGCCATCCTTAGCTGGTCTGGACTACTCAAGACCCACAGCAATGTGGTTGACTCTTAACTGCAGTTAGGGATGGGCAATAAATGCTGGCCCAGCCATTGATGCTCTCTTCCTATGAATGAATAAAAGCGACTCACCAATTCCTCCCATCCACATTCTGTCAACTAGGAAATTATAAAACCACAGGAGCAGATGTAGGCCATTCAGCCCAATGAGTCTGCTCTGCCATTTAATGAGATCATGGCCGACCTTCAATCCTAAACTCCACTTCCCTGACTTTTCCCTATAGCCCTTGATTGCTTTACTGATTAAAAGTCTATCTATCTCAGCTTTGACTATAATGAACCAGCCTTGACAGCTCTCAGCAGTAAAGAATTCCACAGATTTACCACTCTGTGAGAAAAGAACTTCCTCCTTCTCCCTATCTGAAATGTGCAGCCCACCTCTGGTGCTTGACTCTCCCACAGGGGGAAGTAACCTTTCCACGTCGACCCTGTCAAGCTCCCTAAGAATCTTCTCTATGTCTTGTTCGTTACAACGCAATATAATAGTGCTGCCTAGGATTGCCAACTTCAGCTGGATAAGTTCCTGGCGATATTATCACATGACTCAAGCCACCCAACTGCCATTGGTCACCTAAGATGTCCACAATCTCACAATGCACTGCCCTTCTCATAGCCAGTCGATGAGTGTGGTGCTGGAAAAGCACAGCCGGTCAGGCAGCATCTGAGGGGCAGGAGAATCGATGTTTCAAGCATAAGCTGTTCTCAGGAATGCACAAAATGTCGATTCACCTGCTCCTCAGATGCTGCCTGACCTGCTGTGCTTTTCCAGCCCCACAGTCTCGACTCTGATCTCCAGCATCTGCAGTTCGCACTTTCTCCTGGAATAGATGGTGAATCTATTCTACCGACTGCCTGATTTTTAACTGTCCATCAATATGCTAAATCGTTCAAGGAATCTTTCAGTGCAAACCCAATTATTCTGTATTGTCTTGATGGCTTTCTACTTGCTGCCAATGACCTTTTGTCACCTCCTCCCCTCACCCCACTACAAAACCGTGTGGTGTAGTTGGACCTGGAGTGATTCATACTTAAACAAGATGTGTAATGTCATCTTCAGCTGGAATTAATGTTAATGATAATGGTCTGATAACCAATTTGTCTAAAGTGATTTATAAACTCAGTGGGTTAGAATCATAGAATCCCTACAGTGTAGAAACAGGCTATTCGATCCAACAAGTCCACATCAACCCTCCGAAGAGTATCCCACCCAGACCCCTTCCCCTACATTTGCCCCTGACTAATTCACCTAACTTACACATTCCCGAACACTATGGGCAATTTAGCATGGCCAATCCACCTTACCCTCACGTCTTTGGACTGTAGAAGGAAACTGGAACACGCAGAGGAAACCCACACAGACACAGAGGATGTGCAAACTCCATACAGAATTTCCTGAGGCTGGAATCGAACCCAGATCCCTGGCGCTGTGAGGCAGCAATGCAGACTGCAGAGCCACCACGTCTCTCGCTGTTTTGTTTAAAACAGTAAGCGCATCATAAATTATAACACAAACATGAGAGTAAACTGACTGATTTCTGTGCGTCCAGCTTGTACACCCCCAGCAGATTAACTGTCAGGCAGAGTCACAAAATTGTATACATGCAGTATTTGGAGATCTGAAAGGTGAACTCCCTTTAGCGGCAAGGTGCACACACAACAGAAGTCATGGTGTTCCTGTGTAGTATTGGGACAGTGTGATTTATGGAGGTGAAGTCAAAAAAAAATCTGAAAGAAAAAGCAGGTAGTCTGTCAGCATTCAGAAAGAGCGTGGGGGAAAACAAACCGGCCAGCTAAAATCTGGATAATAGATCCTACAGCAACTTGGATTTCTATAGCGCCTGTAGTTTGATGGCTCCATATTTGAACCTTTAAGCCAGCTTTTGAATCAGCTGCTAATAGAGAAGGTGCTCATTGCAAATCTTTCAATTTTTACCAGGGGCTGCTGCAAAACGTTAGGAGGGAACAGATTATTCATGTCAGATATTAAAGCAGCTATTATCACTATGTTAGTATTAAAACATAACTGGCCTTTTAGAGGCAGTAAATCAAGCTGTGCTGAACCATACTCTCTGAACTGGAACGAGCCCAGTAACACAATTCTTCTAAACTGTGTTGGTATATAAGGAGAGACTAGTCAGTCGCCCACCTATTGTATTTATGTTGTTTGAACACACAGAAGTCTCTTTAGTTCTCAGTCATTCAGAAGATATTCAATATACCATTTACCACAAAAGTCCACTGATACATAAGTCCTACCTTGCTCACTCAAATTGCATTTGGTCTTGGACGCTATCGCAATGCAGGTCACAGAGTGTTGGAATACATTTGACAGTGTCTCCTGTCTTTTTTTTCCCCATGGAGGAGAAGTAGAGTGTAAAGCAGGGGCTCTGAGTTCAGAGTTACCCCATTTATGTAAGTCTTGCAGAGTCATTTCTACTCTCAACATACTCCTTGCCCCCAGTGAAGTTTGGTGCTTCCATTAAGCTTTGTCATTAGGCAAAGTAAAAATTCAAAAATTGGAAATGTATCTAGTAGGTTCGGGTGCCATTAAGACTGTGGATTAGACCCATCTGATCATTGGTCCCCTTTTCTGAGCCCACCAGGCCATATTTCCTCTATCCAACTATTCCTCACACCCACTCTGAGGTCCGTGAGATGACCTCTGGCTCCCTCAGCCCTATTCTCACTCAGATGCTGACCATCCAGCATCTCTGCCTGTTACTGGATGTCTTTAACAGCTACATCTGTTTTGGGTACTGTCCCTCTTCCTTTGACTGTGCTGTCATTGCTCCCCTCCTTTTAAAAATGAACCCCTCACTCCATAGTTGTTCCAGCCTGACACTCCACCTCAGTCTTCCCTTCATATTCAAACTGATTGAATGTGCTGCAGCCTCACATATCTGTGTGTGTTTTTCTAGAATATTGGGCTTGAATCTCCCCAATCCAGGTTTATCCCTTGCCACTGAAACAATTCCATAGAGGCTGATATCCGTCACCAAATTACCCGGTATTGATTTTAGTATTTTATTGTATTTTGTTTTAGTCCTTGATTTTAGTATTGCCTCTTTCAGAGGCAGGTATCTCTAGCCGTGTCCTTTTAAATATTTTTGAAAATAAATGACACCAGGTTATAGTCCAACAGGTTTAGTTGTAAGTACTAGCTTTCAGAACACCGTTCCTTCCTAGCTATCAGAACTCCGAAACTAGTGCTTCCAAATAAACCTGTTGGCCTATAACCTGGTATGGTGCGATGTTTAACTTTGTCCACCCCAGTCCAACACCGGCACTTGCGCATTATGGCTTTTTAAAATATAAGTCAGCCAGAGCTTCCTGATTGGGAATCTGGTTACTCTGGTCCAATCAGGGAACTCCTATTCTATCCAAATTGGTTCCTGTCGACAACAGGAGAATCACCAGTCAAAGGTAGTCCACCAGTCAAAGGTAGTCCACCAGTCAAAGGTAGTCTATCTCCCAATCCTTCTTGACCTAGCTCCAGCTGTTGACATGGTTGGTCACTCTGCCCAAGGTCTCTCCCTGGTGAGCTGACAAGGTCTGCCCACTCTCCCTCAGCTTCCACACTCATTCCTCTGACTGTAGTCAGTGAATCCTTAGACATGGTTTCTCTTCCTGCTCTCACACCATTATTCCTGAGTCAACCCCACTCCTCCCCCTTTTGTTTATTGCTGATGTGTCACCCCTTTGTGACATCTTGCGGAAACGCCACGTCAGTTTCCAC
The DNA here is from genome assembly GCF_047496795.1 of Chiloscyllium punctatum. Lineage (NCBI taxonomy): Eukaryota > Metazoa > Chordata > Chondrichthyes > Orectolobiformes > Hemiscylliidae > Chiloscyllium > Chiloscyllium punctatum. Next base: position 80,019,261 of record NC_092758.1, read on the forward strand.
ACTTGTGCCCAAGTCGCAGTGGTTCCCATCTCTTGCACCTCTCCCAGCTCCTCCGCTGTTGCTAGATTGGACAGCGAGGGTGGCTACCTCAGAAATTGCTGGCTGGCAGGGTTTGACATGGTGTGCAGCTGTGGTTTCAATAAAATGCCCACAGTATGAAACGCTGTGAGGTCACATCACTGGGAGTGCTGCTGCCTCTTCGGAGAGTTGGAAAGTGTAGCACTGGAGAAAGCACAGCTGGTCAGGCAGAATCTGAGGAGCTGGAGAGTCGACGTTTCGGCTATAAGCCTTTCTGTTTGACTCTGACTCTCCATCATTGGCATTCCTCGCTTTCTCCGACCTGTCTCTTCGGAGGCCAAGACTGTGCACAAGGAGAAAGTGAGGACTGCAGATGCTGGAGATCAGAGCTGAAAATGTGTTGCTGGAAAAGCGCAGCAGGTCCTGAAGAAGGGCTCATGCCCGAAACGTCGATTCTCCTGCTCCTTGGATGCTGCCTGACCGACTGTGTTTTCCCAGCACCACACTCCAGCATCTGCAGACCTCCCTTACACCTTGTTGGGCCAAAGGGCCTGTTTCCACACTGTAAGGATTCTATGATTCTAACTAAGTGGTACAGGTGAAAACGTTATGGATACCTTCATCACCTTCGGCCCAATAGGTCTACACTGACCCTCTGAAGAGTATCCCACCCAGACCCATTCCCCTACTCTATTGCTCTACATTTACCCCTGACTAATGCACCTAACCTACACATCTCTGAACACTATTGGGCAATTTAGCATGGCCAATTCACCTAATTTGCACATATTTGGGCTGTGGGAGGAAACCGGAGCACCCAGAGGAAACCCAAGCAGTCACGGGGAGAACGTGCAAACTCTACACAGCCAGTCACCTGAAGTTGGGAATCGAACCTGGGTCCCTGGTACTGTGAGGCAGCAGTGCTAACCACTGAGCCACCATGCTCAGTTGCCTGGGTTGAATTCCCACACTGGCTGAGGTTACCTGAAGGTCTTGCCTTCTCATCCTCTCCCCTTGCCTGAGGCATGGTGATCCTCAGGTTAAACCACCACCAGTTGACTCTTTCTCTAATGAGAGAGCAACTCTGTGGTCCAGTAGGACTGCGGCCACTTTTTACCAGTCTTCCCTTTCTCTCCCCCTCCAAGTTTCCTCACCTTCACCTGAGAGGAGTCTCCTGCACGACTTTAAAAAGGGAGAAGCTGAAAGACATCACTACTCATGTAGTCTTATCGTGATCGTCTAGTAGAAGGCCATTTAGGATTGAAATGAGGTGAAATTTCTTCACTCGGGGAATGATAAGCCCGTAGAACTCCCTGTTGCACAAAGTGGTTGAGGCCACAACATCGAATGTTTTCGAGAAGACGACAGATATAGTTCTTCAGCCTAAAGGAATCAAAGGGTATGGTGCAAAATGGGTGCTGAGTCTGATGATTGTATTCAATGGTGTAGCAAGCTCAAAGGGCCAAATGGCCTACTCCTGCTCCTGTTTTGTACATTTCTGAGGTAAAGGGTTCCCCAAACTGAATCTCTGTATGGAGCTGCCAGTTCAGCAAATCCCTCTCAGTGATGTGAAGCAATAAGTCTGGACAGTATCTGCAAAGTATCAGTGATTATTTTCCCCTCTTGTTGAGGGTGTAATAATTTAAAGAATTTCCTGAGCTGATTACTCATTGTGCTTTCTTTACTCAATGGGACTTAAATCACAGCCAAACAGTTGTAGTAATATATAGTTGTAGGAATAAACTGAGAGGGATGACCAAACAGGAGAAATGGACAATCAGTTTTCCTGCTGTCTAATTTAGTAACTCTCAGTATTTATTACAAGTTAATGCATTAATCCAAATTCATTTCTATTTAACTGCATATGTGTATATATCTCTTCTGAACAATTGGGGAAGCAATATTTCTTTGTCTTATAGATTTATTCATTAGTGAAACCAATTAGAGTGATGTATCCTTGCATTGCATTACTGTCTGAAACCCTCAGTTGAAGAACTTTCAGCATTATTGCTCCAAAATAGTGTTACAATTATTTAAAGGTTTGTTGGAAAATGTTGCAGAATAATTTCAACCTAATGTACATTTGTTTTCTTCAAAGATGCAATTATTTTTCCTTAGCTAAGGGATTCCATAACCTTCCCTTTGATTCTGCGAGGCTCTGGACAGTAAATGTATTGCTCAACTTGGTATGGACCCTCAGAGACAAGAAAGAACCCAGTCAGAGCTAGGATAGCTGTTATCAGTGAGACTAATGAGGATCTCTGTGATCATTTACTGTGGTTTAGAGTCAAACAAGGGGAAAATCCATTTCTGGATTTCTGGAAAATGCACCTTCTGTGTGTTTTTTTAAAGTCAGTATACCTTTGAGAGACATGCTCATGTCACCATCACTGTATCATTGCATGAGACTGGGATCACAGACTCCATCTTATCTCTGATCGTTCGAAGCATAACCCTCTACAGGAGGCATGCTCCTTTGTTGTAAGTGACTTTCTTAGGGTTAGCCTGAGGAATGTAATGTTTGTGCACATTACTTGTAAGAAGCATCTGTTAGATTCTTCAATACCACAATGTTCACACCAGTTTCTGATGTTACGGGAGGCAACCCAAAAGTTGCTACATTTAAGCAAACTAGCACCACTATCCAGTGACTTTTGTTGGTCAGGATGGGTGATGGATGAAGCATAAGAGCACAGTGAAAGCGTCCAGAAACTGCCTGACTCCCTCGCTGTCTAAGTTTGTGTATATACGTCTATGGGTATATACACAAGGGCAGCCCCGGGTGATGAGAAACTCTGGAGAGCAGGAGAGGAAACTCAAGTGGGGAGAAAGGGTAGAGCTATCCTGAGTGGTCCAGGTGAAAATTTGACGGAATGCGCAATCCTCACATTGAGAGTATGTTGCAACTGGGCAGTACTTCTGTAGCATTGGTGAACCTTTGTAAATCTGGCAAGCAAGTGTGCACCATAAAGTCCTACAAACCGTGGTGAGATAAACGGGCAGGCATGAGACAGAGGGCGTGCACAGTAGAGAGGCATGAAGTTACTGTGTTTTGGCAAGACAAAGGCAGAGAGGCGGCATAAATGAAATCTTGTAATGGGGCAGGTCGGTCAGCTCAGTTGGCTGGATGGCTGGTTTGTGATGCAGAGGGATCCCAATAGCACGGGTTCAATTCCTGCCCCAGCTGGTGTGACAATGAAGGACACTGCTCCTCAACCCCTCCCTTCGTCTGAGATGTGGTGACCTCTTAAGTTAAAACCACCACCAGTTGTCTCTCTCTGATGAGGGAGTAGCCATAGGATCTGGTAAGACTATCGTGACTTCATGTTGAAACGAATAGAGAAATCCTGGGAGTATTCATACACTAATAATTGAAGTGGCCAGACATGTCGAGAAGGCTGATTTAAAAGTTCTACGTGATACTTGACCAGTTAAGTGGAGACACTGGGTGAAACCTAATGGAGTGTAGTTTTAATCGAATGGTCTTGACTGCTGACTGGGGAGCCTTCTAGTTGTGTTCGTGGTCTCTCCAGATCCCGGTTGTTGGGTGCTGACACACTCCATTGTCCGAGGCCATGGTTGTGGTGTCCTCGATGATCTTAACAACCCACCCACAACTAGTCACATGGGCGACACCTCCCTGTCCCCAAACATGAGTCAGCACCTTTAGCAGAGTAGGAGAGAAAATTAGCAGAGAGTGTTAAAAGTGGCCAGTCTCTTTGAAGTAGAAATCAGAATAAGCACAACTTCTGTTCTGCGTCTTCCTGTCTGACTAAAAGGCTCTGCTCCATCAGGAAATGATAGTTACAGACCCTGTCAGTCTGGCCTGATCTAACACTTTATTATCTAATGATCTCATACACATCCAGGCAAGGCCAGGACATCATTCTGACAGGCAGTGTGCTCGAAACAGCTCCATCAGTTTATGTATCATTACTGCTACAAGCGACCAGGAATGCACTGCTAGCCAGATGCAAATCGCTCGCTCAATAACATAGGCAGTGCAGTGGAGGGTTCAGCAGAGCTGTGTGCTTTCAATGTCAGCCTGGGTAAGCTCTATTGGGGAGATTTTGCAAATTTAAATTAGTGGATAGAAAATCTTATGGAGCACGGCAACCTCTGACCCTCGATTCCTGATACATGCTTTTCGTGAACAAAGCTTGACAAAAGGAGTGGAACTCCAAGTAATCTGCTCTGTATTTGTACAGCCAGAATAAACAGCTATGCATCTCTATTTAATGTGCACTCATCAAATTCCAGCCTCTTTACCATCTCCGATTTTAATCTTTCCACCATTTTGACTGTGCCTGGTCCTAAACTCTGGACTCCTCACTCAAAACCTTCCTTTTAATATTACGACTCGGACCAAATTGTCCTGACGTTACCTGATGTCATTTGAATGCTAGTGTGGTTGGTGACTGGCCTGTGAAGAGCCGCAAGACGTTCCCCGGCATTAAATATGCTATATAATTGCAAGTTGTTGTTGCTTCACTTTGAAAGCCATTAAGAGCTCCCATATTTTGAAATATCCAGGTGATCTGGTTGCTGCTTTGCAGTTAAAGAATTAGATAGGCTTGGTAAGATCTGGATGTGGTGCTCCCTTTAGCTGTCATTCCAGCTCTCTACACTGGACTGACATGTTAGCTTCCTTCCATTACAGTCAGTGTCCGTGGTGCCCCAGTGAAGAGCCACTTGGTTGCTGTCTACTGGCATGTGTGCCCGTTTGACTGTGAAGACTGATTCTGGTAACCCAGTGCCTGGGCCTTTGAGGTGGGGCTTTGGTCAGAGATCAGGAGCAGAGACCCTGGCCTGGGAGTGGGGTGGCCCAACTATTGCATCATTTGCAGCCTGAGCAACCAGTTCAGCCCAGCATGGGGGAACAGGGAGTTAAACCTCCCACTTCCCTGCTGTGTGCCTGCACAGGACAGCATTTGGTGTGCATTCGGTCGCTCAGACCCAGGCGGTTGCAGAGTCGAGAGTGCGGCCCTGGAAAACCGCAGCTGGTCAGGCAGTATCCGAGGGGCAGGGGAGTCGATGTTTCCAGCATGAGCCCTCCATCCTGACTCCTGATGAAAAGCTCATGGCTGTGCTTTTCCAGTCACACATTCTTCGACTCAGATGTCCAACATCTGCAGTCCTCACTTTCTCCCATAGAGTTCCAGCCTCTGACAGTAATGCCTTGGAAGTGAACGATTGGATGTGTTGTACCAATCTTGGGTGAGGCCCCATCATCCTCCCATCCCCCCCCGAAGCAAACGGGGTATCCTCCGATCTCTATGGTGGAGAGTAGCCCGTGGATGCACTGACCTCCAGCACTAGCTTCATGGGTGAGCTGTGCTACAGGGTCTATGGTCATAGAGATGTACAGCACGGAAACAGACCCTTTGGTCCATCTTGTCCATGCTGACCAGATATCTTAACCTAATCTAGTCCCATTTGCCAGCACTTGGCCCATATCCCCCTCAATCCTTCCCATTCATATCCCCATCCAGACGCCTTTTGACACTGTTGAGTGAAGAGTCAGGGCTCCAGGGCAGAACCCCTCCAGGACTCAGCTCTGAGTTTTACTCCCAGCAGCACAGGCCACACACAACACCATGTCACAACTGGACTGGGGCCGGTTTTATTTATAATGTGCAATAATTCAGGCAACAGTGTGAGCTTTACACCGGAGGAGACAGTTTGGCTGCTGGTGATGAAAAATAAATAATTAGGAGTGTGTGCTTGTATTTAGTTGATATGGGCAGTGATGTGTGTGTTGCCTTGTATGTCCCAGAGACAGCCTGCAATGTGATTTGTTAAGAGGCGGTTAGTTCTTGTGAACTCTTTGCCCTCACCAGATACCAGGACTTTGACTTTTCTTCTTCTTGCAGTCAATGGCTTTCTTTCACCTGGTCTCATTCCCGTGAAGCCACTGCCCCTTGCTGGGGGTATGGTTTCACAGGCACGGAGAACTTCCCAGCAGCAGTTCTTCATGTGCAAGCACAGACACAGAATGCCAGCAGAAAGTCAGGCTTCGGAGGGCAAGTGGGTACAATTTAGAATCATCAGATGCCTACAGTGCAGAACATCGAACAGTACAGGCCCTTCGGCCCCCGATGTTGTGTGGAGCAGTTATCCTAATCTAAGATCAACCTAACCAATGCACCCCTCAACTTACTGCCATCCACGTGCTTGCCTAGCAGTTGCTTAAGTGTCCCTAATGTCTCTGACAATACCACCACCGCTGGCAGTGCATTCCATGCACCCACCACTCTCTGCGTAAAGAACCTACCTCTGGCCCATTGAGTCTGCACCGACCCCCTCCCCCAAAGAGCATCTTGCTAAGATCCAGCTCTTCACCCTATCCCTGTAAGCCTGCATTTCTCATGTCGGATTCCTGATGAAGGGCTTATGCCCGAAACATTGACTCTCCTGCTCCTTGGATGCTGCCTGACCAGCTATGCTTTTCCAGTGTTACCCTTTTTGACTCTGCATTTCTCATGGACAATCCATCCTAACCTTGCACATCTGTGGATTGTGGGAGGAAACCGGAGCACTCAGAGGAAACCCACGCAGATACGGGGTGAATGTGCAAACTCTACACAGGCAGTCGCCCAAGGCTGGAATCGAACCTGGGTCTGTTGTGCTGTGAGGCAACAGTAACCACTGAGCCACCGTGCCGCCCCAACTGAGGGGAATTTCACCACAAACTTAAACAGTTTGGCCGTCAGTAGGACTTAATCTCTAGATGTTAATGGACATTCGCTGCAAGGCTTTTCATGTTGCCACCCAAGATGGTGGGAGGGCACTGGGAAGAGTCAGGGAAGGAGTGGGATGAATAGGATGGCTTTTTTAAAATGCCAGCCCAGGCAAGATAGGTTGAATGGCCTCTTGCGCGGCATAAAGAACAAAAAAGAAGTGACAGTGGAGGAACAAACCTCTCGGCCCTCCAAGTCTGTGCCGATCATCTTGACCTAACTAAACTAAAAAACAAACCTTCTGCCCTTATTCAGTCCATATCACTCTATTCCCTCCCTATTCAAGAACCATCCAGATGCCTGTTAAATGTCACCAACTTGCCTGCTTCCACCACCTCTTCTGGCAATGTGTTCCAGGCTCCTACCACGCTCTGCGTGAAAAACTTCCCTTGCACATCTCCCTTAAACTTTACCCCTCTCACCTTGAATCTGTGCTCCCCTGTAATTGAAACTTCAACCCTGGGAAAATGTCTCTGGCTATCCACCCTACCTGCGCCTCTCATAGTTTTGTAATCTTTGATTAGGTCTCCTTCTGTGAAAACAATCCTAATCTTTTTAACCTTTCCACATAGTCAGTGCCCTCAAGTCCAGGCATGTTTCTATAAGTTTGTTTCTACATTTGACAATAGGTCTGTAAAGAAAATCCTTCAATGTCTTCCTCCATTGCAGGGAGTGGAAGATTGATAAGATCAGAAGACATTGAAGAGGAAGCAGGTTATTTAGCTCATGGAGTCTACTCCACCATTCAATTATTCCCTTACTGATTAAAAATCTGTCTATCTGAGCCTTGAATATGCTTAACATCCCAGGTAAGGGAGAGTAACTGGTAATTGAAAGGCTGTGTGGCTCAGTGGCAAATCAAATGCCACTTCCTTGCTTCAGAGAAAAGATTTATTAAATGCAAAGAATACAAGTGCTTTTGCTGATAGAACATTCAGAGTAATAAACTCCCATGCGCAGTTATAATGAAAAAATTCAACATAATTCTTGGGAAAATGAGCCGCTGGACTCCCCCAGGAATGGACCTTTAATTTTGACTCTCAACATTTGGGCTATCCTTTCAGGCTTGATTTGATTGGATGGAGGAATAGGTTTGAGGGGCTGAATGGCTGACCCCTGGATAGATTTTAACGAGCTTCTTAAAGGAGGAAAGGGTGGGTGAGGTGGAGAGGTGTAGGAAGCGATCCCAATGTTTAGTGGCTCCGCAGTTGAAGGCATAACCTCCAGTGATGGGCTGTAGAAACTTTGTAGATGTTTGCTAGGCTGGAATTGGAGGAATGCTGGGATCACGGAGAGCTGTAGTGCTGGAAGAGATCGAAAACATTGAGCGAGATTTGAAAACAAGAATGAAAATCTTAACTTCGAGATGTCTCTGGACTGTCTGGCCAACATGACACATCCAGCACAAGGGATGACAGATAAGCAAATCTTTGTGCTAATCACACTGTGATTAGTATTGATGGGTAGAGGCATTGTGATCAACATCTTGCCCTGTGTCTGGGCTGGTCTCGAGTTGTCAACATTTTTGAGGCATTCATAAAGCTTTTGGCCAGCTTTTGCCAATTCCTTTTCTCTAAAAGAATTTGTCTTCATGTTCATCAATATTTTTAACCAACCCATTCAGGCTTGTTATGGTACATCTCTGGAGCAGATGAGACTTAGACCCAGGCCTTCTAGCTGAGAGGGAGGGTCACTGCCATGTGCCACAATAGCCTGTTGCTAGTTGTCCAATTGTATCGAGTTGTTACTGCTGAGCTCAATTTCACCCTCACCTGAAATCCTAAATCCTCTGCAGCAGGAAGCCAGTGGCTAGTCAAAAGCTATTCTGGCTGATTCCTTTTCACTTGATAACCCAGGTACTCAGAGGTCAATTGTTGTTGATCCAGTGACAAAGCCAGGAATCAAGACACGGACCTTATGGTCTTCGGAGTTTCCTCCGGTCAGTTTCGAGTGTGCAATGCCTCACAGAGCTGTCAAGAGAGTTTACTGATGGTGAAACAATCCCTGGCATTATCAGTAGCAGGGGCTGGAAAGAAAAATGATGTTTGCAGAGGGTGAAGCAACCTCGGGGACGGGAAGAATTTAAAACTCGCTTCTGTACTGTGCAAAGTAGGTGGAGAGAACACTGTTAGCCCCAAAAGGACGAAAGGCAGTGGAGTGAAAATGAGATGCACCCCACCCGGCTTTTCCCAAATAATTAATTTGAGCCAATTGCACACCCAGACGTTAGTGACATTCAGTACTATGCCAGCCTGTCTTGCCCAGTTCCTTGTGTTCATTTTGCCTCTGTCCTGGTGGTTCTGACCCCCCCCCCCCCCCCCACCCAGTGCTTCCAGTACTGGGATGGCACAGATTTTCTTTTATTTATTCCTGGGGTTTGAACCTTGCTGGTTACACCGTCTGGAATCAGACTCAAGAAGGGTGTGACCAGCTGTCTTCAAGAATCATAGAATCCCTACAGTGTGGAAACAGGCGCTTCGGCCCAACAAGTCCACACCGACCCTCTGAAGAGTAACCCACCTGGACCCATTCCTCTACATTTCCCCCAGACTAATGCACCTAACCTACACATCCCTGAACACTATGGGCAATGTAGCGTGGCTAATTCACCTAACCTGCCCATCTTTGGACTGTGGGAGGTTACCCACAGTCAATATCCCAGTACTCCCTTCCCAGCAGAACAACTGAACCAGATGCAGTGCAGTAGTCCACAATGACACTGGGTGAATGTACAAACTCCTTAGTCTTAGTGGACTGCTGCACCACATCTGGATCTGGTGTGCTGCTGGGAAGGGAGTTCTGGGCTGTTGACCTAGCAATAGATCGGTGGTATGGCTCCAAGTCAGGACAATGTGTTTGCTGTGCAGTGGGTTCATTTATTGAGCAAAGGCTAGACCCAGAACGTGAGGATCGGGTAACGCAGGGGGCCTCAGTTCAAACTATTTCCCTCCCCAGGCGGAGTCAGCATTTTCAGTTGAGGGGATGAATGAAAGAGGAAGGTGGTTCTGACTGCAGTGTGGCTGTGGAAGAGTTAACATCTAAACAAGATGCATAATGTAGCCTCAGTGTTAGTGTATAATAATATATACTGGCTGCAAATTGGAAAGTAGCTGTAAGTATCTTAAACAGGACGTTATAGAGATTTCAGTTTTATTAGCTTTGGCACAGACCCTCTGAAAAGCAGCAAAGAGGGTTACTGTGGGATTCATTTTCTTTACCACATCTAGCTTTCTCCCGATGGAGCATAATATTATTCTGTGCACAGTCTGTGCGCAGGAACCACAGAAACCTCGATCCGAAGTCCCTACAGTTGGGAGACATGGAACTGTGAGGCACTGTGCAAACAGATGCACCAAAAGGGAGACCATTCTCTCTCAATTAAAATACTTTCTCAGGATGGTTCTGAATTGGTGGAGCAATTCCTCTTTCTCCTCCCGAATCTGCGTCACTCCCTCCATCCACTGTGCCCTGATATCAAGGCCATTTGCTTCTGCCCATCCCACCTTATTCTTGGTCTTTCAGGCTTTTCCTTCCTCTTGTGTATCAAAGACGTGTCCCATTTTCACCAGGCTTCCCTCCTCTTCCTCTTTCCCCTCAGTAACCTCAGTACAATGGACCTTTCTGCATTGTGAAGGATGACTTTTGACATGCATGGTGGTATGGGTTAGGGAAAGGTGGTTGCTGCATTCTGTGTTCAGGATCTCTGGTCACATAAAGGGTCTGGAGGGGTGAGTGGTTAATGCCAGGTACAGGTTGTGTTAAATTGGTAACAAGACTGAAGGCTTAAATCTCGGAGATTCAGTGGGTGATTCATAAATAATTTGTTTGGAATGCAAATCCCATATTTCTAAAGGGAGCACCTTCCCAATCTATCAATGAATGCAGGAAGCTTTTGTTCCCCATACGGATGAAAATAAAAACAATAACATCTCTTGTAATTGGGGAGAGATATTTAAATCAAATTTCTGTTAGAAACTCAAAGGATTAAAAGAGCATGATTGCACATTGGGATTCTAAGGTACAAAGATTTTTTTTTCTGAAATAAATAAGGCAAGAAGTGCTGCGATAATAATAAAGCCTTGTCTGTTGTGATGTGCAGGCAGTGGGGACAGAAGCTGCATTTGTGGTTGTTGGATCGTGGTGTTCGCAGGCTCTAGGGAAAGAACAGATGGAACAGAGGGAGCCACAAAGGTCTAATCCTATCAGATGGAGCCTCTTCCTACCATCTGGATAATCCACGCACAATTTCAAACCTTGTGAAGGATTCGACTTTGGCCAGGCTTAGTCTTTGGAACAGTTCTGCGTCACTCCTTGCATCTTTTCAGTCTCAGATTTTATAAAGCCAAATTATCCCCCTTACAAATTGGCACTAAGGCTACCAACTTGCTCAGTTGAGAGAGAAAAAGTGAAAACGAAGAGAAATGATTTTGTTCAAATTGCCTTGCTGTCGCGTTTGTGCCTTTCGGAAAGCGGACTGTAAGATTCTTGAGGGAATTGATTTCTGTTTACACGTGATGTAGTTGTTTGCTCCTCTGCCTTCTTTCGGGTTAAACACGGATTTTGCCCCCCCCCCCCCCCCCACTTCCTTAAGAGGTGCGGGTACTAATTCCTGGTGGGATTATGGTTCCTGCAGGTACGTCATGTCAAAGCTAAAGCACTGAGTACAGGTAACCTTTTCAAATGAGGATTTCAAATCAACTCCGATGCTGTCCTTGCTGCGCTTTTAGGCTGGATGTGATTTTTATTTAGTTCTGTTTGCTAGGAGATACTGCTGATTTAAAACAAATATTTGCTATTATAAATCACATAGACAATGTCCTGTTAATGTGCAATCATGATACACATAGTAATCAGATTGTAACCTCAGTTAAACAAAAACTTGTTTTGAGGTGAGTAATGTGCAACGATCCCCAATCCAATCAAAGTTACTTTTTTGAGGCCAGGCTCTGTCTGCAGTGTAACGTGCAGAGTTAGTTGTAGTGGGGGAAGCTCCTCATTTTTAGATGATCTTCAACTGGTATCACTTTAACAGAAAAGGCCCCTCAGATTATCCCGTTGAGGGTAATGAGATTTCCTAAGAAACCTGTTCAGAGATGTATTTACACACCTTGGGAGCATGCAGGACTTGAAGCAGGGACTTCCCAGATCAGAGGTAGGAACATTATCACTGCAGTACATGAGCCCTATCCATTGAGGGTAATTACAGTGGTCACAGATACTACCCAGTTGAAGCTCTGTCCTTGTGGTGTTGGACAGCTTCCATGTGTGAAAGCACGCTAAGAGCAGTACTGCGCTTGGCAATGATGCATCCCACAGCTGAACAGCATTTGGCACTTGACCTCAAAGCTTCCACATGAAGGACGGCCACTGGGTCAGTCCCCACAGCTGGATCTGCAAATCAGGAAGCAGCATCGGCATCGGGGGTGGGGGGGGGGGGGGGGGGGGAGGGGGAGTGGGGAGTGGGGAGTGGGTAGGTAGGGGAAAGTGAAATTGGGAGAGGAATGACAAACATCTCAAGGCTGTGAGCACTCAGAGTCCTCCAGGGACCCTTACCTCATATTACGTAGTCGGTATAATCTGGTCCAGGTGCTGCTCTGCACAATCCTATTGAATAATTCAAGCATTATTGTGTGATGTGAGTGTGTCTAAAACCATTAACATCAAGACTGATCATTAGCCTGACAATGACTAATTTAAAAAAAAGTCCCCCACCTTATTAAAACAAAAATAGTGAATATTTATACAGCTGATCCTTTCCAATTAGGACCAGATGTAGTTCAGGGAGCTGCAGCTGTCAATTCTTGTCCTGAATGTTTTTGCCATTCCCAGTCTATCATCTTATATCCTATTCCAATCACTATATACACATATTCTAGCCTTACAGCATGGCGGCACACCCCATCTCATTCTGCTGTAAGCTTCATCACTCGATGCCATCCCATTCCAGCACTCCGCAGCTGATCCCTCCCTTGGCATGTCAACATCATTCTGCTAGGCCAGCTCACCCCTTGCCTTCTCCACGCGACCTCACCTCACGTCCTTGCTGCAGGCTTTATCCTCTCCTGCTGCTGATGCCAAGCTTGCTGGAAAATATGCCTTCGGATGTACAAGATAGGACTTGGCTCATCTTTGGTGGATCCCATGGTCAAAAGGCCCAACGCTCACGATTCAGACTAACAGATGAGTGCATCGGGGAACAATGTCAGGTGCTGTCAGGAGAATGCATGGGGTACTGAATCGGTGTTGGGGATCAGCATGGAGATGAAGTTAAGGCACACAGTATCGTTCACCTCAATGTAACTATCACTGATGGTGGATTCCTCTCATGTTCCAGCACACACCCCAGAAAAAGGGGCTACCTGCACTGAGTATACATGATAACTCCTACGTCCTCCTATGTTGTTTTAGACTTTCCCATTTTAAGATACCACCGTCAATAGCAAGTCTTCCCAGTCACTTGAACTCTGGGCGCAAGAGAGTCCTTCAGTCATGGAAGAGAATTGGTTTCCCCCTTTAGAGTGACAAATTGGAAGTGTTATTCCATGCTGTTGCACCTCTGACCATGAGGAATTGGGTTGAGGTGGCTTGCATCCATTTCAAACAGTGCCCAGCCCTCAGATGTGAACTGATGGAAATGTATGAGATGCTGAGGGATCGTAGCAGCAGACATGTGAGGAGGATGTTTCCTCCAATGGGAGAATCTAAAACCAGAAGTTGATTACTCGAAGGAGGTTAGACTATTTTGTTTTCTCTGAAGGTTGAGAGTTCTGGAAACTCTCTTCCTGAAAAGGTGTTGGAATCAGAGTTCTTGAATATTTTTATGGTGGAGCTTGGATAGATTTTTGATAAGCAAAGGGCTGAAAGACTATCAGAGGGAGGTGAGAAGGGGAATTACAATCATGTCAGCTCTGAACAGGAGCCGGCTAGACAGGCCTAATGGCCTACTGCTAATTCGCATGCTTATTAAATAAAGAAGAGAACTAGCTTTTCTTATGGGATCGGAGCTGGATTCAAACCTGTATTCCAAAGATGAAAGGTCCAGTATCTAACCTAATCTATCCCCTCACCAGTCTCCCGAAAGGCCAAACCAAATCTCCACTCTCTTCTGTCGACTAATAGAAGACTGGGTTTTCACATTCGTGAGCAGCATTTAATTTACATTATTGAGTATGTTTTGAGATTTCTGTGCAGGTGACTGCATGGGCGCGCACATGTATCTTTCTCACAAAGAGGAAGAAATGAGTGTGCGAAACACTTTTCACACCCTCACCCTTTTGCCTGCCCCAGCTTCTCATGCCTCGGTAAAACGGTCAATGAGATTATGGAAGCCTTCAATCGGGAAAGTCTCAGTTTAGGTCTGGAGCTTTCTCTCTATGATGAGATCCTGTTCCAAGGTTAAACACTGAAAATCTGGGGATGTGAAGCAGGGCACAGCTGCCCTTGGGCAGCAGACGGGTCAGATGCTTACAGAGTCAGCAAAAAGAATCTGCTGAGGTGCTCCTCAGTTTTCTGTAGGCACTGACTGGTCTGATGTGCCTTTCCAGAAATTTTGACAGTGTTCGAGATTGTCACTCTTTGAAAATTACTGTCAGGCCAGGGCTGCTCAAAGAAGCAATAGTACTTGGAGAATTGGGGGCCCCAAATTGAACATAGAACATTACAGCACAGTACAGGCCTTTCGGCCCTCGATGTTGTGCCGATCTGTGGAACCAATCTGAAGCCCATCTAATCTACACTATTCCATTTTCATCCATATGTTTATCCAATAACCATTTAAATGCCCCTAAAGTCGACGAGTCTTCTACTATTGCAGGCAGGGATTTCCACGCCCTTACGGGTCTGAGTGAAGAACCTTCCTCTGACATCTGTCCTATATCTATCACCCCTCAGTTTAAAGCTATGTCCCCTTATGCTAGCAATCACCATTTGAGGAAAAAGGCTCTCACTGTCCACCCTATCTAACCCTCTGATCTTCTTGTATGTCTCTCATAAGTCGTTTCTTAACCTCCTTCTTTCTAACAATAACAGCCTCAAGCCCCTCAGTCTTTCCTATAAGACCTTCCCTCCATACCAGGCAACATTCTGGTAAATCTCCACTGCACCCTTTCCAGTGCCTTCACATCCTTCCTGTAATGCAGTGACCAGAACTATATGCAATAAGTTAGTGTGAAATTTGCTTACATTGAAAATTGAGATTTTCTGTCCGAGATCACATGCTCTTTGTTACCGTCATGGCTTTCGTGAGACAAAAAAGGTCAAGGCAGGATTCCCCGTCCATCATGCCTGTCTCACTGATCTTGTAACTGCTGGAACATGCCGCATGACTGTGCAAATGTCTGGTAGCTACGTGAATAAGCTCACCTGTGATGCCCCTTCCCGTGCCTGTGAATTGTGGCATCCTATTGGACAGAAGAATGCCATTCAGCCCATTGTGACTGTGCTGACTGTTTGAATATCCAATTAATCTCGCTTCCTGCCCCTCCCCCCCACTCTTCTGCTTTCCCCCTGTAACCCTGAAAGCATCTCCTTTTTCAAGCATTTATGCAATCCCTCTTGGGATTGTCTGAACTTGCTACTTCAAAAGAAAACCCTCACCGTAAATATTTCGCCTCCCTACAGTGCTCTTTTGGCCAATTGTTTTGAATTTGTTCCCTCTGGTTTCTGAGCCTCCTGCCAGTGGAAAAAGATACCTTTTAACTTTGAGCATCTCTCCGTACTTCTCTGCATGTAACATGAGAGATTCACTACCGAAAGCCCTCATCCTGGTACCCTTCTGGTAAACCCACGTGGCTTCCGGACGGAAGCCCGGTTCCTGTCATGAGGACTTGGCATTTCCTGTCCTCTCTCACTTTCCTCATTGGCTGGAGCAGTCTGCATTGGTATTCGATGTTGGGGCACTGTAAAGTTACCACTTGGGTAAGGAAAGGTGTGAATAATGTGAAATCTGCCTCTTGGCATGGACCGGCACTGAATTGGCAAAAGCGAGGACTGCAGATGCTGGAGATCAGAGCCAAAAAAAAGTGTGGTGCTGGAAAAGCACAGCAGGTCAGGCAGCATCCGAGGAGCAGGAGAGTCGATGTTTCGGGCATAAGCCCTTCATCAGGAATCCCCCCAACCAAACCGAAAATGAAATTGAAAGAAAATTCCAGTCCTCTCTAGATTCCTGAGGAAAGGAGATTGCCTCTGCTGACTGGGAGTGGAGCGACTGCGCTGATTTCCTTGCCCCAGCCTGGAATGCTGACAGTAGTTTGCTAAACCTGCCTTTACCCCATTGGCAGGGCACACTCTCACTCTAAAGGCTGTCACTCCCAGCGCATAGCCGATGCAAACAGAGATGACTCTGGAGACAACACAGGGTTAAAAAAGAGAGTCCCGGGTGACATCATGTCGACAGATGAAATTGGATGTAAAATGTATTCTCTGGGCTCAATGCTTAGACCCTCCCCCCACCCCTCTCTCATTTTGTGTGCAGGAAAATTGGAATTCTAGTAATTAGACCCTGACTTACAGAAACGGCATTAGGATTTCGAGTCAAAGTTCAACATCCCGAAATGAAATTTAAACCAATTAATCTGTTAGATTTTTATCGCTCCTCCATGTTTTCCCAGCAATTCCCTCAGTGCTTGGCCTTTGATCGACTCAGATCAGTCTTGCAAGAGTCCTGATTGTCTGCCTAGTGCTTCAAAGCTTGAGATGACATTTACACCACACTCATAAAACAATCAAATTTGCAAAGCTTTTAAACAACTGGGGCATAGTTATATTTAATAAAAGCCTGTCTATAATAACCTGAATTAGCATTTTATGCCATGTAATACCTCTGAGAGCACAGGATTTTATGGAGCCATGTATTGTTGAGGCCATCTTTCCAATAGGAAAGATTATCTAAATGACAGTCTGTGATTTAACCCTCAAGCATCTTGAGTACTTTCATGTATTTCCAGCCTGCAAAATGACACAGTGTTCTCATTGATCCTGTGGCTGCACTGCTGTGTTACTCCTTCATCCTCTTCACCCCATTCTAACCTCAAAATCTCACAAGCCATGTGTCTGTGGTGTGCCTCTAAAGGGTCTTTGCTGTTCATGCACATTGTCTTTGGCCACACCTTTCTGATATATTATAGCATAGATTTCCAGCTACTTAGGCCTGTACTTTTAAGACAGCTGCATGACAAATGGCACTTGCTGTTCCAGTCTAAAGGTGCAACGCTCTGTGCATCGTAGTCAGTATCACGTCTTTAATCAGTCAGTCAGTTGTGCATTGTACAATAACACCAGTAAGCACAGAACCCAAACTGTCTGTGTAAATCTGTGAAATCATAGCTTTGTAAATAGTGTTGTAAATAAGTTTCAAGAAATCTGACTCAATAGACCTCCAACTATCTGTGTTCCATTACATGGGCTCATGTATTATAAACCACAAATAGTATCTCATTTTTTGTTTGCTCATAAACATGTGGTGAAAAGCTGTAAGCTGCATTAACATGCATCATTGCACTAATTCCAGTAGTTTTCCCGGTCAGCTTCACTCTCCCTGTCTGATAAATGGTTTACAAACCAACTGTGCGCAAAGACAGTGCCCAACTAATCACTATTCTGATGGATTGATGCATTTTACATTTCAGTTCAGTTAAGTGCAGTGTGTTTGATAACTTTGCAATGTAGCCAAGAGATAAATTGTACTGTGGTTGCAGCCTCCAGACCGAAAGTTAGTATGTTGCAAAAGTAATACACCAGATTAATGGGATGCAAAATCATACAAGTGTATGACATTAACTTTTTTAACTTCATACAAGTGAAGGGCAGGTCGTGCCTCACAAACCTTATTGAATTCTTTGAGAAGGTGACGAAGGAGGTAGATGAGGGGAAAGCGGTAGATGTAGTATATATGGATTTTAGTAAGGCGTTTGATAAGGTCCCCCATGGTAGGCTACTGCAGAAAATACAGAGATATGGCATTGAGGGTGAGTTGGAGGTTTGGATTAGGAATTGGCTCTCTGGAAGAAGACAGAGGGTAGTAGTTGATGGCAAAGATTCATCTTGGAGTGCCGTCACTAGTGGTGTTCCGCAAGGATCTGTTTTGGGACCATTGCTGTTTGTCATTTTTATAAATGACCTGGAGGAAGGGTTAGAAGGTTGGGTGAGCAAGTTTGCGGATGATACGAAAGTCGGAGGAGTTGTAGATAGTGAGGAAGGATATGGCAGGTTACAGCGGGATATAGAGAAGCTGCAGAGCTGGGCAGAAAGGTGGCAAATGGAGTTCAATGTAGCTAAGTGTGAAGTGATTCACTTTGGTAAGAGTAATAAAAAGATGGATTACTGGGCTAATGGTAGACTACTTGGTAGTGTGGAAGAGCAGAGGGATCTTGGTGTCCATGTACACAGATCTCTGAAAGTTGCCACCCAGGTAAATAGTGCAGTGAAGAAGGCATATGGCGTACTGGCTTTTATTGGTAGAGGAATTGAGTTCCGGAGTCCTGAGGTCATGCTGCAGTTGTATAAGACTCTGGTGCGGCCGCTTCTGGAATATTGTGTGCAGTTTTGGTCGCCATACTATAGGAAGGACGTGGAGGCACTGGAACGGGTGCAGAGGAAGTTTACCAGGATGTTGCCTGGTATGGTAGGAAGATCCTATGAGGAAAGGCTGAGGCACTTGGGGTTGTTTTCTTTGGAGAAAAGAAGGTTTAGGGGTGATTTGATAGAGGTGTACAAGATGATTAGGGGGTTAGATAGGGTTGACAGTGAGAACCTTTTTCCGCGTATGGAGTCAGCTATTACAAGGGGGCATAGCTTTAAATTAAGGGGGGGTAGATATAGGACTGATGTTAGGGGTAGGTTCTTCACTCAGCGAGTCGTAAGATCATGGAATGCCCTGCCAGTAGCAGTAGTGGACTCTCCCTCTTTATGGGTATTTAAGCGGGCATTGGATAGGTATATGGAGGATAGTGGGTTAGTGTAGGTTAGGTGGGCTTTGATCGGCGCAACATCGAGGGCCGAAGGGCCTGTACTGCGCTGTATTGTTCTATGTTCTATGTTCTAAGTGTACGACCTTAATATATTAAAAGTCCTGCATGTGCTTCCTGTAGGTGTTACACCACATGCCACCGTTAGGCTGCCATACACTGGATGCCACACTTTAGCATATCTCAACTCTCACCATGTTTGTGAAGCATTTCAGAGGTAACTGTAATTGGCAGACTAGACTCCTGTTGTCATACTTTTCCCATCATACTCTTCCAAGAGTGACTCCTGTTGTATCATCCAGAGTACATCAAGGGACCCAAACAGGGGCTCAAGCTAGTTTTTTTTATACACATGCTCACAGATGAGAATGTGATGTGTACAGTTTGGAACAGTCACATTATGGCGAAAGGAAATTTTCAGGAGGCCTCTCAGTATCCATGAGGAGAGAATCAGTGCTACCGTTTCAAGCTGAATATGATTCTTCTTCTGAAGAGAAAGTTCTGCACAGATGCTGTGAGACCTGCTGAGTTACTCCGGCATGTTTTATTTCAGGTTTCCAGCATCCGCTGTACTTTCCTTTTATTTTGCAAGGTCCCCCTGTTTGAGCCGAACTGATCCTAAACTGAGGTGGCTGCCCAGACCCCACAACTTGCTTTAGACTAAGTGCCTGGAGAAAGCAAATCCATGAAGTGACTTCAACATTATCGTCATATAATCCCTGCAGTATGGAAACAGGCCACTCGACCCATCGAGTCCACACCGACTCTCTGAAGCGCACCCCATCCAGACCCATCCCTGTACCATATAATCCTACATTCCCAATGGCTCATGCACCTACACTACACATTCTTGAACGCTATGGCTAATTTAGCATGGCCAGTCCACGTAACCTCAATGAACTGTGGGAGGAAACCAGAGCGCCCCGCAGAAACCCACACAGACAATGTGCAAACTCCACACAGACAGTTGCCCTGGCACTGTGAGGCAGCAGTACTAACCACTGAGCCACTGTGCTGCCCAACATGCAGGACTGGAGCAAGAGAATGCAGGTTGAAATGGGTAAACTACAAATTAAAGACCAAAGTCATGGGAGTTCTTCACGCAAGGAACTACCAACATACGGATTGTACATTGAGATAGTTTGGAGCTAATTAGATACTGCAATGAGTTTGAAAAATAATTTGTGGCATGTAGGCCAGCACTTCCTGCCCATTTCTAATGCCCTAGAGAGGGTCGTGGTGAGCTACCTTCCTAAACTGTCCTAGCTTTTAAAATGTAGGTACACCCAGAGTGCTGTTAGGGAGCAAGTTCCCGGAGTTTGGCCCAGCAACAGTAAAGGAGCAACAACGTATTTCCAAGTCAGGATGAGTTGTGTCTTGGAGGGGAATTTGTTGGTGGTGGCTTTGCCATGTATTGCTGCCCTTGCCCTTCTCAATGTTAGAGGTTCAGAAGGTGCTGTCTAAGAAGCTTGGATGAATTGCTGGAGTGCATGTTGTAGATGGTATGCACTGCTGCTACTGAGCGTCTGTGGTGGAGGAAGCGAATGTTTGTCGATGTGGTGCCAATCAAATGGCTTCTTTGACCTGGATGGTGTCAAGTTTCTTGAGTGTTGTTGGAGCTGCACCTATCCAAGCATGTGGGGAGTATTCCGTCACACTTTTGCTTTGTAGATGGTGGACAGGCTTTGGGGAGTCGAGGGGGTGAGTTACTCACTGCAGCATTCCCAGCTGCTAATATGGAGTTGTAGCCAATGTATTTTTATGGCTAGTTCAGTTCAGTTTCTGATATTGGAGAGTTTAACTAAAAAGGTTAGCTAAGCGTGATTTTAAACTTGTTTTTTATGTCAGGAGTATCTCTTCAAAATGAGCTGGAGTGACTAAGTGACTGAGATTAGCAGCAATCCAATGACTTCTTCAGCTATTGGTATCAATCGAGTCAAAAATTGCTTTTGGCAAACTGTATTCAGTAGATTTGCAAGATCCGCCAGTGAAATTAGTTCTTTGTCATGATTCACCCTGTCTCTCTCACAGCATGAGAACACTCAGCCTGTACTTAGGTGTTAATAAAGTTGTCGCCAGGTTATACTTAGTGCCATGGTTGTGTAGCCAGTGAGAACGCTATACCTTCCTGTACACAAGGTTCAAGTCTTTCTGCGGAGAGCTGAGCAGCCAAAATGAACTGATACTCAGGTCTTTAAAATGCCACATAAAATGAGGTCCTCTCTGATGATTGTAAAGGATTCCATGGCACTACTTTTGAAGAGGAGACAGCACGTTCTCCCCCATGTCCTGGTTAATATTTATTCATCAACAAACTGCTCTAAAGGTGATAATCTGGTCATTATCTCACAGCTAGCTGTGCACAAATTGGCTGTTCCTTTCCAAAGTTTTAATAGTCGCTGCACGTCCAAGGTACTTAATTGGCTATAAATGCCTTGGCACATACTGAGATTGGGAGCGTGCTGTAGAAATCCAAGTCAGTCTTAGTTAAGAAGATTAGGATATAAGAATGTAGGAGCAGGCCATTCGGCCCTTCGAGCTTGCTCTGAAATTCAAATAGATCATGGATGATTGGATTGTGATCTCAAGTCCTGTCTGATTCCCCACCCCCTCCCCATTAACCCTTGACTCTTCTGTCTGTTAAAATTGTAATAGCCTTGAGTAATTTCAACGCCCCAGCCTCCACGGCTTTCAGATGATGACAGAAATAGGAGCCGGAGTGGGTTGAATGTGAATGGCCCTGGTTTTCTCCATTCAGTATTTTCCGACCTGACTCCACTTTCCTGTTTGCTTCTCCTCCACTGATTCCCATGGAGACAACTAATCTGTCCGTCCATATTGAATTAAGAAGCATCCACCATGCTGTGAAGTAGGTAGATCCAAAGATTCATGACTAGTTTGTCCTCACTTCTGTCCTGAATGATCGGCCTCTTCTCCTGAGAAAGTGCCCATGCATTCTCGATTGTCCAGCCCGCAGACAGAACCCATCAACATGTAGCCTGTCCTGTCTGTTCTAAACCTTGTGTGATTCAATGAGAAGACATCTCATTTATTCAGGCTTCAGTTTACTTGGTCTTGCATTGTTGGATGACCATCGTGTTTGGGATTAATTTGGTGAATATTTGCTGTACTGTCTCTAAAGCAAGTGTATCCTTCCTTCAATATATTATGCAACATTCACCTTCCCATTGAATTTTGTATGGTTAGCAAATATCCATATTTCATGCAAGTTCTTAATGTAAGCTTTAGATGGTTGAGGCCCCAACGCTGAGCCCTGTGACACTTTCCTAGTTAAAACCTGCCAACTTGAAAAATGAGACATTTATTTTTACTATTTTCTTCCTCTAACCAGTCCTCCATCTGTGCTGATATATCACTTCCATGAGTCTTTACCTTGTGTTTGTACGGAACTTTAGCAAATATTTTTAGAAATCCCAAGTATATTGCATCAACTGGTTCCCCTTAATCTGCCATGCTCGCTATATCCCCAAGAAAATTGTAATGAACTTGTCGAATGGATTTTTCATTTGCAAAAGTATATTGATTTTGTCTAAATGTTCAATGATTTTCTAAATGCACTAGTGAAACTTATTTAATAGTACTTGGCTTGTCAGCGAATATGGTACCAAAATTAGTGGTGTAGTGGACAGTGAAGAAGGTTATCTCAGAATACAATGGGACCTTGATCAGATGGGCCAATGGGCCAAGGAGTGGCAGTTGGAGTTTAATTTAGATAAATATGAGATGTTGCATTCTGGTAAGGCAGGTTATCCTGAATTATACACTTAATGGTAGGGCTTAGGGAGTGTTGCTGAAAAAAGAGACCATGGGGTGCATGTGCATAGTTCCTTGAAAGTGGAGTCACTGGAAGACAGGGTGCTGAAGAAGGCATTTGATATGCTTGCCTTCATTGGTTAGTGTCTTGATTACAGTATAGGAATTGGGAAGTCATGTTGCGGCTGTACAGGGCATTGGTTAGTCCACTTCTAGAATACTGTGTTCACTTCAGGTCTCCCTGCTGTAAGAAAGATGAGCTCGAAAGGGTTCAGAAAAGATTTATAAGGATGTTGCTGGGATTGGAGGGTTTGAGCAATAAGGTGAGGCTGAATCGGCTGGGACTTTTTTCCCTGGAGTGTTGCAGGCTGAGGGGTGACCTTCTAGAGGTTTGTAAAAACATAAGGGACATGGACATAGGGTAAATATCCAAGATCTTCTTTCCCAGGGTAGGGGAGTCCAAACCTAGAGGGTGAAGTTTTAAGATGAGAAGATAAAGATTTAAAATGGACCTGAGGGACAACTTTTTCACACAGAGGTTGGTGCGTGGTTAGAACAAATTGCCAGAGAAGGTATTGTGTAAAATTGCAACATTTAAAAGGCAACTGGTTGGGTACGTGAATAGGAAGGGTTTAGAGGGATCTGGGCCAAATGCTGGCAAATTGGACTGAATCACTTTCAGTTATCTGGTCGGCATGGATAGATTAGACCAAAGGTTCTGTTTCCATGCTGTACAGCTCTATCTCTCTAATATAATTGTGCCAGTTTTTCACCAGGCATGGTTAGGATAAAGTTCTTGTTTTTATCTCTGCTAGTTCTGCCCAGCCCTGCTGTTTGGGAACAGGGTGTGGTACAATTTAACATAGCCAATTCTTCACTATTCTTAACATGATGAAAATCCTATCTGGATACAGACACAGTGCCTTGACTAACTTCCATAATCTAAACAAATGCCTGGTTCTTTAGGACTAGCCGAATTATAATCCCACTGGAACATGAGTGAGTCTACAGTTTCACAGTGTGATAAAGGAGCTGTACTAATATGAAAGCAGACAGATGCCCTACGTGTTTGAACACTGTGTCAGGAGCATGCCGACTGAGTTGATACTGAGACTTGGAAATTCATCTGGAAGAGTGGACTAGAGAAATAGTTAGTCCAACAGCTGTCACAGGGTTACTGCTAGAATCAATTATTAGGGAGACTTAGAAACTACAATAGGAGTCAACATGGTTTTGTGAAATGGAAATTGTAATTAACTAATTGATTAGTATTCTCTGAGGGAGTAACAGAAAAGGTGGATAAAGGGGAACTTATTGATGTGATGAAGTTAGATTTCCAAAAGGGTTTTGATGAGGTGCTGAATCACAGTTTATCACACAAAATAAATGCTCGTCATATTGAAGGTAGCATATTGGCATATCTAAAGGATTGGTTATTGAACAGCAAACAGAGAATTGAGATTTTTTTTTGAGGAGTCGGCAACTTGTAACTAATGGAGTGCCACCAGGATCAGTGCTGGGGCCTCAACTATTTACAAACTTTGTTGGTGAAATGGATGTAGGGACGGAGTGTACGGTAGGTAAATTTGCTGATGATACCAAGATAGGTGGGAAAGTAAATGGTCAGGAGGCGGTAGAGAATATGCAAAGTGCTGGTGAAGTGAATGGGGTAACATTTGGCAGATGATGTACGTAACGTGGGAAAATGAGAACTTCTCCACTTCACAAGGAAGAATTGAAAATTCTGTTTATATGGAGTGACATCGCACAGCTTAGTGATACAGTGGGATCTGGGTGTCCCGGTATCCGAATCTCACATCGGTTCAGCAAGTTATAAAGAAGGCACGTAGAATGTTGGTCCTTTTTATGGAATGGAATGGAATGGGAATGTAATGATGTTGCTGTACCGGGCTTTGGTGAGATCAAAGTTAAAGTCACATAGTCCTAGATGCCTGGCTGCTTCCTCATTAGAAAGGGAAGATTAGTGGTGATTTAACCTGAGGGTCACCACACCTCAAGTGAGGGGAGGGGCTGAGAGCGAGAGTCCTTCATGGTAACCTCAGCCGGTGTGAGAATTGAACCCAAACTGTTAGTGTCACTCTGCATTGCAAATCAACTAATCAAGCTCTTTGGTGGTTTCCTCTTTTGATAAAGAATATATTTGCATACAGACACGTATCACTCGATTCATTCCCGGGATGAAAAGCTTCCCGTTATGAAAAATGGTCTGTTTCCAGTGGAATTTAGAAGTGTGAGAGGAGATCTTATGGAATCATGTAAGATCCCGAGGAACTTGGGAGGGCTGATACCGAAAGGATGTTTCCCCTTGTGGGAGGAGACCGGGTCAAGGGGCCACCGTTCAAACATGAGAGTTCTCCCTTTCGGAGAGAGTTGTGGTGGAACAAAATCTCGCATTGCGTTGTGGACTCCTCAGAAAGCACTGGAGGCTGGCTCATTGATTTTATTCATGGCTGAGGTAGACTTTCCATAGATGAGGGAGTTCAGGATTATGGTGGCCAGTGAGGAAAGTAAAGTTGAAATCACAATCAGATGAGTTATGAGTTTCTTGAAGGAGTGAATCGCTCACTTCTGCTCCTAAGACCCATGTTGCTTTGACTCAGTCCATTTGCTCCTGGAATTAGAGGGAATACATTTGTCATAAGTCTCATTCCCATTCTGAAATTCTCAAGTCTTTTAAAACATTTTAAAACTTTGATCTTGGGTGATGACAACTTGAGGAAGGCTAGTGGTTCCAAAGGGATTGTCTGCCCTCTTGTTTCTTGCCCAGTTTACAGCACCACAACCAGTGGGGAACAGTAGAGCTGAATCCAACTGTTCAATGTGGATCACATGCACGCTTTCTGCGGTAGCGATTACCCCATGGGTGATTGGGAAATGAGTACCCACTGAATTCTCCACCTTTCCACCTCCTCAGACCCCTGAACTGGATGCAACAGTGATCGCTCAGCTCCCTTTGGATACGGGTAACCCAGCACCACGTTAAGACCATAAGACATAGGAGCGGAAGTAAGGCCATTTGGCCCATTGAGTCCACTCCGCCATTCAATCATGGCTGATGGGCATTTCAACTCCACTTACCCGCATTCTCCCCGTAGCCCTTAATTCCTTGTGACTTCAAGAATTTATCAATTTCTGCCTTGAAGACATTTAGCGTCCCAGCCTCCACCGCACTCTGCGGCAATGAATTCCACAGGCCCACCACTCTCTGGCTGAAGAAATGTCTCCGCATTTCTATTCTGAATTTACCCCCTCTAATTCTAAGACTGTGTCCAAGCGTCCTAGTCTCCTCACCTAACAGAAACAATTTCCTAGCGTCCACCCTCTCAAATACTAATCACCAGAAAATGTGACCTCTCGTTTCCATCTCTTCTCAGGAGTTTGCCAACTTCCCTTTCTACCCTTTCCCCTCTGTTTGATTCCAGCTGGTCCTGGAAGTTGTGATTCAGTTAAGAATAAGAGAGCTCCTCTGAACCATGCACCAACATGATTTTGAACCCTACAACCCTGGTGGTTCCAGTTACACATTCACAGTAATATAATACTTACTCTTTATTAGCTTTTCTGCAGAGGGCATCGGTTCATCTTGGGCTTTTCCAATGGAAATTCCACTGAGTGTGGAATTAAGGTTAATTCATGGCTTTTGTTTGGACAAGAGTTAAGAGTTTAAGCCCAGCACCTCAATTATAGGGAATCACCTAAGCCTCATAACTAAAGCCCTGCTAAGATTTCTCACATCATTAGACTGCATTACATATTTTTTCTCCTGCGCGGTGACTTTAGGAATTGGTTGAAAGCCCCCTAATGTTTTTATGTTGAAGCTTGATTTTATTCTCCTTTCTTGTTCTCCCCTTCCTCAACAGCCACCCCTTGCATCAAAGCCATCAGTCCCAGCGAGGGCTGGACTACTGGAGGAGCCACTGTCATCATCATTGGAGATAATTTCTTTGACGGATTGCAAGTCATATTCGGCACCATGCTGGTCTGGAGTGAGGTACGTGAAGGAAATGCATATACCAGCAATTTAGTAGGGATCATTGGCTTCTGATCCTCTGCTGACTTAGGTTCCTAATATGAAAGCGAGAGTAATTCTGCAAGAGTTGCCTCCAATAAATACATAGCTTGTCCGCCTGTGTCTGCTGCTAATGTGACAGTGATCATTATAAAGTTCAATGCAACTAAAGCCTCCAAGTGTTTCTTATTAGTGCTGTTCGAGTGATTGTTTCTCGATGCAGTGACAGCTTCTACATTTTAAGTTAAGTTCTCCCAAAGGCTCACTTGGAAGCATCTCTCTCTCTCTCTCTCACACAGACAGACAGACAGACAGACAGACACACACACACACACATACACACAGGCAGCTCGGACTGTGGCACAGCAGGAGAAAAGATGTCAGCCGTTGGCAGAGTGGGTGCTGTGCCATGGATATTGTGAAAGGGTTACACACCTTGAGCAGTGCACCTTCAATTTTGTTTCTTCCTCATTGTTTAATGGTTTATTTTTAGGTCTTCAAATGGTGTAGCAGCAAAGGATATTATTCGTCCCATTGTACTTAGAGTCATAGAGGTGTACAGCATGGAAACAGACCCTTCGGCCCAACTCATCCATGCCGACCAGGTATCCTAATCTAATCTCGTCCCATTTGCCAGCATTTGGCCCACACCCCTCTAAACCCTTTCTATTTGTATACCCATCCAGATGCCTTTTAATTGCTGTAATTTTACCAGTCTCCACCACTTCCTCTGGCAGCTCATTCCATACACGCACCACCCTCTGCATGAAAAAGTTGCCACTTAGCTCCCTTTTAAATCTTTCCCCTCTCACCCTAAACCTATGCCCTCCAGTTCTGGAATCCCTCACCCCAGGGAAAGGACCTTGTCTATTTATCCTATCCATGCCTCTCATGATCTTATAATCAGCTATAAGGTCATCCCTCAGCGTCCGACCCTCCAGGGAAAACAGCCCCAGCCTATTCAACCTCTCCCTATTGCTGCTATCTCTCTGAAAGACCTATCTAATTCCATGGCATGATTGAGCCCGATTTAATATGTTTATGAGGAGGAGAGGATAGAAGGATGTCACATGACTTACTCGTTTGCCATAAGGACAGAACAGGCACTGCATTTGGATTAATCATTCTTCACCCCCACCCCAATATCTTTCACTTTTCTGAGATCATTGACTTTGGCTGGACTACGGGTCCCTGGCTATCCCAGCTCTGGGTCCTTCACCCGAAGCATCTGTTTTTCAAATGGAAGCGTGGAATTGAGTTAGGCTGTGCGACTGAAGGAGCTGTCACAGCTAAACCTGCACCCCTGGTTCATCCGACATGTGCAGGAATTATTGGAAGCAAGATCCCTGACCGATGTTTCTTCCCAGCCCATGCCAGCTCAAAGGCACTGAGGTGACTTTTAGACCTCTGCTCCGACTGCCAGCAATGAACTGGGCAGTGAAGATGCAAAGTGAGCCTTTGGGAGAGCTTAACTCAAAGCCTCAATGCTGGCACTGCATCCAGAAACAATTACTCGAATAACACTAATAAGAAACACTTGGAGCTTTAGTGGCATTTAACTTTATAATGTCACATTAGCAGTAGATTGCGGCAAGCAAGACACATTGTTTATCGGAACCTCTCTTTACAGGAGGGCTCTCCCCTTCACGGGAAATAACCTCAGATTGCATCGACCCCGTAAGCAATTAGTTGTGAATGATGAGTGTGCATGTGACCGCCAGGATTGGCTGCATCCATTGGGGGTTGGTAAGACTCAACCGGAACGCAGCTTTGTTGCATGGTTGTGGGAAGAAGCTCCCTTCGCCAGTTCCAGTGAAGTTGCTCATCTTCCCGCTGGAAGGCTTTCCCAAAGCTCCCCATCAGGATCGTCCGATGGGGAGTCCAGTCGGTCACATTACGGGGATCCTGGGATCCTCCTGCGAGTAGAAAGGGAGGTGTGGATTAGTGGATACGACACTGGACTCATAATGCAGAACCCTAGGCTAATGTTCTGGGTTCGAATCCCACCATGGCACTCCACACATGTCTGCAATCTCTTGGTGACAAGAGCGCCTTAGTGGAGTTCAGATGTGAGCGAGACTTTGCCATCCTGTTCATTCCCAGGTGGGAATCCAGTCTGACTTAAATAGAATGGTAGAATATTAACTTAGGAGATGTGTGTTTCAGATAGCACCAAAGGGAGGAAATTCCAGCATTAGCATTGAGATTGGAATCCAAATTAAGCTATTTAACCCTGTGTCGACCATTGTACGAGCCAACAACTGTGTGTGGCTGATTGGAAATCCAGATGTGGCTGATTGCTTACCTGATTAGTAATTAAAAAATAAAGACTAGGCACAACTGTGGAGCAAACAGTCTTGTTGCTGATATTCGTCAGGGCCTTGGTGAGTGAATGTTTTGTTCACAGTGCACTCTGGACCTACTGCTTCTATGCCTGTGAGGTCAGAAGTGCACGGCCAGCTTAAAGCCAGTCTTCTTGCCAAATGTTTTGCCGTGTGTGGCCTCCTTTGTACAGTGTTCAATCGGCAATCGATCCCAGAGCAATCAGCCAACATGTTTCAATGTGCCAGCGAGAGGGCAACCTGCCCCACCCTGCCATGGGCACTACTGTCACTTTCACAACATTGGTCAGATTGTCATGTACCAGTCTGAGGAAACCGCCAAACCACCCCCCTCCCCACGGATCTGGTGCCAGTGCTGGCGTGGGCACCTACTCCTATCATTCTAACAACCCCATTTCCAGCATTCTGAAGCAAGGCGAAATGGAGCGTCAGAGGCTGAAGGGTGACCTTTTAGTGGTTTATAAAATCATAAGGGGCATGGACAGGGTAAATAGACAAAGTCTTTTCCCTGGGGTGAGGGAGTCCACATCTAGAGGGCTAGGTTTAGGGTGAGAGGGGAAAGATATAAAAAGGACCTCAGGGGCAACTTTTTCACACAGAGTGGAATGGAATGAGCTGCCAGAGGAGGCGGAAGACGCTGGTACAATTTGCAGCATTTGAAAGGCATCTGGATGGTATATGAATAGGAACGGTTTAAAGGGATATAGGCCAAGTTCTGGCAAGTGGGACTAGATTAGGTTAGGATATCTGGTCTGTTTCCATGCTGTACATCCCTATGATTGGCATTATCCACTCTTTAATACCCCTTCTCTCTCACGCTATCTCTTTCTTTACCCCTCGTTTCTGTTTCTCACACTGTAAGGCCTCTTTGTTTTTTCTCCCACCTCCCCTGTCCTTTTTGACTGTTCCTTCTCTCATCCCATTTTTGTTTCAACTTCTCTGTCCTTTGCTCCCCCTGCATTTCTGTCCCCCTGTCTGTCAGTCTCCCACTCTCTTTCAGTCTCTCTGGCCACCCCCCTAGGCTGGTGGAGGCAGACATATGGCAGCAATTTCCATTTGAATGACACCCTCTGGCCGTTCCTGTAAAACCTCAGACCGACAAAATTCACCTCTCGCTCTTAAGCCTGGGGCCCACCCAGCACCATATGTTAACAAAAGGGAGGCTTGAATGGCTCAATATCCCAGCCTAAGCAGCAAGGGGTTAGATGTGATTTTGTATTATTTATATTAGAGGTGACCTCTTTAACCCTGTGGATCCTGGAAGGGTTTCAGATTATAACACCCGGGAACCTGAACTTCTAGATGCTGCCAAGCCTTTATTGGCTTTGTTAGAATTGAGACATATGCAAATTATAGCTCAGTATTCATTAAATTGGGCAGAAGTGCTGATTACTTACACATTCCTCAAACTGTTGCTGTTAATAAGTGTTGTTCAGCCAGTGAATGACCATTATTTCAGGTATATTTTTCTGCCCACTTCACACAACAGAAAAAGTGAATCATTTTACAGTCAATATAACATTGATTCTCAGGTTTCCTCACGTCCCAGCACAAATGGCGAAATGGGTATTCCAGAACTTTCCATGCAGTGAGTTCAAGATCACTTTTGACCAGTAGAATGTTTTATATTTCAGACCAGGTTCCCCAAAAACCAAACTCACGTACGTGGCGTTTTTATTTTTATTTGTTTTTACCTGTTGGGACTTTTCCCCTCGGGCTCAGTGTTACCTACGAGGGTTGACTCATTGCCCGGCCGCAGGGGCGAAGTGACTCTATTGTATTATCGCTCCTGGAAACAGGCCATTTAGTCCAACAAGCCCGCTCACAAGGACATTGCTGGAGGTTGGAGGAGGAAGGACTGGATAGGCTGGGCATTGTTTTCTTTGGAACAGAGGAGACATTTAATTGAGACTTATAGTGGCTCAGAGTGGATAGGAAACTCCTAATTCCTCAACAGGGAGGTCAATAGCCAGGGATCGTAGAGCTGAAGTAATTGTCAAAATCATTAACGGGAGTCAAAGGAGCAATGTTTTCACTTGGACAGTGATGGGAAATTGGGACCTGTTGTTTGGAAAGGCAATTGGTGAAGAAAGCTTCATTACATTTAAAAAGCAGGAATGCCACTACCCACAGTGGTGTGAATCAAGAATTAGAAAGTGGTGTTAGACTGGAGAGATACCTTAGGCCAGCATGAATGGGCTGAATTATCTCCTCCTGTGCTGTATTTCTGGGCTCTTTCCACTGGGAAGGAAGAGGCTGTCCGAGAAGTAATCCCCACCAATATGTGAAAGAACAACACCTTTATGAGATAAGTTGCTCGACAAACTACATTCTGTTCAGAGGTGCTCAGCGTGATGCTCCAAAACTGCACTGAAACACACACAGCTTCACTTGTTAAGAAAACGATAACTAGCTCTTCACAGTTTTATGCAGTTGTCCTACAATCCGCAGGAGAACACATGACTATGGGGATGGAAGCCTTGTTCAGACACCCAACTGTTATAGGTGTGGAGAAGGCTTGTTGGAGTAACTGATGTTTTGTGTCCCTCACTTTAATATTTTTGTGTGTACTCATTTCTGTGTGTTCAAAGACACATGGTGTGTAAAGACATGTGCAGCATCCTGTGTGTGTGTGTGTGTGTCTGTGTGTATGTGCACACCTTGTGTACCTCCAGGCTTGCCCTGATGTCACAGAATCACAGGCTTGTTACAGTATTGATGGAGGCCATTCGACACATTCTGTCTGTGCTGCTGTCCCAATAATCAATTCACATTCTTTCATTTCCGATTGAATGTTTCACTTGAGCCTGTCTGCCTCCATTCTCTCAGGCAGTGTGCTCTGGACCTTAACTACTAGTATAAAGGATTTTTCCTCACATCACGTTTGCTTCCTTCACCAATTCCTTCAAATCTACGCGCTCTCATTCTGGATGGTTAAACTCTGACCAGACCCCTCCTCATTTTGACACTTCCTTCCTATTCCCTCTCAGCCTTCTTTTGTAGGAAAACAGCTCTAACTGCTCCAATTGATCATCTTAACTGAGGTTATTTATTTCAGGAACCATCCTTGTGAATCCTTTCTGAACTATCTCCAGTGTTAGCGATTTTTGAGAAGATTTGTAGCTCAGGTTGATGAAAAATATGTAAGTGAGCTCGCTGAGCAAGGAGGTCTTGCTTTCAGATGTTTTGTCACAATTGCTAGGTAACATCATCAGTGAGAGTCTCCAGCGATGTTACCTAGTCATGGTGACAAAATGTCTGAAAATGAACCTTCCAGCTCAGTGAGCTAACTTAGTTCTCTCCAGTGTTTTCAGATTCTTTCTGAAGAGCATTCCCAGAAACAGACAAAGTACTCCAGGTGAGAGTCTTTGACAAGTTAACATAACCTCCTTATTCTTGTACTCTGTTCATCTATTAATAAAAGTTAGGTTATTATTTGCGCTACATACAGTCTCTCAATACCTTCTGTTATCTACAATATGTACATATAGACCCAGGTCCCTCTGCTCATGCATCTCCTTGTATAATCTCTCCATATTCTGTCTACCAAAATGAATCAGGTTACATTTCTCCACACTGAACTCTGCTATCTGTTAGCACATCCCACCAATACATTTGTTGCTATCCTCATGGTTCACAATTATTTCAAACCTTTCTCTTTAGGAGTTATGAATTAATTTCTGGGATACTGCTGTCCGAAACCAGGAGAGAATAATCCTGCAGGCAGGGGGAAATGTAATCATTTTACTTCCATTTCTGTGAGTTGGAGGTGGGCTTGATAGATAGGCAGGAACCATCCAATCAGGATAATGAAGAATCAGGGATTGCATTCCATTTGAAGGTTGATGTATTGAGTGACCAAAGACAAGAATGTGGGGGGCGGAGCAGTTAGACGTTATACCATGGGATATGTCCAGGCAGAGTTTGCCATTGTTAGGTGTCCTGCTAACCCAATAATGGCCTCAGCTGTGCTTCGTTCGGATGGCAGGGCGCTGGAAGACAGGGGCTTGGGGACATTGTCTGCGCTGTGTTGTAAAGCAGCTGGTTATTCATCATGCCACCTAGGTCCCAGAGGAATCAGGATTATCGCTTTGCAATGGGTGCTGGACCTGGAGAGATGTGTCCCGCTAGCTCCCCTAGAGGCCTGTCACAAAACTGTGGTGCCAAGCGGGTCTTTGATCTGGGGGAAAGTGAGCACGGCAGATGCTGGAGGTCAGAGTCGAAGAGTGTGGTGCTGGAAAAGCACAACTGGACAGGCAGGAGCAGGAGAGTCGCTGTTTCGGGCATGAACCCTTTGTCAGGAATGTTCCCCCCACCCCACCCAAGTTTTAAAATGTTACTCCTGGTGCGGGATTAAGGCCTTGTCTGTATGCTTCCCACAGTCGAATAGCAGCTGCTAGTGACTGGATTGGCACCTATCAGTTAGGAAACTTGGATGAGATGCCAGAGGGCATCTCTTGATGACTGCCTTTTGAGACTGTACCCGGGTAAGAGTTCAGGATGTGGGTGGGGGAGGACAAGGAGACAATTCCCCTCCCCCAGCCCCGCAGATGTAAATTTGGCTAGAGGGGAATCAGGAAGGTTGAACAGCAGGCAAGTTTTCAATTTAAATTTAATTATGCTTAAATTTGTACCTGATAAGGGCTTGTTTATCTGACAGCACAAGCTGTACAAAGACTGATAAGGAGTATCTTAGCCAGGCTGATATTGATCACAGGGTCCCCAGATACTGATCGGCCAGTTAAATTAAGTGTTACATACATGCTGATGGTCGCACCCTAAAGGGCCTCTACAGCAACTGTGACAGAGTGTCTCAAGTGGATTTGCAAATTACATTCTGGAAAGGTTCTGATTATCAATTCAATTTCTCACATTACTTCATTTGTAGGAAATATGTTTGCAGTGTTTATCACCGGGATTTTCAGTCAGTTGTGATGGGTAATGCTCTCCACACTAGGCTGTGAGAAATGGCCAGCAGTATAATTATTACCAATGTACTTCCAAGCTGGGTGGAGAGAGAGCATTTTAAACTGTGAGTGAAGTACAGTGAGAGACTAGCACAGGTCCACTACAAGTGAAGAATAGATTTAACCCCGGTGGGAACACATCTGACCCTACTGGGGAGAGGATTGATCTTGTGGGTGTAGTTGAGTTTAAAACTGACCCTGTAGGGTGTAGGTCTGACTGTAGTGGGTATAGGTCTGACCCTGGTGGTACAGGTCTGATCCTGGTGGGTACAGGTCTGACCCTGGTTGGAACAAGACTGACTCTCCTGGCTGGTAGCTATGTTCCTGGTATCTTTAAGACTTTCACTTCTGGAAGCAGCTCTGCCACTAGTGGGTAACTGTTCAGATCTTGATGGACATAGGACTGACAAATAATACAGGACTGTTTTTAGTGGCTATCAGGTCTAATCATGGTGTACATGGAGCTAATAGATCTGACCCTGATGATTAACAGTTCAGATCATAGTTAATGTATTGTATATGACACCAGTGGGTAATGGGTCTGACACCGGGGTGTGTATATGGCACTGTCAGGTTTTGGGTCTGATACCGGGGAGTGTATATGGCACTGTCGGGTTATGGGTCTGATACCGCGGAGTGTATATGGCACTGTCGGGTTATGGGTCTGACACCGCGGAGTGTATATGGCACTGTTGGGTTATGGGTCTGACACCGCGGAGTGTATATGGCACTGTCGGGTTATAGGTCTGATACCGGGGAGTGTATATGGCACTGTCGGGTTTTGGGTCTGACACCGTGGAATGTATATGGCACTGTGGGGTTATGGGTCTGATACCGGGGAGTGTATATGGCACTGTGGGGTTATGGGTCTGACACCGCGGAGTGTATATGGCGCTGTCGGGTTATGAGTCTGATACCGGGGAGTGTATATGGCACTGTCGGGTTATGGGGCTGATACCGGGGAGTGTATATGGCACTGTGGGGTTATGGGTCTGATACCGGGGAGTGTATATGGCACTGTCGGGTAATGGGTCTGGTCTCAGAAGGGGAGAAGTTTCTGCCATTTAAAGATGATTTAGAAACAATGCAAAGGAGATCTTGGGGCCTGATATTCTGAGACACCCAAGAGCATTCCTGGAGAGTTGATGACCTGACAGTAACGAGGTGGACGTTTATGAGATCATTTTAAGATGACCCCTGTAATGCAGACAGGGCATTAACATCAAATGGGCTGAATAAACACAGTCCCATCAGTCCACATGCTGCCCTGTCAGTTGAGGTTTCCCTTCCTTCTGTGCAGTTTTGTTTTCTCCCTGTTGTGGTGACCTGACTCTCACTCGGCACTTTCTGGACGTCTCCTTTTTAATCAGTCTCCCCACATCAAGGACGACCAGGTTCCACTCTGGCTCAGCGAGCTGCTGAGAAGGCTGATCAAGTCCAATACCGGGTCCGAGACTCTTGCCTCTGCACATTCCCGCTGAAATCTCTTGATGTACTCGGTGCCTTCCTGTTCCCTGCTTTGCTCAGGCCTGGACTGGCTCTCCTGTGTGTCACCTGGAGGCTTGACGTTTTTGGGGATGCACTGAGAACATCCTTAAAACATTTCTTCCTGGGATTCTGTTGCTGCAATTGAGTTCCGAGTAGAGCCGTTGATTCAAGACTCCAGCAGTGGACGTATGGCTGACATGTCCTATGCTGGGAGCTGAAGTTGAGCATTAGCCTCTTCATGTTGAAGATGTTGAAAGCTGATCACCTGTTATCAAGATACTGGTGCATGCTAGCAATGGCTGGTGTTCCCTGTTACCTTGGAAAAAGGCCCCTTTATTCATAATGCACAAAGAGTCATCAACACAAATATAATAGCAGGCTGTGTCGTGCTAATGCTACTGGACGAGTAATCTGTCTGTCCCAATTGACACTTTGGGGAGATGGGTTCCATTCCCCCCACGGTTAAACAGAAATTCAACTACCCAATCCACTATTGAAAGCTCTTCCCTGTAATAGCGGCTGTCCTGTTGCTTGTTGTGAAAACCCTTTTGGTTCCCTGATCCCCTTTTGGGACGGAAATCTGAGTTTGTGGGAAATGGAGAGGCCAGACTGGAGGACGGGCATTTGTCAAGTTTCGAGGTCACAAGGGGACAATTGAGCTCCTCAGCAGCAGACGGGCTGAGGCAGGGACAGAGCTGAACAGTGTTATGAAGGTGGAAGTCGGCGATTGTTCTGTGTGAGGGTTGTGTTCCTCCTTGTTTTCCTCACTTCACCAGGATTCAGGAAACACACTCGGGTGGGACAGTGGAGGAAAATCCCAGCTGACACCTCTGTGGAGAAAAGGGGAAAATGAGTTGCAATATGCATAATTCTATGTATTTAAAACTATCAGTGAATGTTTACAAAATCAGACAAGAGAGGGAAAATATGCAATCTATTATTACAATTTCTTGTTCCTAAAAATACACCACAGCAGCCTAGCCCAACAGATAATTAACTGCAAGACGTGTTTGCATTTAATGCCTCTTAGTTTAATTAAGAGTTTAACTCATTTATGTTTCCAATTAGGAGAAAAGGTGCTTTGTTTACACATACACAGACCCTGTTTATTCTGTTGTAAACCACTTGGTAGTCAAACATGAAGATGCCCTGGTCATCACATGAATATGGCAGACATTGTTACACAGACTTATGAGGG
This sequence comes from Chiloscyllium punctatum, assembly GCF_047496795.1. Lineage (NCBI taxonomy): Eukaryota > Metazoa > Chordata > Chondrichthyes > Orectolobiformes > Hemiscylliidae > Chiloscyllium > Chiloscyllium punctatum. Next base: position 80,055,781 of record NC_092758.1, read on the forward strand.
AGTTCTCCATTTTCTGTCCTACTCCTTCCTGGTCCATAGGTGTTTTCCTGCCAGAGTTTGTATGATATTATATTGGGTGGTTGCTGGATAGCACAAGTCTCTCAGTTGGCTATGAGATTCTCAACCATTTTTCTGATCCCTGACCACCACAAGCTCTGCACTTGGAGATTCCCAGGTGTCCCTGATCCATCTTAAACCAAAATATCTTCCTGCAGTGAAGCTAGAATGCTCAGCCTTTCATCAAACACCAGCGAGCCCTCTATGATGGTGAAATGCTCCTAGGTCTTAAGATGGGTTTCCATGGCCAACCCATTGGGCCTGAGGTCTAGCCAACTTTTGACATGATATATTCTCTATTTCTTCTCTGTTCCTATTTGTCGGAGCCTTTTGTGGCATGGACTGAGTGTACGACTCAACTTTATGAACAAGATCCACCTTGCCTGTTATTCTGGACAGTGCATCCATCATCATCTGTAGTTTCTCCTGCACTTGTAAGTGGACCACATGAGGCAGAGTCTGAAGCTCTCTGTCTGTGGAGGCATCCTTACCAACCCTTTATCGAGTTTGTGGTCTGTCCCTATGAGCACTTTCAGGCTGAGCATGTAGTCTGAAACTCTCTCACAAGCCCATGAGACCGAGAGAGCCTCATTGTTTATGATGTCTGTTTCTAAAATGCCCATGAGGTATAACGTGCAGGTTCATGACATCGGATGATTGGAAAGGATGGATTGTAGTGGGCCAGGACAGCAGGGAATATCACCATGCCCTTGATTTTGTGAAAAGTACATTCCTGGTGTAGATCTGTGTTTTCTTATGGTGTGGCCGCCATTCTGTTTTACCAAATTATACAAACAAAATGGCAGTTGGTTTTCTATTTCTTTAAAAAATAATCTTCGCAGGTCCTGAACTGATTTTGGAGTGGAAGCTCCTCAATGGCCTTTGTTTTTTGTGGGTGTGCCATTGTTGTCAATGTGTCCCAAAAAGTGAATAGATTTCTTTCAGAATTCAGACGAGAGAATTGTCTGATAAATGTCACAATGGTTTAGCATTGCTCCTTGTGTGATACTGTGTTCGCTGTTGAGTTTCCCCAATCCTGTAAATGATGTAGAACCCTGTTCAGAGGATCTTGTAATCTTTGCTGGTTAATCTCTTTGATCTTCTGAAGTAAGTTGAGGGTAACATGTACATTCTTTCTTAAGAGTGAGTACATATATGTTCTCTACTGCCCGAAACTACTTGTGTTTCAGAGTTGCTTGTAGCATACCTTTAATCTTAGGTGGTATACTCCTAGACCATGACAGTGCAGTATATAATGTTGTAAACAGTGTTCCTTCACTGTCTGATAATATAATGACACTCGGCCTGGATCAAGCTTAAAATTAGTGCCATAAATACCTTCTTGCCAAAAGGCTAGTTCTGAGTCACCTCCTTCTTTTCACTTTTGGTTTAAAGCCTTTGGCTTTGCTTCTATTATATCCTTTTCTTTTTCATGAATGTCTGGTCAGTAGCTGTTTGAAGATTTGCTGCTCTGACACTTTATCTTTTGAAAATGATATAGATTTTTTTAGATTTTTTAAATAGCTGGGTACTGTTTATGCCTGTGACACTCCTTACTGCACAGCATTCAAATGGGTTTACTTTCTCTACTGACTACTCTCTCTACTGTGCCTTTGTAGTTTTGGTAGCTTAAGAACTGAATAGGTTCAGCTGATTGGCTGTGATAACGTCGTTCCTATCCTATTAGGATTCATCTGTGTTGCTTTCAGACTTCAGCTTCACTGTGTAATTTTCAGTGTAATTTTCTCCAAAGTCAGATCTTCCTTGACTGAAATAAATCTGACCAAGACTCATCAACAATTCTAACAGCAACTCTGTCTCTTGTGAATTCTGACTATAAGCTAATTTCCCCAGTCATCTGTAGAGATCGGAAATAAAATAATTTTTAGATTCTCCTTGATGCTGAATTTTTTGATAACATTCTTGAAACAGCAAGATTTAATTTGTTTTAAGACTAAAGTAATTGCCAAAAACCGCACAACTTGATCAAAAGTGACTGATGCTTCTTTTGCAACTTGATGAGCTATAATATCATCAGCTAAATGCCTAACTGTGTATATGACTGTGTATTAGCTTGTTCAGTAACTTGTGAATTAGTATCTAATCAGAAACTGTTCTATATCTTGAGAGTTATTTTCTGCAAGATGTCCATTTGTAGTTCTATTTGGCCACCTCTGAAATGATAGCTTTCCTGCAATATTATTCCTGCTGCTCTGTCTTCCTATTGTGAATATCCCTTACCCTTGGTTTAAGTGCTTTTAATTCTGCAGGATAGCAATAAGTGTTGCACTAAAAGCCTTTTCCTTGTTTTTGCATTTGAAATAGGGGATTTCTGTTTTTTGATTAGCCAAGTGGATAATTCCTGCTCTGCTTGCATTTTTTCCCAGATAAATCCCACTAATTGCAGCTTTAAAAACAAAACAATTCTGTTCCCTTGACAGTTGTACCAAATGAATCCACACTTGCCTTTGGCTTTCAGAAACAATTCCCATTCTCTTAATGGCTGTACCAAATAAATTCCAATCCATGGGAATTGTCGCTCCCACTCAGTGCTGCACACCTCTCACTGGGACTGAAATACTGTTTAACATTGACTGTAGATTCTGCCATGTGGAATCTTGCTGAGATTCTCTCTTCCACAGGGTTCTTGGAAGACCAGCCCATTCCGCTATTGTCTATCTGCTTCAGCAACCTTCTTTTCCGTGTTGGAGTATTTGAAAGGCATCCACTACTTGCTCTCTAGTTAAAAACAGGATGCTCACCACTGGCCCATGTTGTACAATGGATCGCTATCCTCTTCCTTGGAATTAGCAAGGCCGCCCACTCTGGTATCATCATAGAATCTCTACAGTGTGAAAACATGTCATTTGGCTCATCAAGTCCACTCTATCCTTTGAAAAGCATCCCAACCAGACCCACCTCCCGACTCTTTCTCTGTAACCCTGCGTTTCCCATGGCTAGTCTACCTAGCCTGCATATCCCTGGACTTGATGGGCAATTTAGCATGACCAATCCACCTAACCTGTGGATTGTGAGAGGAAATCGGAGCACCCGGAGGAAACCTATGGGAGAATGTGCAAACTCCACACAGACAATCGCCCAAGGCTGGATTTGAACCTGTTGTGTGGCCAGCAGTGCTAACCCCGGAGCTGCCCCCATGGTACAAGCTATTTGGCAGCCTAATGTGTGGCTTATTTCATGAAAGCAATGAGGAAAAAGTCATGTTGATGCGATAGGTATTGTTACTAGTAGGGAGGCCTCAATGTCTGGTTCTACTCCTTTGAGGTTGAAAGGTGTCCCTCCCACCTCCAAGTCTCTTATGACATTCACATAACCAGAAGTGCTGAATATACTGCTCATCATCCAACCTTTCGGACCCTTGCATACTCATCTCTCTCTCTCTCTCTCTCTCTCTCTCTCTCTCTCTGTCTATCTCTCTTCTGACTGCACCAGTATGTCCAGCCTTCCTTGGTGTATTAGGACTACCCTGTATCTGAGGTGGTTCTCCCATACCCTGGGGTTTGTGTGGTATCTCTGCCATTTTTCAGATTGCTGCTGATTTTTTTTTGCGCATAACCAGCATATACTCTGCTTCCTTGGTTGGAGCCCACAGTCTGCTGCCCCTCAACCCCCCCCCCTGCTTCCTCCAGGGTGCAGCCTCCTTCCACAGGCTCGCTAGCCCCTGAGTTACCATTTCCCTGCATCCCCCATCACTATTCCCTCAGTCTGGATAGTGTTCACACAACCCCCTGACCCTCACCTCTCAGCATTCCTATAGTTTGGCCTAAACCTCTCCACTTGCCTCGAGTGTAAAATCTCCTAAGCCAAAGTATCTCTTGATTTTACCCTTGAAAGGTCCGTAGCCTATTATATTAATTTTCTCTTGTGCTGACCTCTCTATGCCCCACACCTCAGTCTTTTGCACTATTCCAGTGAAAGTCAACATGATCTGGAGGAACAGCACTTCATCTTATAGTCAGACACTTATTGAGCTCAACAATTTAGAGTCTGAGAAAAAGAACAGGAAGTGACATCACATGCACTGGAAATGACATCATATAAGATGACGTCACCAACCCAAGGAAACCTAAACACACAAATAGAAAGCAGGCAGTAACACCAGTGCTTCACCAGAGGCTCTCTGATGATGTTACCTAGTATGGTGACAAAACGTTTGAAAAATGAACCTTCCAGCTCAGCGAGCAAACTTGCATCCAGAATTTCAGACTGTAAAGATTTGTTTCCATTTCTTTATCTCTCTGGGTTCTTTATACTATGGTTCAGCAGCTTACCTAGTTCAGGCACATCTTTTGTTTCTTCATTTCTGTTCTTGGCCCATCTCTGTTCCCTCTGGAGTACCAACGCTTCTGTCTTTTGGTCTGTCCTGCTTTCCACCCAAACATGGACCCTCCTTTTATCATTGGCCCACACGTCCTTGCTCAATCTTTTGTCACCAGACTCAAAGAGTCATACTGCGCGGAAACAGATCCTTCGGTCCAACCAGTCCATGCTGAATATAATCCCAAACTAAACCAGTCCCACCAGCCTGCTCTAAGCCCATAGTTCTCCAAACCTTTCCTATCCACGTATCTATCCAGGTGTCTTTTAAACATTGTAATTGTACCTGCATTCCTCGGAATGTTCATTCCACGCGTGAACTACCTTTTGTGTAAAACAATTTGCCTCGTATATCTTCTTTCTCAATCTCTCTTCTCTTACCTTAAAAATGTGCCCCCTAGTCTTGGAATTCCCCATCTTGGGGAAAAGGCAGCTTCCATCAACTCTTTCTGGACCTGTCATTATTTTATAAACAGGTGCATTAGTTCGGGGTGAATATGGAGTAATAAGGTGGTGGAATGGGTCTGAGTGGGTTGGTCTTCTGAGGGTCGGCATGGACTTGTTGGGCCAAATGGCCGTTTCCACATTGTAGGGGATTCTATGAAGGTCACTTCTCAAACCTTCAACACTCCTGTGAAATAAGTCCCAGCCTATCCAGTTTTTCTTTATAACTCAAGCCTTCCACACCCGGCCACATCCTGGTAAATCTCTTCTGAACCCTCTCCAGTTTGACAATATCCTTCCTATAACTGGGGAGCCTGTACAGGATAGAGTATTAATCTAACCTTTCCCAGTTGTGATGAAGGGCCACATTAAATTTGTCTCTCTGTTCGCACAGACACTGCCAAACCTGAATTTTCCTCTGAGGATTTTCTGTTTTTGTTTCAGATTTTCAACCTCTGCGGGGTTCTGTTGTGTGAGAGTTGCTAAAGACATAAAATTAGGATGAGGAAAGACTTCCTGTTTTTTTTCTCTCCACTTAATTGACTAGCCCATGATCATGCAATGTACCATCTAAGCAAAACTGCTGAATTTTGCATGAGATTTTGCAGTTTTAGCAATGCATAGACAAAATAATATGTTTGTAAAGTAACTCATTGATAGATTTGAAGGAGTAAAAGACAGATTTTTAGACTTCAGTCCCCGAAGCCCCAGGAGAAAGAAATGCAGATCACCATTTAATATAGATGAAATTTGTAAGTCAGTGGCCCTGCTGTTATCCCCTGCTGGGTATTCACAACAATACTGTTATAAAGCAGCCAATCTCCGAGTCTGAATGAACACTATCATGGGAGATCTGCAGCTCCTTGGTACATATTAAAATGAGAATATTATCAACCCTAATTATTACATTGACATTAACCCAGCCAGATTGAGAACATAAATTTCAATTTGTGAAAAGTACATTCAGAACTAATAATTAGAATCGATGGTTTCACTTTGATTTCGGCTCGGGTATTAATCTAACCCTCTCCCAACAAGTGGGAAGGATTAGGGCTGTGCACCTGTTACACTCCCCGAAACTCCCACAAGTTTATACTCTGCTGATTTCATCAGGCAAAGAATGTGCAACAGGCTTCAGACCTGTCTCCTTCATCCACACTCGAGATGTGGATTGTGTTAAAATAGTGGCTAGATGTTTGTAGGGATCTGCTGCATCGATTAACAGAAACAGGAACATGAGGTTCATTCGAAACGCAGCTGCATTGTCGGCTGAGTTTCTTGATTCATTTTGTGTTTTGGTTTCTCCATACAATATCTTAATAGAGAAACCTTCTGACCCTCTGTCTACGCGAGTGAGCGTGGGCGATGTTACCCAGGCAGGCAACAGAGCGTCTACTGCTTGAATTTTAATTGGTCTGCTCACGACCCAATCCATCCAGATTAAACTGCTGGTCAGACTCAGAATGGACTTTAACATCTGGGCACATACAAGTTTGCTCGTCAGCAGTTGCTCACAGCCTTGTGACGTTAACCATCTAGTGGGGCTTTCTCAGCTTCTGTAAACAGTCCTGAAGGGCAGCAGGAGTGGCCTACGCAGGCTAAAGTGTGAAGTAATGGGTATCATATACAAAAGGAAATCAATCCCCTCAACTTCTTCCCCTCAAAGATGTATTTTAAAATAAAGTAACCAGTTGTATTAAGGCATTTTTATGAATCTTATCCCTGTTGCATATTATGTTCAGGGCATGGAGTCAGCCAAGCTGCATCAGGCCAGGAGAATACAGAGTTAATTGCTTTACAACTGTGTTGTAAAACACTTTTAATACTCTTGTCAGTACATTTTAATGTGCATTCTATCAACAGAGTATTAGGGCAGTGACACATTTATTGCAGGTTTGAGAAAGCCCTGTTTACTGAAACTTGGCACTGAAGTGTTGCTAAAGAACATCACCTGATAGTCTGATGGCATTGTTACTGTGTTTTATTGCAGCTCATCACCCCGCACGCAATTCGAGTGCAGACCCCTCCTCGGCACATCCCCGGCGTGGTGGAGGTCACACTGTCCTACAAGTCGAAGCAGTTCTGCAAAGGGACTCCAGGCCGATTCATCTACACAGGTGAGGAATCCTGCATACTGGGGTGATCTGGAATCTAATGGTGGTGCTCCTGTGATCCTTTATAACCATCGTCAGTGGGTTGGTGCTGTTGAGCATGAGGTGGCTGTTCCCAGTGGCTCGGGTGAGAAGTGCACTGCTTCCGGAGGAACTGCCAAGTTCCCAAGGCTTAATCCTGAATCAGTGCACACACCATTCCATGCTGAGCCACAATGGAAATTCTGTGGCCTCCATCAATACCCCCCTCTCCAGGATCAGTCCATTACAGGGATGCCTGTGTATTTAGAAAGTGGATGAAGACAGAGTTAGCCTTGTCCACTGTCCTTTCCCATGATCAAGCATTGCTCTTCTCAAGGTTCACTATCCAGTGTGACATTTTCTCAGGGATTGTACACAATTCTGTTCGCCCAGCTGTAGAATGGATATTATTAAACTGGGAAAAATATACAAGGATGTTACCAACATGGAGGGTTTGAACTATCAGGAGAGGCTAGATAGGATGGGACCTTTTGCTCTGGAGTGTAGGAGATTGTGGAATAATATTATAGAGGTTCATAAAATCATGAGGGACATAGAGAAGGTAACTAGCCAAGGCCTATTTCCCAGGGTAGAGGAGTTTGAAACTAGAGCATGTAGGTGAGAGGGGAGAGATTTAAAAGGGACTTGAGGGGCAATCTTTTCATACAGAGGGTAGCCTACAGTGGCAGAGGTGAGTACAATTGCAATGTTTAAGAAACATTTAGACAGATACTTGAATAGGAAAGGGTTAGAGGGATATGGGCCAAATGCTGGCAAATAATACTAGATCAGGAAACCTGTTGGCGTGGATGAGGTGGGCTGAAGGGCCTGTTTTCTTACAGTATGCTGTATGTATGTGGGTTGGGAGGGGAGGGGGTTTAAGCTCCATGTACTCTCAGAACTGGCTGTATATTGACAACTTGTAGAATGTAAATTTGGTTGATAAACCTGGAACTCAATGCCAATCTCTGATGGTGACCGTGACAACTATTCTTGATTATTGTAAAAAAAAACTAACTGGCTCACTCATGTCCTTCTGGGGAAGGAAATTTTGTTGTCCTTATTGGATCTGACTGATCTGTAATTCCAGATGCACAGTGACGTAATTGGTTCTTAAGAGGTCTCTGAAATGGCAGAGCAAACCACTCTATTCAAGGGACTTTAGAATCATAGAGTCCCTACAGTGTGGAAACAGGCGCTTCGGCCCAACAAGTCCACACTGGCCCTTCGAAGAGAATCCCACCCAGACCTATTCCCCTACCCTATTATTCAACATTTCTTCCTGACTAATGCACCTAACCAAACATCCCTGAATACTATGGGCAATTTAGCATGGCCAATTCACCTAACCTGCATATCTTTGGACTGTGGGAGGAAACCGGAGCACTTGGGGGAAACCCAAACACACATGGGGAGAATGTGTAAACTCCACACAGTCACCCGAGGCTGGAATCGAACCCGGGTCACTGACGCTGTGAGGCAGCAGTGCTAACCATTGAGCCACCCTACTGTTATGGATGGGTATCAAACTGACACCCACATCCCATGGAAGAATAAAAGGAACAAGGACCAGGAGGCAGTAAGGGGGAAGGCAGACAAGTTGAAAATAAAAGGAAATTGCACCATTGCTGTTGTGGCATTGGTAGGCTGTGACGAGTGTGGATTATAGCAGTATCTGGATGTAGCCTGTGCAGAGTTTATCACATGGAGATATTAGTGTTTCTGGTCCCTTCAGGATTATTGCTATGTAAAATGTAGAGCTCATCCCCTAGCTTTTGAAAGAGTGCAATTGAATGTAACTCTCCACAGGCTGTCAAAGGAGTTAAGTGTCCTAAAAAAATCTAGCTGGATCATCCCTGGACCTATTGGTTTCTTGATTAGTTCGATGAGTCAGATAACTATGCCATATGGATTTGAGCTACGTCATCCAGGCAGTTACCAGGTTTGATCCCGAGTGTGCTGTGTATTAGTTAATGGCAAGAGTGCACTACATTGTCCTCAATGTACCTGGATGAGGGAAAGGAAACAATCTTTGACAGTCATACCTTCTCACTGAGTTACTGGATTAGAGGTACTAGCAACATATCGATAGCTGCTTCAACCAGCTTTAGATCCTGAGTCAGCCTCGGTATTTGATTTTGGAGAAATTTCCTTGTGATGTTTCATCCTTCCCTTGGTCAACAGGACTCATGTGATCTGGAGTCAGAAACTGCCAGAGCTGAGGGATATTGATGTTTAATGTCCCACTCATCTCACCATTTGAGCTCAGTTTCTTAGATTAGATTAGATTAGATTCCCTACAGATGGTAAACAGACCCTTCGGCCCAACAAGTCCAGAGTGACTCTCTGAAGAATCATCCACCCAGACCCATTTCCCTCTGACTGATGCACCTAACACTGTGGGCAATTTAGCATGGCCAATTCACCTGACCTGTACATCTTTGGACTGAGAGAGAAAACTGGAGCAGCCAGAGGAAACCCACGCAGACACTGGGAGAATGTGTAAACTCAACACAGACAGTCACCCAAGGCTGGAATTGAACCTGGGACCCTGGTGCTGTGAGGCAGCAGTGCTAACCACTGAGTCACCATGTTGGGTTAACAGTTCCTCATATCAATAGTCCAGAGTGGGGTGGGTCTGGTGAAGATTACCATATACCCTGAAACTCCTCCCTTGCCCATTTCAATTGCTCAAAATGCTCTTGCACTGGAATGATGGGCCGAATAGCCGCCTTCTGGCCTGTAAGTTTCAATGATTCTACCCTTCACTCCCGTTGCATAGGTTTGGCAATCCTGGGTTAAATGTGCCCTCCAGCAGTGAAGACCTACTTCTCCTGTGAACTTAGTTTTCTTGCCAGAGGTCATTGAGCTTACAGAGGGCAGTGTCATCAGCCATCACCCCTCCTGTCTCCCCAAAGACCTTCTGAACACACTGAGACTGTGGGACTTCTTCATGTTGTATCATAACACAAGTGCAAAGCCCACACAATGACATATAAATGTATGGACTAAGACATATGCACACTCAGATACCTTAAACACGCAAGCGGCATGTACTGGCACATACATGTATGTGCACATAACGGATACATAGAATACACAGTTGTTGATGCACAGCATGTGGACACGTACAGGACATGACAGACATCGGTTAGAATGCTGATATCAGATCCCTTCTACTGACATCGCAAATTATGCAAAACAGCGATCCTGTTTGGAAAGACTACGTTCTGATGGTGAGAAATGCAGCGGGTGAAGGGTTAATTCAATGGAACGTGAAGCCATCACTCTGACTTTTAAGTTTAATAGTGCTGGAATCTCTCATACATGATTACACAAATAAAAAGCCAATTATGGGCTGTAATGAAAGTATTTGACTAATAGTTCCTATAATTGTATTGCAGATAAAATTAGGCCTGCCGTCAGTACAATTTAAACACTGGCATAAATATAAGACTATTATTATTTTTATTTATGAAGAAACAAAAGCTAAGTTTCGCAGTCTTTCTTAAAACAAATAGAGATTTTAATTTCCTAATTTGCAAAAAATCACAATATTAAAAATATATCAGATGTCGTTCAAACAGGCAGAGGTAGGCTAAACATAATTCGTTCACTTTGGTACAGTCTTAGGCCAGTGGGACATGATGCACATGTTTGGAGTATGTCCAGCACTATATCTAGACTCACGGAAAGACCTGAATTCCGAGAGTGAGGTTGGAAATACACATACTGTCCTTGCATATTGAGAAAAACACCTGTCCGGGGACTTTTAAACTGTGATGTGGTGCAACCAGAGACTGTACAATCAAAGTGGATGTTGAGAAAGGTCTGTTCAAGGGCTGATACCTGCTGACAGGGTACTAAGCACATTGAATTATTCTGCGAATTATTTATCAATCGAGGGGGATGAAGCTGAGACTGTGACCTGTAATCCAGAGGACCAGGTTAGTTGTCTACTGAAACGTAACACAGAGGTTGTTGGAAAAACTCAGCAGGCCTAGTAGCATCTGTGGAGAGAAATCAGAGTTGACGTTTCGAGTCCAAAGTTCTGTTTACTCTGTAGCAAGGATTTGAAATAATGTTAGCAGAGAACTAAAATAGAACAAGGAACTGCACATGGTGTAAATCTGAAACAAAAACAGAAATTGCTGGAGAAATTGCTGAAGAAATTCAGCAGGTCTGGCAGCATCTGTGGAGGGAAAACAGAGTTAATGTTTCAAAGTCCAGTTCAGAACTCTGCTTTCTCTCCACAGATGCTGCAAGACCTGCTGAATTTCTTCAACGATTTCTGTTTTTGTTTTAGATTTACAGCATGCACAGTTCCTTGTTCTATTTTAGTTCTCTGCTGACATTGGTTCACATCCCGCGACAACAGGGGATGGAATTTATATTCAAATAATAAACCCGGATTCAAGAAATATGAAACTATTGTTGATGTCAAAACCCATCTGGTTCACCAGTGTATTTTTAGGGAAGAAATTCCGTTTTCCTTACTTGGCCTGGCCAGGGAGAAAGGGATTTCTGACGCACAGTTGGGCTGGCTTTAGAAAGGCTTTATGTCACAAAGACTATTCACATCTGCCAGAAATAGTTAATAAGACATCAAGGTAGGTGTCACACATCAAGCACTGTGTTTCCTGATGGTTAGGGGGAAGTGGTCAACTCACTCCTTCTAGTGGCGGTGCAGTAATTACACACTTTCCCATGTGGAACTGAGCCATCCAGGCTCGATTAGTCCCAGGTACATGTGCTATGGTGATGAAGGAAGAAGGAGAGGATTGCACTCATGTACCACTTTGAGTGACTACAGGGCATCCCAGAATACTTCGCAGTCAGTGACATATTTTGGAAGTGTAGCCATTGTTCTAAGATAGGAAACCCAGCAGCCAATCTACGCACAGCAATCTACTATCAGCAACAGCGATGGGATAATCTGTCTTTGTGATGTTGATGGAGGAGTAACTATTGAGCTGAATATGGCCAAGAGCTCCGTGAATGTATTTCAAAGTCTTCTTTACATATGCACATCAGAATGAAGGTGGGACCTTGGTTCATCGTTTCATCTGAAAGACAGAATTCTAACATTGCAGCGCTCCTTCTGTGCTGCACTGGAGTGTCAGCCTAGGTCTCATGTTTAACTGGGGGTCTTGAACTGACAACCTCCATTGTCTCAGAGGGAATAGAGATGCCAACTGAACCACTGCTAACACTGGAAACATTAGATAGCCTCACTTCATTGGGGTCATGATTAGAGTGATGCTGGAAAAGCACAGCAGGTCAGGCAGCATCCAAGGAGCAGGAACTGATGTGCTTTTCCAGCACCACTCTAAACTTTGACTCTAATCTCCAGCATCTGCAGTACCCATTTTCACCTCACTTCATTGGGGTGGTGTCCTAGACAGAGTCATTTCCATTGCTCCATCAATGACCTTGCTCCCATCACAAGGTCAGAGCGGGGATTGATTGCATAATGTTCAGCAACTTTTGCAACTCCTCAGCTACCAGAGCAGTCCATGTCCAAATGCAGCAAGACCTGGACAGTATCCAGGCTTGGGTTGACAGGTGACATGTAATATTTGCTCTACATAAATGCCATTGCCTGACATTTATGTGGAATGACAAGAGAGGAGCTAACTATCCTACCTTGTTGTTCAGTGGCATTACCATCACTAAAACCCCCACAATCAACATCCTGGGGTTACCATTCCCCTGAAAGTGGGCTAGACAAATATTGTGACAAGTAACTCACCGCTTGCCTCACCAATGCCTGTACAAGGCACAAGTCAGGAATGCGATGGAATACTCCCCACTTCCCTGGATGAGTGCAGCCCCAGCAACACTCAAGAAACTCGACACCATCTAGGACAAAGCAGCCTGCTTGATTGGCACCCCATTTCTAAATATTCACACCCTCCACCGCTGGCACTCAGCAGCAGCAGTGTGTGCCATCTCCAAGATGCACTGCAATAACTCACCAAGGCTCCTTCAGAAACACCTTTCGAACCCATGGCCGCTACCATCTAGAAGGACAACAGCAGCAGATACATGGCAACACCACCTCCTGCAAGTTCCCTTCCAAGCCACTCACCATCCTTACTTGGAAATGTATCACCATAGTGTCGCTGGGTGAGAATCTAGGGACTCCTTTCCTAACAGCAGGGTGGGTGGACTGCAGTGGTTCAAGAAGGTAGCTCACCACCTCTTTCTCAAGGGCAGTTAACTAAAAATCACACAATGCCAGGTTATAGTCCAACAGGTTTACTTGGAAGCACTAGCTTTCAGAGTGCTGCTCCTACTACCTGATGAAGGAGCAGCGCTCTGAAAACTAGTGCTTCCAAATAAATCTATTGGACTTCAACCTAGTGTTGTACGATTTTTAACTTTGTCCAACATGGTTCCTCCACATCAAGGGCAGTTAGGGCCAGCCAGTGATGCCCACATCCCATGAATGAAGAAAGGAAGGGCTCAGTCTTTCTGGGTTAAGGAGAGGGTGAGACCACGGATTCCAGCTCAGGATGTAAACCTCAGTTTAACGTCTCATCTGAAAGATCTGGGAAGTGGACTTGTCCAGGATGAGCCAACCAAAATGACAACAACCACTTGGGGCAAGACACAGTTGAAAGGACTGAGGAAGAAACCCAACAGAGCTAAATCCAAGTGAAGGTGCTGTCCTTAACTACATCCACAGGAAATCTAAACCTCTGAAAAGATTTGGCCAGTCTGTCTGTGTGCACTTTGTGTCACCATCGCTGAGAAAGACCAGTTGGTGAATTGTGCTTTGTATTGGTTGGTGGTGGGCGCGGTGTGGTTTGAGGTGGGTGCGGGAGAGGAGGGGGTGGGTAGCTGTTGCCGTACCTCTGAAAGGAGTATTTTAGTGGGCCTTACCCCCCTGCACAATAGGATGGTTGCAGACTGCTGTGTGCCTACACTGGTGTTGCACCTAATTGAAAATCATAAGCATGACCGTGGAAGAAAAATTTGTTTGTAATACAATCATTCTAACATCAAATTAAAGAAAATGGTCACAAACCATTTAGCTGGGGTTTCACACTGAGTTCAAGAAATCCCCAAACAATTTTTGCTCCATTTAATGAAGACAGTCAGCATTTTTGCAAAAAGGAAAATTGGGAAACGCGTACTTTGTCTCTGTTCGGCAGGGGAAATAATGCAGTTTAATAGTAAAATCTTTAGCCTCGCAAGTGCATGAAGCATAAATCCTGTCGTATTCTCCACCCAGTAGACTGCTGTTTTTTAATTGACTTTATTGGTCCCTTGTAGGTTTTGAATAACAACCCAACTAGCTGTTCAGCAGAGCTATCCAAGGTCTGTGTGCAGGCCATTCATATTTCCCATGTGAACTTGTTTTAACTCCCACGTAATTCGTACTCTGATTTTTTTTTAAACAAGCCTCATTATACTCCTACAGGATATAGACCAATTGGAAGTTCTGATCCAAACACATTCCATTAAACATTCCAGAAAACTGGAGTGTTTTTTTTCCTTCTCTCTCTCTCTGCAATGTTCCACAGCGAACTCAATGTTCTGGGACATATTATAAAACCACAGTGGCCATGTGTTTTCTCAGAGGGGAGAGACCTTAAGCCTTCAGCTAAAATACTTAAGCATTGCTTGTTCGTTTGACCTAAAGGGGGGGGGGGGGGGGGGTTGGGGGCAGGGTGAGTAGGAAGGAGAGGGAGATGGGGGGGCGGGATGGTGTAGTGTGGGAGAGAGAGAAAACTGATCTACAACTTTTGGTTTTTACTATTGTCTAGAGGACTGTTCAATGCACAGTCAGCCGTGTTTTCCTTGCTTCTAGAACTGCTTGTCACCTTATACTGCTTAAATGCTTGTGTTCAGATCTCATGTAGGAAAAAATAGGTTTAACTGTTGTGGATCAAAATATACCCTGCGACTAACTTATCTGTCTATCTATCCGTCTGTCTGTCTATCTATCTATTCTATTCTATCCTATTCTATCTATCTTCCTATTTTATCCTATTCTATCTATCTTCCTATTCTATTCTATTGTATTCATCTAATCTGTGAGCTACCTCTCAGGTTCATCTGAAACACATTTCCCTAAATTCCTGGGGTTTTTCAAAACGTGTACACATGAAATGGATGGTCCCTTCTCCTAGACAAAGGGTGCACCGTAGACAGGCATGTCTAACTTGTACCCCTTGGCCAGCCAGTTGCAGTGGAGACAGGGCTCTGTTTCTCAAAGCAGCCTGGGACAAGCCTCAGGGTTAGTAATCCAGACAACGTGCTGGGGACCTGGGTTCGAATCCCATGACAGCAGATGATGCAATTTAAAGTCAAAGAAGTCTGGAATTAAAAGTCCAATTCTGAAGACCATCTCTAATCCCCCTTTAGGGAAGGAAATCTGCCATTGGAAATCTAGTCTGGCCTAGAGGTGACTCTTAAATGGCCAAGCAAGCCATTCAGTTCAATCTAACAGCTGAAAAGAATCTCAAAGAATGGAATGAAACCAGACAAAGCATCTGGCATTGATTAAGGCAATGAAAATGACAAGAGCAAATTCTGTCCTCTTGGCCCTACAAAACCCTCCTTACTAACTTCAGGGGGTGCTCATGCCAAAAATGGGAGACATGTCAACATCAGCCTGACAAGGTTAGACTCGCTGAATCATAACTTACAGGCAATGTTCCAGCAGCACTAAGCCCCATCCCAACAGCAGAACAAACCTAGCAGAGGCAGTGACACAGTGGAATACAATCATGAGGGAAGTTGCTCTGGAGTCCTCAACATTGACTCCAATTCCATGAAGTCTCATGGCTTCAGGTCAAACATGGGCAAGGAAACCTCCTACTGATTCCCATGTATTTCCCATTCATCCTCCCTCTTTGGTTTATAAATTAGTATTCCTCCATGTCAATTCATTCCAAGTGATGAAAGAAAGAATTGGCTGAGGATACTTGATACTGCTAAGAGTCAGGGCCCTGAAAGATTTCGGTAATAATACTGAAGACTCTTTCTCCAGAACTTGCCGCTTCCCAGGCCAAGCTGTTCCAAACAGCCACAACACTGACAGCTACTCAACCATGTGGCAAACTTCCAGGTATGTCATCCACAAAAATCAGGACAAATACAACCCGGCCAATTACTGCCCTATCAGTTTACTGTGTTGGAAGGTCCTCATTACAGCCTTGGTTCAAACATGGACAAAAGAGCTGAATTCCAGAGGTGAGGTGAGAGTGACAGCCCTTGACATCAAGGCTGCATTTGACTGAATGTGTCAATCCATTAGCTCTCATAAAGCTAGAATCAGTGGGAATTGGGAGAACATTAGTGTCCACTGTTTGGAGTCATACCTGGCACATAGGAAGATGGCTGTGGTTTCCAGAGGTCAGGAGAAAGTGGGGACTGCAGGTGCTGGTGATCAGAGTTGAGAGTGTGATGCTGGAAAAACACAGCAGGTCAGGCAGCATCGAATCGATGATTTGGGTGCACAGAGGTCAGTCATCTCAGTTCCAGGACAGCTCTGCAGGAGTTCCTCAGGGTTGTGTCCTCGGCCTAACCATCTTTGCATCATCAATGACCTTCCCTCCATCATTAGGTTAGAAGTGGGATGCTTGTCAATAATTGCGTAATGTTCAGCACCATTTGTGACTCCTCAGATAGTGATGCAGTCCATGTCCAAATGCAATAAGACCTGCAGAGTGTCAAGGCTTGAGCTGACAAGTAACATTCACACCACACAAGTGCCAGGCAATGACCATCTCCTGTGAGAGGGAATTTAACCAAAGCTGATGATATTCAATGGCATTACTATCAACATCCAGAAACTGCAACTGGACTGGATCAGCCATATAAACACAGTGGCTACAAGAGCAGGTCAATGACTAGGAATACTGCGGTGATTAACTCGCCTCTTGACTCTCCAAACCCTGTCCACCATCTACAAGGCACAAGTCAGGAGTGTGATAGAATGCTCTCCATCTGCCTGGATGAGTGCAGCTCCAACAGCACTCAAACAATTTGAAACCATCCAGGATACAGCAGCTCGCTTGATTGGCATTACATACACAAGCATCCACTTCCTCCACCATCAATACTCAGGAGTATTAGTGTGTACTATCGACAGGATGCACTGCAGAAATTCACCAAGGGTCCTCACACAGCACCTTCGAAACCCACAACCAATACCACCTAGAAAGACAAGGGCAGCAGACACATGAGAACACTATCATCTGCAAGTACCTATCCATCGCCATCCTGACTTAGAAATACATCATCTTTCCTTCATCCTTGCTGAGGAACTCCCTCCTTGACAGCATTGTGGGTCTACCTAGAGGGCATGGACTGCAGTGGTTCAAGAAGGCAGCTCACCACCACCTTCTCAAGAGCAGATAGGTTTGGAGAATAAACACTGGCCCAGCCAGTGACGTCCACATCTATGAGTGAATAAGAGAAATGTTGGCAGTATCCTAAGAGGTGGCAGAGGTGGTGATTTGGTTGATGTCCCTGTGGCAATGCCATTGGTGTATTGGTGTGGCAGTAAGGCTTTGGCAGCTCCTACTCTTGTGCCACCCAGCTATCAGACCATATGCTGACGGTAGCATTGTATCTGTGGAATTTGATAAGAATAGGATTTTGTTCCGTTGATTTTGCACAGAAGTGTCACTCTGTCAGTGACTTGTGTCAAGCTGCTCACCGGCTTTCAGCCCCACTGATTCCCTCCATGGTGGGTGGGATGGCCAGAATGTCAATTATATAAACCATGAGCTATAGCAGCAGAAGTAGACCATTCAGCCCATCAAGTCTGCTGTACCATTCCATGAGAAGATCATAGTTGAGCTCCTCCTCTTCATAGACTCCACAGGCTATTCAGTCCAACAAGTCCATACCGACCCTCTGAAGAGTAACCCACCCAGACTCATCCCCTTACCCTACATTTACCCCGACTAATGCACCTAACCTGCACATCACTGAATGCTATAGACAATTTAATATGGCCAATTTAGCTAATGTGCACATGTTTGGACTGTGTGGGAGGAAACCCACACAGACATGGAGAGAATGTGCAAACTCTACACAGACAGTCGCCCGAGGCTGGAATCGAACCCGGGTCCCTGGTGCTGTGAGGCAGCAGTACTAACCACTGAGCCACTGTACACTTCCTTGCCTTTTCCCTTGATCCCCTTACTGATCATTTCAGCATTGGATATACTTAACAAGCCAGCCTTGATAGCCTTCTGTGGTAACAAATTCCACTGTTTCACTACCCTCAAAGAGAAAAAGATTCCTCCTAGTCCCTGTCTCAGTGGATGACTCCATACTCTCAACAGTCCACAGGCAACAGTTATGTGTAGTCTGTCTGGCAGTGATTGATAAAGGTTACATTCAGCCTATCAGGTCCGTGATAGTGGTTTGGAGAACTTACCTTCAGTAAGAAACATTCTGATGAAATGTAATGGCTACTTGCTTCCAACACAAAAACGTGAATGTCCCGTTAAAATTGTTGAGGGTTACCTGTTACTAATCTGTGCGAGATATTTCTCCCATTTTGAATTTGAATAAAGGCTTAGCAGTTGAGGACAGCTGGCTCAGAGTTAAAGATGAAAAAGATTTAGAACATGGAGCATTACAGTGCAGTACAGGCCCTCAATGTTGTGTCGACCTGTGAAACCAATCTGAAGGCCATCTAACCTACACTGTTCCATTATCATCCATGTGTTTATCGAATGACCATTTAAGTGCCCTTAGAGTTGGCAAGTCTACTACTGTTGCAGGCAGGGTATTCCACACACCTACTACTCTCTGAGTAAAGAAACTACCTCTGACATCTGTCCTATATCAATCACCCCTCAGTTTAAAGCTATGTCCCCTCATGCTAGCCATCATCATCTAAGGAAAAAGGGTCTCACTGTCCACCCTATCTAATCGTCTGATCATCTTGTATGTCTCTGTTAAGTCACCTCTCAACCTTCTTCTCCCTAACGATAACAGGCGACATCCCGGTAAATCTCCTCTGCAACCTGTCCAATGCTTCCACATCCTTCTCTGGTGCATTCTCCTTGGCAACAAAACACCTTTGCCAATCAGAACCCTCTTCTCATGTAGTATAAATTGTTTCTCCCTTTGAGGGTTGGCATTCTTGCAATTCTGTCCTGAAGGGTATAAAATTAGTTGACATGTCTTTACTTTTTCTTCAGTGCTAAGTTGATTTGTTTAAGGCTGAGTTAGATGGGGTTCTGATTGATAAGGGAATCCAGGGTTATGAGAAGTAATGGCGGAGACAGGAATGTCGAGCGGAGACAGGAATGTCAAACTGAGACTGCAGTCAGTGAAGCCAGGATCTCACTGAACGGTGAGAACAGGCTTGAAGGGCTGAATGGCCTACTCTAACTTCCAAGCCCTCCGTTCCTGTTTGCCAGTTCTTGGGGAGATTGTACATGAGAGTCGCTGACAATCCCAACGTTTATTGCCTGGTTGAATCATGGATTCTAAGGAAGCAGAAGGATAGGGAAAAGGGTACAGGGTGGGAAGAGGGAGACGGAATGGGAGGAGGCTTGTTCTCGATCAGGTGGGCCATTAGCTCCTTCTGTGCAGTCCGTAGAAATGCATATACTGTGTTCCTCCTCTGTTGCTGCGTTGCTTTCTCAGTGTTAGTGCAACCCCAAAACTGCCTTGCTCATGCTTAAGTGAGGTGATTCAACTGTGAAAGCCTTCACCGTTGAGCCTGCCTTGACTGAGATTTCCCAGCAGAGGTAACTAAATAGTGACCAGGATCTCTCTATGCTTTTCATGCTGGCTTGCTCTCCTTTGAACCACATTGCCATCTCCACTTGCGCATCCACTGCAGCGCTCCCTCAGTCCCTTATCTCAGGGCAGTCTTGGTAAATTCACATCCTCCACACACTGACACAGCTGAGATCAGATTTGTTCATATATAAAAGCAAAAAATCATTTGCCACACACCAACTATTCCAGTATTCGTGATTCAAACTTCAGGATAGGAATGTGCTGCCCTTTCTCTTTCAAAACGAAGTTTGCGAGGAGTGCTTGTGTTTTTTTTTTGTTTGTGCTGTCAGTCTCGGGATTGTGGAAATCCGAGCTGGAATTTCCACGATTCCAGGAACGAACGGGGCCACGGGTCACCACAAGAAACAGCCGTGATGCGAGTTGGTCAAAGACGGTGCTGCTGTCACTTTGTGTTTATTAACAGGCTCTGAGCACTCTCTATTGACAGCCCAACTTTGTAGATCACAGTAATGAACATTGGGGGTTGTTTCTGCTGTAATTCCATCATTTTTGGTTGTTGTAACAATACCCGGTCAGTGCAGTTGAAGAGGCCAGGTCGCATACGACTCGACCCTGACTCTCCAAGTAAATTGGTTTTACTTTACTCTTTACACTGTAATAGGTACTAATTCTATGAGAATCTTAGTGTGGGAGGCCATTTGGCTCAGAGTGGCTCTCTGGAAGTCCAAGCAGATCGATCCTTATGTCCTCACTGCCCGGGGAAGTTCAGCTTTTCAAATGTATGCCTTTTGAAACTTGCCGTTGAATCTAGCTTTCAGGATGAGAGTTGCAGATTGTAAGGACCCACTCCTTAAACAGTTCAAACCCTGTCACTCTGCAGCTACGGCTCAGTTCCGACCCTGTAAAACTGCAGTTACGACACAGTCCCGGCCCTGGTACACCACAGCTATGACACAGTCCTGGTCCTGTTACACCGCAGCTATGACACATTCCTGGCCCTGTTACACCACAGCTACTACATAGTCCCGGCCCTGTTACACCGCAGCTAGTACGCAGTCCCGGCCCTGTTACACTGCAGCTACTATACAGTCCTGGACCTGTTACACCGCAGCTACTGCACAGTCCCGGCCCTATCACACCGCAGCCACTAAACAGTCCCGGCTGTGTTGCACTGCAACTACTACAAAGTCCCGGCCCTGTTACACTGCAGCTACGACACAGTCCCGGCCCTGTTACGCCGCAGCTACTACACAGTCCCAGCCCTGTTACACCGCAGCTAGTGCACCCTCACAGCCCTATTACACCGCAGCTACGACACAGTCCTGGCCCTGTTATACTACAGCTACGACACAGTCCCGGCCCTGTTACACCGTAGCTAGTACACAGTCCCAGCCCTGTTGCACCGTAGCTAGTACACAGTCCCGGCCCTGTTACACCGTAGCTAGTACACAGTCCCAGCCCTGTTACACCACAGGTACTACACAGTCCCAGCCCTGTAACACCACAGCTATGACACAGTCCCGGTCCTGTTACACTGCAGCATGTACACCCTCCCGGCTCTGTTACACCGCAGCTACTAGACAGTGTCGGCCCTGTTACACCTCAGCTACGGTACAGCCCCGGCCCTGTTAGACCGCAGCTACGACACAGTCCTGGCCCTGTTACACCGCAGCTACGGCACAGTTCAGGCCCTGGACACAACAGCTAGTACACCCTTACAGCCCTGTTACACTGCAGCAAGTACACCCTTCCGGCCCTGTTACACTACAGCTACTATACGGTCCTGGCCCTGTTACACCGCAGCTACTGCACAGTCCCGGCCCTATCACACCGCAGCCACTACACAGTCCCGGCTGTGTTACACCGCAGCTGCGACACAGTCCTGACCCTGTTACACTACAGGCACTACACAGTCCCAGCTCTGTTACACTGCAGCTACGACACAGTCCCGACCCTGTTACACCGCAGCTAGTACACCCTTACAGCCCTGTTACACCGCAGCTACTAGACAGTCCCGGCCCTATTACACCTCAGCTACAGCACAGTCCTGGCCCTGTTACACCTCAGCTACAGCACAGTCCTGGCCCTGTTACACCTCAGCTACGGGACAGTCCTGGCCCTGTTACACCACAGCTATGACACAGTCCCGGCCCTGTTACATCGCAGCTACGACA
This sequence comes from Chiloscyllium punctatum, assembly GCF_047496795.1. Classification (NCBI taxonomy): domain Eukaryota; kingdom Metazoa; phylum Chordata; class Chondrichthyes; order Orectolobiformes; family Hemiscylliidae; genus Chiloscyllium; species Chiloscyllium punctatum. Next base: position 80,077,655 of record NC_092758.1, read on the forward strand.
CAGTCCTGGCCCTGTTACACCGCAGCTAGTATACAGTCCCGGCCCTGTTACAGCACAGGTACTACACAGTCCCGGCCCTGTTAGACCGCAGCTACGACACAGTCCCAGCCCTGTTACACCTGCAGCAAGTACACCCTCCCGGCTCTGTTACACCGCAGCTACTCGACAGTGTTGGCTCTGTTACACTGCAGCTACGACACAGTCCTGGCCCTGTTACACCGCATTTACTACACCGTCCCGGCCCTGTTACACCGCAGCTACGACACTGTCCTGACCCTGTTACACCGCAGCAAGTACACCCTCCCAGCCCTGTTACACCGCAGCTACTGCACAGTCCCGGCCCTGTTACACCTGCAGCAAGTACACCCTCCCGGCTCTGTTACACCGCAGCTACTAGACAGTGTTGGCTCTGTTACACTGCAGCTACGACACAGTCCTGGCCCTGTTACACCGCATTTACTACACCGTCCTGGCCCTGTTACACCGCAGCTACGACACTGTCCTGACCCTGTTACACCGCAGCAAGTACACCCTCCCAGTCCTGTTACACCGCAGCAAGTACACCCTCCCGGCCCTGTTACACCGCAGCTACTGCACAGTCCCGGTCCTGTTACACGGCAACTACGACACAGTCCCGGTCCTGTTACACGGCAACTACGACACTGTCCTGGCCCTGTTAGACCGCAGCTACGACACAGTCCCGGCCCTGTTACACTGCAGCTACTACACAGTCCTGGCCCTGTTACACCGCAGCTACAACACAGTCCTGGCCATGTTACACCTCAACTATGGCACAGTCCTGGCCCTGTTACACCGTAGCAAGTACACAGTCCCGGCCCTGTTACACCGCAGCTACGACACAGTCCTGGCCCTGTTACACCGCAGCTACGGCACAGTTCAGGCCCTGTACACAACAGCTAGTACACCCTTACAGCCCTGTTACACTGCAGCAAGTACACCCTTCCGGCCCTGTTACACTACAGCTACTATACGGTCCTGGCCCTGTTACACCGCAGCTACTGCACACTCCCGGCCCTATCACACCGCAGCCACTACACAGTCCCGGCTGTGTTACACCGCAGCTGCGACACAGTCCTGACCCTGTTACACTACAGGCACTACACAGTCCCAGCCCTGTTACACTGCAGCTACGACACAGTTCCGGCTGTGTTACACTGCAGCTACGACACAGTCCCGACCCTGTTACACCGCAGCTAGTACACCCTTACAGCCCTGTTACACCGCAGCTACTAGACAGTCCCGGCCCTATTACACCTCAGCTACAGCACAGTCCTGGCCCTGTTACACCTCAGCTACGGGACAGTCCTGGCCCTGTTACACCTCAGCTACGGGACAGTCCTGGCCCTGTTACACCACAGCTATGACACAGTCCCGGCCCTGTTACACCGCATTTACTACACCGTCCCGGCCCTGTTACACCGCAGCTACGACACTGTCCTGACCCTGTTACACCGCAGCAAGTACACCCTCCCAGTCCTGTTACACCGCAGCAAGTACACCCTCCCGGCCCTGTTACACCGCAGCTACTGCACAGTCCCGGCCCTGTTACACCGCAGCTACTGCACAGTCCCGGTCCTGTTACACGGCAACTACGACACTGTCCTGGCCCTGTTAGACCGCAGCTACGACACAGTCCCGGCCCTGTTACACTGCAGCTACTACACAGTCCTGGCCCTGTTACACCGCAGCTACAACACAGTCCTGGCCATGTTACACCTCAGCTATGGCACAGTCCTGGCCCTGTTACACCGTAGCAAGTACACAGTCCCGGCCCTGTTACACCGCAGCTACTAGACAGTCCCGGCCCTGTTACACCACAGCTACTAGACAGTCCCGGCCCTGTTAGACCGCAGCTACTAGACAGTCCCGGCCCTGTTACACCACAGCTACTAGACAGTCCCGGCCCTGTTACACCGCAGCTACTAGACAGTCCCAGCCCTGTTACACCGCAGCTACTACACAGTCCTGGCCCTGTTAGACCACAGCTACTACACAGTCCTGGCCCTGTTAGACCGCAGCTACGACACAGTCCCGGCCCTGTTACACCGCAGCTACTACACAGTCCTGGCCCTGTTAGACCACAGCTACTACACAGTCCTGGCCCTGTTAGGCCGCAGCTACGACACAGTCCCGGCCCTGTTACACTGCAGCTGCTACACAGTCCCGGCCCTGTTACACTGTAGCAAGTACACTCTCCCGGTCCTGTTACACCGCAGCTACTAGACAGTCCTGGCCCTGTTACACCACAGCTACGGCACATTCCTGGCCCTGTTAGACTGCAGCTGTGACACAGTCCCGGCCCTGTTACACAACAGCTATAGCACTGTCCCAGCCCTGTTACACCACAACTACGACACTGTCCCAGCCCTGTTACACCGCAGCAAATACACAGTCCCGGCCCTGTTACATCGCAGCTGCGACACAGTCCCGGCCCTGTTACATCGCAGCTGCGACACAGTCCTGGCCCTGTTACACCACAGCTACTACACAGTCCCAGCTGACCAGGTCTCTCTCCTGCTCTTTCCACGGGCTGGAGGCTTGATGCAAGATTTGGAGCTTGATAACTGGCCTAATTGACCTGGCTACGACACACTGTCAGTGGGTAAGCAACTCCTGAGGTGGGACTTGAACCTTGTCCTTCGACCCTAGCGGGAGGTTGGTTTCTCCAGTTCATCTCAGGACCTACAGACTGGGGGGGTCCTCTCCTTGACCTGCGGCCGGCTGCGATTTGGCTACCAGCGCTCCCTGCCCCCGCTCCGGGCTCCCGGCATTCTGCGGGACGGTTGAAAGATCAGAGTTCCTCAAGCACAGCAGCTCGTTTCTCACATGTGCTACACGTGTTGTGAAGAAGTGCTTTTTTAAAAAAAAAACCCAAGTACCCATTACAGATGTGTGCGTGTGTGGTTAGCCCCTGATGTTCTGTTAACCGTGAAGCACTTGCATCTTCTCTATGTGACACAACACCGGGCAGCATAATGATAGTCTTGTGGCTTCCTATGGGGCAAGTTTCCTTTAGATTGTTACTACTTTTAGGTAAGAACTAATTGTAAAAATAGCCGGTGTTGAAAGGTTCTATTCTAGCTGCAGCTCTTGAGCTTATATCTTTGGTGTTTCCGGTCCTGTTGTAACACTACCTCTCCTGCTTTAGCCTTTTGGTCTAAAATGGAGGCTGAGAAAATAAAATTCTGCCCGATTTCACGCTAGCGGTCAAATCAAACTGAGCACAAATTTGAGGATCGTCATTTTTTTAACGGTTGGTCCTCTATGGGAGGACAGTCCAGTCAAGGACTGGAGGGACGAGATCAAATCGAACAGCTTTGGTCCAAAGTAGGTCACACTGCAGATCGTAAAGCAGCGTAGACTGGTGGCGTGAGGGGGAAAGGAAAGCTGATGGAGAAATGAGGCTAGACTTTGAGTCATTAGGTTGGTCACGTGGTGTGGGTGGGTGGGCTCTAAAGATAGTCCCAGCGTTCACTGTGGCAATTGCCTTGGCTCCGTTGACACTAACCCCACCTCCACTCTTTTCTGGAGTGCAGATGGTTGGAGGTGGGGGATTGTCAGCGCTACCCGCCCACAGGTGGCAAAGAGCCAGCTCTCAAGGGGTGCTCAAGACCCAAGTGAAGAGACCGCGCTGGGGTTTGCCAGCAGCTGGTAGGGGCTAGTTTCACTGCTTGAGAAATGGTCTCCTGGTACCACGGGACCGTGGGGCTATCACTCCAGACAGGTCAGAGTGGCCTACAGGCTGCAGGCCCAGGCCATCCTGGAGAGAGACAGCGGATTCACTCCATCCCACTGCAATGTGTCAGCCATTGCTTGTTTTCAATGTAAAATAATAAACATTAGTCGAAAAGAGGGCACCACCATTTCGAAGGGCTGCTCCTCCTTCTCATTCCCCCCCCCCCACCCCCACCACTCTCTCCCCTGTCTCTCACTATCCCTTGCTCTCTCCCATGCTGTCTTCCTCCCTCTTGCTCTCTCTCCCTCCCTTGTGGTCCCTTCATCTCTTCCCATCATCCTCTCTGGAGCAGTTCCTGCCCAGATGTTGGTTGGCCTCAGTCTGGGCCTTCAGCTTGAAGAATGTACCCACTAATGGCAAGTCCACCCTCTCACGAGTATTTGGTTGCCCGGGGGGGAAATCACAGAGTGAACAATAACCACTCTCCCAACCACTCCCCCCCCCCCCCCCCCCCCCCCTTCAACCCATGTGGGCTTCTCATCTGTGTTAGAGTCTGACAGTGCTGTTCCAAAGGCCCCAGGGAAAGTCCCCTCTCAAAAGTTGACATTTTTTTGGGGAGATAGCAAATGTTTTCAATGGAGACAAAGAAAGAACAGCATGATTGCACTGTGCGGACATTCTAAAAGATACTTCAGAGCCAATGATGTATTTTGAAAGTGTGGTTCTCAACATAGAACATGGCTGTCACTCTGAGCGCAGTCAGATGTCACAAGCCTCCCATGGTGACTCAGTGATCAGCACTGCTGCCTCACAGCGCCATCGATCCGGGTTTGATTCCAGCCTCTGGCGACTGTCTGTGTGGAGTTTGCACATTATCCCTGTGGGTTTCCTCTCACAATTGCAAAGATGTGCAGGTTAGGGTGAATTGGCCATGCTAAATTGCCCATGGCATTCAGGGATGTATGGGTTAGGTGCACCAGTCAGGGGTAAGTTTAGAGTAATAGGGTAGGGGAATGGGTCCATGTGGGTTTACGCTTCGGAGGTTTGTTGTGGATCTGTTGGGCCAAATGGCCTTTTTCCACACTGTGGGGATTCTATGAAAGAATGATTCCCAAATTCTCTGCTTCGATAGTGAAGATGGAAGATGCTGGAACTACTCAGCAGGATTGGCAACGTCTGCAGAGAGAGCGAGTGATGGTTAAAATATAACTTGATGTCCTTTCACCAGGACGGGGAAAAGCTGAGATTTTAAGCATCCAAAACATTTTCCAGTTCTGCAGAAAGCTCACCAACATGTACTCTTTATTTCCATTTCTCTCCACGGATGCTGTCTGACCCACTGAACATTTTCTGCTTACTTTCCAAACCTCGGACGTCCGGCGTCCACAGTATTTTGCTTCTTGTTTTGTGTTGTTGGATGTAGAAGAGACATTGAACAGGATACTGCTGCTCTACTTTCAATCATATCCTGGGATCTTTAATATCCCCTCAACGGGCAGGTGTGACTTTAACATCTCATCTGAAAAATGGCACCTCTGACAAAACAGCACTTTCTCACCAACCCACCAAAGTGCCAGGCTAGATGGGCTGTAATGGGTTTCGAACCTGAAACCTCATTTAACCTCAACTTCCAGAGAAAGTGTCTGTTTGGGTAGCGGAGAGGGTAGCCAACATGTCTGTGTATTATGCTGTTTTCATGAGGGGCTGATTCATAACGTGGCACTTTTACTGTACAGTCACAGATGAGTGACATGAACATCCCCTAATGACAAAGGCGCTGTTTGACTCAAAGTTTCAGAAATGAACAGAATTGGCAGAAAATGACTGGTCAAACTCCGTTGGTAATCTGAAAACCCAAGGAAGTAAAAAGGGGAATTAAATCATTGGCACAGAGAGAAGACTATTAATGAAAGATGTTTCTTCACAAAGACGGGGAGTCCAGAACGAGAGGGCATAGGTTTAGGGTGAGCGGGGAAAGATATAAAAGAGACCTGAGGGGCAACTTTTTCACACAGAGGGTGGTACGTGTATGGAATGAGCTGCCAGAGTAAGTGGTGGAGACTGGTACAATTGCAACATTTAAAACGCATCAGGATGGGTATATGAATAGGAAGGGTTTGGAGGGATATGGGCCGGGTGCTGGCAGGTGTTGACAAAGGGTCAGCTCTTTTCTCTCCTCACAGATGCTGCCAGACATGCTGAGATTTTCCAGCATTTTCTCTTTTGGGACGAGATCGAGTTGGGATATTTGGTCGGCATGGACAGGTTGGACCGAAGAGTCTGTTTCCGTGCTGTAGAACTCCACGACTCTACTTGTAATCAGCAGGCATCTCAAAAATCTTCTGAGGAAGGGCAACTTTACCCGAAACGTTAACTCTGATTTCTCTCTACAGATGCTGCCAGACCTGCTGAGCATTTCCAGCAACGTCTGGTTTTGGTTCTGATTTGCAGCACCCGCAGTTCTTTCGGTTTTTAGGTCAGAGATCTTTCTAGCTGGAGAGGTACTTTTGAAGTTACTCTCTGTAACACAGGAAGTGCAGCAGCCAATTCAAACACCAAAGCAAGATAAGAGTAGTGACTCTATATGACACTTTTCACTGTATTTTATAACAAAATACGTATGACAACAATTCACATCAACTGGTGATAACTGGATAATTACTTTCTTATAATTAAAAACAAAACACTGCTGGAAATCTGCAAAATGCTGGAGAAGCCCGAGGAAACGGGGGTGGCATGGTGGCTCAGTGCTTAGCACTGCTGTCTCACAGCGCCAGGGGCCCTGGTTTGATTCCAACCTCGGGTGACTGTGTGGAGTTTGCACATTCTCCCCGTGTCTGCGTGGGTTTCCTCCGGGTGCTCCGGTTTCCTCCCACAGTCACAAAGATGTGCAGGTTATGGTGAATTGGCCGTGCTAAATTGCCCACAGTGTACAGGGATGTGGAGGTTAGGTGCATTAGTCAGGGGGAAATGTAGAGTAATAAGGTAAGGTCTGGGTGGATTACTCTTCAAAGGTCGGTGTGGACTTGTTGGGCCAAAGGGCCTGTTTCCACGCTGTAGGGATTCTATAAGTTAGGTCTGGCAGTATCTGTGGAGGTAATGTTTAGAGTCTGATAAGACTCTCCTTCAGAATTGAAGGAGGACTCCAGAAGTTAACTTTTCTGTGATTTTGTCGAGGGATAAATATAGATTGGGATACTAGGGAGAATTCCCATGTTCTTCATTAAAGCAATACCATGAAATCTCTGACATCCACCTGAGGGGGCCTCGTTAAATATCTTTTCTGAAAATACACACCCTCCTCAGTACTGTGAGGACATGACAGTACAGTATATAATAGAACAAAGAACTGCAGATGCTGGAGATCTGCAACAGAAATTGCCAGGGAAGCTCTCAGCACCTGTAGAGATGAGGCACAGTTAACGTTTCAGACTCAGTGACCCTTCGTCAGTACTGTTTGGAGTTTCTCCAGCAATTTCTGTTTCAATAAAGTATACAGCACGTTCAACAATGTTTAGCTCAAGCTTTGCTGGTGGAGTTGAACCCACAAACTTTCAGTTCAAAGACAGGAGTGCTGCCCACTGGACAGTGGTGACGTGGGGTTACGGGCACAGGAAGCAGGCTTAGGTTATATGGGGAAGGGGAGAAAGTGCCGTTTTTTCCATGTGGCTCATTCACACGCCTATCATTCGATGATAGGTATCATCCCGTGCAATGCCAGGCGTACAGACTGAGAAATCGTGACTCCATTCCTGTTTTGCACTGTATCGGTCTCAGTTGCCTTAGGTTTGGAGACTGTAAAGAAACCAATTTGGATTCCTTGCTCCTTTTTACTATCCAGCATCGGAGTATGGGTCAGCTGATCAGCCTTGATCGTTCCCCCCTCCCCCTCATTGTCAACTAATCTGGATCATTTAGCTTCAGGACAAAAAGCCATCTGGGAGAAGGACTGCACCTCAGAAACCCAGCAGGAAGAGAAAGAAATTCGAGTGAGAAACAATTTCTGTGAAGGCAGTTTCACAGTCAGTGCTGCTTTAAGTGTATGTTCCCCTTTAAGAGTTATTTCTTTTAATATAAACAAATTTACCTCATTGATTCCTGTGGGAGAGACTTCTGTTAATTGTGTAATGATAAGGGCAAAGCTTGTTTTAAGTGCACTTTTTTTCCATGCGCAATTAAGCAGCAGATTAATGGGCCAGTTCTCACCTGTTATTGTCCCCCTCTGCAGGTCAGGTTAGAACCTCATTACTCATAGACTGCTACAATCTCTCGACTACAAATTGCACGCCATGTGCTTGTTAGAGGTCCCTAAACTCTGCTATTGTTGTAAATGCTAAACAGCATTTTTCTAAATTAGTGGCATACATATGCTTGTTCAAAAAAATCCTAAGAATTCCTGTGTTATTATATTAATGTAAAGCAGCATTTAAAGTATAAATCATTGTATGTGCACGCTTGTTAAAATGTTCTAATCAGTGTCATTATCGTGGCTATTGAGATGTTTCCTCTCAGGGACTAAGTGGTATGTGGCTTATTACACTGGCCTTTCACCCTGGTCTCTGGGATCGAAGCCTATTTCACATCAATGACGTGGAAAGACTCACTCTCTCCAGGCTGTACAGTCACCATGTTAGATCACTGATAGAGCAGAGACAGAGGCCGTTTGGCCCATCTTCTTCATCTGGACAGTCTCACTTCAACTTCGCAGCACTAATCTGGTTCAGAGTTTGGCGCAAGGGGTTGTTCTTCTGAGATTGGGTTAAAGATGCCCAGGTCAAAAGTGGAGAAAGTAGAGAATCGTGGTTTCAGTTCTAATGGTGGTCGGTTGGAAATGGCTTGCTCCTTTCATGACTGTATGATCTTTGAAAGCGGTTCAGCCAATCAATAGGAATAGTATTTGCAGCATGTTGTAGGAAGTGCTCTATGTAATTTCTGTCATGATAATGACCATCTGCTTTTTTTAAACAAGTGATGCTGGTTGAGGAATTAATATTGGTCAAGTTGCTGAGAAGAATTTTACTGCTTGGGTAAATTCTCTCTACTTTGGGGCAGCATTGTGTCTCAGTGGTTAGCACTGCTGCCTCACAGTGCCAGGGATCCGGGTTTGATTCCTGCCCTGGACAACTGTCTGTGTGGAGTTTGCACATTCTCCCCGTGTTTGCGTGGGTTTCCTCCAAATACTCCGGTTTCCTCCCACAGTCCAAAGATGTGCAGGTCAGGTGAAGAAAGGCTTATGCCCAAAACGTCGATGCTCCTGCTCCTTTGATGCTGCCTGACCTGCTGCGCTTTTCCAGCAACACATTTTTCAGCTCTGATCTCCAGCATCTGCAGTCCTCACTTTCTCCAGGTTAGGTGAATCGGCCATGCTAAGTTGCCCAATAGTGTGCAGGGATGTGTAGGTTAGGTGCATTAGACAGGGGAAATGTGGAGTAATAGGGTAAGGAAATGGGTCTGGGTGAGTTACTCTGCAGAGGGTCAGTGTGGACTTGTTGGGCCGAATGGCCTGTTTCCACACTGTAGGGATTCTAGGATTCTACTCTTCCTTTTAGTAATACCATGGGAGGTTCACCTAACAGGTACTGCCCACTGAAAGCGCAGAAATATTGTGTTAGGTTAGACTTTGGTCTATAACTTGAACTGCCAAATGAAGAAACCACTGGGTGGTGATTAAGCAAAAATCATTCGAACAGGGCACTCTTTGGCCCATTGAGTTTTTTTTTTGTATTTCAGTTGATCTCCATCAGTTTTATTTTCCCACATTGGCTCCATATCTTTTAATGTCCTTCTCTACTTGTTCCATCATTCTTCCAATTAAACCTGTTGGACTATAACCTGGTGTTGTGTGACTTTTCACTTTTGAAAGGTTCAGTTGAACTCCCAAGCCTCTGGGTCTTGCCAGAGGTGAGTGTTCCATTGCACCTGAAGAAGGGGCTTCCTGCTTTCACTCTGAAGTCTAATATTAACATCAGACACTCTTGTTTTGGAATCTGAATGAAGGGGCAGTGAACTCTATCAGTCTGACTGAGGTTTGTCAAGGCAGTATACACCAGGGTACAAACTGGGACCTTCCTGTTCCATTCAACTCCCTGCCCGAGTGGGGGACACCCCTGTACTGCAATGTTTGAAACTCTGAAGAGATTAAACTCTTCCTTCTCGCAGTTTGAAAGCAGAATTTCCTAGTATATATTTATATATATTAAGAAAAAGAGAACTGTACACATTCTTTGAATGTCTCAGGAGTTCCCCGTCGGTTCCACAAACAGACTCGTCTCTACGCAGAAGCTTGACATGTTTCAAGAGCAGCAGTTTTAATGGGGAGTTGGTCATAGGAAAGGAAAGGTGACGAGGTGATAAGGGTTGTAAATGAATTCTGTGCGGAGAGTGCGGTCAGTGGATTCTCGGTGGGGAAATTGTGAGGCAGGATGTGTGTAACAGGCTGGAGTGTTTGACCATAAGCCCAGGGGAGGAGACTTAAGCGTTGAGAGACTAAAACTGGCTTCTTTCATTAAAGAGATTCCACCTGCACATCCACGATAACAAAATAAACACTAACTTCTGCAAGCACTGAAGATAACTTCATCAGTCTGTTAACTGATTGATAGCCTATAACTCCTGCATGCTGTTATTTAACCAGATTCTCCATTTGCAGTGGACGGTCAAATTGTTCACACCAAAGGCCCACTCTATTACAGAGAGATCCCAGAGCAGATCCCAGGTGATATACCTCTCACCAGATCTCAGCTTTGAGGGACCTATTGAACCGCCAGGTGTTGGGACTCTTTGGCAACATGCGATTTTCCTGGAACAGTGTCCGCCTATCCAGGAGATCCTGGGGAATGTAGTGCAGGATACCTCTGGAAGAGTCTTATCGTTTACGGAGACGGGGAGGGAATCGCCCGGAATTGTGTCAGTATTTACAGAATGTCCCTGGCGAAGAGCCTGCAAGGCAAGGAGTCTCTGGAGTTGTCATTCTATTTTCCAGGTCTCCCCAGAGGTTCATCAATATTTTCTGGGGATCCTAGGGACTCATGAATAATTGCAGAGGATGCCTGGAATTTCCCATTATTTTCTGTTGTTTCGTACGGGTGAGTGACAATTATTTCAGTGAATCCCAGGGTGTAGGGCAGTACCTTCAGGGAGTCTTTGGTTTTAGAATCTCTACAGTGCTGGAAGAGGCCATTTAACCTTCCAAAGAGCATCCCACCCAGACCCAGCCCCTTACCCTATCCCTGTAACCCCACATTTACCATGGCTAACTCACCTAGCCTGCACATACCCAGAACACTATGGGCAATTGAGCATGGCCAATCCACCCCAACCTGCACTTCTTTGGACTGTAGGAGGAAACTGGAGCACCCGGAGAAAACGCATGCAGACACGGGGAGAATGTGCAAACTCCACACAGACAGTCACCCAAGGTTGGAATTTAACTTAGGTCCCTGGTGCTGTCAGGCAGCGGTGCTAACCATTGAACCACCGTGCCACCAACGTCAGTATTTGTAATGGGTATGTGCACCCAGGTGAAATTCTCCATAGCACCAGAAGCTGTGGGATACAATCCTTTATCCTTTCTTTGTTGCTGTTTTCACTCAATTTTTGACTGGAGACCAATGTTCTATGATTCCTACAATAAACTGTCCAACTGATGTCATTCCTGTCAATCTTAAACGAGATCTATTTGATAAAAGAGACAAGTATTCTCCATCTACAGCCTTCTGCCATGGAGTGAACAGTCTGCGATACTGGCCCTTCAGAGTCAGTTAGGGTTGGAGTCATGGGTCACAGTGTGTTGGGTTCTGTATTTCCGGGCTACTACAGCAGGGAATTTGGGCATGGATTCTCACTCCCAGCTGTCAATCCGAGAGCCCTGCTAGAACATGTGGCTGGGAGGGCTTCGTCAGGTTGGTGATCAAACTCTAACGGTGCATCCTCTGCTCTGAGTCACCTTGCATTGGGCGGATGGGATATGGCCACTTGGCTGAGGTACCAAAAGGGGTTTGGACCATAAGATGTAGGCCATTCAGCCCATCGGGTCTGCCCTACCATTTAATGTGATCACAGCTCATCTCAACATTCTCACCTCCCCTCTCCTGCCTTTTCCCTATTATCCTTAGTGATCAAAAATTTGCCTAATTTAACCTTGAATAATCTTAATATGGAGGTGCCGGTGTTGGACTGGGGTGGTCAAAGTTAGAAATCACACAACCAGGTTATAGTCCAACAGGTTTACTTGGAAGCACTAGCTTTCAGAGTGCTGCTCCTTGGTCAGGTAGCTAGTGGGGCAGGATCATAGGACATGGAATTTATTGCAAAAGATCATAGTGTCATAAGACTATGCGATACATCACAGCAATCTAGGTTTGTTCAATACACTGCATCAGTTGTATGACACTATATTCTTTTGCTATAAATTCTGTGTCCTATGATTCTGCCCCACTAGCTACCTGACGAAGGAGTGGCGCTCCAAAAGCTAGTGCTTCCAAATAAATCTGTTGGACTATAACCTGGTGTTGTGTGATTTTTAACTTTAAATAATCTTGTAAGACCAGCAGATGTAAGAGTAGACGTAGGCCCTTCAGTCTTCTGAAGAGTAACTTCCTCACAAGAAGAATGGTCCTTTGGAACTGCATTAGTTCGTTGAGGAGAGCAGGAAAAAAATATGGAAAGGAAAAATACGGGGGCTTGATCGCAGTTACAACAGTGAGTGAGTAATGGGCAAATGCATTTGTCTGAATCTGCAGCCTGTCTGACTGGTAGGTTGGGAATATAGTACTGTGGAGGTGGTGAGAGTCACAAGGTTAAAATTCCCCATCTGGTCTCAGAGTTATCCTTGGATCAGAACTGTGTTTACTTTGGAGGCCGACATCCGATTAGTGGGAGAAATTAAAGAAGGCTGGTGTGGAATGATGCATACCATTGTAGGAGAAGGAGCAGGGAGAGCAAGAGAGAAATGAAACCATAAGCCAACGTAGTCTACTTTTATCAAAGGGCCTGAATAAGTCAGTGGAGTGCTTTTTCATATCGGCTCACTGGTGATCAGGCGCTAAAGTCTTGGAATTAATCATCGTCTTGGGTAATTAGCGAGTGTTGGGTTCTCCTGGCGTTGCCACTCATTAAGTGAAGCTCTTGTCCTGAGGGAAAGCTGGCCTGGGAAAGGCTCACGGGCCTCTCCTTCATGCCCTTCCCTTTCTACCACCTCCCCCCCCCCCCCCCCCCCACCCACCCCCACCTCACTAGTCAGGGAGTTAATAAAGCAAAGCACAGCGAGGAGATCAATCATTTAAATCCTCACAAAGGAGAAAATACTGACCGCAGCCAAGCAGATAACAGTCAGTGTCAACGCTGCCATTCATCATTTCACCAGAACCACGGCCTGGGATTAGGCTGTGACACTGGCTGCTCAGTGGATTTGCCCTGAGGTAGGCGTTGAGATGTGGAGTAAACGGGGCAGGTTTAATTGTCTGCTGGGCTTAGGGGGTCTTACTGGAGGGAGAAAGGATGGTCGCTGATCCAGGCTCCAGTTGCTGGTTTAACCATGTCAGCTGGACTGATGGCAGAGAAAAGCTGCAGTTGACCTCCGTGAGTGCGAGGCGGCGGTTGGAGTGGAAAGTAGACTGAGCTCCCTGTTGTACTGCATCACCCGCTACAGGTATCCACGAGGAGTGGGGGGGGGGGGGAGGTGGCACATAACTGTGTACTACTAAACCCCTGTGTCACTGGTGGTCCCTAGCGCAAATCAGTCATTGGTGAGGTGGATGGAAATGGAGGAAAAGACAGGAGATTGGCGCTAGGGAGATAGAACTGGTGCAGACTGGATTGCCTGAAAGGCCTCATTCACTGTAGTGGCACGGTGGCTTAGTGGTTAGCATTGCTGCCTCGCAGCACCAGGAATCCGGGTTCAGTTCCAGCCTCGGGTGGCTGTCCGTGTGGAGTTTGCATGCTCTTCCCATGTCTGTGCAGGTTTCCTCTGAGTTCTCCAGTGCACCCATCTCTTGCAAGACCCGGAGGCTTCGTGGTTCAACTGAACCTTTCAAAAGCGAGATTGTTCGGTTATATGATGGGTTTAAAGGAAGGAAAGGTGCACGACATGGTGGCTTACAGTGCCAGGGACCTGGGTTCGATTCCAGCCGTGGGTGACTCTGTGGAGTTTGCACATTCTCCCAGTGTCTGCATGAGTTTCCTCTGGGTGCTCCAGTTTCCTCCCACAGTCCAAAGATGTGCAGGTTAGGTGAATTGGCCATGCTAACTTGCCCCATAGTGTTCAGGGGTGTGTAGATTAGGTGCATTAGTCAGGGTAAATATAGAGTAATGGGGATTGAGTTTGGATGAGATATTCGTCGGAGGGCCGGTATAGACTTGTTGGGCCGAAGAGCCTGTTTTCACACAATAGAATTCTATGATTCTTCTGTGTGTGTGATTGCAGTGTGCCACCTGACCCCTAGTGAGGGGTAATTGCCTGGAAAGGGATGGTGAAACACGGGGCGGGGGGAAGTCACCCTCACTTTTAGTCAGAACCGTTCAGAACAGACTTTTCTGAACCACTTCCAGCTAAGGGTTTCTGATTTATTGGTCCCATTCGAATGCCCAAATTACATTTTTTTTTCTGCTGAAGCCACAGCTGAGCTTGTGCATGTAGATTTTTAATCCTGTATTCAGTAGGTATATTAGTCTGACATAAATGAAGTCAAACCACAGGATGTGCAGTCAGAATCAGACAGACCAATTCATGTACTTTTACTTGGATCCTATTCATCATTACTAGATGAAAAGCCACGGAGGAACTGACTGGGAAGTAATCAAGTTCTTCCATATTCACATGCACAAAAAAAATATTCAGCTCAATGGATTCTAGTCAACAGACCATCACTGGGGGGAGGTGAAGGGAAGATGGATTCTAAGCTCCACAAGCAGCATGCTAATGTATGCAATAGGCTGTTAACTGTAAAATCTTGAATCATGCTTTTTCACCAAATCAATCCAGATTTAGCCCTCTGGGTTTTGGCCTTCCATAAATTTGAAGGACGTTTTCCAATTTAAGTGTTTTTGTTTCTTTAACAATCCATTCTTTTTTTTTATGTCTGCCCGCCTGTGATTGCTTCTAATCACAGCCACACCCCACCACTCCCTCAACGATCCAATATTTCGCAACGGCTATCTGAGGGGGCGGCGTTTTGCTATTGGCTGAAATGGCATGATCGCGTTAAGTGGGTTGCATTGAGATGGTGGACCCCGTACCTTCCTTCCCCTCGGTGTGAGCAAGGTGTTCATGTCAGTGAACCAAATCTATCCTTTCACCCTCAGGCAGTCAAAGATTGGATTGAGCAGGGCCAGATAGAGTCGTAGAGCTGTACGGCATGGAAACAGACCCCTCAGTCCAACTCACCCCTGCCGACCAGTATCCTAAGTTAAACTAGTCCCATCATAGAGATGCACAGCATGGAAACAGACCCTTTGGTCCAACTCATCCATGCTGACCAGATATCCTAATCTAATCTAGTCCCACTTGCCAGCACGTGGCCCATATCCCTCTAAACTCTTCCTATTTGTATAACCCATCCAGATGCCTTTTAAATGTTGTAATTGTACCAGCCGCTCATTCCATACACGCATCACCTCTGTGTGAAATAATTGCCCCTTCTGTCCCTTTTAAGTCTTTGCCCTCTCACCTTAAACCTATTCCCTCTGGTTTTGGACTCCACTACCTGAGGGAAAGATGCAGGGGAAAGTTGTTCTCTCTTCCGCCTGTGTACTCTCGCCCCAGCCTCAGTGCCGGTGCTCCTCACTGCATCATTTTTGCCTCCTTTTCCAAGCACTAGCTATTCTATGGTAACTCTAAATGGCGGGGCAAATTACCATCAAATCAGGGCCACCTTAGAGCAGCTGACTTGAACCTGAATTGACTCAAAACAGCCTGTAACTAACGTCAGATAGAAAGCAAAAGCAAGTTTCTTCTGTGTAGATGTGGTCAAAATTGTGGAAATCCCTCGCTAACTGCATTGTGGGTATGTCTACAATGCAGCAGTTCAAGATGGCAGCTCACCACCACTGTCTCCAGGCAACGTGGGGCGAGTGATAAATTTTGGCCCAGTCAGCGAAGCCCATTGTTCCCATGAATGAACTGATGAAGGTGAAGTAAACCTTGTCACCCTGAAATTCATAGCCAAGTGATGGCTAAATCATAAGAAGGACGAGGGACCGCGATTAAACTTTACCCCCGATTTATCAGTCGATATGGGTTGGGGTGGAACTGGAGGGGGGGATGGCCATTGGCTGCCAGGTGAGGGAAGAGCCAGGTTTGGGATTACTCATTGTCGGAGTGTGAGCGGACGTTGACTTGCTGCCAAAGGAAAGGCACATTTGGAAGAGAGGCTCTATTGGGATGCCATAGGCTTGTGTCTTGGTTGTTAGCTGGGAGAGTCGAGAGTGTGGCGTTGGAAAAGCACAGCCAGTCAGGCAACATCTGAGGAATAGAAAAGTCGACATTTCGGACATAAGCCCTTTATCAACATTCCTGATGAAGAGTTTATGCTCATAACGTCGACTCTCCTGTTCCGCAGATGCCGGCTGACCTGCTGTGCTTTTCCAGCGCCACACTCTCGACTCTGATCTCCAGCATCTGCAGGCCTCATTTTCTCCCTGTTAGCTGGGGAAGCCTGTCTGGTGGAAGGAGGACACCAAGCATAAAGAAAAGTGCCCCGAGGATCATTGCCGACTTCATAAATGAATCGGATAGTGGCAAAGTGGTAATGTCATTGGACTGGCAGGTCTGTGGGCATGCGTTCAAATCCTGTCACAATTGCTGGCGGAACTTACCTCTGGAGTACAACATTAGCTAGTCAACATTGTCATGACTAATGCCAAATGCCATAAACTGTTGTAAAACCCACCTGGTTCACTACATTCCTTTTAGGGAAGGAAATCTACCATCCTTATCTGGTCTGGCATCCGTATGAATCCAGACCCCACAGCAATGTAGTTGCCTCTTCAGTGCCCTCTGAAGCAGCCTCGCATGGTAAAGGTCATTTAGAGACAGAAAACAAATGCCAGCATCGTTAGAGACGCTTGTGTTCCAAGAAAGAATAAATAAAAACATTATATTGCGGTTGAGAGACTTAGCTACATGTTAAGGCAGGTTGCAAACTGTATGTTACGAAAGTAAACTTGTTTGGGGCATTTTAATTGTATCGAACATTCACTGGGGGGGCTTTGGCATTAGTCTGAGGGGGGGTGGGTGAGTTAATCTCTCAGAAAGCAGGCTTTCAGTTATACAGCACAACAAGCCACAGAACAACCTGAGTTTCAGCAGACTCATAAAAGTCTTCCTGACGTCTTTTGAAAAAAAAGAGGGAGGGGAGAAAACTCCAACTCGGGCTTATTTGTCCTGTCGGAATACACAGTTAAAACTAATCACAAAATTTATGGAGAAATTGATAAAAAAAGGTTGTAAAATATTGATCGGGGGAAAATAACACAACTCATCTATAATAAGAAGAAAAATGAAGCAATAATTCAAGCCTTATCGATCAGGCTTTCCTCTTTGTGTATTGATCCAGTGCTTTAGTATATGAGATCGCACTGAGATTGGATCAGAGCAAAATAGTCGGCTACCATGGAGCCCTCTTTATATTTCCAGATTCCATCAGTTATTTTATAGCAGTGTCCAGTGCAGAAAATAACGCAGTGCCAATATGTTTACCATTTGTGACGTGCACAGTCTCCAAACATATTGTAATGATAAATAATAATAAAAAGGCTCCAATTCACAGTGGGCCATGGCGAATGTTTGCACTTGTGGGGAGACTTTATTCTGTAGCTGCCCTGAGGCCAGTGTTGCTTCCTTGCTGGTCATTATCTTGAAATATGAGCCGAAGGCAGCTGACAGTGTTCTTAGTGGATCAGTGTTCATGAAATTTCTATGAGCATTGATCCATGTGATTGCGTTGCCCTTCTGCGGATCCTTGAAATTGTAATTTCTGTAAAGTTTGACTGTTTTTTCACCCCCACCCACCCGCTGATAAAGTATGGTCAATTGATGCTCACAGTCAATACAGTACACAGCGCGCGCTGCACATCACATCACAGCCACGGACTCTTCCCATAAGCCAATGTCCCACTAACAGTTTGTGAACTAGCTTCACGTTAAAGGAGCAGACAGGCATCCATCTCTCATAGCTCAGGTGCTGAAGGGCAAAAGCCCGAAACGTCGACTGTCCTGCTCCTCAGATGCTGCCTGACTGCTGTGCTTTTCCAGCACCACGCTCTTGACTCCACTAAGCGGCCTTCCCACCCCAGGAGAGTGGCGTAGTGGTAAGGTCACTTGGTTAGTAATCCAGAGCCCAAGGATAATGTTCTGTGAGCATGGGTTCACATCCCACCATGGTATCAGATGAAATTTGATTGCAGTAAAAGCTAGCCAGTTGGCAGCCCGTCTTTTCATAGAGTCACACAGCGTATACTGCCCATTAAGTTTGAGCCAACATCATTACCCCTAAAGGGTGGCGCAGTGGCTCAGTGGTTAGCACTGCTGCCTCACACCGCCAGGGAACCAGGTTTGGTTCCAGCCTTCTTGGGTGAATGTCTGTGTGAAGTTTGCACATTCTCCCTGTGTCAGCGTGAGTTTCTTCCAGGTGCGTCGGTTTCCTCCCACAATCCAAAGATGTGCAGGTAAGGGTGAATTGGCCATGCTAAATTGCCCCATAGTGTTCAGGGATGTGAAGTTAGGTGCATTAGTCAGGGGAAATGTTGAGTAATAGGGTAGGGGAATGGGTCTGGGTGGGTTATCCTTCAGAGGGTTGGTGTGGACTTGTTGGGCCGAATGGCCTGCAGAGATTCAATGCAAGACATGCTAATCCCAACTTCCTCCACTTGTCCAAGTTCCTTGAATGTTATGTTGTTTGAAGTGCTCATCCAGATTTTGTTTTTAAAGGTTGTAAGGTTTCCAGCCTCCACTACCTTCTGGGGCAGTGCATTTCAGATTCCCACCATCCGCTGAGTGAAGACATTTTGTTTATATAGATTAGAGCAAAGCTTTTGACAATGTCTTGCGTGAGAGACTGATTGAGAAGGTTAAAGCACACAGAATTGAGGAAAATGTGGTGAGATGGATCAGAAACTGGCTTAGCTATAGGACACAGAGGGTTCAATTGACTGGAGGCCATTGTCCCGTGCTGTACCACAAGGATCAGTACTGGGATCCTTATTGTTTCTTATACACGGAATTGATATGGATGAAAGTGTGGATATAGATGAAAATTCCCCTTTAGGGAAGGAGGCACAACTTCACTGGAATTACATAACAGGGTATCAGGACAGCTGAGAGGCAGGATTGAAGGGAATAAAGTGGAGAGGTGAAGGGAGTTGATACTATCTTCATGGTAGGGCTGTGTGACAATGGAGCATGTGATTGGAGCCACGGATAAACAAGAGGCCAGAATTAGAATAGTGTAGAGACCTCCAAGAGTTGAACGGCTGGAGGAGATTACAGGAGTAGCGTGGGAGGTGGCTAATAATGGATTTGAAAATAATTAATAGCTGCGAAGGATTGATGATTAAAATCTTGACAAATTCCACAGATCTGCTGCAAATCTAAAATAGGCATGACACTGAAAATAAGAATCAACTTATAGTTTGGGGATCGTAGATGGATTGAATTGGAATCCTTACTGTATGGAAGCAGGCCCTTCAGCCCAACAAGTTCACACTGACCCTCCGAAGAGTGTCCCACCTAGACCCATTCCCCTCCCCCGATATTTACCCCTGACTAATGCACCCAACCCACACATCCCTAAACATTAGCTTCCTGCTCCTCGGATGCTGCCTGACCTGGTGCTTTTCCAGCACCACTCTAATCTAGACAATGTTAGCACAGCCATTTCACCCGACCTGCACACCTTTGGATTGTGGGAGGAGGCTGAAGCACCCGGAGGGAACCCACAGAGACACGGGGAAAATGTGCGAACTCCATACAGACAGTCACCCAAGGCTGGAATCAAACCTGGGTCCTGGTGCTGTGAGGCAGCAGTGCTAACCACTGAGCCACTGTGCCACCCTGTGGGTTAATTATGCAAATAGGGATGTGGGTTAATTATGCAAGTAGGGAGACGGGCTGCACATTGAACTGCATACTGGCAAATGCACAATGTTGAATGAAGTAAGGTCATATGTACAGCACGAAAATAGCCCCTTTTGTCCAACTCGTCCATGCCGACCAGATATCCCAACCAAATCTAGTCCCACTTGCCAGCAACTGACCCATATCCCTCCAAACCCTTCCTATTCATATACTCTTCCAGATGCCTTTTAAATGTTGCAATTGTACCAGCCTCCACCACTTCCTCTGGCAGCTCATTCCATATACGTACCACTGTCTGCATGAAATGTTGCCCCTTAGGTCTTTTTTAAATCTTTCCCCTCTCACCCTAAACCTATGCCCTCTAGTTCTGGACTCCCTACCCCAGGGAAAAGACCTTGTCTATTTATCCTATCCATGTCCCTCATGATTTTGTAAACCTCTATGAGGTCATCCCTCAGCCTCTGATGCTCCAGGGAAACAGCCCCAGTCTGTTCAGCCTCTCCCTATAGCTCAAATCCTCCAACTCTGGCAACATCCATGTAAATCTTTTCTGAACCTTTTCAAGTTTCACAACATCCTTGCTATAGGAAGGAGACCAGAATTGCATGCAATATTCCAACAGTGGCCTAACCAATGTCCTATACATCCGCAACATGACCTCTCAAGTCCTGTACTCAATACTCTTGACCAATAAAGGAAAGCATACCAAATGCCTTCTTTACTATCCTATCTACCTGCGACTCCACTTTCAAGGAGCAATGAACCTGCACTTTTTAGAATCACCTCCCTTTATAATCTCTGTACATGTGAATGGTTCTAGTTCTTATCATAATTAATGAACCCACTATTTGTTAATTTGAAAAAAAACGTGATGCTGGAAAAAGCCTGTTGAAGGGCTTATGCCTAAAACGTCACTCTCCTGCTCCTCGGATGCTGCCTGACCTGCTGTGCTTTTCCAGCACCATGCTTTTCGACTCTGACTCTCCAACATCTGCAGTCCTCACTTTCTCCAAATTGAATTGAGAAAACCCAGATAAATAGGCTATTTTTAAAACAAAAGTTTGTTTGGGCTTGGGGGAAAGCTATGTCCAAGGGAATGGATCCATTTTCAAATGAATCTTGGTGCAACCAACCAAGGAGGTGGGTGAATAAAGAAGAACGCCAGTTCATCCCCTCTCAGGAGGTGGAGAAGTCAATGTTTTGGGTGTAGCCCTTCTTAAGGACTGGGGGTGGGTGTGGGGGGAGCTGCTGATAAAGGGGGAGGCAGGAGCAGGGTGGTGAAGTGGGGATGGGTGAACATAGGGTAGAGGATACGACCTGGTTGGTCGATGGGAGGAATGAAAGGTAGGGGAAGGGGCTGGGAAGGGAGTCGGAGGATGGGAAGGGAGGTTATTTGAAATTGGAGAACTCAACCTGCCTTCCCATCCCTCGACTCCCTTCCCAGCCTCTCCCTCTCCCTTCTACTGTTCCCAGCCACCAACCAGATTCATTCCTCCAATTGACCAACCAGGTCGCACTTTCTACCTGTCTTCAACCATCCCCACTTCATTGTTCTGCCCCTGCCACCCCCTTTATCTGCAGCTCCCTCTTCACCCACCCCCAGTCCTGAAGAAGGGTTACACCCTAAATGTTGACTTCTCCACCTCCTGATGCTGCCTGGCTTGCTGTGTTCTTCCAGCCTCCTGCTTGTCTCCCTTGGATTCCAGCATCTGCAGAGTTTTGTCTCTAACCAAGTTCATTCCCCCGGCCCCTCCCCAGCCAGGAGACTATTGATTTGGGATAACCTACTTGGAACTGTATCAATCTGGGGCACCGCACCCAATGTCTGGATATAACACAAGAAAGCTCCACCTAGTTCAGCGTTGTCTCTAACTGTAACAAATTTGCGCTGAGTTTTTGTGACCAGAGTCAATGTAAATAAAAGCTGGACATTCTTGCTGTGTATTCATCGACCCTGACATTAACCATTTAACCAGTAACCATTTAACCAATGTCCATTTAACCAGGACCCATTTAACCAGTGTCCATTTAACCAGTACCTGTTGCTTTCTAAATGGCAGCCAGTTCCTTGTGCGTTGCCAACATTTGCTTGGAATCTCCGCCAGTTTGAGTTTAATTAGAAATTTTTTGTGTTGACCTTTATCGCATGCCTACTGGGAGCCTAAGTACACAAGATTGTACAGTTTTCAGCCGTCAAATAGAACTGTCTCGTCCTCAGTAAAATCGAGGAGGTTGGGCCAGACGTGTTTTCTTCTTCCAAGCTGGCTGATATCTGTGTAGCTAATCCTCAACTTTATTCCTTATACTTCAGTCCCATGCAAAATAATAGAATTAAGACTAATGGATCTGCAGTTGGATTGATTCAGTTGTGTTGCCAGAGTGTGGAACATAAACATACGGAAGGCTTATTGCAATTCTGCAAGTCATTGGTGGGACCGCATCGGAATAGAGTTTTGGTTTCCTTATTTAAAGAAACATTTCAGACAAGGTTCCCTGACTTGATTCTCTATGTTCAAGGGATTGTCTTATGAAGATAGGTTGGGCCTTTGCTCTTTGGAGTTTAGAAGAATGAATAGGGAAACATATAAAATACTGAGGGGGGTTTATAAAAGATATAATGGGACATGGGTGTCACTGGCTGGGCTGGCATTTATCGTCCCTCCTTAATTGCCTTTGAGAAGGTGATGATGAACTGTCTTGGTTGAACCACTGCAGTCCTTATGCTGTCAGCACCTGTACTGCTGTTGGGGGAGTTCCAGGACTTTGACCCAACAACAATGATGGAACGATGACATATTTCCAAATCAGGAGGGTGAGTGGCTTTGGGGGGAAGTTACAGGTTGGGGATGTCCTCATGAATCTGCTTCCCTTGCCCTTTTAGATGGAAGTGGCAGTGGGCTTGGGAGGTGCTGTCTAAGAAGCACTGCTGAACATCTGCAGTGCATCTTGCAGCTGGTACACACTGCTGCTCCCGGGTATTGCTGGTGGAGAGAGTGATGCCAAAGAAACGGGCTGCTTTATATGAGCTTCTTAAGTGTCACGTGACAGCATAGATACTGAGTGGATGTTTCCTCCCCCTGGAGAAATCTAGAACATTTTCAAGATGAGAGGTCTTCCATTAAAGTTGATGGTGAGGAAGAATTTCTTCAGCCGGGGAGCGTTGTTAAGCTTTGGAATTCTTGAACCCGGAAGACAGTGGACCCTGATTATTGAATATATTCAAGTCTGAGTTAGATAGATTTTTGACTGACAAAGGAGTCACAGTTACAGGGCATAGACAGGAAAATGCAGGTAAAGCCACAATCAGATCAGCCATGGTCTTATTTAACAGCCGAGGAGGTTAGATAGACTGAATGGTTGACTTATGATACCTTTCCTTACGTTCCCTTTTTAAATGGCATGGTGGCTCAGTGGTTAGCACTGCTGCCTCACAGCACCAGGGATCCAGGTTCGATTCCCACCTCGGATGACTGTCTGTGTGGAGCTTGCACATTCTCCCTGTGTCAGTGTGGGTTTCCTCCGGGTGCTCCGGTTTCCTCCCAACAATCCAAAGATGTGAATTGGCAATACTAAATTGCCCATTGCGTTAGGTGCATTAGTCAGGCAGAAATATAGGGTAGGGGAATGGGTCTGGGTGGGTTACTCTTCGAAGGTTCGGTGTGGACTCATTGGGCCGAAGGGCCTGTTTCCATGCCGTAGGGAATCTAATCTAATCTAAACACCGACAGTAAAATAAGCATTATCCAATCTGTTGGCACTTTCCAAATTCCAATGATTCCCTCAAAAATGAATCTAGTGCTGCACAACTTTCCTCACCAGGCTTGTTGAATGCTGCCATGGTGACCGTGTTGCCCTGGTGATTTAGCAGCAGTGAGCTGAATGGCCTCATCTCATTAAACTTGTCGGCTTAGGCCCCTTTAAACCTGAGCACAAAATCTCTGCCGATACTTGCATGCAGTGCAGAGATATTGCAAGATATGTCATTGTTTTGATGAAATGTTGAACTAAGGTGTTGTCTGCTCTCTCTGGTGGAGGTAAAAAGAGCTACATGGTATAATCTGAAACAGAACAAGGCTGTTAACCTTGTATACAACATGTCTTTGGTGTCAACTGGAATGTTCAGACTGGTGCTGTAATTTAGCAAGGGTATGAGGGTAAGAGTCGAAAGAATGATTTGAATATGCTGGGCCACATGGTTGAAGCCTGGGCACTGGCAAGAGGCAAAGAGATCCTTTGGAGATCCAGCATTGGACACAAGGGCCTGAATGACACCTTTCTATGCTGTAGGCATTCCCTTATTTTCCTTGACCAATGTCTATCCCTCTACTGGCATGATTATAAAGATTATCTGGTGATGCTCGCGTTGTTGTTTGTACGCCTTTGCACAAGTTGAGTGGTGCATTCCTTGCAGGACATCGATGACTGCACTCCCATTGCTCAGCCAGTCGTGAAATGCTTTGTCTGTAATATTAAGTCAGCTCAAATGAAAGTGGGGCGGAGCACTGACTCAAAGCTA
The DNA here is from genome assembly GCF_047496795.1 of Chiloscyllium punctatum. Classification (NCBI taxonomy): domain Eukaryota; kingdom Metazoa; phylum Chordata; class Chondrichthyes; order Orectolobiformes; family Hemiscylliidae; genus Chiloscyllium; species Chiloscyllium punctatum. The sequence goes on from NC_092758.1 coordinate 80,101,940, forward strand.
AAACTCAAGCGAAACTTGTGATGGGGTTGAAGGAAGACCATAAGGTATAGGAGGAGAAATTAGGCCATTCGGCCCATCGAGTCTGCTCCACCATTCAATCATGGCTGATAGGTTTTTCAACTCTATTTTCCCTCTTTCTCCCTTTGATCCCCTTGGCAATCAATAGCTTATCTATCTCTGTCTTAAATATACTCCATGACCTGGCCTCCACAACCCTCTGTGGCAATGACTTCCACAGATTCACCACTGTCTGGCTGAAGAGAGTTTTAAAGGGTCTTCCCTTTACATCATTTAAAAAAAACATCTGGATGGGTATATGAATAGGTAGAGTTAGAGGAATGTGGGCCAATGTTGGCAAGTAGGACTAGATTGGGTTAGGATATCTGGTTGGCATGGATGAGTTGGACTGAAGGGTCTGTTTCTGTGCTGTACATCTCTGTGACTCTAAGGCTGTGCCCTCAGGTCCTTGTCCTCCTGTCAATGGAAATATCTTCCCAATGTCTATTCTGTCCAGGCTGTTGAAGCGATACGTCTGGTTATAATCCAGCATCAGGGAAGCCGGCAGTACTGCTGGCTGGATGGGATTAGTGACCCTTTAAGTAACTGTGGTGCATGGGTAAGCTGAATACAGGGGAGCAATTCAGCACACCTCAGCATAACACTCTCACACTCATATAAACACCTTTGCCGAAAACGGTCAGAGGATAATGACCGGGAGAAGGAACTGTGGCTGATTTTCCATCCCCTAGTTCCAGGGAATGGGAAATCTGCCCCAGGTGGCAAGGTGGCTTAGTGGTTAGCACTGCTGCTTCACAGTGCCAGGGACCTAGGTTCAATTCCAGCCTTGGGCAACTGTGTGTGTGAGGTTTTGACAATCTCCTGGGTTTCCTCCAGGTTCTCTGGTGTCCTCTCAGAGTCCAAAGATGGTGAAGCTTAGGTGAATTGGCCATGCTTAATTGCCATACTGTTCAGGGATGTGTAAGGTTAGGTGCATTAGTCATGTATGAAGGTCGAGTAGTAGGGGAATGAATCTGGGTGGGTTTTTCTTCAGAGGATCGATGTGGACTTGTTGGGCCGAAGAACCTGTTTCCATTCTGTAGGGATTCTGTAACAACCAGGAGAAGGAACTGCAGTTGATTTTTCCATTCCCTATCTCCAGACTCAATGACAACAAAATGATGGTGCAGGGACAAAGTAAGGAAAGGTTCGAGCAATTTCATAATGAGATTTATTTTATTATTCATTTGTGGGACTTGAGCATCGCTGGCTGGCCAGCATTGATAGCCCATCCCTAGTTGCCCTCAAGAAGGTGGTGGTGAGCTGCCTTCTTGAATCGCTGCAGCCCACTTGCTGTGGGAGGACCCACAATGCCGGTAGGCAGGGAATTCCAGGATTTTGACCCAACGACTGTGAAGGAATGGCGGTGTATTTCCAAGTCAGAGTGGTGGGTGGCTTGGAGGGGAACTTGCAGATGGTGGAGCTCCCAAGTACCTGCTGCCCTTGTCCTTCTGGGTGGAAGTTTTTGTGGGTTGGGAAGGTGCTCTCTAAGGATCTTTGGTGAATTTCTTTGGTGATTTTTTTGAGACGATTGGCCTGTGTTCACTTCACAAGTTATCCTTTCACGAATTCCATGCCAAACCTTTGTTTGAGAAATTTGTTGACTTTGCATACACTTGCGCATGACAGTTAATGACATGGGAGTGGGAAGGAAGAACCGTTTTATTTTCACAGTGAAACTGGCAGTTCCTTTGCAGCCGATTGTTTTCTAGGACTGAATGTTTCCCCACCATCCAGTCCTGATAAGACTCATGCCGTTGTTATAAATACTAATACCTGTGCATTGAGGGCTTCACAAGTTCTCTTCAAAGCTGCATGAAAAATGGCTTTATTTCTTGAAGGAGCAAGCTTCATTCACTCTTTTTGAACTGGTTGCAGTGATGTGATGCAAAAGTAGCCTGAGAAACAGTTCAGTTAGTGATGGGGATTTGCAATGTGTGATCTGTGTTTACTCCATGGATGTGGCCTAATGTCTGAAACAGAATGTGAGCTTCATCTGAGGAGCTGACAGCTTAGACTGACCTGGCCGATGACGTTAATTGTTGCTATCTTCTCTGTGGATGAACCATTTCTTGAAAAGTGTTTGAAACACAATGGTAATGACATCAGCATGGAAACTTTCACCTGGCATCCTGAGTCTTACCTCAACTGGTTGTTCTTCACTTCCTGATGTGAACTGTTTTGTTTGTATTGGAATTATTTCTCAACCAACTTTGCTAAAAAAAAAAGTGAACAATCAGGTCATTGTCATGTTGCTATTTGTGGAAGTTGACAGAGCTGAGATTGGCTGCGTTTCCTGCACTGCGTTTCTGAAAATGTATTGACCGGCTGTGAAGTCTCTAGCTAAGATTCTCCTTGACTCAGCCTAAGCACGGGGAAGGATGTGTTGACTGACTCGGCACTTCCACCACTGAGGAGGCTTGCCGAATCGTGCTTCGGTGATTGGTTTAGAGCTGACTGGTGAGCTTTACTGAGTATCCCGGCCTACTTCTGGCCTTCACAGTGACATCCCGGCTTGCCAGGAGCTGCTGGCCAATCAGAGGCTGGCAACCACTGGATCCCAAAGATTGTCCATCGAGGTGGATCCAATGGCAAGGTGACGAGTATTTTTTAACTCTGCTTCTCGTGAGGGCTTTTGGTCTCAGTGGGGCGAATGGGCCCCTCCCTTCCCAAAACCGAGGCAGGTTGCCTTGGTTACCCAGTCAGGAAGCCAGTCACGTGGAGGAAATCAGGGAGGAGGCTCTCAAATAGTCATGTTTGACAACTGAAGGGCTTTAATTGCTGGCAATTTGATCCCCAGTTGACCTTCCTGCTCATCACTCGCTTTGGAAGGCGGAGAGAAGAGGGGGAAGAATCTCTGTCTAAGGCACAGCGTGCCCAATTATTTTCCCTCTTTGCCTTCTCTTGGAATGTGAAAATTGCACTCTATCTTTTTACTGCTGGGCAACACCTCGGTTTAGCATGATCCACTAGGTCAGCTGTATAATTCTCAATTTGGTTCAATATAAAGTGCTGCCAGTGCTCCACTCCCACAGACATTCTCTGACCAAACATGCAATGAGTTAGCAAGACAAAAAACACTGAGTCCGCCAATAATGTTTCTTGGGGTCTAGATTAGAATGATGCTGGAAAAGCACAGCAGATCAGGCAGCATCCGAGGAGCAGGAAGATCGACGTTTCCCTGCTCCTTGGATGCTGCCTGACCTGCAGTGCTTTTCCAGCATCACTCTAATCTAGACTCTGATCTCCAGCATCTGCAGTCCTCATTTTCTGCACCTCGGCAGACTAGCTGCCCAGAGTCAGAGCTGGTTCCTGTCATGGCCCGATAAATTCTTGACTGGTTCCCTTCTTGCAGCTGAGGCTAAGATCGGTTTTGACATTTTGGTTTGGCTGAGCTCAGAACAGTCTAGGACTGTTTGGTCAAGTGCTCAGTGATTCACTGCTCCTGGCATCTCTTCCTCCTCCTCCAGGTTGCACTCCCAGCTCAAGGCTGTGACTTTATGACAGAACAAGGCGAGGAGACAAGCCCTTGGTGCACTGTAGCTGGCATCAGGATCAAAAACCCCACCCTCTCAAAAGGTTTTTGCCTTTATACGGAACCTTTGTAACCAACTGCTCATTGAAAGGTGGCATTCCGTGGTGGATGGGGGTGTGTCTGTAAGTGACCATTTGAGTGCAGTGATGGAGAGAGGTCTGCGTCCATGTACCTCCCCTCAGTGGGAACTGAAGTAAAAGAAGAGAGAAAGATTGTTTTCACTGGGTCTTGTGGCTGGAGGCCGAGAGATTAGATCCCTAGGAGTACCTGTGAGCAGAGCTGAATGTGAAGAGACACAAGCACCTTTCCCAGCTCTGGGTGGTCTGGCGTAGAAAACAGAAGCAGGTTTCCTCCGGGTAATTCAGCTTCCTCCCACAATCCAAAGATGTGCAGGTTAGGTGAATTGGTCATGCTAAATTGCTCCTTAATGTTCAGGGATGTGTAGGTTAGGTGAATTGGTCATGCTAAATTGCCCCATAATGTTCAAGGATGTATAGGTTAGGTGAATTGGCCATGCTAAATTGCCCATAGTGTTCAGGGATGTGTAGGTTAGGTGCATTAGTCAGGGATAAATCTAGGGGAATGGGTCTGAGTGGGTTACTCTTTGGAGGGTCACTGTGGACATGTTGGGCTGAAGGGCCTGTTTCCACACTGTAGGGAATCTATGATTCTTTGAGGAGTTGGCCATTCCACCCTTTGAACCTGCTCGACTTTTCAATATGATCATCTCACTCCATACCTGTTCCTATCACTTTCTCCCTTTGACCTTTTTTAGCCTATTTCCTTCCTAAAAAAATGTTCATTGGCTTCAACCACTTTGTGTGGCAGAGGCTTCCACAGGCTCACCACTCTCTGAGTGAAGACATTTCTCCTCATCTCAGTCCTAGATGGCCTGGCCCATATCCTTGGACTGTGGCCGCTGGTTTTGGACTCCACAGTCATGGGGAACGTCCTTGCTGCGTTTACACTGTCTAGGCCCATTGGAATTTTATGGGTTTCATTGAGATTGCCCCACCTCCACCATTAAGGTGAGACCTTATCTCGGGACACACCGATGTGCACGCCAGATTTATCCCACAACTGGATCTCTGTTCATTTTAATGGAAAGGCCATTCATTTTTAAAACCTCCTGCTAATTTTAATTCCAGCACTGACATCAAAAATAACAACGTAAAGCTAAGTGAAAGCCTTGAAACCACACTTGGCACTTCACTTTCCGAAATTTTAATTTATGAGGGAAGCGGCAGCAGTAAAAAAAAACACAGTTGAAACAACAAAGCTGGCTGGCTATAAATACGCATGCGGTTTCAACAGTTCCACATTCTAAGAGCTCAGCAGTGAAAATCTTTCAACTCAAGTGGCCGGTGAGAATTTCACTTCCTCTTTAGTTTAGCAGAGCCAGAGATTTCTCTCCTTGGTGGAAACATAGGCGCAATAGGAGCTGGGTGTCCTCTGCAGGTGAGCTGTGTCCGAAAGGTGAACTTAAACAGATCACCAAGCTACAAAGGACTGACCTGACCTGTCTTTTTATTTGACATCCAGATTGTGGGCGGTACCTCTTGCCCCTCGAAGAGCAGGCGATACAAACCGTGGTAGCAGTGGTGTTGTATCCAGTAGTGTTAGTCATTCCTCATTCTGACTCAGTCAGGTCTTACAGAACGACCATGGTCTCTTTATCGCAGCATTGTCTTTCTAATGATTCCCACATTGCACTGTCCCCAGCTGAGAGTCCATTCTGAGTATTAATGGCTATTTCTAGTTACAGTTTGACAATTACAAGTTTGGATCAATTGACAAACAAACGCACGACAGACAAACATAGACACATGTGGACAGACAGGCGCACACATCACATGTAGACAGACATACAGGCACACACCACATACAGACAGGCACACTCAAAGACACACACCATGTACTGACAGGTACAGAGACAAACATACACACAAATCATATACAGAGGCACAGGCATACACAAAGATACATACACCACATGCAGACAGGCAGACAGAGAGAGAGACACGCACACACACACATACATTCATACAGGCACACACAAACATACAAACACACACACACCACTTGCAGACAGGTACACAGAGAGAGACATGCATATACCACATACAGACAGAAGGCGCATACACAGCTACACGTGTACCACACACAGAGACACACACATACATGCCACATACAGACAGGCAGGCACACACAGAGACAGAGACACACACGCACACACACTCAAACATGCCCCAGACAGACAGACACATGCACAAAGACAGAGATATACACACACACGCACACCACACAGGCAGGCAGGCACTCCACACAGAAATACAGACACACCACAGACAGACTCACACAGACAAACAGACCATACACACTGACACTGCTTCCAGAGGAGCCTGTTTTCAGCTCAATGGCAGCACTGTCTCGTCTGAGTGAGAAGGTTGAGTTTCAGACCCACTTCAGTGACTTGAGCACACAATCTAGGCTGGCACTTCAGTGCAGCACTGAGGCAGTGTTGTTTTCTCAGAGCTGCCATGTTTTGGGAGAGGTATTTAGCTAAAGCTTTACCTGCTAGCCAGAGGAGATACAAAAGATCCCATGGTGCTACTTCAAAGAAGGCCAGCAGCAAGATCCCCAGTCTCCTGGACAGCAGTTTCCCCTGGAAAAGAAATGCCATATAACAGAAAGTGATTTGGTCATGTCTCATTTTTGTCGTACCTTGTTGAACACACTAGGGCTATGCTTCCTACGTTGCAATACTTCAGAAGTATTTCATTTTCTGTGAAGTGCTTTGGGACTTCCTGAGATTGTGCAAACATTTCACCAAGGCTGGCTCTTTGGTTCCCCACTTATAATGGACCTCCATTAAAAAGATAATAGGAAGTTAGGTTCCAGACATGTACCAGTCCATTGACCACTGTTTTGAGAACTTTTGTATCCAATATTAGACCTTCAAAATAGCATTACAGGATATTGCTCAAAGTAGCTTGGAAGTTATTAATATCACTGAATTATTTTAACCATTCACCCAGGACTGGTAGGGATGGTGACCCTGACAGGGAAGCGAAAGTGCTTGCCTGCAGTTTTATGAATGGAAACCCATGGTTAGTTCATGGGTTATGAATGACCCGAATTGCTGTCTGCAGCAAACACAAAATGATCCCTCAAAGCTGCAGACTTGTAAGAATGTGCTAACCATGGAACCCACCACATTGCTCAATGAATATGTTTACTGGCTCACGTGGTGGTGAGCTATTTTGGCAGAAGCTCTCTGACTGACATATCTGGCATGAGCTGGGAGGAGCAAGGGAGAACTCTCAATAATTGCTTATCCCTCAACTGCAAAAAAAAGTAGATTGCCAGATCATTCACCTTATTGCGTGCTTGTGGTGTCAGTTGGATACAAACTGGCTGCTGTGTTTGCCTGTAGCCAGTGTCTAAATCATGAAGTTGAGTAGGTGCTTTGGGATGTTTCTGAGAAACAGGGTAAAGTGCTACATCAATGCAAATTATTTAATGTTTCCTGTTTTTAACCAGACACAGTTGGCTCTTTCTCAAAAGTGTTGATGGGTGCAGAAGAAAGAATTGCTTTTCTATAGCACCACTCAAATCCTTGGGACATCCCAAAGTGCTTGCCAGCCGAGGAGGTTTAACCTGCAGTCATCTGTGGAATGTTGGAAATGCAATGGTCAGTTAGAGTATCAAAAAGTTCAACAATGTGATAAATTACCAGATTACGCTTTAGATGCTGTCTGAGGGATAAGTGTTGTCTGCCACAAATTACTCTTCTTCTGTTGTGGGATCTTTGTGCTCACCTGAGAGGGCAAAAGGGGCTTTCATTAATGCCCCCTTCTGAAAGGCGATACCTTTGACAGTGCCACACTTTGCCAGCACTGATCTGAAAAATCAGCGTAGATTACACACTTCCTTTCTGTAGCAGGGTCAGGATCCACAACTTTCAATTGTCGAGGGTAAGTGATGGCCTAGTGGTATTATCGCTGGGCTGTTATTCCAGAGGCCCACACAATGTTCTAGGGACATGAGTTTGAATCCTGCCAAGGCACATGGTGGAATTTGAATTCAATAAAAATCTAGAGTTGAGAGTCTAATGAATTCATTGTCGATTGTCAGGAAAAGCCCATCTGATTCATTTTGAGGATGGAAACTGCCATCCTTACCTGGTCTGACCTACATGTGATTCCAGGAGAAAGTGAGGGCCGCAGATGCTGGAGATCAGAGTCAAAGAGTATGGTGCTGCAAACGCACAGCCGGTCGGGCAATGTCCGAGGAGCAGGAGAGTTGACGTTTCAAGCATAAGCCCTTCATCAGGAATGATGAATCAGACCCACAGTTATGTGGTTGGCTCTTAACCGCCCTCTGGGCAATTAGGGATGGGCAATAAATGCTGGTCTAGACAGTGATGCCCTCTCATTGTGAATGGTTAAAAAAAATTATTGAGCTACAGCTGATGCTCAACTGCCTTGATTAGGAGTCCCATATGTTTGAAACCATTCTTACTTTGTCGATCATATGAGATTTATAGACCCGAGAGGGTAAACCAAATGGCGATTTTTGTCCCTTCTCACTGGTATTTGAGAGGGTAGAAAATAACTAGGGATGACCATCTCCCTGCCGGAGGGAGCACAGCTGTGATGGCTACCATGGTCAAACAGCATGTCAGCCCTCGCTGTTTGCACTCAGAGTGGATGTGGCAACAAAGTTTCCTCTGTCTGGTGGGGAAGGGGTGGAAGTGTCTAAAAGCAACAGGGACACATTCTCAGAATAAAAGGCAAATCACTTTGGACTGAAATGAGGAGGAATTTCTTTGCTCAGAGGATGCGGAATCTTTGGTATTCTTTGCTCCAATCATGTAGTCTGTTCAAGTCAGAGACTGACAGATTTCTAGATATTAAAACTATCAAGGGATACAGGAATAGTGCAGACACAAGCATTGAGAAATATCAGTCATGGTGTAGTTGAATGGTGACCAGCTGAAGGGCCGAATGGCCTACTTCCTCTCCTATTTCTTATGTAGAATTGTATTTTGGGTGAGTATGTGAGGGATTCCCTGTGCAGCTTTATATATATATATGTGCTTCTGAGACTGGGTTGACGCAACATTTGGGAATTCGGTAAATCCTGTCATATTTACACCAACGTTGTTTAATCATAACAGGGCCTGCGTAATGGTGTCAACATTGTTATTCCTTTTGTACGAAATTTGAAATCAGATCAAATTCACATACAAGTTCTTTAGTACTGGTCCTTTTTTTTTAATTATCTGCTTGGCTAGTGACCAAATTGCAAAGAAGCTGGAAATCAATAGCAATAAACTGAGCAAACAGACACAGCCAGCACAAACTGCAGCACATGTTTACCTAAAGCCAACCTTATCCATCTTAATATAAGCTGGGGCCAGCACAGTGAGTGTTGAGGCTGCCCAGCCACTTGTCTTATAATCGCCCCTGTTACTGGACAGGAAAGCTCTTATTGAACAATGAGTGCCCTGCATTGCACAAGTGAGGATGACTCAGAAGAATTTTGACGTTGCTTTTGCTGCTGACAGTGGGTTTTTTTTTTGCTGCCTTCATCGTTGCTTTCACTTTTCCGATTGGGACTCTGATCTCTTTATTCTAGCCCATTGAGTTCACATTGTTACCTCTGTGATGTGCCCCGTACAGTTCCTCCCTGTTTCACTGACTGGGCTACGACTCCCCTCCGGCTACTCTGTCGGTGCAGGTTAAAGTTTTGATCGAGGTGGACGTGTCCTCGGATGAAGAAATTCCACGGATCTGTCCTCGCCTGATTTGTCAGCGTAGCCTTTGATCTGTCCTGTCCTATCCAGTGGGAATGATTGCTCCATGGAAACAGAATTGAGTCCCCCTTCATGACATTACAGACCTTGGTCAAATTGCCCTGAGCCAGTCACTCATCATCCTCCGATATAAATGGAGGATTTACACTGTAATGTCACAGACAACTTATAAGGCATTTTATAACACTCAGGAAAACTGTAAAGCAGAGACATTCCTAAAATAATTGAATTACACAAAATACATTACACAAAAGCTGACTTGTATATATGGTTCAAGGAACAATATGTCTTTAACAGGGTGGTTTGGTTATATTTCTACATGAAGGGTTGTAGATAAGAAATGGGTTCTGATTTTCCATTTGTGTTCACTTAACAGAAACAGCCATTTCTCAGGTATTCAGTGAAGTGATGGTGACTGGGGACTGGTGCTTGTGTGCATTCCTTCAAAATGAGTGAGACTTTAACGCAGTGAGCACTGGGTATGGTCTCTGAAACATAAAACAGTTACACAGACTCCCTCTCCGTCTGAAGAACACCCAGTGGCTGGCAGAGAGCAGGTCAATAAATCTCACTCAGTCAAATCGATGTCCCCTAACAAAAGCACTCGATCTATTAAAACAACCTGAGGGAAATCAAGTATGAATCCTGGCAAGAGTCGGCTGATTCCTGCTGGCTTAGTGGTAGGGGCCAGGTAATTACTGTCAGAAGGCCAGGCTAGGAAGGAAAGAGATATTAACCAGGAAATCCCTCTCCTGATCAATATCCGGTGAATCCCATTCCTGATCACTGTCAAGTCAATCCCTGTTTTGATCAGTATCCAGTGAATCCCTCTCTTATTGCTATCCAGTGAATCCCATTCTTGATCATTGTCCAATGAATCCCGATGATTGTTACTCAGTGAATGTCACTTCTCATCACTTTTCGGTGATTCCTGCTCCTGATTACATTCTGGTGAATCCCACTCCTCTTTACTATGTGGTCACTATCCAGTGCATTATGCTTCTTATCTGTATCTGGTACACTCTGCTCTTGATCATAATTAGTGATTATGCAGTGAATCCTGATCCTGATCAATGTTCAGTGACTATCCAGTGAATCCTGCTCCCCATCACATTCCAGTGACTATCCAGTGAATCCCACTCCCCGTCACATTCCAGTGGCTGTCTTGTGACTCCCGTTCCTCATCACTGTCCAGTCTCCCATTCCTCATTACTTTCCAGTCACCCCCATTGGAAGCTGGGTGAGAGCAGAATTGGACTTGTTATGACCCCACCCACTCCTCCTTCTCCTCCTCTTCCTCCTCCTTGAAGACTATCTGCCCACCCGAGAAGGGAACTGAAGAAAAAAATAAATTTTGAAATGTGGGTGAGGCCCAAAATTTATCGCCTGTTCCCAGTTGTCCTGGGAAGACAGTAGTGGGACCTTCTCAAACTGTTTGACATGTCTTGTTTTGCCTCTTCTGCGAGTGGTTAAGAGCGAGCTTCGTTAGTTTGGATTGACATCACATGTTGGTCAGACTGAGTCAAAAAAGCATGTTCCCTCAAGTGAACCAGCTTGATTTTCGATTATAAAAATCTGACAGCTTTACCATCACTGTTACACAAAGAACATAAGGACTAGGAGCAGGGGTAGGCCGAACAGCCCTTTTGAGCCTGCTGCGCCATTCAATAAGATCATGGCTCATCTTTTTGTGGCATCCGATCCACTTACCCCGCACTCTCACTGTACCCTCAATTCCTTTACTGTTAAAAAAAAACTCCCTTAGCTTTAAAAACGTTGACTGAAGTTAAACCAGCTTTTTAATTTCAGTTTTTTAAGAAAAAAAATTTGTAGTTTTTGAACAGCGATAGTGGGATTTGAACTCTTAATCTGTGGGTGATTAGTTCACCACTGCCAAGATTACAGCGATAGTTGTCATGTTATTGCATTCCTGTATGTCTCAGTTTCTGGTCAATGGAACTATACTAAATGATGACCAGTGCAAAAATGCAGCATTGAGAAATATACTTAAACTGAGCCTGCCTTATCGCCGCTCAGTGGTTCCTGACCACATCAACCCCCTTCCCTGTGTAAGAAGCTGAAAACAGTTACATTTACAAGCTGTCTTGACAGCCTCACCAGCAGACTGCAAGCAGATGAGATAATGGTGAAGGGGGAGGGAAGAGGGGAACAGCGGGAGAAAATTGAGGAACAACATGCAAATACCAAACCACATCACTTCTGAGCAAGCCTTCACTCTGCCAGGTGGCTGTGACCTAGATTCTGGTGTTAACTGTGTGTGTGTGTTGCATCAGGCCATCAATGCAGGATCTCCAGATTTCAGTTCAGCATCACATACTGTTCCTCAGTTACTGTCTGTGCAGGAGACAGCGTCTGAGAGAGTACTGGGAGATGAGGAGAAATGGTTTCTTTTTGTAAGGTGTGAACTCTGCTTCAGAAGGTGGCGTAAGGGGCGAGTGACTTGGAATGTTTCAAAGGTAGATGGGTTCTTGCTGGACAAGTGGATCCAAGCTTATTGAGGTTTGACAAGAAAGCCAAGTTTGAAATATAAAGGAATCAGCCATGATCATATTGAATGGCAGAGCAGGTCGAAAGGGGCTGAATGGCCTTCCTCTGCTCCTGTTTTCTACCTTCACAAAATCTATTATAGTGCACATTACAGTGCTCCATTACAATACTCTATTATATTGCACCATTACAGTGCTCCATTACACAACTGTGGTCAATGGCTACAGCCTTGCTAACTTCGTTCAACCTGAGCATCGAACCCCTGCTGCCTCTGTGACTTGGTGCTTTACATTACAGTATCTCACTGGGCTGTTGAGGAACTCCCTTGCAGATTGCTGTATTACTGCAAGGTCTGAGACTTCCAGTGGTGGGCATTTGAGCCTTTTGCAAAAGAAAAAGATGATTTGCATTTGCATAGCACCTTTCAGAGCACATTCCCCCCCACCACCACCACCATAGGCAATGAAGGACATTTGAGGTGTTGACATTGTCACAATGTGAACACCATAGGGATGAGTGTGCAAGCAGCAACTCCCTTAAACAATAATAATTTCAGTGATGTTTGTTGAGAGATACAAATTAGCTAAGACACAAGGGATAACTGCCCTGCTGTACCTAGAAGCAGTAATATGTGATCTTTTGCATCCACTTGAGACCACAATCAGGCTCCTAGTTGAATATCTCACTTGAAAGACATATGTCCTCAGAGCTGCACTGGAGTGTTAGCTGAGACCTTACACATGAAACTTGAACCTCGAACCTGGAGGCAATAATGCTGGTTCTGAGGGACAGCTGACCTGGCTGCACTGCACTGGTGCATGGTCACAGCTCTTTGAGGATTGCTAAATGTGATGCTATTTTACACCTGCTTTATCTTCCTGTGATGGATCTATGCACAATGACCAGCCTGTGTGAGCAGAGTGAGTATTGAGAGACAGTCTACAGCAGGGAAAGCACAGCCAATGATTGTTCCTTTAACACCTTCCACTTCATTCTTGAAGAAGGCCAATTCTGTTGCCTGTTCTGTTATGATGTTCTCTCATAGTACACCATTACTTTGCTTTGTTGTGATGCTCCATTACAATAATCTATTATAGTGCACCATTACAGTACTTTGTTATATTGCACCATTACAATATTCTGTTATAGTACACCATTACATTGCTCCATTACAATACTCTGCTATATTGCACCATTACAGTGCTCCATTACAATACTCTGTTATATTGCACTATTACAGTAATCTGTTATGGTGCACCATTATAGTGCTCCATTATAATACTGTTATAGTGCACCATTACAGTGCTCCATTATGATACTCTGTTATAGTGCACCATTTCATTACTCCATTATAATACTCTGTTACAGTGCAACATTACATTGCTCCATTGTAATACTGTTATAGTGCACCAATGTAGTGCTCCATTATAATACTGTCATAGTGCACCATTACAATACTCTCTTATAGTGCACCATTGCGGTGCTCCATTATAATACTGTTATAGTGCATCATTACAGTGCCCCATTGTAATACTATTATAGTGCATCATGACAGTGCTCCATTATAATACTGTTACAGTGCACCATTACTGTGCTCCATTATAATACTGTTATAGTGCACCATTACTGTGCTCCATTTTAATACTCTGTTATAGTGCACCATTACACTGCTCCATTACAATACTCTGCTATAGTGCACCATTGCAGTGCTCCATTTTAATACTCTGTAATAGTGCACCATTACACTGCTCTATTACAATATTATATTGCACCATTACAATACTCTGTTATAGTGCTCCATTACAATACTCTGTTATGTTGCACCATTACAATAATCTGTTATGGTGTACCATTATAGTGCTCCATTATAATACTGTTATAGTACACCATTACAGTGCTCCATTACAATACTCTGTTATAGTGCATCATTTCATTACTCCATTATAATACTCTGTTACAGTGCAGCATTACATTGCTCCGTTATAATACTATTATAGTGCACCGTTGTAGTGCTTCATTATAATACTCAGTTACAGGATGCACCATTACAGTGCTCTGTTACAGTGCTCCATTACGATGCCAAGCTACTCCATGGGTGCACTTGGCTTTTACCTTGTGTTCCAGTCATTGGCGACATAAAGGGTTACTGTTTCCCAGAACGATCACTTACTTACCAGGCATTGGTACCTTAAGAGAAGTGGCCCTTCCAACACGACTAACATGGCAACCATTTATCCCTCAACTGATGCGTTAAATAACAAATCTGTGTGTTGCTTGTGAGAGTTTACGATGCTTAGACTGGCTCTCCCCTGCTCCCTTCAAGGCAACATTGTCCACGTTTCAGAAGTGCTTAATTGGCTGTGAAAAGCATTGGGATTTGCTGAGGAGGTGAAAGGCACTGTGTAAATTTGAGTTCTTCCTTTTAATATTTACCCGACAGCCCGATGCCAGTATGCATTAATGTAAGGTGCAGAAGTCATAAACCCAGTCAGATTCATTGACTGCAAGCTTGTCTCTGATATTGTGCTCTATAGATTTCATTCATTCCATCAGTGGCGTTAGGGGGGCTCGGGAGGGGGTGCTGGTATTCAGTGGTCCTGTTAGAAACACTACGCATTGTTCATAGGTTTAGTAATGAGGGCTCGATCGCAGTATAATGGCCTCCCCTCAATTTGCATTATCGTAAAGCAGTCGGTTGTAGAAATTTCAGACCCATTATGTCTGACAGCAGTTATCTGATCTGCTTCTCTGCAGTGTGTGAGTTCCAGTAAACCATGTCTTATTGTCTGACCTTTTCATTTTCCGCCGAAAAAGAGAGATCAGTTCCTCGAATGTAATCGAGTGAGCTACAAGGCAGGGTACAGGGAAAATGCGTGCTTTGAAAATCCAAGCATGCGGGGAACAAGATGCTTTAAATCAATGCCATTTATCTTCTGGCTTGCCCCAGCAAAACCAACGCTGGGCTCATTTCGAGGCGAGGTAGCTGATATAAGTATATTGTCACAATGTTCAGTGAGCTGTGAGACCATGGGAACACATGTTCTTCTGCTACTCTTTTATATCTAATTTTTGATGAAGTTATTACAGGTAGTGTCACTGTTGAATAGAGTGCAGACAATGATCGTGTTAAATAGTGGAACAGGGCATGTTTTCATTGGAAAAGTAATAAAGTGCTTTTTCGCCCCTGCTCTTGGCTGCACAGGAGGATGCTTTGACCCCTGGCTGACCTCTCTAATGATGCTCTACCAAAGCGTGCCTCTTCCCCTTGAACACACAGCTAAACTGAATCACAATCCTTTATTATATTTTTTCCAAATTGGTTCAATTTGATAGTGATTTGGCCTGCGTTTTGCAGATCTGTAAAACTTCTGGGGGTCTCTGTTCAGACTGAATGCACAGGGGATAGAGAGAGATATGGAGGAGGCCTGTTCATCCTGGAACGATTCTGATCTTTGTTTTTACCGGGTACAAGACCTACGGAAAGTTAATGGCTTTTGCGTTTATCGTAAGGGAGCTCAGAGGGTGGGGAGACTCCAGCCGATGCAACAACTGCCTGAGTGAGGTTGTGTCAGAGGAAGACTTGAGATAGGCGCTCCCAAGTGAAGCATGTTAAAGTTAAAGCGACAGCAGCAATTTTGCGCCAGATTGATTCTAACAGTTTGCAAATAGACCTCAACTCGCCGTGTATCAAGGAGAGTCTCCCATGTTGGTGAGGAGTGGAACGATGCTCCCATGTGGCTGTTTTTTTAACTTCAGGGTACCCTTTCTCAGCCCAGTAGAATGTGGGTGAAGCTTGATTTTTCAGAACTTCTGTTGCTCTCCGCTTTCACTGCCCCCCACCGGTGTTTAATTCCACGGATGTCAGAAGCCTTCCGGCTCCTCACCCAGTCGCCCATTCTTAAATCTGCTGTAGAATCAAAAATAGTTAGAGACAAAGAAACTGCAGATGCTGGAATCCCAAGTGGACAGGCAGGAGGCTGGTGGAACACAGCAAGTCAGGCAGCACCAGGAGATGGAGAAGTCGACGTTTCAGGTGTAGCCCTCCTTCAAGGATGGCAGTGACACGGCAGGAGGTCCATTTGGTCCACTGTTGGCACGGCTTCCCTTCAATGATTCATCCAGTTCTTTTTCGAACCTTCCAGCTCAGCGAGAGCCTCAACCTGAGCTACAAATCTCCTCAAAACTCGCTAACGCCACTATTTTCAATCTGCATCCACCACACATTCAAATAGTTTGCTTTAGATTAGAACCGCTCGCTGTGTAAAATTGTTTTTCCTCCTTTGTCTTTTGCTAATTACTTTCCACTTAATGGGAACAGTTGCTCTGCCCACAGCTTGCTTTTGAACGCCTTCTATTGAATCTCCCTCTGACTGTTCCTTCTCCAAAGAGAAATGTTGGTTTCTGCAATCTATCCACTTTGCTGATCCCTCAATCCCACAATCCAATCTCCCAAAACCTTTCTGCCTCCCTCCCTGAAGACTTCTGATCCTTCCAAAGGTGTGGTGACCAGAATTATGTCCAGTTCCCCAGTTGCAGCTGAGCCAGCATTCCGCAGTCGTTTAACATCTGTTTCTTTTTCTCTGATATTGTGTGCAGTTCTGGTTCTGGTCTGTCTCCCATCAGAAGGATGTTGTGAAACTTGAAAGGGTTTAGAAAAGATTTACAAGGATGCTGCCAGGGTTGGAGGGTTTGAGCGAAAAGGAGAAGCTGAATAGGCTGAGGCTATTTTCCCTGGAGCATTGGAGGCTGAGGGGTGACCTTATAGAGGTTTGTAAAATCATCAGGAGGATTGATAGGATAAATAGACAAGGTCTTTTCTTCCTGGGTTGGGGAGTCCAGAACTAGAGGGCATAGGTTTAGGGTGAGAGAGGAAAGATATAAAAGGGACCTAAGGGACATATTTTTCACGCAAAGGGTGGTGAGTGTATGGAATGAGCTGCCAGAGGAAGTGGTGGAGGCTGGTACAGTTAACAACATTTAAAAGGCATCTGGATGGGTATACGAATAGGACGCATTTGGAGGGATGTGAGCTGGGTGCTGGCAAATGGGACTAGATTAGGTTCTGGTCGGCATAGAGAAATTGGACTAAAGGGTCTGTTTCCATGCTGTACATCGCTATGACTCTGATAATGAGGGCAGGAAGATTGTCATGTTGAAGGCACTGCAGTCAAAACTCTTTTCTCACCCAGTGTCTGGAGATCCAGGACTGAGAAGACAAGTTCATCACTCCCTGGGTCATGGACAACCCGAGCCCAGCAGTGGTTGCCATTTCAGTGTTATCACTCCAAGCTGGGGCTTGCCTCTCGGTATGGTTGAGCTGCCACATCCAGCTATCTTCTGAAAGGTTTGCTGTGCCCAGGCCCTGTGCTGGGGGGTTGGTAGACGGCTTGTAAATCCTCAAAGCTGCAGGAAGTTGGAGACAAGTACAAAGCAGCTTCAAAAATGCAAAGCTACGTAACACTAGGTTTTTATTGTGAATGTTAACAGTGAACGTTGATAAGATATCAAGCCATGTTAGACATCATAGCCAAACTTAATCTTGACTTACTGCTCGGTTCAGTCTGCGGTGGTTATGAGCTGGAGCCTCTGAATTTCCTTGCTTCTTATCCATCACATAACCGTCCTGATTTATTAGGTTCAGTACAGCTAACATACTCTTAGCAATGAAGACAATGCATTTATTCACAAATAAATAATTGAATGGAGTAGCCAATATAAACGACACAATGCAAATACAAATGTCTGCACAATGGGAAAGTGCATGATATGTTTGTAGATCTTTGTAAGAATGTCTTCTGATTGAGTTGGCAGTCATTGTTACATAGCTAAATGATTGTCTTGGGGTTGTCAATCCAATCTCTTTTCATTCTATTCCACTCAATTCATTGTTCATCCTCAGGCTGTACTTACTTCTTGCCTCCTAACTCTTGTTCACTTCAGTAACTGTGTGTTCAAAAAGCAGCCCTGGACTGTGTGAAGCCCTTTGTACATTTTACATGTCAGAACCAACACTTCTGCTCTTGATGTATAGGTTCCCAGACAAACTGAACAATTTCCCTCATACACGCATCCAATTGACAATAGAAAACAGATGTCACTGGGACAATGAAGACTATCCGGGCCATCTGGTGGGAGATATGAACACTTTTGCATGTTCACATTGAACATACAAGCTTTCACAACATAACAAACTAGTTCTTTATAGATCAAAGGAGCAACACCACTAATTAAATCAAGGAAACAAACCAAAAGACTCCAAAAGACAAAATTTCAAATTGGATTGTTTTACCCAATTTAATTACCAGCATTATCCTTTCATCTAAAAGGACAGATTCTTTTATAGCAAAAATAACAAAAAAAAGAGAATTACTTATTTCCCACAGAGCGAGAAATTCAATAGTCTTTTGTTTCAAGAGCTGCGCATTTTTTCTACTCATTAAATAGTTCATATCCCTTTAAACAGCCCACAACCCCTCCCCCTCAAAGAAAACCCATGCCAAATATCAGCAGGAATATTTTGAGGATGTTAATTGGGATATAGCAGATTGGAAATGTGGAGTCAGGCTGTTAGTAGCCCCCAATACTTATCCAGTGGCCTGACGTTGGAACCTGCAAGGAACTGGACTCAGTGCAGGAAGTGAACATGCCAGCAGCTAAAGGTCATTTTTAAACTTAACAAATGGCCACAACCTATTTTCCCCTTAATTGAGAAGTACATTTGAACATCAGCAACTTTGTCCACAGAAAAGGATATTATTAAGCTCTCTATGTGGGTACTCAGCACTTTAAAGCATTCACTGACGTCGTAGGACATAGTCCTTACTTGGCTGTTCCTCCAAACTGGTCTTTCTCACCAGAACTTTCTTTATTGAGTGCCACATTCCCAAACTATGAGTTTTCTGGAGACATTGCTCGTGGCAACACAGTGCTGGGAATGATGGGACGTGAATTTGCACTCACAAATTCCCGAATGTGGGATTGTGCAGTTTGGGGCTTTGTGTTTTGGAAGACAGACTGAAGGATGTATATTGGAATCGCTGGGCCAGGGGCCTCACACTGTCAAGGTGCAAAGTGTTGATAACGTCCACTTTAATGAGAAGTAGAAAGAACCTGCATTTCTGTAGCACCTATTGTGACCTGAAGACGTCAAAAGACACTTTGCGACTGATTAACTACTTGTTAAGGTGTTCTGTCTGTGCTGTTGTAATATTAGTTTTGTGCACAGCTTCCACAAAACAGCAAAATGGTAATCTGCACTAATGATGTTGGTTGATGAATAACTAGGGGGGGATCAGTTTGTGATGTCGACCATGTTGGATCAATTCCTGCACTAGCTGAGATTACTGCTTCTTGATGTCTCCTCTTGCCTGAGATGTGGTGACCCCCAGGTTAAACCACCACCTCTCTCTCTCTGTCACTCTCTGTCTCTCTCTCTTTCTCTAATGAAATAGCAGCCTATTGGTCTGATAGAATCATGGTGACTTTACCTTTACTTTGATGAGGAAATAATGGCCGAGACTCTGGGGGCAGGTTCTGTGCTCTTCTTTCAATTAGGATCTACTGGACGTTTAGGATCTACTGGAGAGGAAAGAGGATGAAAGTCACAAGGGAACCCACAGCCATGGGGGCCGTCAGTGCATTCAAGGGAATGGAAGTGCCTTCATTTGCTTTCTGCTTTGGATTGCCTTTGCAGGGTTAATCTTTTGCACTGGGTAGGATGGATGATGAGGCAGCAGCGTCGATTCTTAGCTCCACCCACCAAGAAGAGAGACTTGGAGAACAGATCTGCTGAGGGTCAGGGGGCAACAAGTGACTGGACTTGTGACTCCGATGTGCAAGATGAAAAGACTGCCTGGTCCCTCAAGCCAGAGTGCTGCATCACTGTGAACTGACACTAGCTCGATCCCATCCTCTTGATGTCAGAAACCATTGTCCATCCACGATGTGTATGCGTTTGCGAATGCTCGAGTATAGAGTGATATCTGTTATCCTGTGCAAGCTACTATAAAAGAATTGTGGAGGTAGATAGCAAGCAAAACCCTGAGGCATCTGTGTGACCCACCATTTGCGATTTTGATGTTCGTTTTCCAGCCTCTACCCCAGCCTAGTTCTCGACATGTGGTGCATTGTGGTTAAAAAAAACTGGTGATAATGACACATTGAGTGGGAAAAGCCACATAAGGTGAAAAGCTATAAGGATCTGAGGTGATAAGACATTAGAAGTAGCACATGGAGTGGGTAAGGCTATCAAATTAGGGGAAAACAGGATTTTACAGCAACGAGAATAGAAAATGCAAAACTTGATTAATACCACAACTGATTGGATTTTAGGCTTTATGAACAACTTGTGTTTTTATCGCTCTTTTGAGAGGTCCCAAGGTGCTCCACAGCAGCGTTAGCAAATGATATTTGTCATCAAACCATTGTTGCTGAATCAAAATTCTGGAGAGCCAGCACTTGGAGGGTACCTCCTTAGAAAGACCAGCTCTTCAGTTTGCTCCCCAGCACTTTCCCAAGACTAACAAGTGATGGGCGATCTTCCCGGCAATGTCCACATTCTGCGAATGAATAGGAAGAGGTGATATTAGGGTAGGTGACCAAACGAGCTCAGTTTTAAGAAATGTCTTAAAGGAAGGGTGAAAGATAGAGATTTTCAACGCTTTAAGTTCCAGTTTGCTGAGTGGGAGCTACATTGGAGCATTCAAACTGGAATTTAGCAAGAGGCGAGAACTTGGCAAATGAGCAAAACTTCGAGGGTTGGAGGAGTTTCCAGACATAGGGAGGAATGAGGCAATGGAGGGATTTGAAAAGAAGGATGATACTGAAACAACCATTGGAAGGGTGTTGAAGCAATCAGGACAACGCAACATCAATTCACTCAGAGACGCCTTGTATTTCAATTAAGCATGACCTCAATCACTTTGGTAAATATTCAAAGGATTTCATTGTTAACCCAGTGGACTGCTTCATGAACATACTTTCACAGTCAACAAGTCCTGATGTGGAACTTGACTCCAGAGCATCTGTCTGGTGTTAGGGGCACTATCACTGAACCACAAGACTTCCACTGCCTGCAGTGAGAATATAAGGACGTGAAGAAATTGATCTGTTTGATTAGTTCTCTGATCACACAGAAGGTTTTGATGCTTGTGGAATACACTACTAGGGTTAGTGATTGAAACAGACATTGTATCAATGTTGTAGTTGCAAGATAGAAGTGGAAAGGGGATACGGGGATGAGGATATCACATGAGGGTAGGGTTACTGCTTAAATGATGAATAAACATCATCAAAGGACTGAAAACTGAACGAGCCACAGATGCTAGAAATCTGAAACAAATGCAGAAATTGTTGGAGAAGCTCAGCAGATCTGGCAGCATCTGTGGAGAGAAATAAGAGTTAATGTTGTGGGTCCAGTGACACTTCACCAGAACTGATTTGATGAATAAACGTTATCGGGGCCTGGTTCGACTGAGCAACCTTTCCATGTTGAAATTTTAATGTGTTTTAAGATTCTTTCCTGGGTTTCATTGCGGGTCCCTCGGTTCACTGATGTGAATTTGAATGGATCCAGCAACGTTGTCTTAACTTTGCTTATGAAGCAGGCAAAACTGTTGGTGACTTCTGGGACAGATAGCAGATCGGTGACTTTGGAATCACCAGTGTGTTGCAACCCTCCTGCTGAAATTGGAGACCTCATCTGACTGAAGCTCGTGTCCTGAGTTGTCAATGCCTCCCAGGGTTACCAACCCTCTGGAGTCTCTTGGTATTAAACATCGATCTCCAGGCACAACAAGAGAGAATGGGCATTTAGAAGCGGATTGTTATTATTTATTTTCAAAACATTTATTAATGAGTTTAACAACATTAGATGTGAGGAAGGGAGGCTGTTTGACTGACACTTGAGAATTGACCAGGCAGGCAACGATGTGTTTGCTTTGCTCTTGATGGGCAGTGGAATGTTACCATAGTAATGGATGTGTCGAGCAACGGGATGTCACTGGCTTGAGGTGGAATTAATTTGGGAGTCTGGGCATTATGGAGAAGACGGGTGGGGGGGAGGAGGTGGAGGGGGGTGTGGGTGGGGTGCAGGGTGGGTGCAACGAACAGGATGTCGAGCACGGTTACAAATGTAAAGCCCCCGCCTCTCAGAACCTGCCTGCATTTCAAAGAGCAAGTTCAAAACAAGTTGACAGGTGATGCCTGGAACCTTACAGAGGCTGCCACCTTCACCCGCAGACTCTGTGAAGGCGTGCAGCCAACTCGTGGCATTCCTCTTCTCTTCTGCTAGCCCCTCACATGTGCTGTACCACACTCCCAGCACACTTCCTGTCTGATGCCTGAATAATACAGGTTGCTCTGCTATAGCGCGCTTTTGGTCAGCACGATTGCCTATAACATGATTGACGGATTGTGGACGTTGTTTGGATAACACGATCTCCCCACTGAATGGGTACAGTGATTTTCTGTCAGTGATCTTCGACAGCGGTTTCCTATTGCGGGATTTTCTGTAGCGCTGGGTTGTAGAGGAACACAACCATCACGTTATAGCAGAGCAACCTGTATTATTCAGACAACAAAACAATTCCATGCACTTGGTTGTTTTAACAGGCTCAATAGCTTGTCAGTTTGTGATAGTAATGGATGAGCTTCTGACTGGTACACCGCCTTCCCCCCCAGTGATAGCGAATGCTGGTGTAATGACATTAACCTGATGTTATCGTGCCATATTTGACATTTATGCGAGACGTTTTTTTTTCCTTATGCTCATGGAATGTGGGCCTCACTGGCAGCATCCATTGCCTTTCCCCAGTTGCCCAGAAGGGCAGTTGAGAGTGAACCACATTACCGTAGGTCTGGAGTTCGATGGAGGCCAGATCAGATAAGTATGGCAGATTGCCTTCCTTCAGGGACATTAGTGAAGTGGATGGATTTTTTTTAGATTAGAGTAGATTAGATTAGATTACTTACAGTGTGGAAACAGGCCCTTCGGCCCAACAAGTCCACACCGCCCCGCCGAAGCGCAACCCACCCATACCCCTACATCTACCCCTTACCTAACACTACGGGCAGTTTAGCATGGCCAATTCACCTGACCTGCACATCTTTGGAGTGTGGGAGGAAACCGGAGCACCCGGAGGAAACCCACGCAGACACGGGGAGAATGTGCAAACTCCACACAGATAGTTGCCTGAGGCGGGAATTGAACCTGGGTCTCTGACGCTGTGAGGCAACAGTGCTAACCACTCTGCCACCGTGCCGCCCATATTTCTACGACAATCAGCATTAGGCGGGCTTTCAATCCGAATTTTTGTTGCGTTTAAATCTCACCATGTTCCGGGGTGGGGTTTGAACCCATGCCCCCGTAACATTAGAGTCAGTAGATGTGAAGCTGAAACAGCACAAGCATTGGGCCGAAGCATTGACATTCCTGCTCCTTGGATGCTCGTCTGACCGGCTGTGTTCTTCCAGTTTCAAATCTCATTGACTCTGACTTCCAGCATCTGCTGTCCTTCCTATCTCCCCCATGACATTAGCCTGGGCTGCTGGGTGACATTACCACAATGTCACCCCATCGAGCCCGCTCACCTGACTGGTCCTGTAAAATCCAATCCTGTGAGAGAACAGGACCTCAACTACGTTCCAATGGAGTTGGAAATCTGAGCACCACCTGATGCCAGGACACATTGTGACAGACTGCACTAATCTGCAATCGAAATCCTGATTTAGGATGATTTACAGCGCACGACAGCCAAGTAGTGTAAGTCAGACTCGCTTCTGTACTGCACCCCTCAACAGAAAAACGATGCGTCTAAATTCGTTTTTTTTTCCAATTTCCCCTCTGACACAGTGGGACCTCTTAATAATGTTGAATGTTTAGAAAAATTCTGTTATTTTGGCAGTTTCGAAGTGGATCAGCCAAAAATATTAGGGGGATGGAAGGGGAGAGAAAGGCAATCTGTTTCATTCCAGTTTGGAAATAATGCAGATGTTATGAGAATGTGCCAGATTATCACATGTATTGAATTAACAAATGTCAGGCTAACAAGTCACTATTGTTTCCTGGGTTCGACTTCACCATTGGCCCTGCCAAATTGTTAGTTGGTTTATATTGTACTCAGGATATGGTATAGCTATCAAGGATGAAAAATTATTGTACCCTGTCAAACGAAAAGTCTCTCTCATCAGCTAGCACAAGTTATATTTCAACGTTGACAATCTCAAACAAAATACGCCCAGCCCGCTTCGAATAAAATTAATTTTGACTCTGTGTATTCTCCCTTTGTATCCTGAACGTAGGGACAGGAGGCCATTCATCCCCTCAAGCTCAGCCTGCCAGCCAACTAGATTGTAGTTAATCACCCTCGCTTACCTGCCTTAATTCCATAACACTAAATGCCCGTATCCAACAAATGCCAATTTAGACACTGCATTGCCCTGTCACCTGTAACCTTTTGTGAGAGGAAGGTCCAGATTCCCAGTGAGCTGGAGGTTGAGGTGGATTTCTATGGACACCAGATCTGGCATCTCACTCAAATGGTTCTCATTCACGCGTAAGCTTCATCAGTAAGCTGTTCCACTGTGGAATACATCATAGGCTAAGGCCCATCCTGCCCTTCATCTGATGATCCCCTCCCCCCCTAGACAACGGGCATTCACGTCACCCCTGCCCCCGGGCTGTCAGGAGATCAGGGGGGCTGGGGGGGGGGGGTGTTGTGGGCTGGCTGCTCGCCAGTCATCACAGTGCCATCCCGTGCGGTGGCCGTTGCTGGGACTGCAGCCTGCCACCTGACCTCTCAACCTTCCCCGCCATCAGGAGTGTGATTGGAAGATATTTGGGAGGTTCTGCCAGGATTAGGCCTCCCGGGAAACCCTAGGTGGAATTAGCATTAGTTCATTCAAATACATCGTTACACACTTCAGAAAATGGCATTTCGCAACATTGCAGATGAATTTGAGGTGGATTTTAAGAGCAGTGTGTTTTAAAAGTTGGACCACTTAGGTCCCCATTGTTCTTCTTCAATAAGTTGTCTTTAGTATTTTTCTGAGCCTCTAATACACTAATGGATACTTAGCAAGTGCTGGATATGTCAACTACTCCACTCATTGTCACTGTACTGTGCAAGCACGAGATGGGAAGAGGTGAATTGTGTGCGTTTTGTGTTTTTCTCAGTTTATAATTCCTCTATGTTTAGCCAATACTCCAGGATTAGTCTGGAGTTTCCCAGAAGTGGAAGTTAATCCACTGGACGCAGGACACTGGCTGCAATCCTGGAGAAAAATTACAGGGTCCTTTAAAATGGACGTAAAGGCAAAATACCTTAGATACTGGAAATCTGAAACAAGCGCAGAGCATACTGGAGAAACTTAGCAGGTCTGGCAGCACCTTTGGGGAGAGACTGCTTTGACAAAGAGCTGTTCTGGACTTGAAATGTGAACTCTGTTCCGCTCTCCACAAATCCTTACAGTATGAAAGGAGGCCATTCAGCCTATCGAGTCCACACCGACTCTCCGAAGGACATCCCACCCACACCCACCTCCCTTTGCTCTCCCTTTCACACTGCGTTTCCCATGGCTACCCCAGCTAACATGGCCAGTCTGCCTAACTTGCACATCTTTGGATTGTGGGAGGAAACCCATGCAGACACAGGCAGAATGTGCAAACTCCACCCAGACAGTCGCCCAAGGCTGGAATTGAACCTGAGTCCCTGGCACTGCGAGGCAGCAGTGCTAACCATGGAGCCACTGTACTGCCCCTATGATACTGCTGTGGTTGTTTAGTTGGAAGAGATTGTTTTGCCATTTTATTTGAACTTTTCTCGTGACCAGGCGTAAAACATGGGCTCAATATGCTTTTCGGTTGTTGACAATCAAGTACTCTTCAGTTAGGTCATGAGTCTGTTTGCTTTCTCATTGAAGGATTGATGGGTGGTACTGGCTAGAGTGGGCCAGGGGAATGGACACATTGTTTGATGAGATCTCCAGGAATATGCTTATCACAGCTGGCCACCCTGGTCAGGAGCAGGTAGAGCTGGCAAGCGTGTTTCCCCGTCCCATGCTTTGCTCAGCTGAGGATTGAGTGATTGTCTGGGGTCCCAGCAGAGTAGACTCGTTAGTTCAACCACTTCACTGTTGAAAGAATCGATCAAACATCCAGGAGTGCGTCTGTTCTTGGACAAAGGCGAATCACAACCACTCCCTCAGATGTTGCCATCTTGGAGATTTCCCCTCCACTCTTGAGATGTATGCATCTCTCTCTCTTTCACACACACATACACAAAATCAGATACACTCAGACATAGATGCACATAGACACAACACACACAGACACAGACTCACACATAGGCACAACACGCACACAGACAAATGCACACATTAATATGCATGTACGCACTGATAGACACAACGCACACAGAACACGCACATAGACACATGCACACACAAGTAGGTACTGATAGACACAACACATACAGACAGAACATGCACACAGACACATGAACACACAAACATAGATGTATGCACTCATAGACACAACAGACACAGACAGAACACATGCACATAGACACACAAACATAGACATACACACTCATAGACACAACGCACACAGAAACAGAACACATGCACGCAGACACACAGACACACAAACATACACGTACACACTCCCACCTCTCATTGTTCAAGGTTCTACAGGCCGTATCTTGGCCAGATTCACTTGTTGGGACAGCTGGCACATCAGCTCTGCGCTGCCTGTGCCTTTGCCTGGATTGTGTTGACGGACACCGCACTGCCGCCCGCATGTTCCCGCTTCCTGCTGGACATTCCTTCAGGGCAATCCAGCCTGGTCCCCCTCTCCCCATCCTGCTACAGAATGAGGAACGGGAGGCCGGGACAATCCCGTTGCTCAGTGACCCGGCCCAGCACATATTTGTTTTCCTGCAGAATGACATTAATATGTGTCACAGGATAAGCACTCCATGTGTGCAGCACTTTATTACATTTTGCAATTCAGGGCTGTGTACTGTTTAATGCCCATGGGCTACTAGATCAGTGGAGTTTTTAAACAAGTTATTTTAATTGCTTATATGAAGTGTCGATCATTCTGCCACTCTTGGCAGCACAACTCAAGAAAACAAATTCCTCCCCAAGTCAAATCAGACAATCTTTTGATTAAGAACTGAAGCTCTGTTGACATGTTTAGGATTCATTATTGCGAAATTATAAAAAATTGGTTCACGTGAACAGAGGGCTGTAGAGTATAGCTTTGCTTTTACTGTGGGATGTGTACAGGGAGCTCAAAGCAATCGTTGGGAAGAGCGTGCATTTGTGTAGCACTTTTCAAAACCTCAGGACACCCAAAAGTGCTTTGCAGTTTCTTTGGACATGCAATCACTGCTCCAATGCTGAGGAGATTGAATGATTATTTCGATAGAGATGGTAAGCAAGGGAAGAGGCAGGAGGTTGGCACAAGGTAATAGAACCATCACAATGGGCCAAATGGCCTCATTCTGTGCCAGAACAATTCTTTGACTCTGCCGTAATGTGGGGAGCACTTTTGCCAAATAGCGGTGAAATCATGACCAGATTGTTTGTTTGCGTGATGTTGCTTGAGGGATTAATACTGTCCTGGAGAACTTTCTTTGAAATGTCTTTGTCCACCTGGGTTTCCACAGTGTCACCTCAGAATGAGGCAGCTCTGACAGCACACCTATTGGGTATGAGTCCTGAGGTTGACTTTGAACCATGATCTGTGACTCTGAAGTGGAAGGTCTGACTAAGGCTGTGACCCCCTTTGAGACGCAGTCCATCAAAAACTCTGCCAGGGTTGAGAGGCACAGCAAACGGCAGCAGCATTGGATGGGCAATGTGGAAGCGGGAGCCATTGTCTTGAGGCGATGAAGAATGAAATGGAGATTGAAGTCGGCTAAAGGGATGTACATGGTGGCAAGGCTTTGAGCTCAGACCTCCTGAGTGGGATGTGAACCTGTGACTTACAGACCAGGGGGTGAAAGCGCTTAACATCAAGACGTGATCAAGTTGCCTTCTCGAAGTCTGGACCAGCCAGACTGAGCTGGTCAAAAGCCTATGGTTTTCTAAAACATACGCTTTCTTTTGAATGTGTTATTCTGAAGCTTGGGTGCTGAATATCCTGCAACATTGTGTCAGGAGCTGGTATAGCTCACATACCATTTCCTAGCCTCACCTGAGTGGTCAATATTCTCATGTATTTGAAAGACGGGAGTCAAGCTGAGCTTGGGTCCACGCTTCCTGTTATATATGCAGTCAGGTTCCAGTAGGGACGTTAGATCGATAACGTATGCTCTCATCTTGTTTCTTGTATGAGTGCCCTATTCATTTAAGGAGCTTTAGATCAATTTTGTGCTTTTGTTGCATTTGCATTCACTGAAGGGGCTCGGCTTGTTGATGGCTTTGTGTTACTCAGGAGCTGGTCTGTTTCTCTTCTGCACCCTCCAAACTGTGCCTTTCCCACCACTGTCTGGCAGAGAGATGTCAACTCAGCAGAGAGCTGGGAGCTTCCCAGTCTAAACAGATTGCTTAACTGACAGGAGAACAGGGGTAGGCCATTCAGCCCTTCGAGCCTGCTCCACCATCTGATACAATCATGGCTGATTGAATATTTCATTACCTTAGGCCCAGCTTGTCTGCATAACCCTGTAGACCATTGATAATCAGGAATGTATCAACCTCCACTCTAAATACTGGGCTTGCACAGACCTCTGGGTGACAGAATTGCAAAGGTTCACAAACCTTGGAGTCAAAATGTTCCTTCTTATCTTGGTCCTAAGTGGCATCCCCCTTAATTTTAAGTTGCGTCACCTTGTTTTATACTCTGCAATCTGGGGACACAGGCAGATGTGGGTCCTGTAGATGCTGGAGCTTAAGAGTCAAGATTAGAGTGGTGCTGGAAAAGCACAGCAGGTCAGGCAGCATCCGAGGAGCAGGAAAAATCGACGTTTCGGGCAAAAGCCCTTCATTAGGAATGGGCATCCTACCTGCATCCACCCCTGTTTATCCCTTTAAGGGTTTTGTAGGTCACAATGAGATCACCTCTCATTCTTCAAAACTCTACAGGCCACGTGTTGGCCAAGCTCCTTCCACTGTACAGTCCTGCCTTCCAGGGAACAAATCTGGTGATCCTCCATTGCATTCGCCCAATGGCAATAGTATCTTTCTTGAGGTAACGAGACTCAAGGTGCGGTCTAACCAAGATCTCATACAACTTCATTATTCCTGCACTCAAACCCTTATGTGAGAAAGGCTAATATTCTGACCGCCTTCCCAATAACTTGCTGTACTTGACAGTCCAGGCTGTTGAAATTACTTTGGTTCGTTAGACAAACAGATTGCAATGCACCATGGGAGAAAATCCATGGGATGTGGCCCTGTCTATCCCTAATTGCCCTCCAGAAGTTGGCAATGAACAGCCTTCTCGACCCTCAATAGTCCACTTGTTATTGGCAGACCCACCATGTTGTTAAGAAGAGTGTGCCAGAGTTTTGACCCAGTGACCCTGAAGGAATGGTGATATATTTCCAAGTCCGAATGGGTGAAGGGAAAGTTGTAGGTTCTGCTGAGAGCATAACATGCAGATAAACACATAAGGGTAGTGAGGCAGCAGAACCAAGTCAGATAGCTTAGATCTGACCAAAAAAAACCTGCTGTTTTTGGAAAATCCAAATAATTTAAAATGCCAAAAATAAAGGATAGGCTCGCCATTTTACACAGTTCAATTCACAATCTCAAGTCTTCCCAAAGCCCTTCACATTTGATTAAATATTTTAAAAGTGCAGTTGCTATTTTAAAAAATAAAATGCAGCAGTCAATTTATGGACAGCAAGCTCCCCTGAGCAACTGTAATGACCTGTTTCTCTCTGGCTTTGGTTGGGGCGTAAATATTGTGTGAAATTGCAGAAACCTTTCTGCCTCCCTGAGATTAGACACTACTACTCCCTATCCACCCCGCCCACCCCCACCCCAGGTCAGGTACTTTGCAAGAAGTTGGGAAGAAGAAATTCGCAGACACTCCCGACTTGGATTTTAAATTTGTGTCGCTCTCTTTAATCTGATTGTTGTTCACATTCTGGGGCAGGGCAGAGAATGGATCTCACAACCCAGACAAAGTCATTCTGGGTTCCCCCTTCTGCCTTGTTACTGTTGAGGATTGATCAGAGATTTCACCTTCACTCTTGAGATGTCTGCATCTCTCTCTCTTTCACACGTGCACACATATGGACACGTGCACACACAGACATTGCCATGCAATTAGAGACACAGACATAGGCACACAGACACATAGACAATTACAGAACACACAGACATAGACACAACACACAGAGATACACACAGACATAGACATATAATTACAGATACACGCAGACGTGGACATACACACACACATACACAGACATAAGCACACAATTATAGATACACACAGACATAGACACAACACACCGATACACAACACACACAGACCATGCACAGATACATGCAGACACACACATAGACACAATACACGCAGATAGAACACATGCACACATAGACACACGCCCTCACATGCACACTCATAGAAGCTAGCAGGGAGTCAAAAACCTGGACTTCTGTTTGAACTTCCAGCCTTAAATGTCAAACAAACTCCAGACAGACAGCCACCTGGTCGTCTGGCTCTGACTAGTCCATGGGGTGAACCTGAAGGTGATGATGAACAAAAGCTTTCATTTTGCTGTGCTTTGGGAAAAGCCTTCTGCTGGCTCACCCCAGTCGCTCAACACAACAGTGAGATTAAAAAAAGAAAATCAAAATAAGATTAAAGAGGCCGGGGACATTGGATGCTGCTTTTCTCTTTCTATAGATTCAACTTTGATGATTTACATGTCATGAAGACATGTTTATATTCAAATTGCTGTTTTTTCCTGACATTGAACAAAACCTTAATCATTAAGCTGATTTGAGTGGGATAACGGCCACTTACTTGTCTTGAATAGAGTGTTCTGATAAGGCGTCACTTGCAGTGCTCATAGCTGAAGCCCTGTCACTCGGGAATTTGCTGGGATGAGTACCGCGTGGCGGATGACTGACAACAATTTGGGATTTTTTTTTGGCAGATGACAAGTTAAGGGGTTTAGTGGTGCAATTATGCACTGAATTCAAGGTGCTCAGATGTAAATGTCCTCTAACCACTCTTGTCATCCCAGACTTATTACAGCTCTTTTATGCTGTTTCCTAAGCGTCGAGCTGAACCCCCCCCCCCATCCCCTGCTGCTGCTTTTTCACTTTTTCGAGGGGAGGGGCGAATGGGTGGGCGATGTTGGAGGTAACAGTAGCAGCTGTTGGTAGGGGGTTCTGGCAGCCCCATGCCTAATGCTGAAAATGGAACACACCTGTCAACGTTTTATTTTACAAAGATTTTTTTTTCCTTTCTTTTGAAATTTTGTAACTTATTTCTAACAGTGGAGTATTTTAATATTTATGTATAGATATTTAATTTAATCATACTCCTCTATGGATTGTCATTTGAAAAAAAAAGGTTATTGTTGAATAATAATGGAAGTTCCTCTGTGTTCTTTACTTCTAAATCTTCCTTCCTCACCCACTGGTAAATCGGCTTGACCCCTAACTGTAGTGGACACTGATGTCCCACAGAAGCAGTGAGGGACAGTGGGATTTTGTACTGTGAACTCAGCCTAATTCTGTCCTCCAATGTTGACACACATTCAGTTTCACACGACGGGCAGGAATTAGGAGCAGTATCTTTGACTTGCGGTAGTTCTCAATGGCCAAGGTGGTTCTGAAATCTCTGCCATAGCTCAGTCAGCGCTGACTTGTGAGTCAAACATGGGATTGCTGTTCGACTTGACGCTGTATAAAGCAGTGACTTTATCCGCTAAGATGTGTTAACAGGTTTTAACAGATCTTCATGGCTGCTTTCCAGATCGTCCCAGTCAGCTCTTCTGATACTTTTCTTTAGCACATCTTGCTGTTGTTATTTGTGTCACTTAATTCAAAGTATTGCATAATTCATTTTGCAGACTTTGAATGCTCAAAAATAATAAAAAAGAAACAAGTCCCTGAGAAAATCAGTCAGTCTGGCAGCATTTTTGAACAGAGAAACAGAATAAACATTTCAAGTCTGGTATGGCTCTCCTTTGGAATGAGGTCATCAAAGTGGATTTGAAAGGTTAACTCTGTTTCTCTCTCCACAGATGCTGCCAGATTTGTTGAGTTTCTCCAGCACTTTCTGTTTTTAATTTTAGATCTCTGCTGTCCACAGTGTTTTGCTTTTGAATTTTTAGAAGCTGTGGCACAACTTTGAAATCACAGTTGTGGTGTAAAACCTTGATTCTCTGTTTAAGCCCAACGTTTTTCTTAAAGGAGTAACACAGAACATAATGTTCCCTCTACAGTTTTAAGGTTAATTGTTGTGTTGCCCTAGACCATAGCGGCTACTCTCTTATCAGAAAGAAGCGACTGGGGGTGGGTGGGTGGGTGGGCGGGGGAGGATGGTGGTGGGTGGTGGGTGGTGGGTGGTGGGGGTGGAGGTGGATGATTTAACCTGAGGGCCACCAGACCTCAGGTGAGGGGGAGAGGTTGAGAAGGAGAGTTCTTCGTGGTAACCTCAAACCGGTGATGGCAATTGAACCCACGCTGTTGGTGTCACATTGGTCTGTGAGCCAACAATCCAGGCATCTGAGCTAAACCGATTCCCTCATGGATTGTACTGTGTAGTACTGAGCATAGGGACATTCCAGCTTTATTGGTACATCTTTGAACAGCACAACAATTTGGGGGTGTGGCTCATTTGCCCTCAGTACCCTGAGTGAGAGGAGGAATTATAAGCATCCAAACACTGCTCAGCAATTCACTGTTAACTGTCCACGGCAACAGGAGGAGACCCCTTCAGTTGGTCTTGGCTGTTCCTCAGGGAGGGTAGTCAGTGTTCCTCATGTACCTCCATTCTGTGACCATTCTAAATGCATGAGCCTGTTCAAACGATTAAGGTCCCTGGCCCATGAGGATGATCACAGGTCAAGCCTCGCAGGAGTCAGTCGCAGGAACCTTGGCTAGTTGCCACTTTGTTGCCTAATTGTGTAAGTCTCATTTCTGGTGTCTTAGTGCTGGCATGCTCACTGATCTCAATTCTGCTTCCTTTTCACAGCTCTGAACGAGCCCACCATTGATTATGGCTTCCAGCGGTTGCAGAAGGTGATCCCCAGACATCCGGGTGACCCAGAACGATTGCCAAAGGTCAGTTACATATTTAAACCCTTTTCAGTAAGTTACTTGGAAGCACTAAAGCATCAAAAGCCTGATTGGTACGTTACTTTGCGCTGACAGGAATATCCAAGCATAAATGAGATTGTTGGTGCAAAATGTGGCATATAAAACTCTTCTCTTTTTATTGTGTTGTATCTGTGTTGAAGATAAGATTAATTCTTCCCTTCACTATAAGACATCACACCCATGGTATTGTCGTGTCACTATAAAACATCACACCCATGGTATTGTCATGTCTTACCAGATCATAGCGGGAGAGAGAAAGAGAGAGAGAGAGGAAGGACTGGTGGTGATTTAACCTGAGGACAAGTATACCTCAGGTGAGGGGGAGAGGTTGAGAAGGCGAGTCCTTCATGGTAACCCCAGTTGGTGATGGGAATTGAACCCATGGTGTAGGCATCACACTGATTGGCAAACCAACCGTCCAGCAAACCTATCCATTACAGTCAATGCTCTATCCCATTCTTCTCTCCTGACATTCATGATATCCCAAAATGCACCAACGGTTCCATTAATTCCTGACAGTAGTCGATGCTGTAATGCGGTGAAGGTGGGGGTTGGGGTGGAGGTGAATTTGAGCACAGCCAGATCCCACAAACAGCTTTGTGACACTGCGCGGATAATCCATCTTATCGACACGGGTTACAGGATAATCGTTGAACTGGATGCTGAGGAGAACTCCCCTGTTCTTGGTTGAAGGAGCACTTTGGGATCTTCCATGCCTGCCAGAGGGGAGCCCTGGTTGCCAATGCTCAGCCACAGACATTAGTCATTCTCTGACCCCCTGTTCTCACAAGTGGCGCAGCTTCGAGGGAAGGCAGTGGTGATGAGTTATTGGCATCGCCAGGCTTCAGCATGAACTCTGGGTCTGTATGTGACTTCCGGTCCATCCGATGATAGGAAGGGTGTGAGGGTCCTACAGGGGCCGCAGAGAAAATTTGCTAGAAGGGATGAGGGATTTTAGCAACAAGGTTAGATGAAATTGGAGAGGTTGGTGCATCTTCTCCTTGAAACAAATGAAGTTGAGACGTGGCCTGATAGAGACGTACAAATTCGACAAAGAAAACCTGATCCCATTGGCTGGTGATACAAGGACAGAGTTTCAGTTCTGAGCTATGAGTTTTAAGGATGTGAAGAAACAGTGAGCTGTAATGACCTGGGCTTCACTGTCAACATGGGCCCTGTAGAGGCGGAGTCAGTGAGTGATTTGCACAGGAAACTGGATGGTCCCTTAAAGGAGGTCAACTTGCATGGCTATGGGAAAAGGATGGGCAAATGGAACAGACTGGATAGCTGTACAGAGAGCTGGAGTGGACTTAATGGGCAGAATGTCTTCCTTTGATGCCATGATGATGCTGACTCCCAGTTTGCGAGCTAAGCATTACAGAAGGTCAGAAGCTCAGCCCTTCCTGGTCACAAAGCTTGACAGCACGCGACAACCATGAGGTACCAGAGAAATCCATTCCGAGTGTGACAGAAGCCGGGGCTAGAGGGACAGAGAGGGACAGAGAGGGAATGATTCACAAACCTTCCATTAATCACTCGGAGAAAGTGAGGACTGCAGATGCTGTAGAGTCAGAGTCGAAGAGTGTGGTGCTGGAAAAGCACAGCAGGTCAGGCAGCATCCAGGAGCAGGAGAATCAATGTTTCAAGCATAACCTCTTTATCAGGAATGTGCTTGATGAAGAGCTTATGCTCGAAATGTCAACTCTCCTGCTCCTCGGATGCAACCTGATCAGCTGTGCTTTTCCAGCACTACCTTTTTTTGACTTCCACTTAATCACCCAAGACGTTTGTGTCAAGCTCTTTCTGAAGTTACGGAAAGACACTAGAGCAACAATTAAAATACAAGGTTATCCTGGCTGACTGAATAAAAGTTGGGACTGAACACCTGCTCACTATACACTCTGAGGAATCGGAGGCAACAAAAACTTGTGAAAGAGAAACAGAAGCTGATGATTGTAAATGAATGGACAGTCAGTATTGTAACAAGGAAAGAAGGGTAAACGTTTCAGGAGCAACACTTGTGTACAACAGGACAAAGTAATGACATGCATTTGGAAACTGCAATGTAGAAACGCAAGATATCTGGAAAGAGATTTTGTTTTTTAAGCAATACACATTCCTTAATAATAAGTGGGGGGGGGGGGGGAATACAATGAAAGGTACACCTCAGACCATTTGCTGTTATCGTAGTTACCTTCTACCACTCTCTTCATTCACTTTAATGGCAAACTCTCCCACTCAATCCCTCCTTCACATGTTTATCCAGCCGCATAAGGCTGGACTCTCCTGTTCATCTTAACCACTCCTTGTCAGTTCCAAATTGTTATTGCTGGACCTCAGAAGCAGTTGCTTCAGACGAGACTGGGGAAAGTTGAGCACGAGGTGCCTTCGGGATATGATGCTGTGTTTAACCTGTTAGTGACCCCTCTTGGTGGGCTCTCAAAACTGCACCCACCTATCTGTTTATTTTAATGGTGCTTTGTCATCCAATCAAGCGTCTTCACTTTGGAGGTCGCTGGTAACTGTCGTGTTTTAATTTAAAAGAAAGTTTCATTTTGATAGAACCATCCACATGCTCAGTATAGCCCAAAGTGCTTTGCAGCAGTTGCGCTGCTGGGAAACGGGACAGCGCCCATTTGTATTCAGCAAGCTCTCACAGCCTAATTGTCTGCCTTGTGATGTTTGGCTAAGGGATAAGTATTGGGCAGCGCTGGCTCTCATACTGACCATGTCAGGGATGCCAAGGAAATCAGTGAAAACCCTGGACGACAGCTGCGCCCAAAGTCTCCTGTTCACCAAGGTGCCATCGTGGCAGACTCTGGCAAACCACCCGCCTTTCCTCTGTTTCCGTGAATGGGCCAAAAGCGAGAGGTGTTCTACAACTAGAGCGCAGTCTGTTTGCCACATGACTGCCTGGACAATTGTGAACATTGCTTGTGTTGGGTCTAACTAGCCGCACTTAATTCCAGTTGCCCTGTTAACAGCCAGGAATTCCAAGGAATTTGCATCCTCTAGACCTTTCCTTGGAACCTCCAAACCTTTTGGCTCTGTGCTGTGCTAGGAGGAAGAAAGCAAAGAACCTGCCTTCACGTAGCCCCTTCCATGATCCCCCCTCCTCCCCCCGGATGTTCCAAGGTGCTCCTCAGGAACCAAGTGTCTTTAAAGCACAGTCACGTTTATAAAGCTGGAGCTGCCCAGTGCTGGTGCATCTCCCAATGCGATTGCAATCAGTTTGAGGCGGAGGGTGAAATAATTGGACAGGATTCAGGGAAAACCACGTGCAAAATGACGGCATGGAAGTTTTTGCATCCAGACAAGGCCTTAGTTTAATGTTTCATCTGAAGTGAGGCATCTCTGACAATACAGCTGTCCCTCCGTGCTGCAGTGGGATACTCAGAAGGGGCCCGAAAGGGCACTCTGCTATTAGGCATTCATAGACTAGAGGAGCAACCAGTAAGAAGATATATATATTTTATTAAACAGTATAATGTAATCGTTTTCAAACCCTCGTTTTGCTGTGTGCGAGGGCCCACAGGGGAAATAAACATTTAAATGTTTTAATTTAAAAACAAACTAACCCAATTGCCAGCAATGAACTGGGAGGCCTCAGAGAAGCTGGACTCAAACACATCAGGGTCTGTTGTATGATTGAGCTGCACTTCTGTCCAAAAGCCCAATCCCCCGTGTGCCCAGGATGAATTACGAGTGAATTATAGCTTACGCTAAAGTTAGCAGTACTCGCTTGACAGGAAACAAAATGCGATGAATAGATAGAGAAAAAAAAAGGGGTCAGTTCATATCAAGCTGACAGACATATTTTACTTGTCAAGCAGTTCATGCAGTGATTGTACAGGGGCAGGGCTGGGTAAATTTCCGTCAGATCCCATCGACAAATTTGCATCGCGTTCGCCTCCGTGAAAAATCAGTTGGCAGGTGAGGCTTTGATCCTCGCGTGTTCCTGGGTTTTATCAAGAGGATACAGGGTCTCTCCGATGTTGTGTCAGGAGGCAGTGATTTGATCGCTACATGGCAGCGGAATCACAGAGCGATTCTGTTCCAAGTGGATGGATTGTACCCGGTGTCGTGGCTGTCTTCTGAATAATCTTTGATAAAAGACAAAATTCAGTGGAGAGAAAGGCGAACAGCGCTTGTGTGTTTTGCTCTTCCAAGCTGCAAAATACCAGGCAAATTGATCCTCTGGGAGTAGTAAATACACATTACTTTATCTTGTACTTCATGTCCATGGCTTTCATATACCCCTGAATCCTGATAGAACAACAATAGTTAATAGACTAAAAAGAGTAATTACAAGCATCTTTTCAGCACTTCCAGCTTGACTGACTTTGTGTGACCTTATACTTTTTACCTCAGCTAATCTGGCTGCTACATTTTTGATTCAATTTGCATAGTCTGTGTAGTGTATAGTGATACATGACCTTTTCTTAATGTCACCTGTCAAAGAATTTTACACCGGTGTTATAAAAAAAGATATCCCATTAGAGATTCGATGTCTGATAAACAGAGCCATTGACTGTTGTTGGTTAGTGAAGATTCAAAATGGCAGCGGGATGCAATAGTGATGGGAAATAGGAGAAAGAGTCACTTGGATGGAAAAGGGATGGGAAGCAGGAGAGTCACTGGAATGGGATAGTGATGGAAAACATGGGAATAAGAGTCACTAGGATGGAAAAGAGATGGGAAACAAGAGAGAGAGTCACTGGGATGGGATTGTGATGGGAAATAGGAGAGAGACTGGGAAAGAGATGGGAAGTAGGAGAGTCACTGGCATGGGATAATGATGGAAATCGTGGGAGAGAGAGTCACTAGGATAGGAAAGAGATGGAAACAGAAGAGATAGTCACTGGGATGGGATAGCAATGGAAAACAAGAGAGAGAGAGTCACCGATTTCGGATATTGATGGGAAATACAGAAGAGAGAGACAGGCAATGAGATGGGATCATGATGGGAAATATTTAAGGGTCATAGTTGGAATAAATGTTGAGTTCTTTGTCTCACATAGTCAGTACTCACCCAATTTAGGATGTAGTCCAAAGCTTAGGTTGACCTTCAAGGTAATCAAACGTTATTGACCTTCAAGTATATATGGGTCTAATGGTCACACTTAACGACTTAACTAATGCAGGATGTTCGGTGTGTTCCCATGACTTTGGCAACTGGAGCTACCTCCTTTTGTGTGAGTAGTAGAGTGCTAAAAGATCAGTCCTAGGGCCTCAATTATTTACCACCTATGACCTGGAGAAATTAGCAGAACTGTAATGTATTCAAGATTCAAGTCCAAAGATGTGCAGGTCAGGTGAATTGGCCATGCTAAATTGCCCATAGTGTTAGGTAAGGGATAAATGTAGGGGTATGGGTGGGTTGCGCTTCGGCGGGGCGGTGTGGACTTGTTGGGCCGAAG
This sequence comes from Chiloscyllium punctatum, assembly GCF_047496795.1. NCBI lineage: Eukaryota > Metazoa > Chordata > Chondrichthyes > Orectolobiformes > Hemiscylliidae > Chiloscyllium > Chiloscyllium punctatum. The sequence goes on from NC_092758.1 coordinate 80,140,578, forward strand.
GGCCTGTTTCCACACTGTAAGTAATCTAATCTAATCTAATCTAATAAGAAGGAATGCCTTCTTCCAGGGGATAATTAATGTCTGCTTCAGTTAACTGGCCTTTCTTAATACTTGCACTTTGTTAACAAATTATCCATGCAGAACGGCTTATGAATGCAGCAGTGACCCAACCATTCTGAGACTGTGCTTATTCCCTACACAACCCTCATTTCATCCTTGTCTTCATTTCATCCAACATCCCATTAACAGAACCTCCTCTTCCTCTTTTCCCAAATCCATTGTTCTGGATCCTGGGCAAATACAGCTGCTTCATCTCAATGATTTCATGTGGCAGCAGGTTTCAAGTGCCAGCTATCCTGTGGGGAAGAATGTTTCTTTTGAATTCTCCCACCAGATTTATTAGTGGCAAGTTTCTGTTTCTTGATCACAGTTTTTTTTGCAATTTTCCACTGATCCCGTGCCTCAGCAGTTTACCAAAGACAGCTCACAAGGAAGTGCTCTTGCCATCATCCTTTCAGGGGCCTAGCTCCAGTTTCAGCTTCCTTATCTATCCCTCCAGCTTTCATTCCTGGTCCATCAAAGATCTCAAGTTCCTGGGACATCTATCTGGTTTCGGTAGAGACGCCTACCTTTTCCAGGTGATATTGACTTGATTCCAATCACTTGATGGTCGACAATCCTTCTTGCTGCTCCCAAGGAGGCACTACCACTACCAAAGGGTGACAGATCCACACACTTAAGAGTTTGATAATTAGCCGGTAGGTTATTGCTCTTCCTTGCCACTCTCCATTTTTTTGTCCATGTTCCATAATGCAGCCTGGCTGTGTTATATCATCTTCACACTGGAGAGTTAGTGGCAAGTTCTTGAAGATATGAGCCCGTTGCATCCCAAAGTTGTCATTTGATATTGTTCCAGATTGTTACTCGTGCAAGTCATTGGGAAAATGGAAAGGGTTCCCGATGGTTTTCTTGGTCAACACGAATGGTGGAACTGAGATACATGGGTGAAGGAGACTAGGAGCTTGTATTCAGTTAACACCCCTTCACATCCCCCATTAACCATATGTTCACTTTATTTTTGTCAATTCAAATCTCCAACATTTGCTGTTGACTGTTAAGGAACGGATTTCTGCTGTTACCACCAACCTTATTGTGTGTTTCACATGCAGGCACTGATCAACAATCACTGTCTGCTTTCAGAATCAAAGACAACTATGGGTAAAACTGGAGTATAAAAAGTGAGGCAGCGTGCTTCCATGTGCCAAGTTCTAATTGCCCTCAAGATGTCTTGCGTGACAGAGACAAAGATAAAGCCTTTTGCAATTTGTCATCTCAGTTCACAACTTCTTCTGTTGCTTGCACTGTCAACGCATCCTGGCCGATAAAGGAACTTAATTCGCCTTTTGTTATTTCTGCTGTACTCGTCTGCATTGTTTCTTCACCTAGATATTAATGCACCAAAATGATAAACACTCTCCATTATGCATCCAGGGGAAGGGGAGAGATACAAGCATTGAAGAGATGGTAATGATTTGAAATGGGACTGACATTAATTATTGTAGTTTGTAGCCTAATCCAAATGTCACAACACGTAATACACTACAGCCAAGACATTTTCTTTTCATCTATATAGAAATATATTTCATTGCATATGTACACTTAAATATAAGTGGAAATATGAAGGAAAAATGCCAAAATGCTTGGAAGGACTCAGTAGGCCAGGTAGCATCTGTGAACAGCTGATGACCTTACATCAGAACTAATTATTTTGAAAGGTCACCAAATCAAAATGTTACCTCTGTTTCTCCCTCCACAGATGCTGCCTGATCTACAAAGTATTTCCAAAATTTTCTGCAATTAACATTAATGTGTCCTTCATTAGATTTTTAAACTAAGGGAGAATTCATGTAGAACCGGTGTGTAATTACGAGTTTGCTGATAATGTTGGATGTGTGGAATTACTGGGGTAAATTTTACAAGGGAGAGAAACTGACATCAACAGAGTCGTGGTCATTAACGCAGGAAATGTGAGGTTTTCCATGCTCCTTGACTGTATATTAATGCAGCTTCTTCCCTTTCACTGCTGGGCAACTCTCCAAGCAAATTCCCTTGATTATGTCATTAGCACCAACTGATTAAACAAAACACATTGCTGAATTAAAGGAAGAAACAGATAAAGTAAAGAGCATCTTTTGAAATTACTTTCTATGCAGCTTTGATAGCTGTCCTGATTGTGATACCTTTGTATGACATGCACGTGCACTATTGTCATGGGGCTTTACTGATGAAGGAACACTCTCACAATTCCAGTGTCCCAAAAATGCTTGATAGTAAGGATTTCCAAATTCTATTTTTCTCCACTTCCATGAGTTATTTTGGGCCTGCAAAACTCATGTTCAGCCAAATATCATTCCAAAAGTTTATATACTATTGCTGTTAGTGCTGAACTGAAGCGTTAATAATTACTGCTAAGAACAGGAGACGTGTTGTTGAAGTTTTTCATTGTGCATTCATAGGAAAATTTGCAAGAACTGCTTATGTAAAGAGAAATGTGAAAGGACAATTCTTGCTGGCTGTCCTGATGAGTACAGCTTATTACAGTTAAAAATAGCTTATTTCAGCAATGTTCTGTTCTACCAAATGATTATTTGATAATTGCTAGCGGAAGTTGTAATCTCAGTGACAACTTTTTATGTGTGTTTATATAGAATATAATTTATACAATGTGTATATAGATATAAAACTCCAAACCATTTATATATATAGTGAATATATGTGCGTATTTAGATGTATGTAAGTATGTTGTGAGGTTATGACACATCAAGGGTTCACATGTTTTGTAACTGTACATCTGGTTTATTACACCACTTAAAATTTATACATTGTCAGGGCATTTGAATTATTAATTTGCTAATGAAAGTCATCAAATGCACAAAGTAATTAGAGACTCGCTCTTTAATATTTTGTATTTGCAAAAACTAGTTTACTGTGGTTACATTGGAGAATATGACACTGTTAGTCAGCTCGTGCTCCAAGGTGTTGTGATAAGACCATAAGATACTGGAGCAGAAATAAGCCATTTGGCCCATCGAGTCTGCTCCCCCATTTGATCATGGCTGATATGTTTCTCAACCCCATTGTCCTGCCTTCTCCCTGTAACCTTGGATCTTCTTATTAATCAAGAAGCTATCTATTTCTGTCTTAAAGACATTCAACGACTTGGTCTCCGCAACCCCCTACAGCAATGAGTTCCACAGATTCCCCACCCTCTGGCTGAAGAAATTCCTCCTTATCTCAGTTCTGAAGGGTCATCCCTTCACCCTGAGGCTGTGCCCTCAGGTCCTAGTATCTCCTCCTAGTGGAAGCATCTTCTGACATCCATTATATCCAACCCTCTCAATATTCTGTAAGTTTGAATCACATGCCCCTCATCCTTCTAAACTCCATCGAGTATAGTCCCAGAATCCTTGACCTCTCCTCAAATGCCCTTCATCCCTGGGCTCATTCTTGTAAACCTGCTGTGGACCTCATCCAAGGCCAACACATCCTTTCTTAGATATGGAGCCGAAAACTATGTCACAATATTTCAAATGCAGCCTGACTCGAGCTTTATACAGCCTCAGCATTAAGTACATCACTGCTGCTGCATTTTAGCCCTCTTCAAATGAATGCTAACATTGCATTTACCTTCCAACTCCTAACTGAACCTGCATTTTAACCTAAAAGTATTCTGAACTAGGATTCACAAGTCCCTTTGTGCTACAGATGAGAAAATAATCTGTCTCTGTCCTTCCTACCAAAGTGCATAACCTCACACTTTCCCATACTGTGTCCCGTCTGCCCACTTGCTGTGCTTGTCCAGGTCCTTCTGCAGTCTCCCATCTCGTCAACACTACCTTTCTCTCTATGTTTCATCCTAGCACCAAGAATAGGCCATCTCTATGGGAGCTGCTTGTACAAACACTGAATTGCATTGAATGTACAAGTTGGGATCAGGCCATTTGGCCCAATAGCTCTGTGTTGGCATTTGTTATCTACACTAGCCTCTACCCACTCAGCTTCAACCAAGCCATCAGGATGAGCAGTTCCTTTCCCCATCAAGTGACTATCTAACTTCCCCTTAAGTGTCACTGTGCTATTCATCTGAACTATTCCTTGTGGAAAATTATTGTTGGTTCATAGATATCACCTTATGATTGTTGCTCACTTCAGGAGGATTTAGATTGAGAACTTCCACCTCTGTGTATTTCCTCTGCCCCCATTTTACAGTCGACACCAGACCCCTAACTTTAAATAGTGGGGCATCCAGAATTCTTTTTAAAGTCTTACTTGATGAGGATTTAGAGAAAGATGGTAAAATTCCAATTGGCTGCAGAAGTGGTGATCGAAACATCAAACTCAAGAAGCTGCCAGGGTGGATCATGAAGAGCAAGTTCACTTGACTGCCCAGGAAGAAGAGTTAGAATGGATACTGTTTGAAAGAGAATCATGAATGAAAAGAACTGCATCTGCCACAAGGCATTAGGGGCATCCTGCGGCATTGTGAAAATTATGAGCTCTTGATCTGATCTTTTTCCTCAAAGACTAGTAAAAAGTCTTGAAGCATTGACGACCGAACTCTTCATTTTCATTCGGTGACGGAATCAAATAGTGTGGAGCTAAACGGGTCGATCGAAATTCAGATTCAGCTCAGCCACAGTCTGATCAAGTAGGGACACGAGGTGCTGAATGGCCTTTTCTGTTTCTAGGGACCTGTGCAAAAGGCACGTTTTTGGCTTGTTTTAAAAAAAAAGATCTTACTGACAGGGATCTGCAGTTCAACCTCTTCATGTCATAGTATATTAAAACAAGAACTTTGAGTAACTTGGTTTTATTTGTTGAGGAAGGTTTTGGAACAAAATTACAGTCTGTAATGCTGTTTTTCCACAATTAAGTCTGCTTATAAAGGCTAAACTTCCAAGTACCATTGTGCTACTTTGAAAGACTGCTCACAATTGTCCACAAACAGCCATGTCCCAACCTGCAATTGAATCATTCCCCATTTCTCGCTCATTTTAAACACACCCCCCCCCCCCCCCCCCCCAAACCCTCACCATATGGGACCCAACAAAATATTCCGAGGCTCCATATGGGGAACTCTGATGTGACCTGTATCCATTTTGATGGACAGATGAGAAGCTTGTTTCTCTCCTGAAGCTTAATTTAGGAGCATCAGCTGCTGGCAGTGTAGTTATGGCAACTGCACTCCCATAACATATTCCAGCCTTCCTAATTTCTGTGTCAGCCACATTTAAACATCAGTGTGACAGGAACTACACCAGCATTGTGTGGTTCCGTAAATGACGAGGTCTGATGCAATTAAATCTCCCTCCAGCTTTAGCTAAAGTGATTGTTTGCAGTCTCACTCCAGCAGATCACTTATGGCTTCTGTTTTTGGAATATTTTACAATGGTAATGATTCAAACTCGTCATGAATATCAACAGCGACAGTGTCTGTAATTGGAGCAGTGAGGGCACAGTGCGTAATTACTCTTAAACATAGATCAGGGTAACCTTCTCATACTGCAGGCTGCTTTTATTGTCTTGTGTGACTTTTGTTGAGGGTGTGAATCGCACCTATTCACTTAGCGCAATTGGCAAGCATTTGCCAAATTGAAATTGATGGCTACGTGTTAGTCTCCATTGTTATTTTGCTATTAGCCCAGCATTCTGCAAGAGAAAAGAATAAGGGAAGTGGAAATGTGAGGGAAGTCTTCCAGTGCAATGTTTGGCTGCATCCCGCTCCCCAATTATTTATGAGCTGGCGATGGGAGGGGGTGGGGGAAAAGTGTACAGAGGCAAATTAAAAAATCATTACCAACAAATCGGTGAAGAACTGGGCTGCAGTCAGAGCTCGTTAGCAGAGGCACGTGAAACATGTCTATCAGTGGAGTCACTTTGCTGCAGAGTGAACCCATCTCACTCTCTTTGAAAGTATTGAGTCTTAGTAGGCCCATTGTTATTGGTAACCATTCTCATTGAGTGTGAGATAACAAGATGAGGGGGGAGAGCAGGATGGTATTGGTCAATATATCCAATTATGTCCTCATCCCCTCTCCCCTCCCAGATTGGACTCTGTGCTTTTAAAACCAGTGTTGGCATTCTCTCTTTGCTCTACCTTGCCAGTGAGTGCCAGTTGGAATGCACTGTTATCGGCCCACCTTCCCCCAACCTCAGCATTTCCCCTGACTGGGGATCAGTTAACGTCGTGCAGGCAGGGTATTGACCCTGCGACCTTTCAATTCTGCACTTAATGCAAACTTGTCGAGGAGAGAGATGTTCCACTTTCTTCAGTCTGAGTGACAGAGGCTCTCCCGACCTCTGGTTATATAGCGATTTTTGCCACGGGAAAAGAGAAATGTGCAGATGTCAGTAAATTAAGCTGGCTGATTTGGTGGCTTCAGTGTGAAAGCTGTGAAGATTGAAGTCTTATCTCTGGTGTGCAAGGCCGGCGGTCCACTGGCTGAGTCGGATTGTCAGGGGCTGATAAGGCAGCATTGTGGCTCTTTAGCGAGAGGAGCTCCCAACAGTACTCCTGCTCAAGGATGATGTCTCCTGAGCAGCCAACTGCTGCTGCTGGGAGGATCCCACTCTCCCATTCTGTAGTAGCATATAGTGCAGAAAGGGGCCGTTCAGCCCATCAAGGCTGGGCCACATCTCATTTGGACAACCTGACGGGAAACAAGAGACACTAAACGTGATGACCGATGCAGAATTTGGGGCAGTTCCTTCCCCTTAGCAAGGGAATAATTGCAAGCTCCACAGCCGAATGAAGAGCAACAAAGCGACTTAAATCCACAAAACCAACAGGAAGACAAAATGAAGCTGGAGCTGTAGAAGGCATTAATGCCGTTTGCCTATAGGACAAACCACCTGCAATCTGCCACACACCATCTTGACTAGGAATGACAGGTGTCCCCCCTCCCACCTCTATCTGCAACTACTACATTCCCAGACCTACCGTGGATGCCCAAAACTGTGGAAAATTTACCTCCCTGGCAACCCCCTGGAATTATTCCCAGAGTGCTCCATGTCATACTTTCAGGCCACGGTAAACCACAGATAACTGAAACTGTGGACACCGAATCCGCGGATAATGGGGTCTGACTGTATATCAGCGTTTCTTTACCTTCACTGGGTGAAAATCCTAGTACTCCTTCCTTTACAGCATTGTGGATGTACCTGTGCACCAAGGATTGCAATACTGCGATAACACATGTTTCATTAATGCAAATTCGCGAAAATGTGTCTGGCGACTTGGGGACACTGTTTCTATAGTGCAAACTTTTAAAGTCTGTACTGATTATAAAGCGATTCAGACCCCATTCGTTTAAATGGTGCCACTATTAAGCGATTTTCTATAACACAGGATTGCACGAGAATGGGACTATAGCAGAACTGACTGCAGTTCTACTCATCTGCTGAAGGGCAATTAGAGATCGCAGCAAATGCTATCTGAGCCTGTGACGCCCACACCCTTCCATGAACGGGTGAAGAAAAAAATGCTGCTTGTAATACCAATTGCTTTTTAAGTAGATGGCTCAAGACCGAAAGTTCCTCGATGAAATATGACCGCCATCAACAGCACTGGTACCAGCTGTATATCATTGAGCTACCCCAGGACCATGGACTGTATTGGAAAAGATGCTGTGTCAGGGAAGGAAAGATAGCCGTGGATAGATAAGGCATTTTTCAGGACCTCGAGACATTTTCACATGCACTTTGCAGGCAATGAAGTAGTTCTTGAAGTCTAGTCACCATTATAATGTGGGAGATTATGTGGCTACGTGGTTCACCTCTCCTGTCCTTTCCAATTAACACATTCCACTTTCTGGAATTGCCCAAACCTCTTAAATGAAAACCTAACTCGAAGGCAATTGAATCCAGATTTTATACAAGCCACGCAGTCTGGGCTGGACTGGCTCTATTAATGATTATAATCTTCTGGTTATAAAAGGACCAGAAGCCAAGTTAAGGCACCAGTTAGCACCCTTTCACCTGTCTCAGGGACATGCTGGAATCTGCCAGGACTCTCCTCATATTCTTTGGTCCAGTATGACCTCTTTAACGTCACCCAATCTCATTCCTGCCCCATCTCAACGCTTGCTGAAATCCTCATTCCTGTCTACGTTAACTCTAGATTTGCCCATTCTAACACACTTGTGACTGCTCTGTCATATCCTGCTATCGATATTCTTGAGGTCATCGAAAACACAGCTGCTAATGTTTTACCGTATAAGTCATGTTCGCCTCTCAGCCCCATGCTCTCACGTACATCGACTCCCGGTCAAATAATGCATTGACTTTGACATTCTCACCCTTGTTTTTGAACTTCTCCATGGCCCACTCTCTGTACTCTTTCTAGCCTCACAAACCTTGAGGCTATCTGTACCACTCTAATTCTGGGTGTTTTGGACGTCCTTGATTTTAATTGCTGTGCCATTGTTCATCATGCTTTCAAATACCTAGGCCCCATGCTCTGCAATTCCCCTCCTAAACCTCTTAACCTCATTACCTTCATTTAACTTTATTAAGGCAGCACGATGCCACAGTGGTTAGCATTGCTGCCTCACAGCACCAGGGACCGGGGTTCAATTCTTGCCTCAGGCAACTGTCAGTGTTTAGTTTCCACATTCTCCCTCTGTCTGCGTGGGTTTCCTCCGGGTGCTCAGGTTTCCTCTCACGGTCCAGAGATGTGCAGGTTAGGTGAATTGGCTGTGCTAAATTGCCCGTAGTGTTAGGTGAAAGGATAAACGTAGAGGAATGGGTCTGAGAGGGTTGCTCTTCGGAGGGTTGGTGTGGACTTGTTGGGCCGAAGGGCCTGTTTCCACATTGTAAGTAATCTAATCTAAAAAACAGGCAATCCTGAAAACCTCCCTTTCTATGACTCAGCTTTTGGTCATCTGACCTAATATTTCCTTATGTATCACTTGAAATGTTCCTGTGAGGTACTTTGAGATGTTTCATTATGTTAAAGGCACTATATAAATATAACGTGTTGACTTATCATTGAAGAGGAGACAATTCGGCAAAGTACAGCACTTAAATTTCTGGGAGAGAGTCGAGTGAGGGACAGAAAAGATAAATATTCCAGACTCCAGCTTGGAGAGAAAAGGGTTAATCTAAATATACCTTTGCTTCCCTGTTCATCTCTGCCCTTTCTAATATACATAAATATCATTTGAAATATATTTTTAGAAGGAGTTAATCATGCGGAGGAAAAGCTGTAGTTTGCGCTGGATATGAAGTGCATTTATCAATGGCTTAATACATGTCGAAGTGACTGGCCACATTTTATACTTTCCAAAATGCTACAAACTCTAGTTAACCCACTTTGCCACATTTTCTTTCTCTCTCTCTCTCTCTCTCTCTCTCTCTCTCTCTCTCTCTATCTCTCTCTCTCTTTCTATACCTCTCTCTCTCTGTCTCTCTCTCTGTCTCTCTCTTTCTGCCTCTGTCTCTCTCTCTCTCTGTCTTTCTGTCTCTCTGTCTCTCTCTGTCTCTCCCTCTCCCTATGTCTCTCACCTTGAGTTGTGAAGTTTTGTAACCCACTATATCAAGATAAATTTCTCACAGTTCCCAGCCAGACTGGCTCCCTGGGAACAGCATCTACAATGTTGGCATCAAGTGAAGCTCAAGGGTTTGGTCACTGACATCCAAATGGGTAGATGCTTGTCTGAAGATGGTTGTTCGTTCCACCTGGGCTTCAACATTTCGGTTCTCCATTAAATAAAAAAGCACCTTGAAATGCTAGTGACTTGAGGATCAACAACTGACATTTGTTGACAGAAAAATTTAGAAAGAGCTGTGAAATCTGTAACAAGAGATGCGGGCGAGAGTAGATGTGTTGACTGGGTGGGCCAGTAGTTGGACAGACAGTTCAGTGTAGAGGGCTGGCTGGTGTAGCAGTCATATTAGTGGATTGAATACTTAGAAGCCAAGACTAATAATCCAGTGATATGGAAGTTAGAATTCCACTGAAACTTGTTCTTTAAATAAAATCTGGTGGAACCAGAAGTGACCACGAAAGCTATTAAATGATCAACTTCCAAGATTGTTCACTAATGTTCTGTAGAGAAGAAAACACGTCAGCCTTGCCATACTGGTTTATTTGGAGTAGCACGGTGGCTCAGTGGTTAGCACTGCTGCCTCACAGTACCCGGGTCCCAGGTTCGATTCCAGCCTCAGGTAACTGTCTGTGTGGAGTTTGCACAGTCTCCCCGTGTCTGCGTGGGTTTCCACCGGGTGCTCCAGTTTCCTCCCACAGTCCAAAGATGTGCAGGTTAGGTGAATTGGCCATGCTAATTGACTATAGTGTTGGATGCATTAGTCAGAGGGGAGGTGGGTCTGTGTGGGTTGTTCTTCGGAGGGTTGGTGTGGACTGGTTGGGCTGAGGGGCCTGTTTCCACACTGTAGGGAATCTAATCTAATATGTGACTATGATTCCCACACCAAATTGAGGCTTGATTTCAAGTACCCATGCCATGCATGTTTATGATGTGGAAGAGCCGGTGTTGGACTGGGGCAGACAAAGTTACAAATCACACAACACCAGGTATTGACCATCAGGTTTATTTGGAAGTACAAGCTTTCAGAGCACTGCTCCTTCATCAGGTAGCAGGATCTTAAGACACAGAATTTACAGCAAGTGTTTATGACAAGGGTGGAACTGGGAAGGCAGGGGCACATAAAGTAGATCAGGTGGTTGGACTAGCATCTTACTGCCCACCTTGAGCTGACACCCGTAACTTACCGGGTGAACAGAGGTCAAAATCAGCAACCTACCCATTTGATTTAAACTGATAGTTCAAAGTCACTTAGCAAGTCAGTGATATGAGCTGAGTCATGCACTGCCCATTCAGAACATGGATGGTCGTGTTTGTAAATGGTCAATATGAATAAGAACGTTGGTGGAGGGGAGCGAGAAGTGAGAATGTGGAATTAAATCACTTCTGAAATGGTGTGGTGTGAACGGGAATGAGGGAGTAGTGAATCCCATGCTGCATATAAGCGCAGGTCAACGTGTTGATAACGCCATAAAAGAGCAACCAAAATCCTTGACCTGTATCTGGGGGTATAGCTTAAGTAAGAGAGGGCAATGTTGAACTTAAACAAGACTTTACTCTGGATACACCTGGCCTACTTGGTCGAGTTATAGGTGCCCCATGGATGGGTGCTATTTAAACTCAAATTTAAAAACAGCCCGTAGATCACGGAATCCCAGCACGTTCACACCGAACAGTAACCAAGCCAGTCCCATTCCCCTAACTAATGCACCCAAACGACATATCGCTGAACACTGTGGACAGTTTAGCATGGCTAATTCACCTAAGCTGCATATATTTGGATTGTGGGAGGAAACCTGCACAGACACAGGGAGAATGTGCAAACTCCACTCAGGCAGTCACCCGAGGCTGGAATTAAACCTGGGTCCCTGGCGCTGTGAGGCAGTAGTGCTAACCACTGAGCCACCATGTTGCTAGTGTAGACATATTAGGATGTTACCAGGGTTAAAGAGGCTACAATTCAGAAACTGTTAGAAAGAGCAATTCTCATCTGGAGCTAAAAAGATTGAGTCATAGAGTGGAAACAGACCCTTTGTTCCAACCAGTCTATGTTGACCATAATCCCAAGCTAAACTAGTCCCACCTGCCTGCACTTGGTCCGTAATCCTCCAAACATTTCATATTCATGTACTTATCTAAACATCTTTCAAATGTTGTAACTGTATCCGCATCCACCACTTTCTTGGAGGTTCATTCCACACACACTGTGTAAAAAAAAAAATGCCCCCATGTCTTTTTTAAATCTTTCTCCTTTCACTTTAAAAATATGCCCCCTGGTCTTGAAACCCCCACCCAAAGGAAAAGACACCTGCCCATTCACTTTATCTATGCCTCTTGGTATTTTGTAAACCTCTGTAAGGTAACCTGAATCCCCCAGCATTCTAACAAAATGAACAGTGGAACATAAATTTGCAGTACTCCTTTCACAGTTTCAGAATGTTCCAAAGTGTCTCATTGCCCATCAGATACTTTTGAAGTGTAATCGCTGTTGAAATGAAGTAAATGAGAAAATGGCTGAATTGTTCCCGAACAGCCACAAACAGCCATGAGCTAATGTCTAGATAATTCTGATGATTTTGTTGAGGGGCAGAATATGAGAAGAATTTCTCTGATCATCTTGTTGTGTGATCTTTACCAGTCACTTTGAGAGAGTCTTGGTTAAGGAGTGCTTGCAGCACATTGTCATCACTTCGTCCTGGGATGAATAGAAATGGACGCATAAGCTGCCTTGAATCAGTTTGTTGGAAAACGTGTTCAAAATATCTGCTGACTATGCACCATTTAAATTTAGCTCCATTGCTGATAACTGGCTTCCAATTGCCTACACAGTGGGGGATTTGAGCAGCCAATTAAAGTCATAGAGATCTACATGGAAACAGGCCCTTCGTTATAATTCGTCCATGCCAACCAGATATCCTAAACTAATCTAGTCCCATTTGCCAGCATTTGGCCCATATTCCTCTAAATCATTCCTATTCATATACCCATCCAGGTGCCTCTTAAATGTTGTACCAACCTCCATCACTTCCTCTGGCAGCTCATTCCATACACGCACCACCCTCTGCGTGAAAAGGTTGCCCCTTAGGTATCTTTTAAATCTTTCCCCTCTCACCTTAAACTTATTACCCTCTAATTTTGGACTCCACTATAGACATTGCCTATTTATCCTATCCATGCCCCTCATGATTTTATTAACCTTTATAAGGTCACCCCTCAGCCTCCAACACTCCAGGGAAAACAGCCCCAGGCTATTCAGCCTCTCCCAGTAGCTCAAATCCTCAACCCTTACAAGGCAACATCCTTGTAAATCTTTTCTGAATCCTTTCAAGTTCCACAACATTTTTACTATAACAGAATTGAACACAGTATTCCAAATGTGGCCTAACCAATGTCCTTTACAGCTGCAACATGACCTCTCAACCCTTATACTCAATGCACTTATACTTGAGAGAGGATCTGAGTCCTGAGTGCCTCATTACTCCTGCTGGACCAGGGTCTACTTGTGATCTTCATGGACTGCCTTGGCACTTTGTACTTCATGTGAGCTGTTGATTAAAGAGAACAGTCACTTGTAACATTTCACCTCCAGGGACATTAGTCTACACGCTGGGATAGGAACAGTTAAAATCCCAATCCTTTCACTGACCAACTTGAGGGGTGGGCTGTATTAAAAGGTTTTGTGCTGAATCTAACCAATCAGTAGCAGACCGTTGTCAGTCACTGTTGCAAAGTGCCACTCAACTGCAGTGCACAGGTGTGAGGATTATTGAAGACTGCCTGTTGCATCTTGAAGGATCCATTTTCCTCTTTGTTGAAGGCAGGATTAGTCCATACAGTTTACTCCCTTCCCGTGCAGTGAGCCTGGCTTCAGTGTGATAGACCAACACAACACTGTCCAACATTGGCTGGCTTCAGGTCTCCTCATTGAATTGCTGGCACACACAATGTTGTTGTTGCTCAGGGAGCTGGAATGAAAATGTGAGAAATGGCAGCACTTCAGGAAAGTGGGTTCACAGGAGAAATCTCAGCGGGTCTGGCAACATCCGTGGAGAGAAAGCAGAGTCCAATTACCCTTCTGTATTCATTTAAAGCAAACAATTAATTGAAGGCTTTGTTACTAATGTGCATATGATGAGTTGCCTTTAAGTCATCCAAGAAAGACAGGGATGCAGTAGATGTTAGAAAGTTTTGGCCATTGTTGTTTGAGAGAATTAATGAGAATGGACCGCAAAGCAATGACTATGGATATTTGGCCAATAAATGTTTATAATGTCATTACTTCAGTTTAAAGCAAACATGTTAATACTGATTGAAATGGGGTAATAGGCTGTTTGGAGTTCAATCCACTGAAAGCTTAACAATTGTTTTTAGGCTTTAAGTTTAGTTGTATATAATGATTGTACACACACGTGCACACACAAACAAACAGAGTTTCTCAATCACAATTATACACATACAGATCCCCTCACTTATATACACTCATACAAATACACTTACACTCACCCACACTCTCACGCTCATACACACAGTCAGTCATACGCTCACGCACCCACATAAACATACTTCCTTTCACTTGTGCAAAGTTGTACATACACACACACTCACAGTCTCATGTACTCGTGGCTGCACCCACTTATATGTTTGAGGAATATCGTGCCTCTAGATTTGTCTATCTCCCTATTCTGTGTAACCGGATGTTTTCCCTCACCTGGGGCTGAACATTACTCTGGGGCTGGGATCACCAATCCCTGCTGTAAAAGTCCCAACCTCTCCCCCTCGTCAGGCCGTGCCAACCCCTCCCTCAACTGTGCATCCTACTCCTCCCCTCGACTGCCCATCCCACAACCCCTGTGGGCTGGCCATCCCACCCCTCCCCCACTTTGGTGATCAACCGTGAATCAGCCTGAAGTCTACTGCTGGAGTGGGGCTCCCATCTCCAGTTGGTATCTCTCCTATACCCTGACAGCATCTCCGGGAGCAGGGCTGTCCCAGGAAGGAAGCAAGGCAGGGTGGAGCATGGGGAAGGGAATTCAGGGGTGGGGAAAACAGGAGAGAGTGGCAATACCTTGGGAATGGGGAGGAGATGAGGTTGGGGTCTTCGATTAGCACAGCAGACCTAACAGGGAGCCATGCCCCAACCCCCCCAACTGCTTCACCACCAAGTTCCTCTGCATTTGGTAACATCCCAGCAAGATACCATTGGGTGGCTCATTAATTAGCCATTTGAGGACCCGAACTGGCTCATTAGCGTGCGTCTGCTGCACTGATGGTGCAGTTCTCACGAGGCCTGGCACTGCAGACCTGGTGCCCAATTCTACATTCCCCCCTTGTGATGCCAACAAGAAACAAACTGACCCTCTCACACAGCTGCGATCAAGTTGAGTTTGATTCTCATTGAACCCCAGCTGGGGTTTATTTTCCTTTTTAAAAAAAGCACCAAGTCACAGATTTTAAGCTTCAAGTGGCACGTAACTAGGTAGAATAACCCTGAGCTTAAATCACGATTCACATTTGCAGTGATGATCAATGTTCCTGCTCATCCAACACTCATACACACGCACACACACATATGCACGCACACACATACGCACTCACTCAGTCATGGTCTCTCTTTCTCTCTCTCTCTCTTTCTCTCTCACTCACGCATACACAAACACACAATATTTTATTAAACATGGGCTAGGAGAGTGTAAAGATCTGCAACTTATCTGAATTTTTGATGACTCTCCCGTAACAATCCAAAGATGTGCAGGTTAGGGTGAATTGGTCATGCTAAATTGCCCATAGTGTTCAGGGATGTGTAGGCGAGGTATATTATTCAGGGGTAAATATAGGATAAGGGGATGGGTCTGGGTGGGTTATTCTTCAGAGATTGGTGTGGATTTGCTGGGCCAAAGGGCCTGTTTCCACACTGTAGGGATTCTATGATTGAACAAGAATGCTGGCTGTCAGTTTAATGCTGGCTATCTTTTGCTGTCCTTTGATGGCCCTTGGGTGGTTTGTAATTAAATTGTTCAGAGATGTTACGACACACCTCTGGAGCCTCTGCCTGGGCCTCCTGGCTCAGAGGTATGAACGCTGCCTGAGCACTGCATGGGGCTTGTGGGGAGATGAGGCATAGCTGGCAGCTGAAGACAGAGGATGGGGAGAACAGTGACCAGCCAGAGCTGGAGAGGCAGAGAGATGGTACAGGGTGGTGGCATCTTACTGAAGGCACCAGAATTGGGTGAGGCTGATGCAAAGTGAGGGTAAAGGAAATTCCGTTGTTGCTCTTGGAAGGAAGGGAAAAGTGGACGGATGGGAATTGGATTGACCCTGTCACTTGGGGTGGGGGAGAGGGTATCCCTGCTGAGTGGGAGAGGAGGATATCTCCGAAGCACTCAGTCCTCAGGCAAGATCCCCAGCTTGGCCTATTCCAATGACGCTCAGCACAGGCTGGAGGAACAGCACCTCGTTGTCCGATTAGGTCCTTTCCAAGCTTCTAGACTCAGATACAATAAAGCACGGTGCCGGAAAAAGCACAGCAGGTCAGGCAACATCTGAGGAGCAAGAGAGTCAACGTTTTGGGCATAAGCCCATCATCAGGAATGGGGAGGGGGAAGGGGGCTGAGAAATAAGTTTGGGGGGGTGGGGTGGGGAGTGGTGGGGCTGAGGGGAAAGATAGTTGGCTCTGACGTCTCCAGTATCTGCAGTCTTCACTGTCTTCTCGATTCAAAGATTGAGTTCAGCGATTTCAGGCCGTGAATTCTGTCCCGCATTTATTTCAGTTTTCCTCTCGTTTGCTCCTCTCGATCTCGTCTTTCATACATTGCTTTTGATTATTCGGCCATTAACACTGACTGCGTGCTAATGCTTTGATGCTGCTTGATAACCAAAGCTGTTCCTTTGTTCAATGGCATCTTGGTCATTTGTGTCTATCCTATTGAAGACCTTTCCTATTATTGTTCCTGGCTTCCCCTTCTCAGTGGCAGAAAACCCAAGTCACATTTCTATCACCTTTCACTTCTGAAGGAAATTGATATTGCACTTGGAACATTAACTCTGTTTCTCCTTGCCCACAGACCTGCTGAGTTTCTCCAGCATTCTATCTACAGCTCTCCACCATCTGCAAGATTTTGCTTTTGGCTTCATTAATGTGTTGTGTTTTTTCTCCCTGACAGGAAAAACATGTTTTGTGTTTAGTTTTGTTAAATACAATTGCAAGTATTCCAGAGAAAATCAATGACCTGAAAGCAAAACACTCTCTGACCTATATTTAACAAATCATGGCTTGAAAGACTTTGAGTGTCGACATAGCAGCACTTAATATTATTGAGAGAGTATTGATTAAATGCGACTGAGGAGGAGGTAGCAAGTTAAGGAACCAGCAGCAAAAAACAGCAGATATGGTGTCGGAGAAATATAAAACCACCCATTTATCTGCTTGCTCAAAGCCCTGCACTGTCTGTGACCGACTTAGGATCTGGGTGTCTGAAGGTGTGTTTACCAGTGTTGATTCCAATGAGGGGAATAAACGAAAAAGGCCAGAGTTCAGGCTCTAAGAGATGTCTAGGAGGTGGGGAGAGGGGGTTGCTGAGGGTATGGGTGCAGAGAAGGGAGGTGGGATGGGAGGAGTGGTAATTGTGGTTACAAAAATCAGAGACAAGGGGTTGGGAGTGGGCAAGGTTAGCAGGAAGATGTGAATTTTAAATAATGAAACGGTATTTGGGGGTGGGGGTGGGGGAGCTTCCTGCAGGTCAGCACAGGTGAGCAGGACTCGGACTACAGGCTGGAATACAGACGAGATGGCATTTAACAAAATGCTTGGGAATAGGAGACCGGCCTACTCTTTTTGGCCAGGCAAATGGAGCCACTGGCCAGGCCATCATTTATTGCCCATCCCGAATTGCCTAGAGGGCAATTAAGAGTCAGCAACATTGCTCTGGGTTTGGAGTCACATGTAGGCCAGACCAGGCAAGGATGACAGTTTCTCTCCACGAAGGGCATTAGTGAACCAAATGGATTTTCCCCAACAAAATCAATTCATGATCATCATTAGACTCCTAAGTTCAGATTTTTGTTTCAAGTCAATTCAAATTCCACCACCTGCTTTGGGGTAATTCGAATCCAGGTCCTCAGAGCATTGCCTAGGTTTCTGGATTAACAGTCCAGCAATAATACCACGAGACTATTGTCTCCTCATTTGCAACATTGCCTCCGACCTTACTGGAGTGCTAACCTGACTGGAATTGAGGTAAAATGTGTTTATATTTTAACCAAAATAAAACATGGAGAATCACTTCTTGTGCATTCCTTAAAGATCACTTGGTTCCATACAACAAAGAGAAACCAATGATGATCAAATGATAATGATATTCTGGAGGCTGCTTAATTTAACCTTCACTGAGACAATATTAGTGCAAATGAGCAAACGGCAATAATCAAAGATAGTCCCACTGCATTACGAAAAATGTGACAATATTGTTGGAGAATGAAGTTTCAAACAGTACATGTTTATCAATGCGAAGGCACTAACTCATTGCCATTACATAGCTTGAATCAGGCAAATGGAACTTGACCAAGCAATTTACAGAGTTTTGTATGTTGTAATTTGCAGTGGGGGGTTATTGACTTAAGGGGAGTAAGTTACCTTTGAGACAGATGGATGATTTATGAATTATGTAGCGATAGAACATCATTGAGAGCGCGTACAGAAACCGAGTCTTCTTGACCTGCAGTCAGCTAGCTTGCCTTCTGGCTGTTTGCTGGTAATCAGAGTATTTAATTGAAAAAGAGACCAGGTCACTCATGGCTACGTAATGGAGGATCCTGTTAAATAATTACTGATGAAGTCCTGAGCAAGTACATCCCGGCAAGCCATTAGTGAGCAATGATTTATCTGGATTATATATCAGATGGTTATTAATATTTAAATTGACAATGCATGTGGTGAAATGAGGTAAGTAGGTTTATGAGCTGCGGTTATCTGGAAATGCTCAATTTATGGAGGCAGTGCGAGGGATTGGCCTCCTTTTATGTTAGTTCATCGGCATCAATAATAGGAACCAGAGTTTCTCTTCATCATTTTGTGCCTCTGTTGATTTTATTTTTGTGTGCCATGCAACCTTTAACTAGGACTCACAGCCAGGCACAGCCCAGACATTGCAGTGAAGATCAGTAACTAACTGTTCAACTTGTAAGCAGTGAGTGCCCTTCAAAGATAGTTCACTGGTCGTGTGGCACTTTCAGATGGCCTGAGGATGTGTTAAAGGCTACATATATGCAGAGGCTCCCTCGCTTTTTCCAGCTTTAATTTATTCTCCCCCCCCCACCTCCTCCACTCTTAAAGGCATGAGCTCACAATTCCCAGTCTCTTGTTCATGTCCAATCTTCAGGAACATCCCTGTTCAGCTGAGGAGAGGAGCCCTGGGCCAGTTCCCCTCTCTCTGACAGGCTGGCAAGAAGAATCATAGAATCCCTGCAGTGTGGAAACAGGTCATTTGCCCCAACAAGTCCACACCAACCCTCCGAAGAGTAACCCATCCAGACCCATTCACCTACATTTCCCCTTTACTGATTTTTTAGTTTTCTTAAAATTTCTGGATGACTGACAAGCAGGAGTTGAAATAATTAATCTCATTAGGAACAGCTCTCCTTTGTGCCTGGTCACATAACTTTCATACTTTAACTTCCTGTTGGTACTGCTTCCAGGGTAAGGGCTACCAAATCACATAGTCCAATATTTCATAGAATCCCTACAGTGAAACCAGGCCGTTTGGCCCAACAAGTCCACATTGACCCTCTGAAACTTAACCCACCCAGACCCATTCCCCTACCCTATTACTCTATATTTCCCCTGACTAATGCACATAACCTACACACCTCTGAACACTATGGGCAATTTAGCCTGGCCAATTCACCCTAACCTGCATATCTTTGGATTGTGGGAGGAAACCAGAGCACCTGAAGGGAACCCACTCAGACAGGGGGAGAATGTGCAAACTCCACACAGACACTTGCCCGAGGCTGGTCTCGAACCCAGGTCCCTGGTGCTGTGAGGTAGAAGTGCTAACCACTGAGCCACCGTGCCAACTAAGGGGTTGGCTAAGGAAGCTTGTGTCTTTTCAGCGGCATTTCCCACCTCTGACTGGGTAGGCGGAAGTTTCGAACCCCATTCCAGAAAGTCCCTGTGATAGAGACTGAAGTACGGCCTGTAAATTCTGGGTGGGCATCCAGTGGTGTTTTTACATCCTTGGGAGTGATGGCTGGTTCAGAGATGATCTCCTGCCTCTGGGTCAGAGGGATTGGTTTTCGTAGCAGCCTGCGTGAAAGACCCAGTTGGTGATTTGTCTGCGGATTGGTCTGCAATTGAGTGTGGGTAGCCTTTCTCTCATTCTAAAGCATAGGAGAGGTCATTCAGTCCCACCCAGCAGGAGCGGTTCCATAGGTAAATCAGACCTAAATGATCTTTGTAATCTCTGTACGTGGCTCAAGAATCTCACATCTTGAGTTAGGCAGAACATAATTGGATAGACCATATGAGACAACAGTCTGAACAGACAAGGGTCCAATTGTAGTTCAGTGTTCTCACCTCGGAGTTTGAATGTTGAGAGACAGTATTTTAAAATATTGTTTAGGCTTACTCTTCCCTGCTGTCCTGAGGGATTTATGGCATTGTTGAAGAGGCTTTTCTTTGGGTGAGAAATTAAAGCAGCTGTGTTGGTCCCCATGTTGATACCAAAGTCCTCACACCATTCTTCAAAGTGGGGAGGTATATTTGTCCTGATGTTCTAATAACAAACGGTTTCCTCAATCGACATCACCATATCCATATCAACTGGCTATCTGTTGTTTGTTAGACTTGCCAACTGATGTGGAGATGCCAGAGTTGAATGAGGGTGGACAAAGTCAGAAATCACACAACACCAGGTTGTAGTCCCGAAGGTTTATACCCTGGTGTCATGTGACTTCTGACTTTGGCAAATGACTGTTGGATTTGCCTGTATAGTGGTATCAGTGTAACAGTGACATTTATTGGTTCAAGGATGCTGTCACCAATTCTCTTTCTTTTCACCCTGACAAAGGGCCCATTTGGTTAACATTGGTAGAGGAAGAACACCAGTGAGCCATAGAGTCATAGAGATGTACAACTTGGAAACAGACCCTCGGTCCAACCCGTCCATGCCAACCAGATATCCTAAATTAATCTAGTCCCATTTGCCAGCATTTGGCCCCTATCCCTCTAAACCCTTCCTATTCATGTATCCATCCAGATGCCTTTCAAATGTTGTAATTATACCAGCTTCCACCACTTCCTTTGGCAACTCATTCCATACGTGCACCACCCTCTGCATGAAAAAGTTGCCCCTTAGCTCCCTTATAAAACTTTCCCCTCTCATCTTAAACCTATGCCCTCTAGTTCTGGACTCTTCCATTCCAGGGAAAAGACCTTGTCTATTTACCCTATCCATGCCCGTCATGATTTTATAAGCCTCTCTAAGGTCACCTCTCAGCCTCCGACGCTGCAGGGAAAATAACCCCAGCTTATTCAGCCTCTCCCTATAGCTCAAACCCTCCAACCCTGGCAAAATCCTTGCAAATCTTTTCTGAACCCTTGGAGTCTGAACAAGAAGAGACTAGAGTTGCATCAAGATGTGTTTATTGAAAGTTAACAATTAGGTGTGAGTTATATCCATTCATTAGACGTACATACAGGGTCTGTGAAGGGGCCTGCACATGTAAATCTGCTCACAAGGGAATAAGGGGATTCTCAGATGTTCTGCCTTATTCCCACCCAAGTCTGCATGGCACCATCACATTGGGTGAAGCTTAGTCCAGTCTCCAACATTAAGCCTTTACGAAACATGACATTTTATAGCATCTCCTCACTACTAATTCCAGCATTCCCCCCCCGCCTCCCAACCAAGCATGGTCAATCTCTTGGATGTCCTTCATGGGAATGTTGTTCCTGCTACCTACGTGGCTGGCCCATTACCTTATGTATTAAAGGAAGACCTTTACTCTTGTGAATTTCTTTTATCAAGAAACTTATGTGCTGAATCAGATAGTTGCTTCATGACAGCACCTGAAAGTTAATCTCATGAATTTCCATTACGGATAATGGCTCTTTATTCTCAATCTTGTGTTGAAGTATGTGCGTTCTTGACTTCAACTTGATTGGGTTGGAGATGCTCATTTTCTCTTAGTATTTGCTGTACTCATACACCAGAGATACTGGAATTTCTGGAGGATTGCTCATTACTTGTTGTTATCTCTGGAAGGTACTGAGAATTCTGCTTTGAAAGACGAAGAACTGAAATATACTTCTTCACTTTATCTGGCCTCATCACTTAACATCGAATGTGAAGTCTGCTGCAGCTATTTGTTGTGGAGATGGCTTTTTAGTTAAAGGTTTCTCAGTGAGCTTGAGTGGGTTGTATTTGCTTCTGCTCTCTGACTTAGCTGATTTTTATCAGAAGCTTCTTCAGTGAAGACAGGAATGGAAAGCAGTTCTGCATGGTCACAAATTTCCTTCCTGTAGGCAGTATGAAATAATTCTCATATACCAACAGATATAATGGCAATAGATATTTTTCCTTTTTGGTGGATTTGGCCGTGAATTCAGAAGGCTCAGTGAAATCTTCTGTTGGTAGCCCCTTGTCCAAAGATGTGCAGATTAGGTGGATTGACCATGCAAAATTGCCCATAGTGTTCAGGGATGTGTAGGTTAGGTGCATTAGTCAGGGATAAGTGTAGAGTAATAGGGTAGGGGAATGGATCTGGGTGGGTTACTCTTCGGAGGGTCAGTATGGAATTGTAAGGCTGAATAGCCTGCTTCCATACTGTAAAGATTCTATGATTTGACCAATTGGAATGCAGTGGTTTGTTCCTGGATTAGTTGTTGTTTGACTCATTTCTCATTGAATAAAGTTGGCATCACATGGTTTCTCTTGACCTGTTAAATCTCTCTTGGATCGAAGTGAACACCTACTTCAAGGATGTTGGTGACTGTTGCATCTTTGTACGGATAAGCTTTTGACATTTTCTGCTGTGAAACTACATCCTACTTCTGCACTTCCTGTAGACGTGGCCCATGATTTTATAGATGTACTTTTGGCATGTTTATACCTTGCAAAGTGGATAGGTTCTGTGATAAATTTGCCCTTCTCCTCTTAGGATTTGTCTGTGATTCTTCTTCCAGTATGATCTGAATAGCTTTCTCCAAAATCAGATCTTTTTTGAATTGTAATAAGTTTGGCATAGCCTCATTAATAATTCCCAAAATAACATTTTCTCTTATAAATTCTGATTTCAAAACTCTGTAGCCGCAGCTTTTGTCTGATCTGTAGAGATCTTTAGTTGTTATCTATGGATGCTCTGAATGCTGAACTCTTGAGTTAAATCTTGCTCTTCCAAAAATATTATTTGTTCTCAGATTAGCATATTATTAAAAACAGAATTTCTTCAAAAATATGTGTTTTGTCTTTATTTTGGCAGTGTACGCCATCATCAGCTGTAGGTCCCATTGAATGTAATTGGGTGTTTAATTGTTCAACTGAGAGTCAGTGTTTAAGTCTGAAGCAACTTAATATCTTAAGAACTGTTTTCTCCAAGATGTCCAATCCTGTGTTCTGTTTGGCCCTTCTCTCATATTATAGCTTACAGATATTATTTCTTCTTCCATGTCTTCGTGATTAGATTATTTGTTTTTCATACTTTGAAGCATCTAAATTTTTCAGTATTTCAATGCTGCTGTAATCTCTTTCCCTTTAAAACTTTTACTTCTAAAAAAATGCTGCTTTATTTCCATGACATAAGGCTTTTAATCTGTGTTTTTTAGGTATGCTACACTTCTCTCTTTTAAAGTGTTAAATTCTATTAACTAGTAATCCTGATCTGCGTACTGGGGTTTTTCCACACTTTTGCAATTAAAATAGATGATTTCCATTTTAGTGGTTGAATAAACATTGTCTACTTTGAACCATCGTTTAAGTTCTGAATGTACCATTCTTGTTATGCCCTCACCAGTCTCATAATTGCCTTCCTCTGTGAGAGTCTGTCTGTTCTTGCTTTTAAACTGGCCTGTTGATTTTCTGGTTACTAGTGCAGTAACCTCAGCCTGAATTACTTTGATAGCCTTTAATTTCCAGACTGTAGCTAGCCCTCCTGCAGCAATGTCCACCATGGACTAAGAACTCCCTTTTTGCTTATCTTCAGTTACCTCAGCTTGTTTTTCGTGCCAGTGATTTGAAGTGCTTCTCCTTACCCAATGGGACTTCTAACTTGATGTGTGGAGTTCACATACATTCATCTCCTGGCTGTATCTCTTAAGTGGGAAAACCTACAGATCATGATTTCCCAGTGGAATCTGTATCTGGCAATTCAGACTAATCTTGAAGCTCTGTCTAGCCCAAGCTGTTCGTCTTTACCAGATCGGAAGTTAAGACTTAAGCCTGGATTGCCATTTCTCCCTTGTTAGCCTTCTTTCAAACTCCTGCTGACTGCTTGGTTGTTCAAACACTTGCAGCTGCTGACTCTGATTTTGAACATGGCAAATCTTTGAATACTTTGACTCACTTGGTCTTCCGGAAATTTCTCCCCTTAGATCCAATGGACTTTCCTACCATTCTACCTCATAATATTAAACAGTAATGCTCCCCATTGATCACCATGTGGTATTTTTCTGTATAGTGGCTCTGGGACCATTCCACGTTCCTTGACTGGATCTGAAGGCCTGTTTGGCCAGTAGTGGCAGAGGATTAACTGGCTTTTGTCTTAACAAGCTCTAGTTTGTTGCACGACAGCAATCAGATGCAAGGTAGCTTAGCTTGAATTTAGGAGAAAGTGAGGACTGCAGATGCTAGAGATCAGAGTCAAGAAGTGTGTTGCTGGAAAAGCACAGCCGGTCAGGCAGCATCCGAGGAGCAGGGTATGATGAAGGGCTTATGCTCGAAACATCGACTCTCCTGCTCATCCTGACTGGCTGTGCTTTTCCTTTACCCCACTTTTTGACATAGTTTAGACACAGGTTTGCATCAATGGAATGCTAAGAAGATATGCCTCTTTCCGATATAAAATCATCATAATTGGCAAAACTCAATGCAGTGTTCAACATGACCCCTTCCAGCACCATTAGCTTACACAGCAGGTCCTGCACTTAAAGCACATCAGGCTCAGTAAATTATTGCAAATCAAACTGAGAGATCAGCTGTAAACATGGCGTCAGTGAAAGTGGGGAATGCTGTACAAGAGTCTGATCTGAAGGGGTCATTCTGAACTAACCTGAGGGTCTGTCCACGCTGATAGGGGAGGTAGCCACATGGGCAGTTTTAGCAGCTCTGAACAGTGGTAGTTGGCGATGGTAGTGTCTCCTACCATCAATTCAAAGTCTGCACATTGTCACTAAGATGTGTGAGAAGCGCCGCTTTCACTGAGGCTGGTTCATGTTTTGCTGTTCACGACAGAATATCAAAAAGGCCCGAGTCCAGCATAGGCCTTGGTTTGCAAGTACAAGTAATTAGGAAGGCAAAGGGAATTTTGTCCTTCATTGCTAAAGGGATTGAGTTTTAAGTAGGGAGGTTATATTACAGCTGTGCAAGGTGCTGGTGAGGCCACACCTGGAATACTGTGTGCAGTCTTGGTCTCCTTACTTGAGAAAGGATGTACTGGCACTGGAGGGGGTGCAGAGGAGGTTCACTAGGTTGATTCCACAGTTGAGGGGGTTAGCTTCTGAGGAGAGGCTGCGTAGACTGGGATTATACTCATTGGAATTCAGAAGGATGAGGGGTAAAGATATCAAATTATGAAGGGAATAGATAAGATGTTTCCACTGGCAGGTGAAACTAGGACAAGAAGGCACAGCTTCAAGATTAGGGGGAGCAGGTTTAGGACTGAATTGTGATGATACCTGACTTTCCCAGGAATAAAGGTCTGTTCAGTTTGTAGTCTAAGAGGTTACCTGTGTAAAACGAATGGAAACAGCCTTTAATGACAGGGAACAAGGGCTAAGTTCTTCTGTGACATGGCATCTCAACTGGGATGTGACGAATTGGCAAGACCTTGGACAGGCATTGCTAACTTCAGAGCAGATCAATGAGTTAAGAGAGCACTGTAAATCCATGTTGGAGTATTCAGGCCTGGAGGAGTCACAGCATTAGGACCCTACATCATTTGAGAGTGTAGCTGATGATGCACCACCAGAGAGATGATATTTCTCCCTGCATGGATGGAAAAGTGAGACTGAGCGCGTCGGTATAATTTTAAAAAGTCATTATTCTGTTTTGTAATAGGTTTTGGCGTGTCGAGATGAGTAGAAATTGCACAAGGTTACAATCCAGCCCCTTTCTGGAAAACCCGATACTGAACAAATCTCCTGTCATCAAGGTTCACAAACGCATTGATTAATATCAATTGATTTGTATAAAAGCAATTTAAAGTATAAGCTGTTAAAAATAATCAGCAGTAAACCTGAAAAATCCTTGAACAAAGCAGTCACTTTTAAACTGAATTCACTTAATAACTCTAGAATGTGGAAGTAGTCTCAGTAATGGTGTCCATAACAACTACCAAGAATTGTTGTAAAAATCCACCTGGTTCCCTAATTCCCTTTAGGAAAAGAAATCTGCCATACTTACCCGGTCTGGCCTATATGTGACTCTGTCAGAAGTTAAAGTTAGAGTTTAAAGAGCTTTTGTCATCTCAAGAATGCTCACAGTGGTCTTGGTTAACTAGTAGAGACATAATCTTGCAGTGCTATTTGGCACTGAGAAGGGGAGCCTGAGTTAGAATGGGTTGGGTGGTCTTTGCCAAATGTATTTATCTTGTGATCACAGGGCACGCCTATGTTAGACGTGAACAGCTTGTGAATCTGCTTTACCCACCTAATTCATTTAACCAGTTACATGGTGTGCACGGAGTAAAGGATTATTATTTAAAAATATAAAGAAACAAATACAAAAGCTGTAAATAAGTTATGTCAGCAGTGGTGTAGGAGATCACATTGTGGAGGTACTGAAAAGAGATACAACTGTGTGGATCTCCTGGTAAGAGTGTAAATAGAGTCATAGAGTCATACAGCACAAAAACTCATCCACGCCAAACAGATATCCTAACCCAATCTAGTCCCATCTGCCAGCACGTGGCCTATATCCCTTCCTATTCATATACCCATCCAGATACCTTTTAAATGCTGCAATTGCACCAGTCTCCATCACTTACTCTGGCAGCTTATTCCATACACACACCACCCTCTGTGTGAAAAAATTGCCCCTCAGGTCCCTTTTATATCTTTCACCTCTCATTCTAAACATATGCCCTCAAGTTCCCCCATTCCAGGGAAAAGGCCTTGTCTATTTATCCTATCCATGCCCCTCATGATTTTATAAACCTCTATAAGGTCACCCCTCAGCCTCCGATGTCACTTAGCCTCATTGTTGCTCCTGAGAGACATCCAAACAGCATATGTCGATTCTGCTCTGAATCACTCACGTCACTGTTCTTAAATGGGAATGGGAGGGTGTATGCCATTTTAAAGTTTCTATTTGTTGTATAGGAATAACTTGTGGGCACGTTACCTTTGACTCTGGCTGTTTGGGTGCTAGCTAAATGGTATTAACAATAGCTGTTGCTATTGGAAACCACCCAAGGCTTCTTAAATGGGGTGGGGGTGCAGATGAAACATCCCCTCCCCTCCCACCTACTCCCCCCTACACAGGCCACCCCATATACAAATCCAGCTGGCAGGATGGCACAGAACTAATGATGGCGTACAAGAGGAGGAAAAAAAGGACGTCTTGGTGTGCCATTTACTGCTGGGTGTTTGCCTTCTTTTTTGCCTGTTGTGCAGGACCTGAAGGGTTAAAGGCAGCGTCTGTTCAGCCAGCTGGTGTAATGGGCCAGCAAACCTCCGCCACCCAGTCCACGGGAAAATGCGATTCTTTCTTGCAGGCCGTTCCGACAATTGAGGAAATGTTGGGGGAGTGGTCGGGGCCGAGAATGATGTCACTGATATCTCGGCCTTTGAGCGTGTCGCTCAGGCTCCCCAGTTGCTCCCCCCGACAGACAACTCCTTGGCTTCACACGAGCTCCGTGCTCGTCAATACACTGAGCAGGGCTCTGTCTAGTCGTACGTGTCTACCATTACAGACACTTACTACTGCACTTAAGGAAGCACAAGGTCTCCTTTGGTTTGTGGCACTCAGTTAAACCAATCTGTGTAACTGTGCATCTGTGTGGCTCAGCGGCCTACGAGAACCTGACCCTGCGTTGACTTAGCACCAGCAGTACTTGTATTTATTAACTGGACTATTAAGCGGAGGAATCATTGTGGGTGGGGTGACTCAAATAGGCAGAAGCTGAGTTCTTGGCTGTTCAATATATCATTTCAGTTGCATGACACTTTAATCTCTTCCCAAAAATTCTGTGTCTTATGATCCTGCTCCACAACCACCTGTTGAAGGAGCAGTGCTCTGAAAGCTAATGCTTCCAAATGAACCTGATGGACGATAACTTGGTGTTGTGTGATTTGTCCACCCCAGTCCCACACTGGCTCCTCCACCTCTTGCTCTCAACAGTGGGTAGAGTCTCTGGGATTGAGTCAGAGGCGTACCTGGAGTGGGTCAGGACTCTGAGTCCAATGTCAAGAACCTTTCTTCCACACATTGATGAGCCATAAATGCTCAATGCATCCCCAAATGTAATAAGACCTCCAATATTGGGCCAACAACAAAGGGACGGTCCCTGACTTGTGCCTGATTGAAGGTGTCAGGCACCTGGAGAGGAAGCCCATTCGGAACATAGCTGAGTGGTCCTCTTTGTTGAACAGGGGAAGGAGAGGGGAGCAGGAGAATCCTGGCAGAACTAGACTGTCGGTAGCTGCAAGACCTTGGACAGACATTGCTTTACTTAAGGCAACGTCCCTTAAGAAGCAGGGACAGAGGGTCCAAGGAGGTGTTTGGACTGTGGAGGGGTGTGGGGGCAATGGGGCATCTGATACAGAGTTATGAGGGGTTTGGGGTAGTTAAGCTGAGGTAAGCTGAGCTTCTCTGTGCCTGGAGAGTCTGTGTGCTTGCCCTGAGGGGATGGTATCGTATAGAAACCCAGAGCTGAGAGCAATCTCCTGACTGCGGACTTGACCAGTTCCTGCCCGCTCCTGCCATGTGATTGCTGTTGCCCTGTGTGCCCACCACCCACCCTTTAACATTCACATTCAATTCAGGGTCTACCAGCTGTGCATATGTAAGTGGAGTATGTGGATGAGGAGCAGGAGTAGACCATTCAGCCCTTCTAGCCAGTCCCACAGTTAATACGATCATGGCTGATCTCATCTCGGCCTCAGCTCCACTTCCCTGCCCACTCTCCGTAACTCTTTAACCTGTGACCAGTTAAAAATGTGTCTTTCTCCTCCTTAAACTTACTCAGCGTCCCGGCATCCAGCTAACTTTGGGGGTTGGGGGTGGGGGTGAATTCCACAGATTCACAACCCTTTAAGAGAAGTAATTCCTCCTGTTTTCAATCTGCTAGCCCTTACCCTAAATCTATAACCTCTCGTTCTGGATTGTCCCACAGGGGGTTATATCCAATTTACTTTGACTCTGTCAATGCTCTTTAGCGTCGTGTATACCTCAATCAGATCTCTTCTCGCAGTGACTGTAACGTGGTCAGTCATCTGGACCTCATTGAATAGGAGTTCCCTGACTGGGGCTGGTCATCTGGTCCAATCAGGGAGCCCTGGCTGACAGGTAGGAAGGGGAGTGTCAGAGATGCTGCTGCTCAGCTGACTCAGAAGAGGCAGTACTAAAGTCAAGGACTGTTCATGTGTAAATAAAGGGTGACTTGGTGATGGGGTACTGACCTCTATGGAGTTATTTCACTCTCACCCTTCCAAACTTAGGTAAAAATGGGTCTCTTCATAAAACAAGCCTTTTCTCTCTGCAATTAATTGTCTGAACCTGCTCAGAAATGCCTCCAATGCAGGCTCAAACTTCCACTGTATTGGCTCCTGTGCCTTACAGATTAGATTACAACCATCAGTTTGAAAGGGAAGAAAACATGCAATGAGAAAACATTAAAAGGAAGGAAAGACTGGTATTTTCACACTGCGTTATCAGGTAGCTCATGAGCTCTCAGAGACGATTAGATATAAGAGGCAGATGAAGGCCATTTAGCCCATCAAGTCTGTTCCACAGAGTACCTCACCTGAAAGCATGTTGAGTATTTGTTGTCAGGCAGATGTACTTGGCAGGAGAGAGTGAGGACTGCGGATGCTGTAGATCAGAGTCGAGAGTGTGGTGCTGGAAAAGCACAGCTGGTTAGGCAGCATCCGAGGAGCAGGAGAATCGACATTTCAGGCATAAGCCTGATATACTGATCAGCCGATTTTGGACACTTGGTGATGGTGATGTGAATGACCGTCTGCAGTGGTTATTGTGGAAGAATAAGGAAGATTGGCCAGGATATGAGAAGGCTTTGTTCCCTCTTTTACACTTAAGGTGTTGCATCTGTAACAACCACCTGAAACTGCTGATACAGGTCTCAACTGAAAGGTCATCATCAATACCCAGCACTCCCTCCATGAGCATCAAATGTGTACAAAAGCCGGGCAGTGCAACTGACACCTGAACAATAACTAAAGACCCATGAGTGAAACTGGAGTTCTCAAGAATTCATTCAGGGCCTGGGACTGGGCAGCTGGACTGTCCAGGAACCATGACATCATTTACCACCCTCTCCTGTCACACAAGACAAAAGGCTGTCTCGTTGCTCTTGAGTTAGGGCTTAAACTGAACATTATATGATGATAAAACTGCTAATGAATGCAAGCCGCGTGAAGAATCTGTCATATTTTACAAGCAGAGCTCCCTTGTATGGCATGCACCCTACAACCTCTCCTCTGCCAGTACCCTTCTCCATTAGTGAGACTAAATCCCACCCCCAACCATCACCGGCAACTACTCCCCTCCCAGACTCCCTCCCCAAACTCCCCCCACCCTCAGCAGCCTCTGTGTTTTTAAAATCTCTTCAGGAAACATAGAGCACGTGTAGTGTTACTTAGCCCTTTACACTGCGTGTCAATGGGCTGCCTGCTAACAACCAAGCCAATGCTGGTACCTCAGGAGATGTTAAGGCTTGGACTCGTGTTATAAACGCTGGCTGGTTCCTCAGTTTGTCACCAGAGATGGCCTCACTCGGAGGCTTGGAACACATTTTCATCGATGGACCTTTGTGCGATTCGCTTCCATTTAAAGAAGGATCAGCAGCATTTTGTTGCCCTTCCCATACCACTTCAAACAAAAAAAAAAGCAATCTGTTGCAATAAATTCACTTTAGCTCTGACAGACCCAGAGCAGCAAAGCTCACCACCACCATCACTGGACATCATTGTGGTAGCTCTCCTGTAACTTTCCCCTCCCCGATCCAACCAAAAAAATGTTACAGAATTAAAGGGATGGGTTGTTTCTTAAGTCGATGTAACAGGGTACAGGTCACATTTACATCAAGCGGGTTTTGTGCTATACTGCTTGCTTCCCAGAGTCTTCAATCTTACTTTGGAGATCTTTGGAAGTGGCATTGCAGGCAGGCGGGTTGGTAAAGGAGGCATTTAGCACGCTTGCCTTCATTGGTCAGAGCATTGAGTATCGGAGTTGGGACATCATGTTGTGGCTGGTGAGCCACTGTTGGAATACTGCAGGCCACCCCGTTATAGGAAGCATGTTATAAAACTGGAAAGGGTGCAAAAAAGATTTGCAAGGATGTTTCCGAGACTGGACTATTTGAGTTATAAGGAGCGTAGGAGGTTGAGGGGTGACCTTATAGAGGTTTAAAAAATCATAAGTGGCATCGATATGGTGAGCAGCCATGGTCTTTTTCCCAGGGTAGGGGAGTCCAAAACTGGAGGGCATAGGTTTAGGGTGTAAGGGGAACGATTTAAAAGGGACCTGAGGGGCAACGTTTTCACCCAGAGGGTGGTGTGTGTATGGAATGAGCTGCCAGAGGAAGCGGTAGATGCAGATAAAGTTTTGACATTTTAAAGACATTTGGGCAGGTATATGAAGAGTTTAGAGGGCTGTGGGCCAAATACAAGAAAATGGGACTAGTTTAGTTTGGGAAACCTGGTCACCTTGCTGAGTTGGGCCGAAGGATGTGTTGCTGTGCTGTGTGTCTCCATGACTCTATTTTATTTCCAGCAGATTCTTCAAATCTGACAAACGGTAAAGAAAACTCGATCTTTATCTCTGCGCAGCACAGTAGTTGCAGCGTCTGCCATGTTGGAGTGGGGAGGGAGGTACAGCAGCAGACTTAGGTGGATCTTACAACTGGGTGTGTGTTCCCCCCCCCTCCTTCACCTCATACAAAAGTCAAATTCATCATTACGATGATAACATGTTGGCAGAGTGACCACATCATGCCAATCTCCCAAAAGACAGAAGTTGACAGGGTGTGGATTTTGTCAGGCCACTCACCGGTTAGGAAAATCTAAGCTGTAAAACTGGACTTATTAATCCACTGCCGCTCTGTCTTGGCTGGAAGCTGCGTTGTTTCTCAGGAGTCAGGGGTGAAAATCTGTCCGAGTAATCTGCAGCAGCTATCACAAGGTGACAAAAGAGCAGCACAGAAAGTCTGCACTGAGATCACGGTTGAATAGTGTAGCTTTATCTCCTCGGCAGAGTGGCAGAGTCTGTATGTTTTATGGGACATTTCTCGGACTTTCTTGTGTTTTCAATAAAATAAGATACCGATTCTGTGAGCAGTGGGCCTTGACAATTTGAGCTGGAACTGACTATATGTTAGCCTCTCTACAACATGCCAATTGGGTGTGTGAAGCCCCTCGTGCTCTCCTCTTATTGATATCTTTCCACTAGCATTAACTGTAGCAGCTATAACAAGGTGGCAAAAGAGCAGCAAAAGAATCCAGTGTTGATTGGAAGCACAGAGACAGTGTGCTGCAAGTGAGCGAACCAAGCACTTTTCGTTCCACCTCCTACAGCCCATGGAAATGTACGAAGGTTGGCACGGTGGCTCAGTGGTTAGCACTGCTGCGTCACAGCGCCAGGGACCTGGGCTCGATTCCAGTCTCAGGTGACTGTCTGTGTGGAGTTTGCACATTCTCCCTTTGTCTGCGTGGGTTTGCTCCGGTTGCTTCCCACAGTCCAAAGGTGTACAGTTAGGTGGATTAGCCATGCTAAATTGCCCATAGTGTGCAGGTTGGGTGGATTAGCCATGGGTGTTGTAGGGGGATAGGTCTGGGGGGATGAGCTTTGGAGGGTTAGTGTGAACTTGATGGGCTGAATGGCCTACTTTCTGTAGGTATTCTATGAATTTTTCCATCCCTCCCCTTCTTTCAGTATGCTGCTCTGCAGTGGAATCTTTCAAGACTTTCTCTATTTTATCAAAACCACTGTGGGGTCAACATTCCTTTCGACAATCTTGTCTTGCAGAATGAGCCAGCACAGATGGAGGCTGTTTGGCCCATCTTTCTTTGAGCTTAGTTTTTAGAAGAGCTATCCAATTAGCCTGTACTCCCTGTCCTTCCCATTTTGCCATGCAAATGTTAAGTGGCTTTTGAAAGTTATGTTTGAATCTGATTGCCCAAACCAATGCTGCACCCATTCACTGTCATCCTCCCTGCGTGTCTTACTGCTCCACTGCTGTTGTCAATTGCTTGGCACAGTCATTAGGGGCCCTGACTATGACTTTCAATATAACACGCAGTGTCATCCTGCATTGCAATTTCCTAACCAACAAAATAATAAACGAAGGTGTTTCGTGCCTCCCCTCAGCTTCTCTGTGCCTCCATGGTCTCCTTGCTTTACAAGGGTAATAAAAAAAAAAGGGTTTTAGATTTAGATTAGATTCCTTACAGTGTGGAAACAGGCCCTTCAGCCCAACCAGTCCACACTGACCCTCTGAAGAGTAACCCACCCAGTCCCATTTCCCTCTGACTAATGCACCTAATACTATGCATTAGTATTTTCTTATCAGCACGATGTCTTATCAAAACGATTCCAGCTAGTGACCGTACTCGCTGAGGTTATTACTCCAGCAACTTGTGCTGCCCTGTGCCATTCCTCAGATTGTGATTTTGACTGATGCATTAACTCATTTAGTTAAACTGGCTTCATGTCTCAGTTCAAATTGAAGCCAGTGGTCAGACTCTGCCAAGGCTACGGACCTGGGGGCCATTAACTCTGCTGCCCATTCTTTAGCTTTGACTCAACTTGAGTACTGCTTCGAACTGTCAGTTGTTTCCTCAGCGTTCATGTGAGAGAATCCTCTCCCCTGCTGAATAAGTTCCAAGTAGTTCTGCCTTGAGTACTGCGGTGTAATTTTTAAGAGCTCATAAATGAATAAATGGCAGTTGATTTGCACAGAACTACTGTCATCTGCCTTGACTAAATTTACTTAAAATATTCTGAAAAGATGACAAGTCTTGGATATGTAAAAGAGAATGATTGCTGATAATTGTAATATCCCATCTTATAGATGGTAATAAAACAGACAAAGTATTTTATTCACTTAACAAGAGCTGTGTAGAATGATGTAGTCAGATAATCAGGTATTAACCAGAAGCTCAGAGTCTGAAGAAAGCTTAGTTGAAATGTTCACTAAAAGGTTTGTAGTTACTTTCGAATTGTTTTTTTTTCACAATGGTTTTAACTACTCAATTATAAAACATTTTTATTTTTTGCTTTTCAAAGGATTCTTTGTTTTGTTGATAGCCCAAGTGTTATTATTAATGTGCAGATCACCCAAGAGGAAAATTATCTCACTCCGTCCGAAATATTAAAGAGCCATCTCCCAGAAGAAGATAGCAGAATGAATCATTGTGTGTGTGTGTGTGTGTATATACACACACATGTATGTCTGTGTGTGTCGTGTGGACAATGGAACAGAAAATCTAGCGGGTCATGATGAGAGAATGGATCCTTAAGTTGCTTCCCATATCTATGAATATGACATAATAAGATATGAGCTTGAGGGGAGGAATATGGAGTGGTCAGAGAGCTGGCAGTAATTGTCATTCTTTACCCACTTGAGCTGTAACTGACTGAGCATCTCGCTCTCAAACTATTGCTAATTTGAGTGCTGTAAAAGGCAGAATATTGGCTGATATTTAACATGCTAACTTTACTATGTAAGGGCTGCATTGCCAAGGACAGTGACAGACTTCACATGCTCATTAAAGTCAAGCAATAAAGCACTATCATCTGTCCCTGTATTACCCTGTCATCTAAATATAACTGGTCTTTAAAATACATTTGAAAAGTTATGAAAACGTATTTAAATGTCAACCAGTGTTATAAATTTATGGAAAATTACCCTTTCAGCTCTAGTTTAAAATTCGGTAATAAATAATGCACAGAATATTCTTTTGGCTTAAGTGCTGTGATTATCTGAAATCCATATTTAAAATAGATGATAAATTTCTGTGACCTAAATGAAGTGCACTGTGCCCAGCTGTAATTGTGTTTGCCATTGACCCAGTGATGTCACCCAAATGGCTGTTACTGTACATGAAAGATTTTTATCCCCCGCCGCCCCCCCCCCCCCCCCCCCCCCCATCACCTCCCAAGCTTCTCAATTGCACTGGCTGGCGTCTAACTCTGCTATTCCATTTCACATAATATTATGGCTTTAAGGAGGCCCAGGGCTTGTGTTTGCAACTCAACACACAATGGTCCCTTGAGCTGCAGTCCCTTTCTCGCAGGATTCTTCTTGCTTTTTCTGCACAATGGCCCTTGATGCTCTGCCACAAGCAGAGTTGCCCAGGCATACGTCAGAGAGGGTGAACCATCTCCCGGTCATGATGCATGATCTGGGATGAGGACTCAGCAGAGATGAAGGGCTTTTGCCCGAAACGTCGATTCTCCAGCTCCTTGGATGCTGCCTGACCTGCTGTACTTTTCCAGCAGCGCACTCTCGACTCTAATCTCCTGCATCTGCAGTCCTCACTTTCACCTAGTATGATTCTGGATTCCATCTTCCCCAACATGGATGTGCCCTGGGAGGGAGTGGCTCCTGTATAACACTTGGGTGACATCCTGATGGTTAGAGTTCAAGTAATGCTTTTGTTTTTATGCCTGGTCAAAACAGTAGCTCCACTGTACCGCACTGTAAATGCACAGAATCCAGCAACCGTGCTGTTCTTTAGGCAACAGCTTTTCTGCATCAGAAACTAAGCTATAAACAGCGGTGTGTTGACGTTGACAGACAGGAGCTTGGTCAAGACTCCAGAATTTCCTGCGTTTTCTTCTCCCTGTTGGAGCTGTTAAGACTTTGGTGTTAACTTGAATCACTGGGTAATCCAACACTCCGTCAGTACTCTGCTGGGGTTTCAGCCCGGCTTTGTGTAAAACACAAACCTCAGGGTCTCAATCTGACACAAAAGGCAGAACCAGCTTTATTGCTAGAGATGACAGAATCGAGAACACTTCGAGGTGGCCACAACAGCATCAGAAACAGAAGTTGCTGAAACACTCGGCAGGTCTGGCAGCATCTGTGCAGAGGAGTCAGAGGAAACGTTTCGGGTTGAGTGACCCTTCTTCAGCACTCCTCAATTAACTCTGACTTCTCTCCACAGATGCTGCCAGACCCGCTGAGCTTTCTGTTTCTCGTTTCTGATTTACAGCATCCGCAGTTCTTTTTTAAGACAATTAAAGTTTCTGAATTGAAACGTGATTCTTCTTCGAGCAGTTTGTAAGACAAGCTCACTCTGGTTAAAAAGGTGACTTCACAAAAAGAAAAATGTATTGCATCAAAAATTCAGCAACTCTCACCCTTTTGCCTCAAATTCTCTTATCAAGTATAATCTATGAAAAAGGTTCAAGTATTTATTGAGCCTTCTCTTAAAAGATGCATCGCCTCTACTTTAATATTGCCACATGCAAAGCACTTTATGCCTTAACAATTCTGTGTGGAAAGAAATGTCTTGTAGCTTCTTTTCCTCATTCCCTTACTGAGAATTTAAAATCACCAGCAAGACAGTTTTCACTTAATTTGACAATTCAGTGCTCATATTGATGTTCGGTAAGACATCCCAAGTGGTTGCTCAATCCCACCCAACCTCCTTGAAATGCGACTTGCACCTTTATTGATATGCAGCCATGCTTTTGGGAGAAGCTGTTGATATTTTGTCCAGGAGATTTGCACCAATCATTTCTGCAAAAGTTAACAGTGGATATTTGAACTTGTCGTGACAAATTACCTGGCGTGAGGGTATTTTCAGTTTCAGAACACTTTTAGAGGTTTAACTCATGTCTTCACAGTGTAAATGCTCATATTTTAGAAAATGAATGCTCAAAAGGTCTTCCCGATAATACACCTTGAACTAATTTATTCAAGATGATTAATATTTACCAAAAGCTGCTACATAATTTTACAGCACGGCCTCTCCCAGAACCCACTCTGCTTTAACATCTTAATGAGTGCTAAGGAATAACAAGCATGAGTTCTTTTCATCCACTTACAGGAAAATGGAACAATGGTCAATGAAACAAAAATACCTTGCATTTATATAGTGCCAGTCACCTTCTCACGACATCCCTGGTGGGATCTCTATATAGGGAGAAAGTGCGGACTGCAGATGTTGGAGATCAGAGTTAAGAATGTGGTGCTGGAAAAGCACAGCAGATCAGGCAGCATCCGAGGAGCAGGAGAATCGACGTTTTGGGCATAAGCCCTTCATCAGGATTCCTGATGAAGGGCTTATGCCGGAAACATCAATTCTCCTGCTCCTCAGATGCTGCCTGACCTGCTGTGCTTTTCCAGCACCACGCTCCCAGGATCTGTACACAGCACAGTCTCCAAAAGAGCAGTTAGATAAATTGACAGATAATTGTTTTTTTTAAGAGCCCGTCGGTTATTGCCAGGACATTAGAAGAACAAACTTGCTCTTGTTGGAACTGTGGTCTGGGGATAATTAACTTCCTTGTCAGCAGGTGAACAGGGCCTTTGCCTTAGTGTGTCATCTTAAAGACAGCACCTTGAATTGTGCGCTGCTCCCTCATTAATGCACTGGTGTTAAGAGAACTCACTCAGGCCTCTGGAATGGAAACTTGGATTTGAACCACATCGTGAGACAAGCCTTACAGAGTTACTATCAGAGCCTAAACTGACATCAGCAATTACACTGCATTTTATCCTAAATGGCACTTCCAAATTTGATTCTCTCCCTCCTTTCTCAGCTTCTCAACTGTATTACAATCACAAATGTTAAACTAAACATGTCTGTTTCGCCAGTGATTACATAATGTATGATGTCTACAAAAAGTGGAGAATGTGTATTTAGACTGAGATAACTATTGAGAGAGGTGGAGAGCACGGGACTATTCCTCCATCAGCCTTTCTTAGCAATGGTCTTCTGTGTGGGGAATTGTTATGTCAGTGTTATTCTGCACATGTTAAATCTCTAATGCTCATGGTTAGCGCAGACATGAGGCAGAACATAGGTAATGGAGCTCACTTGCTTGCAGAGTACAAAAGGGTTTCACTCTGTGGAACAAGCGACTGTGGATAGTGGCTGTGCAGCCACTCATTTGGAGTAGGAAGGGCAATAATGAATCATCCAGAGTTACTCCAGTCTGCCAGTATCCAGTGCGCAGGAGAAGGTATCAGAAAAGGATAGAACTGCATTGCTCGCCTTCAACTCCAGTGCTCATTATCTGACAACCACAGGATGCAAAGTCACTTGAATCAAGTCACAATGAGCGATCAGCCTCACCCTTCTAAGCTTGCTGTCTTTTTCAGTTGTTTCGAATGAAGTTCTGTTCCTCCTCCCTGTCGCCTGAGTCTGTGGTAGAGAACTCCAAGATGCAAAAATGTTATTCGTGTATATGATATACCTGCGTGTGCGCACACACACACACACACACGAAAAAACACTGTAGATTAATTGGCATCTGTCAGCAGTTTGAGTGTGGGCTCTCCTTTCACATTAGTACCAAGGTCTGGAATGGTACATGAGCAGAATCACGACTTTGCAGACCTCGCCATAGCTTGTCATTGCTGCCAGTGGATTACCCACCGCACTTTGTGCAGCCCAACTGTAGATTGGCGAGGGAATCAATTGACATCTACCAGGTCCCTGTGTTCCCTGAGCTTTCCATCCTCATACAACCTTGTGGCCACTGCAGCTTGAAAGCCCTGACATAATTTCCTCAATTAGAGACAAAGAAAACTGCAGATGCTGGAATCCAAGGTAGACAGGCAGGAGGCTGGAAGAACACAGCAAGCCAGGCAGCAGCAGGAGGTGGAGAAGTCAATGTCTGAAGAAGGGTTACACCCAAAACATCAAGTTCTCCACCTCCTGATGCTGACTGGCCGGCTGTGTTCTTCCAGCGTCCAGCTTATCTACTACATAATTTCCTCAGTGGCTCAAAAGCTAATAGCTAGGAATTTCTGCCTTTCTTCTGTGGCAACAGCAACAGGATGGGGGATGCCGTGGTTAGCATGTGTAACTAAGTGGAAAGCACCATTCTTACCCAGGGTGACAACTTGTCCTGGTTGGTACCAGGTAGCGGGTCTTGGTTCTGCTGCAGGTAGCATGATCCCAGTTGGTGCATGAGGTAGTTGGGCAACAGATAGCATTTCTTGATCGGAGAGTGTCTCCTGCTTTGTCCAGTCAGCATGGTCCTAGTTGGGTAGTGACTAAAGCGTTTCAGTTGGTTGTGCATGACGTTTGTCCAGGCGACATGTTTCAGTTGGACAATGGATGGTATTTCTTGATTGGGCAATGGGTACTGAGTCCAGGTTGGGCAGTGGGTAAGATGTTCTGCGTGGCCCAGATGGTCGGTGCTGGTTGGTCCAGCACAATGCAGTCAACTGGGTGCCCAACCAAGCTTTCTGAATGCATTGGCACTGACCCCCTCCTCACCCACAGCAGAGTGTGCACAGTCACATGGCAACGCACTGCCATATTCACTGATGGAGAGTGGGCACTTGGGCCAGGAGCAGTCGGCAGGGCATTTGACACTTACCAGCTCCAGGTCACTGGTGTGAGGGGAGGGGAGCGCGTTTTGTTTTAAGATGATGGGGCAGTGGGGGTGCGTGCCAGAGAGGTTGCACCCCTAATCACAGAAATTGAAAGAAATAAGAGGCAGAAAGCATCAGCCATTCGATATGCATAAAGAACTCTTTGAATTGTAAGTGGCTGTTAGTGGAAATGCTAACAATTTCACTGTGTACTGTTCAGGATTTAAAAATCCAGTAGCTTGTCATCAGAAAATAGACTGAAAGATTTTTGAAAATGTTGACGTTGACAGCTAAATGAATGTAATTATGTTACTAAAGTGTTTTACCTTCTTTCTAGGGGCCTTTATATATACAAACACTTAAATAGTGCCTGGAAATTGGCCATAACTACTAAGTTGCCTATAGTGACTACATTATTTTATATGAGGTGAATTTTAACTATAATTAATGTTCTTGTTGTTCGAATATAGAATAAATCCTATAAGTCTTTTACTGCTATCTTCATGCTTTGATGCATTGCTTACACACAGACTGTGAAAAGTGTTATTTGTAACATTTGCTGTGCCTGACGGCCCAGACTTGCTCAGACTCAAACACCGTTCTCTCACACACTGCCTCACTTAAAGGTGCAGCGACTGAGTTCTTTTAGAAATCTCTGTTTGTGTGGCAGAGTCTGCAGAATGGGAGAGAAGGGCAAGTCCTGGTTACTACCACACAGAAGGCACACTTGATGTTAATTACAGAGCAGGATCCTCCAGCCTCCCCCTCTCCCCAGTAGTTCCTGTGTTTGTTTTTATGTATGTGTGTACATGTGTGTAAGTGTGTCTGTGTTTGCATGTATCTGGTGAGCCTGTATGTGCTTGTTAGCGTGGATTTGGTATTTACGTCTGCACATATGTGTGCGCCCATATAGATGTCCATATGCAAGTCCACATTATGGGTTTTTGCATATGTACATTTGTGTGCCTGTTTATGTTCAGGAATGCATGTTTGTATATGTCTCTGTGTGTGAGTCTATATCTATGTATCTGTGTCTGACTGTGTTAGGATGTGTGTAAGGCTGTGTACGTGAACTAAACTGGACCGTTTCACCCTCCAGGCCTCAGTACTTTTCTGATACTCACTTTCTGGGCTCTCAAGTGACAAGGGGTCACGTGAATAAGGCCAGATTCCATAACTCCGCGAGTGACAGCATCTTTGAGGGAGAAACTGCAAATCCTCCCAAGGCAGTCAGTAAATATCATTTTGAAACATTTTAGTTTTCCAACAAGAAATAGCTCGAGAAGAAGCATTTCTGACTGAAAGCATCTCCTTATCTGGGTTCCTCTGGTACCATGCTTATTATAGAATTGCATATAAGCAGTCTTACTTTTAAATAAGTATTTCTCTTCAGTTCCACTAGAACCCAGTGCTTTGAGATGACTCTATGCTTTTTCTTCCTGCAAATGCCCACTAGTTTGATAATTCCCCATTAAAAGGCCTGTACATCATTCTCATGTGTTTGGTATTAACTTTCTTGCATTTGTGAGTCTCTATGAGTAGGCACCAAAAGCATTTCTGTACCATCGGTCAGTAGGTCACGACCACAGGCAAAGTCTGCGCTGATAGCCCACTGCAAGCAGGGGAATCAATGTGCCGACATGGTTCATGGTGACATCTTTGTCCTTCCTTGTTCAACATCTCTAATGCTTGGCTCTCTCAGTGTACGCAAAGGTGTAGCTGTCAAACAGTTTGCCAGCTGTGCGACCTCTAGGGAGGATCCTTGCTGTGGAGCGGCCCTTTCAATAGCCCTGTGATGCCCTCCCACCACAGTCACGAGTTGCTGACCCCATTCGCTCAGAGAGTGGCCATTTTCTTCTCTATTGCGCCGCTTCAATTTCTGGCATGATGAAAGGTTAATGATGAGCCAGTAACTTCCAGCCTTATCTCCTTCTCAGTATCTCATCCCATTGACCCACAGACATCACATCTTCCCTCCTTCTCCCATCCACCACCCGCAACCAAGGTTCCCCTCCCAACCCATGTATCTGTGTCTACACCGGCCTACCTTCCCATCCTGCCCCTGTCAGTCCAATTGTGGTCATTTAATGAACCCCTATCCACTTGACTGTAGACTACTCCTGACAACAGGCGATACCTCCACTCCCACATTACACCCTCCCAGCTCATGTTCTACCATATCACCTCCACCCCTTGTAAATCCTGCTTAAAAAGTGAAATGCAATACTATCCTTTATTTTGAACGGAATTGAACACAAAGGTAAGGACATCCTGCTTCAGTTATTGATGAGACCAAGGATGTT
Source organism: Chiloscyllium punctatum (assembly GCF_047496795.1). Classification (NCBI taxonomy): domain Eukaryota; kingdom Metazoa; phylum Chordata; class Chondrichthyes; order Orectolobiformes; family Hemiscylliidae; genus Chiloscyllium; species Chiloscyllium punctatum. The sequence goes on from NC_092758.1 coordinate 80,182,432, forward strand.
ACCAGGGTTGGAGGATCTGAGCTGCAGGGAGAGGCTGAACAGGCTGGGGCTGTTTTCCTTGCAGCGTTGAAGGCTAAGGGGTGACCCTATAGAGGTTTACAAAATTATGAGGGGCATGGAATAGGATAAATAGACAAAGTCTTTTCCCTGGGGTCAGGGAGTCCAGAACTAGAGGGCATAGGTTTAGGGTGAAAGGGGAAAGATATAAAAGAGACCTAAGGGACAGGTTTTTCACACAGAGGGTGGTACGTGTATGGAATGAGCTGCCAGAGGATGTGGTGGAGGCTGGTACGATTGCAACATTTAAGAGGCATTTGGATGAATAGATGAATAGGAAGGATTTGGAGGGATGTGGGCTGGGTGCTGGTAGGTGGGATGAGATTGGGTTGGGATATCTGGTCGGCATGGACGGGTTGGACCGAAGGGTCTGTTTCCATGCTGTACATCTCTATGACTCTAAATAACACACTGCCTCCTAAGTTGCCAACATCCCTGCAGCACCTCCTTCCAGCACCTCCCCTGTTCAGCTCACTGCTGGTATTTTACCCACTGACCTGCCTAAAGTGTCTGCTCTCACCTACTTTGGTTTTCATCTCTCAATGTGCACAAAAAAACCTTGCAGCATAGTGCCCTGTAGAAAGGTCAGTTGACCAGGGTCTCCACAAAACGTAAGAATACCTGCTGGGCAGCGCCGCACACATTGTGAGATTCCTGGAATGTGCTACGGATTGCAACCAGAAAACCTTTTTCCTGCACGCTCCTTGCCCATCTTTCTTTCCACACCTGTAGTTTGTTCCAGCTCCCTGCCCTATCTCCTGCCCATTTGTGGTCTCCCTGTTGCCCACCCCTGGGTTCCTTCTGGTGGACTGTCTGTTTTCTAGATTTCTACAGTTCTAGATGTCTGTTCCTTGCAATCATGTTTCTGATTTCAATCCTAAATGGCCTGGATTTAGTTTTGACTGTGATGTTGCCTTTTTCTCGATTCCCCCTTCAGAGGAAATGATTTGTCTGTATTTAACATGTTGCATCACCCTCACTTGACGCCGTTGATTTGTGTCATACTATTCCCACTGTAATCAAAGAACAATGTAATCTTGAATTAGAATTAGATTTATTGCCACGGTACTCAAGTTACAAAAGAACAGGAGTACAGTGAAAAGTGTACACTGTTGCTAACACAGGGCACCATATTAAGTACAAAGTGCCTAGGCACAACTCTTAGTTACAAAATGGGGAGGCCATGGCCTAGTGGTATTATCACTAGACTGTTAATCCAGTGACCCAGGTAATGTTCTGGGGAACGGGGTTTGAATCCCGCCATGGCAGATGGTGGAATTTGAATTCAGTAAATATCTTGAATTAAGAATCTAACGACTACTATAAATCCATTGCGAATTGTCGGATAGATCCGTCTGGTTTAGTAACGTCCTTTAGGGAAAGAAACTGCATCCTTACCTGGTCTGGCCTACCTGTGACTCCAGACCTACAGCAAAGTGGTTAACTCTGATCTGCCCTCTGGGCAATTAGGGATGGACAGTAAATGCTGCCTGACCAGCGATGCACTCATTCTGTTAAAGAATTTTAAAAACCCGAAAAATAGAGGAAACAAAGAAGAAAAATTGCATTGTATTAAAGAGATATAGATAGTATAAATACCTGAACAATATAAAGAGCAAGCTGAGAGTGCAATCCAGATCTTGATCTTGCCAGTCCTGTTTAATGAGGCAGTAGACAGTCTTATAAGTTGTTCTGATATGTTAGTGTAAATTATTGTTCTCATCGAGGTGTTCTTGTGATCCTGTTCTGATGAGGACAAGGCAGCAGCTTCACAACAGGTGCCTGTTTTCTCAGCAATGATTTGTTTTATGTGGGAAAATTACAGCAGTAGCTCGGTGTTTGAAAGATGATACAAGATGAGCTACTATAGTCTTGCCTGAACATCCAAAGTGGTAGAGGTTTCACAAAGTTCATTGTGCTCTTGGGACCGGGGCTGTCCAAAAGCTGTTTAGTAGCGAATACAGTCGCTCTAAATGGCTAAAAGCAATTTACCCACTGCAGCATGTAGTAATTTGTATCAGGAAGTTATTAAAAGCAGGAAGGAGAAATCATAATATGAGCTGTTTAGGATAAGGGTTTTTCTTTGAGTCAGAAAGTCTTTCTGGGTCTTAAAGAAGAGATAGGGAGTGTTGGGTCTTAAAGGGCATTTTCTTCAGTCTTTACTTTTCATGGGACATTGCCGGCAAGACTTGTTGCTCATCCATAATTGTCCTGGACCAGCGTGGCTTGCCAGACTATTATCAATGATTAGAGTCAAGTGCTTTGCTGTGAATTTCCTTCCTTCCTTAAAGAACACTAGAGAATCAAATTTTTGTGAAAATTGACAGTAAGTTCGTGGATTCAAATCCTGAAACAATTTAACATTTATTTACTGAATCTAAATTCCTGCAGCTGCCTTGGTAGTTTTCACACTTACTTCCCTGTGCTTGTGGATAATAGTGATGTGACCACTATACCGACATCTCTCTTGGAATGAGGTGACTGAATTCTTCCTTTATCCTGACCCCTATACAAGGGGTATACAAGGGATGATACATGAATGATTACTGATGCTTTTCAATCATCCCTTCTTAGCCGACTTTAAGATGCAGCTTTGGGGTAGCCATTTTGTGTGATGTTGTCTAGCCAACATTGTCAAAGGCTCCTTTCCAACCTCATCCATCGGGCAAATACAAAAACTTATCCACATGTACCAACAGATTGAAGAACAGCTTCCTCCCTGCTGATACGAGACTTCTGAATGGACCTTTCAAATTTTAAATGTATCATTGACCTCGCCCTTTGCGCATCTTCTCTGCAGCCGTAACATTGCTTTCTTTGTTCTGTCCCAAATGCAGGTATGATCTGCCTGTACTGCCCACAGAACAAAACTTTTCACTGTACCGAGGTACATGTGACAAAAAATAAATCAAAACAAAATCAAAGAACTGTCACAATGACACTGAAAGGCTTTGTTGAGAAGTCCAGTTAAACAGGGTTGAAGGAGGTGTTGCTGCCAATATTTTCCTCAGATATAGGTCCAACACAGTAGCCGTACTGTTGCTGTTCCTCAGGAGCTCTGCAGATCAATAGCACAAACTGAGTGGAAATTCTTACTTAACCGGACAGGGACAAGAGGAATTGTCTCTTCTGTTGATCCTAACCTGTCGTATAAAATGGAGCTGATTTATCCAGGGTACGTGATGGTGAAATCGACAGCAGGATGCTTTTGTTTCAAAAGGTGATTTTGTCTTTGGGAATGCGTTTATTAAAGTTAACGTGTGTAAATACAACTGCCAGTATTTTGTCAGTGTTCACTGCAAGGGCATTCTGTGAATTCATCTCAACTATTCAGTTCAATATCAGGAATTGTTGTTCTGAATTTCATTAGCCGATAATGTGACAGAGCTTAGATCTGTTTTGTTTAAACGTGAGAACTGGAGTGTTTGATTTTGTATTTTTGATTTTGTATTTTTGTCTGGATAAACTCGCTTAAAACTTAATTGGGTGGCATTTAATGGAGGCAGTTTGCTTTCTAAGACCCACGTTGCCTGTATTCAGGTGGGCACAGCAAATGCCAGTTGGACACTTAACTGGACCAGAATGAGATGAAAGTGGGATGGAAGACCGGGGTGGGAGCGGGGGGTGGTGGTGGTGAGAGGTGGGAGGAATGTGGTGAGATGGAGTTGATACTGGTGCAGATACGACACACCCGATATAGAACCATAGAATCCCTACAGTGTGGAAAAAGGCCATTCAGTCCATCGAATCCTGGGAACTGGCAGTCAGTTAATGCCTGGGAAGTCTGGGAAGTTTCTGGCTGCTATTATTAGTGTATCCACCCAAGGCCCAGTTTCTGCCAGACCACCATGGGGTAAATGACAGCAGGATGGGCTATTTGAAGTGATGGTGGTAGTGGGGGGTGGGGGGGGGGGGGGGGATATTTGGAGTGGCAAGAGGTAAGGCCTGGCACGTAACTAGATGCTCCACCACGTGGTGCCAAGTCTGTCGGTCAAGTTCTACTCTGGCAATGCAGCACTTATTCTGACTTCTCAGTGAAGTGCTGTGAGAGTGCTGCATTGTCAGAGATACTGAATGAACATCGGATGAAATGTGAAAGGCAGACCCTGTCTGTTGCCTGCTCTTGAATGATCTGTGGCACCACCTGAAGAGCAAGGAGGTCCCCTGGTGCGACTGAGCTCTCTCAGCAATATTAAAGATATTCATTGTTTGTGGGATCTTACTGTGCATGCCACGCTGTGTTGGACCACAGGATAGCCGTGACTGCCTTTCAGAATAACACCCTGGAGATGAAAAGGTGCAATTGCATATCGAGAAATGCAACCTCTTGTAATGCTGGGGAATATTAATACACAAGGAAGTTGTCCAAAAGTGATCACAAAAGAAACAAAAAGGTAAATTATAAAGAGAAGATATATTGGATGTTAAATTGAAAAATCAGGATATACATGCATTTGTGTGAACGTATCAATAATTTTAAAACATCTATTAAAATGTAGGCGCAATTATGAATAACCACTCATACAGTCCCCACTGGCCTTTTAATTTTAAGCAGTTCAGTGTTTCAAACCACGGGGAGTTATTCCATTGATAAAAAAAAGGGATTGTCAGCCAATTGCCTGTACTCTGCAATAATAAGTCTGGATTGCTTTGTCTGCAGAATGCACACGTGCACACAGGCTGGGAGGGCAGCTGTTTGTCTGGCTTCGTGGCTTCCCATCAGCCTGTTGAGTGTCGATAAGTCAAGCAGGCCTGAACATTGCCAGCCCCGGGCCTATGCTGACGTAGCTGCCGTCAGCCCAACTGGCGGTTACAGCGGCTTTCGGGCTCGTTTTTACATCCTCCTGCTAAATATGGGGAAAACGACTCAGGAATCCAGACCCAACCCCTTGCTTGTGAATGTGTCTTGGGGGCAGGAACAATCTCAGAAAGGTCTGGCAGAAATGTGGGTGCTGATGGGGTTCTGTGTGTGATGTCGAGCAGAGAATAAAATCTGATTTGATGCCAAACGGGCACCAGACTTGGATCTGGAGCCAATCCATTCTCACTGTGTCACTTAGATGCAAAATGATCCACGAATCTGAATAGTCGTGAATCAAAATGATTGATTGCCAATTGTCCTTTTCTTCCACAGGAGGTTATACTAAAGAGGGCGGCTGACTTGGTGGAGGCGCTTTATGGAATGCCACATAACAACCAGGTAATGGTGGGCTCTGTATCTCATTGTTTAAGGATAACACATTGGCAGCAAGGGCTGGGCAATGTGGGAAGGAGGAATCTGAATACGTAGCACTGGGTGATTGAGGGATAGGGCATCCTCTGAGGGATGTGGGAATGAGATACAGGATTCTGAGGGATGTGGGAGTGAGGGGCTAGATTCTGAGGGATGTGGAAGTGGTATACAGGATTCTAAGGGATGTGGGAGTGAGGGACTGGATTCTGAGGGATGTGGGAGTGAGGGACTGGATTCTGAGGGATGTGGGAGTGAAGGGCTGGATTCTGAGGGATGTGGGAGTGAGATACAGGATTCTGAGGGATGTGGGAGTGAGGGACTGGATTCTGAGGGATCTGGGAGGGCAATACAGGATTCTGAAGGATGTGCGAGTGAGGGGCTGGATTCTGAGAGATGTGGGAGTGAGATACAGGATTCTGAGGGATGTGGGAGTGAGGGGATAGATTCTAAGGGATGTGGGAATGAGATACAGGATTCTGAGGGATGTGGGAGTGAGGGTTTAGAGTCTGAGGGATGTGGGAGTGAGGGGCTAGATTCTGAGGGAAGTGGGAGTGAGATCCAGGATTCTGAGGGATGTGGGAGTGAGGGGCAGGATTCTGAGGGAGCTGAGAGGGTGATACAGGATTCTGAGGGATGTGGGAGTGAGGGGCTAGATTCTGAGGGAAGTGGGAGTGAGATACAGGATTCTGAGGGATGTGGGATTGAGGGGCTGGATTCTAAGGGATGTGGAGGTGAGGGGCTGGATTCTGATGGGTACGGAAGTGAGGTACAATTTTCTGAGGTATGTGGGAGTGAGGGGCTGAATTCTGAGGGCTGTGAGAGTGAGATACAGGATTCCGAAGGATGTGGGGATGAGGGGCTGGATTCTGAGGGATGTGGGAGTGAGGGCCAGGCTTGTGAATATGCCTCAGACTGACGGATATCGGAGACTTAGGGACCTTGACAGCCAATGAATGGTATGGAAACAAAACCTGGTGAGGGGAAGAATAAGGTCAGGAGGTTAACAGTGCGACTGATTAATGCTTTTGCACACCAATATATCTTTGTTTTAAATACTTTCTACCTTGCTGGCAGTCAGCTTATTTCTCTTGTGCTTGCAGCTAACAACTTTTCTTTTTCTTCAAAATGCCTGGCAGGAAATAATCCTGAAGCGAGCAGCTGACATTGCAGAGGCCCTGTACAGTGTGCCTCGGAACCACAACCAACTCCCAGCTCTCAGTAACACATCCGTCCATGCAGGGATGATGGGGGTCAACTCCTTCAGTGGGCAGCTGGCAGTCAATGTGTCCGAGTCCTCTCAAGCTGCCAATCAAGGTAAGGCTTTGACACACTGAATAGAGTTGTCTCGCACCACCACCACCCCCCCCCGCCCCCTCCCACCTTCCAAAACAGCTCCATCTTGCGCACTCCTCTCATTGGAGGAAGTGATTCCACAAACTGCCACTGAGAATTTTCAGGTTGCCCATTTTTACAGAAAGTCAAAATCAGTTTTGTGATTATATGCTCACATTTTTATTTCTGAGGGGTGGTGAAGTGGGGGTGGAAGTGAATAAGTGTAGCAAGACTCAATGCAGGGCCCCTTGCTGTTCATTATCTATACCAATGATTAGGTTCATGCATAAAGATGTTGACAAATGAAGTAGAAACTGATCATATGACTGACAGCGACGGAGCACGCCAATGTATATGTGTTAGATGCTAATGATCAGGTCAGGTGGGTGGAAAGATAGCAAATGGAAAACGATTGAGAGAAGAGTGAGCTAATGCATTTGGGACGGACAGACACGTCTGGGAGTATACAATAAATGGTGGGATTCTGAGAAATGTAGAGGACATAGGGATGTTAAGTGCATGTGCTAAAAGTAAACTGGTAAGGAGCCAGGCTGGAGTGGATAGGAAGAACCTATTTCAATTAACAGAGCAGTCAATAGCCAAGGGATATAGGTTCAAAGTAATTGGGAGAAAGATTAGAAGGGAATTGATGAGAAATTGTTTCATTCAGTTTAGGTTCTGGAACTCCTGGTTTGAGAGAGTTGTAGAGGCAGAAACTGTCATAGCATTTAAAAAGAAACATGAAGCATTAGCTCCCTTGAGGTGCTGTCACCTCCAGAGCTCTAGAGTGAAGAGCTGGAAGGATAATTCTTTCTTTAGACCGCAGGGAAAAGATGGGCCAAGTGGTTTTATTCAGTGCCATTATTCTTCTTTGTTCTGTATTTCTAACATGGTTTTCTCTTGAATGTGCAAGCAAAAGCAATTTCCTTTCTCAAGATTCGATCTGGAGGTTGTATTCCCTGAGATTTAGGCTCGGTTGTTTTGTCTTGTTAATGACTAGCAAGTTACTAGTGAAATGGATAATTTTAAACAGTTATACTGTATAACATAACTTTATACAAGTGCTTGTAATGTATCACTTAAAGCACATATTAGATGCTATTGTAAGCAGTAATCATACAAATTGTACACTGAATACCCTACATACGGTCATTATAATGTCCATACTGTAGCATAGAAATTTTACATGCAGTAATATCAATACACCCCTTGGAGCACAGATTAAACTTTAGCATAATACCTGACTTTAAAAGGTGGTTACTTGATTACAGTAGAGTTTTGTGCTACTTTAAGATTTAATTTTAGCAGTGAGCATTTTGTAAACACTTTCTGTTGACAAATGCTATAAATAGATCTTTCTACTAAAATAGCTCGACAGGATTTGGTGAAAATTTGCACGACTTTTGGAATGTGATCATGGTGCTTGCGAATCGTGTCAATAATTGTAGGTTGTTATTTAGTTTAACTGCCTTTAGTCTCTTGCTTCCTTTCTGGGGCTTTACCGATGCTCCGTATAAACACTGACTTTTAGTGATTTTCTTTATATAGCCCTCTCTTTACCTCACTAGATTTTGAGGCTAAAATGTAAAACTGAAGGGCAGCCCCATATTGCCATCGCCAGCAAAAAAACAAGGACAAGTTTATAGTCAGCAGCGAAACTGCCTGTAAAGATAGGCTTGGATTTTCCATTAGCCAATAGTTTTTTTTTCCGAAGTATCAATGCGGATTTTGCTGAGGGACACTGTGGAATCCCCAATGTAGCAGAAATTGAGGGAATTGGACATTTGTGTCTTTCTTAACTACCAACCAAAGATACAAAGGTGTCCATGGATATGCTCCTTGGACCACATTGGCTTCCAGGATGCTCCAATTATGCAAACATCCCAGGAAATAAACCAGTCAAGGCTGAATACGTTAGTGGGTTCTGATGGATATCTTCCTATCTCCTTGATTAACATCACTTCTCCACTCCATGATGTTAAATCACGATGCAACAATTTGTCGACAGTCATAAGATTATAAGAAATGCCAGCAGGAAAAGGCCATTTGGCCCATTGAACCTGCTTTCCCATTCAGTAATGTCTTGGCTGATCTGATCTGGCCTTCACTGCACGTTTCTACTTGTTGTCCCCATTACCCTTGACAGCCTGATTCAGTCTTTGATATCTTCAACAGCCTCCACTGTTCTGTGCGGAAGAGAGTTCCAAAACTTAATGACCCTCTGAGAGAAGAAATTCTTCCTCATCTAGGCCTTCAATTGGAAGCCCATTAACTTTAAGCCATGTCCCCTGTTTCTAATTGCCCCATGAGGAGATAATCTCAGTATCTGCCCTGTCATGTCCACTCAGTTATTTTCTATGTTTCAATTAGATTGCCTCTCATCCTCCTAAACTCCAGTGATTTCGGCTCAACCTTCCCGCATAAGACAAACCCGTTAATCCCTTCATCAAGGACAGCTTTGATGAGGAAACTCCCATCCTCGGAGATACAGCTCCATCTTCTCAAACTTGAATACAGAGGAACCTCAATTATCCGACATTGATTATCCGAATATTGGATTATCCGGCAAGATCGCAAGGTCCCGACGCGCGCCTTAACTGTGTTATCCGGCATTCGATTATCCAGAATTCGATTAATCGAACAAAATACTCCCTGCCCGTGTCCTTCAGATAATTGAGGTTCCTCCGTTTTTAATTATGCCATGTTGCATTCTCTTTTTTTTAAAACAAATGTTAAATTTGACATGAATGAGGAGCTTCCTTTTGTGAATTACTTTGCTTGTGAAAATGAATGCTATCTAAGCCAGAGTTGTAAAGCAGAGCCAAAGAAGGCACTGATGGAAAAGGGAGAACGTGAGGACTGCAGATGCTGGAGATCGATGGAAAAGTTCAGCAGGTCTGGCAGCATCTGTGGAGAGAAATCAGAGTTAACGTTTCGGGTCCGGCAACCCTTCCTCAGAACTCTGAGCAGAGTCAAGTCTATTGTAGCCCATTGATGTGCCTCAGTGGTAACCTCAGTAGGGCACAGTCCATCTGTGCCAGGACAAATGTCCTTTTTCCATCTGACACCCCTGTTTGGAGGTGATGGCTAATTAGTGTCAAATCGCTTTTGTGAACGGGGGGTGCGGGCTTCACAAAAAGGATTGAGTTGAGAAATTTTCAAACTTGTTTCAACTTAATCCACTAAAAGCAGGATCGAGAGAGGAGAAACTCCCATCAGAGCTGTCCAGGTGAGATTTGAAACCACTCTCTGAACTAAAGGGTAACAGCATAAGTTAATTCCATTCTTCCATCCCTTGGGGTGATCTTGGTTGAAGAACAGCTTTCTTCCTCTCTTTTCATAAGGGAGGGTCTCTGCTTTGCTGCAATTGCATACCCCAATTCATCATTTTCAGTCGTGAAAATGGTTCCGTTTAAATAGACAAGTCCACTGTAGCCTAATGCCAAGGAAAGGAAAGAAGTTCCAGCCGGACATTCTGGGGTTACAGAATAGCAACATCAACCCAGGCAGCAACTTCAAAATAGATTTTAGAACATTTCAAATGTTTATATATAAAACTGGGGAAAAGTCAGGATTCACTAAACTCCAAAGAGAAGGATTGATCAGTACCTAACGTGGTATATTAGATGCTGCTTCACAAGTCTGCTGTAGCTAGGCAGTGAGTAATTACTCTGCCTGTGTAGCATCAGTATTGCTATTTCTCTACAATAACGATGTGTGACTGCAGTGTGTTTTACTTCGATTGGTCTCCCTCTGAACTCTTCCATTCTTGGCACTTTTTTTGTGATGCGACTGAGCTCAGACTTGCACGTGATCACATGAATTAGGAAGTAGGCCATTCGGCCCCTCTAGGCTGCCATTCAACCCCAAACCCATATTCCTGCCTACCCACCCCCAGATCATCTTTCCAACCCTTGCTCAACAAGAATCCGTCCACCGCTGCTTTTAGTAAAAAATGAAAAAGCTCTCGGCTTCCAAGAAGAGTGTTCCTCATCCCTCTGAGGGATATTACCTCAGCTCTATTTTGGATATGATCTTGCTCTGCTCTGAAAGCTAGTGCTTCCAAATAAACCTGTTGGACTACAACCTGGCGTTTTGTGATTTTTAACTGTTTTAGATAGACAACTCCTTATTTTTAAATGGTGACCCATTGTTCCCGAGTCTCCTGCAAGTAGAAACCTTCTCCCATCAAGTACCCTCTGATGTGTTAAAACTGAAGTCACCTCTTACTCTTCTGTACTTCTGTGGCACAAATCCAGCCCTTGCTCATGAACCAGTCCACCCATTCCAGCTTTGGGACTAGCCAGCCTTCTCTGAACTCCAATGTCTTCACATTCTTCTTTCAACAAGGTGATCAATGCTGTGCTCCGTACTTCAGATGAGGTGTCACAAGTGCCTTACACATAAAATGTAGAGACAATATATAATAATGAGTACCAGATGCATAGAGACCTGGACCTATTCATGAGTTGGATGTACACAAATTGTTAATAGTGGCAGGACGGGTACAGAGAGCTGTTAATAAAGCATACAGTATTCTAGACTTTATTAACAGAGACATAAGAGTACAAGAGCAAATAGTTAAAAATCACACAACACCAGGTTATAGTCCAACAGATTTATTTGGAAGCACTAGCTTTCAGAGGGCTGCTTCAACAACCACCTGACAAAGGATCAGCCCTCCGAAAGCTAGTGCTTCTAAATAAACCTGTTGGACTATAACCTGGTGTTGTGTGATTGTTAACTTTGTCCACCCTAGTCCAACACTGGCTCCTCCAAATCAAGAGCAAATAGGTTAGGGTGAACTCATATAAGACATGAGTTAGACCACAGCTATATCAATGCCTGCAGTTCTGAAAGCACTGTATAGAAAGGATGTGAACCCATTGAAGAAACTGTAGAAGAGGTTCACAAGAATGGTTCCAGGGATGAAGCACTTTAGTTATGAGGATAGAGTGCAAAAGGTGGAACTGACTTCCTTGGAGAGAAGGCTCAGAAGAGATGTGATAGAAATTTTCAAAATCATGATGGAGAGAGCAGATAGGGAGAAACTGTTCATTTCTTCATTTTACAAGAAAGTATCAAGAACCAGTGGGAGTAAGTTTACAGGATTTGGTAAAAGAAGCAAGTGCGAAGTGAGGGAAAAAAAACACGTGTTGACACAGTGAGTTGTTAGTGACTAGAATGCATGGGTTGGGAGTGTGGCTAAGGCAGCTTTGAATGGGTTACTGGAGAAGGCATTTAATGATTATTTATCAAAAACAATATGAACAGGTAGACGCTGGACAGTTGGCAGTAGATCAAAATGCTCAGTGCGTTGGGTGGGCCAAATGGCCTCTTTCTGCATTGTGGCAGTTCTGTGAATGGCAAAGTGGCTCAGTGGTTAGCACTGCAGCCTCACAGCACCAGGCACCCAGGTTTGATTCCTGCCTCGGGTCTGTGTGGAGTTTCTACATTCTCCCCAAGTTTGCTCTGGTTTCCTCCCACAATCCAAAGATGTGCAGGTTAGGTGGATTGGCCTTGCTAAATTGCCCCTAGTGGTCAGGGATGTGTAGGCTAGGGGTAAATGTTGGGGAATGGGTTTGGGTGGGATACTCTTCGGAGGGTTGGTGTGGACTTGAAGGGGCTAGATCCACGCTGTAGGGATTCTATGAATTAACAAATGATGCCTGGTCAATTTTATCAACGTTATTGTGTTTTAGCTACCAGCCCTTTAAAGTAACAAAGAACAAGAATATAGCTGAGATCACTAATAACTGCGAGAGAGAGAGAGAGAGATACTGACGATGTGTGCTTTTGTATCCTTTCTTCAATAAAGGCTTTACTCGCAACACGAGCAGTGTATCTCCTCATGGATATGTGCCGAGCTCCACCCCACAGCAGACAAGCTATAACTCTGTCACAACGAGTATGAATGGATATGGGAACGCTGGGATGTCCAACCTGGGTGGCTCTCCAGGTTTTCTCAATGGATCTGCTGCCAATTCACCATATGCCAGTAAGTAAAAAAAAACAGGCACATACCAGACCCTACCCTTATTAGAATTGGCCGCACCATCTGTCCATTATCTTCTCTTGCTGGGTACTCACTCAATTGAAGCGGCATTAGTGTTATGACCCCCACAATGCACAATGGACACACCCAACATCTTTTCTGTATTTCTCACTCAATTATATTGTTGGCTCAACTGTTAAAGTAAAGTTTCTCTTCTATTTCAAGCAAGGGGATCATGTTACTTAATCGGGAACCATGTTGTGCCTGAATTGAGAACTTTGATAGATAGTACCGAACCATTTGTACTTTAAAGTAGAACCTTTCTTGTCAATTTTGGGCAAGAGCCAAGCTCTCAGCTAGAAGGTTATCCACCAGGAAGTCCCATTGAGGACATTGTGTTCCAAATGGTGCACTTTATCACAGATTCAGAACAGAAGTAGTGCAGAGATGAGATACATTCCTCGTAACTCCAGACTGGAGACGGTTAACTCAAACTGATTTCGGGACCAGATCAGCATTTACATGCAATCATCCGCTCAGAACAATCCCTGGGAGTTTCCTGTGGGGATCAGAAGAATCCCTGAGGAAATTCCGAAAAAATCCACGGGACTGTCGGTAAAATGGGAAGATAAAAGGCATGTGTTTGCAACCTCAGGTATAGATTTACTCAGTGAGGATTTAGATCGAGTTTTGATTGTTCTGTCAAGTCTAATAGAACATTGGGTGTGAGTCTGTTTGCAAAAGGCGACCTTCTCTCCTGCGAGTGGTGCAGAGATTCAGACTGCTTCTCCAACTCATGTTCACTAGGACCTGACCTGTTCAACCATGACCCAGCTCAATCGAGACAAATAAATTGTTGATCCAGTTTAAAAACGGACATGGATGTGAGGGATGGAAAATCAAAACACCCTGTGGATGCTGGACTTCTGAAATAAAATGAGAAAATGTTGGAAATACTCAGTAGGTCAGGGCAACCCTCTTGGAGAGAATACAGAGTTTATATTTTGGATTGATTGAGCAATAGGGGCTAGTAGGGGATTTAGAAAAAGAGTCCAATACCAGAATTTCTGCAAAGTTAACAGCCATCTCTTGCAATAAACATTCGAACAATTTTGTGAACAAGATAAAGCACCTTAGTTTAAGAGACTTAACATGTAAAAAATATTCTCTCATGCACGGCCATCACTTGATGCCCATCCTGAATTGCCCTCCAATAGTATGACTTGGCAAGGCCATCAGAAGGCAATTAAGAACCAACAACATTACTGTAGGATAAAAGCAAATTACTGTGAACGCTGGGAATCTGAAACAAAAGCAGAAAATACTAGAGAAACTCAGCAAGTCTGGTAGCATCGGTGGAGAGAAACAGAGTTGACATTGCAAGTACAGTATGATTCATCTTCAGAATTTATTGTGGGTTTGGAATCACATACAGTCCGCATGGGGCAAGGTTGACAGATTTCCTTTCCCAAAAGTATTTCTATTGGATGTTTAGAGCAAGTCAGTGGGCACCATTTGGAATCAAACTTCAATTCCAGGTTTTATTAATGCCCACTAAATGCATGTTGGGATTTGAACCTGAGTGGCCAAGGAATTAGCATGGGTGTTGGACTATGACTATAGTGAGAGTTACCATGATACACCTTCTCCTCTCACACATTCACATATGACCTCAACAGGTAGAATACAGAGTTGTTCAACATTATGCAGGGTCGGGGATTGAAATGAAGTCACCCTAAGCTTGTAGTTACGACTGAATGAATCATGAGTGAACAAAGGAGGTGTGTCTAGTTGTGGCCACCCACCAGCCAGGCCTTCTCTCTGACAGCACACACCTGAAAATCAGTCCTTTTGTTCATCCAGCAGTCAGCAATTGCACTCTTTGTAGTGAGACCTGCAAAGACTCAGCATTGAGTTGATCTTGTCTACTAATATGTGACTACAATAGAACTATTTTGTATCATCCTCTGACTTCCAGTGGTGAGATTAACTTAACATGTAGTAGGCTTTAGAAAATCTGAACTCAGGATCTAATAACTAAGGGCCAAAACTGGATCTGTAAGGAAGATAAAAACCAAATGTGGTTTTCAATATTCCCATTCTGTGCTGAACGTGTTCATTTCAACCAATGTAGTTGATTGAGTTTTTTTGAAGAGGTGACAAAGAAGATTAATGAAGGCAGAGCAGTAATAGACATTGCCTCGACGGACTTCAGCAAAGTGTTTGACGAGGATCTGTGTGGTAGAATGGTTATTAAGGTTAGCTCACATGGGATTCAGGGAGAGCTAGCCAATTGGATACAAAATTGTCTTGAAGGTAGGAGATAGAGGGTGGTGTGGGAGGGTTGCTTTTCAGACTGGAGGCCTGTGACCAGTGGTGTGCCACAAGGATCGGCGCTAGGTCCATTGCTTTTTGTCATTCATATAAACTATTTGAGTGTGAATATAAGAGGTATGGTTACTAAGTTTGCAAATGACACCAAAATAAGTGGTGTTTTGCACAGTGCAGAAGATTATTGCAGAGTACAATGGACTCTTAATCAGACAGGCCAGTGGGCCGAGGAATGGAAGGTGGAGTTTAAGTTAGAGAATGGCAAGCTGTTGCATGGTAGGGGCTTCTTTCCCAGGAGCTTTGGAGGCTGAGGCATGACCTTATAGAGGTTTATAAAATGGTGAGGGGCATGGATAGGGTAAATAGGCAAAGTCTTTTCCCTGGGATGGGGGAGTCCAAAACTAGAGGGAATAGGTTTAGGGTGAGAGGGGAAAGATATAAAAGAGACCTAAGTGACAACCTTTTCACACAGTGGGTGGTGCGTGTATGGAATGAGCTGTTAGAGGAAGTGGTGGAGGCTGGTACAATTACAATGACAACATTTAAGAGACATCTGGATGAGTAATTGAATAGGAAGGGTTTAGAGGGGTATGGGCTGGGTGCTGGCAAATGGGACTAGATCAGATTGGGATGTCTGATTGGTATGGATTAGTTGGACCGAAGGATCTGTTTCCATGCTATATAACTCTATAATCATTGAATTCTGATGATTTACATGTGTGTGAGTGTATTACATGCAGATGTTAGGTGGAGTATTGGAGAACTATCCTACCCTCTAGAGAAGAAGCAATAATGAGCCACAATGAAGTGTATCAACAGGTGACAGCATCATTTTACATAGAAACCTGAAAATCATAGGAAAAGACTTATCGCTCCATATACTCAGTTGGCTCTCAAGCATTGTTGGCCCTACCTTCCTGTCATCCATCAGCCTATGTCATCTCAAATTATTTATCCTCACCAGTAATGTCAGTAAACATTCAGGCCTTATGTTAAAATGGGACAAGTTTTCTGGAAGGATTCAGATGATTCCTTGCCGTTGCTACATCAGGGAGACCTCCTTGTACTATCAAATTGTGCAGCACCTCTCAGGAATTTCTCAGCTTACACAGAAGGGCTCATTGATAAAGTAATGTGCAGAAACCATTTTCATTCCATTGTTGCTGTCAGTGTTGAATGTTTACTATTTTATGTATTGTCTTCCGATGCACTGCACTGTGACTAGGAGTTTGTTAAATGTTCGAGTCCTCACCTGCAACATTAGGGGTTTAGCAACCATTTAAAATAACTGGGTTATCACTATAATAAAACTACAGGTCATTCTGCTGTAATGCACGTTTGTTAACACGTGTTTGCTGTGACGCGATTGTCAAATTGGGGACACTGTTTCTAAAGCGTGAAGTGTTAAAGCGGGTATTGGTTATAATGTGATTCCGGCCCTGTCAGTTTAAATGGTGCTAATATTGTGATTTTCTTATAACACGGGATTGCATGACAATGGAACTACTGCCTTATAGCAGAACTGACTGTATCACAAAACCTAAGCAAGCAATTTAGATCCCCTCATAAACACACCGACCAAGGGAGTCTCATTGCTATTCCTTGAAATTTCCAAATCAAATTAGCACTCAATTTCGAACACCTTGTTGATTAATGCCAAGTAAAAATGTAGAGCCGAGCTGCACGTTAACAGAATGGTGTCAGTGACCTGATGGTTTTGTAATTCTACAATGGAGCCTGTTCAGTGTAACTCAATGCTTCAGCTTTCTATAATGTCCAAGCATAGGAACTACAGCTGATCTGTTACACTTCGATATTTGCTCTTGGGCTCGATTGAACTTCACAGCTGAAGGGGTTGGTGTTCAGCTGCAGGGAGTTCAGAGCACTGCTTCTTACGGGCTGGCCAAAAGGGGGACACTGTCTCCTTAAAACACAGGGGAGGTTGGTGGATAGTTCACTATTTCTCATAGCTGCCTGACCTGTCCCATCTCAGTCAGACTCTCTAATTAAAAGGCGTCATTCTTAATTCAATCAATAAACTAATTGCGTAAGTAATGATTAAACAAGCAGCACTTTGCTCGCATTACAAGGAGCTGAGATGACCTTAGCTGAAGACGTTTTTCTATCTCTGGCTGCGGTTTGCCTAGCTCTAATTTTCATCAATCGATGACTTCTTTTCTCTTGTACCCACGAGTGTGCTGTCTGATTGAAAACACCTTGCCATTGACAATCAAGCTGGGCCACGGAAGAGACATGGGAGCAGCAGGATGGTGGGGGAAATGTCTAAACTGAATGCACACTGCAGGCAAACTATTGACATGCCAAAGCAATCCCTCAACGTAGAAAATGATGCACTTGTGCATTTTAAAAAAAAACAAGCGAAGGCGCTGTGCCTATTGAGGTAACTACACTATGGTGTGAGGTGAATGGCATTTGACTGTTTCTGGCACTTCTACATTGACTGGATCTGCCCGTCCAATCCCATTTCCCCAGACCTCACCTCCCTGCTCCCCCCCCCGCCCCCAATAGTTTTCTTTGCTCTTGTGTTTCTTGACAAAAATAACTTAAAAAGATTCACCACCCCCTCCCTTCCCCAGTCCTACCTTTCTTTCATTGGTTGTTTTAACATCCTCGACCTGTCAACCGTGCCACATCCGTGGCTGACAAACGAACCTTTCAAAAAAAAAGAGGTGTTAACCAGCAAACTCAGGGTTTGAAAGGGTTAAGCCACCATTGTCGCCAGGTAAGTGACCCAGTGGAGATACAACCAATCGTTCTATCCAGCTGTGGTCACACAATTACTTTTTTTTCTCTTAAAAAAAAAAATGACTCAAATTGTCTTGCTCCATCATTGACTACATATCCTGAAAAAAGTCGATGAATTGTTACAAATTCATATACCTATATATAGAGATATATATGTATATGAACAAAATATATATATGGCACCCAAATGGTTGACATATTTCCTCCTTTCTTGTTGCAGTAGTGCCGTCCAGTCCAACCATGGCCTCCTCCACCAGCCTTCCTTCAAATTGTAGCAGTACCTCTGGCATATTCTCTTTCTCGCCAGCCAATATGGTCTCTGCAGTGAAACAAAAAAGCGCCTTCGCTCCGGTGGTGAGGCCACAGACCTCCCCTCCTCCGACCTGCACCAGCGCCAACGCTAACAGTCTCCAAGGTGAGCTCACGTACACGATAGGCCATAGGCTGATTTCGGTCAGTGCGGTCAGGCTGAGCGTCTACCAGAAGAACAAAACAAAAATAAAAACAAGCAAAATTCAGTCCGCATTCAAACACTCTCACAGGGCGGGATGCGTGTATGAGTGGCTGTTGTAGCAGGGCCCCTGGGTCTAATGTTGGAGGTTTCTCCTCAGCTTTGCAATATTTGTAACACAGCCCGGTCACATAATGCACGATCTCCATGAGCCAACCTTCCCGTTGGATTAGAGTTAAAGTATCGTTTCACTCCACTATCCTCCTCATAAACCCCACCCCACGAGACTCCATTTTGTCCACCTTGATTGTGGAGGAAATGTGAAAGTTGTGTCGCAAGCACACAGACTGGATGATTAAAATCGAGGAAGATCAGGAATGCCGTAGCCATAATGCTAACCCTGAAAGACCCCACCATTAACTTTCTGACTGACAGCTGTACATAATTCTTGTGTGTTTGGCAGAGTAGGAGCCTTCATAAATGCTAAACCTAAGTCACCGTCCACTCTCTCAAGGGTTGGTAAAGGCAACAACATTTCAGTGGGCTTGGACAATATGGAAAAAGTGCTGTCTTTTGGGATCAACTCAAAACAGTTCCAATGCCAACACTGCCACATACATTTCTCAAGCAGGATCTTTTGAGAGGTCACCCTGAAAGAGAAGGGAAAGCAAATCACAATTGTAAAGCTAACACAGTGCAATTAAGCCCAAGTCAGCATCTTTGTCCGTGTGTTGTCCTGTCTCTGTGGCTTTATCTGTTTGACAATGAATGAATGGCAGGAATGGTATCTCTTGTCTTTGGAAATCACTAACCACCATCTCTTTTTCTCTTCCCCCAACCCTGCCCCCTCTCCTGTCTCCTTCCCACTCTCTTCCCACCGTTAGACCAGTCTTTTGTGGACTCTAGCAACCAGGGTCTCTCCAAGGTCTGGCCTTCTCCTGAATTATGTTAGTACCAACTTCCCTCTGTCTTCCAACTCACTAGACGCCAACTAATAACCTTGTTCGCTGACTCTGTTGCCATAGATTTGTTCAAAGTATGATTAGCTGAATGATGTCATTTGAGAGGCACAGTCCAACACACTATGGGTCCAACACAGCAAGGGTAGTCATGTTAATTTTCTGCGCCCAAGTCTCACTAGTTGTAGGTGTGGGGCAGAGAAAGGGTGCTGAAGACTTGTCACATTCCCCCCAACTTGTGTTGCTCTTGGTTCCTCAAACCGATTTGAGGAGGCGGCATGCGACACAGACTCCGGTTCAAAGGTCTTGACCAGGACGTCGTTCCTGGGTGTGGAGTGAGTTCCGTGGCTGAGCTTTGCAATTGCTCTCTGGCCCTCCAGGAAGACGGAGGTGGAATCTGGGACCAGGGGGTCACGGAGTTTGCGATGGGAAGTCAAGGTGCTGAGTCTGGATTGTTTTCCTCTGATCCACTCCCACCACTCTGGAGGATGCAGTTGGGGAAATGTTGAATGAGAACAGTGTTGGATTTTAGATGTGGTTCACTTCATGATTAAACAGCAGGATGAGAGTCAAAACATGTGGTGCTGGAAAAGCACAGCCAGTCAGGCAGCAGGAGAGTCAACATTTCCAGCATAAACTCTTCATCAGGATTTGGGTTGGGGGGGGGGGCAAGGGGGCTGAGAAATAAATCGGAAGGGGTGGAGCTGTGGGGAAGGTAGCTAGGGATGCGATAAATAGATCAAGGTGGAGGTGATGGTGATAGGTCGGAGAGGAGTGCGGAGCGGATTGGTGGAAAGGAAGAAGGACAGGTAGGACAGTTCAAGAGGGCAGTGCCTTGTTGGGGGATTGGATCTGGGATAAGGTGGGGGGGAGGGGTGATGAGGAAACTGGTGAAATCCACATTGATCCTGTGTGGGTTGGAGGGTCCCAAGGTGGAAGATGAGTTGTTCTTCTTCCAGGCGTCGGGTGGCTAGAATTAATGGAGGATCTGGAGGGAGAACCATTTCTCGAGGCTTTGGATTTGCTGCAGGTAGTGGTTGCCCTGGTCAGGTCCAAATTGTGATGGACTGAGTGTAGTCTGGAGTCCATGCGAGATCAGTCGGTTGCGTAGGCAGGTGCTGAGGAAGGGGATTTAGGCAGGATGAGAACCTGGTTGAGGGGGGTGGTGGGAAGCATTACATGTACCACCTCATTGCATTGCAATGGGCTTGTATTGTTAAAATGTGACTATTGAGAACGCAAAAATACGATGCTCATTCATAATGCACAGTGCTGTAATTAAAAAGATAACGTTCACTTGACAGTCACATAATTTTGTGAACAGCAGCTATACTGTTCATACTGTACACAATGAGACAAAGTCAGATTTTCAAGACTTTGAGACAAAGGTTTTCTTAACTGCTGACTCTCCACATGTTGGAGTCTAAGAGATTATCGTGGGAATCCTGTTTGCTGAAGTTGTTTTTGAACTGTCTGTGTCCATTTTGAATTCCCTGGTTAATGTTGCTAGGATGTCAACAAGGACTCCTACAATATTGCTCCTTGTTGATGCATTTAAACACTGGCAGGAGTCTGCTCAGTTGTAAGTAGTACAGGCACATCTGTGCTGTTAGCTAATCTCGGGCTAGTTGGGGTACAAGAAAGCAAAATTTACATTGATGTAGCACCTTTCTGTTCATCCCAAAAAACTTTGCAGCCACTGATGACACATCAAAAGCATGGCAGCCGTTTTGTGCACCATCAGGTGACCTCGGAAACTGGCTTTAGGTATTGTTGGAGGGGAACGTATTCTGTCCTTTACGAAATGGCAGTGACGCAGTGTCTCCCAATAGCCTGAGACATGAACAGGAGAGGGTAGCTCTAACGCAGTGGTACAGTCACGGTTCTGTTGGATAAAAATGGGGGAGGGGGTGGGGTGAATCAAAATGAACGCTGGAACAGCCCTGGGGGCAGGTGCATGTGTGGCGCTTGTTTGGAGAACGCAGATTTTGAAGACCTTGTGGTTGGTTTTCACCCTCAAGTTCATCCCTGTGCTCAAATAAGCCACCAAATGGTGCCTCAACTCTTACACAAGGGACTGATTATTCACACGAGTTGACAATGGGAAGCCATTTTCCTTATCTGGAAGGAATTAGGGAGATGGCGGAGGGTTTGGGCATGTTGGGAGCGGCGAGGGGGAGAGGACATTACATTCATGACACGGAGTTGTTTGCCTCTCTAATGAACCCCGCCTCCCCACCCCCCCACCCCGGTCAAACAAACATCCTTTTTTGATGGAAACAATTACTTTAAAAAGAAATTGTACCTCGTCAGCATCAAAGGCGAAAGAGAGTGCTGAGAGACTGGATCAGCAGCAGGCTACCTTTGCGTGTGGGCTCGTGAGGCCATCCTGGGGTTTGAAATTGTTTTCCTCTCGACGTTGCGGTGAAGAAAATGAAAGCCCGCAGGAATTTTCTGATAAAGATCTGTCTTCGGAGATTTGATTTATGTAATTGTTTCAGATTAAAGATATCAAACAGGACAGAAAAAGTCAAGTAAAAGTGGGTTGGGATGGAATTAAGGTGGGTGTGTGACAGGGGGGAGGGGGATGCAGTCAGTGTGAGAATATTGTCCCTCTTGCTAATGCTGTGGTGGCTTTGACCTACACTGTCCACCTGAGGTGATGACTAGGTGTATCCGTCCAAATTGGATGTCTGACTAAAATATCGCAGAGTTTCAATGATGTGAACTTCACAGACTTAGAACTGGAAGCACGTGTTAATTAACTGCAAGGCTGTGTGCAGGCTCTTCATAGCTTCCTTTATAGGGCAGCATGGTGGCTCAGTGGTTAGCACTGATGCCTCATAGCACCAGGGACTCAGGTTCGATTCCAGCCTCGGGTGACTGTCTGTATGGAGTTTGCACAATCCCCTAGTGTCTGCGTGGGTTTCCTCCGGGTACTCTGGTTTCCTCCCACAGTTCAATTATGTGCAGTTTAGGTGGATTGCCCATAGTATTCAGGGATGTGTAGGTTAGGTGCATTAGTCTGGGGGAAATGTACAGTAACAGGGTAGGGGAATGGGTCTTGGTGGAATTGTTGGGCCTAATGGCCTGTTTCCACACTGTATGGATTCTATGGTTATGAATTAGGAGACTCACTTACCAAATTTGTCTTGTGTTTGTGTCCTTTTGGTCTGCACCTCAGCGAGATCTTTCAGTCTGCTGTATGCCCTCAATGCCTCAAAGTGAAAGCTCCATAATGACTCATTGAACTGATATTTTGTATCAGCGCATCAATTATTTACTACTATTCTGTGAAGGCAGCTTGGCCTCCCAGAAATCCATCACGAGTTGGGCAGCGCAGTGGTTTGCACTGTTGCATCGCAGTGCCAGGGACCTGGGTTTGATTCCAGCCTTGGGTGACTGCCTGAGGGAGTTTGCGTGTTCTCTCCCCGGCTTTGCGAGTTTCCTCCCCAGTCAGGAGGTAGTGAGGACTGCAGACGCTGGAGTGTCTGAGTTGATAAAGCATGGTGCTGGAAAAGGCGCAGCAGGTCAGGCAGCATCTGAAGAGCAGGAGAGTCGATGTATTGGACATAGCCCTTCATAAGGACTTGATGAAGGGTTATGTGTGAAATGTTGACTCTCTTGCTCCTCAGATGCTGCCTGACCTGCTGTGCTTTTTCCAGCGCCACTTTTTATCGACTCTTCCTCCCACTGTCTAAAAATGATTGGAAATGCCTTTGTAGAATATCAATCTAATATCATTGAATCTATAATACATTCTATGCAGAAAGCATAGTGTGCCGAAAGAGGGCATTTGGCCCATCAAGTCTGCACTGAACCTCTGAAGAGCATCCCCCTATCCCCATAATCCCATGTTAACCATGGTTATACACTGAACCTACCACATCAGTTTAATGTTCCAGGATACAAATGCTACATGAAGGACAGAAAGGGAGGCAAGAAAGGAGGGGGAGTGGCGTTTTTGATAAGGGATAGCATTACAGCTGTACTGAGGGAGGATCTTCCCGGAAATACATCCAAGGAAGTTATTTGGGTGGAACTGAGAAATACAAAAGGGGTGATCACCTTATTGGGATTTTATTATAGACCCCCTAATAGTCAGCGGGAAACTGAGAAACAAACTTGTAAGGAAATCTCAGTTATTTGTAGGAATAATAGGGTGGTTACAGTAGGGGATTTTCTAAGCATAGGCTGGGACTGATATAGTGTTAAGGATTTAAATGGGGAGGAAGTTGTTAAGTGTGTACAAGAAAATTTTCTAATTCAGTGTGTGGATGTACCGACTAGAGAAGGTGCAAAATTGACCTACTCTTGGGAAATAAGGCAGGGCAGGTGGCTGGAGGAGCATTTTGGGGCCAGCGACCATAATTCTACTAGTTATAAAGTAAAATGAAAAAAAGATAGACCAGATCTAAAAGTTGAAGTTCGAAATTGGAGAAAGGCCAATTTTGACGATATTAGGCACGAACTTTCAAAAGCTGATTGTGGGCAGAGGTTCGCAGGTAAAGAGACGGCTGGAAAATGGGAAGCCTTCAGAAATGAGATAACAAGAATTCAGAGAAAATATATTCCTGTTAGAGTGAAAGGAAAGGCTGGTAGGTACAGGGAATGCTGGATGACTAAAGAAATTGGGGGTTTGGTTAAGAAGGAAGCATATGTCAGGTATAGACAGGATAGATCGAGTGAATCCTTAGAAGGGTATAAAGGGAGTAGGAGTATACTTAAGAGAGAAATCAGGAGGACAAAAAGGGGACAGGAGGTAGCTTTGGCAAATAGAATTAAGGAGAATCCAAAAGGTTTTTACAAATTAAGGGCAAAAGGGTAACTAGGGAGAAAATAGGGCCCCTCAAAGATCAGCAAGGCGGCCTTTGTGTGAAGCCACAGGAGATGGGGGAGATACTAAACAAGTATTTTGCATCAGTGTTTACTGTGGAAAAGGACTTGGAAGATATAGAATGTAGGGAAATAGATGGTGATGTCTTGGAAAATGTCCATATTACAGAGGAGGAAGTGCTGGGTGTCTTGAAATGCATAAAAGTGGATAAATAAATCGCCAGGACCTGATCAGGTGTACCCTAGAACTCTGTGGGAAGCTAGAGAAGTGATTGCTGGGCCTCTTGCTGAGCTATTTGTATCATCGATAGTCACAGGTGAGGTGCCGGAAGACTGGAGGTTGGCAAACATGGTGCCACTGTTTGAGAAAGGTGGTAAGGACAAGCCAGGGAACTATAGACCAGTGAGCCTGATGTCAGTGGTGGGCAA
This sequence comes from Chiloscyllium punctatum, assembly GCF_047496795.1. NCBI lineage: Eukaryota > Metazoa > Chordata > Chondrichthyes > Orectolobiformes > Hemiscylliidae > Chiloscyllium > Chiloscyllium punctatum. The sequence goes on from NC_092758.1 coordinate 80,206,821, forward strand.
GTTGTTGGAGGGAATCCTGAGGGACAGGATGTACATGTATTTGGAAAGGAAAGGACTGATTAGGGATAGTCAACATGATTTTCTGTGTGGGAAATCACGTCTCACAAACTTGATTGAGGTTTTTGAAAAATTAACAAAGAGGATTGATGAGGGCAGAGCAGTAGATGTGATCTATATGGGCTTCAGTAAGGCGTTCGACAAGGTTCCCCATGGGAGACTGATTAGCAAGGTTAGATCTCATGGAATACAGGGAGTACTAGCCATTTGGATACAGAACTGGCTCGAAGATAGAAGACAGAGGGTGGTGGTGGAGGGTTGTTTTTCAGACTGGAGGCCTGTGACCAGTGGAGTGCCACAAGGATTGGTGCTGGGTTCACTACTTTTTGTCATTTATATATACATGAGTTGTATGTGAGCTTAAAAGGTATAGTGAGTAAGTTTGCAGATGACACCAAAATTGGAGGTGTAGTGGACAGTGAAGAAGGTTACCTCAGATTACAACGAGATCTTGATCAGATGGGTCAGTGGGCTAATAAGTGGCAGATGGAGTTTAATTCAGATAAATGCGAGGTGCTGCATTTTGGGAAAGCAAATTTTAGCAGGACTTATACACTTAATGATAAGGTCCTGGGGAGTGTTGCTGAACAGAGACCTTGGAGTGCAGGTTCATAGCTCCTTGAAAGTAGAGTCGCAGGTAGATACGATAGCAAAGGTGGCATTTGGTATGCTTTCCTTTATTGGTCAGAGTATTGAGTACAGGAGTTGGGAGATCATGATGTGGCTGTTCAGGTCATTGGTTAGGCCACTTTTGGAATATTGTGTGCAATTCTGGCCTCCTTCCTATCGGAAGGGTGTTGTGAAACTTGAAAGGGTTCAGAAAAGATTTTCAAGAATGTTGCCAGGGTTGGAGAATTTGAGCTAAGGGAAGAGATTGAATAGGCTAAGGCTGTTTTCCCTGGAGCATCGGAGACTGAGGTTTATAAAACCGTGAAGGGCATGGATAAGATAAATAGACAAAGTATTTTCCCTGGAGTGGGGGAGTCCAGAACTAGAGGGCATAGGTTTAAGGTGAGGGGGGAAAGATATAAAGAGACCTAAGGGGCAACTTTTTCATGCATTGGGCGTGCATGTGTGGAATGAGCTGCCAGAGGAAGTGGTGGAGGCTGGTACAATTGCAACATTTAAACGACATCTGGATGGTATATGTATAGGAAGGGTTTGGAGGGTTATGGGCCGGGTGCTGGCAAGTGGGACTAGATTCGGCTGGAATATCTGGTCAGCATGGATGAGTTGGACTGAAGGGTCCGTTTTAATGCTGTACATCTCTATGAGTCTATTACTCTAAGCGGGTGCATGCTTGGAAGAGCAGGAAGTGAGAGAGAGGAGGAAACAATCAGACTTTAGCAGTGAACAATCCTCAGAAAAAAATCCATTCATTGCAGAGCAAAATGAGCAGAGATGTGTCACAAAAGTAAGACATTGTGACCATGAATAAGCTGGAGAGCTACCACATTCCTTCAATTGGTCGGAGCCGCACTCCAGAACCGCAGAAACAATTTGCAGCAAGTCTAGAAGTCCTCCGTTACCATCTCATTCTGCTGCCATTTCTAGTTACACTTTCATTAAATTAGGAAAGTGGGGGTGGTGGTGGTGGGGGGAGGGGAATGGTGGTGAGAACCAGAAAGAAAAAAAACACCTTCCTGTCCTTTGACGTCTGTGGGCCACCAGGGCTGAGAGATGGGAGATTCTGATAGAGCTGAAATGGTAAACAAATATCAGATGCCAAAAGAGTTGAGGGGGTGGTGGGGGGGCGGGGGAGGGGAGGTGAGGTGTGAGGAAGGAGCTCCAGCTGCAAAACAAAGGAGAGCAGGCTGCTGGCCGTCACTGGTGGGATTTGGGCAGGTTCTTTCACTGGGCCGCTCTGTTTCTTAGCTGTCACCAAGGCCAGTTCCCTCAGGAGTAAAGGCCTCAGCTTGTTTCCAGACTCAGCTCCTCTCGACCCTCGGACATAGGTTCACATCAAAACGAAACACATAGGGCATCCGGTTCTTCAAAGCAGGAGAGGAAATCTTTCAGAGGCATTCCTTGCTTGCACAAGATTACATTTCTATCTGTTTGAGGGTGACCCCCCCCCTCCTCATTTAACTTTAACAGAAAGACCTTAGACGGTGGTGTCTCCCCACTGCACCTTAGTGGCAACTGCCCCAAGCTTTTGTCTGTCCCTCAGAATGGTGGGTTGGCATATAATCGATTCAAGCTTACTTGGTTTGGGTGTCACATAAAAGTGTGATGTTAAAGCACAGCTGGTTAGGCAACATCCGAGGAGCAGGAGAATCGATGTTTCAAGCTCTTCGCAGTCCTCACTTTCTCCTTCTTTAAAAAGGAAGCCGCAGATTTAACACAATTCATCACACCTCAGCAGGCTCCCCAGAGTCAGCTTCTATTCTGATTCGGATTATTTTTGTTACATTTTTTTTAATCTTGAAGAATGCCTCCTTTTCTTCCCGAAGTTTCATGTTGATGCCTCACCCTGACTCACCATTCGCCCTATTTGAGCCAGCCAATGAGTGTCAACTCTGGGATTGACAAGCTATCACCTGAAAACCAGTTATATCTTCAGGCCTCCTTCCCCTCTCTGGTCTGATGCTGATTGAGATAGTCCCATTACCGTTTTTATAAATTTCAAAAATATGCTTTATTCATAAAAATATCTTTACAGATATCGTCACTAGAGCGGCTCTCTTCTTAGCATATTCAGAACGAAGCAAAAACCCCAAGGTATTTCTCACTTATAAGAGATTATATTGACATCCATATGGGGCACTGAGAAAGTCCTCACTGAACCCCCGTTTAGCTTTGGTAGAAAGACCTCAGACAGTGGTCTTACCCCACTACACCTCGGCAGCAGCTAACCCAAGCTACGCCCCTCAGCATATAAGTCCTGGTCCTTGGAACGTGCCTGTCTGTAACACTCTGCCAAAGTCAACTCCTTGCTCTGGAAGACCAACAGGTTTCAGGCAGACCAAAGAGCGTCTTTCACCGAGTTAATCAGTGAACTAGGTGTTTGTCTCAGTGTGCGCTACAGGGAACAGGCTGTAGAGCACAGAGTCCTGCACACACAGCTGCTCAGGACAAACCTTGACAAAAACCACTATAGCCCAGTTACCAGCTTGACCGAGACCATTTGACTGAACAGATGAACTTGTTTTACCTGGTTCAGTAACACTCTGCACCTTCCTACATGATACTGCCTTATAACTTGCAATAATAACTAGATTAAATAAGTTTGCTGGTGTTCTGATTTTGCCTTTTTAATAGCTCTCCCATTGAAATGGACATCAGGAACCACGACAATTATTATTTTAAAAATCGTCCAATACCCCAAGTTACAGTTCAACATATTTATTTGGAAGTATCAGCTTTCAGAGCACTGCTCCTTCATTGGACAACTAACTGATAAAGGAGCAGCGCTCCAAAAGTTAGTGCTTCCAAATAAACCTGTTGGACTATAACCTGGCGTTGTGTGATCTTTAATTTTGTCCACACCAGTCCAACACCGGCCCCTCCACTTCTTGACAATTATTAATACCAGCGGACAGTCACTGTGATTTATTAATAGTCCTTTTGATTTTCCAATTGCAGCTATTTCAACTTGAAAGGATCACAGAACAGAGTTTTAATTCATGCCTTGTCTCATTCAACAGTGAGTTAAAGGTGGGAGGGAAAGAAGAGTCAATTGGGAATTCAAAAGGGCATTGGCTGACTTTTATGGATAGTCTGCAGGGATATGAGGAAAAGGCAGGAAATTGGCATTGAAACCAGAGGCACGATGGACTGAATGGTCTCCTGCTGCACAGTAATACTTTGTGACCAAACACATTATTTGACACTACATTATCACAAAGCTTGTTGACTGGAACTTTTTGAGGAATAAATCATCTGGTGGATTAATTGTGACTGAAAGGAGGCAGTTGAGTGTCTGCTATAGTTTCCAGTTGCGGTTTGAGGGGTCACTTCATTCTGCTATGCTTCAGAAGAGAAGTTTAACTAAGGACCATCCATCCTATTGTAGTAGTTCAAAGTGTACCCTAAGACTCTGGAATTTTGCTGCCTCACATCTCACCTCAACCGATCGCAACCAGAGAAACTAAGGCCACAGACCACTCATCTTGTAGCTGTTGGTGGCATATTGCCCTCTGTTCCCCACATGGACTAGACGCAGTGGGATGGGGTACTAAATGACATTGAATGGACTGCCAGCACTCACTTGTGAGATGGTTTCTAAGGAATACTACCCAAGTATAATTCAGTACCTTAGTATAGCAGCACAGAGAGAGAGAAAAGAAAATAAGTCAATATAAACATGTTCTTCTGAGTTTATTGTCTTATGCTCTGACTGTGTCTTTCCCTTTTCAATAAAAGTCTGTTTTCCCCATTTATGTTTTACAGCTATATCCGGCATGATAGTTCCTCCAATGTAGATAGATCCCATGCCTTGAAGACTGCATCTATATGTTGACAATTGCGATGAATTTTGTGCTCCGTGAGGAGATGAGATGCAAGTCCCACAGACGAATGGAACTTTTAACTCAGGCCTTTCAGAGAGGGATTGTGTAGAGTTAAACAATCACAGTAACACTTTGTAAAACCTTCAACCTTGCCAATTCTGATGAATTGAATGCATGGTGGCAATTTACATGTTAGGTCCCATATATTTGAGTGGGAAAACTAAAAGAAATTGTTTGTTCTATGTTGACGAATGTTCACTTTTTTCCAAATGCTTAAACCCAATTTATTCATTTTAACAAAAAAAATGCCTTTTAGAGTCAGAAAGTTCTGGAAGGAACGCTGTAACAGAATGTGATACTTAATTTATAAAGATTTGACTGAGAGAAATTAAAAAGTATTTGAAGGTGGATGAACCGAGTAGCGATAATTATTAAGTGGAAAAACGTAGAGAGTTTAGAATGTGATAGTTGGTTACAACCAGTAGAATTGCCAGTGCGGTTTTTAACTGTAAATGGATTGAAAGATGTTGAGTCTGGATATAACTGTGTCCAAATTCAGCATCAGCTGTTACAGTGCTAATGCTGTTTCATAGGAGAGTCCTCTTCTTGTGGGCTGGTTGAACTGTAGATAGAAAAGAAAAACCCAAAACAGGACTTAGGATTTACACGCAGAGAACCTACATGTTTTAATGATGATGGTTGACATTTTAGGAATAAGTTGCCTTGTGGGACAGCCCAAAAGGCAAAACCAAACCCTGGAGCTATTTCAGGAGCAGTTCGATGCTGTGATATAAGGGGTTGGAACTGTAGGTTCTTTCCGAAGGGATGCACTGGCCCTGTTTAAATGGCTTCAGTCACTTATATCTGTCCCTTAAGGGTGAGGGAAAGGGGGGAGGCATGAAGGAACGGCATCAGCTGGTAATGTTGGATTTTTCTTTACACTTTCTTCATTGTGTTGCCAATCCCAATGCCAGCCAGCTTTTGCCGCACCTGACCCAATGCCCGCGCTATGGCTTCGGTAGGGTCCCATTGTCTTGTTTCTTTCCTGAACAGAAAAAATATCAGGAAAATGAGATGCAACTATAGATAACACAACCAGCACTTCATTAAAAGAAAGGGTTTGTACATTGTGAAGGACTTTGGAACATGCAATATAGATTTAGCTGCTGTATTTGCAGGGGTTGAAAGGTAGACAGAATCAAAAGTACCAGTGCTGTGTGGAGACAGAACATGAAGGGGGAGTTTTTTTTTGAAAATTGCTATTTTATTAGCACTGTATTGAGAATGCTCTTAATGTACTTTATCAAGGATCCATCAGGGGTCTGATGATGCATTATCCAATAATTTTCCGCTATATTGTGTTTGTATGTAGTTATAAATATTGTAGATTTTTTGTGAATTTTTCTTTTGCCAAAGTTGTTGTTTAAATATTTATACATTTCAATGTCTTAAATACAATTTCCAATATTAACAAGGAATTTTATTGCATAAACGTATTTTTTTTTGCGTCCCATTTATTGTTACTGCAAGGAGTTCACTACCATTCATTTCTTTCATCTGCTTGCACATCCTTGCATAATTAAAACATGTATTGGTTTAAAAATGAGATTTGTGTTTTTTTTTTGTAAAATATGCTTATAAATAATGTATTTATCTCTGGAAATTTGTACATTGCTTTGTTTGGATTGTGTTTTTTTCCCTCTATTTGTTTATTCCCTGGGTTAATTTTAATGTGTACGTGCGCTAAGACATGGGAGGTGTCAACAGACTAAGCCATTTGCAATTGTACCTGAGTAAGAACTTGTTAAATGTGATTTAAAAGTTTTTGTTCGCCTTTTATATATATATAAATATATCATATTGCATTTCTTTTCAATTGAGTCGATATTGTGCTAAGTATTGGTTTGGATCATCCTTCTCTTTTTTTTTAAAAAGGTCATGTCAGAAAAAAGCCATCGTCTATTTTTATATTTTTTTTTGTAAGTCGAACTGAATCGTCAAGTTTTTTTTAAAAAATGTTATGTGGCAGAGAAAAGCAGCATCGTATTCAATAGCATTTACTTCTGTAGATTTTAAGATGGTAAAATTTTGGTTTCTTTCAGCTTTTGAAAGATAGCGCTGTTTTAAGTATAGGAATGTGCATGGGGTATCCTCTCCACTCTGGGCGATGGCCACTTCCTTTCTGCATTAATACAGGGAAGAAAAATATCATTTAAAATAAAATTTTCACCTGCTTGTATTTCTCTCTCTCTCTTTGCGCGCTCTCTCTCTCTCTCTCTCGCTCCCTCTTTTTGACATTAATCAAAATTCTATAAACCAGCAGTTCGGATGCCTTAACAATACAAAGCTTATTCATTTCAGGTACCCGAACCTGAAATTTCAAAAATAAAAATTAAGAAAGGGAAATCGTACAGTTAAGTATTGTTAAAATGAGGAATTTGTGTTTGTTTTCTAAAAAAAAAGCACAATTTTAACTGTTTTGTTACCCTAAGAAATGTACCTCTTTTGTTGCCATATGACCCCCACAGGGTATGACAAGTGCTACAGTCATGTCAAGCTCCCAGTCTAATATTTCAAAGGCTTTACAAGGACACCTGGAGTCTCACTTGCGAAGTGAGAAGCAAAGCAAAATGAAGAAATTTGAGGATTTTTCTTAGGGGATGAATGAGAACAAGCAAAAGCTGATGCTTGGGAAATGGTTAAAGCAAAAAGAGTTGCCGTTTTTGACCAAGTGATAAACTGTCCTTGTCCAAACCTCTTTTCAGTCTCCTTGGCTGAACTAGTGCATACATGTTTGATATCAGCTATTGTGTAAGCACTGGTGATGGACGATATGTAAAGGAGTCGACTAGAGACTTCAGACGTGAACACTGAAATGGAAAGGAAAGCTTGGGTGATGGAAAATGTGAAGCAATGCCTCCCAGTTGCCAATGTCAGCCGTAGTCTCATTTAAACTGATTGCCTTCCAATTCCTTTATGTGAACTGTTGGACACACTGTACAGATAAATGGTTAGACAAACAAACTACTGTAGAGATTGTTATAAATTTTTTGCAGAAATTTGAGCTGTAAAAAACTTTTCAACTTACACAATATTTAATTAAAGTTACTTCTTGTCTGTGAAACTGGACACCTGTGTTCAATTCTTGACGTGTTCCTGAACTGTGCCTCAACATTACTTCATTCTGTCACATTTATTTTTATTCATTCACAGGACATAGGCATCACTGGCTAGGCCAGTGTATCTTGCTCATCCCTAATTGCCCAGAGGGCAGTTAAAAGTGAACCAATTTGCTGTGGTTCTGGAGTCTTATGTAGGCCAGACCAGGTAAAGATGGCAGATTTCCTCTTCCTGAAACAACATTAGGTCCTTACGACTATTGATAATGGTTACATGGTAGCCATTAGTCTGGCTATTTCTTTCATTCTAGATTTTACTCAAATTCAAATTTCACCATCTGTTCTGATGGGATTCAAAGCCATGTCCCCAGTCCAATGGGCAGCACAGTGGCTCAGTGGTTAGCATTACTGCCTCTCAGCGTCAGAGACCTGGGTTCAGTTCCACCTTGGGTGCCTGTCTGTGTGGAGTTTGCATATTCTCTCCTTGTTCTGCTCTGGTTTCCTTCCCTGTCCAAAGGTATGCAGGTTTGATAGATTGGCCTTGCTAAAAGATTGTGGTGTTCAGGGATGTGCGAGGTGGATTAGCCATGGTTAACATGGGGTTACAGGGATAGGGATGGGGCTGAATGGGAAGCACTTCAGAGGGTTGGTCGATAGGCTGAATGTCCTCTTTTTGCACTTTTGCAATTCTATGATATTGTATGACCACTGCCCCACCATCTTCCATTCTGAATTGAATGCAGTGGCATCCTGAGCAATTTTACAGTGGCAAATACATTGAGGTAAGTCTAGCAACACGTGGAGCTCAAGACTTCCTTCCCTACAGGGGTGTCCGTGGATAAGATGGGCTTTCACAACAGTTAATGATAGTTGCCATGGTCACCATTCATGGGACAAACTTTCACTTTCACAGGTTTATTTATTGCATTTAATTTCCACTGGCTGCTGTGATGGGATATGAACTGCACACTCCCAGAGCACTAAACCAGGATTCTGCATATTGAATCTAGTGACGTTACCACAATACCACCATCTCCTTCAATGAACGCTTCTGGTAGCCTCTGTTATGAAGCGTAATGGAAATGAAGCACATTGGCTAAGGTTAAGTTGCAGAGCAACTCTGATTTAACTGACTGACTCAAAGCCACTTAATGACCTACTTTGGTCTTCGCAATGGTGCCCCGTAACCAAGTGAGAGGTCACTTTTGCTTGGAAAATAACCAGTTGAAAATTATATATCTATTCATGGTTTGATTATTTGACCAGCAAATCCAAAGGTTGAAAGTTCAAAACTCCCCGTGGCAAAATTTAAATATGTTTGTCATTCTGGGTGGGCATGGGCTGGGAGAAGAGAAAGGGCATTGCTTGGAAACTTCTTCAGAGCTTTCCTCTGCATTCCCAGCATCTGAGGAAAATCCAACTGGCTGACTGTAATATTTTCCAGGGGCAAAGGTCGACACCAATGGGCTTTGAAAACCAACTGACTGAAGTGTCCAAGCAAGACACTCAGTGCGCAAGAACAATTGCCAGGAAGTGAACACATCACAAATCAGGCTGGGCAATAAGCACAGCCTGGTCCGGGCTCCTCAGAACTAATAAATTCAGCCCGATAACTGAATGATGTGGTAAGCATATCACACTAAGTGATGGTTGGGACAGATATTCCTGTCCGGACATTGGTATCTCAGCCTCAGGTCAGGCATAGCTTGGATAAACACAGAGGAAAACTCTCTCCACTCTACCTCAACAATGAGCCTCGTTGTCTGGCTATCTATCTGTCTGTTTCTGTCTCTGTGTGACTTTCTCGCTGTATTCAACTCACCACTGGTCTGGTTGAGATTTCCAAATGAGTGATAGTTTCCAAGGAGATTGCAGATTCCAAGGTGATTCCAAGGAGATCACTAAAATATAAGCTGCTCTGAGAATATCCTCAAATCCATCTCCTGCACATCACGTCATTTGGAAGTTATTCCACTATCACCGAAACTGCAGTAAGTTGTAAAATTACACTGGCCCAATTCAAATTCTGTAACAATCTCTTCATGATCTCTCATTGCATGTTAATGTCTAGTTGCATCCTCAACTAACAGTTATCCAACAGGGATAGGTTGGTACTGGTTTCCCACAGTTTTAACAGAAAATAAATTTTCCAATCTATTGTGTCCAGATGAGGAGGGGGAAATAAGCTCCCCTCTTTTTAATCCATTATTCGGCCTTAACAAAAAAGTTTAATTTTGCGCGCAGCCACATCACATTTCAATGGAAACATAATCACGAGATCAGCATTAAGGAGCCACTATAAACATAACAAAATACTTATAACATGTAATATAACTGAACTGTGAAATAATAAAGTGTGACATGCCACATACGCACAAACACAGGTATAAAGTGTCTATATAAAGTTTTAACAGTTCTTAGAAGTCCACTCAAAGCAATTATTTGAGCCCATTAGCCCAAACCTAAGAGACCATCCCAAGTTATTTCACAGAGACAGACTTCAAAGAAAAAAGGACACAGAGCTAAGGATATAAGGGATGAAGAAAGGTGTGGGTTTTAATGTGGATCCTGAAGGATGAGAAGGAGCTGGAGAAGCAAAGTGATCCAGTGAGGATGTTCTATCACATGTAGCATTTGTGACTGAAGGTATCATAGAATCCCAACAGTGTGGAAGCAGGCCATTCAGTCCATCAAGTCCAGACCGAACCTTCAAAGGGCATCCTATCCAGACCCACCCTATCCCTGTAACCCTGCTCATGGGTAATCCACCTCGCCTGCATATCCCTGGTTACGTGGGCAATTTAGCCTGGCCAATGCAACTAACCTGCACATTCTTAGACTGTGGGAGGAAACCAGAACACCCTGAGGAAACCAACACAGACAGTCTCTCTCCAGGGTAGAGTCAATCCTGGGTCCCTGGCACTGTGAGGCAGCAGTGCTAACCACTGAGTCACCGCATCACTATGATCATCAGTGATGGAACAAAGAAATAAGAGATGTGTATGGAGTTAAAGTCAGGGGAAGGGAGAGTTGGACTCACAAAGGCAGCAAGGCTATTTAAGTCATTAAACTTCTAGATGACAGTCATGTTAATTTTACCAATCAAACTTTCATACTGGGAGCTGATTTAAATGTATTTTTTGTGGTTTCAAAGGTCCAAAAAATAGGAAAAAGAACTAATATTCAAATAGTTAACATAGTTAGATAGATCTAAAGAAAAGTGCTGTAATGATCTGATGAGATCTTATCAGTGGTGGTCTGTCCACTGTTCCTAAGGGAGGAAGTAATTGCCCTGCAGAGGGTGGTTTGTTGGCTCATATAGTTGGTAGCAAGTCTTGGGAATTGAAAAGAAAAGCCTGAGGAAGCTGGGTCTGTTCCTGTTGGGTCCAAAGGAAGTTATCTAAATGATGAAAGGAGGTTTGTTGAAATTTCTCCAAACAATTTGGCGAAAAGCTCAAAAAAAAGTACGGGCACCATGAACAGCTAAAAGTGAAATTAAGATAGTCCACTAAGATAGAGAAAGTTCTTGAAGGGGAGGGGTTGGTTTCAGCTGGTTGCCAATGTTTGATGCATATTGGGATATTTTTTCTGTGTTCGCTGCTAGTGCCAAAGTTATGAACCTTCTACCGGAGAAAGGCTGGGATTGCACAAGAAGTAGCAGAAGGAAATCTTGTGCCTTCCGCAGTTCTGAGAAAGCAAAGAGGGAGTGGGCAGGTGTTACCAGATCCTCCCAAATGAAACAGCTCCTTTCATCAGAACCAGGTTATTCTGTTCATTGCTGTGTCGAAAATACAGAGGTTAGTTTGCAACAATCGTCACTCAACCTCCTTGGAACACTTTGGGATATTTCCGAGAGTTACATAGTCACCAAGATTTCTTCAAAGTAAAATGCTGCAGAAGCTGGAAGTCCAAAATTAAATCATGTTGGAAATGCTGGGCATGTCCCTCAGGAGGGGCATGGGTAGGGTGAATAGCCAGGGTCTATCGCCCAGGGTAGGGGAGTTCAAAAACAAAGGGCATAGGTTTGAGAGTGGAGTTGCAATGGACAGGATGGTGAAAGCAGTGTTTGCCTTCATTGGTCATGGCACATGGGAGGCTGAGAGGCTGAGTGGTGACCTTATAGAGGTTTATAAAATCATAAGGGGCATGGATGAACAGCTATGGTCTTATTCCTAGGGTGGGAGAGTCCAAAACTACAGGGCATAGGTTTAGGGTGAAAGGGGAAAGATTTAAAAGGGACCTAAGGGACAACTTTTTCACGCAGAGGATGGTGCATGTATGGAATGAGCTGCCAGAGGAAGTGGTGGAGGCTGCTACAATTATTACATTTAAAAGGCATCTGGCTAAGTACAGGAATAGGAAGGGTTTAGAGGGATATGGGCCAAATACTGGAAAATGGAACCAGATTCATTTAAGATATCTTGGTAAGCATGGATGAGTTGGACTGAAGTGTCTGTTTCTGTGTTGTACGTCTCTATGACTCTGACTCTTTCTAGAGAGAAAAACAGGGTTAAACATTTCATGTCCGAAATGACTCAGAATCCTGTTCTCAGAATTAATTTCAACCTGAAACACTAACTCTCTGACTGGCTCTTCAAATGCCAGATTTTTTCCAGCTTTTATTGTGAAGATTAGGCGTTCTGTCAGAAGCGCATCTGTCGGTAAGCAGACAGCACAGAATTCCTGGTTAAATGTGGGCTTATAAAGGCTTAGGAACAGTTGAAAGTCTCTAACATGAGAAATGGAGCAGTTATTGTGGAGGGCTGTCTTAGTGAGTGAGATGTAGGTGTTCCATCTGACATCAGAGGATATCCTGATGCCTATAATGACAGTAAATAAAAGTGGAACCATCAAATCTTAGGTTGGAATGAAGAGGCAAATAAATGAAACTGTCTAGTGAGGATTGAAAAGGGGCAAGCTCTTCGCTACCTTCATTCTGGTTAGCTTCTCAGTGGGTTCCAGTCTATTTATGATGCTTTGTCTTTTAATTTTAACACTTGTCAACTCCCTAGTATTGTCTTTGCATTTTCAGGAAATACAGTGTGACTGCCAAACCCTACAGGGGAAGATTGTAGAGGGGTATTTAGTTTGTTTAATTTTCATTGTAGACTTTTGACTATATAAAAATGGATTTGACTAGCATTTTGAAAATGGCATTGTGCGTTTTGTCAGCTTGAGGCTACCATATATGTATGAACCAGCAGAGGATGTCTGCGAGGAAGAGATAATAAATACAGAAGGATCCAAGTTGAACAGCTCATCAGTTCTAATTCCAAATATTTTTGGCCGGCTTTTTAACGTTCTGTTCGAAGGTCTTCATAACTGTCAGTCAAGAATGACTCAACCAAGTAGCAACCAGTCATTGTGCCCATTCTAATTGGTATGTGAAAGCATTGCCTCATGAGGTTGGAGATGTCGGGTGACCAATGCAGGATTGTAGGGCAAGTCTGGGATGAAATCTTCAGGAATCTGCCAATCAGACTGGATGATCCTGCTGAAGAAGGGCTGATGTCCGAAACATCGATTCTCCTGTTCCTTGGATGCTGCCTGACCTGCTGCGCTTTTCCAGCAACACATTTTCAATGGATGATCCTGCTTGTCAGGCAGGTCCTGATAAAACTCATGGAGAGGCAGTAAGTTTTAGTTTGACTCTTAAAAACAGAAATTTACCTTTAACCCATGAGTGACAGCATTGGTGAAGCTGACATTTGGTAACCGGTCTAGTGGCACAGAGGAAATGGCAGTGGGTCTTCTGTATAATCTGCTGCATTCCACACTTCACAGTAATATTAGATAATTCCAAGATTCTGATCCAGTGAAAATTAAGGTGGTGTAGGGCAAGCAACTTGAAGAGGAACTTAGATGTGATGGTACCTGGTACAAAATAGAAGTCAGAAATGCATTTGAAGGGATCTTGGTGTCCATTCAATGTATTAAACAAGCTGAAGCCTCAGTGTAGTGATGGTGACAGGGAAATTGAGTTTAGTAAACATCTGCTTGATGTAGTGCCATGTTTGTGGATGTTCAATTGATAAATCAACCCAGGGACAATATACCCACTTCCCAGTGATCTGCTAAAGTGTGACATTGTTCCTTTATCCTCATGTTTTGCACCCAAGTGTTTTTCAGCTAGAGAAATTGGAGAAAATGGCACTTCAGATACCATTCTTTATGGCTGACAGTCTGAGCTTAGTGGTGATGCTCTACCCTCTAAATTAGAAGGTGTGGGATCACAGACAGTGCAGAGATGGTCTGCAGAGGAGCAGGGCTTGAGAATACACACTGCCATGTAATAGAAACATTGAAGCTAGGAGCAAGGAGAAGACATTTGACCCTTCAAACCTGCTCCATCATTCAATATTATTGTGGTGGATCCTCAATGACATATTTCTGCTTTCTCCCAATGTCTTTTTTTATCTCAAAACTAATTATTTTTTATCTGGAAAATGTGGCGTCCACAACCTTCTGTGATAGAGGTTCGCTATTCTTTGAGTGAAGAAATATTTCCTCATCTCAATCCTAAATATTCTACCCAATGAGATTGTGTCCTCTGGTTCTAGACTTCCTGATGAGGGGAAGACATTCTCTTTACAATTAGTTTGTCCAGGCCTGTTGGAATTTTATATGTTTCAATCAAATCCCCTTCTCATCCTTCTAAGCGCTACCACACAAATCAATCTCTCATCACTGGACAGTTCAGTAAATCCCAGTTATCAGTTCAGGGATTCATCTTAGCCAGAGGGTGATGGGGGTCTAGAAGGCACTGCCTTTGAGCATATTAGAGGTGGGCAACCTCACCATTTTAAAATATCGATTGGATGAACTCTTAAAGTGCTAGAAAGGAGAACGAGTGTCGGTTTAGTGTAGTTTTGGTGGTGCAGATTTGATGAATTGAAGGGCCTCTTTTGCACTATCTGATTCTAAGACTGAAGCTTTGAAATTCCATTAGCTTGTTAAGGGCTGCCATAGAGAGGGAGTGTAATGTCCACTCTAATGGTGATCCCACCAACACCATCACCACCACCCCCACCCCCCCCACCCCCACCCCCACCCCCACCCCCATCCACACCCCCCTCAGCATTGAACCCTGTAAAACCTGTACAGTTAACTAGCACATTGAAGGCTGCCACTTCCATGTAAACAGGCAGCCATTTTTTAGAGATGGGGGAGGTGAGGGGAGGGACTAGCTTTAAAACATACAAGTTTTGGAATGTACTGGCAAACACCCAGAGGGCTTGGGAAAGTGATGACAGACTAGAAAGGGAGAAAAATGTGTGGTCAGACAAAATCTCAATAACTCTTTCTGTCAAGATCAATTCATTTTATGTAATGATATGTGTTTTTAAAGGGACAATATTGTTTACCGAGTCTGAAAGAAACTATTTACATTTATATTGCACATTCCACAACAACAGGAAATTTCAAAGCATTTGACAAGCAAGTCAAGTGCCAAAATATTTTCAAAATTTAGTCACTGTTGTGGTGTTAGGATTTCTAGGACAAGCAACACTCTAATTTCTGTACTGACCTCGCGGCCTGAGCTCCCTAGCTCTACCACTGGCCTCTCTGTGAATCCTGCTTTAACATATCAGAAACCAGCTCCGATTTCTGATGGTTCACTGCTTTGGTTTCAAACTGCAACCAATCTAAATGCGTCCTCATCTCTAAGTGTGACCAGGTGTGCTACCTTTTTTGGAGAGGATTGCTGTAGATTTCCTCCTTGCAGCCAGATAAATTTTTTAGTGGTTCTTCCCCTTTCTGATTTTTTTTTTTCTCTTCAACATGAGCTCCCATTTTTTCATAGAATTCTTATAGTGTGGCAATGGGCAATTTGGCCCTGCAAATTCATATCACCCCCTGAACCCTACTACTCTACATTTATCCCTGACTAATGCACCTAACCTACACATCCCTGAACACTTTGGGCAACTTAGCATGGCCAATTCACCCAACCTACGCATCTTTAGATTGCGGGAGGAAACCCATGCAGAGACAGGGAGAACGTACAAACTCCACACAGACAGTCACCCGAGGATGGAATCAAACCTAGAACCCTAGCATAGTGAGGGTGCCGCCCTTTTGTCGATGTTTCTTGGATAGTAGATCTACTTTACTTCAGACATTGGTCTGTCTTTATCTCTTGATTTTTGAGGAGATATATAATATCCAAAGCTGATGTCGTCTCTGAGATGCTTTCCCAATCATCAACTTTCTGAGTATTCCTGAACTGAATTTACAGCAATAAACTCAAAACTCAAAACAAAGCATCTCCCAAAGGGCCATTCACCTCCATGGTGATCTGGCACACATGCCCTTGTTCCCAGGTAGAAATGCCCATGGTCTATCTTTTAATTTCAAAAATGTTGGGAACTGTATAAAGAACAAAATCTCTTTTACTGCGATTAATTGCAGATGCCATTGCTCCAGCTCTTTAGCTAAGTTAGTTCATGTGCTGTTATCAGTGTGTTTTGGTCGGGGGTGGCATGGTGGCTCAGTAGTTAGCACTGCTGTCCCACAGCGCCAGGGACATAGGTTTGATTCCACCCTCAGGCGATTGTCTATGTGGAGTTTGCACATTCTCCCTGTGTCTGCGTGAGTTTGCTCTGGTTTCCTCCCACAATCCAAAGATGTGCAGGTTAGGTGGATTGGCCATGCTAAATTGCCTGTAGTGTTCAGGGATGTGTAGGTTAGATGCATAAGTCAGGGGTAAATGTAGAGTAATAGGATGAGGGAATGGGTTTGGGTAGGATGCTCTTTGGAGGGTCAGTGTGGACTTGTTGGGCCGAAGGGCCTGTTTCCACACTGTAGGAATTCTCTATTATCTTCTTTATTGTGACTTTATCCAACAAGCACAAATCACATTTTGAATTGTAACTAATGTAAGTCTGTGTGTTCAGTCAGCCTCTGGATGTTTGCCAGGTGTTTCTTTTTCTCACTGTCCTTACTTTTAGAATTAAACTTTTAAAATTAAAACGCTATGCCTCTAAAGCAAAAGACATTTGGCATATGTAACACTGCTTTGCATGTCCTTTTATGGCAAAACATTTATTGTGCAGAATGCACACAAGCATAGATTGATCAGGTCGATGCCCTAAGTTAGGAGAGGAGATTGTGATATTGAACAAGGAGGGCCAAGAAAGAGTGACTCAGTATGTTTAAAAAAAATTAAAAGTATCTGGCTAGAATGAATAGGGAATGCTAATTCCTTTGGTTCGGCATTCAATGCTGTTGGAATAGTGAACAGAGAGAATAGAAGAAAATTTATTTTTTCAGGGCAGTACAGTGGCCCAATGGTTAGCACTGCTGCCTTACAGTGCTAGGGACCTAAGTTTGATTCCACTCTTGGGTAACTGTCTGTGTGGAGCCTGCACACACTCTCCGTGTCTCGGTGGGTTTCTTCTGGGTGATCTGGTTTCCTTCCGCAGCCCAAAGATATGCAGGCTAGGTAGATGCCATAGGCAATGCAGGGTTATAGGGATGGGTTGTGATGCCCGTCAGAGGGTGAGTATGGACTTGATGAGCTGAATGGCCTGCTTCCACACTGTTGGGATTCTCTAATTCGACAAATTTTAGCAGCATAATAGAGGTGCTGTGGTCCAGATCGTCAGACAGTTTAAAGATGAACATTGTTTGACCATTTGAAGAAACTGGTGTATGGGAGAACAGGGAATTAGTTTCGGATCACTCCTAACAATGTGTTTCTATATTTAAAGAGCTGGAAAGAGAATTTGGAGAGAAAGACCACATCTTGTGCTGATGTAAAATTCACCTTTTCACTGGAGACAGAGAGACTAGACGGCAATTGAAATTTTAAGGAGATGAAAAGATTTGTCAGGAGTTCTACAGGAGGACAATCATCAATCTCAAATATTAACCTTGTTTCTCTTTCTGTTCAGATACTGTCAGACCAGCTGAGCATTTCCAACATTTTCTGAAGTGGCTTCAGATTTCCAGCATCTGCATAATTGAGCTTTGCTAATGGAGGTCGAGACCTTCAGGATGAGATGGTGGTGTAGATTTTGAATTATCCTTCAAGAACACATCACTCATGGTGATGAGGTCTTCCAGTCAGTTTTCAACTTGCAAACTTTGATGGAAGAGTTTTCAGAGAAAAGAGAAAAGGCAGAGAAAGGATATGTGTTTCTCCAGGCAAATGATCCCTCTCCCTGTCTGTGTTTAGATCAGGCAGTTTTATTACACCCAATAACTGGGTCATGTGACCTCTCTGTCAAAGTGTTGCACCCACATTGTCAAGCACTTTGTGATCTTTGCAAATTTTGCATTTCCCTGCTTGTAGCAATTCCAACTTACTTTGCAAACTGTTCATTCCAAAAAAAATCAAGATATAGTATATATTCCTTCAACAATATTTGAAATGAATATTTTAGATAGCACCTCTTCATAGCAGTGGATAAGTATAGTTACAAAAATGTGCTTCATTTAGTTGTCCTATTGACTAACAGCTTGCTAAGATAGGCACATCATCCTTAGACTGTTTGCGAAAAGGAACTGTGTTTAATCAGTTTCTGGTTTGTGGCATATAACATTAGATCATACTGTGTTAATCCTTGCCCCAAACATTGCACAACATATTTAATTTAAATATATAAATCATTCATTCAATATAAACTATTCACACAAGCAGCTCCACATGCGATCAATTCTTGAAGATTGTTGTTTGTTTTCTTTTTAAATGTATCAGGAATCTGGATGTTTATCCTGGGATGGTGGATAATAGGGAATGGAATTCTTTACCATAATTCAAAAAAAAATACTCGGGATGCAATCCATTCATCACTTGTCCTTCAAGGCGAGATTGTGTCTCTTCACATAACTGAGTTCTTTTGCTGAGCCACCACAGAGGCAAATGTGTTGATATGAGATTGGAGTCACTTAATGGGCCGGCCAAGTAAGGATGACAGTATTGTGACCCAGAAGGACATTAACAAATCTCTTGAACTTTTATAGCAACCTAACTGTTTCATGGTCACTTCCATTGCTGCCAGTTTTTAATTTCTGTCTTAGTTTTTGAAACGGAATACAAATTCTTATGGAGGATTAATAGACCCTCATTCCATTCAACATTAAAAGTCTAGGCCCCTCTATTATCAGCAGTAACTAGACTGCTATGCCAACTTTTCTGTCTTGTCTCAGCATAAAACAGTCCAAATATCCAATGGACCAATCGCAGAGGAAAGCTCATTATCGAAGTGAAGCTTGTTTCACTGCACACTGGAGTAAACTCTCCACGGCTAACCATTATTGTACTACTCTTGCTCTCAATGGTTCTAAGTAGTGTCTTGTGCTGATCTCCTCCACTTCCCATACCTCTGCCCTTGAATCCACCCCTCCAACCACAGCAAGGATAGAATCCCCTTGGTCCTCACCTTCCACCCCACCAGTCTCTGGATACAATGCATCATCCTCCACCATTTCTGCCACCTGCAGTCAGACCCCACCACCAGAGATCTATTTCCCTCCCTACCCCTATCAGCATTCTGCAGAGTCATTCCCTCCGCGACAGCCTCGTTAGGTCCTTGCTCCCCACCAACCCGCACTCCACTTCCAGGACCTTCACCTACCGCTGCAAAAGGTGTAAAACCTGTGCCCACACCTATCCCCCTCACCTCCTCCAAGACCCCAACGGATTCTTCCACATCTGGTAGAGATTTTCCTGCACCTCATCTGCTGTGTCCGCTGCTCTCGATGTGGTCTCCTCTGCAGAGACATTCCTGATGAGGAACTTGCGCTTGAAACGTCGACTCTCCTGCTCCTCAGATACTGTCTGACTTTCCCTGCTTTACCAGAGCGATACTGTTGACTCTGATCTGCAGCATTTGCAGTCCTACTTTTTCCCTGCTGTGTTTGTCTGCTGAACCCTGAGTACCTGAGTTATGGAAGGTCCCACACTGGATTCCCACATGCGTGCAGAGTGAAGCCGGTCAGATTCCTCAGCCCCAGCCCATGACAAGCTTCAAAGTGCAAGAGGGTGGCTGCTAAATGACGGCTTAAATATTAATATTGCAAAACCTTTGGTAACACCCCACCCTCCCCAACTCACAGCTCAGGAGATTCATGGCGAATAGATGCTAGGTTGAGAGGTTAGGGAGAGCTGGGAAACACGTGCTTTTTAATGGCAGAAGTGCTTGACTCTGCATTTTGTTGAACCATTGTTGTTGCATTTTGTTGGTGGTCATGCTGTTGTGGAGAGTAGAGAGATGCAGATAAACCAATGTAGAGAGTCCGAGAAGGTGGTTGGAGCCATGGCTAGCATCACAACCCAGCTGGTTCAGTGAGTGGGATTAATTACATGAGCTTCTACATGCCAAAAGAAATCCTGCTTTATCCATCAATGTTAATCAGCTCTTCAGAGGGTTGGTGTAGACTGAATGGGCCAAATTGTTTACTTCTAATAAATATTTCAAAGATTCTATGATTCTATTTGAAAAATACATTCCATATGAAGTAACAAGGGACATGCTTGATTATCTTTCACATGGTGAGGAATCAGCTAAGCGTATGATGGGTAAGATCGAAGTTTAGCACTATTAATCTGGAAGAATTATCCTCTAAAGGGGAAGAGAAACCAATTGCAATTGTTGAAAACACAAAATAAAAACAGCAGGTCAGGAAGCAAGGAATTGCTTCAAAGAGAAAGAGTTCATCAAGTTCACATTCCAACCCCTTGCCCGTCACAAACTGCATAGGAGTCACCTGAGACAAGCAATCTCTCAGTTAGTCTGCAACAGAACCTGACTCTCTCTTCCTTACTCCCATGTCCGGATTACTAGCTCAGAGACAATACCAGAATACCACCATCTCCCCATATGGGGTGTGTGTCAAGTCTTACAATATTGGAAAGTATTGATACAGAGTTAAGGACTAAGACTTCAGGTTTTAATGAAGGCTCTTCAACTGAACGTTCATCTGTTAGATTTCTCTTTGGTGTAAGGTGAGGGGGGAAGATTTAAAAAGGACCTGACGGGTAACATTTTCACGCAGAGGGTGACGAGTGTATGGAGCTGGCAGAGGAAGTGATGGAGACTGGTACAATGAGAACATTTAAAAAGCATCTGGATGGGTATATCAAAAGGAAAATTTAGAGGGATATAGGTCAAGTGCTGGCAAAGGGGACTCGGCCAAATTGGGACGTCTGATCACCCTTGGTGAGTTGGATTGAAGGGTGTTAAATGAATCCCTGACTCGTGGACTGACTTGGTTTGTGGTGGTGGGTGGGGCGTGTGGCGGGGTGGGGAGGGAGTGAGGGAGTGTGTGCTGGTGGGTGGTCAGCTTCTCCTGTGCTCACTAGAGCAGCTGGACATTCAGCAGGTCAGCACTGGGCACAGTGTGCACTTATGATCCGAGGTCCTGGGCTAATAACCCAGGAAAGGTGCGTTCCAAACTCATTGCAGCAGTCTGAGAATTCCAGTGCACATTGACATCATGAAAATGAGAAAAAACAGATACCAGTAAAATACCCGATGGTACTATTTGGCTAATGAAAGACAACGAAAATAATGGTAGTTCAAGACAAACATAAACATAACATATTATGAGCTCGACTGATCATTTTGTTGGCGAAGATGTGAACGCATTTACGATTGTTTAACAAGTGCTGCCTAATCGTGGAGAGAGAGCTTTTATGCTGTTTATTGGCTTGTTCATTCGAACCACCGGAATTAAAGTTGATCTCAGATGTGAAATTTTAATGAAAGATCAAACTAAATCAAAAATGAGCAAGCTTGCATTTTTGTAACTCCTTGCATTTATGTAGCACCTTGGCCGCCTTAAAGCATTGGAATCGAAATGTATTCACTGCTATGATGTAGAAAATGCTTGAGCCAAAATGTACACAGAATTGGCTCCAGCAATGAACTATTCATTAGATAATTGGTCCTCGTTATCCTATTTATGGGATAGACATTGACAGCACAAGTAGTGAGGGCTTCTCTGCTCTCCTGCAAGTCGTGTCTTGGGATCTTTTGCATTGACCTGGGAGGGAAGATTTAACCCTTCCTGTGATAACTTGGCTGAATGACGCCTCTCCCTCAAAGGTTCAAATATGAAGCCTTGGAAGAGGAACGTCAGGAACTAATAGAAACAAACCATGATACTTGGAATGCCTGGCTGGCTGCTGCACAGTCCAGTACTTAACAATGAGCACTAGGTAGTGAAACAGTCATTGATCTGTCTATATGCTGCAGTCCAAAAATAAAAGCTGGCAGTCATTTTTTGTGCCAACAATATTGTTCCAGATTTTGAATTGCAATGTTATTTTAACTATTTGTACACTGTGATCCTCAGTTCTGAGAGAAAAAAAACCAGATCTTAATAAACTTATAGTGGATGGCAAACTGGGAAAACAATTAAGTGCTTCAGCTTGGATGTCGTTAGACATATTGAAATTCACAACCCTCTCACTTTCATCGTCACTGTCCTTACTCAACCCTGAGGTCACAGCTCTGCCTAATGCGGATCAGTTAGAAGTCCCTTACTGTAGCGTAAATGTCTGACACACAGATTCAAGAGAATTACTCAAGGGAGGGGGTTTGTGGATGTCTGGTGAGAACCTTTTATCCCTGCCTTCCTCCAGCAGCTTATCCTGCTCTGTGTCTCCTCTGTTCCTTCTCCTGCTGTAGCCCAAGGAAGTGAGAGAGACACCTACTCCTGCACCTGTCTCCAGCAACATTAATGTGGCATCTTGTAATGAGGACAAAGGTCTTCAGCACTGCCTGCAGCCTTCAGTGACTTCAAGCAATGCTTGAAATGCTTTGACAGTTGTGGCAAGATCCAGTGAACATCAATCAGAAGCGAACTTGAAATTAGTTGATGATCCCTTTACATGACACTGATGGTTGGGGCGGGGAGGGGAGGGGAGGTGGTGGGGTGGAGGGGGAGGATTTCCTCTTTACTGTTGATTGTATCTTCAATAATGTGAGTTTAAGAGGGGTTGAGGTGGAGAGGAAAGCATCATAAGGACAGTGCTGGCATCAAACCATGCCCACGCTGCAATTGGTTTTGATCTTTCATGGGACGGGGGTGTTGCCAGCATTGTTTGACCTTCCCTGACTTGCCTTGAAGTTACTGGCTTCGAAGGCCAGTGTCCAAGTAGCACAGTGGCTCAGTGGATAGCACTGCTGCCTCACAGCGCCAGGGACCTAGGTTCAATTGCTGAGATCTGACTGTCTAGCAACAGTGACTGCACTTTCAATTATTGTATGTGGAACATGTGGGGACATCCTGAGAAATATAATATGGTGCGACACCAATGTAAAGTTTTAGTGACAGATGGTGACCTATCTCTTCTAACTAGGTCAATACTCCTCACCCAACACACTTACAGAAGCACATGCCTAATTGAATGTAGATGTACACAGATATATGTGTTTCCAGTAGAGGATATCAGAGATGGCAACAATCTAAGAAATCTGGCTAATCTATTGTCTCCTTAAGCTTGGTTAACTTTAAGTATGTAAGTTAGCTCACTGAGCTTGAGGTTTTGTTTTTTGGACATTTCGTCACCATACTGGGTAACATCATCATATTAGGTAGATCGGATTTGCTAAGAATTCTTGTGATTGTTTTTGTGATAGTGGGTCATGTCTTTTGGTGGCCACAATCACTAGTTTCCATATATACAGACAAAGGAGGATGCCACCTTGTCTGGGACAACACACACATCCTAGAACAGGTGAAGCAAAGACATGCACGAGAATTCTTAAAGGCATAGTAATCTAACCAGAACTCCATCAATAAACGCATTGATTTAGACCCTATCTACCTTCCATTAAAAAAAACTGGAAATGACATCACCCACCTTAAGAAACCAAGACCTATAAATAGAGAGGCGTGACATACCACCAGCACTTCACCGGAGATTCTCACTGATATTACCTAGTACAGTGACGAAATGTCTGAAAACAAACCTTCCAGTTCAGTGAGCTAACTTAATACTTATCATCAACCTAAGTTGCAAATCTTCTCAAAAACTGGTTACATCTCTCAGCAGTTCCCTCGCAGAGAGTAACTTAGCTCAGTATAGGATGGGGTCTATTAAACACATTCAGTGTCAGAAGTGTGTGCATGAGCATGTGTATTTTCATCCACAGTCCCAGAATGGCACAATGAGTACTACCATCGAGAATGAAGAACCATATCTGTTATGATAAGTGGGTAAAGTTTTGAAACTGGAAGAGCAACAGCATCTTGGATTAAAATGTAACATCTTGCACACAGTGCAATATTCCAAAATGTTTCATAGGTGTGTCAGGCAAATTAGTTAGAGAAGCAGAATATAAAACAGACTTTATGATGATGGATCAGAACCTCAATTTATTGGGTAAACATCTTTTATGATTAATTCCAAAACATGTTATTTGTGAAATTTAAAAATTACTTTAAAATTTACTTACACTGAAAGACTGGAGCGACTGGGTTTGTATACCCTTGAGTTTAGAAGACTGAGAGGGGATCTGATTGAGACATATAAGATTATTAAAGGATTGGATACTCTGGAGGCAGGAAACATGTTTCCGCTGATGGGTGAGTGCTGAACCAGAGGACACAGCTTACAAATACGGGGCAGATCATTTAAGACAGAGATGAGGAGAAACTTCTTCATCCAGAGAGTGGTGGCTGTGTGGAATGCTCTGCTCCAGAGGGCAGTGAAGGCCCAGTTTCTGGATTCATTTAAGAAAGAGTTGGATAGAGCTCTCAAGGATAGTGGAATCAAGGGTTATGGAGATAAGGCAGGAACAGGATACTGATTAAGGATGATCAACCATAATCATATTGAATGGTGGTGCAGGCTCGAAGGGCAGAATGGCCTTCTCCTGCACCTATTGTCTATTGTCTATTGTCTAAAAGGAAGGTTGGTACAGATAAACTGTTGATTTTAATTCAGTGACTGTCTTGCAAAGTCTTGAGTGAAGCCCATGCAATGTCACGTAAATTATCAAGCAAACTTCAAACAGAAACAACTTGAACAAAATGAGCAAATAAGGGAGTCTTAATGCCTATCGCCATTCACCAGTAAGTCACTTCTTGCAGGCATGTCTGCTTTAGCCTCCAGGAATTTACAAAACCAGGGTTAAAATCCAATTTCAACTCTGCTGGAATGCACTGAACACTCCTGCAAACCATCCTGGGTTCAAGCGTGAGTGTACTGAGAAATCACATTGGAAGAACTATCCCCCTAGTTACATTAGTCGCAGTCTGAGTGTCATTATCCAGTAGATAAATGGAGCCAGGCAAAGGAGCTTACATGAGACGACAAAACAAATAATGTCAAAAATCAACATTCGCACTTCTGAAAACCTATGTGCAATTCCTGCAGCATTCAATCATCCACTTCCTGCAAACAGTTCAGAGACCAACCCATTCTTTTCTAAAAAACATTTATCCTTTTAAGCTCACCTCTTATTTCAAATCTGCATATCAGTGTGTTGTAATCTTCCCTAATCTTTTTGGGATTAGTAATTAGTACCTTCTCAATTCATGAAATTGGCTCCTTTTAAGACACAAGCTCATTCGGTCTGGGGAAATGTATTCAGAATAGAAGGGATTCTTTCTGAACTAACCTTTGTTGCAGTCAACTGAGGGGTTGAGGGAATAACAATGAGAAGCCCCTTCATTGCCCCTTTCCTGGAACCATACAGTTTGGGGTAACCTGTGCAAACTAGACTGAATTGGGTAACCTTATCTGGGGTCTCTTCCTAAACCAGGTAATTGGTGTCAAAGAGGTAAGTTTGAAGTTACCCTGGGGTTAGGGGAGTGTGGTAAGAGGTAACTGAAAACGTTCCTGATGAAGGGCTTTTGCCTGAATCGTCAATGCTCCTGCTCCTTGGTTGCTGCCTGACCTGCTGCACTTTTCCAGTTCCACACTCTCGACTCTCTGTGTAGCTGAAGATGTGGTGAGCAATGCTGCAACAATTGAATGGCTGTGATGTTAAAGAGGCCTGAACTGGAAGAATGTGGAAGTCTGGATAGCTATAGGGCTACAAGTAGGTATAGGGACAGGGGAGGCCTTGGAGGATTTGGAAACAAGCTTTGCAAGTTATTAACCTGAGATATCAATGTAGATTTATGAGTAAATGAATGAACACAACTTGGTGTGGCTTCAGAGTTTGAAGTCCGGGAAAGTTTCTTGAACAGCTAATTCTTTCTGTTCCAGATCTGCAAAAGAATGGATCATTCTACATTTTTATTCCAATAGACTTTGAGGGATTTAAAATTTCCACTAAAAAATCATAGGAAAGAAAAATAAATGACCTATAGTTGTTCTCAGGAAATATTAAGTGAATGTTTCTATTTTTATATTGGCAGATCCCCCGAAAAATCTTTCTTTCATTATTGTTTAGATTTTGCATATTGTAAGGGAAAAAAACAATGTTTGGAAAGAGGTTTGTAATGGAATTTAACACTGTTAACAAGTAAACCACTTTGGTTAGTCTCAGGAAAGTAACTTGTATTTCGATCACCCACTGTCGGAACAGGTAACAGCATTGATGTCTTTGCCAAACATATGGGAAGTTAGCTTTCTGGAATAATGAAGTACAGAAGAGGTCATTCAGTTGATAAAGACTGCATCACCTTTTTGTCCAAATAAATTTTCCCCTCAGCTCCCCTCTTGCTGTTTTGCTGCTTATATTAATCTATGACTTTCTCTATCTCTCCAGCACTGCTGTCTTTGAAAACAGTTCCACTCTATGGAGGTTGTTTGGAGGGAAGATCTTATGAGGAAAGGCTGAGGGACTTGAGGTTGTTTCGTTGGAGAGAAGATTGAGAGGTGACTTAATTGAGACACATAAGATAATCAGAGAGTTAGATAGGTGGACAGTGAGAGCCTTTTTCCTCAGATGGTGATGGCTAGCATGAGGGGACATAGCTTTAAACTGAGGGGTGATAGATATAGGACAGATATCAGAGGTAGTTTCTTTATTCAGAGAGTAGTAGGGGTGTGGAACGCACTGCCTGCAACAGTAGAAGACTCAAGATTAGAGTGGTGCTGGAAATGCACAGCAGGTCAGGCAGCATCTGAGGAACAGGAAGATCGACATTTCGGGGCCAAGGGCTCCTGCCTGAAACGTTGATTTTCCTGTTCCTCAAATACTGACTGACCTGCTGTGCATTTCCAGCATCACTCTAATCTTGACTCTAATCTCCAGCATCTGCAGTCCTCATTTTCGCACAGTGGAGGACTCGCCAACATTAAGGGCATTTAAATGGTCATCGGATAGACATATGGATGAAAATGGAATAGTATAGGTAAGATGGGCTTCAGATTGGTTTCACAACATCAATGGCTGAAGAGCCTGTATTGCACTGTAATGTTCTATGTTCTATGTTCTAAATACGCTTATCAAAACTCCTAATAACCCTGAACACTGTTTATAATTTATCCCTTAGCCACTCTAGGGTGGCCTGGTGCCTGTTTTTTCTTCTCTATTTTTGTAAGGTATGGACCGTTTGAACAAATATACATAAACTTCATAGAAAGATTCACTCTTGGTATGGGTTTCATTTTTTTTCAACTAAATATTTTGACAATAGGTTGCTCAGGGCATGGAGTTTGGCAGGAGTGCCTGACAAGGGAAATCATTCCCCACACCATTAAAAAGAATCTGTCGAAATAAACGTGTTCAAATTCAAGACTTCTATTCTGAATCAGTATCCACATTTGGGTAATTAACAATCTTTCTAGAATTTCTGCTACTTCTGTTAGATCCTGTTTATCGCTCTGATTGTTTTCAAGCTTTCTATTACAAATATTTAGGAAAAAGAAGTGCATGTGATATCATCATTTACAGGTATTTGGAGATTTCAAAGTGCAAAGTATGATGAAATCCTCTTTTTGCTGAGATTTTATGCAATTTGTAGTGTGTAAGCCAGAAAGATATGAACATTATAACATTTAAGGGACAGGCAGTTGCTACATTTGAATTTTAGTGGGTGCCAAATTCAGTTGTGTCTTGGAATAAGGGTGGCACACGTTGCTAGGTTTGACTGAAAGCAAGTCAAGTATCACTGAAAAACAGTTCAAGAGTTACAGGTCATTGGTGAGCAAAACTATGGGGAAGGGGAGAAGAGGGATCAAGAGAGAGAGAGATCATAGGAACAACCTATTCAGCCCCACAATTTAGTAGTACAATCATGGATAATGAAATTACTCACTCACTCCTTCCCATAACCGTGTACACCACTGATAACCAGAAATATATCGATCTCTACATTAAACAGACTCAAAGACTAAGTTTCCACAGCCTTCTGTGGTAGAGAATTCCAAAGGTTCACAACACTCTGAGTAAACATATTCCTTCTCACCTTGGCCCAAAGTGGTATCTCCCTTATTTTTAAGTTGTGTTCCCTGGTTGAGACTCCCTAGCCAAGGGAAACATCTTACTAGCATCTACCCTGTGCATCTTTTGATGTATTTTCTAAGTGTCAATGAGATTATCTCTCATTCTTTGAAACCCAAGAGAATACAGGCTCAATTTTCCCAATCTCCCTTCATTGGTCTGTCCCACCATTTCAGGAAACTGCCTGGTGAACTTCCATTTACTTCATCTGTGGCAATAATATCCTTCCTGAAGTAAGGAGACCAAAACTGCACACTGTACTCCAGGTGCAGACTGACCGAGCTCTTGTACAATTGAAGCAAAACTTCACTACTCTTTCAACAAAGGCTAGCATTCCATTAGCTTTCCTATTAACTTGCTGCACCTACATGTTAATGCTCAGTGAGTTATTGACAGGGATAACTCGTTACTTTTGAACATCTACACTTTTTCCACTCATAATATTATAGATAAACTTTGCAAATGTGTTCCTCCTACTAAAGTGGATAACCCCACATTTCCCACATTATAATCCACCTGCAATGTTCTTGCCCATTCACTAAGTCTGTCCAAATCCTGCTTCATATCTTTCTCATAACACACATTTCCACTTATTTTGTATCATGCACAAATTTGAAAATGCAGAAAAGTCCAAAGAAGGAGAGAGAGAAGCAATCTCCATGCAGAATGCTGCTGCTGTTCAGTTGTGAAGAACACAGGATAGGTTTTTAAAGGTTAGCACAATTACAGCTACAGAAGTCCGACAAGCAAGTTGATACGGCAAGGTGTTGGAGCCAGGACTCTGGAAAGTCTGGGAAACCATAACAGATTCGGAAGAAGACAACAAGGTATTAATACTAAAATAAAACAAAGAACTGCAGATGCTGGAAATCTGAAACTAAAAACAGGAATTTTGCAGTACCAGGTCATAGAGTTATAGAGTCATAGAGATGTACAGCATGGAAACAGATCCTTTGGTCCAACTCGTCCATGCCGACCAGATATCCCAACTTAATCTGGTGCCACCCGCTAGCACCTGGCCCATATCCTCCAAACCCTTCGTATTCATATACCCATCCAGATGCCTTTTAAATGTTGCAATTGTACCAGCCTCCACCACTTCCCCTGGCAGCTCATTCCATACATGCACCACCCTCTTGTGTGAAAAAGTTGCCAGGTCTGGAGAGAAAGCAGAGTTAACAGGATCGGAGGCTTTAATGTGGGAACAAATTACCGCAGATGTTGGAAGCTATGTGGAAGACAAACAATGCTAGAAATCACAACAGGTCAGGCAGCATCCACAGAGAGAGAGCAAGGAAACATTTCTAGTACAATGATGTGGAGGAGCCAGTGTTGGACTGGGACGGACAAAGTTAAAAGGCACACAACACCAGGTTATAGTCCAACAGGTTTATTTTGAAGCACTAGCTTTTGGAGTGCTGCTCTATCATCAGGTAGCTAGTGGGGCAGAATCATAACCCCACTAGCTACCTGATGAAGGAGCAGCGCTCCGAAAGCTAGAGCATCCAAATAAACCTGTTGGACTATAACCTGGTGTTGTGTGCTTTTTAACCGTCGAGTGTAGATAAATCTTCATGAGATCTGTAACATTAATCTTGCTTTCTCTCCACACGTGCTGCCAAACCTGCTGAGTTTCTCCAGCGATCTCTGTTTCTGTGAGCCATTAATAACTTCAGTGCAGCAGAGAGTGGAGGTTGGTAAGCCCACAAGCGGTATTTGCTTGTGAAGCTGAATAAGATGAGAGCACAGGGGAAAGAAGAGAGAAGAACAGGGATAGAAAGAAAAGAACAGGGAAGGGCTGCCTTGGTGAAGCTAGTTGTCTATGAAAAGCTGGAGTTGTACTTGACCAAGTATTGGAGAGCAGTTTCCAGAATCCAGGGGCTAGCAGATGAAGATGAACTACCACATGTGTGTAATTGTAAGGTAATCCTCAACAGAACAGCTTTCGAGGAAGGTCCAAATGTTAGTGTTTGAAAGGGAAGAATGGAAATCCATTGCAGAGTTTAAATTAGATTTGACAATCAACAATGTCACTAATATTCAGGTGAATCTTGAGAAAACCATGACCTTTGCTTTGATTGTATTTACTATTTTATATCCGGCATGGCTTGCTCGCCCACAGTTTGTCAGTCATCTTGAGAAGGCACCTTCTTGAACCACTGCAGTCCATCTGTTGTGGGTTGACCCACAATGCCATTAAGGAGGGAATTCCAGGATTTGGACCCAGTGATAGTGAAGGAATGGCAAAATATTTCCAAGTCAGGATGGTGAGTGGCTTGGAGAGGAACTTGAAGGTGCTGGTGTTCCCATATGTCTGTTGCCCTTGTCCTTCCAGACAGAAGTGGTCCTGGGTTTGAAGGTGCTGTCTGAGGACCTTCGGTGAATTTCTGCAGGGCATCTTGTAGATATTGCTGCTACTGAGCATTAGTTGTGGAGGGAGTGGATGCTTTTGAATGCAATGTCAATCAAGCTGCTTTGTCTTGAATGGTGTCAAGCTTCTTGAGTGCTTCTGGGGCTGTTCCATCCAGGCAAACTCTGATTTGTGCCTTGTAGATGGTGGACAGGCTTTGGGGAGTCAGGAGGTGAGTTATTCACTGCAGTATTCCCAGCCTCTGACCTGTTCTTGTAACCACTACATTTATGTGATGAGCCCAATTGAGTTTCTGATCAATGACAAATTCCAGAACGTTGGTAGTAGGGGATTCAGTGATGGTGGCACCATTGAAGGTCAAGAGGTGGTGATTAGATTGTCTCTTATTGGAGAAGGTCATAGCCTGGCATTTATGTGGCGCGAATGTTACTTGCCACTTTTCAGCTTAAACCGGATATTGTTCAGATCTTGTTGCATTTGGACATGGACTGCATCAGGGTCTGAGGATTCATGAATGGTGCTAAACCTTGTGTAATCATCGACAAACATCCCCACTTTTGAGCTTATTACAGAGGGAAGGTCATTGATGAAGCAGCTGAAGATTGTTCTCTGTCAAACTCTCACAGAGATGTCCTGGAGGCTGAGATGACTGATCTCCAATAACCATGACCATCTTCCCATGTGTCAGTTATGACTCCAACCACCGGAGAGTTTGCCCCCGATAACCCATTGATTCCAGTTTTGCCAGGGCTCCTTGATTCCACACTCAGTTGAATGCAGCCTTGATGTCAAAGGCTGTCACTCTCATCCTCATCTCCAGAATTCAGCTCTTTTGTCCATATTTGAACCAAGGTTGTAATGAGGTCAGGAGTTGAGTGGTCCTGGTGGAACGCAAACTGGGCGTCACTGAGCAGATTATTGGTGAGCAGGTGCTGCTTGATGACACCTTCCATCACTTTACTGATAATGATTAAGTGTCTTTGGTGAGTCTGTGCAGTGTATCTTCTAGGGTGTACACACTGCTGCGAATGATTATCAGTGGTGGAACTACTGAATGTTTATGGATATGGTGCCAATCAAGTGGGCTGCTTTGTCCTGGATGGTGTTGAGGCTCTTGAGTGTTGTTGAGCCTGGACCCATCCAGGCAAGTGGGGAATATTCAATCACATTCCTGACCTGTGCCTTGTAGAGGGTGGGCAGCTGCTGCAAGGTTTCAGATCTGGGTTAACCTTTGACTGTTACTAAAATGATCGCCTGTGCTAATTTCTGGGCCAACTTTGCAAGCACACATATAAAAATGGAATGGGTGAACCTAGGTCCAGGTGTTCGAGGGCAGGAAACCATGAGGTCTAAAGACTAAAGGTAGAGTAAACGTACAAGTTCACTGCAGTAACTAAAACTATGAAAAAATGAAGCCAAAGTAGAACTTTACAATGAGTCAGGGAGTATTAAATTGGTTGAATACTGTATATGACATTTCTGAACTGAATCATAGTCAAATATTGAAATGCTATATCTATCAACTATTTACTCATCCCTCGTTATCTGAGCTAGCACAATCATGGAGTCTTAAAATAGTGTAATAGAGTAGAAAGCTATTCAGTCTATTGGGTTTGTGCTCATGTTTTGCAGAGTGATTGATTTAATGCCTTTTTTTCCCAAACACTGCAATTTTGTCACCTTCAAATATTTATGCAATTCTCTTTTGAAGGCAAATACTGAAGCCAATCATTGGTTAAAAATAATTCACCACTCCAATTCCTTCAATACCTACCTTAGTTTTGTCACCTCAGCTTATCAAACCATTACTGTTAGAGACTCTCACTTTATCAAAGCCATTCATGAGGTGGAGTTCCTCTGTCAAACCTCCTTTCAGTCTTCTTTGCTCTGAGGGGTCTAGTTTCTATGTCCCATCCATGTGTCTGTGATTCTTCATCACTGGAACTAGTCGAGTAAACCTCTGCTGGGCCATCCCCAAAGTCTTCATACCTTTCCTAAAGCAAGACACATTCAGCAAGGATTAGGAGATTTGAAGACTGCAATATGTACATCTGCAATTTTTGCCCTTTGTAGCAACATAGGATGAATTACATCCCTTTTCAAGGGCATATTGGGATGGGCAATATGGACTAACTAACGATGCCCACATCCTGTCAAAGAGTAACAAGTGGCCAATTTGAAGAACATCCAAACTTCATAGCTCTTCTAATCTATTGATTTTATGTCATCCATTATCCATGTCTTTTATATATTTTTAGTTTTATATAGGTTTAACATCATTCCATGATCACCATTCCCTATTTATAAAATCCAGGGTCATGTGTACATTACTAACCTGCATATCACTTCAAAGCTAGTACAGAAACACGTCCATGTCTCATATTCTTACACCTCCCTTTAAGATTGCACTATTTAGCATGTGTTCTCCCTTTCATGTTTCCTATCAAAACGTATCGTCTCACACTTTATAGAATTAATTTCATTTGCCATGTACAGTAATGGAGAATATATCCTTCCCAGGTCAGCTCACTTAATTTCTTTGAAGCTCATGTCACCTATCTGAGTACCTTCAGTTCACCCCCATCCCGCCTCCTGGTAATCTAGTCATTCAGAGGAGCTTTAGCAAACCCCTTTGCCTTGGTATAGCCAGGTATTCCTTTGCTATATCTACTTCCTCCACCAATCTACCTTCATTTAGGTCTCACATTGGACCCATGTCTCTTCCAATAACTTTTTGATAGTCGGTCAACTTTCAGAGGAACTTTGGATTCCATTTGATATCAACCATCAATCTACTCCAGCATTCTAGTATTATCACATTGCCCATCTTATTTCACTTGTCCTTCATGTGCCCTTTCATATTCATCCCACTGGACATACTTCCATTATTATTCGTGGTGAATAGGACACCCGACCATTATAGCATCCAATCATTTTCCTTACTTGTTGTTCCTTGAACTGGACTGCACTGTGTGAAATGGTGACAGAAGCTCAGGAAGAAACCAGATCTCTTCTTATATGGGGGAGAAAGAAATATTTGAGAGCTGTGGGGAAAGAGTGGGCGTAATTCATGGTTTTCCCAGAGAGACAGCACACGATTGCCTTGTTGCCTGAATATATAAAACCCCCCTAATAGTTTTCAGCATGGGGAGCAAATAGTTCCAATCCCCCACTGTAAGTGCTTTCTCAGCATTCAGCAAGATGATTGTAGCCAGGTTCTCCATTTCCCCTTGGGTAATCACACACAATAGAGGAAGAATTCTTCCTCTTCTGTTTTGATTGACTGCACTTGGTTCTAGCCACAAAATTTCTCAAGTGCTTTTTGCAAGTGTCGTGCTAAACTTTTGCCAACATTCTGGACCTGGACAAGGCCTGTAGGTCTCTTACGCCCACTGCAAATGGAATCTTTTCCTCATTTTATTATTACAGTTATGGGAATTTAATTCAATGTGGGAGGTAAACGCCGTATTCACCTTCAACGGGCTTGGAGCTAATTCATGACTCAATACCCCATAGACTTCAACTGGCAACCTGCCTTGCATGGCATGAACAATCTTTCTAAGAAGGGAAAAATAAACTTAGAATGAATTAATGCAAGTGTTATTTTTCTAAGGGAACTGGGATGCTTTCAGAATTCCTTCACTCCAACCTGAGCAGCTTCAAAGGAGTTCGACAGTAATGTGTCAAAAACATTTGTGTTTATTCTTCAGTTCCATGAAGGACCTGGAAGAGGAAGAAATTACAGCTGTAATGATGCTAGCCATGATGTGGAGGCATTGGTGTTGGACTGGGGTGGACCAAGTTAAGAAAATCACACAAGACCAGGTTATAGTCCAACAGGTTTATTTGAAGCACTAGCTTTTGGAGTGCTGCTCCTTCATTAGCTAGTGCTTCCAAATAAACCTGTTGGACTATAACCTGGTGTGTAATTTTTAACTTAACTGTAATGACTGCACTCTCACTATTACCATGCCTCCATATCTACTACCTAAACAATACAAATCTCCTCAATTCAATTGAAGGTGGACTGAGGTTTGGAGATGTTTGAATTTATTTTTTGAAGGTTGAACTCGACAGAAGTAGGGTTCAGATGGAGGCCAGTTATCCTTTGGAATGGGGTCAGCAGATGGTGTGGAAGGGGCATGCTCGATGGACCAGTAACAGGATGGCCTCTGGGTGGAGTGATCTTTCTGAGCTGAGTGGTTTTGGCTCACTCTGGACTTATTTTGTATTTCATTTGTGCATTTTTACTTTACAAGCACCATTCTTAGCACAGTTCAATTGCAGCACATTTACTGAGGTGTCAAAATATTGAGGTTTCAATTCCCATTCCAGAGACTTTGACCACTGCTTGAGGGCAGGTGCAGCGTTATAGTGATAATATCACCTGACCAATAAAATGGAAACCCAACCTAATGTCCTCACGTCACAGGTTCGTAGCCGATAGTGAAACTTATACTCAATCAATACCTGAAATAAAGTGACTTAATGATGACCACTGATATTTAAAATCTACCTACTTCACTAATGTCCTTTAGGGAAGGAAATCTGCTATCTTTACCTCGTCTGGCATACATGTGACTCCAGAACCATTGTTACGACATGGGGTAAACCCCTCTGCTAATTTAAACTAGCAACACAGAAAAGATTCACCCTGTGCTGTAATTTGTTAAAATTCGAGAGGCAAAGAACTATCCCTAAAGTCACTATTTAAAGTAAAATTAACAACTTTTTTTCTTTAAGTCTAACATAGAATAATTAACTAACAACTATTTACAACTCATTTCTCTTAAACTTATCTGGTACCTTCCTCTCTACAATGTTAGTCCAATAAAACTCCAGCTTGCGATTTACAAAACAAATCACGTTTCAAAACCAGTCAGCTTTGCCGAGTGTCCTCTATGGATTTTCCTCTGTCTTCTTTTCTTCTTCTTAAGGATTCTGCTTCACAGGTCGTTGATAGATAAAGGTACCTTTAAGAGAGCAGAGCTATCTGCAAGCATTCTCTCTAGTTGTTGGCGCTAGCTGTTCTTTGCCATTCTGGCTAACTGTTCAAAATGTCTAATATTTATACCCCAAAACATTGGATCATTTCATTGATTTTAATATTATCAAAGTACTAAATTCAAACTTGATTGGAGTTTGCCTATCTTAGGGCATAATTCAAACTGATTGGCCAAATTTGAATTTGCTTTTGTCTCATGGCAACCTATCTGCTCTGGTTGTTTTGACCAAATGTTCCATTGTTTCCTTGTTCCGTACTCTCTGTGCTTTCTTAAGTCCTTGCTAGCTTTTCAACTCTCTTCAAGGTACAGTACACCTCTATACCTTCATAACACCAATAGCAACATGATTCACTCTTGACTGCTCTCTGGACGTTTAGTTTGGACAATAAATGCTGCCTAACCAGCGATGCCACATCCAATGAATTAAAACAAATCCACTAGGACATCACAGCATTGAGGGAGCACTGTATGATCAGAGATGCCAATTTTATCATAAGGTATTGAACTAAGACTTCTCTTGCCCTGTCAGATAAGTACTATTTGAAGAAGAATAGTTTTTGCCTGATGTTTTGTTAACATTTGTCTTCAACTGATCACTGAAATTGATATTGACTTATCACTTCACTCTCTATGAGAGCTTTCTCTGAGCAAATTGGCTGCAGCATTTCCCACATGGCCAAAGTATAAAAAGTATTTAATTGTCTGATGTGTTTTGGGACATCCCTAGGTCACGCAAGCCACCATTGTTGCGGAAATATTCATTTTTCTTATATATGTTACAGGAAAAGCAACGACTTCACCCGACGAGTTGTGATTAGTGGAGAGAGTCCATTTGCCAGTTTGAACGACAACAGAATGCAAATAATTCAGGACCTACATTACCAGTGATCAGATCTCAAATATTGCAGCAAAACTGAATGCTTATCCCATTTCTTGGAGTCAGGATTGTGGTGAGAGCAAAACTACCTGCAATTTCGAGCCACATGTTGGAGTCAATTGTTGATTAATTTGCTTCTGTACGGTATGCGAGGAAACAACATCAAAAAAATTAATTTGCAAGCGAATGAGATGCGCTTACAGAAAAGACTATTTCTTACATGGTTGCATGCACGTACATGCACACTGTGACATTCCAACACCAACTGGACTCAGAGCGGGAGACCGGGACAAACAGAGCTTTGGAGACCAAGGTCAATAAATTTAAGTTGGTTAAGAGTGTTGAACGGCAGGAACTGAAGCCAACTAGCCATGATTTAATTAACTAGCAGAGCAGATCCAAGCAAGTGACTGACCTATTCCCTTTATTCTGAGTGTTACTTTGTTTCTGGGTTACTAAAACAACAGATTTGATTTTAGAAAAAGCAAAAAGCTTGGGTTACTGAAATCAAAACGAAGTACTGGAAATGTTCAGCAGATGGTCCAGCATCTGAGTTGTGAGAAACAGAGTTAACGTCTCTAATAACTCCCCTTCAGCACCCAGATCGATATGCGTGTGGAGTGAGTTGCTGGTTGACTATTCAGTCAGCTTACAGGTAGTACAGTGCAACCTTGGTTATCCGAACACCGATTGTCTGAATTTCGGATTATCCGAACAAGATCTCAATGTCCCGATGCTTGGGTAAACTGTGTTATCTGACCATTCAATTATCCAAACATTTGATTATCTGAACAAAACACTCCCTGCCCGTGTCGTTCGGATAATAGAGGTTGCCCTGTACTCATATAACGCGGTAACTGCATTCCTGTGTGACACTGTGTTATTGAAAATCATGCAAAATAAATAATGGGGCTGTGGGAAAAACAGGGTCGGTGTGAGTAACCAACAATATTAATAAAAGTCAAAATAAAAATAATACTTAGCCGAACACAAACGATGCACAGCCTAAGGAAATTTAAAAATCATATATTTTAATGGAATAATACACTTTAACACTAAAATCACTTCACAGTTTCATCGTAATAGAAGCAGGAGTGGGCCATTTGGCCCATCCAGCGTGCTTCGCCATTCATAAAGATGAAGCTCTTCACCAGAAAGCGCGTGAAGTGACTGACCACGTGATGCCGATGCGGAGTCCTGTCCTCTGCACACCATGACACCTAGTGCTGGGAATGGGAATCGCTTATCAGTGAATGGGAGTTTGCTCTATCAAGAAAGAGTCGCAATTCACAAATCACATTACAGCCAAATCGCATTTCAGAAATGCGCGTTATAGGAGAACGACCCACTGATTGTATTCCTCATTGGCACAGAAAGCTTCAGAGATAGGTTTTAAAAAAATCCACTTCACATCACATCAAATTCATTGAGAATCTGATCTGTAAGCACTAATTTAACTAGTAAATAATATTTAAAAAAGATATTTTCTGTGATTTTAAATTGGACTTCTCATTTAGGAAGTTTAGTTTTGGAGATAAACACTTGTTTCAGTGGTATGAATAAAATTGCACTGGGTTATCAGTACACTAAAGAATACTTTATATGGAAAGGAGTCTAAGACATGCAAGAAGTTTCTGCTGATGCTGGTTCATTGCAGATTTTAACATTCACGATTTTACAAATGGATTTTATTGAATCCTTAAACTGTAATCAGACAAGAATGCTTCTGAGTGCATTTTGGTCAGTTTCCTGATGGACCCAAAGTGTAAACTCTGCTCCAGTAAGGCAACTTCAGCTGCTGGGCAAGTCAGTCTTAAACACTCAATGCGTGCCAAACTGCATACTATGCAATCCCTTATCACTGCTTAAACAGTGCAAAAACATCATAGTCTTCTTATAAAAGTGACAAATAAAAACACCTTGGCTGCACTGATGTGACCCTATTTCCAGTTAAATGTCAGCTCCTGGGTTAACTTGGACAATAAACTATATCATCAACATTCATAGAAAATTGCTTCTGCATGATGTCCTGAAACTATGTGGATTTCCTGATAAAATATCAGGAAGGACCACCATCTGTCACTTGGAAAATGAACTGTCATTGTCATTCTTTTGTGACTTCTGATTTTGCTACTAGTACATAGTTCTTTGAAAATGGCATCACAGCAGGACAGTGTGGTGAAGAAGGCATTTAGCATACTGGCCTTCATCGGTCAAGGCATTGAGTGGGATGTTATGTTACAGTTGTATGAATCATTGGCGAGGCTACACTTGGAGAATTATGTACAGTCTTGGTCACCCGGTTCAAGGGAAACCAGAATTAAACAGGATAGAGTGCAAAGAAGATTTATGACGATGTTGTCAGCAATAGTAGGCCTGAGTTATAGGGAGAAGTTGGCCAGGATAGGACTTTATTCCTTGGAATGTGGGAGAATGAGGGGTGACCTTTTTGAGGTATATAAAATCATGAGGGGCATAGATAGGATGAATCCATGCAGTCTTTTTCCCAGGGATGGGGAATTGAAAACTAGAGAGCCTAGGTTTAAGGTTTACGAAGGACCTGAGGAGCAACTTCTTCATGCAGAGAGTGGTGTGTCTCTGGAATGGGCTGCCAGAGGGAGTGGCTGAGGCAGGTCCAAAAGCAATGTTTAAAAAAAAATGTTTGGATATGTACACGGATGGGAAGGGCTTAGAGGGATATGGACCAAATGCAGGCAACTGGAACTAGCTGAGTGGGCACCATGGGTCAGCATGGATGGATTTGGGCCAAAGGGCCTGCTTCCATGTTGTATTACTCTATAACTTGTCTTTTTTTAGATTAGATTCCCTATGGTGTGGAAACAGGCCCTTCAGCCCAACATGTCTACACTGACCCTCTGAAGAGTAACCCACCCAGACCAATATCCTATATTTACCCCTACTAATGCACCTAACACTATGGGTAATTTAACATGGCCAATTCATCTAACCTGCACATCTTTGGATTGTGGGAGGAAACCAGAGCACCCGGAGGGAACCCCCGCAGGCATGGGGGGACTGTGCAAACTCACACAGACAGTCACCCGAGGCTGGAATCGAACCCGGGTCCCTGCACTATGAGGCAGCAGTGCTAACCACTGAGCCAACCATGCTGCCCTATTCCAGAATGCTCACTCCTGGAACTGATACTCTCTCTGCCTCACTCCTCCCAATCTCTGTAAATCCCTTCAGCGTTTTAGCTCTCTGACATCTCTGTACTCCTCCAATCCCAACTTGTTGTGTATCCACGTTAATCCCTTCACGAGTAGCAGCCATGCCTTGCCTCCTCAGTTCTGGATTTCCTTCCTGGAACCTCTCTATTCCACATTCCTCTTGCGACCTCATCCGGCACAAAATAAATGCTCCCACTTCTCTCCTTTTGATGAACTGTCTTCAGATGCACTGCCTGGAGACATTGCTCTTGAACTACCTCGAACTATTGTAATCTGGTGCTCCCTGTGCGTGTGATGGGATCCCAATTTGCAAATGTGGAAATCTAACTTCTTGCAAAAGGTAGGATGCTTCACTCACCCTGCGGAGAGTCCAACGCTGCTGATTAATGAGGGAAAGTTGGATATCAGCCTACCTGTTTCTACAAAAACATTGACCTCTCCTCATGCCTTGCCTTTACATTGCATATAACTTACAGATAGAAACTGGTTGTTCAGCTCAAACTCTTTAACACCAGTAAATATAGCTTCACATTGGCCTCCTCCTTCCTTCCTCATCCCACTTTATCAACATTCAAAAGGGAATTTGATGATTATTTGAAAAGGAAACTCTATACAAAGTCAAGGGAGAGGGAAGACAGCAGGATGGCACTGAATGAGATACTCACTCAGAGAGCCTGAACAGACACGATGGGCCAAATACCCTACATCAGCACTTTAACAATTCTGAGAATCTGTTCAATTCTTCTGTTTCATTCTCCCTCATGTAGTTATTGAGCTTCCCATTAAATACACCTATATAGCACTGCTACCTCACAGCACCAGGGTCCCAGGTTCAATCCCAGCTTTGGGTGACTGTCTGTGTGCAGTTTGCACATTCTCCCCGTGTCTGCTTGGGCTTCCTCCGGGTGCTCCAGTTTCCTCCCACAGTCCAAAGATGAGCAGGCCAAGTGAATTGGCTATGCTAAATTGCCCATAGTGTTAGGTGCATTAGTCAGAGGGAAATGGGTTTAGGTGTGTTACTCTTCGGAGGGTCGGTGTGGACTGGTTGGGCTGAAGGGCCTGTTTCCACACTGTAGGGAATCTAATCTAGTCTAATATCATTCACTTTAATGTCGCCTTGTGTTAGTGAGTCCTACATTTTTACAACTCTCTGGCAAAATCTTGCTCTTGAAATCTGTATTGGAATTATAGTTCTCCCAGTCATAAATGGAAACATCTTCTCTGCACCTTCCCGACAGCAGCCCTTGGTATTTTGAAAATCAACCTCTTGCCATCTCAGTTTTTCTTTGTGGAGATAGAGCCCCATCCTGTTCAGTGCATCTTTACAATTACAAACTTCCAGCTCCCTCTTCTCTCCCTTACCTTGCATCCGCCTATTTAATATCCCGCCATTCAGCTCAATATTATAAAGAAACTCTATGGTTCACACACTTGCACAGTGGACAAATGTTTGTGTTCCCCATTAGCCCCCTCCACTTGCCTTTATATGACCCGATTAGCATACGATCTTCTTATTTCCCTTTTGTATTGATGTGGCTTCCACTTAAACATCACAAAATAAATAAACATACTCCTTGGACGGGAATTGTAACCCTGTCTCTTTCAGCACAGCTCTAGATATGCCTTACCATACTAACAAGGAATAATTGTGTGTCTGATGAGAAAGGAGAAAGTAAGGACTGCAGTTGCTGGAGATCGGAGTTGAGAGTGTGGTCCTGGAAAAGCAAACAAGTCAGGCAGCATTCGAGCAGCAGGAGAGTCGACATTTCGGGCATAAGCCCTTCATCAGGAATGAGGCTTGTGGGTCAAGGCTGAGAGATAAATGGAAGGGGGGGATAGGGTTGGGGGGAAGGTAGCTGAGAAAACAATAGGTGGATGAAGGTGAGGGAGAAGATGATAAAATAGAAAAAAGATTCTTTTGGATATCTGCGTATATTTTCCATATTAGGGAGAAAATCTCCTAAAAATGATTATTAGTGCAAATATCATCAAGACCTGTTTTCCATGTTATTTTGGAGGTTTTGTTTAAATGTTCATTTTTATCGCTTTGTCAATCCATCTCATCTGTGAGAGGAAACTGACCAATATTCAACCTAGAGCATCAGTAAGCGCCACTCCCTTGCTGCAGCCCTGCCATTCAATAAGATCGGGTTTAGTCTCTCACTCCACCTTCCCACCTATCTCACCTTCCAGCCCCTTGCTCATCAAGAATCTATCGACCTTTGGCTTGGAAATATTCAGCGAGAGTTTCCACTGACCTTTTGAGGGAAGGAGTTTCAAAAACATCTGAGAATCATAGACATAGAGTCGTAAAGTCATACTGCACGGAAACAGACACTTCCACCTAAACACTGTTGGCCATAATCCCAAACTAGACTAGCCCCACCTGCCTTCATCTCTGTCTAAAGTGACAATCCCTTATGTTTTAAACAGTGGCCTCTGCATCTGGATTCTCCCACATGAGGAAAACTCCTTTCCACTCTGATCCTGTCAAAACCCCTTCGGATCTTACATATATCAATGCTTTTAGTAGCGCGGAGGCAGAGTGGTTAGCACTGCTGCCTCACAACACCAGGGAGCTGAGTTTGATTCCAGTCTTGGGTGACTGTCTATGTGGAGTTTGCACATTCTCCCCATGCCTGCGTGGGTTTCTTCCCTGTGCTCCGGTTTCCTCGCACAATCCAAAGATTGCAGGTTAGGGTGGATTGCTCGTGCTAAATTGCCCTGTAGTGTTCAGGAATGTGCAGGTTTGGTGGATTAGCCATGAAAAATAGGGGATTGTGGAGATAGGGTGGGGGTCTGGACAGGATGCTCTTTGGAGTGTCAGTGCAGATTTGATGGACCAAATGGCCTTTATCTGCACTATAGGGATTCTATGAATGAAGTCACCTCCTCCAATTTCCAGTGGATGTAGCCTGGCTTATCTAGACTTGCCTCATAAACCACATTGACCATTCTTGGTATTAGTCAAGGAAAGCTTTGAACTACTTCTAACTTATTTACATTATTCCTTAAATACGGAAACCAATATTGTATACAATGCACTAGATCTGGTCTCACCAGTACCCTGCATTACTGAAAGCATAACTTCCCAATTTTTTTCACTGGATTCCTCTCATGATAATGATAACATTCTATTAGCTTTCCCAATTACTTGCAGTAGTTGCATGCACCCAGATCCCGCTGTATCTCTGAATTCTGCAATCTCTCACCATTTGGATAATATGCTTCTTTTTTATTTTTCAAGATGAAATGAACAATTTTGTCTTTTCCCAAATAAAGCTCCATTTACCAGATCGTTGCCTACTCATTGATATCTATATCATTTGGAGCTTCCTAACATCTTCATAACTAGCTTTTGTACTATCTCTGCGTCATCTGCAGATTTAGATTTAGTAATCGTGCCTTCATTCCATTCAATCATGCCATTTATGTAAATTGTAAAAGTTGAGGTCCAACCATACTCTACCTGCCAATTAGTTTGCTTTGGATTTGCAAATAGCCCTTACAGAAATGAGTTAGTTTGCTGTAATGTCTGTTTTATCACTTTAATGTGGTTACAACATTAAATAAACATCTCCACTGCTTTTATGAATTCCCGGTGAGCGACTGATTATTAGACAATTCCCTTTGAAATGACACTTTCTGTCAACGACACTATCATTTGCCATAGTCATGTGACCTCTTTTGTAGGTGCTTTCGGTTTTAGGAAGTGAAGCCATTAAAGTGAAGAAACACCGATCTATGTTTTGCCAAACATCGCACAAAAATACAGTCACTAAGTGAGGGGGTGAGGCGTGTCATTTTAACTTTGATCAGTGGGGTTA
This sequence comes from Chiloscyllium punctatum, assembly GCF_047496795.1. Taxonomy (NCBI): domain Eukaryota; kingdom Metazoa; phylum Chordata; class Chondrichthyes; order Orectolobiformes; family Hemiscylliidae; genus Chiloscyllium; species Chiloscyllium punctatum. The sequence goes on from NC_092758.1 coordinate 80,250,077, forward strand.
AGATGCTCACAAGTCAACCGGCAGCCCAGTCTGCAAGCTGTGTCCCTCTTACCACCAACATCACCTACATCCTTCCCCCAAGTCCCTGGGATTTAATATTTCCATTGTCTTCATCTGAAAACTAAAATTACTCCTGAAAGGGAGAGTCAATAGAGGAAGAAGTCGACTTCCCGGCCCAGAGTTGCTGGCAACAAATGGATACCCCATAAATAATGTGGCAACAATGTATATTCCATGAGACAGTCCTCTGACCATTGAGGGTAGTCCAGTCAAACAGTTTTGCAACTAAGAGAGAATTGTAAGGCAACTGTGCCTGCAGTGACATTTCGATTGCATGTTATCAATCAAATGCAGATTTTTTTTTCTCTCTCTTTAATACATATGAATGCAGCAACTGGTGTGAACATTAGCCTGAAATCCTATTCTTAGAATGGGTTTGCTCCACTATGTATTATTGAGGTCAAAGCAAGTTGTCTCAGTGGAGTTTTGTCATGATATAATTAGTTAAATATATAACTTATTAATTACTACTAATGAAGAATGCCTCCTGTGTAAATGGGATAAAATTCCTTTGTGATATATGTATGATGCACATATTATACTGGTGTCAGTGTAAATGATTGATAATGTATGTAATATTGGAAGCTTGTGCATTTTAATCCAAAAATCAGCCCAATAAAAGACATACAAATATTAAGAAAGAATAACTTACTTTAACAGAGAGCTTTTCTTTCAGAACCCTGAAGTATTCCACAGCCAATGATGTACTTTTGTACTTTACCACAACTCTGATATACAAAAAATAGTGAGCAATCTGTACACAGCAAGCTCCCATGAACAGTGTTGAGATGAAGGTCTGATAAACTGGTGAGGCTGGTTGGCTCGGACTCTTGGGAGAATTCCTCTGCTCTTCTTTGAAGTAATGAGATGGGATCTTTTACATCCCCCGAGAAGGCAGAGGGTGCATTGGTTTAATGAGAAAGCATGGGATGAGTAAAGGTCAGTCAATTATCCCGGCTGTTACTTCAGACCATGTGCAACCTGACCTCTCGTGAGTCTCCACTTCCTTCTTCACAACTCAGTCTCTTGAGGAGGATAATCAGCATCTGGTCAATCTCCAACAACGGGTAAAGCCCTGTCAGGCTTCTCTCTGACTTACAACAATAATTAAGCAAAACTTTGATTCCTAAATGAAATCTCACAACCTGCACTGCTCACCTCTGGCCAGTTCCAATCCAATGGTAGTTGAACAGTGACTCGAATAGCTGAGGGACTCGAATACACCATAATTCATTGCATCTTTTATGTCTACCTTTCTCATACCCACTCGCGTTTCTAAATAGATTCAGCTCCTTTCTCCAGGAGTTCATTGGTTGGGCTGGTAGCTGTAGTTTTTCCTTCAAATCAAAGGGGTTTTTCTTTTCAAAGTGCCTTTATATTGAAAAGTTACTGATAAATTTTCAGTTGAATAGTTTTTGAGGCAATATGCAATGAATGCACCCTGTTACCTCTGCCATGGAAATTCTAGAGTTGGGAATTCCTTCTCGCTGGGTTCTCAGGTGATATTGGAGTATTTCGGTCTGATGGCAGTGCCCCTCTGGAGTTGCAGGCATTGACGAAACCAGCCTCTTATCTCCATACCCTACAGACTGCTCTCTGACATTCAGCCAGCTTTTATCTGCATTGGAGCTGCCCCTCTGGCACTGTGTGACCCACCAGGAGGCTAAGTGCACCCTGAGTGTTCAACAAACTGGCTTTTGTCTCAATATCAGCAAGCTGAAACCTCATCTGTGTGTTGGTTCTCCTACACCATGTTGGAAGACAAATTTGGGCCCAAACAATACTGCCCCTTCCTCATCACAAACTTGACACAACTGTATCATCAGTAAATCAGATCAAATTGCAGCTACTAATCCAGATAACACACCAAGTGGCTGCTTTATGTTTATTTCTTGAATGATCAGGATCTGGTGTCAATGTACTAAACAACATAAAAGGAGCATAAACCTGAGATGGCCATTCAGCCCCTCAAATCCATTCAGCAAGTTAAACATTTGCCAAACATTTGTCAGGAAGTGATCTACTTTTGCAAATTGTCTCACTGAGCATTTCATTCCCTTTAATAGCCACAGCACATTGCATTCTGCAGTACAGTCCCTTGCAGTAATGGGGATCACACAGAAGAGAGACTACTGTCCAGAGACGGTCATAAACTGCAAGTCAAATGGAACAATACAACATAGAGCTGTCTTAATAGAGGAAACGAATACCATTTTGACTTGGAGCTTCCAAACAGGTACTGCAACAACCTTTTGGAAGTCCAAACGGGTAAACATTTCTCAACCAACTGAAGAGCACCTAAGGTGTGGCAAGGAGGGTACTGACCAACAAATGGATGTAATGACTAATTGAGATTCAGCTCATGCGTCTAACAGAATGGATCAATGGAAGATAAAGAACAAACCTAAGCTTGTGGGACAGTACCTCACCTTTCGATTAGACACTGTCCAATCTTCTGGAGTCAGTGTTGAAGAAAGCAATTGTAAGTCATGACCTTTGCCCATAATCGTTTGGATAGCAGCAGCTAAAGATTCTGTCATTCCTATTTATATCACCACTAGACCCATCTTTCAACCTTTTACTGATTCAATAGCCGTCGCTTTTGCTTTGCAATATCATTCTCTTATCTTTCCTGCTTTTTGCCTCACAGAGCATCCTGTTTGCTCTCCCCTCACATACCCTTCACCAACCCCAGTCTCTGCACTTATTTAAACCCATCCCATTTTACATGTTTTCCAGTTTCCTGTTGATTGATCGCCACCCTGAATTTTCAACATCTTACAGCACTTCAAGATTACACTGAGGATGCGCCCAAACAATGAAGATCATATCCCCTTGACGTATAAAAGAACATTTTGTATTTGTACATCGAGTTGTCTTCAGAAATAGTGATAGTAAGGTCCTTTTTAAGTGCAGTATGTACGTGAAGTCAGGAAGATGCATAACGTCAGAGGGCTTGCTTTAGGTGCATTCATCAGGATCAACAGGATCAAAAGGTGGTGCTGGAAAAGCACAGCTGGTCAGGCAGCATCTGAGGAGCAGGACAGTCGGCGTTTCGACCATAAGCTTTTCATCAGGAATGTGGGGGGTGGGGGGTCCTAAGGTGGGTGGTGCCGCTGGGGAGAAGATAGTTGGGGATGCAATAGGTAGCTGAAAATGGGGTTTGAAGGTGATAGCTCGAAGTGGAGGGTGGAGCGGATAAGTGGGAAGGAAGCAGAACAGGTAGGACAGTTCAAGAGGGTGGTGCCGAATTGGGGATGGAATCTGGGATAATGTGGGGGGAGGGGAGATGAGGAAACTGGTGAAATGGACATTGATGCTGTGTGGTTGGAGGGTCCCAGGGTGAAAGATGAGGTGTTCTTCCTCCAGGCATCAGGAGGTTGGAATCTAGAGGTGGAGGAGGCCCAGGACTTGCATGTCCTTGGCAGAGTGGGAGCGGGAGGATTCTACAGGATGGCAAGGACTTCTTCAGGTTATCGTGGGTCAACAATGATTCTTCCTTCACCCACCCATGATACAAACCTGATGAAGCACACCCTGAGTCCTGGGGTCTCCGAGAAGGGGACAACATTGGTTCTTCAGAATCATTTTGATTGTATACCACCTCCTCACTCAGGACACAAAGCATTGCTCTAAACCATTAAGCTTTCATGTTAATCCCGACCATCCCTAGTGGCTGGCCTCAAACAGAACAGAGAGAGAACCGACAGGAATTTAAGACTCCAATTAGATGGAATATTAAGGGAATGCAGGGTCTGAAATCATCTTTCAACTGAAGGCCTTAAAGGGAAAGGTTTTAGGTTAACCCAATGACTTTGTTGTATTCACCCAAGGGAGCAAACTTAACGGGCAGTCTTTGGATTTGAAGGAAATGAGAGATGAGCAGGTGAACAAAATGGGTCTCTCATATTGCAATCCTGTTTCTCAGCAACTGCTTACCCGCTCTGCACCTGTTGTTGTCAAATGCTGTTGACTGATCTGCTGCTTGTACTGGATATTGGGTCGATGAGGGGGACAGTCGAGAGTTAGTGAACTGAGATAGGCTGGGTCTGGGTCAGCAGCTTACTGTGGTTGGGACAACAGAAAGAGTAAGACCCGAAACAGAAACTGGTTGAAGGCACTTTTCCACATTAACTGCGTTTTGTGCTATTTCCCTAGAAGAGATCACAGCTGAATATATAAAAATGACCTGTCGGTCTTATTCAGGAGATGGAGACACTGGTGTTGGACTGGGGTGGATGACATTAAAAATCACACAATGCCAGATTACAATCTAACAGGTTTATTTGGAAGCACTAGCTTTCAGAATGCTGCTCCTTCATCAATCACTTGATGAAGGAGCAGTGCTCCAAAAACTAGGACTTCCAAATAAACCCATTGGACTATAACCTGGTGTTGAGTGATTTTTATTCTTACTCAGTAAATTTCACCCATCCTAATGTTTCCTTTGTTGTTTCTGTGTAAATATACTTCTGTTCCTGTAAACATAATTTCTTTTGCTAAAGGTATTGTACAAACACAAGTTGGCATATAGGTTTCAATGTCCCCCCATATGGGGGAACATAGTATGTGAGGACACTACTTTCAAAATAAGGGCTGTCCCATTGAGGTTGGAAATGAGAAGGAATTGCTTTTCTCAGAGAAGGGCTAGTGTTTGCAATTCTGTTTATTTGAGAGCATTGCATGGGGTTGGGGGGTTAGGGGTGGTGGTGGTGGTGGGAAGGGGTGGGGGTCATTGAATATATTCAAAGCTGAGTTAGACAGGTTTTTGATCGGCCAGGAAGGTGAGAGTTATTCGGGAAGGAGGGGTTGCAGGAAGGTAGAGTTGAGGCTATAAACAGATCAGAATGATGCATCAGGAGCAAGGGACCCTATGGCCTACTCCTTCTCCATTTTAAAAATAATCTTGTATTCCTATGGGCATCCACTGGCTTTCTAATGAAATCTCGATGAGGATACTAACTTATTTCATCAAAATAAGTAACACTGAGGACATATCCTCCTACTGCTCTAAGACTCTGATTCTAGATGGCAAATGTGGATTGAAGCCACGGACGTGTGGATTTATTGGTGGGGTAATCATGGGGCCGGGAGGGATGCTCACCAGATTGATCTGTTAACCAACATCCCCCTCCCCGCACACAACTGGAGGCAAATTCAGGGACAATTTTAATTCCCTTTGTTTGATCCACTGCAGTCCATTTGTTGGAGACAGACCTATGATGCCATTGGGAAGGGAGTTCCGGTAGTTTAACCCAGTGACATTGAAGGAAGAGTGATATACTTCCAAGTCAAAGTTAAAAATCACACAACTCCAGGTTTTAGTCCAACAGGTTTATTCGGAAGCACTAGCTTTCGGAGCATTGCTTCTTCCTCAAGGCAGCCACCTGATAAAGGAGCAGTGCTTTGAAAGCTCGTGCTTCCAAATGAACCTGTGGGACTATAACCTGGTGTTGTGCGATTTTTGACTTTGTACACCCCAGTTTAATATCAGCACCTCCAAATCAATACTTCCAAGTTAGGTGGACATGCGGATGGGTGTGTTCCCATGTATCTGGTACCCTTGTCTTTCTCGATGGTAATGGTTGTAGGTTTAAAAGGTGTTGTGTTAGGAACCTTAGTGAATTTCTGCAGTGCATCTTGTAAATGATACACACTGCTGCTACTGAGCATTGTTGGTGAAGGGAGTGAATGTTTGTGGATGTGGTGTTGATTAAGCAGATTGCTTTGTCCTGGATGGTGTCATGCTTCTTGAGTGTTGTTGGAGCTACACCCATCCAGGCAAGTGGTGATTTATAGGGGGTATTCCACCACTGTCCTGATTTGCATGTTATGGATGGTGGGCAGGCTTTGGGAGTCAGGAGTTAAGATTAGAGTGGTGTTGGAAAAGCACAGCAGGTCAGGCAGCATCCAAGGAGCAGGAAAATTGATGTTTCAGGCAGGAGCCCTTCATCAGAAAATGGGAGTCAGGAGGTGAGTTAGTTTTTGCAGGATTCCTGGCTCCTGATCTGCTCTTGTAGCCACATCACTCATATGTCTAGTCCAGGTCAGCGTTTGGTGAATGGTTGGAGGAAACAATTCACCGCTACCTTTTCAAGGGCAAGCAGGGATGGGAACAAAATGGTGACCTTATGAACAAAGCACTCACCCCATGAATGGATAAGATAAACTCGATCAACGCTGCATTCAGGCCGTAACTTTACCTTGATTCCATAAACTTCAAATTTGCTGATAAGTTTATTGGATGGTATTTTAACAAATGTCTTTTCGAAATCCATATAAACCACTTCACCTGCAATACCCTTAACAATCCTCCTAATTATCTCATCAAAAAAAAACTCAGATTGATTAATTAAGGTAGGTTTGTCTTTAACAAATCTATGTTTGCATTCCTTTATGAATCGTCCAAGTCACCACAATTTTTTTTTCTGGATTAAGCAGTGGGTGGCACGGTGGCACAGTGGTTAGCACTGCTGCCTCACAGCGCCAGAGACCTGGGTTCAATTCACGACTCGGGCGACTGACTGTGTGGAGTTTGCACATTCTTCCCGTGACTGAGTGGGTTTCCTCCGGGTGCTCCTGTTTCCTCCCACAGTCCAAAGATGTGAAGGTCAGGTGAATTGGCCATGCTAAATTGCCCGTAGTGTTGGGTAAATGTAGGGGAATGGGTGAGTTGCAGGTCGGTATGGACTTGTTGGGCCGAAGAGCCTGTTTCCACACTGTAAGTAATCTAATATTACTCACCCTCTTTTGGGCAAAAGCATAACATATACAATTCTCCATTCCACAGACACAGATGACTAAAACATAGTTGTTGGATCAAAGTAAGACCTAAAATCTTAATGTTGGGCTGTACAATTATTGGGGTAGAGTGTCAAGGTGAGGACATTAACCTGTGGCTATACAAAAGCCCATGTTGGCTCACACCTAGAGTACTGGGTAGAGTTCTGGGCACCACATCTTACAATTGGCTTCGGAGAGTGTGTACCAGAAGGTTATAAGTGTTAAATTATGTGTTAGAAAATATTGTACAGAACCTGGAATTTAGCAGGATAGGTATGATTAGGTTGAGAATTCTATAATTAAGAAAAATAATAGTATAAATCAAAGAGTCATGGTAGTCCCAGAGGAACATAGAACTGCTCTGTCATTGGAGAACCAAGGGGAAAGGTTGAGAAGATGGGACCTTCATAGTAACTTCAACCAGGGCAGCACTCTGCATTGCAAGCCAGCTCTGCAGTCAACTGAGGTGACGTTCCCAGATGGATAGATAGATAGACAGACAGACAGATAGATGGATGGATAAATAGATAGATAGATAGATAGATAGATAGATACATACCTACATACATACATAGAAAGATAGACAGACAGAAAAATAGATACATAGACAGATAGACAAACAGGTGGATGGATAGATAGGTAGATGGATAGATAGATAGATAGATAGATCGATAGAGAGATAGATAGATGGTTACATGCATTCATACATACATAGACAGATAGATAGACAGCCAGCGAGCCAGATAGATACATAGACAGATAGACAGGGAGATAGATAGATAGACAGATGGATGGATAGATGGATAGATGGATACATGGATACAGACATTGATAGATACATACACCAACAGATAGATAGATAGATAGATAGATAGATAGATAGATAGATAGATAGATAGATAGATAGATAGATAGATAGATAGATAGATAGATGGGTAGACAGATAGACAGACAGATAGATATATGGACAGATAGACCAATAGACAGGTAGATAGACAGATAGATAGATAGATAGATAGATAGATAGATAGATAGATAGATGGATAGATAGATGGATAGATAGATAGATAGATAGATAGATAGATAGATAGATAGATAGATAGATAGATAGATAGATAGATAGATAGATAGATAAACAGCAAGATAGACAGATAGATAGACAGACAGACAGAGATCCTTTTGGCTGAGGTTTGTGGTGTGAAAATGCCAGAGGCAGAATTTTGGATAAGAGAATTTAAAGTCTGACGAATCTGATGTTGGCAGCATTTCCTCACAAAGAGGGTGGAAGTGTGGAGCACCAGGAAAATCAATGATTAACAAAAGCAAAGGCTAAACAGGAAGTGGAGTTTTCTGAGCTAAGAATATAACTGATAGCGTAAAGAAGCAAAGGCCTAGGACACATTGTCCTGCGGGTGAAGAGGGTGACACTGAGGTGGGGATGAGAGCAGGGGGAGCAGAACCACCCCTGTGACCTCCCAGCAAATGGCAATATCAAGTACCACCTCAAATTCGTGGTGCCAAGCCCCCGACACTTCCCATTCTGGCTTTGTAGTTAGAATCTCTAAGCCTACATTGCCACTCAGTTGGGGTCTTAACAACTGTCTGGCTTCAACCAGGACAGAGGACAGACTTGCTGAATTAATCACCAGCAGTGAAACATATAACACTGTATGATTCCGTCTGGCCCATTTTAATCTTTCGTATCCCCACAGCACCGAGGGAAGATTAATCTCAGTGTCTATATTATAAAAGGTTTACAATATGAGTAGCTCAGTTGGTTCTTTGACCAGTATTTCATGTTGTTTGGAAACAGTCTTAGGGGATATCTGACGTTGATGTGCCAGAGGACTGACTTCAGAGAGAAGGAAAATAAATCCTCTAAGAGTGGGTCCTGGAAATATTTTTTTGAGGCGAGGGTTCTCCCAAGGGGACAGATCAGATGCTGTGGGGGGTTAATAGCTGCAGAGTGAGTGACAGCAGCAGGGCTCTCCTTTCAGCTAGTAAAAAGCAGAAGGGTGATGGGAGGCTCCTGGGACTGAGGGAGGGAGGCCACAGGAGCAATGCAGCAAGGAGGAAAGAGACACAGGATGAAGAACAAGGCGCACGCAGATGGAAGTGCCCAGAGGGAAATCAGCCTGTCAACAAACAACAGAAAACAAGGTGGAAATGCTTTCAGCAGCACCAAAACCCCAGGTCTTAGCGTTCAACAAATAAATTACTGACTACTTTAGTCAGTGCTTGCAAATTGTTATTGACACCATCAAAGTAACTGAGGCAGTAGTTTTCCAGAATTGGAGCCGGGTGAACATAAAAGCCTCCTGGTGGGTTAGACTAAAGAAACATAAGTGGTACAAATGCTTGTTTTTTTAAAAATTTCCCTCTCTTTGTCTCTCCGACCTTTCTCTTTCTGAAAAAGCACAAGGCTGCTTACTAAATACAGGCCTCATTCATTTAACACTTTTGAGTCCTAGATGTTGTTTCTGTCAGGGCAGCTGCACATGTTAACGCCTTCAGTAACTATCTGAGACCCCATACAAGCTCCTCTGCACCAGCCATCCATTAAAAGGAAGCATGTTACACAGACCAAGAGTCTCAGACAGTGTCCCCTACTCTTTTAAGTCATTTTCATCAGGACACCCACAGTGAGTGCTTCAAATTCCATTTGCAGTATCTGGGATAGGAAGGTGCAAGGCCCTCTTCGGTGGGTCAGTGTGAACTTGTTGGGCCGAATGGCCTGTTTCCACACTGCGAGGATTATATACGATACTAAGTGATGCACAATTTCAATTCCTCATCAAAGCCTATGTTTCAGACAGGGGGTATGAGAGGGTTAATACGGAGGAATGCCATATAAGTGTCACACACAATGATGGTCTCAAATGGGCAAAACAGCATAGGATCTTGAAGGACTGATGTCTGGTCTTCTTCAGTCTCTGTGCCAAAGTCCATCATATGAAAATAACTTGCTAACATGCAACAAATTACGGATGTGACTCCTGCTGCCAGAATAATGGCGAGTGTGGTGACGTCACCAGGCTGCACGTCAAAAATCAGTTTCTTACCATCAAGATAAACATTTAACAATTAAGTTGCCCCTCCCCAGAAGGCGAGGTGATTTTGTCTCCATCTGGAGTGTGACGATGCCATCACTTTAAAGAGGTTATTTTGTTGTTTTGAAGCGAGGTTGTAAAGACAGAGGTGCTGAAGTGGCTATGGGAGATGGCCTAAGTCAACAATCAGAGCAGGTCTTTATGTTTTTCTAAAAACAGTTGTAACAATGGAAGGGGAGTGGTCAGTTCTCCCGGATCAGGTTTTCCAGTTTTTTTTTTTAGCTGTAGCTGTCAGAAGTAGCTGTTTGAGTCCCAGTAGAGTTGGATCATTAGTAACATGATTCCTAGCTGCTCCATTTACTGAAATCTTTCTTCATGCTGTTCCTCCTGGATAAGAAAACTGCATGTAAGAAGGTGTCTGAGTTTACATTTTTGCCAAGGGACGCGTTTATGGGATGTTACGATATTAGAACAGATAATTAATAATGGACATTGTTTTGATTATTGGGTTAAGTTTACCAATAATTAATTGTTCTGAATTTCTCTCTCTGTTTGTATTTTAACTACAGAGTTTAAATAAATTCTGTTTTGCTTAACGTGGAGTAGTTTAACCAGTTACATCACACCTGGGGCACCCACCTCACATCTATCTTTAAAATAAGAAAACATTAGGGTCCAGGCTACCATCATAAAATATTTTGAAGTATTTTGAATATTTTGAATATTAACATCTGGTCATTACAGGGGTCAAGAATCTAAACTGCATTCATGTTGCTGGAAAAGCGCAGCAGGTCAGGCAGCATCCAAGGAGCAGGAGAATTGACATTTCGGGCATGAGCCCTTCTTCAAGAAGAAGGGCTCATGCGCTTTTCCAGCAACACATTTTCAGCTCTGTCTTTGAACTGGTTGTGAAGAGTGGCTGTTTGAAAGTTGTGGGAGGTGCAGTGGACCTTACTGGGGTTAGAGTGAATTTAGATCTTTAGATTGTAATGGTTCAGTGAAGATTTTTATAATAGAGTAAAAAGCAACCTTCAATTAATGAACATTATGCATTCTAGAGATTAGTGTGTCAGCATGAAATGTATGCACTTCTGGTGTCCTTCCTATCGGAAGGATGTTGTGAAACTTGAAAGGGTTCAGAAAATATTTACAAGGATGTTGCCAGGGTTGGAGGATTTGAGCTACAGGGAGAGACTGAACAGGCTAGGGCTGTTTTCCTTGGAGCGTCGGAGGCTGAGGCGTGACCTTCATTCTGATGATGGGCTTTTACCCGAAATGTTGATTTTCCTGCTCCTCGGATGCTGCACCATTCTAATCTAGACTCTGATTTCCAGCATCTGCAGTCCTCACTTTTGCCTAGCATTAAATGTAAGCACACTTATACAAATAGAAGGTAATGTTAACAGAAAAAAAACCTCCAGGTCGTCATTGAAGCAGATGGGTTCCAGATACTGAAACCACACCATTTTGTATAAGGTTAAGTATGCCCTAAGTAGCTGTAGGAGATGTTAACAACATTAGCCCATGACCTAGAATGAACACTTCTATTCTTATGTATATTTGAAGGAAAATTAGATTTTGGATTATGAGATGTTTTTGGTGTAAAGATAAAATTTCTGTATGCTTTCAAATGTCACTTCAGCTTTGTCACCATGATGCCCACCAATTGTTTGCTTCAATTTCCATTTGCAGAATCGGAGATAGGAAGGTGCAACTTTGGCACAATTTCAACTCCCAAGTTGTGGATGAGTTTGTTCTTTCCATGCTTGGTGTCTGACATTTCCAATTTGTACAACTTATCGTAAATGTGGATACTAAAGAGAAGCTGAGGACTACAGATGCTGGAGATGAGAGTCGAAAGCGTGGTGCTAGAAAAGCACAGCTGGTCAGGAGGCAGCTGGTAACACCAGTAAACTGAAGAGATGAGGGTTTCTTCATGCCTGACCTGGTGGACTAGTTGTGGCGCCTCTTAATAACATGATAATATTAGTTTCCGTCCTGTAGTTTATTCCATGTTGGTTTCATGCTGACATGTGTGCTCAGCTGATTACTGCTGCCATTTTAGATTAGCATTTTCCCCCTTATTACAACTATTTTGGTCCATGAAAATACCAGGTTTTAATATCAGATGATGGACTCCAAAAATCATAATCAATCACTATTGTGCTACTTTCAATGTTAGAAGAGACTAGGTCAGTCAAGACAGTCTACAAACTAACAGAGATGTAAATATTATAAAGAGTCAACATTACTTGCTCACGTTATCTTTGAAAGACAAACTGCATGAATTTTCTTGTATGGAGTAGGGGAAAGTGAGGTCTGCAGATGCAGAGTCAAGAGTGTGGTTCTGGAAAGACACAGCAGGTCAGGCAGTATCTTCAGGCATAAGCCCTTCATCAGGATTCTTCTGTAAAGAGGAGAAAGTGAGGACTGCAGATGCTCAAGGTCAAAGTCTGAGAGTGTGTTGCTGGAAAAGCACAGCAGGTCAGGAAGCATCCGAGGAGCAGGAGAGTCGATGTTTCAGATATCAGCCCTTTCCTGATGAAGGCCTTATGCTCAAAACATCAATTCTCTCACTCCTCAGATGCTGCCTGACCTGCTGTGTCTTTCCAGCACCAAGTTCTTCTGTAAGGCACATAGCATCCTGACCTGGAGCTGTATCACCATTCCTTCACTATCAATGGATCAAAATCCTGGGACTCCACTCTGACAAGCACAGTCGGAGTCCCTATATCATATAAGTTGCAGCAGTTCAAGAATTCTCCATTGCCTTCTCAAGGGCAATTAAGAATGGGCAATAAATGCTGGCCTTGTCAGTAAAACCCAAATCCCATGAGCAAATTACAAACTTATTGAGGTACAGATGCTGGCTGCTCTTTGATACTCTGTACAAGTGACTATTCCTTTCACACATGCTTGACATGTCACTGTAGCCAAGATTGATTCTGTCCCTAAAATACCAAGAGAGGGATGTTCTTCAGAGGGGCGGTGTAGACTGGATGGGCTGAATGGCCTGCTTCTCCACTGTATGGATTCTAATTATTTAAATACCATTTCTGCCCTGAGCTTAGGAAGACTGCAACTTTTTCTACAGCTCGTCAGTCTCCTTGAATGGGATCCACTAATACAGCACAGACAAGGGATTGAATCGTGTGTTATGGGCCAGGCCAGACCCCATCCAAACATTTCAAGAAGGTAGCCCAGACCCTAATTGTTCTGGTTGTTTTGAGCAGGGATAAAGTGGACATTCTGGGAGTAATGTGGCTGGTCAAAACACTGTGGGAGGCACAATGGCTCAGTGGTTAACACTGCTGCTTCACAGTGGTAGGGACCTGGGTTCAATTCCAGCCTCAGGCAACTGTCTGTGTGGAATTTGCACATTCTCCCCATGTCTGTGTGGTTTTTCTCCAGGTGCTCTGGTTTCCTCCCACAATCCAAAGACGTGCAGGTTAGGTGAATTGGCCATGCTAAATTACCCATAGTATTCAGGGATATGTAGGTTGGGCGCATTAGTTAGGGGAGTCTAATGTAATTGGTGTAGGGGAATGGTTCTGGGTGGACTACCTTTTGGAGGATCAGTGTGGATTTGTTGGGCCAAATGGCTGCTTCCACACTGTGGGGAATCTAATTCAAAACAGAATTTCTTTACAGAGTACTGAATGAGAGACAAACAAAAAAGAACAGAATATAGGATAACTTATCCTATCCAATAATCTAAGAGACTAGCCTAGCATCAACGATGCTGTTCCAAATTCCTGCAACAATCCCCATAAACAGCCCTTGGCAAAAAAAAAGTAAAATCAAACACAGGATCTTCCGGGAGAGAGAGAGAGATGGCAGAGAGATTCAGCATGGCACACCTTCATCTATGTAGCTGTTTCTTTTGGATTCCTGGCTAACAACTGACTAGCAGCTCTGAACAGCCAGACTACTAAAACCAAATGGATAAGTACATGAATAAGAAAGGTTTGGAGGGATAGGGACCCAGGAGCAGGTGAGTGGGACTGGTTTAGTTTGTAGTTATGGACAGGTTGGACCGAAGGGTCTGTTTCCGTGCTGTATGACTCTGTGACTGTCAAACCAAACCAAACCAGAAAAAAGGTGAGCTGGGAGAATTGTCCACTCTCCTTTCATTGTACAATTGTTTGCTTAAAAACTTAAAAGCTTCTTCATGTAGATAACCCCAGACATTTTGGAAGCTATGGGTTTATGACCACTCTGACAAAAAAAAGGACAACGGAAACTCATTAAAGGAATAGCATCCTCACACGTGAAAAGTGTTCATTTCCAGATTCTGACTAGATCAAGGCTCACACAAAATTCCCAGTCTCTTACAGGACACACCTACCACCCCACCGGTCACCCCCCCCCCCATAACCAAGTACATTCAAATATGGAGGAGATTAACTGTGTTGGCATAACAATGATGACTTCACAATCGTAATGAAAGGAATTGTACAAGAGTTGGCATGAAGATGTAGAAGTCATCCTCAGCATCATTAAAATAACTGAGAATGTGAGGCGGCAGGTAACCACATTGAGCTGATGCCTGAGCTGAAGAATTTGGTTAATTTTAAGCCTTGATAAGGAGGCCCTGTGCTACAGTGAATATTGTGGGCTAGAAATGAAGGGGTTCAAGTCCCATGTCAGCACTTTTGGCCCTGGGAGCTGTGTCTGTCATGTTACTAAACAGGGCAATTATCAGAAACCAAATCCTTCCATCGTGGTTGATGGCAGGTAGTAAAAGTAGGAGAAAGTCTCCTGACTAGCCACCCTGAAGAAAGTAATGGCAAACTACTGCAGTATGTTGTCCATGAGTGTGGCCAAATCCAATGGAAATCCATGTCCCAACCATCAGAAATGAGGACAGGAGAAAAGACAGGCAAACAAAGCTTCCTCTAGATTGGCAGAATCATCCTGCTCCCAGTGGGTGTTGCTGGGGAAATCAGGAGGCTCACTCCATAGACTGAACTGGAGATTTTTGTGCAGTATTGAGGAAGGGCTATACTGTCAAAGGTATCATCTTCCATATGAGACTTCAGACTGAATCTTGTCAATCCTTTGAGGTTGACATAAGAGATCCTATGGCGCTGTTCTGCTCTGGCCAATGTCTTCCGTCAAGCAGCATCACTAAACAGACTGGAAAATGCTGAGCTCGCTATGCTCATATCAGCAACCAATTTTCTCAAATCGCAACCATGACAATAACTTTTTCACTAAGAAGCAATGTGGAATGATTTGATGTGACAGGATGAGAACGTCACCATCTAGGCCAGCATTTATTGCCCATCCCTAATTTCCCAGAAGGCAGTTGAGAGTCAACCATATTGCTGTGGGTCTGGATTTGCATGTAGGCCAGAATGGCAGATTGAAATTGTGTTGCTGGAAAAGTGCAGCAGGTCAGGCAGCATCCAAGGAGCAGGAGAATCGACGTTTCGGGCATGAGCCCTTCTTCAGGAATGAGAAAAGTGTGCCAAGCAGGCTAAGATAAAAGGTAGGGAGGAGGTCCTTGGGGGAGGGGCTTTGGAAATGCGATAGGTGGAAGGAGGTTAAGGTGAGGGTGATAGGCCGGAGTGGCAGTGGGGGCGGAGAGGTCAGGAAGAAGATTGCAGGTTAGGAAGGTGGTGCTGAGTTCGAGGGTTGAGACTGAGACAAGGTGGGGGGAGGGGAAATGAGGAAACTGGAGAAATCTGAGTTCATCCCTTGTGGTTGGAGGGTTCCTAGATGGAAGATGAGGCGCTCTTCCTCCAGCCGTCATGTTGCTATGGTCTGGCGATGGTCTGGCGATAATCCAGATGGAAAATGTATGTCAAATACACTTATCCTTACTCGCACACAACCTGCCTATGGTCTGCATGGCCTTGGTGGATTGGGAGGGGGAGTTGAAGTGTTGAGCCACGGGGTGGTTGGTCCGGGTGTCCCGGAGGTGTTCTCTGAAACGTTCTGCAAGTAGGCAGATTCCTTCCTTGAAGGACATGAGTCAACTAGATGGGTTTTTCCCCCAACAATCAATTCACAGTTATCATTAGGCACTTCCTTCCAGATTTCACTGAGTTCAAATTACACCATCAGCCATGGTGGGATTTGAATCCAGGTCCGCAGAACATTATCTGAGTCACTGGATTAATCGTCTAGCGATAATACCACTAGGCCGTTGCCTCCCCACTACCTTTTTCATTGCGTTCCCTGCAATAATTCCTCGCTGCTCCACCTTAGCACATTCCTTGCTGAAGGGGGTCCAACCCTGGCCCAATGTCACGTAAGGGGCACTTGCAGTTGGATGGGCCAATGCAGGAAATTGCCATTTTTGTAGAGAGAGGACGCCTGAAATATGAACAAAAATTGCTTGATATAATAAAGAGTGCAAACTGCCTTTCACTGGTCATTTTGATCTCCCACATGACTCTCACCCTGACATTTCTGCCCTCGATCTGATACAGTTATTTTTTATTCACTCAAGGGATATGGATATCATATGATAAGGCCAGAGGTTATTTGCCTTGAGAACAGTTAAGAGGCAACCACATTGCTGTGTGTCTGCAGTCATTTTTAGGCCAGACCAGGTAAGGATGGCAGATTTCCTTCCTTAAATGAGGCACATGGTTGCTTTCCCACCCAAACACTCAGCAACGGTCATTGTTAAATCCTTAATATCAGATTCCTTACTGAATTCAAATTCCACTATTTACCATGGCCAGGGCTTGAACCCAGGTCCACAGAGCATTAGCTGAGCTTCAAGATGAAAAGGTTGAGTGATAATTTCATTGGGCTGTTGTCTCCTGAGTGTGCCAATAAAACACATAACTGTGGTATTTCTGCGATAATGATGCTGCCACCATTCCTCTTCCCTTTGACTGTGTTCATGGGTCTATTTGGTTTACAGTGATGGAGGAACAACCACTGAGGCAGGAAGTGACATCTCTGACAGTGGTGTGAACATCCATGCGATTATCTGCACAGGTGCCCCATGCAGTTCCAGCAAATGCAGCTTTTCACTAATGCACCGAAGCAAGTCACTTTCAAACTCCAATGGTTTGCTGTCTGTAGCTCTCCACTTGGTGTCTCACTGTTGGCCTCCCATACATTGGTTTATGGAGAGTCCTTAAGCTTTAAGATTTATCTTTGTTTATAAGAGAAAAGGGATTTTAATAATCATGTAATTGTGGATGGAGAGGCCTGAGTTGTTCTAATCCAGATGGAAAATGTATGTCAAATACACTTATCCTTACTCGCACACAACCTGCCGTAAGGGACAGTGAGAGATTTGAACTCATAACCATCTGGACACAAGGTAAATAGTCAAGCACTTATCGCAGAAATCCACTCTATAAAAGCAATTTCCTAAACTCAAAGCTTTTTTGACCACTTACGCTTACATTATCATCGGATGAAAAAGTAAAGTGTTTCAATGAGACAAGCAGTCTCAGTGAGGTCCCTTGTGTAACCAGTCTGTAAAAGCTTTACCTCACCAGACAAATGAAAGCGCTTCAATATGATGTTCAGGTCAGGTAATGCAGTGAGTTTGCATACTGCCCTGTCCCCAAGGAGCCCGAGGTATGTTCACTATCGCATGTGGATGGCACCCTTGCCTGCCAATTAGAAGATTGTGGGATTGAGCCCCATACCAGAGATGCGAACACATAATCCAGGCTGGTACACCAGTACAATGCAAAGGGTGTGCTGCACTGTCAAAGGTGCTGTCTCTCAAACTGAAACTGAACCTTCCTAGGTGGATTAGTTAGGGTATGGAATGCACTGCCTGGCGGGAACAGATTTCATTAAGATATTCAGGAGGACATTGGCTGATTATTTGGATCGATATAGAAAATGTATGGGAAAAAGTCAGGAGATTGACACCAGGTAATGATGTACTAGGAGAAAGTGAGGACAGCAGATGCTGGAGATCAGAGTGGAGAGTGTGGTGCTGGAAAAGCACAGCAGGTCAGGCAGCATCCGAGGAGCAGGACAATCAACGTTGATGAAGGGCTTATGCTCGAAATGTCGACTTTCCTGCTCCTCGATGCTGCCTGACCTGCTGTGGTTTTCCAGCACCACACTCTTCACTAGGTAATGATGTACATTTTATGAGCCGGTGCAGGCACAATGGATCAAATGGCTTCCTTCTGTGTCATAACACTTCTATGATTTTGATTCTTATGTTATGATAATGACAACAGTTCAAAACTATTTCTATGGCTGTGGAGTGCATCAGTAACTAGTTCCTGTAGATTACTGTAACTATCTAGTTTCCACACTTTGCCTTGTCTGCTTTCTGACCTTCAGCCTATCCTCTCACCCACAACATTGAAACAAACATTCTAAGCAAATGCATGTGAAGTCATTGAATGATTGAGACACAATGGAGGCCACTTAGCCCACCGTGACCATACTGGCACAATAGCAAAGCAACAGAGCTTGTCTCTTCCCCTAGATATGCAAGTATTTCCTCTTTCGGTCCTTATCCAATTCTCTTCTGAAAGTTAGATTGAACTTACCTCCAGTACACTGTCAGGGAGTGCATTGCAGACCCTAACAAGGCTCTGTGTAACAATATTCTCTTCATATTGCTATTGCTTCTATGGCAATCACGTCAATTCTGCGTCCATTCCTTATTAGTCCTTTCATAGACTCATAGAACCCTACAGCACGGAGACAGGCCCTTTGGCCCAAACTGGTCCATGCTGACCAAAATATCCGTCCACGCTAACCCCACTTCCCTGCACTTGGCCCACATCCTTCTAAACCTTTCCTATGCATGGTATTTATCCAAATGCCTTTTAAATGCTGTTTGTGTACCAGCCTCAACCACTTCTGCTGACAAGTCATTCCATATGAGGACCACCCTCTGTGTATAAACGCTGCCCCTTAGGTTCCCTTCAATGCACTGAAGGGAATGCTTTCTCTCTGTTGACTCTATCTCAGCTCCTCATGATTTTGGACACCTCTCAACAAATGTCCTTCCAGCCTCCTCTTCTCTAAGGAGAATAATCCCAGACTCTCCACTCTATCCATGTTACTGATTGTCCTTCATCCCTGAAACCATCCTCCAAAATCTTTCTGCACCCTTTATAATGCCTTTACACTCTTCCTAAAGTGTGGCACCCTGAATTGGAGGCAATGCTCAATGCACAATAAGGACTTCTCACCACCACCTTGTATACTGTTGTACTCTATGTCTCTATTTCAGTAAAAGATCCCATGTACTTTTATAAGCAGTTTCTCAACCTGCTACACCATCTTCAGTGACTTTTGTACCCATCTTAAGTGTTGTATTCTTTAATTAATGTTGTCTATTGCCTCTCCCATCTTCCTCATTTCCTACTTGCCTACGCTCTATTTCCATTCCCTCAGCCTTTGTCTAGTGATAACCCTCATTATCCTCTGCAGAGGTGCCGAACGTTTTGTGCAAGTTTGAAATTGTGCTCTGCGCACTCAAGTCTAGTTTATTAATATCTCTCAAGAAAAGCAATGGTCCTAGTGTCACCAGTTTCAGACTATCAGTACAATCAGCGAAACTGTGCCGAGTCCAATTTGGATAAGCTGAAACCCCAGTTTTCATCAGTTCAGAAGGTAAGGCCTACCAAACTCAAAACATTAACTGTTTCGCTCTTGACGGATGCTGCCAGACCTGCTGAGTTTCTCCAGCTTTCTCCGTGGTCTGTATCTGAAAACAGCAGTAATGGTGAAGCTGTCAGCCATTCCTATGGGCATAACAGGAAATCCAATGCCATGACAAGCTGAAGGTTCCAGACTGGCACACTTGTGGCATGAAATGATTGGAATGGGCTTAGCCTGTGTCCCAGAGTGAAATCATGAGGCAAGCCTAAAAACAATGGCTGCAAAATGCTCTCACCCAAATGTATACATTGAATCATGTTTAAGTGGAGATGAGAGCAGACTGTTTTACCATCTTTTACCAGATCACTATTTAACATTTACTGATGAAATATGTAATGGTGAAAAGTCAAGCTGTGGTCTGCATCAAATTGGACGGCATGGTAGGAATGTCCAGAAACCAAGTGCTTTGTGAATGTCAAAACGTTACTCACATGAAATAAGGCTGAGTAAAACTATCCAGATAGTGCTAGCATTTTTGGGGCATACATGAGGAAAATGGACAAAATATGTCAATATTAGCAAAGGAAGATTCTCACCCCGACAACCTGAATTACCCGATCAATGCCCACTTAGTCACACATCGCATTTCCAACCCCCCTCCCCCAAGTCCCTCCTCCCTACCTTTTATCTTAGCCTGCTGGACAACTTTCCTCATTCCTGAAGAAGGCTCATGCCCGAAACGTCGATTCTCCTGCTCCTTGGATGCTGCCTGACCTGCTTTGCTTTTCCAGCAACACATTTTGAGTTCTGATCTCCAGCATCTGCAGTCCTCACTTTCTCCACACACTTGTTTCCTTAGCTGAAGCTCACGAAGACCATTGAGATGCTCCGGGAATTTGCACTATGGCACAAAAACATGGAAAATATACTTCATGGAATCATAGAATCATCAGATCCTTTGACTCCATTGACGCCATGGCAGGCTGCATTACACTCATCTGAAGACATCACACTAACCAGGAGAAGATTACTCAGCTTTCCCAGAGCTAAAGCCTAACCTTTTAAAAATGTTGTTTATTGTACAAGGTCAGGCTATTGTGAGGTGTGAAAAAAATTGAAACACAAAAACGTTTTTCACGCATCTCCCACTTTTTTTTTTGACAGAGAGCAAATTGGGTTATATAGGGGCTTCCTCAGCCACCTTGAAGATCCTCTGAATGCAAATTTGTAGGTGGGTCCCCTGCCATTCAACCTCATGTGATTCTACTGAACCATATTCCAGATGAAGGAAAGACCACTCGCCTCTGCTCTCTGTTTCCTGTCACTTAGCCAGCTGCTTAAGTGTTGTGTCATTATGCCTTGGATTCAATGGATTTCAACTTTGTTGGCAAGATATTATGTGGAAGGTTATCAAACTCTTTAAGTTTCTACCAGTGACATTGAACTGAACAGCTATCTGTGTGTCAAAGAGTGTGGTGCTGGAAAAGCACAGCTGGTCAGGCAGCAACTGAGGCGCAGGTGAGTTGACATTTCAAACATAAGCCCTTCATCAGGAACCTCCATCAGGATCTTATGCTTGAAATGTCAACTCTCCTGCTCCTCAGATGTCGCCTGCCCGGCTGTGCTTTTCCAGCACCACACTCTCTGAACTCTGACCGACAGCATCTGCAATGCCCAATTTCTCCCCACTATCTGTGTGCGATGACCCTCTCGACTCCTGTCTATTCACTCCAACCAGGCTTCTTATGCTGAATCAGAGAGCCTGCGGTCTACTCTCCCAAGTTGTTTTTCGTTTTCTTCTTTTTCAGCCCAACTTCTGAAACGGTTTCTAGATCCTCTCCATCCAAAAGGCAGTTTCCCTTCAAGAGTTTTGGTTCCAACCAGGTTAGCTTGAGTTCTCGTTATGTCTCATGGCTTTCCACCCGCTTTCCTCAGGCATGCAGCGATTCAACAATGAACTGCTTATTGAGTTCTGCAATAGTTTAATTGAGCATGATGTTTGCCTGTTGCCTGTATCAGTAACAAAGGTTACTGATTAATCATTCATCCCTGCCCCCTAACCCAGCACCCGCTGCTCTGTGGTGTTATCGAAATTTACATTTTGAAAATCTGGAATAAGGTTCGTGAAAGCTGGATGTGCAGAACCATCCATCAGTAATTGAACGAGTAAAAACAGGTTACTATTTTGGGTGGGCAGCTTTTGTGAGAACTGAGAATTAGTACTGATGAAGAATTAGCAGCTGGAACACAAGCCCATATTTCTCTGTGCAGAGGCTGATGGAGCTGATCTGTATCTATAACGTTGCTTGTTCTTGTTTCATGCCCCTCGCCTACGTCTTTCATCTGGCGTGCCAGGTCATCAATTCTTCTAATCTATTCTCTTGTAACATAACTGCTTGTTGGAATAATTTGCTCAATCGTTCAGTTTACCTGCACAGTACTCTCAGCTTCTAAAGTGACCTATTCATGTTTAATTGAAAAACAGTCTTGTAAACCTGAGCTGATTCCTCACTTAATCTCAAACAAGATGAATTTTACATCTGCTTTTAATGTCTTTTCTTGTAACAGCATTTTTACGTTCCATCTTTTGCTTAGTCTACACTTATATATTTGTGCTTTGGCTTCAGCATGCTGATACACACTGCATACAGTTTGAGCAGATTAATGAAAGAATCATTGGTTTGTTTAGTTTGGCGATTCTTTCTCTACTCATCATAGGTACAGCTGAGAAATGGAACCTGTTCCCAATTAGTGCAGCTCCAACAAGTCAAATGGATTTGTGTAGAGGTAGGTGAGGGGCTTCACTCTCCCCGTCTCCCATGTGCCCCAAAGAAGATAGCATCATGTCTAAAAATCCATACAATACTGCCAAAGATCAGTCAATACCTTGAGGCACCAGCCCATACATAAGAGGAGCCATATTTCGAAGCTTACACTTAATAATCAGAATGATTATTGCTTTAGAATGCAAGCAGCACAAGACTTCGCAAAATTCTCTGGCAAGGACTGCATGCTATTTGTCATTGTGTTATTTTTCTGAAATGGTTTTCTGAACAAGACTCCAGACACCGAGGTATCTAACTTGCGTGATATTCCACTATAAATATCTCCAGTATAAAATTTGAGTCCAATCTAGTCTTTAACATTGTCCAATATCTGATTGTTTTTCCAGGGAGCTGAATATGCTAGAGGACTTGATAATTCAAAGAGCCAAATTTAAAAAGTGGGAGAGCAACAGAAACAGAAATTGCTGGAAAAATCCTCAGCAGCATCTGTAGAGTGAAAGCAGAGTTAACGTTTCAGGTCCGGTGGCCCTTCTTCAGGGGGTGATAGCATTCAGTCCTGATAAGGTGTGACATTAGGACTGCTGTGACGAAAAATCTTGGCATAGAAAGCCAAGGAAATAGAATCAGGAAAGGTGGAGGCCAGAAATAACAATGGACAGTAAACATTGGTGGGTGAAATTGATAGCCCCTTAAGAGTAGCACTACAGTTTGATATTGTGTTAATCAATAATTATTCAGTGGAACATGCAACCACAAGTTGGGAGACTTAACACTTAGATTTTACAACTTAAATTGGCAAAAATAGTTTGAAGGAAAAGCCCACAGGATACATTCTTGACAATTTCTTTGGGCAAGATATAATGAACCAAGCAGGAAGAGACCATGTTAAATGTTGCCTCAATAAATGAGGCAGAGTTGTTCTCACATTAAGGAATTCTATTGGAAAGAGTGATCATAATTCGACAGCATTCAACAATGATGTATGTAAATTCAAAACTATAGAATTAAAATTAAATAAAGACACAAAATCAAAAAGAAGACATCCGTTTGGACTTTCAATTGAAATGGTAATGTACAAGATGCAAGTTCACAAGGAAATTTGGAATTTATGTTAAAGCATGAAGATAGATAAACAGTGGAAACTAATTTTAAACAATTATAATTGTTAACAGATATACATTTCATTGAGAAATAAAAAAAAAGTCATGATCCATCATGGGTAACTAAAGTTGATATTAAATTGAAAGAAGAATCTTAAAGTATTATTAGGAGGAGTGATGATCCTGAGGGTAGGGAGAGTTCAAGATACGAGCAAAGGATGATGAATGCAAGACACATAAAACAGAATGTAAGAGCTTCTACAAGAATGCAAAGAGGAAGAAAATAGCTGAAATAAATAAACAGCCTTTGGAGGCTGGGGCAGGAGGATTTATAATGGGGAATATGAAACTATTAATAAAGAAAGAGGTATGGAAAAATTAATGGGGCTGACAACAAGCAAACTCCCTGGACTTAAGTGCCCAGAACATCCGAGAACATACAAGAATAGCTCAGGATAGGAGTAGACTACAGTGGATCAGTGGTTAGCATTGCTGCCTCACAGTGCCAGGGACCCAGGTTCGATCCCAGCCTTGGAGGACTGTCTGTTGGGAGCTTGCATCTTCTCCCTGTGCCTGTGTGGGTTTCCTCCCAGAGTCCAAAGATGTGCAGGTTAGGTGAATTGGCTGTTCTAAATTGACTATAATGTTCAGGGATGTGCAGGTTAGGTGCATTAGTCTGGGGTAAATATAGGAGAATAGGACTCAGTGGGTTACTGTTCGGAGGGTCAGTGTAGACTTGTTGGGCAAAAGGGCCTGTTTCCACACTGTCAGGATTCTATGATTCTCGGTCATTCTATCCCTACAGCCTGCTCCACCTTTCAACAAGATCATGGTTAATTTGATATTGGCCTGAAGTCCTCTTTCCCCAGTTCTAAAAGAGAGGTTGTTGTAGTTAAAGTGGTTATACCAGTTGTGATATTCGAAAAATACCCAGATTCTGTGAAATGTAAAAAAATGTAGCAGCACTCTTTAAGAAAGGAGGATGAGAGAAAAGAAGGAGATTTCAGGTCTGTTAGTCTGGCATCTGTCACTGGGAAATTGCTAAAATGTGTTACTAAGGAAGTGGCAACAGGACACTTAGAAAATTACAAGATGAAGATGAAATTATAATTAACAAGTTTTTGTGGATGCAACTAGCATACTTCTAAAATGCAAAGCTTGTTACATGATATTAGGGCTCATGTGGTTGGAGGTTGTATGTGAGCATGAATAGAGAATTGGTTAAAGAAAAAGAAATAAAATCTGGGAACAGCTTGGTGGATTTACAGGTTGGATGGCTGTAAACTGATGGAGTGAAGCAAAAGTCAGAGCGGGGCCTCAGCTATTTCCAATTGACGTTTTGATGATGTGGATGTAATGTTTCGGAGCATGCTGATAATGCAGGGTGGAAAAGTAAACTGTGCGCGAGACACAGACATGTTGTAAAAGGGAGATAGGGTAGTTTGGTGAGGATGGGGAAGAACATAGTAAATGGAAGCAATGTGGGAAATGTTGATTCCTTCAGAATAACTTATTACGTTCTTTGAGCTTTCCTATTTATTTGCTGTACCTGCATTCTAACCATTTGGGATTCATGCAGGAGGATACCCACTGATTCTCAGAGTTCCACAATCTCTAAACACCCGCCTTTTCATTCTAAAATGGACAACTTCACATTTTTCCAAATAAATGATCCATTTACTATATCTCTGCCTCCTCATTTAATCTATGAATACCTTCATGTAACATCTTGTGTCCTCTTCATAACTTATTTCTTGCCTATCCTTGTGTCATCAGTACATTTGACACCCATGGCCACTTTTCCAAATTAACTTAGCTATTTTCTCTAAATATTTTCTTTCAAGAGCTTAGGGTGAAGTATATCAGGACTACGGCTTTCTCAGTCTGCAGCTCTGACAATTTACTCAGTACCACTTCACTGGTAATTGTGATTTTTCTTAACTTCCTCTCTCCCTTCTATTTCCTGATTGACAGTTGCTTTTGGGATGTTGCTTGTATCTCTATAATGAAGACCAATGCAAAATACCACTTCAAATTATCTGCAATTTTCTAATTTTCCATTCTGAATTCTCTAGTCTCACTTCCAAAAGGATCAATGCTTACTTTGGTAACTCTGTTCTGAATTAAATATTTATAAAAAACTGTCTATTTTTATATTCATATTTCTGACTAGCTTTCTCTCATGTTCTAATTTTTCACTTTTTGGTATCAATCTTCTGTCGTTCTTTGTTGGATTCAAAGTCCATTATAGCAGATGGTGAAATTTGAATTCAATACAGGGAAAGATATCCAAAAGGAAAAAAGGCAAGCCATACAATCACTGACAGTTGTCAGAAAAACCATCTGGTCCACTGATCTCCTTAGGGATGGAAATCTGCCATCCTTAACTGGTCTGGTCTAGATGTGATTCCAGAACCAAAGCAATACAGTTGACTCTTGACTACTCTCTGTCCAATTAGGAATGGACAATGGATGCTGGTCTAGCCATCAATACCCACATCCCATGAATGCATCAAAAACTGATGGCAGCATACCATGAAAACTGTCATGGACTGAGATGAAGATAATCTGGAGAAGTGTACAGTTTTGTTGAAGATTGTACATTGTGGAACATTGATTGATGGCTGTCAAATGAGAATTAATGATTAAATCTTGAGCAACAAGATTGAGTGACATGGTGGCTCAGTGGTTAACACTGCTACCTTACAGTGCTAGGGACTTGGGTTTGACTCCAGCTTTGGGTGACTGTTTGTGTGGAGTTTGCACATTCTCCCGGTCTCTGCTTGGGTTTCCTCCCACAATCCAAAGATGTGCAGGTTGGGTGTATTGGCCATGATTAATTACCCCATAGTGTTGAGGGATATGTAGGTTAGGTGCATTATTCAGGGGAAATGTAAAGTAATACGATAGGGGAATGGGTCTGCTTAGAATGCTCTTTGGAAAGTTGGTGTAGACTTGTTGGGCGAAATGGTCTGTTTCCACACTGTAGGGAATCTATAAAGGATAAAGAATTCCAGCTGAGGAAGCTTATTTCTTTATTGTTCCACTGATGTGGGCATCACTGACCAAGCCTACCTTTGTTGATGACCTTCAATTGCTCTTGAGTTTATCTTTGGATTTCTCTACCTCAGAGGGCTGTAGAAGTTTAGTTGTTCAGTATATCAGCAGATATTTAAATATTGATGATGTAATGTGATAGAGGAAGTCTGTGAGGAAAAGACATTGAGGTGGAGAATCAACTGTGATCATACTGAATGGCAACACAGGCTTAACAGGGTTACACCCAAAACGTTGATTTCTCCACCTCCTGATGCTACCTGGCTTGCTGTGCTCTTCTTGTTTGTCTACTTTAGATTCCAGCATTTGCACTCTTTTTGTCTCTCACAGGCTGAATAGCCAGCCTGGCCATTTCAGAGTGTAATGTAAAAAGGAAGGGCAGATAAGGGATACTGGATATCCTTTCTAAAAGGCAGCAGTGAACTTGGTGAGATTTTATGGAACACCCAATGATAGCTGTCCTGGCTACCATTGCTGAGACTAGTTATCAGCTCCACATTTATTAATTGAATATAAATCCCACCAGCTGCTATAAGGGAATTTGAACCCATACTCCTGAGCATTAGTCTGAGCCACTAGACTAGAACAGTAGGCTTATTATCACTATATCAACGTCTCCCAGGAGGAGACCAGCATCTGGAAGAACTTTGTACAGGT
Source organism: Chiloscyllium punctatum (assembly GCF_047496795.1). NCBI lineage: Eukaryota > Metazoa > Chordata > Chondrichthyes > Orectolobiformes > Hemiscylliidae > Chiloscyllium > Chiloscyllium punctatum. The sequence goes on from NC_092758.1 coordinate 80,277,128, forward strand.
TGTCCTGCTATAACCTGACAGCTGTGTTCCTCTGCAATCTTAAGCTGCAGAAAATCATGCTGTGGAAGATTGCTAATAGAAAATTGCTCTACCTGTTCAATGCAAAGTTCGCATTATCCAAACAGCTTCCGCAACTCGTCATTCATATTATAGCCAATTTGCGTTGACAAAATGTGCATTATAGCAGAATGACCTGGACCTGAAATTGGTGCTGTATCTGCTGAGTGTACAGCCCAGTTAATCTGTGTGGTCCATCTTTGTTGCATCTGCTATTTAATGTGCAATTTATCATACATATTAATCATGGTTGTTTTGCAAATTCATGTGAATTATTACCAAACTAACAGTTATAAAAAGTGAAATCTGGTCCATTGGTTTTATCATTGCAGTTCATAGAATCCCTACAGTGTGGAGACAGGCCTTTTGGCCTAACAAATCCACATGGAACCTCCGAAGAGTAAACCCACCCAGACCTATTCCTCTGACTAATGTACCCAACCTACACATCCCTGAACACTATAGGCAATTTAACATGACCAATTCACCTAAACTTCACATTTGTTTTCACACTGTGTGAGGAACCCACGCAGACACAGGGAGAATATCCAAACTCTACACAGACAGTCGCGTGAGGCTAGAATCGAACCCAGGCCCCAGGCGCTGTGAGGCAGCAGTGCTAACCACTGAGTCCTGCGCTACCCTACCGCCAAAGTGGACCAAGATTTTTTGTATATTTGATCCTTTGGTTCATTGCTCTTCATAAGGATATGAGACTGAATGAAAAAGCTCTTCCACTCACTCCCCGAGAGTAATGGCTAATTGATACTGAGGTTCAGAGGTGCTTTTAAGTTTAGGGACCAGTCTAGTCTTTCTTAATTCAAACATAAATGTGAGGATGAATGTTCCCCGTCATTTTCAGTCCCATCCTCAGATAACGTGGCATTTTCTCAGCCTAGAATGTTGACATGTGCAAGTTAAATTTTTGTTAAGAGCAGTGCATACATTTCAGAATGGATGGAAAACTCTGAACAGCAATGGAAACAGACAACTTTTGCCCAGTTTTAAACTCTCTTTAACATCATTCTCCATGGCCATTACTTTCAATGTCATTGGGGATTTACAGTCCAAGTTGCTAACTTTGTTCTCTCCCTTGCACACGCACTTTGTGACTGAGAGCATGACTAAATGGTAGCACATATTTCAGATACCTCATTCATATTCTTAGCTCTGCTACAGTGAAAATTCAGGCCACCCATTGAAAAATGTGTCAGAGCCAGCCTGATATTGTGATTGGCTTCGGAAGAGCTGCACAATTAATTCTGAAGCCAGAGTCAGTACCTGCTTGGTTCCTACCCTGCTTCTGTTCGCTTGGCAGCAGAGCTGACTCAAAAGAAAACTTCTGAAGTACATCCCTCAGAAAAATAGTTTAACTCTCGATGTCAGAGAAAACCTCTCGCCAGGTTCTGGTGATCTCCATGTTTTCAAAGCTGGGTAAAGAAACAAAATAGAGCAGGAGATGACAGAAGCAATTTGTGTCTCCAACTCGGGTGGGCAAAGTGGTTCACCTGCAGGTATCGCGCCCTTTCCAGAATTGGCAGTCCCTGATCCGGCAATTTGCCACCCCGGCAGAGAAGATGAGCTCGGCCTCCAATTTATGATTCCAGACATTTATGATCTAAAGCTGAGGTTGCGAGAGTCTGCAGTGAATGGAATGTGCCTGTCCATCGATGCAAGGAATGCTGGCTCTTGGCATTCAGACGTCATGTTGCTGTAGGTGATGCCAGGGAAAACGAGGTAGATTTGGCGAACAAAGGCTTCTGAGAATGGACAGCAATCAAAGATATGGCCGTAATGAATACATGCTGAATTTTAATTCCTTCTTTGGGGGTGAGCAGCACTGGGAAGGTCAGCAGTTGTTGTCCATTTGTCATTTTCCTGGAGTTAGTGGTGGTGAGCTACTTCAAAGGTGTTGGAAAGGAAGGTTCAAGTCGTTTTCAGCCAGCCTGTGGCACAGTGGTTAGCATTACCGCCTCACAGCACCAGGGTCCTGAGTTCAATTCCAGCCTTGAGTTACTGTCTGTGTGGAGTTTGCACATTTTCCACATGCCTGCATTGGTTTCCTTCGGGTGCTCTGGTTTCAATAACATGAGCAAATTTGCTGATGACACAAAGCTAGGTGGTAGGGTGAAATGTGATGAGGATGTTAGGGGATTACAGGGTGACCTGGACAAGTTAGGTGAGTGGGCAGATGAGTGGGCAGATGCATGGCAGATGCAGTTTAATGTCGATAAATGTCTGGTTATCCACTTTGGTGGCAAGAACAGAAAGGCAGATTACTACCTCAATGGTATCAAATTAGGTAAAGGGGCTGTTCAGAGAGATCTGGGTGTTCTTGTCCACCAGTCAATGAAGGCAAGCATGCAGGTACAGCAGGTCGTGAAGAAGGCTAATAGCATGCTGGCCTTCATAACAAGAGGGATTGAGTATAGAAGCAAAGAGGTGCTTCTGCAGCTGTACAGGGCCCTGGTGAGACCACACCTGGAGTACTGTGTACAGTTCTGGTCTCCAAATTTGAGGAAAGACATTCTGGCTATTGAGGGAGTGCAGCGTAGGTTCACGAGGTCAATTCCTGGAATGGCAGGATTGCCTTACACGGAAAGACTGAAGCGACTGGGCTTGTATACCCTTGAGTTTAGAAGACTGAGAGGGGATCTGATTGAAACGTATAGGATTATGAAAGGACTGGACACTCTGGCAGGAGGGAACATATTTCCGTTGATGGGGGAGTGCCGAACCAGAGGACACAACTTAAAAATACGGGGTAGACCATTTAGGACAGAGATGAGGAGAAACTACTTCACCCAGAGAGTGGTGGCTGTGTGGAATGCTCTGCCCCAGAGGGCAGTGGAGGCCCAGTCTCTGGATTCATTTAAGAAAGAATTGGATAGAGCTCTTAAAGATAGTGGAGTCAAGGGGTATGGAGATAAGGCTGGAACAGGATACTGATTAGGAATGATCAGCCATGATCATATTGAATGGCGGTGCAGGCTCGAAGGGCAGAATGGCCTACTCCTGCATCTATTGTCTATTGTCTATTGTTTCTTCTCACAGTCTAAAGATGTGAAGGTAAGGGTGGATTGGCCAAGGAAATTGCTGATAGTGTCCAGGCATGTGTAGATTAGATGAATTAACCATGCTAATTGCCCATAGTATCCAGGGATGTGCAGGTTAAGTGGATTAGCCAATGGAAATTATAGATTGTGTTCAGGGATGTGCAGGTTAGGTGGATTAGCCAATGGAAATTATAGATTGTGTTCAGGGATGTGCAGGTTAGGTGGATTAGCCACAGTTAGTGTGGGGTTTTGTGTGTGTTGGGGGGTGTTGGTCCTGCATGGGAGGGTTTGTTCAGAATCGACGGGCCAAGTGGCCTCTATCTGCACTGCACTGATTCCGTGATGCGATATTTTTTAAAAAAAGCCCTGATATAATGGTGTTATATTTCCGAGTCAGAATGATGAGTGATGTGGAGAGGAACTTGAGGTTGGTGGTGTTCTCAGACATTTGATGCCCCTGTCCTTCTGGATGGTAGCAATCACAGGTTTGGAAGATGCTGTTGAAAGATGCTTGGTGATTTACTGCAGTAACCTGTTGGAGATGGGGTGTACTGCTGCCACTGTGTGTCAGTGGTGGACGGAGTGGATGTTGAAGTGGTGGCAATGAAGAGGGCTGCTTTGGATTGCCTTGGGTTGTAGCTTCTTGAGTCTTTCTGAGTGTTGTTTTGAATTGGTGAGACTGGTTGCTGTCAGACTGATTATCCCTAGGGTAATAACAGCAACAACATCTGTATTTATATAGCATCGTTGGCACAGTAAAATGCGCTGGGCCACTTCACAGGGGCAGGATCAGAAGGCTTGCATTTATATAGCACCTTTCACAACTATCAGAGTTCTTAAGGTACTCTATAGCCAATGGAGTGCTTTGTTTGAAGTGTAGCTATTTTTGCATCATCAAACAAGGGACAATTGACATGAACCAAAAACCGAGGAGGTATTAACTCAGGTGACCAATCCCAATCCCAATCCATTGTTTTTAGTGCATTCCATTATCACTCCAAAGATTCTTTGTAAACAAACAGCAAGCCAGATATTTGGAGAGGAGTTCATCGAAATAGACCCTCTTACAGTGGGAAAGCTGGGGGAGGGGAATGGGTATAACCACCCCCCACTCCCTATTCAGCCCAACAGGAGTCAGTATGCATCCAAACTTCACTGCATTTGCTTGCATAAGCGAATAAATAGAAGGAAGATATGAGAGGGTCATGGCCAGGCCCACCTAGGTTCTCAGGCTGTCCTTTGGAAGGTCATGCTGGAAGTGATGAGGGTCTTTAAGTACATTTCTTTGCTTTCCTCATTACATACTGTATCTGCACACGAACTGTTTGTGATTCATTCATTTGGACATCCAGATCTGTCTGCATCTCAGACTACTTACCATTGAGATAATATGTTTCATTTTTATTCTTCACATTTTTGCACATTATCTTTTTCCACTTATTGAAGTCACCCACATCCCTTTGTAATTATGTCCTCTTACATTTTTTACCTATCTATGTGTCATCAGGCATACTTAACAACCATATCTTCAATCTATTCATCCAAAGCATTGATATAAAGAAAGATAGAAATTAGGAGCAGGAGTAGGCCAGTCAGGCCTTCAAGCCTGTTCTGCTACCCACATGACCATGGCTGATCATCTAACTCTGTCCCTGTCCCCACTTTCTCCCCCATTCCCTTTGCTCCCTCTAGACCTAAGAACTATGTCTGACTCCTTCTTGAAAACATTCAATCTTTTGGACACAACTACTATTTACGGCATATAAACATATGAATTGTAAAAGCTCTGATTCATAACCAAAAGGGCAAGAAAAAATATTGTATTATTTAGATCAGCAATTTGGCATATTTCAATGCCGATATTTATTAATTGTATTTCAATTAGCACATTATTATTTGGGATTCTTCCTGCTACTGTTGTGGCGAAGTGTATCTTTTTGAACTTTGCTGACCATACTACCAAATGAGAAAGGAAATTACATGTAGCACCCAAGTACAAATAGGCTGGGTCTCTGTTCTAGAGACCTGGCTTTCTCATTGTGTGAAAGGCTAGAGTTCTAGCGTACCTTTAGTATGTCCCTGGAATCCTAGGATGTCCATGTGGCATGTGACTCCTTATTTTCCTTCACTTTGAAAAATCTTGAGTGCAGAAGAGATCCCACATTATTAAGGCAATACTGACTGACTGGTGTCATAAATGTAAGCAGAAAGTTTGAGTGTTGCTCCATGGGTATTTACTAGGTACCACTGCTGGCGTCTGGTTTTGTGAAAAATGTGCGAACTGCTGACCGAGAGCCATAGAACTATATAGCATGGAAACAGACCCTTCGGTCCAATTAGTCCAGACCAACAATAAGCATTTCAATAAAGCAAAGTTATGTCAATTCTCCTTTTTGTTGTATTTTAACTGTATTGTAAGAATAAAATGTGTTTCGATTACAGCTAAGTGGTGGACCAATCGGATCACGTCTGGTATACACTACCTTAAACTTGCCCTTTTAAATAAAAGTTAGATTCCAGGCTATTGCTATAATATATTTTGGGGTTCTGGTCTAGTCCATTACAAATCCTCCTTGGATTGAAGTAAGTCTGACACCTTCCCAGCTTCCATTCTCTGATTAATCCATACTTCATCTTTTCTCACATCATCCTGATAAACATGCTAAAAATATTACAAAAGCTTTTATTGATTTGCTGAAATGTTGAGACAATTTATTAAATCCTTCCTGCTTCGTCACTGAATTTCTTCTGGGGATAACGTAGATGTTGAATGCTCCAAATAATACCTCATACTCCTTAATTCTTTCTTTAGTTGTTGTGGCTCTGTTCGCCGAGCTGGGAATTTGTGTTGCAGACGTTTCGTCCCCTGTCTAGGTGACATCCTCAGTGCTTGGGAGCCTCCTGTGAGGCGCTTCTGTTATCTTTCCTCTCGCATTTATAGTGGTTTGAATCTGTCGCTTCTGGTTGTCAGTTCCAGCTGTCCATTGCAGTGGTCGGCATATTGGGTCCAGATCGATGTGCTTATTGATTGAATCTGTGGATGAGTGCCATACCTCTAGGAATTCCCTGGCTGTTCTCTGTTGGCTTGTCCTATAATAGTAGTGTTGTCCCAGTTGAATTCATGTTGCTTGTCATCTGCGTGTGTGGCTACTAAGGATAGCTGGTCGTGTCGTTTCGTGGCTAGTTGGTGTTCATGGATGCGGATCGTTAGCTGTCTTCCTGTTTGTCCTATGTAGTGTTTTGTGCAGTCCTTGCATGGGATTTTGTACACTACGGTGGTTTTGCTCAGGCTGGGTATCGGGTCCTTCGTTCTGGTGAGTTGTTGTCTGAGAGTGGCTATTGGTTTGTGTGCTGTTGTGAGTCCTAGTGGTCGCAGGTAGTCTGGCTGTCAGTTCGGAAATGCTCTTGATGTATGGTAACATACAACACAACACACACAAACGAAGTTGCATCAAGACACTGTTCCAAAGGGCCACAACACACTGCAGTACACCAGAACTGCAAAAAGAGGAAGAATACCTATACAATGTATTCGCCAAAAACGGATACCCCCGCAATTTCATCAACAGATGCCTAAGGGAAAGACAACGGAACGAGGACATGCCGCAACCCAAAGGACTAGCCACACTGCCATACATCAGGAGCATTTCCGAACTGACAGCCAGACGACTGCGACCACTAGGACTCACAACAGCACACAAACTGACAGCCACTCTCAGACAACAACTCACCAGAACAAAGGACCCGATACCCAACATGAGCAAAACCAATGTAGTGTACAAAATCCCATGCAAGGACTGCACAAAACACTACATAGGACAAACAGGAAGACAGCTAATGATCCGCATCCATGAACACCAACTAGCCACGAAACGACACGACCAGCTATCCTTAGTAGCCGCACACACAGATGACAAGCAACATGAATTCAACTGGGACAACACTACTATTATAGGACAAGCCAAACAGAGAACTGCCAGGGAATTCCTAGAGGCATGGCACTCATCCACAGATTCAATCAATAAGCACATCGATCTGGACCCAATATACCGACCACTGCAACAGACAGCTGGAACTGACAACCGGAAGTGGAAGTGACAGATACAAACCACTACAAATGTCAGAGGAAACATCACAGAAGTGCTTCACAGGAGGCTCCCAAGCACTGAGGATGTCACCTAGACAGGAGATGAAACGTCTGCAACACAAATTCCCAGCTTGGCGAACAGAATCACAACAATGAGCACCCGAGCTACAAATCTTCTCACAAACTCTTTCTTTCGTGTCTTACCAGAGCATGATCAGCTACTGTGTGAAAATAAGAGCAAAATACTGTGGATGGTGGAAATCTGGACCAAATCTAAAAATGCTGGTGAAACCCAACAGGTCTTGCAGTATCTGTGGAGACAGAGGTAGAGTTAATGTTTCCAGAACAGTATGACTCTGAAGAAGGTGCTGCCAGACTTGCTGAATTTCTCCAACATTTTCTGAGTTTGCTACATCATATAAAAGTGTGCTGACTGGAAGATGCTCCTCCTTCATATGGAATCCTGAAGCCTTTACACAGCTCTGAAACTGCTACTTCCCAGAGTCCCCACTTCTGGCCTCACTGCTGTGATCCTTTGATATAAAAAAAATTAATGCAGGGGCAAGGTATAGGTTAGATGGGCTTCAGATTGGTTCCACCGGTCGGTGCAACATCGGGGGCTGAAGGGCCTGTATTGCGCTGTAATATGCTATGTTCTATGAAATGATCCGATGCTGGGGTTAGAAAGAAGCAGACATTTTGACAGTTAGATAGAGCGGCCAACTGCCATGGCCAGAGTAACTGCCAGCAAGACACTCTCTATCAACACACTCAAATGAAACACCTTTGCAGCAAAAGATCGAAGGTGACCCGGGCAAATCTTCAGCCAGAGGGAGGCAGATGCTGACGTCAGCCGCTGTGTGGTTTTGAAATTAAGTTGATGTAATTTTGATGTGGGTTTTTATCAGAACAGGATATTGTTATAGAGTGGGCAGTAGATAACAAGCATTAAGAGAAAGGAAGCTTAGAGCTGTAAATAGTTGCTGTTTTAGTGTTCACTTTTAGAGTTAAAGTATAAAGAGTTTTTTTTCTTTAAATGGTGGAATTTGGGATTCTATGTCACTTATACTTTTAACAGATTACGAGCTAGGGTGAGCTTTTCTGGGTGTTTGGTTTAATTAGTAGGAGGGTTCACCTTCACATCATAGCAAGTTGTCTCACTTAAAATAGGACAGCGGAGAGCCTCACTTTGGCCATTCCGCCACTGAAATACAGAAATACCTCTCCAGCTCTTGACTTGCAGGGAAGTAGCTCCTCTTGCAACCTCCTGTCCCAGTGAAAGAGTCTGCCCAGCACTGGTACAACTGGTACAAGTGGGGACCTCTTAAACTTTAAAACCCAAAGGTTTTTCACCATGAATTTTCCCCATGGTTCTCAAAGGGGAGAGGGGCCAGCAGGAGGTCATTGTACACATTGGAACCAACGACATAGGAAGGGAAGAGGATGAGCTTCTGAAGGAGGATTGCAGAAAGTTAGGCAGCAATTTAAAAAGGAGGTCCTTGAGAGTAATAATATCTGGATTACTCCTGATGCTATGAGCTAGTGAGGGCAGGACTAGGAGGAGAGAGCAGATGAATGCATGGCTGAGCAGCTGGTGGATGGAAGAAGGATTCACATTTTTGGATCATTGGAATCTCTTCTGGGGTAGGAGTGACCTGTACAAGAAGGATGGATTGCACTTAATTTGGAAGGGGACTAATATACTGGCAGGCTTTGCTAGAGCTGCTCAGGTGGATTTAAACTAGTAAGGTGAGACCCAGGGAGAAAAGACATCAATCTGAGACTGGTACAATTGAGAACCAAAGCGAGTCAAACAGTCAGGGCAGGCAAGGACAAAGCAGAGAACAAGGTAGGACTGATAAATGAAACAGCATTTATTTCAATGCAAGGGGTCTAACAGGGAAGGCAGATGAACTCAGGGCATGGTTAAGAACGTAGCTCTGGAATATCATAGTAATTACAGAAACAGGCTCAGGGATGGGCAGGACTGGCAGCTTAATGTTCCAGGATAAAAATGCTATAGGAAGGATAGAAAGGGAGGCAAGAGAGGAGGGGGAGCAGGCACTTTGCTATAAATGCCTTATGATCCTGTCTCACAACCACCCGATGAAGGAGAAGTGCTCTGAAAGCTAGTGCTTCCAAATAAACCTGTTGGACTATAACCTGGTGTTGTGTGATTTTTAACATTGTACGGATTAGTCTACTTTAAGACTAGCATTGTGGGGAGTTGGGAATATACCTTTTGCCCTTTCAATACTTTAACAAACAATAAACAATACCACAACAACAAATAATACTTCTTCATGAGTTCCTTGAATAAATATGAAATAATGGCTAAGGCCATGAGTTGAAATTCCATAATCTAATCAAGGCTTTAGATTATGTCATGAACCAAAGAAAGAAAGCTTGTGTCATTAATAAAAATCATAAAGTAATAAATTTTTTATTCTTTTAATTTTAAATGGACAAGTAGAATCGATACAACACACTGTGCTGGAGGAACTCCTGTGTCTTAATGGCATAACTGCACAAAGCAACCTCTTCCCAAAGTCACTGGTGCACCATTACCAATGAATAATTCATTAACTTCACAGTGGTTCTATATGCAGTGCAATTAATTTCACTTCTAAGGACTTTCCACATTTCCAAAATTGGGCCAAAAGTGTTAAGGACAATGCAGGCAGTGGATGTAGGTTTGCTTGCTGAGCTGGAAGATTCGTTTTCAGACGTTTTGTCACCATACTAGGTAACATCTTCAGTGAGCCTCTGAATGAAGCACTGGTGGTGTAGCCCGCTTTCTATTTATATGTTTGGGTTTCCTTGGGTTGGTGATGTAATTTCCTACGGTGATGTCATTTTCTATTCTTTTTCTTAGGGGGTGGTCAATGGATTGCAGGGTAGTGGCCAAGCAGTTTAGGACCCTTCCTTCAGTTCATGTGAGGTTCCTCGTGTCTTGTCTCATGATTCAGGTGAGTGTTAAAGGGACAATGGTTCTATTTAATGTTGAACAAAGGGTTTCCTCAGTAACCTTGCCCTGCTCCTGTCGTTAATTGAGCCTACGTCCCATTGTTTGGGAACTCGTTGTGCATGTCACGACAGTCTCTTGTTCATTATTGTGTAGGAGTGTAAGATTCAACTGCAAGACTTTCCTCCAAATCAGATGCTTGTACAGTTCTACTGGAATAGAACTTTGGTGAAAATTCTGCACTCCTATATTGGACCGCTCACCCTCTCAGTGACTCACCAAACCTGATGCGGCAATGTGTTTGGTGGATCCCAGAAGCTGGGGATTTCTGTGCCTCCTTTGTTGGTGCACTTTTATAATGGCCATGGCATTAGCATCTGACCTTCAGGTCTCCCAGTCACTCAGTGCAAGTGAGCACCTTGGTAAGCTGACTGAGTCTATTCTAGTAGAACTGTACAAAGGGACACTGCCATGATGACAACTGAAGGATGACACCTTATTCCCAAAGTGGCAAGACCGCAATTGCCACATGTGGTGCCTCCCATGGAATTCATTGACTCCCCGCAGGGTGGAAAAGGGCCCTTCGGCCGTACAAGACCACACCAAACCACCGAAGAATAACCCACCCAAACTCACTCCCTTACCCTGTTACTCTACTTTACCCCTGACTAATGTACCTAACCTACACATCACTGAACACTACGGGCAATTTAGCATAGCCAACTCACTTAAACTGCACATCTTTGGATTGTGGGAGGAAATCGGAGCTCCCGGAGGAAACTCACGCAGACACGGGGAGAATGTGCAAATTCCACACAGACATTCACCCGAGGCTGGAATCAAACCCGGGTCCCTGGCGCTGTGAGGCAGCAGTGCTAACCACTGAGCCACTGTGCCACCACCCTCCCAACCCCCCATGCCTCCAGCCTGCTCCTCAGAGCTGATTATGAGCACCCAGATAGAGACTCTCTTGTTAGCTAAGACAAGGAAGAAGTATATTTCAGGGAAGAAGAACTGTTTATTGCCGAGATAAATTGCAGCAGGATTATGATGCCATGCTCATAATATGTTCATGTTGCAGTGCTGACTTAGCACTTTCTTATCTGAATGGTTCTCATTCATCAAGACACACAGGAGGCTCCAAGCTCTGCTCAGGTATGACCGAGATGAAATTTCAGGTCTTTGCACTGACATCTTCAGCCCTGTTCATCTGCAGACAGAATCAAATGATTGCAAGGTGGTTCACGCTAATGGATTGTACACTCTGAATACAAAGTCTCGCGTGGCATTGACGAAACGCTAGCCTCAATCCTTTGCTTTCCCGCTGATGTGCCCACCAGTTTATTGTTCATCAGGAAGCCTGTATGAGCTACAAAGGTGAAGAAAGTGAAAGCAGGTTCAAAGCTCCCAGTTGTCACTGACTACATCTTCCCAACTTCATCTTCCCAGTCTCCCAGATGTTGCACCACAGCCCAGTTTGGTGCATCTGGAGCAGACATTATTGGAGCTGTTGTGTACTCTGAATATGTACTCTGATATCCAGACGATATTAGTAATGAGTATCAAAGCAGTCAAAGCCAGCATAAAAGGGCAGTTGGTGTGTGGCAATGTCACTGCACTTGTTGGAGAATGAGAAGACTGCAGATGCTGGAGAAGTCAGAGTCGAAAAATATGGTGCTGGAAAAGCACTGTGGATCAGGCAGTATCTGAGGAGCAAGGAGAGTCGATGTTTCGGGTATAAAGCCTTCATTGGGAAGGGCTTATGTCTGAAATGTTGACTCTCCTGCTCCTCAGATTCTGCCTGACCCACAGTGCTTTTCCAGCACCACACTTTTCGACATTGGACTTGTAATCCAGAGATCTCAAGTCAATATTCTTGGGGCTTGAGTTCAAATGGAATGAGGAGTTAGACTCATGGCGACAATAGTTGACTGTCACTTTTTAAAAAAAAAATCTGGTTCACTAGGGTCCTCCCCTAGCCTGGCCTGCATGTGATTCCAGACCCACAGCAATGTGTCTGATTCTGATAGTTCTTCTAGTTAGCACTGCTGCCTTACAGTGCCAGGGACCCGGGTTTGATTCCCACCTTGGGTGACTGTCTGTGTGGAGTTTGCACATTCTCCCTGTGTCTGCGTGGGTTTCCTCCGGGTGTTCCAGTTTCCTCTCACAGTCCAAAGATGTGCAGGTCAGGTGAATTGGCCATGCTAAATTGCCCATAGTGTTAGGTGCATTAGTCAGAGGTAAATATAGGTTAGGGGAATGGGTCTGAGTGGGTTAAGCTTCGGAGGGTCGGTGTGGACTTGTTAGGCCAAATGGCCTGTTTGCATACTGTAAGGAATCTAATCCCATGAGTTAACACAAAAAGGTTGTACAGCCTGCATCTCCCTTGCCTGAACCCACAGAGTTTACACCATGAAACAGGAAGATTTGTCAATATGCATATGCTCTTCGGGATGTTAGCAACGTCAAGGTTTTCTGTTACTGGTCTCTTTTGCATTCACTTAAAACTTATTTATTTGCATCTGACTTCCCATTTTGTCCTGCTACCTGACATATCTGCTACACAAAATGTCTGGGACAGGACAGCTTTGAGCTGGGTGACATGGGGCCACGTTGGTTAAGGTGTGATTGTCAAATGAGTGCGCTGGTTGAGTTTCATCAAATGAGGGGCAGCTCGAGGACAGCAATGTTTGCAGTACTAGTGTTCCTGCCAGGTCCTTTTGTTGCTCCACATCAGAGCTGAAAAACATCCAGTTTTGCCCAGGGGTGTGGAGTGCGTTTCTATGTCCCTGCTCAGTGTCAGTTCTTGATGAAGAGCTTATGCCCGAAATGTCGACTCTCCTGCTCCTCGGATGCTGCCTGACCTGCTGTGCCTTTCCTGCGCCACACTTTTCGACTCTGATCTCCAGCATCTGCCATCCTCACTTTCTCCTAGTCAGTTCTTCAGGTCTTATAGTTTCAGTTGTATCATTCATGGGCCTCATTTCTTTCATTCCATTGGATTTTGTTATCATTATTTCTCACATCAAAATAAAACACTGCGGATGTTGAAAGAAAAGACAAAAAAAAAGCTGGAAGAACTCTGCAAGTTTGACATCGTCTGTAGGGAGAAAAAGAGTTAACGTTTTCAGGTCAATGACCTTTCATCATGAGCTGAGTTAAATTTGCTTCTTTGTTCCCACTGCTATTTGGACTGCTTGTTCTACGATTGGAGCAACTTTTGATTGAAGAAGTTCAGGCATTGATTAATCAAAGAGGCTAATGACAGTTTTATCATAAGTTGGCTCTCATAATTTTCCACAGCTGCATGGTTCTTATTGTATCGTAAACAGGTTGCCATGTAGGCATTTGGATGGGTATATGAATAGGAAGGGTTTAGAGAGATATGGGCCGGGTGCTGGCAGGTGGGACTAGATTGGGTTGGGATATCTGGTGGGCATGGACGGGTTGGACCGAAGGGTCTGTTTCCATGCTGTACATCTCTATGACTTTATGACTCTAGTCAGGCTGTTGGGCCTCAGCAGATGGCTGGATTGCAACAATAAAGACCAGAGGTGGATCAGTGAGGTGTCAGTGAGGGTGGACGCAGTTATAACACTAACGTAGCATGAGAATAACTCAGGTTATTCCAGGCCGGGGGTTGGATGGGGATGGAGTGCAGAGCTTTCCCTTTATGTTAATTTTTCTGCTCATTTTTCCAACTGAACACAAATGCAAATAAAAGGAATCTATCTACAGAGTCTCCTGCCATTTGATATCTGCTATTGAAGCTGGATCTTGGCGGTATCTTATTTGTTCTTGACGTGGAGGTGCCGGCGTTGACCTGGGGGTGGACAAAGTTAAAAATCACCCAACACCAGATTATAGTCCAACAGGTTTATTTGGAAGCACAAGCTTTCGGAGAGCTGCTCCTTCATCAGGTAGCTGTTGGACTATAACCTAGTGTTGTGTGATTTTTAACTTAATGTGTTCTTGAAAGAGATGTTGATCAAGAGCTGCTCGGAGGTTGTCAGATATAACTTGTTTCTATTGGTCTGTGCTTACAGCAAGTTTGTTGAGATGCGGACAAACTTTGGGCTTGCCAGCAAAGCCCAGAGCCCTGAAAAGAACTAAGGTTTAAAAAAAGCACAGTTCACAAGCGCGCTCTTTTGATTTGCATTTGTGCTTAGATGGAAAAATGAGCAGAAAAATTAACATAAAGGGAACGCTCTGCACTTCCCCCCTCCTCCCTGCCCTGGAATAATCGGAGCTACTCTCATCCTGCCTTAGTGTTATAACTGCGTCCACTCTCGCTGTCACCTCACTGATCCACCTCTGCCTATATTGTTGCAGTCCAGCCATCTGGTGAGGCCCAAGGGTCTGAATACTCCACATGACAACCTTTTTACATCTGCAGTTTACCTGCTGGATTGAAAAAAAGGCCTCAAAATCACAATGACCTTGCCCAAAATTGACCCCCTCAACACGTGTTGTGGTGGTTAACGATTTCTCGGGGTCCCAATGGTTTGGTTGCATTTCTTGCTTTTGCGCATTGTGGTTTGCTGGTGCAATGTAAGCATGCGTTCCTCAACTCCAGATGGTCTTGGTTAATTGGGGAGAGAGAATTGTATACATTAGTACTACATGACTGTAGTTCCTTGACAGCATCAGCTGCTAGATACACACCTAACTGCTGACAATTATTACATGACATAAGGCCTGGGTTCAGCAACAGTAATGCCGTCCTGTTCAAATCCATGATGCCAAGATGTCGCTCATGTAAGCTTCCTAAAGGTGTAACAATCAAAGGAGAAGGTCCAATGTAAAACAATAAAATCCCTGACATTGGCTCTCATGGCTCTTTTGGTAGTCAATGCAGAACAGCTGGGACCTACTCACTGCAGCATCTGTCAATCTCTACAGCTGCCAGGGGACCTTTTCCAGTTGTTCCCCTGGTCGGGCTGTTGAGAGCGCAGTCGTTTCATTTGCACACTCCAATCTTTTCTTCATGCCTCATGTTTAATGTACCAGATTCTCTTCAACCTCCAGTTGACCTTCCTGCTGTGCCCTAACTGGAGGGTTTCTGACTTTGTTCTGCAATTGCTACCCACTGACTGATGGCCATCACCCAATCAGGCACCATTTCCTGCTCAGTCACTTGTGCTGGTGCTCAACACTCTCAGTCAGTTATCCCAATGTCATTCTCAACTGTTGGTATAGGAAAGGAGTGACTTGCATTCACACATTATCTTTCCCAACGTCCCAAAGCACCTTAAGGCCAGCAATTTGAAGCCACACTGCAAACTGCACTGTGGTCATGAGCAGATGATGTGACTAAGGGTTTGAGAGAGGGTCAAAGTTTGGTCAGGGCACCAGTCCACTCCCTTTCTCCATGAACAGGGTATTGGGATCTTTAATGTTTGCCTCTGAGAGCAGGAAGCAGCTCAGTTCAACTTGAAAACTGCAACTGTGGTAGTGCAGCACTCCCTCAACGCTGCATTGAGTTTTCAGCATAGCTAATATAGGCAAGATACAGAGTGAGACTTGAATACACTACTGCCTATTGGAGAGGGGGGTGTGCTAGTAGCTGAGCCAGAGGGCTGAGTGGAACAGGCATGCTTGTGAAGTATTGAGCTGTACTGATTGCCGTATGTTTTGCGACCAGCAGCTGAGGCTCAGAGCTTACAGCGATCCCTCCAGGGCAGTAAGTAAAAGCATTTACTGCAGTAATGCCTTAATTCCAGCAGATCGGAATATTGCATTCTATTGTTTAAACATAACTAAAGAGTGCTAACTGCAGTCAATGTGTGATAAATATTGTATGAAGGACTCGACTAAACAACTGGGATTGTGTAATAAAAAAAAGGCAGCAGAAAGAAAATGGATGTGGGAACAGATGGCTCATCAAGCATATTGCCACAGTACACAAATTAAATGAAGGTGCAGACAACAGCAGATGTGCTGAGAACTGAATCTCAGTACAGACTAATGCCAATTTATATTTCATGGTTTAAGTAAACTAGAACACACAGTAATGCATTCCGATCCTTCGGCAACTCAAGCTCAGGTTTGTACCCGAAGAAGGCTTGACCTCCCCGGTTTGAAGTTTTGACTTGCGTCCTTTAATAGGCACTCGCACCAGAGATGCCAGGCATTGGAGGGACCATTGTATCCAATTCAACAGGCAAGTGAAAAGCTGCAAGGGTTAGAACATGCACTCTGTGTCCCATTCACTCCTGGAGTGAAGGCTTTATCATAGTATTATCGAATAGCTACAGTGCGGAAAGAGGCCATTCAGCCCATCGAGTCTGCAACATCCTCCAAAGTGCATCACATCCAGACCCACCCCTCACTATCTGATCGCCACATTTCCTGAGCAGTATGGAGAATTGAACATGGCCAGTCCCCCTCACCTGCACATCTTTAGACACTTCTTGTGTAAAACACCTTAATAATGTGGACAGACCCAATGGAGGGAGTGTGAATAGCAACAGGGCATGAGCTTCAGCCAGTCACTGGTCATGGGGAATTAAAGAAGAGGTGTACTCTCCATGGCAGATCTCCCATGGAAGGACTCACCTTGAGAAAGTTGCCTGGGATCAGAAAGCAAGAAGAAAGAACTTGCATTGCCATAGCACCCTTCAAGGCCTCAGAGCCTTTGCTGCCGGTGAAATGCTATTGAAGGGTAGTCACCGACGTAATGTAGAGAATTGCAGCAGTCAGCAGTAGACAGCGAGCTCCCACAAGCAGCAACGAAATCGAGTGAGATTTGATTGAGGTTCTCAAAATCATGTATGGACTGGATAGAGACGATAGGGGAAACTATTCCTGGTGGTAATAGAACAAGAGGTTAAAGGTTCAAGATGATTTGCAATGGGAAAAAATACTTTTTCACACATTGTGAAGTTGGGGTACAGAATGGGCTGCCTGGAAGTGTGGTGGAAGCACTCAAGAGGGCTTCAGATGATCATTTGGATAGAGTTGGTGACCAGGGATATGGGGATAAAGCAAGATATTGGCACGAGGTGCAGGCACGTCGAATAGGCTTCTCCTTTGTGGTAACAATTCTGTGATTGTGGGAAATCAGTCTGCAGATCGTCTGGAGTAGTTGGTCAGGATGCTGGATCGATATTTCCTTCCGCATCGTACCATGGAGTCCTTCTATTCTCATAAGACGACAAACAAGGTCATGGTTTAACATCTCAGACTGCTCCAATTATACAGCTCTGTCTCTAATTGTGCGGAGGTCTAAAATGGGTTACATGTTCAAATCACCAGAATGTGGCTTGAACCAAAAGCTTCGGACTGAAAGACAAATGCCTTTCTACTGAGTGAAGCCTGAGATCATATTAATGTTGGTTCAGCACGTAGGAGTCAGACCACATTCATATCTTGGAGATTCACAAAGTTGTTGGAGGGGTCCCACAACCACAAAGAGGGTAGACAGAGGTTTCACTCGTTCCAACTAACCACTGAGAACTGGCAGGATAGCAAATTCTATCCAAACACATGCACGTTTTCCTTGCTGTTTGGTGTCTCTTCAATATGTTTTCTAGCTGTCTCTGGATAAGATTTTGACACTCCATTCCTCCTCTGTCCATTCTCAATGTCAGGTGCTTGGAGAGTATATCCTCCAATGGCTGATTATCCCAGTGTCAACACAGGAGTGAAACCCCAACCGCTGGCAAAATTGTAAATTGGTTCACATGAACACCTTCCATTGTGCTCATGACGTCCAGTATATAGGAATTTGCGGATATCCTCTATCTGTATTCAAGATTCTGTCCCATACGTGCCTGGTATTCCTGTTACAATCAAAGTTCTGTCACACAGAGATGAGGCGAATTTCTTCCTGCTGTGTTTTTACAATTAATAATTGATTGAATCTTCCTCTGAATCAGTTTGTACAACTGACAAATGAATAAAAAAAAATATAAAGGGCATAAAGCGGCAATATTGTGGGTGATTCTTCAATGTTTTACTGCCTGGATCAGAAAACTGTGGCAATGATTTGTCACTCTGTCTCTGACCTTCTCTATCTCTAACTTGTAAGCGTGCCTGTCAAAGACTCAGACCAATTGTAAAGCTCTGTAAACCTGCCTCTGTAATTTTTTTTGTGTTCATATGGAATGTTGTCAGAACTAAGATTCTGGTGGCTCCATTTCATACTTTTTAAGCTCACTGTACAGAAATGTCACTGAAACCATTAAAAAGAATACACTGTCGTAAATTTACATGTTTTGTAACATTAATTACAAGCCCTCAGGACTTGAGGAAATGCAATGTCTCCTGAAGTGCTGAACAAACACCGAAGATCTCATGCCCTGTCCTGACCTGCCCTCAGAAAATTGATCTCACTCAGGGTTGCAACTGGACAGGTCCAAATTACCTCAATACTTTTCGGCTAAAGAGGTGCACACACTATTCAGAATGAGGAATTGTATGACTCTCCATCTTTGGAAATTTTAACTAGCATGTCTAATCCAGATGCCCTCCAGGTGCAAAAAGGCTACGAGATCAGACTTCATTCTGCCTCTATTCTTGGTGTTATGCTTGCTGACTCGTCATTAAGATGACATCTCCAATGTGTGCACTCTCTTCCAGTGTGGGTCACGCCAAACGTCACTCTGGTGAGGCCATTAGTGAGAGCTTTGTAAGTGTGCACTGGAAGGTTGCAGCCTGATCCCTGGTGCTTATGAATGTGTAACATGCGATTTGAAACCATTCTCCATCTCTGGCAGGTCAGTTGCCAATGAATGTCTCCTGGTTCGGATTGGATTTGCGGAAGGAGGTGGTGGTTTGGGGAACTGGTTAAAGTTGGTGAAAGTGGGAGGGGTGCCGCATCGTGAAGAAAGCCCGAGTTCAGACGGTGAGTGGCCTGGTCACATGCTCCCAGGGACCAAATCCTGTGGCCTGCATCAAGTTCAGGAGATGGAGCTGAGGCAACACAGGAAAGGGCAAGGTTCACAGAAAACAGAGACAGACAGTCCTCAACAGGAGGCCTGATCATTCCAGGGCCCGAAGTATGTCTCTTATCTCTAAAGGGGAGCAAATAGAATCATAGAGTCATTGAGATGTACAGCAAGGAAACAGACCCTTCGGTACAACTCATCCATGCCGACCAGATATCCTAACCTACTCTAATCCCATTTGCCACCACCTGGCCCATATCCCTAAAACCTTTCCTATTCAAATACCCATCCAGATGCCTTTTAAACATTGTAATTGTAGCAGCCTCCACCTCTTCCTCTGGCAGTTCATTCCACACATACACCACCCTCTGCATGAAAAGGTTGCCCCTTAGGTCCCTTTCAAATCTTTCCTCTGTCACCTTAAACTTTTGCCCTCCACTCCCTAGAACCATTCCGTGAAGTATATAAGTGCTGCTCTGATTTGCCTTTCCAAAATGCAGCACCTCACATTTATCTAAATTAAACTCCATCTGCCACTTCTCAGCCCATTGGCCCATCTGATCAAGATCCTGTTGTACTCTGAGATAACCTTCTTCGCTGTTCAATACACCTCCAATTTGGTGTCATCTGCAAACTTATTAACCGTACCTCCTGCGTTTGCCAAGTAATTGCATTTTCCATCACCATGGTGATCTTGGAAAAAACTTGGGACCTCAAAGCAAGGCAGCTATGGTCAGGCCAGAAGGTCTTCACATCAGAATTATTCCTGGCTGGAACAGATGCCGTAGCCAACTTCTCCCCATTTACTTTTCATAAGGGAGGTGACTAATCATCTCAATGCCAGGCGAGGGAGGTTCACTGTGTTCCCTTCTGTGTACAGTTAGTGGAATCCTTGCAAATCTACAAACTTGGCATCACACCATGAATGCAGAGATTTACTGAAACTACGTGTTGCTTCATCCCTGAATGTGCAGAGGGTGCATGACCATTCTCATGCTGACTTAATTCTGCACTAGTCCACTCTAATCTCAGAATCTGAGACACCACATCAAACCAAAGTGGAGCCGCTGAATGGCAAAGAGTATCCGCTCTATGCCACATCTTTGAAATTGAACATAGGAGCAGGGAGCTGGATGTAACATTAGTTAGGCTACTGTGTGCAGCTCTGGTCACCAAACTATGGGAAGATTAGTATTAGAAATCCTACAGTGTTGAAACAGGCCATTCACCCCACAAGTCCACACAGACTTTCTGAAGAGTACTCATCCAGACCCATTCCCCTACCCTATTACTCTACATTTACCTCTGACTAATGCACCTAACCTACACATCCCTGAACACGGTGGGCAGTTTAGCACGGCCAATTCACCTAACCTGCACATCTTTGGACTGTGGGAGGAAACCAGAGTACCTGGAGGAAACCCACACAGCCATGGGGAGAATGTGCAAACTCCACACAGACAGTCGCTCAAGGTTGGAATCGAACTTGAGTCCCTGACATTGTGAGGCAACAGTGCTAACCACTGAGCCACCGTGCCATCCCATGTGATTGCACTGGAGAGGGTGCAAAGGAGATTCATCAAGATATTGCCTGAACTGGAGTGAGTCAGCTATGAAGAGATTAGCTGCAGGGGAATTTGTTTATTTTGGAACAGAGAAGTCTAAGGCATGATTTCATTGAAGTATACAAAATTATGAGGAGCATAGATACAGGAGCATGTGCAGGGCAGATAGGGATAAACCTTCCTCCTGACTATAGATATCAATAATCTGGGGCATAGGCTTAGGGCAAAGAGCGGGGGGTTTCGAGAGAAATGAAGGAAAGTTTTTTTTATCAGAAGATGCTGGGTATCTGGGACTCAGTGCCAGGGAGGATGGTCAAGGCAGGAACCACCACAGCATTTAATGAGCTCTTGAATTGCCACAGTGTGCTAGGTGATGGGCCTTTCGTTGGGAAAGGGGACCCAGACGAGATATGTGCTTAATGACTAGGCCAGCAGTAATGAGCTGAACAGTCTCTTCCCCTTCTGAATGTCTCTAAACATGTGCTGGCTCATGACCCCACTCTGCAACCCAACCATAAGTGGCCGAGTGACAAACAGCACTCAGTAGATCCTTGAGATAGTTGAAGGATGATATGGAAGAGTTCACCAGCAATCATCTGGACAGTGTCCCAATTCCTGCTGGTATCTTGTATCCTTTACAAGAGAATGTAGGTCTTGTCCTCAAGGATTAGGAGCAAGTGCAGAAGGAGTGAGAGAAGGAGGAGCAAGAGAAGGAAGGGATGACACAACTAGCACATCCCACTTCCATCTGGAATGTGGTTCCATTGGCAAAACATCCGAAACCACATTGTACAATGAAGGCACAGCTTACTGTCCCTCTGACACCAATCACCATTGGGGCTTCAGAGCAACCCTGCTGGACTCAATCAGATTCCTACTGCTTGTAATTTCTCTTGCCAGGTGATCTCCTGTGTTCACCTGCCCTGCACCATCCTCATGCAACAACTGTCACTTACCTCCAACTCCCCTGTGCCATTGGTTAATCAGCTAGACTCAGGGCAGGGTCTCTATCTGTGGCCCTCTACTTTATCCTCTAGCTTTACAGCTCTAATCAACTGTCACTACATTGCAGCTATTCCAAATAAACCTCACCCAAAAGATTATTTTCATACAAACATGATCTAATTGCCCTTGTGAATTTCAATCTTGCCATTCTGGGTGATCCATTACCTGCCCTGGGTGATCCATTATCTGCCCTGGGAGATCCAATGACCATCGTGGGAGATTCATTGCCTGTCCTGGGAGAACCGCTGCCTGCCCTAGGAGAACCACTGCCCATCCTGGGAGAACCACTGCCTGTCCTGGGTGATCCAGTGCCTGGCCAAGGGTGCAGCACAGCTGCTGAAATGCAGGACTTCGTTGGGGTGGGCAGAGGGCTGTTGGCTCGCATAGAACTGCTCTGAGTCTTGAAGGCTAAGCTTTAGACTTCACTTGAGCATAGACGGTCTGGGCTGACTGGTAGACAACAGGCAGCGCAATGGCAGAGTGGCAGTGGTTGGAAAATGCATGTTGTCCTTGTGAGAGAGGACAATCGGTTTGGGCTCCGCAAACAACTGCTCACGTTGATGCTCACTGTGCTCAATTGGTTAAGCCTGGGTGTGCACTCAGAGAAAAGGAAGCAGGTGTTGACTGAGATGAGGAGGCATGTCTTCACCAGCGAGTGGGAAGCTTGTGGAACTCTCACCAGAGAAAATAGTTGAGACCAAAACATTGAATGTTTTGAAGACAAAGTTAGATGTAGTTCTTAGAGGTAAAGGGATCAAAGTGTAAGGGGAGGAACCAGGAACAGGATACTGGGCTGGATGATCAGACAGAGTGGCAGAGCAGGCTAGAAAGGCTGAATGGGCTACTCCTGTTCCTATTTTCTCTGTTTCTCTGACTGTGCTGTAATCTAGAGCTCAAAGCATGGAGTGGACTTTTTAAAGCACAGGGAAGATTGCGAGTGAGGGAAGGAGATAAACGTATTTGGTGTGTGCTTGCATAACCTGTAACTTGTAAATGAACAGAAGGTGCGAGCTGAGAAGAAAGTGAGGTGTGTAGGGACATACCATCATCGTGCTGGAAAAGCGCAGACCTGCTGAACTTTTCTAGCAAGACATTTTCAGCTCTGATCTCTGGTATCTGTAGTCCTCACTTTCTCCTCATGCCATCATCTTCCCTGGTTTCAGCTTTGCCTCTGATTACAGAAGCAAGAATCCTTTCCTTTGTTGTGCCTGTCTGCTCCTGTGTAGATGTTGCTGCCTTTGACTTTGGATCACATGTATATTAATTTGTGGGGTGAATCATTTCATCCAAGATATGGAGATGCTGGTGTTGGACTAGGGTGTACAAAGTTAAAAATCACACAACACCTGGTTATAGTCCAACAGGTTTATTTGGAGGCACCAGCTTTTGGAGCGCTGCTTCTTCATCAGGTGGTTGTCCTGAAGGAACATCACTTCGAAAGCTAGTGCCTCCAATTAAACCTGTTGGACTATAACCTGGTGCTGTGTGATTTTTAACTTCATCCAAGATGTTTGCTTATTTGCATTCTATTCTAATAGATACATTCTATTTTGTTTAAAAGAAACACACACAATTTGTAGTCACAGTGTGACATTTTACAAACTCCTGCTTTTGGAACAAGACCAGCCTGAGTTCAAACTCGGAGACAGATTCTGAACGAGGGCTTCACACTTAGGATTCAGTGTCTGACCTGAGATGTCGCCTTTTGCATCTCTATCTGATTGAAGTTTGGAAAGTTTACTGGATAAAGCATTTAATTATCTCGGGTCAGTGACTGAAAACAGTTTCTGAATTTGCATCTTAATCAATCGAAACTTGCATTTCCTTTCTGACAGAGTTCTCCATCAGCCATTTTAGATTTGTTCACCCCACTTACACCAATTGTATGATCCTTTGATGCTCCCTAGAAACTCTGTGTCAGGGTGAAATGTCTCACTGCACCTCACGGAGGAGCATTGCTCCAAAAGCTTGTGATTTCAAATAAACCTGTTGGACAATAACCTGGTGTTGTGTGATTTTTGACTTTGTCCACCCTGGTCCAACACCAGCACCTCCACATCCTGCAGGAGGGAATTGCTCCATTCATTTGGCAGGTTGAACATGGCTGTCATGGGCGAGTAGCGGGCAGTAACATTCGCGTCACACAAATGCCAGGCAATAACTATCTCCAATGAGACAGTCTAACCATCACATCTTGACTTTCAAAGACATTACCATCACTAATTCCCCTACTATTACCAACGTTCTGGCTACCATTGGCCAGAAATTGAACTGAACTAGCCATATAAATATGATGGTTACAAGGCAAGGTCAGAGGCTAGGAAACCTGAAGAGAATAACTCAACTCCTGACTCAAAACCTGTATATCATCTACAAGGCACAAGTCAGGAGTGTGATGGAATCCTCACCTCTTGCCTGGATGACAGCAACAGTCAAGAGGCTTAATACCATCCTGGACAAAGTAGCCCACTTGATAGGCACAAGCCTACATTCACAAGCATCCACTCCCTCTACTACTACTCAATAACAGCAGTGTGTACTATCTGTATGATACACTCCAGAATCCAACAAAGACCCTTAGACAGCACCTTCCAAACCCATGACCACTTCCATCTAGAAATCCAAGGGCAACAGATACATGGGAACACTATTGTCTGCAAGTTCCCCTCCAAGCCACTCACCATCCTGACTTAGTTTTCAGATCACTAAAATTACTTAAACAGTGAGTATTCAATGGATCAGAAAGTCAAATTTTGACAGTTATTCTGTGACTAACTAACCCTGAGCCATAATCAATTGCTGCATGATTGAAAACATTGCTTAGTAAGCAGTTATTAATTTCATATTGTTGGGGCATGATGTAGACGTACAGATCGAATGAGTGATGGAAACCTTGTTTCGAGAGGGAATGGTTGTTTCACTACTTTATTTGCATGCACACAGATAGAGAAAAATGCAAATGTGGACAGGATATAAATGGATCAGTTATATATAGCTTTCTGTACAAAACTGTCTTTCAATCATAGAAAGAACGAACAACTTGTATTTATTTGCAAACAGGTATCAACATTTTAAAACACCTTACAGTTAATAAATTCCTCAAAGTTTGCAAATATAACAATTTTGTGCCGACGTAGGTCCCACAAACAGCCATGAAATATTGCTCAGAATGATTGCTTTAAGAATGTCATTTGGAGATTAATCGTTCACGGTCACTTTATTGTACAGAACATGACTCTTGCTGGAAAGAGAAGTTTTTTGCCTTGCTACCATCAGAACAGATGCAAGAATACCAAATTTCAAAACCAGTCAACATCCCTCATGCCATGAAGCAAATGGCACCTCAAACAATAGTGTAGCAGAGATGACATGCTTAAGTTAGACATGAAACCACACCATCTGATTGAGAGGCAACTGCGTTACCAGTGATCCATACTTAAATACTCTAGCACAATTGAGGTTTTGGTAATCTTTCTGCAGTGATCAGTATGAAAAGAAAATGTAGCAATGCAATTTTTTTGTCTTCTAAATTAGTGCAAACATTTTTTTGGCTTATTCTTAAAGTGTTAACAATCTCAATTCAACCTCAACTTTGCACGGTTAGTACTGCTACCTTATGGTGCTAGGGACCCAGGTTTGATTTTAGCATCAGGCGACTGTCTGTGTGGAGTTTGCACATTCTCTCTGTGTCTGTGTGGGTTCCCTCGCACAATCCAAAGATGTCCAAGTTAGGTGAATTGGCCATGCTAAGTTGCCTAT
This sequence comes from Chiloscyllium punctatum, assembly GCF_047496795.1. Taxonomy (NCBI): domain Eukaryota; kingdom Metazoa; phylum Chordata; class Chondrichthyes; order Orectolobiformes; family Hemiscylliidae; genus Chiloscyllium; species Chiloscyllium punctatum. The sequence continues at coordinate 80,302,513 of NC_092758.1, forward strand.
AATGTTGAGGAATGGGTAGGTTACGTGGATTAATCAGGGGCAAATTTGGGGAATGGGTCTGGGTGGGTTACTCTTCAGAGAGTTGGTGCGGACTTGTTGGACCGAATGGTCAGTTTCCACACTGTAGGGATTCTTTATAACCCCTTGATGCAAGGTCCCTATTGGTTGACATAACCTGCCAATGTTTGCTTTTGGGAGAACAGAGGACGTTTTACCTTTGACTGCTTTGTTCTTGGTCCTGCGTTGAGTTGGTGTTAAAGGTTTTGTCATTAGTGGTGAGACTGAAGAAAGTGCGGAACCAATAAAAGATTAAGTTGATTACGGACTGCAGTCCTTTTACAAACCAAAATGCATTGCGTTGTTCTGAGGTTGGGAACGTTGCTATAAAAATGCAGGTTTTTTTTCTTTCCAATGGACCTAGCACACCTGTTTTCAAACATTCCTACCTATTCTTCCAGGGCAAATCAATTATACTGAACACATTTCGTACATGTAATGATGTAACCTTCATCACTTGCTCACCACTGACCCATTATTAAGAGAAGCATTGTGCTACATGGAGGATTTGATTACCTGAGCCTACATTTACGTCCACATTTATGTTTTGGTTGTGGCAACTCCAGTATTTTCTCACAATTTTTTGTGATTCCTTTTAGCTTCAGAAGTTTTTCTTGCTACCAAGTTTCTTTGCCTTGAGGGTATCTTGTTTCTAAAGTCTATCATTGAATTTGGAATCTCTCTCTTTGATTGCTCTTGCCTGTGTGACCATCTGGCACCTTCTTGTGTTCCTGAATTGAAGATGACTTGAAGAATTGTCCATGTTACTAACAGGAGTCTATCTGTATCGATCTTGGCTAACACTTGAATTGGCTACAGAGGACGAGAAAATCCCGCCTAGTAATTCTGATTACAGAACCCATACCCAAAAAGTAGACAAGGGCAATTTTTCAGGGATTGATTGCGGAAAATAACCTTTCATGTTTTCAACTCTTCAAGCAATGACATTGTAGTTCAGAAACTGCTTAAGGAAGGAGAGACTATGTCTACTCTCCCTAACATTCTGTTCCTTTATTGCAGAACTAGCACTTTTCATAGGACATTGTGATGACTTTGATAAGAATAAAATTATCATTTAGTCACATTTCTTCAGAAGGTGTCCTTGCCTGTATGCATTCTAGCTCAGGCAGTGACTCTAAAAATGCAAACTAAGCATAATAAGCTAAACCAACTTCATCATCAGACTTATCCTGACTTTAGGGTTAATTTACGAACACCACAAGTTCTTCTTGCTTGTTTTAAGTCAATATATTCCCTTCCCTTCCTGGAGGCTCCACAATATTCAGCTTCACTGAATGGAGGTAACAATTGGGATTTTCTAATGCAGAGGAATGGCAAAGGACTGGGTCAAAGTCTCAAATAGTGAGGAATTTTCTGTTCGCTTCAGTGGTTGCTCTGTACTTCAATGAAATGGAAATTGCAACGCTGTGAATAAGATTCCGGCTGCGGAATATTTTCTGTGCAACTCTTGGAAATAGCATTACCAAGATGCTTGCTAAACCTTTTAAATCCCAGAAGTATATTTGGCACGATATACCTGTGAAGTTGTGACAATTCAAAGAACATATGAAGGAGTATCAACTATTGCTGATGTGCTGTGATATGGTGGGGAGGTGGATGTGGAGCAGATGCCAATCTTCACTGGAGAATGAAAGCAAAATCTTCAGAGCTCTAGATGCACTGCATACTAATTACAACATGGCATTTGAGCCAGTGGGGCTTTTGTGGCTTTACCCCTGTGTTTTCTATCCCACTCTTCACTGTGAAGCATTGAGTAAGAGTGGGCAGCTGCACATTAGTATCATGACATCCATGAATCAGAACTCAAGGTTGCTGTATAAATATACAAAGTGTGTATAATCTGTGCATGTTCATTTGTGTGATTTATTCCACCTTCTATGCAAATCTCTGAGCTAATAAATAGAATACTTTTGCATTCTGAAAGACTTTTGTTCAGCTGAATAATGCAGCATTTTGATAAAAGTCTAAACAGTTTGGTGGATTACTCTGCTTTCCATTCTCTGCCTGCTTTAAAGTCCAATTATAGATACAACTCTACGTGATGTTGTTCTCTAACAGGCCAAACTCACCAGATACCATTTACACAAATAAAGCTGTTTGAAAGAGGTTGAGATCTCTTAAACAACAGACACTTCTTTTTTGAAAGCCGGACGGATTTCTCAAGCTCCGTTGAGAAATCTTTTCGTGAAAGGTTGTCCTTTTTGTAATAACTTGTGGAGGTGGTTTGGATTTTTAGATCCATGAATCTGATAATATGGCTGCAGTGGCAGCAGGATATGCCATCTACAAGACACACTGAAGTCATTCAGCAAGGCTCCTTCGACAGCACCTTCCAAACCCAAGACCTCTTTCAGAAGGTCAAGGGCAGCAGAAAGACTGGAGCAACACAACCAATAAACTCGTCAAGTCACTCAGCACCCTGCCCTGGGACTGTATTCCCCCTTCCTTCACTGCCACTGGGTCAAAATCCTGGAACTCGCTCACAGAATTGTGGATGCCCCTACACTCCACATGGACTGCAGTGGTTCAAGAAAGCAGCTCACTACCACCTTCTCAACAGCATGTAGGGATGGACAATAATAAAGACTGTTAATGCATTTAAAAAAAATTGGGATTGAAATCAACAGAAACCTCTTTACTCAGAGGGACTGTGGGATGCACAGAATACAGAAATTGAAACAAATGGCACAGATACATGAGAGAGAATTGAATAGAATGCTGATTGGGCTGGACGAGGTGAGGCAATGCTCACTGGCACCCGATGCATTAAGTGTCCTGTCTCTGCATTTGTTGTACATTGAAAGTCATTCTCTGCTGAACTTGGGCAATGATCTACTTTGTCACTCCTTGCAAGGACTGTATGGCAAGAATATAATGTTACAGTGACGCACATGAGTCTCAACTATTATAGACTGGCCAGACCCTCTCAAAATATTTTAAGCCTAGACCCTAACGTTTTCTTATTTCGAAGACAGTGGATATTCCAGGTGTGATGCAGCTGGTCAAACCACTCAGCTTTAAGGAAACCAGAATTTATTTGACTACTACAGCTGAACAAAAGAAAACCGAATTTTGAATAATTTGACGATTTGAAAACTCAACCGACTTGATATAGCAACTTAACAAAGGAGTTGAGCCAATTAGGCCATAAGAACAGAAGACGTAGGAGCAGAAATTAGGCCATTCAGCCCATCGAGTCTGCCTTGCCATTCAATCATGGCTAATAAGTTTCTCAACCTCATTCTCTCGCTTTCTCCCATATCCCTTGATCCCCTTGATACTCAAGAACCTATCCATCTCAGTCTTAAATGTACTTGGTGACCTGGCCTCCACAGCCTTCTGTGGCAATGAATTCCACAGATTTACCATCCTCTGGCTGAAGATCTTTCTCCTTAGCTCCCTTCTAGAAGGTCTTCCCTTTCCTCTCAGGCTATGTCTTTGGGTCGTAGTCTTTCCTACCAATGGAAGCATCTTCCCAACAACCACTCTGTCCAGGCCATTCAGTATTCTGCAAGTTTCACTTACATTTCCCATCATCCTTCTAAACTCCATCGCATACAGATCCTGTCCTCAAATATCCCTCATATGTTGAGCTTTTCCTTCCTGGGACCATTCTCATGAACCTCTTCTGAATGCGCTCCACGGTCAGTACATCCTTCCTGAGATATGGAGCACACTATACTCCAAATGTAGACTGACCAGAGCCTTATTGAGCCTCAGAAGTACATCCCTGCTTTTATATTGAAGTCCTCTCAAAATATGTGCCATCATTGCATTTGCCTTCCTAACAACTGATTCAACCTGCAAGTTTACCTTGAGAGAATCCTGAACTAGAACTCTCAAGTCTCTTTGCACTTCAGATCTCTGAATTTTCTCCCTATTTAGAAAATAGTCCATACCTGTATTCTTGCTACCGAAGTGCATGACCTTACACTTTCCCACATTGCACTCCATCTACCACTTCTTTGCCCACTGTCCTAAACTGTCACATTCCTTATGTGGCCTCCTCACCTCCTCAATGCTGCCTGGTCCTTTACCTATCTTTGTATCATGTGCAAAGATAGCAAGAATGCCCTCAGTTCCTTCAACTTGAATCGTCAATTCCTGCAACATCGCATAAATACACCCCTTGGCTATGGATAAATTCAATCACAGGTTCATACAAGCAGGATAAAAAAACTTTCAAAGAGATTTCAGGGAGAAAACCAGTCAGGAATCATCTGCTGAAGCTTGGAACCTTTCTGGACTGCAGTGGCTTCTAACTGTTACAACTAAAAGAAACTAGAGAAAACCTGAATTGGGGGAACTGACCACCTTTGTTAATCTGGGCTCTGCCTTTACAACCTCTCTTGAAAAAAAAAGAAGAAAATAGCCTTGTTAAAGTGACAGCATTGTCCCACAACTGAAGTCTTGACTTTTAGCACAGAATCTTTTCAATTGACAGATACAGCTCAGGGGTTTTGAAGTTTGATTTATTCAATTAGAATGACATGCAGAAGGACTTCTTTGCCAGAAGTGAGGTAGCCCAGCCTTTTGCAAAGCAATAATTTGCATTCCTATGGCACCTCTTAAAGCTCAGGAACGTGATCAGATAGACACCATTCTAAGGAAGGAGACATTAGAATAAATGACCTACTGCTTAGTCAGAGGAGTAATTACTAAAGCAGGAGAGAGAGACTTAGAGTGGAAACTCTAATCTTGGTCATTGAATCCCTACATTGTGGAAACAAGCCATTTGGCCATCAAGTCCACACCAATCCTCCGAAGAGCATCACACCCAGACCTACCTCCCTATCCTACCCTTACCCTGTCACTCCACATTTCCCATGGCCAATCCACATAGCCTGCACATCCCTTAGACACTATGGGGCAAATTAGCATGACGAGTTCACCTAGCTTGCACATTCCCTAGACACTATGGTGCGATCTAGCATGGCCAATCCACCGAACCTGCACATCTTTGGACTGTGAAACGGAACTGGGGCACACAGACATGGAGAGAATGTGCAAACTCCACACAGTCACGAGAAGATGGAATTTCTGAATGGGGAGAAAATTCAGAAGTCTGAAGTGCAAAGGGACTTGGGAGTTCCAGTCCAGGATTCTCTCAAGGTAAACCTCTACGCTGAGTCAGTAGTTGGGAAAGCAAACAAAATGACGGTATGTATTTTAAGAGGACTTGAATATAAAAGCATGGATGTATTTCTGAGGCTATATAAAACACTGGTCAAATCACATTTAGAGTATTGTGTGCAGTTCTGGTGCTGTCGGGCAGCAGTGAGCTACAGTGCTGCCCAGGTAAGATGACTAAGGGCATAGTTACCAATGGGAAAGCAAAGGAATTCGGAGATGCATGAGGAATTGGAGGAATGCTGACTTTTTGGAGAATTAGAGGGCTTAAAGAGGTAAAAGGAAAAGGGAAGGAAAATGTTATGAAGGATTTAAACTGTTAAATTCAGAAGCTCAATGATTGTATCAGGATGAAGGCTGTTCCTTCATCAGTTCCACCTGACAAAGGAGCAGCACTCCGAAAGCTAGTGCTTCCAAATTAACCTGTTGGACTATAAACTGGTGTTGTGTGATTTTTAATTTTGTACGCCCCAGTCCAACACCGGCATCTCCAAATCAGGTATAAAAAAGACAGGTGATATAAATGCTGATGTCTTTCATCTTGCCAACACAAAAATATTCCCATAACAAGAGCCTTGAACAAAAGTGATTTGTCTTTCTGTGGAACCTCATTTAATGGAAATACCTTCAAGTATGTCACATCCATGAATGACTTTCAAATCTAGCCCTTGCTCTTATATGGAGGCATCGTGTTCTGGCAATCAGCAATAAGATTAATGACCGGTGATTCTATTTTTACTGATATTCTTCCAGGAAGAAAAACTGGCCAGGACATTTCATGTTGATTTCAAAATCTATCCAAATCACCAGAAGTCAACTTGTATCTTTTCTGAAGACTGGAACCATCGGCAATGCTGCACTCCCTGAGCGTTACTGGATTGTTCATCGATATTATGTAGTAACCAACCTTCCAATTTGCAGGTAAGATGTTACCAACTGGATTATGGACAGGTTTCTCTGTGGTTTGAGCAGAAGCTTATAGAGGGAAAGTGGTGAACAATCAGTCAATGGAGACATTGTAAATGACCAACTTTGTCTTATTCTTCCCTTCAGGGAAAATATGGACTTTAGACTGCTTTTTATTTTTAATCTCTTATATTTGATAACTTAACATCAAGTAGGCAACATACATCTTAGTGTTTTCAGTAATAAACTCTGAAGAAATTGAACATTTTGTGCTTAGATACTGCCTATATTAGATTAGATTAGATTCCCTATAGTGTGGAAACAGGCCCTTCAGCCCAACAAGTCCACACTGACCCTCTGAAGAACAACCCACGCAGACCTATTTCCCTACATTTACACCTGACTAATGCACCAAACACTACGGACAATTAAGTATGGCCAATTTACCTAAACCATTTCGGGATTATACATCAACCAGAAGCAGGTAACTTTGATAGGTTCATATTTGGAGTAGTATTGGCCTGTGTTATAATTCTATGCAAGGAATATGAAGTATAGAAGATGTTTGCATCAATTTTGTCCGACAACAATCCAGCCCCCTCTGCTCTCTTCTCTTGACTCAATACCTCCTTAAGCTTTACATGTTTGTGCAATCTTCCTTAACTAATGGCATCTAACTCAACTATTTCCTTTGGCAAAATGTTCAAATCTCTAACAGTACTCTGAATTAAAAACACTTTTCTTGACCTCTCCCTGCACCATATTAATATGAAATTGAAACTGCTATCCTCTCATCACTGTCTATCCAACATGAGGAAATGGGATTTCCCCCGCTATGCTTTACAAAAACTCATATTAAATAACCACTGAGATTTTAGGCTCTGGTGGGAATAGTTCTGTGTGGGACTGCACAGTGGATATTTGCACCACATGAAGTGATGAAAAACCTTTCGAATTCCATACGAAAGGAAGTGCTTAATACTTTCAGGAGGGTGACTTGGTCCATTGGAATTCCAAGAAAAAACAGGAAATGAAATTATCACTGGCATTCTATAAAAAGGCAGTTTTGATCATTAGAATCTAAAAAAAGGGATGTGGAATACTAAATAGTTGATGATTATGCTTGCAGGATATCTGTGTGAGAGCCTGATTGCGAAATTCTTGAATCATGAGCACACTGATAAAATGCTGCTTTCAATATTATCACACAAAAGTTTAATGTGCACATATCAAATTTCCTCCTCAGCAATTTGACAGAGACAGTAACTCCATTCATTGTAAATGGGCTGATGCTGCTGTAACAGTCATGGATTGACTCACATTTGTAATATTGCAAAATAACATCATTGGCAGCAATTCTCAGGCTGTGTTTACCCAGAGTCAACAAGCAAAGGATTATATTTAGCGATGGCCTCTGCCAGAAGCAAGGCATAATAAAACAATAATAGTGGAAGCGATCTATATACTTTGTACAGCGTTGACCTAACTGCAGGGAATATGCAGTGTGACTTTCAGTCAGATTAAAGCATTATAAGGTAGGGAGACACAGGAATCTAAAATGTCAAATTTCAATGAAATGTATGTTGAATAATGGATACCTGAAACTGAATTGCAAGCCTGTAATTTAATGGGGAAATCAAATATCATTGTGCATGTTTTTTTTAAGTGGGCATGAAGTTTATGCAGAATGAGAATATCCTCTGAACTCAAGATTAGATTACAATTTAAGAACGTGCAGCCTGAAATCCATTGACTTGTGCCTGCTATTTCATGACTCCCTCTTTCCCCATCAAATGCATCTTGTAATTCAGACATTGCACTTTGTGAAAAATGCCTGAAAATCACAGCTTGTTTACAAATCCAAAAAGAAGGCAAGCCATTTCTTGGTTTCAAAATGAATTGGCACCTGCCCTAACTGTAACAGTAATTTCCTACTAACTGATGTGCCTGGTGTAGACCATTGTATAGTCAGATTAATCAGGGTGATGGGCTGGCCAGCTCAGGGCTGGGTCATGCCTTCACATGGTCAGCAATCAAACTCCCAGTGCCACATATTCCTCCCCCTGTCAGAGTGATCTTTTGTTGTTAACTGAGGCCTCACAGGCTTCTTCAGTCAGTTCGCTGTCCTGAACACGTAACAAGTAAACTCAGAAGTCAACTCAAGCTTTCAAGAATTATGATCTTCATGGGATGGCTTATTTTAAACTGCAGATTACATTATCAGCAGAATTCTGCTTTGTGCATCAAATGATATTTAGATACAGAAATGTGCCCTTAAGCCCAATAGGTCTGTGGTAGCGTTTATGCACAAGGCAAGCTTCCACTCTGCTTGTCTTTATTTCACCCCATCAGCATATTATTTTGCCCCTTATATACTTCTCTAGCTTCCTCATTAAGGGACTTTGGTTTTTCTCTTTGACTACTTCTCATGGCAGTAGGTTCCACAGTCTAACCACTCCCTGGGTAAAGAAGGTGCTCCTGAATCCCCTACTGGATTTGTTGCTATACAAGACAATAGTTCAAAAGGAGTGAATTTTTTTTTACTGTTGTCTCACACATTCTGTGTTTTGTCCTGTGGTTTAATGCCACTCTGGGATTGGGTTTGCAATAGACTGGTTGAGGTGAAGTCAAAGTCAAGGACTGTCTTCAAGCTTAGAGTTCAATGTAGACTATTATATATTAATACTAAGCATTGCATTCATGGTATTCATAGGCTCACCAGGATCTGACTCATCATTACATGAGGTAAGGATTAATCTATCTTCTCAAATGATCATATCCATGTGCTGCTGTGAGTCTTCCAGTCTCAACTGTTGCAGTCCTGTTGTTTTCTTCCAACGAGTTCCAATTCAACTCTGCCCACATTGTGCTATTTATATCAAGTGATGTGCAGCTCTATGAAAACATTGCAAGGTTGCCCCAGGGTCATGAAGCTTTTACACAGAGGCATTGAGTTCTACAGTAGCTGCAGTTCCCTCAGGGCCTATCGATCTATATAAATATATATTTATTGCTATCACATAGTCAACCTTCTTGTTACCTTAGAGCCGTGTCAGTTTCGTAGTTATTTTGTGGTGGTATATTCTTAGTTCTGAAGAAGTGTCATACTGGACTTGAAGTGTTACCTCTGATTCTCCCCCCACAGATAGTACCAGATGTGCTGAGCTTCTCAAGCATTCTCTGTGTTTGTCTCAAAGACTTGGGAGGAGTGAACCCTCTCAAGCAACCCTTACCCAGTACCACGTAATGGCAAAAGGAGCAATTATCAGCAGGAGGCAGGAGTGGTCCCTTGGGAAAATGCCAGGTTTATGCGTTGCTATCTTATATTTATGACATGGTTAGGGCCCCTGACAAGTGGAAATACTTTGTCCACCATCACCCTCTCAAATGCCTTCATAATCTGAATGATCTTTAGCTGAACACCATCTCTTTTTGCAGAGTGTAGCACGCTTGTGCTCAGTGTTTTCTGATAGATATTAGGTCTGGTTTCATCCTGTGAAGTTATTTTCAGACTGTCTCCAGTGCTTCATCACACTTTTTGTCTGTAACATGGGTTCAGAACTGTGAGTAAACATCACCATAGGATACTTTCTAATGCACCTGATCTGGGATATGGAGTTCACAGGAAGAGGTGGGTTCAGTAGAAATTTCCAAAAGGGAAATGAATAAATAAATGAAGGAGAAAACATTCTGGGAAATGGATTCGAACTGGATTGATCTTCCAAAGAGCAGCAAGCTTGATGGGCCAAACAGGCTCCTATGTACTACATTAATCTGGGATTCCATGATATTCATTTCCTTGTGGTGCTTTTTGTTATTTTTCTGTTAGAAGTAAATAATTTACAACATATTTTGAAGCAATTCTATATGCACATAGGTTTTACCAAAGTACAAGGCACAGGTTGTGCGTTCTTTACTAAATCTTACTCCTATTCATTGGCAGAAGCTAACTATGGCTATAAATTGGGGGAAGGGAATGTGCAGTGGGACCTGGGTGTCCTTGTGCACCAGTCACTGAAGGTAGGTATGCAAGGGCTGCAGGTGGTAAAGAAGGCAAAAGGTATGTTGCCCTTCATTGTGAGATGTTTCGAGTACAAGAGCAGGGATGTGTGGTTCCAGTCATACAGGGCCTTGGTGAGGCCACACCTGGAATATTGTGTGCAGTTTTGGTCTCCTTCAGTGAGGAAGAATGGTCTTGTTCTCGAGGGAGTGCAGTGAAGGTTTCCCAGGCTGATTCCAGGGCTGGCTAGACTGACGTACGAGGAGGGACCCCTTGGTGCTGGACACACCCATGATCCTCCCTGCATCTACCCTGTCTGGTCCTGTTAGAATTCTGTAAGTCTCTATGAGATTCCCCCTCACTCGTCTGAACTCCTGTGAAAACAATCCTGACCCAGTCGATCTCTCCTCGTACGTCAGTGCTGCCAGCCCCGGAATCAGCCTGGGAAATCTTCACTGCACTCCCTCAAGAACAAGACCATTCTTCCACAGGGAAGGAGACCAAAGCTGCACACAATATTCCACTCTATCCTCTCCTCAGCAGGTGACCCTATTTCCTCAGCGCACTGAGGTCATGAGCTGTAAACAGAAACCCGGCTAACTCTTTCAGTGTAGCCACCAAGTTATGCACAGCAAGCTGCCAAAATAATGAGGTTGACTATTTTTGGTGATGCCGTTTGAGGGATAAATGTTGACCAGGTTGCCCTGGTGGACACCCACTACTGCACCAGGCTTTCGAAGTAGGATCTTTAATGTTCACTTGCCTGAGCAGACTGGGCCTGGGTACCATGCCTGATCCGATGGATGCCCACTGCCTCTGAAAGTGAAAAGGTCCCTCACTCCTGCATTGGGAGACGTTAGCCTAAACCCAGTGCACACACGGTTGCAGTGGGATGGGTGAAAGTATCTTAACTGAGCCACAGCTGAGAACACTGAAGGAGAACGGTGATGTGAAGAACTCTGCTGTCCTAGAACATTGCGGAGAGAAAGAGAGAGCTGGAACAGGGGGATGCAGAAAGCGACTCTCAATTTTCAGTACAAGTAAATCATTTCTACTGGAGCTTGCAGTTAAATTACTCCTTGGAACCAGAAGGACAGCGGCTAATTCAGGGCATTCGGGGACTTATAAGAGTTGAGCCTAATTCTGTCATGTTCTAATACATTACCTTCACATTTAGATTTATATTTTTTATACAAATTCCTTAATGGAATTCCTTCTTTTCTAGTATTACTGTCTCATATAAAAAAGAATAATCTCTCTCATATAAACAGAATAATTTCCTAATCTTACACTATTATGGAGAAAGTCATCCATTGAATAACCTAGATAGACTTAAATCCTTCTCTCAAACTATGCCTACATTCTATTCCACTACAGTGCACAGCTTGGTTTCTGAACAAAGTAAAATTCTCTCCATTCTCATTTTACCCACAAACAACCCCTTTGCACATGACAGAGGTCCTGTGTTGCTTGGTAGATGCATAGCATGACATATAGAATCTACAGCATTGAAAGAATCCATCCAGCCCAATTCTTTAACCTTGCTCCCTTTTAGTAAACTTTTCTGCTGAAGTTTCAGCACTTCCTCCCTCATGTAATTCTCTAGGTTTCCATTAAAGGCAATTTGGAGTCTTGCTGTTCCTCAGCACCCCATTCCCCGCACCCCCCACCCCCCACCCCCGTTTTCCTGAGAGAGGTTGGGATGGCACCATTAAAGATCATTAAATGGTGGAAACTTTGTGGCCGAGCCGAAGTCTGATCAATGTCCCTTATCATTTCCAGTGATAAAGTTAAAAATCACACAACACCAGGTTTATAGTCCAACAGGTTTAATTGGAAGCACACTAGGTTTCGGAGTGACGCTCCTTCGTCAGGTGATTGTCACCTGACAATCACCTGACGAAGGAGCGTCGCTCCGAAAGCTAGTGTGCTTCCAATTAAACCTGTTGGACTATAACCTGGTGTTGTGTGATTTTTAACTTTGTACACCCCAGTCCAACACCAGCATCTCCAAATCATTTCCAGTGAGGTAGCTATAGGTAGCTACTGTGAGGGAAAGCTTGGCTGTATCTTGCCTCTCAATCGCAGCCTGTAACGCACAAGCAAAGCACTCTAACCAGGTCCCAGTTGCAGTTTGTAAGGTTGCAGAGAGCAAGTGATAAGAAGTTGAGGAAAGCAGCACTTAAGTAGTTAAATAAGGACGGAGACCAGCACAGTACTCTTTTGTTCAATAGCAGCAGTTTCTAATTTATTTATTCATCACTTGGACAAACTGATTGATGCTTGTGTCTCTAGAATCAATCATATATTTATTTCTATTAATTAAATTTACAATGCACCATTAAATATCATTGAATTATAATGAAAGACATTTCAATTCACGGCAAAAGCTAATTGGTAATGTAATGTTGTGTATCCAAAATTATGAACAGAAGATTTACAAATAAATGAAACAACGCAGTACTTTAAAATGATTTTAAAACGTATATATTATATATAAGAACAGTTAGCTCTGCTTGAAGATCAGAGAGTAGGATATAAGGAAACAAGCAGCTGTGTACATGTCTGTGAATCGTGTAATAAATATGTCTCACTTAATCATCACGCAAATACCTTGATGCTATAGCAGCTCAATAATAGTGTTCAAGTGCTTTTCCCCTCTCTCACATTTGCCTGAAGGTGCTGAGTCTAGCCAGGCCTGATTGCAAGGGACAAAAAGAGAAATTCCTGACAAAACTCAGCAGATCTGGCAGTACCTGTGGGAAAAAAGCAGAGTTAACGTTTCCCAGATCTGTGAGTCTGCATCAGAACAGTTAGTCGCCAGAAAAAAGTGGCAGCTGTGGTGAAGATCAAGTTGGAGATGCGGCAGAAGGTGAGCTGATAGGTGGAGATGGAGCCCAGAAACAGGGAGAGATATGAAAGGAATATGAGACCTTGGATGGTGAGGAGGGTGGAAGTAGGCAGGCAAGAGCTACACCTTCTGCAGAGGAAGGTGCAACGGGGGATATGAGGAGCTGATGGGAATGGTCCTACGCACACCTTCCAAGTGAAGCAGCAACTTACTTGCACTTCATTCAATCTAGTCTACAATACTCGTTGCTCACAATACGGTCTCTTCCTCACTGGGGAGATGAAACTCAGCCTGGATGACTGCTTTGCAAAACACCTACATTCTGCCAATAAGATTGTCCCCGAACTTCCTGTTGCCTGCCACTTCAACACACCATTGTGTTCCCACGCCAACATTTCTGCAGTGTTCCAGCAAGCCTCAGTGCAAGATCAAAGAAGAACATCTAATTTTCCACTTGGGGATCCTGCAGTCTCTAGGATTCACCATTGAGTTCAATAACTTGTTTCCATCCTTAGATGCCTTTTACCCACCCTAGACCATGTCCCTTTATAACAATGGGCTGCTTTTAACACAGTCACCCATTCTCACATGCTACTTGGTTTCTGATCACATTATAGAGCTCTGAGGAAGGGTCACTGGACCTGAAACGTTATTTCTGATTTCTCTTCACAGATGCTGCTAGACCTGCTGAGCTTTTCCAGCAACTTCTGTTTTTGTTTCTGATTTACTGAATCGGCAGTTCGTTCTGATTTTACAGGATTATACGAATTGCTTTCACCACAGCTCGCCCATTTTCTTCTAATCTTAGCTATTATCACTTATTCTGTTTTTCTTCTGACTTGCCTCGTTATCCCCAATCTCCTTGCTTCCCTATCCCTTTCATATGTCTCACGCTCTGAGGTGTACCTCCCCTATCTGCTCAGCTCTCCCCTTACCCTTCCACCCCTTTCAACTTCGTCTTCAGCATAAATGCCACTTATCCCTCACTGCTATCAGTTCTGATGAAGAGTCACTGGACTCGAAATGTTAACTCCGCATTAAATCATAGAATCCCTACAGAGTGGGAAAAGGCCATTTGGCCCGACAGGTCCACACTGACCCTCTGAAAAGTAACCCACCCAGACCCATTCCCCTACTCTATTACGTGCCGTTTTCCCCTGACTAATACACATCCTTAAACACAATGGGGCAATTTAGCATGGCCAATTCAATTAACCTGCACATTTTTGGACAGTGGGAGGAAACCAGAGCACCCAGTGCACATTTCTTCCCACAGTTGCTGCCAGACCTGTCGAGTTTTGCTGGCAATTTCCAATTTTATTTCAAGTCTCCAGCATCTGCACCTCCTTGTTTAGTTTTACTGATTGTAAGGGAGCCAGCAGCCCATTGTGACCTCAACCTGGCACAGTGGCTCTGTAGTTAGCACTATTGCCTCACAGCAACAGGGACCTGGGTTTGATTCCAGTCTCGGGCGGTTGCCTGTGTGAAGTTTGCACGATCTCCCCGTGTCTGTGCGTGTTTCCTCTGGGTGCTCTAGTTTCCTCCAACGATGTGCAGATGACATGAATTGGCCATGCTAAATTGCCCATAGTGTGCAGGTTAGGTGCATTAGTCAGGGATAAATGTCGAGTAATAGGGGATTGGGTTTAGTTGGAATGCTCTTGGGAGGGTCGGTGTGGATTGGTTGGGCTGAAGGGCCTGTTTCCACACTGTAGGAAGTCTATGTAAAATCTACGTGCCATCCAGAACAGTGAGCACAGGATGGCTGTTTGCCTGTGCTGGGCATTGTAGCTTTGTCAATACTCTGTGCCCAAGTCCACCTGGGCAGCAGTATTGCTCCCTGCATTAGGAGCCTCTTTGAACCCAGTTAGTGTGGCTTACTTCCACCCACTGGGGCATCCAATTGGGAGCCATTGGGAGAGCTGCCAATCTCCATCATTCTAACCTGCACTGGGATGGATATCAGAATCAAACTCATGCTGCAAATCATTGAGGAATTTTCCCTCACCTCAGCTTATATCTTGCAAAGACACATTCAAGTTTTAATGCCGATCTCGGATAATTAAATTTCCACACTGGTTCCAGCCCTACCATTTAAATAAACACGAGTGATGTTCAGAGGAAACTATACTTCAAAGTGACAACATTCAGATGCATTCTGACTGTTTTCAATAAAGTGAACATGTTTTTCTTACAGGTTGCACGTTTGCTTAAAATCACAATGTTTTCCCATGTTGGCTGGAAATTTTAAGGAAATATTTTTCGGAACATGAAAATGTCAGACGTTGTTGTACAACTCGGAGTATTTGTAAAGGATATGTTCACGGCATGTTAACAGATTGTTTTTAGAGTCTGAACCTATGCGTGAGGGCCAATCTGCCCATCATAATGGTGCTGGCTCTTAGACAGAGCTGTGCAATTAATCCCATTCCCCCAGCTTTTTTTCATACAACCAACCCCACTGCCCAAGCAAATGTTCTCCTGTCTCCTAACACTCTTGTGAGGATCCCTGAGACACTGTGCAATGACAAAAGTGATTTACAATATAAGTGACTATTGAAAGAGGAAGAATAAATAAAATTGAGGCAAATGAATGGAAGAGCTCCACTTGACAAGCTAGCACACAAAGATGGACTGAATGGCTTCATCCTGTGGAAAGATTCTGAATAGTAAGCAGCAGATACATCTGCAAGAATCCAGAACTGGCTGCCACACTTAGAATTATGACAAACTTGTGCCAATAATTTGATCGTCCAATTGTGCGAGTTTCTTATTCATGTCAGCACTGAACTAAAATACAGAAACAGGACCTTAATCTTCATCTATTCAGTGTCGTGTAAGGTTGCAGATCACAAGGGACTTAAGATTCCTGTGAACCTGGGGGTGATTTCTATGGGACGCTGACCCTACATTGCAGTAACATGTGCCAAAACCAGGCCTTCACAGGAGCTTCTCCTGCAACTCACAGCAAGGGGTGGGGGTGGGAGGAGGGATGGGGGTGGGGGATGGTGGGGTGGTGGGGTGGTGCAGTATGGAAGTTTTAAAGAAAATTCTCTGAACAACATGAACATCATGAACATCATGTCACTAGTGGCCTTAAGATTGAGGCATATGACAAGCTAAGACTGAAATAAGACCTGCACTGAGGTGTAAGATGGAAAATTACAGATCAATTAGCCTAACTTTAGTCGTGGGTAAGATCCTGGAATCCAATGTCAAGGATGAGACTGCTGAATACTTGGAAGTGTTTGGTAAAATAGGGCAAAGTCAGCATGGTTTTATCAAGGGAAGGTCACACCTGACAAATCTGCTAGAATTCTTTGAGGAAGTAAATGAGCAGGTTAGTCAATAGATGTTATCTACCTGGACTTCAAGAAACCCCTTTAGAAGGTACCGCACAGGAGGCTACTGAGTAAGATAAGGACCCATGGTGTTAGAGGTAAGGTGCCAAGAAGATTGGTACAAAGTAGAGAGTGGGGATAAAACGGTCCTTCACAGGATGGCAGCCGGTGACAAGTGATGTTCCACAAGGCTCAGTGTTGGACCACAACTTTTCACATTGTACATTAATGATCTAGATGAAGGAACTGAGGGCAGTCTGGCTAAGTTTGCAGACAATACAAAGATAGGTAGAAGGTCAGGTAGCATTGAGGAGGCGGGGAGGCGACAGAAGGATTTGGACAGGTTGGGAGAGTGGGCAAAGGAGTGACAGATGGAGTACGATGTGGGAAAGCGTGAGGTCATGCAGTTTGGTAGGAATAATAGAGGAATGGACTATTTTCTAAATGGGGAGAAAATTCAGAAGTCTGAAGCACAAAGAGACTTGGGGGTTCTAGTCCAGGATTCTCTCAAAGTAAACTTGCAAGTTGAGTCCAACATCTCCTTACAGTTAATGCACTCCAATCCAGGCAACAGCCTGGTAAACCTCGTTTGCACCCTCTCCAAAGCCTCCACATCCTTCCAATAGTATGATGTCTGCAGCATGCCTTGCCAATTCTTATACTCAATGCCCTGCCCAATGAAGGCAAGCATGTAGCATGCCTTCTTTACCAACTTATCTACTTGTGCTGCCACTTTCAGGGAGCTACGGATTTTCACCCAAAGAACCCTCTGTCGATCATAGATGCAGAAAAATGTTGATTGTAATGTCAGACCATCTATTTATTTAATTTAGTTTATTACTTTCATATGGATGTAAGTTTGTTTGATGAACTGGAAGATTTGTTTTCAGATGTTTCATCACCATACGTTTTTAAATACTTTGCAAGAACAGTAACAAACTCTACATTGGACAAACAGGCAGACAACTAGCCACTAGGATGCATGACCATCAACTCCCCACAAAAAGACATGACCCTCTCTCACTAGTATCCTTACATACAGATGAGGAAGGACACCACTTTGACTGAGACAACACATCCATCCTAGGTCAAGCCAAACAGAGACACACACGAGAATTCCCAGAAACATGGCATTCCAACCAGAACTCAGTCAAAAAACACATTGACTTGGATCCCATTGACCACTCCTTGAGGAAAAGAATGGGTAATTACATCACCACAGGAAATGATGTCACCAACCCAAAGAAACTTAACCCATAAATAAAAAATGGGCCATACCACCAGTGCTTCACCGGAGGCTCACTGATGATATTACCTAGTATGGTGATGAAATGTCTGAAAACCAACCTTCTAGCTCAGTGAGCAAACCTACATCCAGGACCTCAACCTGAGCTACAAATCTTCTCAAAACTAGCTAACTGTCAGCTGTACTGAAGTACAGTAGAAGTGTTGCCTTATGTGCTTCATTGATCCAGAATCAGTAAAGACATTGATTACTGAATCAATGTGCCCACTGTCCAGGGACTTGGATCTAGTATAATCTCCAATTTAATTGAAAAATGTATTTAAAAGATCTTCCATTGGTATGTAATTGCAATTTGATTTCATCAACAAGAAGCTCGGTGGATTGTGTGAAGTCATCAGCATCTATCCTTTAGTAAAACACAGAACAAAGAAGGTTTAGCTAAAAATCTCACAATACCGGTTTATAGTCCAACAGGTTTATTTGGAACCATGTGGTCCTGCTCCACAGCAACCTGATGAAGGAGTAACGCTCTGAAAACTAGTGCCTCCAAATAAGCCTGTTGGACGAGCCATTTGGATGCAGAACTGGCTCAATGGTAGAAGACAGAGGTTGGTGGTGAAGGGTTGTTTTTCAGACTGGAGGCCTGTGATCAGTGGAGTGCCACAAGGATCGGAGCTGGGTCCTCTACTTTTCGTCATTTATATAAATGATTTGGATGTGAGCTTAAGAGGTATAGTTAATAAGTTTGCAGATGACATCAAATTCGGAGGTGTAGTGGACAGTGAAGAAGGTTACCTCAGATTACAACGGGATCTTGATCAGATGGGCCAATGTGCTGAGAACTGGCAGATGGAGTTTAATTCTGATAAATGCAAGGTGCTGCATTTTGGGAAAGCAAACCTTAGTAGGACTTATACACTTAATAGTAAGGTCCTAGGGAGCATTGCTGAATAAAGAGACCTCGGAGTGCGGTTTCATAGCTCCTTGAAAGTGGAGTTGCAGGTAGATAGGAAGAAGGCATTTGGTATGCTTTCTTTTATTGGTTAGAGTATTGAGTACAGGAGTTGGGAGGTCATGTTGCGGCTGTGGAGGACTTTGGAATATTGTTGTGCAATTCTGGTCTCCTTCCTATCGGAAAGATGTTGTTAAACTTGAAAGGGTTCAGAAAAAACTTACAAGGATGTTGCCAGGGTTGGAGGATTTGAGCTATAGGGAGAAGTGGAACAGGGAGGGGATGTTTTTCCTGGAGCATCAAAGTGGTGACCTTATAGATGTTTACAAAATTATGAGTGGCATGAGTGGATAAATAGACAAAGTCTTTTCCCTGGGGTGGGAGCCTCCAGAACTTGAGACAATAGGTTTAGGGTGAGAGGTGAAAGATATAGAAGAGACCTAAGGGACAACTTTTTCACGCAGAGGATGGTGCGTGTAAGGAATGAGCTGCCAGAGGAAGTGGTGGAGGCTGGTACAATTGCAACATTTAAGAGGCATCTGGATGGGTATATGAATAGGAAAGGTTTGGAGGGATATGGGCAGGGTGCTGGCGGGTGGGACTAGATTGGGTTGGGATATCCCTTCGTCATGGACGGGTTGGACCGAAGGGTCTGTTTCTGTGCTGTGCATTTCTATGACTCTATGTCTATGATCTGGTATTGTGTGATTTTAACCTTTGTCCGCCCCAATCCAACACCGACTCCTGACATCATAACAAACATGGTGGCTCAGTAGTTAGCACTGCTGCCTCACAGTACCAGGGGCCTGGTTCAATTCCAGGTGACTGTCTGCGTTGAGTTTGTGTGGTTTCCCCCCATGTCTGGTGTTCTAGCTTCCTCTATGGTCCAAATATGTGCAGGTTATGTGGATTGGCCATGCTAAACTGTTTGCAGTGTCCAGGGATGTGTAGGCTAGGTGTATTAGCCATAGAAAATGTGGGGTTACATGGATAGAGTGAGGGTCTTGGTCTATAAATGGGATGCTGTTCAGAAGGTTGGTGTGGGCTGAATGGTCTCTTTCCACATTCCAGGGATTCTATAACTCTACGAAATAAGTGTTCTGAAGAAGGGTCACTGAACCCGAAACATTAACTCTGCTTTGTCCGCACAGATGCTGCCAGATCTGCTGAGTTTCTCCAGCAATTTCTGTTTCTGCTTTAAAACAAGAGTGTTTTGTTTTTCCTTTGAAAAAAAAATCATTCCTGCAGACACGGTGATGTTTTATATGTTTGAATGTGTTTCTCCAAGATTAAGAGATTCTAATTTTGGATTATAACTTGAACATTAACCAGCTTTGACTTTTGTTTTAAGCATAAGTTTTGTATTATAATGGTTTTGTGTTTATTGAAGAAACCTGGTGAAAGGCCCATTTATTTTGGATATCAGTTCAAAAGGAAACAATTGACTTCTTGGTGATTGCATTTAAACACTGCTACAAATGTGAAACTTTTAGAATAGTGGGGCTTGATTATCAGTGCATTACTCCTATCACCGCTGTAGCACTCGCAATATACCAACACACATCTACCTCAAATAATACAATTCTATCGGCAATCACAGACATCACACCACAGATACAAAATATATTCTCCCCCTCATTCTGCCAAGCCATTGTTAACTTGATCTCTAACTGGTATTTAGATCTTCTCAGTTAATGTTTTAAGGGTATTTGGTTTGCAATTGACTGTACATTTCAGTCAAAAACTGTAAAACTAAGTCTGCAGGTTGGACGTATGCTTCTGATTATCCAAACTACTTATGAAAATCATTGGGTAATCGTGTTTGGTAACAAATACGGTTTATTAAATAGAGATTTCAGATATCAAAGTGTACTGTACCAAAGAGTTGGCACATCTGTGCATGTGAACAAAAGTGTATTTTTGTATTAAAATAAAGGAAATTTGTGTTCATTGTCAAAGGAAATCACACCACAGACCAAAATTCCTGCAGCCAAGCTGTTGTAACTGTATAAGGATTGGTTCTAAGACCATTTGGCCCATTCAGTTTGCTCTCCCATTCAATTAGATCATGGCTGATCTGAAAACCTTCAAATGTGGCCATGTCACACCATGGGCTCTGTTGCTGCTGGCACACTGCAGAAAATCATCGCCTCAAACAGGTTACCGGGGACAGGATCTCCTGAGATTATACGTAACCTCCCAAAAGGCTGAGGTCAAAATATCAGTAATTACATAGATGATGTGCTTACCAGAGCTGAATAGCTGAAGAGCTGTGCACAGGAAGAGGAGGGTGATGTAGTTGTGGTGATTTGAGCTGTGTGTGAGTGTGATAGAGGGGAGGCTGGGTGATGTACATGTGGTGTAATGAGCAATATGTGAATGTGATAGAGGGGCAGGTGGGCAATGGAGATGTGATGTATTGAGCTGTGTGTGAGGGTGATGGAGAGGAGGGCGTTTGATGGAGATGTGGTGTATTGAGCTGTGTGTGAGGGTGATGGAGGGGCGGATGGGTGATGGAGATGTGATGTATTGAGCTGTGTGTGAGGGTGATGGAGAGGAGGGTGTGTGATGGAGATGTGGTGTATTGAGCAGTGTGTGAGGGTGATGGAAGGGAGAGTATGTGATGGCGATTTGGTGTATTGAGCAATGTGTGTGAGGGTGAAGGCGAGGAAGGTGGGTGATGGAGAAGTGGTGTATTGAGCAGTGCATGAGGGTGATGGAGGGGAGGGTGTGTGATGGAGATGTGATGTATTGCGCAGTGTGTGAGGGTGATGGAGGGGAAGGTGAGTGATAGAGACATGGTATATTGAGCAGTATGTGAGGGTGATGGAGGGGAGAGTATGTGATGGCGATTTGGTGTATTGAGCAATATGTGTGAGGGTGAAGGTGGGGAAGGTGGGTGATGGAGACGTGGTGTATTGAGCAGTGTGTGTGAGTGCGATGGAAGGGTGGTTGTGTGATGGAGATGTGGTGTTTTGATCAGTGTGTGAGGGTGATGGAGGGGAGGGTGGGTGATGGAGATGTGTTGTATTGATCAGTGTGTGAGGGTGATGGAGAGGAGGGCGTTTGATGGAGATGTGGTGTATTGAGCTTTGTCTGAGGGTGATGGAGGGGCGGATGGGTGATGGAGATGTGATGTATTGAGCAGTGTGTGAGAGTGATGGAGGGGAGAGTATGTGATGGTGATTTGGTGCATTGAGCAATGTGTGTGAGGGTGAAGGCGGGGAAGGTGTGTGATGGAGAAGTGGTGTATTAAGCAGTGCGCAAGGGTGATGGAGGGGAAGGTGTGTGATGGGGATGTGGTGTATTGAGCAGTGTGTGAGGGTGATAGAGGGGTGGCTGGGTGATGGAGATGTGATGTATTGAGCAGTGTGTGTGAGGGTCGTGGAGGGGAGGGTGTGTGATGCAGATGTGGTGTATTGAGCAGTGTGTGAGAGTGAGCGAGGGGCGGGTGTGTGATGCAGACGTGGTGTATTGAGCAGTGTGTGAAGGTGATGGAGAGGAGGGTGTCAGATGGAGATGTCGTGTATGGAGCAGTGTGTGAGGGTGATGGAGGGGTGGGTGTGTGATGGAGATGTGGTGTATTGAGCAGTGTGTGAGGGTGATGGAGGAGGGAGTCTGTGATGGGGATTTGGTGTATCAAGCAATGTGTGAGGGTGATGGAGGGGAGCATGTGTGATGGGGATGTGGTGTATTGAGCAGTGTATGAGGGTGATGGAGGGGAGCATGTTTGATGGAGGTGTGATGTATTGAGCAGTGTGTGAGGATGATGGAGAGGCGGGTGGGTGATGAAGATGTGTGTATTGAGCAGTGTGTATGGGTGATGGAGAGGAGGATGTTTGATGGAAATGTGGCGTATTGAGCAGTGCGTATGGGTGATGGAGGCAAGAGTATGTGATGGGGATTTGGTGTATTGAGCAATATGCGTGAGGGTGATGGAGGGGAGCGTGTGTGATGGAGAATTGTTGTATTGATCAGTGTGTGAGGTGATAGAGGGGAGGGCTTTTGATGGAGAATTGTTGTATTGATCAGTGTGTGAGATTGATGGAGGGGAGGGCGTGTGATGGAGATGTGGTGTATTGAGCAATGTGTGAGGGTAATGGAGGGGAGCATGTGTGATGGAAATGTGATGTATTGAGCAGTGTGTGAGGTGATGGAGGGTGGGCGTTTGATGGAGATGTGGTGTATTGAGCAGTGTGTGAGGGTGATGGAGAGGAGGGTGTTAGATGAAGATGTGGTGTATTGAGCATTGCATGAGGGTGATTAAGGGGCGGGTGTGTGATGGAGATGTGGTGTATTGAGTAGTGTGTGAGGGTGATAGAGGGGTGGCTGGGTGATGGAGATGTGATGTATTGAGCAGTGTGTGTGAGGGTGGTGGGGGGGAGGGTGGATTATGGAAATGTGGTGTATTGAGCAGTGTGTGAGGGTGATGGAAAGGACGGTGTTAGATGGAGATGTGGTGTATTGAGCATTGTGTGAGGGTGATGGAGGGGCGGGTGGGTGATGCAGATGTGGTGTATTGAGCAGTGTGTGAGGGTGTTGGAGGAGGGAGTATGTGTTGGGGATTTGATGTATCAAGAAATGTGTGAGGGTGATGGAGGGGAGTGTGTGATGGAAATATGGTGTATTGAACAGTGTGTGAGGGTGATGGAGAGGAGGGTGTCAGATGGAGATGTCGTGTATGGAGCAGTGTGTGAGGGTGATGGAGGGGCGGGTGGATGATGGAGATGTGTGTATTGAGCAGTGTGTGAGGGTGATGGAGAGGCGGGTGGGTGATGGAGATGTGATGTATTGAGCAGTGCGTGTGGGTGATGGAGGCGAGAGTATGTGATGGGGATTTGGTGTATTGAGCAATGTGCATGAGGGTGATGGAGGGGAGTGCGTGTGATGGAGAAGTGTTGTATTGATCAGTATGTGAGGGTGATGGAGGGGAGGGCATTTGATGGAGATGTGGTGTATTGAGCAGTGTGTGAGGGTGATGGAGGGGAGGGTGTGTGATGGAGATGTGGTGTATTGAGCAGTGCGTGATGTGATGGAGGGGAGGGTGTTTGATGGAGATGTGATGTATTGAGCCATGTGTGTATGGTGGTGGAGGGGAGAGTGGATGATGGAGATGTGGTGTATTGAGCAGTGTGTGAGAGTGATGGATGGGAGGGCGTTTGATGGAGATGCGGTGTATTGAGCAGTGTGTGAGGGTGATGGAGGGGATGGTGTTAGATGGAGATGTGGTATATTGAGCATTGTATGAGGGTGATGAAGGGGCGGGTGTGTGATGGAGATGTGATGTATTGAGCAGTGTGTGAGTGTGATGGAGGGATGGGTGTGTGATGGAAATGTGGTGTATTGAGCAGTGTGTGAGGGCGTTGGAGGGGTGGGTGCGTGTTGGCAATGTGGTGTATTGAGCAGTGTGTGAGGGTGATGGAGGGGAGGGTGTGTGATGGAGATGTGGTGTATTGAGCAATGTGTGAGGGTGATGGAGGGGAGGGTGTGTGATGTAGATTTGGTGTATTGAGCAATGTGTGTGAGAGGGTGATGGAGAGGAGAGCATGTGATGGGGATTTGGTGTAATGAGCAGTGTGTGTATGGTGATGGAGGGGAGTGTGTGTGATGGAGGTGTGGTGCATTGAGCAGTGTGTAAGGGTGAGGGAGGGGAGGGCGTTTGATGGAGATGTGGTGTATTCAGCAGTGTGTGAGGGTGATGGACGGGTGGCTGGGTGATGGCGATGTGGTGTATTGAGCAGTGTGTGAGGGTGATGGAGGGGAGGGCGGCGATGTGGTGTATTCAGCAGTATGTGAGGGTGATAGAGGGGATGGTGTGTGAGAGATGTGGTGTATTGAGCAATGTGTGTGCAGGTGATGGGCATGCCCACATCTCAGTGGAAGATGTTGCTTTTCCCTGGGGAAGCTGATGTTCCTCCTCATCTCCACCTGGTGAATAACTTTCTCCATGACAGTGTTGCTGAATCTGAGAAACCTCTCCCTGCGATTTGAGTCTTATTCAGCTGAAAGATCCGGATCCTTTCGGTAGTCTGTTTTAAAGGAGGGAAGGCTACTTTTGTTAAGTGTAACCAGCCCAAAGCCTTTCTGATGAAGGGTCACTGAATGCAAAACTAACTTTCCAATGGATGTGGGAAAGAGAAAAGTGCTCATTTGACATTGGTGTAACTGTTGACTGGGCTTTCTCCCCACAGATGCTGATTTTCGCCAGCAATTTCTGTTTTCATTTCAAAACTGTTCAGCCTCCTTTGAGGATGACAACAGTCAGGGATCCACTAGGCCCTATGCTGCTCCCTCATTCATGAGGTGAAAACACGAAACTTTAGGGCCAATGCTTAAAAGTGAGAATCAACACATTTCATTCACTTCGAATGAATTTCCATCCCAGAGTGTTCATAGAACTGTTTTGTTCTGACAGGCAATCCAGCAATTGGTCTTTCTTTTGTGTATTAATTGCTGATATTCATTACTTTCCCACCTTACCTACGATATAAGGTACACTGTCGCTGATATTTAGGGGAAGAGCTTCCCATGATCTACTCTGTTGACACCTCTCATAATTTTGTATACCTCAATCAAATGCCCACTCAGTGCTCCAAGGAATGCAACTCCAGCCTATCTAGTCTCTTGCTCGAACCCAGACAATATTCTGGTGAATGTCTTCCTCACCCTCTCCAGTGCAATCAGATCCTTCTGGATCAAGGAATATGCCCATTATAATGTCATCGAGAAGTACAGCATGGAAATAGACCCTTTGGTCCAACTTAACCAATCAGATATCCTAAATTAATCTCATCCCATTTGACAGCACTTGGCCCATATCCTTCCTACTTATATTCCCATCCAGATGCCTTTAATTGTTGTAATTGTACCACCACTTCCTCTGGCAGCTTGTTCCATACACTTACCACCCACTGTGTGAAAAAGGTGCCCCTAAACCTATGCCCTCTAGTTTTGGACTCCCCTGCCTCAAGGAAAAGACCTTGTCTCTTTATCCTAACCATGCCCCTCATGATATTATAAACCTCTATAAGATCACCCCTCAGCCTCCGACGCTCCAGGGAAAACAGCCCCAGCCTATTCAACCTCTCCCTATCGCTCAAATCCTCCAACCCTGGCAACATCTTTGTAAATCTTTTCTGAACCCTTTCAAATTTCACAACATCATTCTGATAGGAAGGAGACTAGAATCAAGGTTCCTTCTTTTCCATGTTTTTCAAAGTTTTGAAAACAGAAATGGATACTAATTTCAAAACTATACAGAAAATATATAATAGCTGATGGTGAGCTTTAGGCACGAGATTGTAAATACTGTGTCACCCTAACTTCCATACAGCTGATATATTTGTAAGAGTGTCCCCACCATTGGGACTTAGTGTAGCCTTTATGTCTAAAAGGCACACCTTAAACTACCATTGTGATCATCTCTTCCCTGCTCCCCCATATTCTGTAACTTCCTGTTAAATACATCTCTTCTAGTTCTTCAAGCACTCTTTGAGAGAGTGAGCTCCAATCTATTATTCTTATTTACTGCATATCTTCCCCTAGGCATTTTGGTGGCGTCTACCAAATACTATTCATTTAATTCAGCCTGTTATGTATTGGCTTTGCTTTTAATAAATCCTTTCATGTGAATACAAAGTCCAATTTTGTATTATACATGTTACATCTATAGTGTCACCTCACTAAATCTCAGGTGCCATCTTGTCAACTTAACAAGGGTGAGGGAAGTGATTGTTCGGTCACTTTAACTGTTTACTTTATTTTATTATATCTCACAACAAGGTGGGCGCCACGGTGCCACAGTGGTTAGCACTGCTGCCTCACGGCGCCAGAGACCTGCGTTCAATTCCTGCCACATTCTCCCTGTGTCTGTGTGGGTTTCCTCCAGGTGCTCGGGTTTCCTCCGGGTGCTCCGGTTTCCTCCCACAGTCCAAAAATATGCAGGTTAGGGTGAATTGGCCATGCTAAATTGCCCATAGTGTTAGGTGAAGAGGGGAATGGGTCTGGGTGGGTTGCGCTTTAGTGGGTTGGTGTGGACTTGTTGGGCTGAAGGGCCTGTTTCCACACTGTAAGTAATCTAATCTAATCACTCTGTGTGAAGACCTTACCAATGGTTGCTATGTCACCACACAAACAGCTTGGGCCAAAATACTGGACCTTCGACCATATTTCGCACATTTGCAAACCTTTTTCAAAAATATGCCCATTCTAAGAAATGATATTTTCTGTCACCAATCCATGGATTGTGAAGCCACTTCTCGAGACAGAAAGAAATACATACACGAGAACCTCGATCAATGAGGACACCAAATGATACTGACTGCAGCAGGTTCTCTTTGCCCGTGCCCTTTTCTGTGAAAGTGTAAGTTGTCTGTTAGAGCTGGATGATAGAACTTGCAGTGTTTGGACTGGCTCCAAGTCTGCAACACCGATATCCTGGTTGGAATGATGGAGCTACAATGAGACTGGAATGAGCTTGTGAGAGCGACATCCTCTTTTGTTGCCTGCAGGAATCTGCAGGAAGTCAGAGTCAGTGCCGCTACTGAAAATAGCATGTTGGTAAGGCTCAGAAACTGCCTGCTGGCCCTTCATAGTTTCCATGACAAGCTTTAACTGCTGTGCATCTAGTTGTCAGGAACTCAGCAATGCTCGGGTCAGAGATCATTCTTTCTTCCTTTCTGACCAGTTTTTGGGTTCTGATTTGTGCGGGACCACCTGGATGAGTGCTTCTGCAGACGGAATTGGCAACCAGATGTATGCCAAAAGGTTTGTGTTTGTGAGTTTTGTCAATACTTCCCAATACGTCTGTGGTTGCTTTTTTTTTAAGGATATGCTGGGGCAGTATATTGGCACCTGCCCCGTGTCAATCTGGGCAATAGTCACCAGTTTTCAGAGGACAGAGACATTGAATTTTTTTTTCAAACACTTGATTAGATTCCCTACAGTGGGGGGAACAGGCCATTTGGCCCAACAAGTCCACACTGACCCTCTGAAGAGTAACCCTGACCCATTCCCCTATCTTATTACTCTACATTTACTAATGCACCTAACCTACACATCCTTGAACACTATGGGGCAATTTATCATGGCCAATTCACCTAACCTGCACATCTTTGAATTGTAGGAGGAAACCGAAGCACCCAGAGGAAGCCCATACAGACACGGGGAGAATATGCAAACTCCACCCAGATAGTCACCCGAAGCTGGAATTGTATCCGGGCCCCTGGCGCTGTGAGATAGCAGCGCTAACCACTGAGTAACCGTGCCACCCCATTTTGGATGATGTGATTACACTGATTTGTCCACATGTGAAACCAGTCCACCACTCTTGGTCTCATCATACACATTGTTAGATTCTAGTTTGTTGATGACTTCAGGTATATGCCAATGGCAGGATACCAGCTGGTCTTGATGGTACCTTAAAGATGTACCATATGTTTGGGTTAGACCACAGCTCCCCATGGCTGCATCAGCCTTTGCTCTGGTGCATTGCCTCTATTCTGCGACACACCTTTCAATCTTGACTGAAAGCCTTTTGAATGCAGAAGGCCATATCATCCGTAGATCTTGCTATGTTTGGGTGATCTGGTGACAGTATAAGAACTTGTAAGCATTGTCATCCTGCAAGGATCAAATCATATGTACATTCATCCTTCAGAAGCTCCTCTCTGCTACAAGGTTTTGGTTTGTCTAGAAATGTTTTCTTTCTGGGGGTGGATACAGTCACAAGCTCAATAATTCTGTTTGCTAACTACCCATTTGAAAAATCATGGAATGAATCTTTTTCTCTGAAGAAGTATTCTCTGGATTCTGTTGAAAAGATGTGAATTCTAGTCAATTACTATGCAAATTTAATCTCAATTTGAATTGATATGGTCTACACCATTTGGTGTCTTTTAACTCAACTCAATTCTGACATGTGAAGCCAGTGAAGGTCTTTATTCCCAATATTTGATCAAATCCTAATGGCGCTTTTTCTTCACTGGACAAATCTGAATCCAGAAGTCATATTCTTTATCATTGTTTAAACTTTGTAAGTTCTGTTAGGAGGTTTGCTGTGTCTCAATTTAAGTCTTGTGGACTTTTTGACAATATACCTTTGGCTGTCCCTTGCTTGCTTGCACGTAGCTGATCATTTGACTATCTTAAGCTAGTTAAACTAGACTCTTGATATGGAATTACCTGCTTCTCACTGAACTGTTTTTTCCATAACCTCCAAAAGACATTGAGGGTTGTCACATGTACTTTAGCATGAGTTAAACTGTTGACTATGTCCTTCAACTATAAATAAACTGGCTTTCTGACTGTTCAAACATGTAAGGTTTCATTAGTACATTGTTTTCACTGCTGTGCGTCATCATATTAATGATAACGAATTAATAATCAGTTATCAGTGATTGACTAACTGAGCAGGTTAGTTTATTTAAAACAATAAAACACGCAATAAGTTATGAAGCAGTAAAGTAACTGATTTCGCTGCATGCAACTTACAAAACCATAATAGCATAATGGCACATAGAGTCACAAAGTTGTATACACACAGTGGTTTGTGTCCTTTAAGGTGAAAGTTCTTGAAGGTGAGTGCAAAACCATCATTCATTGAATACTTCACTGAAGGGATTAGTGTCATGCCTAAGCAGTTATTGATTATAAGTATGTAAGTCAGCTCGCTGAGCTGGTAGGTTTGTTTTCTGATGTTTTGTCATCATGACTAGGTAATATCATCAGTGAGCGCTGGTGGTATGTCCTGCCTCTCTATTTATAGGTCTTGGTTTCTTAAAGTGGGTGATGTCATTTCCGGTTCTTGTTTTCAAGGGAAGGTAGATAGGATCTAAATTGATGTGTTTATTGATGGCATTCTGGTAAGAATGCCATGCATCTAAGATTTCTTGTGTGTGTCTTTATTTTGTCTGTCCTAGGATGTGTGTGGTGTCCCAGTCAAAGTGGTGTCCTTCTTTGGCTGCATGTATAGAACCTAGTGATA
The DNA here is from genome assembly GCF_047496795.1 of Chiloscyllium punctatum. Classification (NCBI taxonomy): domain Eukaryota; kingdom Metazoa; phylum Chordata; class Chondrichthyes; order Orectolobiformes; family Hemiscylliidae; genus Chiloscyllium; species Chiloscyllium punctatum. Next base: position 80,332,001 of record NC_092758.1, read on the forward strand.
GTGGATCATGTCTTTTGGTGACCAGTTGGTGTTCATGTATCCTGGTGGCAAGTTTCCTGCTTGTTTGTCCGCTGTAGTGTTTTTTACAGGTCTTGTATAGTATCTTGTAAATGATGTCAGTTTTGCTGGTATATCTATTGGATCCTTTAGAATCATTTAAATTTAGATCACTGTTTAAGTGTGTCAGTAGTTTTGTGGGCGACTATGCTGCCAAGGGGTCTGAGTAGTCTAGAAGTCTTTGGGTCCGCTACATGTCATCACAAAACAGAACAAATTAGAGAAACATACGACACCATCAACAATATCCTGACAGGCATAAAATTCACAACAGAGGAGGAGAACGACAGCGGACTCCCATTCCTAAACGTGACAGTTAAGCGTACAGCTAACAGAGAGCTTCAAACCAGTGTCTACAGAAAATCAACAAACACAGACCAAATACTTAACTTCAGAAGCAATCATCCCAACACCCACAAATGATGCTGCATCAAGACATTATTTCAAAGAGCTACGTCACACTGCAGCACCCAAGAATTACAAAAAGTAGAATAAAGTTATCTATACAACGTTTTCAAGAAAAATGGGTACCCAATAAACACAATCTGCCGATTCCTCAGAAACAAACCCAAACAAACAGACACAATGCAGCCAAAAACTATAGCCACATTACCTTACATCTCAGAAATGACTTCCAGACTACTAAGACCCCTTGGCATCATGGTAGCCCACAAACCTACCAACACACTTAAATGGCGACTGATGAACCTAAAGGATCCATTAGATACGACCAGCAAAACTAACATCATTTACAAAATACTATGCAAGAACTGTAAAAAAACACTACTTTGGACAAACAAGCAGGAAACTTGGCACCAGGATGTATGAACACCAACTAGCCGCCAAAAGACATGACCCACTATCACTAGTTTCCATACAATCAGATAAAGAAGGACACCACTTTCATTGGGCCAACACACACATTTAAGGACAGGCGAACCAAATACACGGACAAGAATTCTTCACGGCATGGTATTCTAACCAGAACTCCATTAATAAACACATAGACTTAGATCCCATTTACCTTCCCTTGAAAAAAGGAACCAGAAATGACATCACCCACCTTAAGAAACCAAGACCTATCAATTGAGAGGTGGGACATACCACCAGCACTTCACCGGAGACGCTTATTGATGATGTTACCTAGTACAGTGACGAAACGTCTGAAAGCAAACATTCCAGCTCAGCGAGCTAACTTACATACTGATCATGAACCTGAGCTACAAATCTTCTCAAAAATAGTTATTGATTATGTTCTCATGGGATACATCATAATTGATCCTGATTATATTGCTCCACCTTTTTATTCTTCACTCGTGGAATGTGGGCATTGTTGCATGGCTTGCATTTATTGCCTGTCCATGGTTGCCTTTACCATATATTCATAAATCTGCAAACCTCTTGCTTCAGGATGCTGATCAGGAGAGAGAATCCTCGCTTTAATTTTCCTCCTAGGTCTAAGCGAGAGAACAAATCAAACCAGAAAGTGGTACCTGGGAAAATCAGACCCCGTTACTTTCTGGACAGCTAAATTACAGCATGCAGCGCTGTACCCAACTGATTATCAGGGGATCTTTTCTGTCCTTCATGGCAAATGGAAATTCCCAGATCATTAAAGAACAATGAATGATTTGAGCAGTCAAACGGCTGTTCCACAAGTCCGAACAAATTAACTGAAGAGCTGAGGGGAAGAACTATAGTATTCGGCTACGATAATGTCTCATAACATGTGATAGTTACTGCAGCTCACCCCCACCACCTTCTCAAGGACAAGTCGGGTGTAAGTAAATGTTGACACAGCCTGTGACGCCCACCTTTCGTGAGTGAATATGAAAGACAATCTGTTAACCTTTCTTTTAGGTGGTCACATGGTCTAATGGATAAGGCATCGGACTTCTGTGATTGTTGGGGCGCTGTCAGATGATTTTAGCTTCAAGGCATTTTGTGATCATTTGATGGCACAGTGGCTCAGTGGTTGGCACTGCGCCCTGATGGTGCCGGGGACCCAGGTTCAATCCCAGCCTCGGGCGACTGTGTGGATTTTGCGCATTCTCCCTGTGTCTATGTAGGGCTCCTCTGTGTGCTCCGGTTTACTCCCACAGGCCAAAGATCTCCAGGCTCAATGGTTTGGCCATGCGAAGTGTGGGGTTACAGCAATAGGTTGGGTTGCAGCAATAGGTTTGGTTAGGGTGGGATGCTCTTTGGTTGGTTGGTGCAGACTCGATGGGCTGAATGGTCTCTTTCTGCACCGTAGGGACTCTACAACTGTGAGACCATTCAGCTGCTCAGATCTGCATCGACCAAAGGAAGCTTCGGAAGCTCCTGACACAATGCAAAATGCCCGTTCATTGGGGCATGTATCACGTCAACGTGGGATCGTAAGTTACGAGAACTCTGACCTCATGATTGATTGAGGGAATAAGGGAAGTATTTCCGAAAGCTTCTTTTCTCGAATTTGACCTCAAACCTTTGGCCTGACCTGTCTGGCCTTTCCCAGGAGTTTCCGTAGCTACGGGTCAGGAGAACAAATCATCATGGCCCAGATAGGGCAAGATCGAGATGAGCTTTTCACCTCCCACTCCGCCCAGTTGTAAATAGAGAGAGAGTGGGGTGTAACTTCTGTTGCAAATTGTGTAAGGAAGGAAATAGAGTGCGGGCAAGAATAAGAGAGAAATTGAAAGTGACATGTGGACATGGAGCCTTGATTTTGATAATGAAGGTCGAAGGTGATAGAAGATAATTTAAAATCCAAAAGTGGCAGAGGAATATTCAGCAGTGATTCATCTTGCATGTACGAGAATAATTTAAGTTATTGCATACTGCAAATCTGTTGCAGACCCCATTGAATTACGTCAAATATAAGTCACAAAAACTGCCGAGTCAACCCAAAATTCAACTCCACATGAGCCTTCCCTCTTTACCGAATTTCACTAGCATATGCTTCAGTTGTTTACTGCCTCACATGTTTATTCAGCCTCCACTTGAATGCATTGAGGATTTCCTCGATGAAGCAGTTTTGTTTGTTCCAATCACTGTGTTGGTCACAAAGCCGGAAGGACAGCAGAACTTCAAAACATGTGGTTTATCTTCATCAGCCATCTTAGAACACTGTATGCAGCTGTGAACCAGACAACTGTGCACAAAGTCAGAACAAACAGCCAACGCCACGTCATGTCATATCATACACAATGCAAAGTTACACCAATACTGATAGGCAGTGGTATTACAGAATGACACAATCTTAAAGCATATTTCTGAAAAAGCTTGGCATGTTGCTGTAGCCCTTCCTCTTGGGCTCATCAGGACAAATGCCAAATTTCAAAGGATCATCATAATTTACATTATGGGATGAAAGCGTGCTCAATATTTGGCGAGTTGACTTTGGTGGAAGTGCTGCTATGGAAATAGCAACAGGTAATGTTTAGGGTCTCCATACTCCCGAGAACACACTGGGATTGAACATATTCCTTTGGTTTTGCAGAGAGTGGGAACCTGTGTGTGAATGCATGTTACTCCCTGTAAGTGTAAATGAGCCACCTTACAAGAATGCTTGAATTTCATACGTCAGTTGTTAATGTAGCAATCAGCGCACTCAGAAATATTCAGCAAGTGCTGAGTAATTGTAGAATTAGATCTAACGTTAGATGTTTTGTTTGGGGTTTCACATGCTTTGGCTGGTTGATTTATCTTAACTCTATTATTTAAAACAAGCAAAGGACTGATTGATTTGATCAGCCAAAATACTAATCCTGTAAGCCCCATTGACCTATAGAATCATACAGCACAGAAGAGGCTATTCATCTGATTGAGTCTGTACTGCCAAAGCTATGCTAAAGTTATATTCCTCCCACTTTCCATTTACAACCCTTGGCTTGAGCATTAAGTCATTTCACACTGTGTTTTGTGAAACCATTACCACCCTTAACCTATAGATTTCTTTCTCCCAGGCACTGTAACTGAGGTGGAGGTTTAACAGACATGTACCTTATGAAGAGAATATTTATTTCAATCTGTCCAGAACTCTGTTACTCCTGTACTGTCTACATATCTATAGCCATCGTCAAATCTTAGTCTGTCACACAAACCTGTCTCCCTACCACCCAATGGGCAACCTTACAAATGATGATGCGAATGAAGCAAAGGCTGTGAAATGTTCCTGGTTTTTCCCCACCATCCTGCTGATCACACAGTTGTATGTGTAAAAATCACAGAAGAAACACCCCCCCCCACCTCCGAAAAATTGCCTTCAAATGCACGACGTACTTAACGTATAAACAGAAAGCTCCAAGGGAGTAGCAAATTGAGTTCAACTCAAACCGGGCTGATAAGGTGAATGCATTCTGTGTCTGTTGCCATAAAGGTCTGACATGTAATGAGCTTTTCATTAAGGCTTAATAACTCCTAACTCTTATTGAGCTCAATACTAAACTGCCCTTAATTCATGTTAACTAGCACTAAATTGGTGCTTTCACAGCACGCTGAGATGGGTGTTGTGTATTTTCCAGTTTGTTATATATATTTTATATTTATGATTTGCCTCAGTGCAATGTAAAGATAATATTAGCTTCCAAGTGTGGGATAGGTTTATTTGCAAAGGTTTAACATATCTCCGTTATGCTAAAATGTCTGCACTCATTCTTACAGTCCAGCTTCACAACTGTAGCAGCCTATCTGCTTACACAGCCTTTGACTCAATACCTGGGCTTAGGCAATCAAACACAGGGGCGTAGATCAGTTTTTGAACTCATATAATCAAGCACAGATCAATTCACTTAAACTATTGGACAGGAATGTTGGAAATGGGTCATGCTTATTGGGATGCATTAGGCAGCAGTGCTGTAAAGTTAGAGCTGAGATGCGTTGTTGTGAAAGTCGATTAAAAGTTCAACTCTGTTAGTATAAAGAGCAAATATCATATAATGGAGTGTGCCTAATGTCTTAAGTGCTTTGAATACTTCCTCCTTCTCCCCCAACTTTCCCAGTTTCCCGATATTAGGAGCTCTGTGCCAGAGGTGCTAATCTATAAAGTGTAGCCGTGTTAGAAAAAAAAACAGGCGATGATGGAAACGCTCAGCAGATGAGGCTGTATCCATGGCAACAGCAATGGGGTTACCATTTCAAGTCAATGATTTTTGTCAGAACTGGACTGGGCTTGAGATATTTAAAATCCACAAGCGAGTGCTGAGAGCGTAGGGAATGATAGAATGTCCAGAAAGTTCTGTGATAGTGTGGCGAAGGGTAAACTCAACTGTAAAAGCAAAGATGGCACTGGGTGGAGAATGGGTGGTAATTTTAATGGCATGGACAGTGTGCTAACACGAATAGGTAATCTGGGAGCATCTGACACCAACATGCAGGCCGTAGGATGTTCATTATGCTGGAGTGAGTCAGGAGGCAGGAATTTTTCCAACACCACGATCCTGCCTCTGTCCTGGAAAAGATTGCTGGCAGGATTCTCCTGCACCAAGGGCAGAGTCAGGCCTGGCTCCAGAATTGGCAGTAGGCCGAAGGTAAGGCCCACCTTTGTTGGAGGAGGCATTGGCTCAGTCAGTGGGTCACTGGAAAGATGGCTTCTTCCTTTGAGCCTGTCCCTCAAACGCCACTCCCTATACTCTCTTTCCTTTCATTCCAACATTGTGCAGGACCTCCTGACCCTATCCCCTTCCCTGATGTAGGTAGAGATGGAAACCGCGCTGGTTCTGGCAGATTCGAGATCTGTCCATGATTGGTTCCTCAGACCCGACTCTATATGCTCCTGAACGGGAGAGCTCGGATGGAGAGAGTTCTATCTCTATCCACTAGCACCTATCACCTTGACAACGACATGGTTAATCACCCTATTGACCCACTTGTACCCATCAGAAATCCCGAAAATCCCTGGCCCAGTTGGTATCAGGAATCCACGCACAACCCTCTCCAAGACTGACATTCTGATTTCAAACTCAGCCTCAGAATTCACTGACAAAAACGTTTATTCTCTGTTTCTCTTTAAACCTTTCTTCTCCCTGTCGTATTGCTTAGCAGCGATGGATTTCTGAGTGAAGTGTAAAGTTAGACCCATCACACCCGCATTCTTCTCATTCCGAATATTAATCTGCTAATTATTCAGCTATCTCGCAAAGTGCGGCCAGCATAAATATTCCAATCTGTTCAACTTTGAAACTGTCCTGTTACTCTAAATAGAAAACAGTGTCTTGTTACGGGTTGGTAAACAGGATTGTTGATGTAGGCAGTGATTCAGTGTGTCTCAGTTCACACCATGATCCTTTTTGGTTTCCTCAGAGTTCTCCTGTTCCTCTGTCCTTGTGTTTCACTTATAACTTCCAGCACATTTTTGAAGTGTTTGGGCTAAATACAGAGCACTGACTCTGTAGCTGCTCATGGAGTGGAGTGACTGGGTTCTCTCACACACTCTTGTGACCGCCAGTGACAAAGAACACAAACTCAGTTCTGTCTCCTTGCCTTTGACAGTCTATTTGTTGGAATTTTAACCCACATATCTCCACTGCAATGATTCATGAAGTTACAAACTTCCTGGGTTGTACCCTTGGGCTCTGAGGGTGGCACAGTTGTTAGCACTGCTGCCTCACAGCACCGGGGACTCATGTGTGATTCCAGCTTCGGGTGACTGTCTGTGTGGAGTTTTCACATTCTTCCCCGTGTTTGTGTGGATTTCCAACGGGTGCTCTGGTTTCCTCCCACAGTCCAAAGGTGTACAGGTTAGGATTGGCCATGCTAAACTTCCCATAGTGTCCAGCAATGTGCAGGTTTAGCCATACTGGGTGGGGTGGGGCTGGGTGGGATGTTCTTCGGAAGGTCAATATGGAGGCGATGGGCCACATGGCCTACTTCCACATTGTAGGGATTCTAGAAGAGAGGGTAGAGGCAAAGCATATGGAGGATACCAGGCTTCCATTGACTTTCAAATAACTCAGCAATAACTGCTCTGCCAGACGGGCATGTTGAGATGTCAGAACAGTGACACAAAATCATCACAAAGGTTTATCGGGGAGCCAAGTGCTTTACCATGAGTGGCATAGCAACTGAGTAAATCCGTTAAAAGTGAATTAAATAAACTTTGGAAGGAGAACAATCTTGAGTGTGGAGAAATGGTAAGTGATGGCTCGAGGGTAATATCATCAAACTCTTACACCAGAGACTCAGGTAATGTTCACTGGAGTGGTTGTTGGAATTTTAATTCAGTGAAAGTCTCAAATTAAGAGTCGAATGATGGCTATGTTGGAAAACCCATCTAGATCATTAATGCCCTTCAAGGTAGGCAACCTGCCATCTTTACCAGCTGTGGCCTACATGTGATTCAATTGGTTGACTTCCAACTGCCCTGTGGGCAATTAAGGATAGGCCTGGTCATTGATGTCTACATCTTGTGAACAGATATATTGAAACATGGAGCAGGGAAGGGAGATGAAGTTTGGAAAGGGGTGATAGTGAAATTGGCGCTAGCACAAATGCAAATGACTTTGTGACCTCTCCCTGTCCTGAGTGCTCTCTATATGTGTATTGGGATTAATAGATACTTGTGTGCGTATCGATGTATCTGTGTGTGCATGATTACTTGTACAACCTTGGTTGTATGTGCTCACATGTATGTGAATGAGCATGCACTTGTGTGTGTGCACATGTGCATGTAAATGTGTGTTTGTACATATGTTCAGCTGTGCCTATGTTTGCAGTGTCTATGTGCTTGTAGAGATGACCTTGAGTTCCTTAGACAGCCCGGTGGGTAAAGTCAAGGCCTGGTGTGGTACTGAGCCACAAGAGACCGGGAAGTCTTGATTTGACTTTTAGTCTTCATGAGCAGGGGGGAGAGGGAGGCACAGTTCAGTAGCAACAATGGCTCCCAGGACTCCCAGGATGTGGGTTTCCTCCGGGTGCTCCAGTTTCCTCCCACAGTCTAAATTGGCCATTTTAAATTGCCCATAGTGTTAGGTGCATTAGTCAGAGGGATATGGGTCTGGGTGGGTTAATCTTTAGAGGGTCGGTGTGGACCTGTTGGGCTGAAAGGCCTGTTTCCACACTGTAGGGAATCTAATCTAAAAATAATTCCAGAAGAAGAAAATATAATCCAGGTGACTTGTATAGTTCACAGGTGAGGGTGAGGTGAGTCTCCAATGTGATCCTTTCCACGGTGAAAGAGCCAAGCTGGTGCTTAGTTCTGAAGAATGTCCGTTATGTTGAAGCACTATTAGTACCTGCTCAGCCCACTCTCCCCTTCTGTTTCTCCCAGGAGCCAATCTAACTGTTATTTGTGCACAAGATGGGATTTGGTTATTGAATGCAGATCTCCGCCAAACATAGAAATTGCTTAGATCTGCAGAAGAGTCATACTGCACTTGAAACATTAACTCTGTTTCTCTCGCCAAATATACAGCCAGACCTGCTGAGTTTCTCCAGCGTTCTTTGCATTTGCTTCAGATTTCCAGTATCTGTAGTGTTTTGCTTTTTCTTAATAAAATCTGCACCAAGCCTGGGCCCCTGTGAATAAACTGGCCTGGAAATAGTTTTGCTTAAGTTAAAATACATTTGTGACATTGTAGGGTTTCTCTCAATCCATGGTCTAATGAGGAATATTCTGGTAACTTTCTAAAGATTGGAACTAAAATTAACTCAACAGATTGGATAAATTAACCTCCAAAGGTTATGTTAATAATAACCAAATATTTCCCTTTGCTCAGAATTCCACAGAACTATTCTGAAGGAAATTCCAAGTATTAAAAAAGTTGACAATTCTGAAGAAAACATTCTTGTTACTAGCACTGTTTATTGCTCTTCACACTCCTAATTATGCAGTTTCCCCTGTTTCTCAGTTAACATTTGACCTGAGTGGCACCTCCTATCAACATACACCATTTCGAATCCCCCAGGATTGGTTAAGAGGAAGTGCCAATAAGGGATACGTATTCCTGGGGATTTATGGAGTTGGAAACTGAGTCCCACATTCCTGTAACATTACACATAAATCTCATCTGGTAGATATTAAGCACTATTTCTGAAATATAGCTTCTTTTCTTTTCTGTTTATTGCCCAGATGACTTATTCTTTTACTTGCTGCGTTTCAGCGCTGGACCTGGATACCACCTCCAGCTATTGAACCCTCGTCAACTCTTCGATGCTTACTTATTGAGGATGCAGGAAATGTACCTGGCCTGGCCTCTTGAGGGACAATTCATTGCGTGATAGAGTGATATGAGGGGATACCATAATCTAGGATGGTCCAGTGCATGGCTGAAGGGAGTAAGTGATACTCCAGCTCCCACAGTATCTGCTCTCTCGTCTCCTTCCTGGCCAGTCCACACCAGTCTAGAGTCATTGTAGATTGTGCACTTGGTTTTCCATTGACTTATGGTCGATAATGCCCCTGAATCCACATGTGTGACACCATTGTTCCTGCTCAGTTGCTGCCTGTGATGTGCCACAGTTCCTTTTGGTATGCTGTCGGATGGCTTACATTATTTGGCCTGTAAAACAGACAACCTGCATATAAACAGCATGTCATATCATGAGTTATCATGAATTCACATGAAAATTTGGATTAGGAGTAGATGGAGGCCATTCAGTCCCTCAAGTCAATACGCCATTTAATAAGGTCATGATTGCTTTGCTTGTGGCCTTGATTCCACTTTCCTGCTTGCACCTTTGACTCCATTGTTAGTTAAGACTGTATCTACATCAGCCTCCACTACCCTCAGGGGATAGAGGCTTTTTTAGATTAGATTACCAACAGTGTGGAAACATGCCATTTGGCTCAATAAGCCCATACCGACCCTCCCCTACCCTATATTTACCCTGACTAATGAATCTAACATTATAGGCAATTTAGCATGGCCAATTCACCTGATCTACAATCTTTGGAGAGCACCCAGAGGAAACCCGCACAGACACGGGGAGAAAGTGCAAACTCCACACAGACAGTTGCCCGAGGCGGGAATCGAACACGGGTCCCTGGCACTGTGCGGCGACGGTTCTAACCACTGAACCACTTGCAGTGAATCACAAGAGAAAAGAATTTCCTCATCTCTGTATTGAGTGGGAAACCCCTTATTCCTTAAATCTTCCCCTCGAGTAGTGGTCTTTCCACCAAGGGGACAAATCGATTCAGCATCGGCCCTGTCAGTTCCCTTCAGGATGTTGTGTGCTTCAATGAGATTGTTTCTCATTCTTTGAAATGGTTACAGGCCCAATCTTCCCTCACAATAATCAAACATTTTAAATAATCACTCAATTTTGCAGAGATCTGGGAATTGGCTTAGAATGTAGTCCTCTGATCTCACCGTGTGCTGTGAAACAATACCATGTTGCTTTGGCACTACTGATATACATCTGTACCTACGCATGACAATGTAGATCTCAAAGCACATTAGAATATTACAGCAAAACAACATGGTGTCTTGAATGGGTCAACACCAGTTGCACTGAGATAGTGCAGGAGGCCAGGAGTGCAAGGTTCAAATACACAACTTTCTACCTCTGCATAATGGCATTGAGTTTCATTTGGCATTCTCTGGAGATCAATGATGGGGTGGATTTGGGATTAATGCTGTTTCCTTGGTGTTTCCATGGATCATCCATGGATTCTCATCAAAATCAGCACCACCTTAATCAAAATGAAGCACAAGACCATCTGGGGCCAACCTGTGTGTCACCTTGAGCCACAGTCAGGATAGGAATTCAAACCCTACACTTTTTTAATATCCCATTATTTCACAATTTGGCAAAACCGCAAATTGTAGCCAGAACACTGGTTAATAGCGGCTTGTATATTTATCCACTAAAAAAGTAAACAATTAGAGGGTGCCCGATCTGACCCAGGGCCTGCTTGCTGTCACTGCAACCACTGTTGATCATACAAAGCTGTGTATTGGTGTTCTGATATGTCGCAGATAAAGCCCTTTCCATGATAGCTTCCTTCTGAAAGCACTGTGAGAGAATGGTTTCATGGGGCCCATCCTTGCTTGTTCTCCTTGGTCAGAGTGGCAGTCAATGCCACTCACACTTCAGCCTCAGTGAACTCAAGCTCCAAGCTGAAGCAATCAGGTCTCTTCCATTGAATGAGCATCAACTACTACCCAGCAGCCTTCACGGGATATCACAACATGTGCAAGGAAGCCCAGTATTACAATAGGCCTTCACTTGAATACTGGCATCCTCTCTATTCATTTCATTGCTCCCATGAGGGTACTTTCATAGGATGCTTCTCTACCCACTTCCCCAGTCCTGAAGAAGGGTTACACCCGAAACATTGACTTCTCCACCTCCTGATGCTGCCTGGCCTGCTGTTTTCCTCCAGCCTCCTGCCTGTCTTCCCTGCCCACTTCACCTCTCCTGGTAGTTGTGGTCACTGGTGTAGTCTCTGGTAGTGGTGTTGTGCTGCTAGTTAGTGGCAATGGTGAGGTACTAGGTTCTGGTCATTGATATTGAAGATTCAGTAACAGTAATGATCCCTTCTCCCTCTCCAGTATCTGCACTTGATGGGTCACAGAATGATCTGATGAAACAGCGATGAACTGGAACTGGAGGAAGGAATCCTCTGATGTTCTGACAAGTCAATTTTTTTGCCAAAGCCCTAAAGTGAGTGAACCTCAACTTGCTTGGCAAGTGAAACATTCCGGATTTTACTCTGTTGGCAAACGGTCAAAGACACTTTCTTCGACCTTGAATTTGAATTGTTGCTAAAAATATAGGCACTCACAAAAATTAAAATACAGCAGTCTGTTCAGGCTTTATCTCAAAGGATCATTGGGTTTTGCAAACAAATATTGGTCCAAACCAGTTTTATTTACTGTGGGAAGGACAGAAATATTTGCAACGATACTGTTTGAATGATGTTGTTGTGTTGTATATTCGCGAAAAAAAAAGTGAAAAATATTTGGCCAACATTTCATCTATGAAGGTGGTGTTTCATTAATGATCACTAACGTGTAAGTAACTGGCATACAGAGCAGAAGTGATCAAGCAGTGACCACAATTGACCTCCACTTTCTCCCATAATGAACTCAAGTTCTTGTTTCATCGAGCCATAAGGCATGAAAACAGACCCTTTGGTCTAATTTATCCGTAGCGATCAAGTTTCCCAAACTAAGCTCGTCTCACATGCCTAGGTTTGGCCCATATCCCTCCAAATTTGTCTACCTATCCAAATGTCTTTAAAATGTTGTAACTGTACCTGCATCTCTCACTTCCTCTGACAGTTCATTCCACACACAAATCACCCTCTGTGTGTAAAAGTTGCCCCTCGGGTCCCTTTTAAATCTTTCTCCTCTCAACTTAAGAATATGCCTCTTGGTTCTCAACTCATCTACCCGAGTGGATAACAGAGACCTTCCTGTTGGAAATGTTGGAAGTTATTAATAGCTCCTTAAACGAATGACATCATGTTTCCCCGCGCCCCCCCCCCCCTCCCCCTCACTAAATGGGATGTTTGTGTTCAGATTCTCCCTCATAACTGGTAGAATTCTCAAGAAGCCCAGAAGTTGAGAGTGCCCAAATGTGTACGAGCTTTAGTTAAAAGTAAGACAAATGGTAATGTGGTGATGGTGATGCTTTACATTCACACGGTGAGTCCACGTCGCTACGGCAACACGTAAGCTGTATAACGGAGCCAGAGGCAGGTCGGCTGCTGCCTGACTTGCTGTGCTTTTCCACACCACACTCTTGACTCTAATCTTCAGCATTTGCAGTCCTCACTTTCGCCAGGGGCAGAAATATCAATGTCTTCATCTTCCTTCCCATCACATGTTGACTAGGAATCTATCCCAGTCTTGCAATCTGCTTCCCTTTGCTGTAAGTTGGAAGAATCTCGGGGTGGAACCTTTGACTCAGAGGCAGGAACGTTCACATCTCAGGCACAGACACTTTATTAGATGAGGTCCTCTCTGAGTGGCACAGTAGAACGGAATGAAAGACAGGAGTAAGAAATGAATTGGCAAGAGTAACAAAGCTTCCTCATAACTATCACTGGGGCCTTTTCCATTATTATGGACCAGGACAGACCCCCTCAAAACATTTCAAGAAAGTATCCCAGACCCTAACTTTGCTGGTTGTTTTAAGCAGGTGTGAGTTGGATATTTCAGGAGTGATGCAGCTGGCCTAACCACTTAGTTTTAAACAAAACAGAACTTATTTGCAAGATTACTGGATGAGACACAAACAAAAGAGAACAGAATACAGAATAACAACCTATCCGAAAGCCCAACAGATTATTCCAACTTAATGATGCTGTTCCAACTACTTGCAGCAATATCCATAAACACCCCTTGGCAAATACAGAAAAATTAAACACAGGGTCTTACAGGAGAGAGAGAGAGAGAGAGAGAGAGAGAGAGTTGGCAGAGATTTTCAACATGGAACACCTTCTTCCATGTAACTGTTTCTTTGACCAGCAGCCTCAAACAGACCGACTGACTGTTTGCTCAGAACAGCCAGACTGCTAAAACCCAAACCAGAGAGAAGCTGAGCTGGGAGAATTGGCCACTCCTCTTTCATTGTACAAATGTATTTCTTTAAACGTAAGAGCTTTTCAAATAGATCAAGCCAGACGTTTTGGAACCTTTGTCTCGTAAAGCATGTTTTGAGAAAAAACTATGGACAACACAATCTTGTTAAAGGAGCAGCGTCATCACAGGATTGAGAAAGATAACCAATCTGTCCTTGACCAATTGGACAGTTCCATCCAGTTAAGGGTTGCATAGTCTCGATTTTGAGTGCAGTTCCCTTGCATATCAGATAAAATAGACAATCTGAGCACAGTTGGGATTTTAACAATGATCAAATTGTCCTTTCACTTTTTCAGAAGTAAAGACAGGTAATATTCTGGGCGACAGAAATCCAGGTGATTTTCTGGCTTGTCCACTTTGGAGCAGCAGACACTAATGTCTTACATCCATTCTGAGCTAAGCCACAGTTGATTGTGCAATCGATGTCTTTCAGAGAAAATGTCTCCTGCTACAGTGTAATCCATACGGAACCTGTCAGAGCATTGAAATGGAGCTGCACAATAAGAACTTACATTTGTATGGTGTCTTCAATGTATCTCTCCTCGAATCCACCCCCACCTTCACAACATCACAGGAGCACTATAAGACACACTGTGATAGGGATTCATATGACCAAGCACTTTGTCAAAGAAGGAGATTTTAAGGAGGAAAATGAGGCAGAGAGGTGGAGAGGTGTAGGGAGGGAATTCCAGAGCCTAAAAATCCAAATGCACAGCCACCAGTGGTGAAGTGATCTATAACAGGAGCACTGATATCTCAGAGTGTGGTGGGTTCAAGGAGATTACACACACACACACACACACACACACACACACACTACGTGACCAGGAGCCAATGAGCACAAGGATGACAGCAGAACAGGACTTTAGAGGAATTTCAGAAAAAAGAGAGCACAATTTTGGATGACCTCGATTTTAAGGAGGGCAGTCCCATTTCACAAATCTCTGTCATTTCCCTTCCTTGGCAATGAATCTGACTTGATATAATATTTGACCTGACTTGATATAATGTTCAACTGTGTATCTGTGTCATAAGCCTGCTCAGTTCCTGTTTCGTTAAAGATTTTAATTACTTTGCTAATTAATGCTACTTTTTATGATTCATTCACATGTAGCACTAGGTGATAAGGGAGACTATTGTGGCACAGTGGTAGTGTCCTCAGCTTTCAACTAGGGGCCCAGTTTCAAGATCCATCAGTTCCAGAGGTACATGTTAATACTCTTATATAGGTTGATTAAAGATATCCTTGCTGTTCTACCCCTCTCATTTCCTTAGATGTAAATAACGTTTTGCTTTTCCTGCCAATAGGTATTACCTCACATTTATCTATAGGGAAGTTTATTTAACTTTAACTATCTGGTCTACATGTTTTCTAATATCTTCTTGCATTATTCTGAATTCTATGCCTATGTGAATTATGTACGTTAGTGTGCTATCATTAGCCCACTCTGAGAATAAGTTTACTTGTTACTTGACCTGTTCTAGGGCAGCACGGTGGCTCAGTGGTTAGCACTGCTGCCTCATAGTGCCAGGAACCTGGGTTCAGTTCCCACCTTGGTCTGTGTGGAGTTTGCACACTCTCCCCATGTCTGTGCGGGTTCCCTCCGGGTGCTCTGATTTCCTCCCTCAATCCAAAGATGTGCAGGCCAGGTGAATTGGCCATACTAATTTGCCCATTGTGTTCGGTGCATTGGGCAGGGGGATGGGTTACCCTTTGGAGGGTCGGTGTAGACTTGTTGGTTTGAAGGGCCTGTTTCCATACTTAAAGATTAGATTAGATTACTTACAAGTCCACACCGAAGCGCAACCCACCTAATTGCCCCTTTACCTAACACTACAGACAATTTAGCATGGTCAATTCACCTACCCTCCACGTCTTTGTGACTGTGGGAGGAAACCGGAGCACCTGGAGGAAACCCACGCAGACACGGGGAGAATGTGTAAACTCCACACAGTCAGTCGCCTTGGTTGGGTATTGAACCCAGGTCTCTGGCGCTGTGAGGCAGCAGTGCTAACCACCGTGCCACCGTGTCACCCACAAGTGCTATAGGGAGTCTAATCATTAATCATTCATGTGAACTATGAGTAACATTGGTTCTTATGTTTTGACAGCACATTCCAAGTTCATGGCTGCTTTCATCTAGAAGGACAAAGGTGGTCAATACACATGACTACTGCTACCTTGAAGCTCTCCTCCAAGTGATTCACAGTCCATCGACTTGGAAATATGTCACTGTTCCTTCAGCGTCTCTGTGTCAAAATCCTGGAACTCCCTCCCTCTGGGTGACCCCTCCAAGGACTGCAGTGGTTCAAGAAGGCACCTCGCTGCCACTTTCTCCAGGGCAAAACCTCTGGCCCAGCCAGCGACGCCCACATCCCGTGAAAAGCTGGAGCTTCCTCACAAACAGGCCCAAGTCCTTTCCCCTGACTCTGCAACATCTGGGACAACTCTCTGGACTGAGAGCCAAGTCAAAAAGAAGAGGTCGGATTTGGGGACGTTTGTTCTCTTCAGGTTCGAGCTGCTAAGGGCTAGGTTCAGTTGTGTCCCAGATTTCTACCTGTTGAGAATAATCTCTACCCTCAAGCAATCCCACTTCCCCCCCACACCCTCCAGAAACAATACTCACATTGATTTCAGTGCATTCAAGGCCAAAGCACATTACCTCCGGTGCAATCTAGCATGTTTGTTTTGGCACAGAGAACTTACGGCACATGTCTTTGACAGAGCATTTTTCTACCAATTAGGATCATTAGTTTGGAGCATTGAGCGGCTGGTTCTGTTCCACTTTAATTGTTAAGGCATGTTGCAAAAGCACAACAATTGAAATATTTGACAGTGAGGTTTGAGAAAAAAAATCTTGGCCGCTTGAAATAGATGCGGGCACAGAAAGTTGATGATTCAGGGCATTGTAACCTGCTTTATCATCCCAAGGGGCTGTTTGCTTGTGGTGAAGGCCTTTCAGGAGGAATAGCCCGACGAGACTGTCAGATGGGAAGCTGGATGGTGTCTGCCAAGTAGTACAACAAGGAGCGTCTGATCTTCACTGGGACACTGTCAAAAAGTTGGACCAGGGTCGGTCCATTTCCTAACGAGAGTCAGTTCGGTAAAGAGTCATGGAATCCCTACAGTGTGGAAATAGGCCATTTGGCCTAACAAGACCACACTGGTCCAGCAACTTAGTCAGGCATGATTTTCCCTTTACAGATTGAAGCTGACTCTTAAAAATCAAGCCATACTTTCCCACTTGATTGTTAATTCTATCCCAGATAATTGTGGAAATTTTCCCACCATCAAAGTGAAACTGACCTGTGTGTAATCACTGGGATAATCTTTGCAACGTTTTCAATCAGGGGTGCAATTGTTCCAATTCTCCACTCATCCCACACTACTCTCAGGTCCGGGGGGTTTTAGAAGATTATAGCCAGTGCGTCTGCAATCTCCACTGTCATTTCCTTCAATATTTTTGTTTTTCCGCCTGCCTTCTCAACCTTCTGTGTTGTGTTAGTTCAGCTTATGCAATGTGACATTAGAAACGTTAGAATTAGAATTAGAATTATTTTCACATGAACTCAAGTACAGGGATACAGGAATACAGTGAAAACTATACAACACTGCTAGCCCCGATGCCATCTTTGGTACCAGGTGCCTAGGTACAAAGTCTTGGCTAAAAATTAGAAAAATAAAGAAAAATGTCTAAAGTTCAGCATTACAATTCTTGTCAGATTAAAGTAGCAAATAAGAAACACGGTTTCCAAATTACACTAAGAACATGTGGACTGGAGTGGAGAAAGTGAAGGGACTTAAAATTGTGAAGAGCTTTGATAAACTAAGTCAGGAAGTTTGCAGGGGAATCTGGGGAGTTTTTACAAATTTTCACCAAGGGAGAAAATCGTAGAAAAGTTGAGAACATTCCACATTCCAGTATCATCGGCAGTGAAGCGTGACCCAATAGCAGTTGAGGTGTTTTTTATTTTATCAAAATATGAACATACAACCAAATACATTGAATACAGAAGTAGGCCATTCAGCCCTTCAAGCCTGTTCCATGACTCAATAAGATTATGGCTGATCTGTGTCTGTCAGAATTCCATCTTCCCATCTACCAGGAATAAACTTCAATTCCCTTGCCTAACAAGAATATATCAATGATTCCCGATGAAGGGCTCCAGCCTGAAACGTCCATTCTCCTGCTCTTTGGATACTGCCTGATCTGCTGTGCTTTTCCAGCACCGCACACTCTTGACTCTGATCTCCAGCATCTGCAGTCCTCACATTCTCCAAGAATATATCAACCTCCACTTTAAAGTTACTCAATGATTCCCCATTCCACCACCTTTTGGGTCAGAAATTTCCAAGGCACTCAACCCATTGAGTGAAAGAACTTGTCTTAATCTCTGTCCTAGGAGAAAGTGAGGACTGCAGATGCTGGAGATCAGAGCAGAAAATGTGTTGCTGTCCTCTCTGTCCTATAATAGTGACCCCTACTTTTATAAGTCCAGTTTATAAGTTTTCTAAGTTTGTAAGCTATTGCACTGAATTAGGCCATTTGGCCCCGTGGGTCTGCCCCAACACTCGATGATGGCTGACATGCTTCTCACCTCCACTTTCCTGCCTTCCCTCCATAACCCTTCAACCCATTACCAATTAAAGATCGGTCTAACTCCTCCTTAAATTTACTCACTGTCCCTGCATCCACTGCACTTTGGGGTAGCAAGTTCCACTGATTCACAACCCTTTGGGAAAAGTAGTCTCTCCTCAACTCTGGTGTAAGTTTTGCTTCCCCTTATCCTAAGACTATAAGCTCTCATCCTAGCATGCTCCACAAAAGGAAGCATCTGTGCCACAGCTATTTTACCAACACCTTTTATCATCTTGAATACCTCAGTTTGTTCTCTTTGAAAACAGTGTCCCCTCGTTCCGTACTGACCCACAAGAGGAAACATCCTTTCCATGTGCATCTTAACAAGTTGGTTCAGGATCACATAAATTTCAATCAAAGTCATTCCTCATTCTTTTAAACTTCAGTGGAAACAAGGCCAGCTGTCCAATCTTATACAACCCTCCAACTAATCAATCCAGCGAATCACTTCTGTACCACCTCCAAGGATGACATTCCATTAGCCTCCCTAATTATAGACTGTGACAGTGTACTGATTATTTTGCTATATTGTCTGTGCAGATTTTAAGATATTTTTGTGACCTATTGTAACTCATAGAATCTTACAGCACAGTAGAGGCTCTTCAGCGCATCAAGTCTGCCTCAAAAATACAGTATTACCTACACTAGTCCCACTCTCTGCACTAGATGCAGACCGTTCAATAGTTTGACACCTCAGGTGCTCATCCACGTACTTTTTAAAGGCTATGAGGCTTTCCACCTCAATTCCCTGTGAGACAGTGTATTTCAATTCCCCACATTCTCTGCGGGAAAAGATTTTTCCTCAAATCCCCCCTGAATTTGCTTCCTTTCACTTGTAAAATATGCCTCCTTGACATTGACCCTCGATTAAGGGGAACAATTGCTTTCTCTCCACTGTATCCATGTCCCTCGTGATTATGCCCACCTCTATCAGGCCCCTCCTCCACCTTCTCTACTTGAAAGAAAACAACCTGAGGTTATCCAGCCTCTCTTCATCGCTGAAATGCTCCATCGCAGGCAACCTCCTGATGAATCTCTCTTACACTAGTGCAATCACATCTTTCTGAAAGTGAGGCAGCCAGGACTGCACATGGTACTCCAACTGTGGCCTAACCAAGACTCTGTATAGCTCCAGCATAATCTCTGCGGATGCTTTATTTTGACATCTGAGGGTCCATAGATGTTCTCTCCTCCCCCATGGTTGGTGTGGATGTAGTAATTTAAATTGTACAGAACTGGGGGCTCGGTCAAACGTATTGGGGGAATCAGTCTGGGTTAACCTGGCCAGAGAACAACATTGATTGTACATTGGAAGTGAATCTTCCGAGAGATTTACCTTTCTAGAAGGACACATCCAACAGATAGTCCTCAGATAATCTTTTGTCAAGAGAGAACTTTGCACAGTCAGAACTTTGCACATATTCACAAAGAACATAAGAGTCAGGAGCAGGAGGAGGCCATCTGGCCCGTTGGGCCTGCTCCGCCATTCAGTAAGATCATGGCTGATCTTTCTCATGGCCTCAGCTCCACTTACCCACCCTCATAAAGAACTAGAAGCAGGAGTAGGCCAAATTGCTGCTTCCATTGAGTGAGACTCCCCAATGGGACCACATGTATGAACTTTATTGCCCTTGTAGTAAACTTTTCCTGATCATTTTAGATATTTATATATTTTTGAGTGTGCGCCGATGTGTTGCAGCATGGCAAATCTACGCTGAATT
The DNA here is from genome assembly GCF_047496795.1 of Chiloscyllium punctatum. NCBI lineage: Eukaryota > Metazoa > Chordata > Chondrichthyes > Orectolobiformes > Hemiscylliidae > Chiloscyllium > Chiloscyllium punctatum. The sequence goes on from NC_092758.1 coordinate 80,351,933, forward strand.
AGGGTCTGATTAAATCTCGTTCTTTCTTCCAAGATGGAATCCCGTACTGAAAGAGCACATCTCATTACCTTAGGACATCCCACAGTCAATCAATTATCCTTAATGTATGTTGCACACGGTGGGTAACTTATACACAGCAAGATCCCACAGACAACAATGCAACAAACGACCAAATAAACCTGTCATTGGCGATAAAAGCACCAGGAAATAAGTTAATGGTTCTGAAAGGGTTCACCTTGGAGAGTGCAGTACGGCCACCCAATCTGATGATGTGACAACGCCTATAGTTAGAGAAAACGCAATTTAGCAGGAGGTTCCTATGGAGATGGTTTTGTCATCTCTGCCTTCTGATAACCTTTGTGATTATGCTGAACTGGTCAATGTGATTTGTAACTACAGTAGTCATGATTTGGAGATGCCAGTGTTGGACTGGGGTGTACAAAGTTAAAAACCACACAACACCAGGTTATAGTCCAACAGGTTTATTTAGAAACACTAACTTTTGGAGTGCTGCTCTTTCATCAGGTGGTTGTTGAGTATAAGATCATAAGACACAGAATTTGTAGCAGAAGTTTACAGTATGATGTAACTGAAATTATACATTGAAAAAGACCTGGATTGTTTGTTAAGATCTCTCATCTTTCAGAATGAACATGTTGGTTTCAGTTCTTTCATATGTAAATTGCAGAACCTTTTAAAGTTACATTCTCAAGTGAACTTTAAGAATTGGTGTCATGTTGGCTCAGACAATACATTGAATTATCTGTGTGAGACTGTCTGTGCCACAATGTTCAGACCGATTCTAATCTAAAAAATGGATTGACAGAATCTTACATGGATTCATGCAGTTTTTGAGTGAAATAAAATACAATTCTGCAAGTACAAATTCAACGCACAACCTTCAGTGTGTGTGTGCATGTGGGTCTGTGTGTGTGTGTGGGGGGGTGCTGGTGGTGGGGGTGGAGGTTATGAGTGTCTGTGAGAGAGTGTGTGTATGTGTGAGTGTGAGTGCAAAGATCTACAAATCTGTGAGAGGGTGTGTATATGCGTGAGCGTATGAGAGAGAGCTTGTGTATGAGAGAGGGTCTATGTGAGTGTATGTCTGTAGGAGTGTCTGTGTCTATAGGAGTGTGTGTGTGTGTGTGTGTGTGTAAAAGTATATGTGTGTAGGAGTGTCTGTGTGTGTGTGTGTTTGTGTCTGTGAGTGTGCGTCTGTCTGTGTGTCTGTGTCTGTGTGTGTAAGTGCAGTGGGGTCACCTGTAGTGTGACATAAACCCAAGGTCCCGGTTGAGGCCCTCCCCACGGGTATCAAACTTGGCTATCAGCCTCTGCTTGGCCACTCTGCATTATTGCCTGTCCTGAAGACTGCCTTGGAGGATGGTCAGCCGAAGGTCTGAGATCGAATGTCCTGGACTGCTGAAGAATTCTCGGACTGGGAGGGAATACTCCTGCCTGTTGATTGTTGTGTGTCATAAGCTTCCAGGCTTTATGGTTGAACTAATATGAGGCTGGTATCTCTGACTGAGGATGCATAGCTAAAAAGGCAAGGCAAGGCAAGGTAGGAATACTGTGTGCATTCACGTCGGCTAAGATTGAATGAATACCATGACAGCAAGTGGAGCTGTGGCCTGGTCCACTCCATGAGTTGGTGCACAGTATCCTTGGTACAGAATTACCATGTTAGTTGCCAGTGTATCCTGATGAAGCACTGAAGGGCAGAAGTGTTCTGTTAGTGGATCAGAGGTATGAGGGCTCTTGGAGGCTGGCACATATTGGATGCCAATGCCTATGAATGTGGGGTGCATGTGGCCAGTGCCCATGGAGTGTGCCCTGAGATGTTGTTGTCTGGTGCCCAACACAGAGCTCTTTTGGAGCAAGAACCTACCAAAAACCTGCTCTGGTTTTCTTGTCGGGTGTTTCCGATGGCTACTTTACACGGCGTGTTTGGTAAGATAGCAACCTGCAGAATGTCCAGCATGGAGAGACAATGAGGCCAGATTCTGCAAACTGCAGACTAATTCTGTTTCAACAGCTGCTTCTACCAGCAAGAAAGAGAAGGAAACAATAACAACTTTATCATAACTAGACCTGGAAGTCTAGTTTTTCACCCCATCATCTCACAAACAGCAGCTGGTGAAAAAGCAAATTGGCAATATAACCAGATGCAAATAAGTTAAAAATGTCCACAAGCCTTGCTACTGTTTAAGTTACCACCAACAACTGAACACCTGTGGTCTCAGGGTGACACCTCAAAGATTCTGAGGAGCTGGATGCACCTTAACTTTTCATATGTCCATTTGTGCCAGACACTCTCCCCTTTTTAAATTTGCTACTCGTGTGTGTATTTGATCTTGCCTTTTTATTTTGTTTGCTTCTCAGGGTTGGTAAATAATAAAACTTGTCCTTCTTGCACTTTGTAGTTGGCTGCTTCATTTTGATTTACTGAACTGGGTTTAACTGGTGTGTGACAGCAGGTTATTGACAGGAAGTAAAGATATTTGACACAACTGACCAAGAAGAGATGGAAAAGAGGGGAGTCAGATTACGCTTTCTCACCTAATGGCAGTATAATGCTGATTAGGTAGGTCTTTAAATCCAGCGTTGAAGGGAGGGTCAGTGCCAATGCTCTACCACAAACACATGCCACCAATAGTTGGCACCATAACATATGATAATTGGCCTTCAGAATTCCTCTGCTTTATCATTGTCTTTCCATGGAGCTTACATGGTAATGGAAGAAGCTGCAGAGGGGACAAGACTTGTTCCAATCATTACATTGGTGGGAGGGAATTGTTGGAGCAGCCCCTATCACAATTATTAATTCTTTAGTGATGTCAGCAGTTGTTAATGACTGGCTGGTCATCAGTATTGATCGCAGTAAGTATCAAACCAGCATTTCAAAGTAATTCCATAAGTGGTGTAAATTGGAACAGGTAATGTGAACTCTTACATTGAAATGCATTGATGAAATTTTTGGGGAGGTAATGGTGTAGTGGTAATGGGTGAGCAATTCGGAAGCCCAATGATCCAAGGACAAGGCTTCAAACTGCCTGGCGCAATTTTAATACAGTCATTAAAATCTGGAATTAAAAGTTAACTATGAGGGACCACACAACCATTGTTGATTGTTGTCAAAATCCATCGATTTCACTATTGTCCTCAAGAGAAAGAAATCTTTCATCCTCACATGACATATTGTGGACTCGTAAATGGCCCCTGAAATGGACCAACAAGACGGTTTACTCGCAACAAACTGTGAAGAAGCGCAAAGAAAGGAATTAAACCAGATGGACCACGTGAAAATCATGAGGACACCCACAAAGTGATGATGCAGAGACCTCCATTAACATCTGGAGGCTTGGGTCAGTCAAGCAACTAGGAGAAAGTGAGGACTGCAGATGCTGGAGATCAGAGTCAAAAAGGTGACTGATGAAGAGCTTATGCTCGAAACATTGACTGTCCTGCTGCTCGGATGCTGCCTGGCAGGCTATGCTTTTCCAGCACTCCACTTTTTGACTCCAGTCAAGCAACTGCCCGACAAGGTAACACTCATGGGAATCATACCTGATACACAATGTTCCAGACTCCGGCATCACCATCCCTGAGGATCTCCTGTCTCACTGACGGGGAAGGAGTTGCCTTGGAGTCCTCAACCTTGCTCCTGGACCCCACAAATTGGGTAATCCATTTCAGCTTCCTCCAGAGGATCCAGCCTCTTCAGCCAATTCAACTCGTTCCACATGATAACACGAAACAACTGGGGCCATGCATACTGCCAAGGCTATGCATCCTTACAGTGAGGGGGAGGCAATGGCTGAGTGGCATTTTTGCTAGACCTTTTAATTCAGAGACCCAGCTAATGTTCTGTGGACCTGGGTTCAAATCCTGTCACAGCAGATGAATTCAATTTTTAAAAATCTTGAATGAGTCTAATGGTGACTGGAAAACTGTTGTCAATTGCATCCTGACAGCATTCCAGCAATGGTCACGAAGACTTGTGCTTGACCATTTGCTGCATCCAGGCTATTCTAGTACAATGACATCTATCCAACAGTGCAGAAAATTCTCCAGGTATGGCATGTCCAAAGAAAAGCTGGACAATTCCTATCTGGCCTCTTCACACTCCAACAGTGTATTCTCGAACATTAGCAAACTGGTTGAAGGGATAGTGCTATCTAATGGCACTTGCAAAGGAATAACCTGCTGACTGAGGGCCACTCAGTATGTGACCTTACTCTAACAGCATTGGTCTAAACATGAACCAACTATTGAGGTGTGGTAAAAGGATGTTTGAATCTTCACATCAAAAAATTGATCAAATGTAGCCTCAAAGAGGTCTAGCAAAACCATGAGAATTCGGGAAAAAAAACCTCTTCTCTGGTTGGAATCCTAGTTGGCACATAGGAATTAGAATTAGAATCCCTACAGGGTGGAAACAGGCCCTCCAGCCTGACAAGTCCACACCAACCCTCCGAAGAGTATCCCACCCAGACGCATTCCCCCATTACTCTACATTTCCCCTGACTAATGCACCTAACCTACACATCACAGAGCACTATGGGACAATTTAGCTTGGCCAATTCACCTAACCTGCACATCTTTGGAAGTTTCAAATCGATCCTGAGCTTCCTCACTTTTTAACCGATTTCACTGCTCTTTTTGAGAAGAAGGACTTACTGACACCACCCTTAACAGTCCAGCTCCAGTGTTAAGGTTATTAGCCCCCTGTCGTGGACACTCTGTAGTTTGTCACTATCTAACATATCTACTCATTTTAAACATTCAAATTTCACCCCCTGTAATCTTCTTATAGAATCTTAGAATCCCTACAGTGTGGAAACAATCCGTTTTGGCCCTACAAGTCCACACTGACCCTTCGAAGAGTATCCCACCCAGACCCATTCTCCCACCTATAACTCTACATTTATCCCTGACTATTGCACCCAACCTACACAGCCCTGAACACTATGGGCAATTTAGCATGGCCAATTCACCTAACCCACACACCTTTGGATTGTGGGAGGAAACTGGAGCACCCAGAGGAAACCCACGCAGACAAGGGGAGAATGCGCCAACTCCACACACACAGCCACCTGAGGCTGGCATCAAACCTGGCGCTGTGAGGCAGCAGTACTAACCACTGAGCCACTGTGCTGCCCCTGTATGGCAAAACAATGCAAAAATAGTCTCCCCAATCTGTCCTCATCTTGTCGCCCTCTTGACCAACAACGAAATGTTTTGTTCAACACAGGATGTAACTCTGAAAATTGCAAACACAGAGTAACAATAACTGCAACAACTTGCATTTGCGTAGCACTTTAACACCGCAGGGGACCCAATTACATGAGTGTAACCAGACAGAGACTGAGTCAATAAGGAGGTGGCAGGGAGGGTGACTAAAATATTTGTCAATGGTGTAGCTGAGAGGAAAAGCATGCAATACAAAGTGAGGGAGAGTCAGTGAGAGAATTGCAGAGCTTGGACCGTAGGTCGCTGAAGGCTCAGCTATTGGGTATGCTCTGCATTCAATCTTCCTCCCTGTAACCTTGGATCCCCTTGGCAATCAAGAACTTATCTATCTCTGTTTTAAATATACTTACTGGCCAGGTCTCCACAGCCCCCTAGATTCCATAGATTCACCACTTTCTGGCTGACGAGAGTTCTAAAGAGTGTTCCCTTTACAACATTTAAAAGACATCTGGATGGGTATATGAATAGGAAAGGTTTAGAGGGATATGGGCCAAGCACTGGCAAATGGTACGAGATTAGGTTAGGATATCTGGTTTGCATGGACGAGTTGGACTGAAGGGTCTGTTTCCTTACTATACATCTCTATGACTCTACTCTAAGTCTGTGCCCTTAGGTTCTCGTCTCTCCTGCCAATGGGAACAACTTCCCAATGTCCACTCGATCCAGGCCGTTAAGTATTCTGTAAGTTTCAATCAGATCCACCCTCATCCTTCTAAACTCCATCGAGTATATTCCCAGAGTCCTCGAACATTCCTCATATGTTAAGTCTTTCATTCCTGGGATCATTCTTGTGAATCTCCTCTGACTCACTCCAGGGGCCAGTCCATCCTTCCTGAGGTATGGAGCCAAACATTACTCACAATATTCTAAATGTGGTCTGACCAGAGCCTTATAGAGCCTCAGAAGTACAAGCCGACTTTCACATTCTAGTCCTCACGGTGGTTCAGTGGTTAGCACTGCTGCCTCACAGCGCTAGGGACCAGGGTTTGGTCCCAGCCTTGGGCAGCTGTCTGTGCAGAGTTTGCACATTCCCCCAATGTCTGTTTGGGTTTCCTCTGTGTGCTCTGGTTTCTTCCTGCAGTCCAAAGATGTGCAGGTTAGGATGGATTGGTCATGCTAAATTGCCCAATACTGTTCAGGGATGTGGAGGTTCGGTGCATTAGTCAGGGTCAATGTAGATTAATAGAGTAGGGGAATGGGTCTGGGTGGGTTACTCTTCAGAGGGTCAGTGTGGACTTGTTGGGCTGAAGGGCCTGTTTCCACACTGTAGGGTTTCTCTGATTCAAGGAATGACAGTATTAGCTGTGTAATACAAACTTTAATTCCCCAGCACTCTCAGTATCTCATTTTGTGCCCTGTCTTGTGCAGTGCACACAAAATGGAGATAGAGTACCATTTTAATGAAGGAAACGGAAGAAGTTTTACTCTTTTTGCTGATACCTTTGTAACTAAAGTTGGAATTTGAGAAGCAGGAATATTGAGAAAACATTTCAAAAAAAGAAAAGAGGTTCTAATCAAACGTTTTAAGGAAACTGATCAAAGGCTATAGGCAGACTATGGGGACAATCATTCTATGACAAGTTCATACGGCACAAATCATACCTTCACTTGAAACCCTTCAAATGGAATCCGGCATTTTATGCAGCACCGTTCCCAAGCAGAGGACACAAGTTACCATTTTTAAAAGTTTCTGTGAGAAATGAAGACTATTCCAGTTCATTTTAAATGGATTTAGTCTAATTTACGATTGTGCAATGTCCATGTGATGGATTGTGCAGGAGATGGAGGAAAGCAGTGTTATATGCACCATTCTACACTTATGTAAAAACTCTGCTGACACAGAGAAATAAAGCATTAACATTTTTCATTTTTTTTTCTCATCAGCCTGTGAGTTCTGATTTAGAGTGAATGACCCAGATACACGCACTACCACAAGAACCTGCAGGAAGGGAACATAGCTTGATCAGAAACCAGGGTTGACGGGGACGGGGGAAGGGAATTAAAGGGACTCAAAACAAATCCTTCTTCACATTTCCATCATCCCCAATCTTGTTCTGAAAGCTTTAATTTATGCTGACCTGCAGCACCATGACAAAATGGCCAATGTTTGCATGCAATTAGCTATTAGCAGGCTATTTAACCACAGCGGGCATCACAACTGGCCTTATCATCCTCTGAGTAGATGACCCTCGACTTTTTTGCACTGGTCACTGGATGCTTGATAAGAAACAAGAAACAAACCGTTTTCTGTCCACTTTGGGGAGAATGGCATTGCATTGTCTCTTGGTGTCCCTGGTCCCATTAGCTGAGATTTGCCGGCACTGCTCAAACCAACTGCTCAGTCCTCAGGGCTCCACAGGATATCAAACTGGCTGCTCGGGAAACCAAATCTCCTGGCTGAATGGTAAATTCAGCTCACGTTACCAGCCCTCCTTCTAGGATTCTCCTGGAGTCTCCAACCTTCGAGTACTGCCTTAAGCATTCCTAGGACAGGTATCATGCTAAGGTGAGGCAAAGTGGGGGGAATAATTGTCTTCATTTCAAATCAAGTGATTTTTGGCCGTTATTAATAGTAATATCTGTCGTGGGAATAAAAATTCATTTGACTATGGGACTTCTCTTCAGTCAAGGAAGTATCCATTTGCACATATTTCAAGTAACCAGTTTAGGAGTTTTTTTGGGGGATTTGAGCGACACTGTTTTGGCTAACATTTATTGGTCTGAGGGCAGTTAAGAGTCAACTATATCACTATGGGTCTGGAGCTGCATGTAGGCCAGACCAGATAATTTCCTTCCTTAAAGATTGTCAGTGAACCAAAAGAGTCCATGCAACAACTGGTTAACACAATCGCACAGGTGGCATGGTCCCTCACAGCGCCAGGGACTCAAGTTCAATCCTAGACTCATGGAGTTTGCACATTCCCCGCATGTCTGTGTGGGTTTCCTCCGGGTGCTCTGGTTTCCTCCCACAGTCCAAAGATGTATAGGTCAGGTGATTTGGCTATTCTAAATTGCCCATAGTGTTAGGTGTATTAGTCAGAGGGAAATGGGTGGGTTACTCTTCAGAGGGTTGGTGTGGACTTGTTGGGCCAAGGGGCCCATTTCCACACTGTAGGGAATCTAATTGAATTAGACTAGATTTTATTCATTTGACCCACCACCTGGCAGCGTGGGATTTGAACCCAAGGCCTTAGACTGGGTGTCTGGATTACTAACGCCGATATTGCCACTACCACCACCAGTGCCCCCTGGCATCTGATGGCCATAGAAAAGTGGGATGCCAAGAAGAGGGGGACATGTTGAGCAACCAGTGTCAAAGGTCATGCCACCTGCAGGAATATATTTGCTGAGTGATGCCAATGATAAACATTCCCTGTCACTCAAATTCACATGTTTGAACAATCCACAGAACAAAGACAATATTTTTCATCCCATCCTGGATGGGACAGGTTTCTGGAGACTTTTGTTTCTTGCAACCTTACAGATCTTCAGTTCCATTCAGGTTGAAATGGTTGGCCTGTTGACTGCCTGTGTTCAGGGTCTTGCCTCCTAATGCTTGCAAATTTCCTAAGACAAGATGATTACAACCCCCACAGTCACTTGAAATTTCAAAAAGAGTTTTTTCTTCCCCACAACTGCCAAATGAAGAAGGCTCACTTGAAGCTGTTTCTAGTCATAACTCATTTGGTCTAGGTCTAACTATCTTTAGTTGCTTCACCAAAGACCTTCCCTCTATTGTAAGGTCAGAAGTTCGTCGATGGTTGCCATAATAGTCAGCACAGTTCGGGACTCCACAGATACTGAAGCAGTCCGTGTTCAAATGCCACAAGACCTGGATAATATCCAAGCTTGGGCTGACGAGTGACAAATAATATTCATGTGATGCAAGTGCAAGTCCAGTGGGAGAAAATCTAACCATCATTTCTTGACATTCAATAGCATCACCATCACTGAGGCCCACACTCTCGACATCTGAAGCTATCGTTGACCAGAAGCTTGACTGGACTTGCCAAATTGACACATTGGCTACAAGAGCTGGTCAGCGACTTGGAATCCTGCAGTGAGATCTCACCTCCTGACTCCCCAGAACCTGTCCACTATCTATGAGACACAAGTCAAGAGTGTGATGGAATACTCTCCATTTGTCTGGATGACAGCAGTGCTCAAGAAGCTGGACACCATTCCAGATAAAGCAACCCGCTTGATTGGCTCTATATCCACCAACACTGACGCTCAGTAGCGGCTGTGTGTGCCATCTACAAAATGCACTGCAGAATTTCAGCAATGATAGCACCTTCCAAACCTACTTCCAGAAGAGTCACAGATACATTGGGAACATGCAAGTCCCCTCCAAGCCGCTCATTATCCTGACCTGGGAATATATTGCTGCTCCTTTAAAGTGACTGGATAAAAATCTTGGAACTCCCTGCCTACGGGCATTGGAAATGGGGAGTGCTGTAGTTCAAGGAGGCAGCTCATTGGCACCTTCTCAAGGACAGTTAAGGATGAGCAATTAATGTTAGTCCAGCCAGCAATGTCCACGTTGCATGATTGAATTAAAACAAAATTCTGTCAGCACAGCAAGAGGACAAGAGGCCAATAAGAACAACACTTGGTTTGGACTGACTGTTGTGTGTCTGTGTGCACAATAGCTTCATGAATCCTTTGTTCTCACAGAGGAATGGATGATCTGTCTAAACCCTTGCGTTGATGTGAGTTAACAGCCCGTTAAGATAGAATGCAACAGTAGAATTTAGTTTCGAGCTTTCACAGTGCGATCTTCAGTCCTTGCAATTAAGTGTGTAAATTTGAAAGGTAATTTGTTCTGTTTAAGTCTGGTTCACTCCTGTGAACTGGATTCTTCAGAGATTCCTGGCATTCCTGGCACAGAGATTTGCCAATGGGGTAGAAACTGCATTTAAAGGGTGTGACCTGCTGCTTGGCCAACAGTGTTGTGATGTGGGACTAAATCCTGGAGATGGACAGAGGCCCCACTTCGATTAATTAAGAGGTCATCGCCTGAAAAATGAAAACAGTTTATGCAAAAGTGGGATCACTCCCGGTTTTACCTTGGGATGTGGGAAACCATTGTAAAGATGTTTTCTTTCAAACCTAACAAATTACTCAACCTTCATATCTCTGCAATTCTCCATAACCCCAGGATGCCCCACATCTGGTCCTTTGATCTGGTCTCCTGCACCCATGTGTCATAGCTCCACAATTGGTCAAGAGCCATCAGTGATTGAATTCCCCTTTAGAGCATGGGGATCGGGATTTGGGAATTTTCCAGACATCATGAGCCATGCGGTCCATGTCAGGGAAACTCACGTCATAGAGTCATAGAGTCATAGAGATGTACAGCATGGAAACAGACCCTTCGGTCCAACCTGTCCATGCTGACCAGATATCCCAACCCAACCTAGTCCCACCTGCCAGCACCTAGCTCATATTCCTCCAAACCCTTCCTATTCATATACCCATCCAAATGACTCTTAAATGTTGCAATTGTACCAGTCCACCATATCCTCTGGCAGCTCATTCAATACACATACCACCTTCTATGTGAAAAAGTTGCCCCTTATGTCTCTTTTATATCTTTCCCCTCTCACCCTAAACCTATGCCCTCTAGTTCTGGACTCCCCGACCCCAGGGAAAAGACTTTGTCTATTTATCCTATCCATGCCCCTCATAATTTTGTGTCTTGTCATTGGAGGCACACCCAAGGTGGCCGCCTAAGGGGGTGGATGGTGAGCCCTGAAGGTGAGATAGCCCATCTCCCTTGACTGTGACATCAGGCCTGTTGTAATCATTATCGTTTATCCCTCTTACCCTTTTCCCCTACATTACCTCGCCTTCTCCTATTATCCTCCCTCTATGTCCCCATAGACCCATGTCCTCTCATATTTCCCAGAGCCCTTATATGCTTGTCCATGTATACTATCTAGAAAAACAAATGATTGGCCATCTAACTTGGTTAATGCAGTTGTTAGGTTGCCTCATTATGATTGCTTGAATTCACTCAAATGCTGACTAATGAACGAAGATCAAGTGAGGACAGTGATAGTTTTGACTGCTTAACATCTTTATTACCTTGTGATAACCTGATTTGCTTTTGAAGTAATTTTTCAATGTGTAATGATGTGCCAAAACCCCAAAGTCTGTGAATATTTTTCACTTGCAATTCCAAATGATTATGAAAGAGGGCTGATACAACTAAATTATCTGTCCAAAGAAAGAAACACACACAAATAGTTTCAAATGAATATCAAACAATGGTCTCTGTTACAATAAAGATAATAAAGAGCTGATGAACCACTAGTCAACAGTAAACCACCCTGCATAGGTGGCATGGTGGATCAGTAGTTAGCACAGCTGCCTTTCAATGCCAGCAATCCTGGTTCAATCCTGGCCTTGGGCAACTCTCTGTGTGGAGTTTGCACATTTTCTCCGTTTCTGTGTGGGTTTCCTCCAGGTGTTCTGGCTTCCTTTCACAATCCAAAGATGTGCAGGTTAGGTGAATTGGCCATGCTAAATTGCCCACAGTGTTCAGGGATGTGTAGGTTGGGTGCATTAGTCAGGGGAAATGTAGGGGAATGGATCTGGGTGCGATATCCTTCAGAGGGTTGCTGTGGAGTTGTTGGGCTAAACATTGTAGGGAGTCTATGATCTAGATATTATGTACCAAACTGCAGGCACATTTTTCCCTTTGAAGAATATGTAAGGATAGGGGTTATAGAGCCAATTTCAAGTTGACTGGAGTGTGGTAATGGGACTAAATGTTTCTGTGTGTACCATCGTGTGTTTGAGCAATTGTATTAGGAAGGTACCAGTCAAAGAACTCTCCAGTAGTTACCCCTGTGTTGCAGGTAAAGGAGGACCCTCTCATCCTAAGTGTTGTGAACCAGTTAAGAAAAGGGATCAGGACAAAGGAAGTTCAATTAGTGTACAAAACCGAGACTTTCAAAATTTGACTGTTGAGATGCCCGAAATGTCAATTCTCCTGTTCCTTGGATGCTGCCTGACCTGCTGTGCTTTTCCAGCAACACATTTTCAGCTGTTGATTATTAATGTCAACTCAACTGGTAACTCTCACTGCATTGGACACGATATACAACTGTCAGTTCTTTGCTAATAGTTCAGTGGCTGATCCATGTATATCTTTATTACCTTTTATCCTTTTGGACTTACCTCTTTTCTCTAGTCCTTGAGTGTGCATGATATGCGACTGATTCTTTTCATGTTTTGTGATTATGGAACTCACTCTTACTTAAGGCAAGAAAGCCTGGCTAAATCGGCTCTATTTAAAATGTGGGTTCACGTAGGACTGGGAGAAAGGTATCCACAAGGGAAGGGATCCTTATCAAAATTACCTAGCTGTAGATGAACAAAGAGGGCTGGTGAAAAAAGAAGGGAATTCAGTTAATCCAGGAGAGTTTAATAATTTAAGGCATCTCATCTGGAACTGTATCTAATTGGGAACTACACCCAGGGTCTGGCCATAACAATGTGTTTATTTGGACAAAATTACAAAGTGTAAAGTGGATTGAAGGTTTTGTTAATGGGACTTTCTCTGCCTGTGTTTGCTGGGCAGCTTCATGAGATGGGAGAAAGTGAGGACTGCAGATGCTGGAGATCAGAGTCAAGAGTGTAGTGCTGGAAAAGCACAGCAGATCAGGCAGCATCCGAGGAGCAAGAGGGTCGACTTTTCAGGCATAAGCCCTTCATCAGGAATTACTCATTCCTGATAAAGGGCTTATGCCTGAAATGTCCACCCTCCTGCTCCTCTGATGCTGCCTGACCTGTCATGCTTTCCCAGCACTACACTGTCAACAGCTTCATGGTTAAAAATCACACAACACCAGGTTTTAGTCCAACAGGTTTAATTGGAAGCACACTAGCTTTTGGAGCGACTCTCCTTCATCAGGTGATTGTCATCAGCTTCATGAGATGGTAAGGGGGGTGCAGGTGGACGTAAAATGTCTTTTTAAAGCAAACAACTTATATTTTCTGACTCCCCATTCAAGATTTAGGGCTCTCTCCCGTTCATGACTCCTCTGAGATGGCCATGAATCACCTTTTTCACCCAAATGCCCAACTGTAGGAAAGTCAAGGAGAGTCTGCAATGGCCAATTCCTCACAACCTTGCAGACACAGGATAAGGGTGCTGCATGTGAGAGCTGTTACACACACCCTCTTCTGGCTTGGCAAAACTTGCCAGAAATGGGAAAGGGAGTGCAAAAAAACTGGAATCACATCTTGCCCACTGATTTTAAAGCTCTTCTGTCACTCGTCCAAACCCCGTCTTTGTTTTCTAAAATAATCTCACTAACAGCTCAGAAACACTTGACACGCGCTCTCCACCTTTAGAATGCTTCTCAAACTCCATCCTTTTGACTAGACTTTGTAGTAATCTCCTTCACCCTCCCCCCCCGATGCCTGTGGTTTGGCCCAGCATTCCTTAGAAGTATTAGAAATACATCGAGTATGGTGCTGGAAAAGCACAGCTGGTCAGGCAGCATCCGAGGAGCAGGAGAATCGACGTTTCCAGCATCAGCCCTTCGTTAGGGAAGAGCTTATTCTGGAAACGTCGATTCCCTGCTCCTCAGATGCTGCCTGACCAGCTGTGCTTTTCCAGCACCATACTTTTTGACTCTGATCTCCAGCATCTGCAGTCCTCATTTTCTCCTTAGAAATACCTCGAGACATTTACCTATGTTAAAAGCAGTAAATGTGTGCATGTTATGGTAAATGCACTTGCTGCGGATTCAACTGTGCACTATCCCCTGGCAACTGCAAATGCATCCAACTATGGTCGGTTCAGAAGCCATTCTCCAACGTATTGACCTCTTACTGGGTTATGTCAAGCAGAGGAGTGAGACTATCTAAAAGCTGAAAGGACTGCTGATGCCGTAAATCAGAAACAAAAATAGAAATTGCCAGAAAAGCTCAGCAGGTTTTGCATCATCGGTGAAGAGAAATCAGAGTTAATGTTTTGGGTCCAGTATCGCCTCCTCAGGCAAGTGAGACTGTTCAGTATCTCACCACAATTCCTCACATTTCAGAAGACAGTTAAATGTTGGCAATGGACTTAATTCTAATTCCAAGTATCGCTGAGATATTTAACCATGTTGTGCATCACAGACAACGTTAAAGATGTCATTACCAAACTGCCACTTAGTTGCGTGTCCTCCATTAGTGGCACTTAGACTTAAACACCCACCCTAGCTGATTTTACAACGCTGGAAGTCAGTGGTTTTGATGCTAGTGGTAGTACCCACCAGTTTTCCCTTGAGTAGAGTTGGCTAAATCACCAGAACCTGGGTGATAATTCCAGCACATTTGAAGTCCTTGTGGCACAGTATTGCCCTGGCTCTGACCAGCTCAGCTGGATCTGTCGCTGGTCCCACACACAGTTAGCCTTTCTCCAGCCATTGGAGTGTCTCCATGACAACATGGCTGCAGGGGGTGTGGGGGGGGGGGGGGGGTGGGAGCAGGGCGTGGCATGGGAGCAGGGCCTCAGTTGACATTCTTCTGTAGCTCTTGGTCACATTTAATGAAAATCGGATTGCTATAACTTTGATAGCAGGAGCATTTGGTGTACGAAAATGAAACAATGATTTTCTCCCATCCCCAGTCAAGGGGCAACTCCCAATTCCCCTCCCCCTCAGTGTCAACAGACCTTTAATTGGATGACTGGCTGCAGTTTGATGAATTACTGGCCTTGAATTAATTCATCGATCCCCAGGCCAAATCATTTGACCACTTGGATTGATAATTATTACTGTAGCGTGAAAGATGAAAAGGGTATCTGCTCTCTCTGTAAGAGTCCCTCTGTGTTTTATACATGCAATTTACAAAGCAATAGGGATTGTGACAGGAAATTGTAATATTGAATTTACTAAACCTTTTTCAACTTAAGCAGAATTAATAGTGGTGTCTTGTTGAATCAAACCAGGCAGTTATTTTATTTCCATGCGTTCCAATTACCTTAATCATATTCACAGGAGGTTTCTTTAAACCAGTATTCTATACACTCTTTATAGCTGATCGTCGAACCTCTTCAACCTTCTCTACCACTGAAAATAAGCATGACCAAATCAATAAAGGGAAAAGAACAGAAATCTGGCAAAGAATTGGAAAAGATTGCTGATTTACCAACTGGGACACATCAAAAGCAGGAGGCGAGGTGCCAAGCTAATGAAATACTGCAAAGACATCAGGTCCTAACTCTGCTGGGGCACGAATTTGGCCTCCAGGGTAGCGGCCGTTGGATTTATTGCCACATCACTGAGAAAACTGCGACTTTGGTTTTTCCGCTTTGACAGCCCATTAGCCGTGGGATAGGCCATTGAGGGCAGAGGTGAGGAGAAATTTCTTCATCCAGAGAGTGGTGAGCCTGTGGAATTCTCTGCCACAGAGAGCAGTCGAGGCCAAAACATTGAAGGTTTTAGAGAAGGAGTTAGATCCGGCTCTTTGAGCTAAAGGGATCAAAGATGTGGGGAGAGAAAGTAGCAGCAGGGATACTCAGTCGGATGATCAGCCATGATCAGATTGAATAGCAGAGCAGGTTTGAGGGGCTGAATGGTCTCCTCCTGCTCCTATTTTCTATGTTTCCGTGTGAACAGGATTCATGATTCAGACTGGGCTGGGTAAGGGGCAATTTGACAGAAGGCGATAAAATCCTGAGAGCTTGGGCAGAGTAGATAAGGACAAAATTCTTCCCATAGTTGGAAGCAATGACAACAAGGAATAACAGATTTAAACCTCATGCAGCACCTCATTCTGTTCAGACTTTCACAATTGAAGCTGAGTTCAACAACACCAGAGCACGAACATTGTCCTCTATTTGATATCGTCCCCACCCCATAACCCCAATGAATGTCTCTTGTTCATCTTTGCTTTCAGTCAGAACTGAACTTTATTTTGCTGTTAACCTGTGCCATTAACACCATCTCTGGCTGTGTGCTTTGTCTCTCCTTTAACTTTACCTTTTGTTCCTAATCTTTGATTACTAATCTCCCTCAGTCTTTCACCTTCCCCTCAGCTTCCCTCCATTCTACTTGTTCCACCTTTATCGACAGTAAAGAACGCATCACGTTTCCCTTCAGTGAAAATCATCTTGGACTCAAAATGTTAGCTTATCCCTTACTCCATTGATGCTGCCAGGTTTCTTCAGCACTTTTTGTGTTTATTTCAGATTTAAGGTCATTGACAAAAGAAGCAATGGCAAAATAAAGAAACATTTTCACACAATGTGCGGTCGAGATCAGAAAGGTACTGCCTGATAGTGTGGTGGAGGTGGATTCAATCAAGGTTTTTAAGAGAGAATTGCTTTCTTATGTGGTAAAGAGGAATACGCAGGATTATAGGGAGAAATTAAGAGAGTGCCACAAGGTGAATTACTTTGTCAGAGATTCAGGGCAGACATGATGGGCTGAATGGCCTCCTCTGTACTGTAACTGTTGTGTAGCGAATAGTTTGGAAAGGGCTGATCAGCAGGTCTGGCAGCATCCATGGAGAGAGAAACAGAGTTAACATTTCAAATCCAATATGATCCATCTATGCATCTGAAATGGATTGGAACATGCTCTTTTTGTATTTGATTTAGTTTTATTATTGTCACATACTTTGAGATACAGTGAAAGATGCAGTTCTGTGTGTTATCCAGGCAAGTCACACCATGCATAAGTCCATCAGGGTAATGGAACAGAATGTAGGATGGTTACAGAATGTAGGATTACAGCTACAGAGAAGGTGCAGAGAAATATCAACTCTAATATTTGAGAGGTCTGTTCATAAGTCTGATAGCAGTGGGGAAGAAGCTGTTCTTGAATCTGTTGCTATGTGTTTTCGAATTTTTGTATCGTCTGCCCGATGGAAGAGAGTGGAAGAAAGTATACCTGGGTGAAAGGGGTCTTTGATGATGTTGGTTGCTTTCCTGAGGCAGCTGGAAGAATAGATGGAGTCAATGGAAAAAAGAGCTGGTTTTCAGGATGGACAGGCTATGTTCACAACTCTGTGTAATTTCTTGCGTTCTTGGGCAGAGCAGTTACTATACCGCACTGTGATGCATCTGGATAGGATGCTTTCTTTTGTGCATCTATAAAAATTGCTAAGAGTCATTGTGGATATGCTGAATTTCCTTACCCTCTGAGGAAGTGGAGGTGTTGGTGACCTTTCTTGGCTGTAGCATTGATGAGGATGGACCAGGATAGATTAATGTGATCTTTACACCAAGGAACCTGAAGCTGTCCACCATCTCCACCTCAGCACCATTGATACAGACAGGGGCTTGCCTCCAATCTGCTTCCTGAAGTTGATGACTAGCTCTTTCATTTTGCTGACGTTGATGGAGGTGGTGTTGTCTTTACACCTGCCACTAATCTGTCTGTCTCTCTCCTGTACTCTGTCTCATTGCTGTTTAAGATTTGACTCACAGGTGGAGGAGGGGCAAAGGGTACAGATGGGGTGGGGGCCCAATGCAAAAAGCCAAGGATGGTTACAGAGTAATAAAAATGTAAAATGGATGTAAAGGGATAGAATGAGTCCTCTCTACTGAGAGCAAAGCCAACCAGACACATCTATGACAAGGGTATGTGAGTGTGTGCGTGTGTATGTGTGTGTGCGCTGTGTGTGTTGTGTTTGTGTATGTGCATGTATGTTGTGTGTTGTATGTGTATGTGCATGTATGTTGTGTGTGTGTATGTATGTGCATTGTGTGTGTGTACGTGTGTTGTATGTGTGCATGTATGTGTGTATGTATGTGTGTATGTGCATTGTGTGAATGTGTATGTATGTATATGTACTATGTGTGTGTTTTGCAGGACAGGGGTGTGGGGGAGTGAATGTAAGAAAAATAGCGAACCAGCATCAGGTGTTTAGGCTCTGAAGTTATTGAGTTCAGTATTGAGACTGAGAGGCTGTAAGACCCATTGAATTTTTCCAGAGTTTTCTGCTTTTATTTCAGATCTTCAGCATCCAGCATAGAACTTAAGGGATTAATGTTTATGTTACACTGGTTGTGTCCATTCTCCTGATGTCAGACACAGTGGAAGCTACTGTCACTTTGAGAGGGAGCAAGTGTATCTATACCAGCTCCCTTAGGGCCCTTAACGCCTCACCAAATGTACACATTGCTGTCATGCAGTAAATCTTCTTGAATAGCCCCCTTCTAAAGCTATTCCGTAGTGGTATATTCTCAATCATTCATCATGAGACAGACCTAACACACAGCAAAGAACAAGGGTTAAATCCTGGAATTGCGGATGCTGGCAATCTGAAACAAAAACAGAAATTGTTTGGGAAAATCAACAGGTCTGGCAGCCTCTGTGGGGAGAAAACAGAGTTAACATTTTGGGTCCAGCGACTCTTCAGAATGATGAATGCTAAGTCTATTCACTCCCCGCAGATGCTGCCAGACTAGCTGAGTTTCGCCAGTGATTTGTTAAAGACCAAGGGTGATTGGTAGCAGCAAATTACCTCAAACAACCAGTCCCACAGACTGGCAAAGGTGGTGTATACCACAAAGTGCCAGAAAAATGGTCATTTGCAAACTACCACAGTAATCATTCCACAAGGAATGACATCAGGGAATCCGTTTTTTTTTTAACAATCACTGAACAGCAATCATGTTCAGTTTTCTAATGCCAAGCCACAATTAACCAAAATTACTCACTTCAATTCACGTAAGTGAGGCTTTGTTTAATATTAATTTGTCGGATAAGGTTAAGGCTGGCTTTTATTGGCCTGAGACATTACAACAGAGCGTCTCGCTGAGACTAGTCAGTCTGTCAGTGTGGGAATAGAGTTACGCTGAGACCAGTTGCAAGTGAGGGATGGCATGTTTCTTTCTATTGGGAACCGTTAAGCTTTTAATGGCAATCCAGTGGTTATTTTAAGTAAGAATGGCAATTCTTTTAATTCCCCAACTTTTTAAATGGTTTGGCTTCAGATTCTCTAACAGCATGGCATTGTAACCACTGTTCGATTGCACCATTCTAAGTTACACTCTGTGTGTTCCTATACTGGCACTAAAACCACAAAAGAAACGTATTCAGTTTTGAGCCACACATACCCAGTGCACAGGCTGACTTAGGTTAAATAACCCAACTTCAATCTATTTGGTTGGTGTAAGGTCAAGTGGTGGGATTTGGAGGGAGTCATTAATATCAGAATCTAGACAATGGTGTTGGATGATCATTGCTGGTCGCCCCATTATAGAAAGGCCGTGGAAGTATGGAAAAGGTGCAGAGGAGATTTACCAGGATGTTGCCTGGTCTGGAGAGAAGGTCTTATGAGGAAAGGTTGAGAGACTTGGGTCTGTTCTCATTGGAAAGAAGAAGGCTAAGGGGGGATTTAATAGAGATATACAAGATGGTCAGAGGATTAGATAAGGTAGACAGTGAAAGACTTTTTCCTAGGATGATGATGTCAGCTTGTACGAGACGGCACAACTACAAATTGAGGGGTGATAGATTTAAGACAGATGTCAAAGGCAAGTTCTTTACGCAGAGAGTCGTAAGGGCGTGGAATGCCCTACCTGCTAAGGTAGTCAACTCAGCCACATTAGGGAGATTTAAACAATCCTTAGAAAAGCAAATGGATATTTTTGGGATAGTGTTGGGGAACGAGCTGAGAATAGTTTACAGGTCGGCATAACATTGAGGGCTGAAGGGCCTGTTCTCCGTTGTATTGTTCTATGTTCTAAAGTAAAGGTGAGCCAGGAAGATCAGCTGATGAAGAGCCTAAATGTTTTCCCAGAGCTGCTTTAGAGGTAGTGTGAACCTGGTTAGTTAAAGCAGTGTAAAACCGAGCAGTTTAAGCCAAATGCACTCATTATTTTCTATTGGTGCCCCTGCAGAGGCTTATATTTTAGTCTATTTAACATGTTATTCTTTTGGTGAATGGGTAGCAGAATGGAGAAGAGTTGATCATTCCTTCATCAATCATGCCCAGAAACGATACTGCTGTAAGGGACTGGAATTGATTTGCTGTAAATAATTTGCATTATCTAACCACTCTCCACATTTGGCACTATTCTTGCTTTTATCTGAGGTGTTTACCATAGTTATAATCATGTGTTCTGTGCTTGGAGATAGACTCTGTTCGCTGAGTAGATGCTGTGAATCATACAGTAAATCCCAACTTGCCTTCTAAGCATTGCTTGGTGAACACTCATCTTGTTTTCTTCACATACGTGTTGAGATGTGGGAAATGCAGGAAAGACTGCATTTTTTATCCGATGCCAGTTATCCTGAAGAGATGAAGAGTCAAGTATGTTAGTGTGGGACAGGAGTCAGCTCAGGACAAAGTGTTTCCTTCCCTGTGGATTTTAGTGAACTCATTGGTATTACTCCATTCGTGAAGATAAAAATCACCATGTTTAGTCCAACAAGTTTATTTGGGAGCAGTAGCTTTCGGAGCACTGCTCAGGTACCTGATGAAGGAGCAGTGCTCTGAAAGCTAGTGCTCCCAAATAAACCTGTTGGACTATAACCTAGTGTTGTGTGATTTTTAATGTTGTACACCTCAGTCCAACACCAACTTCTCCAAGTCATCCATGAGTGAAGACAGTCAAGGCTGGTTGATGCAGACTGGAATGTGAGAGAACTAAATTTCTTGTTCCCTCCCCTCACTGTCCACAATCAGTGTGTTTTTGAAAAGGGCACCCATCTTCAGAATAAAGCAATGATTACTTCAGGACTGAGATGAAGAGAAATGTCTTAACTGAAATGGTTGTGAATCCTTGGTTTCTTGCATCTAAGAGTGCTGTGGATGTTCCATTGTTGAAAATGTTTAAGACTGAATAAGCAGATCTTAGTGTCTCAGATAATCAAGGATATAGGAGGGAATGGGAAAGTGCTGAATCAAGGTCGAAGATCATCCACGATTAGACGAAATGAAAAAGCAGGCTTGAGGGGCTGAAAGATCAAGATCTTTGCCATGTTTTGAATGTGTAAATTTAATGATGCAGCAGTAAGCTTTTGTGGGTTTAAATAAACGGAATTATTTACTCATGCAGTCACTCAAAAGATCTAATGCCAAAACACTAACTCACCACTCAAATATACACACACTCAAGGTAGTTGAAGAGAATATTTTAAAACACCACAAGTAATGAGATTATTCAAAAGTCATTTGTTTGGTTCATTACATTCTTGGCCTGTTATAAAAGGACCCTTTTCCACTCTTGAAGTGTAGTTGGGAGAATCCAAGAATGAAAGTCACCTGTCAAAGCCATTGGAGGACTTCCTCAGAGAGGTGAATTTTCACTAGGTCATAAAACTAATTACTTCTGGTCTTATCACTATTGATGGATGTGAAATGAAGCAAACTTGGGAGATGCTATTGGGTTGTCGTCCCCAGCCTTGAGGAATAGAAATTGCAGTCTTTTTAGCTGTTGCTGCTTCTCTCTCTGCTGTTTGGAACCTGACTGCTTTCTCCTTGGTTCTTGTGGTAAGAACTCATTATCTGTGGTCAGTCTTAGTCAGAGGATACCTGATCAATACTCCTTCGAACTGAGTGGTGTCCCAAACCCACTGCAATGTCACAGGGCAATAAACGATTCACACCTATCTATGATTGAACTGGCTGATCGATATCTCTCTTTGTTAAATTCTGAGACAGTGAATGAAACTTCCACACTCACTGGTGGTGAACCTAGAGACACGAAAGGAATTTGATTCGGTGGGGTGGTTTTTCCTCTGCCAGCTCAATTAAGTTCTGGGTTAGGAGGCTCATGACCAACATCATCAATTGCTACTAATCGAAATGGCCCAATTAATGACACTTTAAGTGTCCCATTTATTCACCCAGCTGGATGTGGGCCTATTATCATACAAAATCCATGGCAGCTGATGCTGTGTGGGGCACTTGCCAACTCATTGGAGATAACCCTTGATCAAAGGAAATAAATGCTCAATTGGGGGACTGGGCGTTGTGAAGGTGGGCTCAATGAGATGTACCCACCCTGGGCTTGCTCCTGGCGCACACCTGCCCCTTATCCCATTACACCCAGTGCACAAAGACCCTGCCACATTATTTGCTGAAGTCTCGGTCCAGGGATTCCATTGGATGTCTTTCTGGCATCAGCCACAGTTCTGCCAGTGGCAGTGCAGGGCACAGCAGCTGCCATAGTCCAATTTGGTTGACACTTCACAGTATGTGTGTCTTCCACTTCCACCCCAAGGTCTTGACTCCAGCATGCCGGGAGTTCTGCCACTGTTTGATTGGCGGGTAATGTGTGGAGTGACTCATACAGCCTCTTACCAGGAAGGTCCTCTGACCTACACACCTGTCAGGCAGTGTCACGGCCACCAATAGGCATTCTCAAGCAGAGGCATTGTGGGATGCTTGCCTACAGTCCAGTGAGATGATGCAATAAAGAGAGTCAAAGATTCTTCAGCTTTTGAAATTTAGGCAATTCTACAAAAATGGTGTAAACTCTGCAAGTGGTATTGTCATGGCTTGTTCATTCAATGGGACATACCGCCCATGCTTATTTCATTCGGAACTTTCAAGAAATGTTACGTTGTTCTGAGTCAATGTTCAAATTGTGAAAGTCACATGACTCTACTGCAGTCATTCTGAGGAAGGATCTACATTTAATGAGGCAGTGCATGAGCCTGGTGTATAACTCAGTTCAACAACACTGAGTTGAAACCCATTACTGCAATGACACAGGAAGGGAGAAGGGGTTATTTAAAGTGGTGTAGTTAGCAAAATGTTTGAAATGGCCTAATGCCTACTGATTCTGTGACTCCCCTCACCTTCTCCAGCATTGAATATCCAATCTACACTGCAAATCGAAACCTGTGCCCCTCAGTCGAAAGGGGGTGAAGCAGACCTTGACCCAGAGAGGGGGCAAAATACTGCCTGCTGCAGAGGGGAAGGAGGGGGAGAAAGCAGGGTAGGTGGGGGGGTCACCAAGAACCATTTAGATGACTCAGACTCAGCTCAGTATAATATCGTCACCGTGAGCTCGGTATTTTATCACTTTAGCCTACTACCCCATGAATATCACTCGCATTTGCCTGGCGTGAGGCACGATGAAGATAGAAATGAGATGCTGTTTTTAGGAGATGGTTTAATTTCCTGTAAACTAAAAGCAAACACCCAGTGTGAGAAAAGGGCTTCTAGTTCAGCAGACTGCCACAGAGGTGTGAAACTAATCTCAGAGAACAATGCAAAATGGAGAGTGGTCGATCATTTTCACTTTCCACTTAATGCTCCTTCTTGCGGTTGGGGGCAAGTGCGGCAGATTTCCCCTTCTGTTCTGGTGTGTGAAAGGGGTTTTGAAGGGGTATTAGGGGAGAAACATGCCTTTGCAACAGTGCCATGGGACAATCTCAGTATCAGTGCACTTTCTCCCTATTCTCCATCAAAATCTCTCTCCTCTTATTACTCCTCCTGTTGAACGGAACCCAAGCTGTTGGGAAAAATCCACAGGAAATAGCTACACACAAAAAGATTAGTAACTCACAGTTCGACACATCTGGAAATGGTTACTTACAATCTCATGTAATAGGGCCTACATTACATTGAAATTCTGTTTTCAATTTGAGGAAATTAAAATGCATGAGTGATCGTGTCATTAAATTGCTTTCAGTTTGGCTATCCAGGTAACATTGTCCGAGTGACGCAAACTCGGTCAAACTTGTTAAAACTTCCCAAAGTATGTCAGGGTTTTTTTTTTGCAGTTGAAGATCCATTTAATATGCCGCTTTCTTCGATGGAGACAAATTACAGCTGTAGCAAAATATAAATCTTCAACTGTAAATAGAAATTCACCCTTTGGCATTCTGAACAGGAACACAGAATGGTACAATGTATATATTTCTATCTGTGACCTGACTTTAATTAATTGAGGGATAAATTTTAGTCAGAACACTCCTGCTCTCACATATATTGCCTTGGGGTCCTTCAGACCAAGCTGACTGTATAGCCAGGGGCCTTGGCTTGGCCATCTCAGCTCAAAGAGTGCAGCACTCCCTCACTGCTACCTCAAGGTTTCAGTGCCGAATATTCTGCTTAACTCATTGTATGAGGACTTAACCCCCAGCCTCGACACAAAAGCAGAGTGTGCTTATCACTACCCCAATCTGACTCGCGAAACAACTGACAGGATGCAGGAATAAGATTAAAAATTACAATCTATATTCTTAATGTGCCCATAACACATTCCTCTCTGTTCTGTTTTAATGCAGGTGTTAGCCATTTACGAGTGCAAGAACTTTACTGATTGTAATTTTGACTCTGTAATATCACTTAGCTTTAATTTTAATTAAACTTTATGAACATAACACATTTTTAACTGCAGTGCTGATGTGGGGGGGGGGCGCGGTGGTGGGGGCGGTGGTGGTGGGGGGAGGTGGGCTAGACTGTCCCATACATTCATTGTTCTACAGTGGGCAGTTGGGGGAAAGAAAGAAAAAAGAAAGCCAATTTATCCAAGTTCCACTTCTGTTTTCAGTCGATTAACATCCTATACAGATCACGTAAACCAACCTGCTTACTTTACAGCTTTCTGTGATCCCATTGCATTCCCAGTCCTGAGGAATACTCTTGCCCTCTCTAAACCATCTCCTCGTGTCACCTCTTGCTTCTGCTTTTTACAAGTGGCTCCAGTGCTGGCTGCTCATTTTCCTTTTCTAACTATTGCACAACTGTTAGCGTCCATCTCGCCTCTGAGAGGCTCCCTACGGATTTGTTAAGATGATAAAATGTATAAGTGGAGTGCTATCCAGGTGTAAAGCCAACTTTGTGAACTGGCTCACAAATCAAAACAGGTAACTGCTGGAAAAGCTCAGCAGTTCTGGCAGCACACACATGGAGAGAAATCAGCGTTAACGTTTCAGGTCAAGTGACCCTTCCTCAGAACCAACCCTCAACATTAACTCTGATTTCCCTCCAGAGATGTGCCAGACCTGTTGAGTCTTCCCAGCAATTTCTCTATCTGATTTACAGCATCCGAAGTTAATTCGGTTTTTAATCTTGTGAATTGGCAGCCTGTTTTAGAAATTTTTTAAACAAATATTCCAGACCTGCTTTGCTACACCTCTGGAGCAAATTGGACCTGAACGTGGGCCCCCAGCCGAAAGTTAGGGACACTACTACCTCATCGTAAGAACTCTCCTCTGCCTCCAATGACAAAAGAAAAGCAGGCAGCTTTCCTCAAGGACCAGGCAAGGCTGGCTTCCCCAGTGCCTGACAGAAAATTGAAAATCTAACTCTCTGTCTTTAGATTCGGCATTGAAAGTTTCCACTTTCGCCTGGCAAAAATATTCACAAGAGTTCTTTTAATTTGCTGGATATTTTTGATTCCTGTGAAGTCATGTTGTTTTGCCGCATCTCCTCAATGTTAGGGATCATTCCTTTATTTATTGACAACCACTGTTTCTCCTTTACTTTGCCCTTCACTATTCATATACAACATAACAAGTAGTCATTGACAGAATTACGAAGTGACTATTGCACAGATGCAAGCCCAGTTGATCTGTGCTGGTGCTTATGCAACCATCCAAACCTCCATTCACTCTAATTTCCTTTCTTACTTAGCTGCTAAATTTACCTGTGTCTTTCATCCTTTGTTTGAATTAAACCTGTTATAGCCATTCTATATGGCAGTAAGTTACATATTTGCAAAGTCATTCCTCTTAAATTCCTTATTTGATCTGTTAGTGGTGTCTCAGAACTATGTCCCCGCTATTCTGTGCTCATCCACAAGTGAAATATTTTCACGCGAGCAAACCTCTGCAGAATTTTAAAGACATAAATCAGACTTGCTGTTGTCTGTTTTCCAGAGAAAAGATTCATGGCCTATGCAATCTTCCCTGGTAGGTTTGTGATGATGCTGCTCCTTTAACAAGGTTATGTTGTCCTTGGGTTTTTTTTCAGAGGGGCTGTAAATGCAGACGTTATGTCTGAAAAAGCTTTGAAGTGCTTTTTTTTGTACAATGAAAGGGGAGTGGCCAGTTCTCCCAGGTCAGGGTTTAGTTTGGTTTGGTTTTAGCAAGCAGTTTCTGAGGCAACTGATCAAAGAAACAGCTCCACTGTGATCCTCTGTCTCTCTGACATCTCTTTCCTGTAAGAGCCTGTGTTTCATTTTACCTTTTTTTTGCCAAAGGGGTGTTTATGGAGATGTTGTAACTAATTGGAACTGCACCATTAGGTTACGATTGAGTCAACTGGGTTTTCAGATAGGGCAAGTTATTCTAAACGTGGTTCTCTTTTGTTCACGTTTCATTCAGTAATCTGCAAATAAACCCTGTTTTGTTTTAAATTGAGTGGTTGAGCCAGCTGTATCACTCCGGAAATATCCACTTTACACCTGCTCAAAACAACTAGAAAAGTTAGGGTCTGGGCTACCTTCTTGCGGGGATCTGGCTTGGTCCATTACAGATTCATCCTCTCATTCTGTCAACGCCCCTATTTGATTGACACCCCATTCACTACCTTTAGCATTCACTCCCTGCATTGTAGCAGCAGTGTGTACTATCCACAAGACACACTGCAGCATCTCATCAAGGCTCTTTTTATAGAAACCTCCAAACCCAGTGACCTCCAATACCTAGAAAGACAAGCACAGTGGGCACATGGAGGTATTGCCACCCTTGTGTTGCCCTCACCATGTTGTGTAACATTCTGTCTCGGGAATATATCACTTTTCCTTCATTGTCGCTGAGTCAAAATCTTGGAATTTCTGAGCTAACGCACATGGGGACTGCATCAATTCAAGCAGGTGACATCAGCAGCAGCTAAAAGGTAAAGTTAGCTCTCTTGTTAGAGAGAGATGACTGGCAGTGGTTTAATGGAGGAACACCACATCTCAGGAGAAAAGAGGTATGAGAAGGAGAGTTCTTCACAGTAACCACAGCTGGTGAAAGCATTGATTCCATGTTGTTGGCATCATTCTGCTTTACAAACCAGCCATCTGTGCCAACCAACCCCACCTTCGTCATTAATGTGGGTTGGAAAATAAATGTGGGCCCAGCCAAGTGACACCCTGCCTCATTTCTATATCTTTTCCACAGCTGCATAAAGATTTTGGTATGGATGAAAATGCCATCAAATTGCCTACATAAAAAAAAATTCTTCAAAGCAATGATTGCACGTATTAGTGTTTTGGTGGGTTTCTGGGCGACTTTCTCAGTTGTTGTACAGTTATTGGGCTTTCCTTCTCTCAATTTAGCTATGCGTGTTTGTAATGGAGATCTTGAGAAGCAGTAATATCCATAATTATCACCTTTCTCCCTTCTGGAGTCTCCTCTGCAGAAAAAGGAATGCATTCCATATTTCAATTCTATAAGATGTGAATTACATGAATCTACTGATTTATGCCATTGCAACACTCATCTTCCCCCTGAGTCCAGGCAACATAGGTTGGCTGGAATCCAAGAAGCATTATGAAGAATCTTAAATTGGATCAATCTGCACGTTTTGTGATTCCTTTTCCATATATTCTTCCTCTTTTAAGTGCTCGCCTTGCTCAGTTTCTCATACATACTTTAAAATCTTTTATTGACACCCTGGTTTCCGTCCAAGGATCTGAAATAGAACCATGAAACCAAGTGGGGCCTATTAGTCACACCATTACGTGCAACAATGCAGTGTGAGCTCTGCACCCTTTCAAATCGCTTCCACATTCAACCAGTGCTCGTATTGAACAAGCTGTCGGCCTCATTAATCGCGAAACAGTTCAAGGTCAGAAGAGAACTGTAAACCTCATCAATAATGCTGAGTAGCACAACTACTGGAGGTGAAACTTGTCCAGTGACTCTTCACCCCTTCCGTGTGGCTGAAACTATTCAAGCCTCATGGATGTGAGGTCTTCAACTCTACCCACTGTATGGGCTCTACAGAATGTTTTTACTCAATTTGGACCTAACTCATAGATGGCCTGGCCTCCTACAAGGTGTTAATCAGCAGGAGTGCTCACAAGAATTGCTTGCAGTGTGATGATTTTGCTCTTTAAAAGCATCGCTGTCAACCAAGTTTGGGGCTAAAAGACATTTCTGGGAGCAGAGCGTACAAATCAGCCGGTTGTCCTGAACCTGATCTGCTGAACTTTGATGCTACACCACAGTCACTGGGAGAGTGGAGCGCTCAATGGAAGCAGAGTTGCAGATAAAACCTGACCCTTCAGCAAGTGGCAGTGTGAATACTGGGTTGGGAATCAGGGCGAATATAAAGGATTCAGTCCTGACGCAGGGCAGCAAGTAACGTTTGGACACACAATGACTCTTATGCTGTGATGAATGAATGAAAGGGCTGTTCTGTAATAGTGAAGGAAGGCTGAATTGCATAGTAGAGGCAGATAGAGTTGGGTTTTCAATCCGTGGATGACGAACATGATGCTCATTTCCAGTCCAGTCCCTGCCTCCATGTTTCAGTAACATCAGTAACGCACTGCAGTTTTCTTAGGTAAATGGGACAGGTTCAGTACCCAAATAGCATCACGGTGAATGACCTGGAGATGGGACATGGATGGCCATTTGAGGAATTCACAATTCCAGGAAGATCGATGGCAGATCAGATGTTTGCTCATTATATACACAGCAGCAATGAATGACCAAAAGGATAGTAAAGTAGGAATAATTAGAGCACAAGAGAAAGCTAGCTGGAAATATAAAAAACAGATAGTGAGAGTTTCTCTTGGTATTTTATGAAAAGGAAAAGAGTAAATGAAGTGATCAGTGATCATCCAGTCTGGGAATTAATAATGAAAAATAAGGAAATTGTAAATGAACTAAAGAAATTTTTTGTATCAGTCTTTGTTGTAGAGGGTGTAATATTTGTGTTCTAAGACCTACCTCGGATGCCTGAAACCGCAGATAGTAGCGAACCCTATCATTTAAATGGGAAGCCCTGGCAACTCTCTGGACTTATTTCTGGAGTATTCCATGTAATATTTCCAGGCCATGGTAAACCGCGGATAACTGAAACCACAGAAACTGAATCCACGGATACTGTATTCTACTCTGGACAGGAAGGAGCCAGGCAGCAGGAAACCATAGGTCAGTTAGCCTAGCATCTCTCAGAGGGTTAATGCTACAATCTATTATTAAGGAGGTTAGAGCAGGATACTTAGAAAATCTCAAGCAATCAGGTAGAGTCAGCATAGCTTAGTGAAAGGGAAATTGTGTTGTATTTGGAGTTCTTTGTGGAAGTAACAACCAATGCACATAGAGGGACACCTGTGAATGTGGTGTCCTTAGATTTTGAGAAGACATTTGAGAAGGTGCCACATTAACTATGCTTATGGTAATATATTATTATGGATAAAAGACTGGCGAGCTAACACAAACAGAGAGTAGGTGATAATAGGTCATTTTTTGGTGGGCAAGATGTAAAATTTGGGTTGCTGTAAAAATCATACAGGAACATCAAGTATTTGCAATCTATATCAATAGTTGAAGAGACCAAATGTTTCATTATTAAATGGGACGGCAATTGTTAAATGGGTGACATGGTGGCTCAGTGGTTAGCACTGCTGCCTCACAGTGCCAGGGACCCAGGTTTAATCCCACCCTTGGGCAACTTCCTGTGTGGAGTTTGCACATTTTCCCCTTGTCTGCGTGGGTTTCCTCCCACAATCTAAAGATGTGCAGGTTAGGTGAATTGGCCATGCTAAATTGCCCCATAGTGTTCAGGGATGCCTAGGTTAGGTGCATTAGTTAGGGGTAAACATTGGGGAATGGGTCTGGGTGGGTTACTCTTCAGAGGGTTGGTGTGGACTTGTTGGGATGAGGGGCCTGTTTCCACACTGTAAGGATTTTATTCTATTCTTTAAATTTGCTGACGACTTGAAGATGGGTGGGAATGTAAGTTGTGAAGAGGGCATAAAAAATCTGATCACATGAGTAGACAAAGGTTTAGTACATAAAGTATAATGCAAGGAAATGTGAAATTCTCCACTTTGAGAAAAAGAACAGGAAAGCAGCAGTTTATTTAACTGAAGAGAGATTACAGACATCTGCGGTGCAGAGGGATCTGGGTGTCCTGGATCACAAAAAGTTAGAAGGCAGGTACAACAAGGGACGAGGAAGGCAAAAGAAGTGTTGTTGTTTATTGCAAGGGGAGTAGAATATGAAAGTTATGAAGTCCTGCTACAGTTGTGCAGGGCATTGGTGAGACTGTATCTGGAGTTCAGTGTACTGTTTGGGTCTCCTTATTTAAAAATACATAAGAAGCAGTTCAGAAAAGGTGCACTTGATCAATTCTTGGGGATGGGGATCTTTTCCTTATGAAGAAAGGGTGAACTGATTGGGCCTGTATACATTGGAGTTTAAAAGGATGAGCGGTGATCCTACTGACATGTACAGGGGGACTTAACAAAGTCATAGTGTCATAGAGTCATAGAGATGTACAGCACGGAAATATACCCTTCGGTCCAACCTGTCCATGCCAACCAGATATCTCAACCCAATCTAGTCCCACCTGCCACGCCCAGCCCATGTCCCTCCAAACCCTTCCTATTCATATACCCATCCAAATGCTTTTTAAAAGTTGCAATTATTCTAGCCTTCACCACTTCTTCGGGCAGCTCATTCCATACACGTACTACCCTCTGCGTGAAAATGTTGCCCCTTAGGTCTCTTTTATATCTTTCCCCTCTCATTCTAAACCTATGCCTTCCTGGTCTGGACTCGCCAGCCCCCAAGGGAAAGACTTTGTCTATTTATCCTATCCATGCCCCTCATGATTTTATAAACCTCTATAAGGTCACCCCTCAGCCTCCGATGCTCCAGGGAAAACAGCCCTAGTCTATTGAGCCTCTCCCTGTAGCTCAAATCCTCCAACCGTGGCAACATCCTTGTAAAACTTTTCTGAACCCTTTCAAGTTTCACAACATCCTTCCGATAGGAAGGAGACCAGAATTGTATGCTATCTTCCAAAAGTGGTATAACCAATGTCCTATACAGCTGCAACACGACCTCTCAACACCTATACTCAATATTCTGACCAATAAAGGAAAGCATACAAAACACCTTCTTTACTATCCTATTTACCTGTGACTTAACTTTCAAGGAGCTATGAACCTGCACTCCAAGGTCTCTTTGCTCAGCAACACTCCCTCGGACCTTACCATTAAGTGTATAAGTCCTGCTAAGATTTGCATTCCCAAAATGCAGCACCTCGCATTTATCTAAATTGAACTCCATCTGCCACTTCTCAGCCCATTGGCCCATCTGATCAAGATCCTGTTGTAATCTGAGATAACCTTCGTCTCTGTCCACTACGCCTCCAATTTTGGTGTCATCTGCAAACTTACTAACTGTACCTCTTATGCTCGCATCCAAATAATTTATGTAAATGACAAAATGTAGCGGCCCCAGCATGATCCTTGTGGCACTCCACTGGTCACAGGCCTCTAGTCTGAAAAATAACCCTCTACCACCACCATCTGTATAAAGTGGATGGTGAAAAGATGCTTCTACTTCGTTGGAAGAGAAAAACTAAGGGACACAACTTAAGAATAAAGGATCTCCCATTTAAGATGGAGATGTTGAGAGATGTGATCTCTTAGAGGACTGTTAGTCTGTGGAACTTTCCTACCCAGAAATCAGAGGAGATTGGGTCATTGAGTATTGTTAATCATAGAATGCCTACAGTGTGGAAACAGGCCATTTGGCTTAATAAGTTCACACCGACCCATGAAGAATAATCTGCTTAGACCCATTCCCCAACCATATTACTTTTCATTTACCCCTGACTAATGCCCCTAACCTACACATCCCTGAACACTATGGGCAATTTAGCATGGCCAATTCACCCAAACCTGCACATTTTTGGACTGTGGGAAGAAACTGGAGCACACAGAGGAAACCCACACAGACACGGGGCGAATGTGCAAACTCCACACAGACAGTCATTCGAGGCTGGAATTGAACCCAGGTCCCTGGCACTGTGAGGCAGTACTACTGACCATTGAGCCCCTGTGAGTTAAATATATTCTGAATTAATGAAGAAGTATGACAGGTGGGAATGTGGAGATAAAGTCATAATCTGACCAACTATGATCTTATTCAAAGTTGGTACAAACCAGAGGGTCAGAAAAGCATAACCATTTGTTTGCAAGTTCACTAATTTGATGGAGTAGCTGGAATGAAAAAAGGCAGAATTGGCTTTTGTTGGCATCCAAGGGCAGAACTGAGTTACCTCCCTTGAAACAGTAATGGATGCAATGTCAGACAGAAGAGAGATCTCACTCTCAGCATCCGCAAGAAAAGATGTGCTCAGAGACATTAAAAATTGGATTGCTGTCGGGATCAATATAGGAACCTCAACCATTTACAGTTAGATGATGAGACCAAATATTTGATTACTAAATTTCCGGATGATCTGAAGATAGGTGGGAAGGTAAGTTGTGAAGAGGATATAAACCATATGCAAAGGGTGCGAGATTACCTACGTTAGTGGAGAGACTAGGATGGAGGTCAGAAGCTGAAGAGTAACCAAAAAGACATGGGTGCAGTGTAGAAAACATTTAAGCGATCTGGAAAGTTCTGGAGAGGTGAATGGTAAGTGACACTTGGCTGATAGGTTGCTATCTCTGTAGAACTCAGCATGTACACATGCTAGGCAACTGAGTGCCGACAATGTTTCTGAAATTGACCAGCGGCATCACTGAGATATCAGCATTACACACATGGACTGTAATGAACGGTCACCAAGGGTTGTGGAGATACTGCAGCATACTACAGGTGGGCCCCAGATCCAAACATTCTGCCCTCATCATATTCCAATTTTGTGGCTGACATATAACTCAATGCCTGAAGGAAACTTGAACTTGACAAGACTGAGTGTTGTGTTCATTTCTGCTTTAACCAGAGATGAGGGAAAAAGAAATTTTAAGAGCTGAGACAAATGCTGTTGCGGTTTGGATGCAGTTTGTTGAACCATCAAACTGTCAAATTATTTACTCCCCATGCTTTACATAAATGATTTGTTCAATTCCACAGGCCATCATCATCAGGGGATCCAAATGCTGTTTCATTTTAAAGGGGATTAAGTACTAGAGGACATTCAAAAGTCTTGAATGCACTTTCATGACTACAGGTATTTTTTCAGAAATAATGATGACTGTTATATATATTGAGAACTATATTTTATTTCACTTTGCTATGGCTCCTGAGATTTTCCCATGGTCAATACTGGGTTTTTGGCATAGGGTCTACAGAAGGCCATGGGAGGGATGTGATGACATGGTGCAAATAGGGAGCCATGGAGAGGTCATTTGGAAGGGGAACAAGTTTCATGATTAGGGCATCGGGTGGGTGGCGGGTCAGGGGAATGTGACAGAAGTGGCTAAAACATTAGCAAAGACAGGCTGTTTAAAAGGCATGTCCCTATCTAGTGACCAACTCTGACCTGCATCTGGGTCCTGTCTCCCACCAGAATGAATAGAATCATAGAATTCTTACAGTGTGCAAACAGGCCATTTGGCCCAACAAATCCTCACCAACCCTCCAAAGAGTAACTCATCCAGACCCATTCACCTACTACTCTACAGTTACCTCTGATAAATGCACCCAACCTATACATTCCTGAACACTATGGGCAATTTCATCTGACCTGCACATCTTTGGATTGTGGGAGGAAACTCACACAGACACGGGGAGAATGTGCAAACCCCAAACAGAGAGTCACCCATGGCTGGAATTGAATCTGGGTCCCTGGCACTGTGAGGCAGCAGGGCTAACCACTGAGCCACCGTGCCGCCTGTGAAGATCCCACTATTCAGGGAAGATTTTCCTGTGATGGACAATATAATTTGGGAAATTTCCTGACCCTTGCAACCTGACTGAGCAAGGAAAATCCAAGATACCATTCATATTTTGGGACATGTAATGGAGTCACCCTTCCGATTAGCAGACGAGTCTCAGTTATTGGGGGCATACAGTTGGGTTGGGGACCTAACTGGCTGATTATAGACACATGAGAGCAGCTCCTTGTGTCTGTTCAATAAATTCAATTGGACATTCAGGAAGATCGCAACTGGTCTGCTCCTTATCTCAATTTCTTTTCCTGAGCTCCTTATCCCTTGAGAGCCGTACACACGACAAAGCTATCCATTTCTGTCTTGGAAAGAGTCAAATTCCCCAGAGTCTACAACTTGTTGGAGTGTGCGTTCCAGAATTCCGCCATCCTGTTTGGGAGTAAACATTTGCTGATGTCACCCACCTCCAGATACACTCTCGTTTAAGGTTTAATTTAGATTAATTTCATTCTGAATGAGCAGCAGAGGTTCACCAGAAGAGAAGGTGGAGGAACAAGAGCGAGAGGGAAAGGGCTGGAAGATATGTAGAGAGGGTGAGGTGAAGTAATACAGCAGGCATGTGGAATACAAACATTGGCATGAGCTGGTTGTGGCCTTTTCATTGTGTTGGAAACATAGAGGAACTCTTTAAATCTAGTGCCCATTGGAGGCACAGTGTTATCTGCTATGACGAGTGTACTACAGCATGAAAAACCTGCAGAACATGAAGATGTGAATGGAACAGAAATTGAACATCACCCATTGCACTGGCAACATGGCATCCTTAGTAACAAAAAGAGTGCAATAGGAGTGTATTGGACTGGATGACTTTGGGGACCCGTCAGGACAATATACTTTTTTAATTTAAAAATGAACAGAGTACACTGTATCTATGTCCTTAGTTGTTTCCCCTGTTAGTAAAGTGAACAACGTCTCATTTGGTTTTGCTGACACCAGTTTCTACTCTCTGATAAATGCCATTACAAAACCAATGGATAGGATAAAAAGACAAAGTCTTTTCCCTGAGGTGGGGGAAGTCCAGAACTAGAGGGCATAGGTTAAGGGAGAGAGGGGAAAGATATAAAAGGGATCTAAGGGGAAACTTTTTCACACAAAGGGTGTCGCATGAGTGGAATGAGCTACCAAGGGAGGTGGTGAATGTTGGTACAATTGCAGTATTTAAAAGGCATCTGGATGGGGTATATGAATAGGAGAGTATATGAATGGGTATATGAATTAGAGGAATATAGGCCAGATGCTGACAGGTGGGACTAGATTGGGTTTGGACATCTGGTCGGTATGGACGAGTTGGACTGAAGGGTCTGTTTCTGTGCTGTACACCTCAAGATTCTATGACTCTATGACAATGTCACTGAACCTGTAGGAGAAGGAATGGACAATCTGATATTTCTTCGGTTTTGATTCTCATCTTCTGAAGAGTAGAAGGAACGAAGAAGACCAGTTGCATTTATATATTGCCTTCTGTAACCTCAGGTGCCAGAGTTTTTCTTGCGGTCACATCAAGACATCCACTGTCTGTCAGAGGTTTGGACACAAATGGAAGTAAGGTAATCAGATAATTGGTGATAGTGACATCAATGGAATTAGCCAGTATACCTTAGCTGCTCTCTTTCCTAAACAGTATCGTGGGAATCTTTTAGATGTTTTCAAATTGGCATGTTTAGAGATGTTGTGACACACATCTGCGGTGAGATAGACTTGAACTCAGGTCTCCTGGCTCAGAGATAGGGGCACTATCACTACACCACACCAGCTTTCAGTTGGAGTCAGCTGAAAGGCCTGATGTGGAGGTGTCCATGTTGGACTGGGGTGGACAAAGTCAGAAATCACAGGTTACAATCCAACAGGTTTATTTGAAATCACAAACTTTCGGAGCACTGTCCCTTTGTCAGGTATCATTTTTATTCTGACAAAACCTGAAGTGATCTTGGGGCAGTCACTTGAAAGAAATTCTGGGACTTCCATATTGATCAATTGAAACTTGCGTCCCGATTCCAACTGATTAATGACATTACAGCCATCTTGATTTGTTCAATACATTTGCATAAGTCGGAAGACCCTTTCATCTTTTACTTATAAATTCTGTGTCCGATGTATTCACCCTCACTAGCTGCCTGAGGAAGGAGCAGTGGCTCCGACAGCTTGCGTTTTCAAATAAATCCGTTGGACTATAACCCGGCGTTGTGTGATTTTTGACTTTGTCCAGCCCAGTCCAACACTGGCACCTCCATTTCTGACTTAGATTAGATTCCCTACAGTGTGGAAACAGGCCCTTTGGCCCATCAAGTCCACACTGACCCTCAGAAGTGCAATCCATCCTGACCCATTCCTAATGCACCTAGCACTATGGGCAATTTAGCATGGCCAATTCGCCTCCACATCTTTGGACTGTGGGAGGAAACCGGAGCACCAGGAGGAAGCCCACGCAGACACGGGGAGAATGTGCAAACTCCACACAGACAGTTGCCCAAGGCAGGAATTGAACCCAGGTCCCTGGCGTTGTGAGGCAGCAGTGCTAACCACTGAGCCACCATGCTGCTGAAAGGGGAAAGGATGGGATCCTACAGACAGAACGTCTGAAGTCAGCAGTGCAGCATTCCTTCAGCACAGCACTGTCCTAGAGCATTTTTAATCGGTTTGACTCTTTTCAGAGGGATTCGAACCCACACCTTTCTGCAACGGAGGTGAGACTACAGTCACTGAGTGACAATTGAGAACAGGCCTGCTTATGGAATGAGCTAACTTGCAAGACAATTATTTATGCCCTGTTTCTTTATTAAGTAAAAGCGTAGACTATTTACATCAATCAAGATGCTTCCCCTTTCAAAGTGAAACTTAACCACTGTGTAAAATATTAAAACTGAACCACTGTGTAGCAGAAACAAAATTCGCAAACTTGCTGGGGTTTGTGAATGTGGATCAGCGGAAATCAACAACTGAACTTGTGGCATTAGCTTCAACTTTATTCAGCAATGAGAACTATAAAACAACATCTGCATTTTTGCCTGGTAATGTTTTAATAAAGTTTTGAAAAGCAAATTTCTGGCTAACCACATCACTTAATCCCATGTTAAATTTTGCAT
This sequence comes from Chiloscyllium punctatum, assembly GCF_047496795.1. NCBI lineage: Eukaryota > Metazoa > Chordata > Chondrichthyes > Orectolobiformes > Hemiscylliidae > Chiloscyllium > Chiloscyllium punctatum. Next base: position 80,389,046 of record NC_092758.1, read on the forward strand.
GCCCGCAGAATTCTGTGACTGCACAAGTCTCCCATGAATTGAAATGCTGACCAAAGACCGATCAACGTGCCAAGTTTGAATGCAATATCTTAAGCTCATTGTCAGAAAATACAGTCACGAAGGGTTTCAGAGAGGGATTTTTTTTTTCCCATCTGAACACTGAATCAAAATAAAGAGTGTGCCAAGGAGCAGGTTCAAGGGGTTAAATTGTCTATTTCTGCTCCTTTTTCTTACATTTTAAGAAGGACCACAGGGATCTAGTTAATGCCGGATACTACTGTTGGTGCATCAGTGTTATCCTGTTAAATAAAACTTCCATCTTTCCTGCTGTGAATGAGGCACTGATTTGGTTAGCTCAACTCAAAAGAGGAACTCAGCCCATTTTTGCTATCTGGACACTGGAAGAAAATGGCATTTTGACCTTTGAGATTTATTTCAATGCTGCAAGATCAGGACTGCATTGTTGACACCTGCGCTCACACCTCCTCCCTCACCACCGTTCAAAGCCCCAAAGGAGCCTTCCACATCCATCAAAGTTTCACCTGCACATCCACCAATATTGTTTATTGTATCCGTTGCTCCCGATGCGGTCTCCTCTACGTTGGGGAGATTGGACGCCTCCTAGCAGAGCGCTTCAGGGAACATCTCTGGGACACCCGCACCAATCAACCACACCGCCCTGTGGCCCAACATTTCAACTCCCTCTCCCACTCTGCTGAGGACCTGCAGGTCCTGGGCCTCCTCCACCGCCGCTCCCTCACCACCTGACATCTGGAGGAAGAACACCTCATCTTCCGCCTTGGAACACTTCAACGCCAGGGCATCAATGTGGACTTCACCAGTTTCCTCATTTCCCCTTCCCCCACCTCACCCCAGCTCCAACCTTCCAGCTCAGCACTGTCCTCATGACCTGTCCTACCTGCCAATCTCCCTTCCCACCTATCCACTCCACCCTTCCCTCTGACCTATCACCTCCATCTCCACCCCCCATCTACTTATTGTACTCTTTGCTACCTTTTCCACAGCACCCACCACCCCCCAACCCCCATTTATCTCTCCACCCTGGAGGCTTCCTGCCTCTATTCCTGATGAAGGGATTTTGCCTGAAACGTCGATTTTCCTGCTCCTTGGATGCTGCCTGACCTGCTGTGCTTTTCCAGCACCACTCTGATTTGAACCCTTGTTGACTAATTATGACAATCGCAAGTTGGCACCAGGTCCAGACTTGATCCCTGGAAAGCCCCCAGTAGTGGGCAGTCTCTGGAGCCATCGGTCAAGGGGGTAATGCGAGAAATCTTGCATAGTTGCGGATCCTGCGGTGTAAGCATATTCATGATGCTCTCAGGAGTCTCTTTAAACTTTCCTGTTTTGACACAACTGAGGGGTTTACTCAGCCATTTCGGAGGGCAGCTAAAAGTAACACACATTGCTATGAGTCTGGAGTCACATGTAGGCCAGACCAGATAAGGATGGCAGATTTCCTTGCTTAAAGGACATTCGTGAGCCAAATGGATTTTGCATCATTACTGAAACGAGATGCCAGATTTTTTTTTATTCGGTCAATTTAAATTCTGCCCGTGGTAGGATTTGAACTCGTGTCTACAGGATATGCCTTCAGACTTCTGGATTACTTGTCCACTAACACCATCACTCTGCTTTCCAATGTTTTTGAGAGGCAGGACAATACCCACCTATGACCTAGCCTGAAGATGTGGGCTGCAGAAGGGCATCTTATGTCCCACCACATCTTCCATTGTGCGTCACACTGGTTGGTGGCACTGCAATGGCTTCCATGCCCACACACACTGGTGAAGGTGCCAGCGGTATGTTGTCCACGTACCAGGACTCTGGGTGCCAGAAGCTTTGGCGGTACAGGTCCCAACATATGAGAATGATTGAGCTGTTCGGTTTTAACCCTAGCACAGGGTTGAAACTGGCTCTGCACGCTTTCTGGAAACAGTGACCAGGAACCGGAAACTGCACTGGTTTCCACACCTCTCACACCAATAGAGTCATACCTCACAGAAACAGGCCCTTTGGTCCAACTAGTCCATGCTGACCATGATCCCAAAGTAAACTAGTCCCACCTGCTTGGCCCATTTCCTTGCAAAGATTTCTTATTTATGTACTTATTCGAATGCCTTTTCAATGTAACTCTACCACACCCACCACTTTCTCTGAAAGTTCATTCCATGTATGAACCACACTGTGTGTAAAGCAATTAATTGCCCCTCATGTCTTTCAATCTTTTTCCTCTCACCTTTAAAAATATGCCCCAGGTCTTGTAATCCTCCACCTGGGGAAAAAAAAACATCTGCCATTCACCTTATCCATGCCCCTCATAAATTTTATAAACCTCTGTAAGGTCATCCCTCAACCTCCTAGTGAAAAAAGTCCCAGCCTATCCAGCCTTTCCCCATAACTCAAGCCTTTCATTCCCGCCAACATCCATGCAAATCTTTTCCTAACCCACTCCTACTTAATAATATCCTGGGTAACCAGAACTGGACACAGTACTCCAGAAGAGGTCTCACCAATATCCTGTGCGACCTCAACAAAATGTCCTAAATAACAGGAACAGCCTGTGCTTGGTGGGATTGTCAAATCTCAATTTCGTCAACAAATTCCAACAGCAGGAGCATTGTGCGTGAATCATGTATGAATAAGCAGCTTACCAACAAGAGCAGTGACTGCAGCACACTGAGGAGGTTGGTTGAGACCTGGATTTAAGACCATCCCTTGTTATTTTGATCCAGCTGCCATTTATAAAGTTTGTTTACCCAATGCTGTTGACTTCTACTCAATCCCACTGTATTTATTGGGAAATCTGTTTTGTACAACATGGAATTCCATCTGTGTGGAATTGTGTTTGATGTTCACATCTGGTTTTGATTTGACTGGTTCCTCTTCCCCACTACACTCCCTTCATCACCACCACCATCCACCACCACCCGCCCCCCGCCCCCTCCCCCACACCTCCCCCTTCCAACCTCCGTTCCCATAACCAGATAGTTTTGGAACTGTCCATTAAAATGCTAGGTTTTCTTAAAATGTGCCTCACTCATGAGAATACCAACAGTCTGAAAAAATCTGAAGTGCTGTTTCTATTGTGGGAATGGCAAACATTGAACTAATGTTCCTTGTTCCTGTTAGTTTGTCACACCATACATATACCCACAAAAATCCCCCACTAGATTGCGGTGAACCTTTATGTACAGATAATAATCCAGTCACCTCGCTCTGCAAAGCAACTGTCACAATTCAAGGAGAAAATATACAGAAATGTATGAGAAACATTGTTTTGTGAGGTAAAGGGAGCTTGACTGGTGGTGATATCTGCTTTTGTTGGCTTCACAAATGATGCCTTTTAGATCGTTCATCTTAAACGCCTACAAAACAATACTTAAAAACATCCTGGATTTCACAGAAAACAACAGATATTTCATTTCTAAGCTTCTTAACAGACCTGGAAGAAGTTAAATTCTGCATGCCAAGTCGTCTGTGCAATATCATCCCAGTATCTTCAGTACTGGGAAGGCCTTTAAAAATTAATCTTGGACAGGATGCCCGTTTTGGGCCGAGGTTCAAATCTAATCCCAGCAGAATCATTGAAGTTCTCTTGACCTGAAGAGAGGACTGGTAGCTTCAAGAGATCAGGTCAGTTCTCCGTGTCATGGTGAGGGGCTACTGTCATCTCCTGTAGTTTGCACCAAGGATCTGACTTAGTTTTTCCCTCTTTTCTACTGGATTAGTTAGTGAGAGGGTGGACAAGGGGTTGTTAAAAGCATTACTTCATGCAAAAACAGCAGTCATTCCCAAAACCTTATTTCCCCTGGGGTATTCCTCAGCTAGACAGTAACTTAATTTGTGGATTTACAAACATTTTCAATGTTTTTCTGTCGATGTAACATCCTACAAGTGCTACAACGAAAGGATAACTTGAATGGGCATGAAGTCTAATGGAGGGGAGGCACAGTGGCTCAGTGGTTGGCACTGCAGCTTCACTGCACCAGGGACCCAGGTTCGATTCCAGCCTCAGGTGACTGTTTGTGTGGAGTTTGCACATTCTCCCCGTGTCTGCGTGGGTTTCCTCTGGGTGCTCCAGTTTCCTCCCACAGTCCAAAGGTGTGCAGGTCAGCTGAATTGGCCATGCTAAATTGCCTATGGTGTTAGATGGATTAGTCAGAGGGAAATGGATCTGGGTGGGGTTACTCTTCGGAGGATTGCTGTGCACTTGTTGGGCCGAAGGGCCTGTTTCCACACTGATGGGAATCAAATCTGTCACCTAATCTAATCTAAGATGGTTATAATTTATACTTGACATTATCACATGAGATTCTCACATTATCACATAAGCTGCCCAGCTGTACCCCTTTCCCATTTCTGGGTGCTTAGCTGGAATACTGATGTTTATTGCCTATTCCTCATTGTCCTGAGAAGCTGCTGGTGGGGCTTCTCCTCGAACAGGTTCAGTTCTTGAGCTGATGATGCTTCCACAGTGATGTTGGGTAGGGAATTCTGGGATTTTATCCCAATGACAGTGAAGAAAAGGGTGATGTTTGTCAAAGTCAGTGGGTTACCTGACTGGAAATAGGACTGAAACTGATAACGCTCAAATATTGCTGTTCTTAGCAATGTAGGAGGAGGAGTAGGTCATGTGGTCCAATGAGCCTGATCTGCCAATCAGTGAGGGTTGGCCTTCGTGGAGACACAGATGACATTTTAAAATAGTGTTGGAAAAGGATCGGTCAGTTCGAAAAGTTGAAGTTGTAAATTGGACGAAGGCTAATTTTGATGGTATTAGGCAAGAACCTTCAAAAGCTGATTGAGGCAGATGTTCACAGGTAAAGGGGCGACTGGAAAATGGGAAGCCATCAGAAATGAGATAATGAGAATCCAGAGACAGTATATTCCTGTCAGGGTGAAAGGAAAGGCTGGTAGGTATAGGGAATATTGGACGACTAAAGAAATTGAGAGTTTGGTTCAGAAAAAGAAGGAAGCATATGTCAGGTAAAGACAGGATAGATCGAGTGAATCCTTAGAAGAGTATAATGGTAGTAAGAATTTACTTAAGAGGGAAATCAAGAGGGCAAAATGGGGACATGAGATAGCTTTGGCAAATAGAATTAAGAGAATCCAAAGGGTTTTTATAAACACATTAAGGACAAAAGGGCAACTAGGGAAAGAATAGGGCTCCTCAAAGATCAGCAAGGCGGCCTTTGTGTAGAGCCATAGGAACTGAGGAGATTTACCAAATGAGCATTTTGCATCAGTGATTTGTTTTTCAGACTGGAGGCCTGAGACCAGTGGAGTGCCACAAGGGCCGGTGCTGGGTCCTCTACTTTTTGTCATTTACAGAAATGATTTGGATTCGAGCATAAGAGAGACAGTTAGTAAGTTTGCAGATGACTCCAAAATTGGAAGTGTAATGGACAGTGAAGAGGGTTACCTCAGATTACAACAGGATCTGGACCAGATGGGCCAATGGGCTGAGAAGTGGCAGATGGAGTTTAATTCAGATAAGTGCGAGGGGCTGTATTTTGGGAAAGCAAATCTTAGTAGGACTTATACACTTAATGGTAAGATCCTGGGGAGTGTTGCTGAACAAAGAGACCTTGGAGTGCAGGTTCATAGCTCCTTGAAAGTGGAGTTGCAGGTAGATAAGATAGTGAAGAAGGCATTTGGTATGCTTTCTTTTATTGGTTAGAGTATTGAGTACAGGAGTTGGGAGGTCATGTTGCGGCTGTACAGGACATTGGTTAGGCCACTGTTGGAATATAGCGTGCAATTCTGGTCTCCTTCCTATCAGAAAGATGTTGTGAAACTTGAAAGGGTTCAGAAAAGATTTACAAGGATTGTTGCCAGGGTTGAAAGATTTGAGCTATACGGAGAGGCTGAACGTGCTGGTGCTGTTTTCCCTGGAGCGTCAGAGGCTGAAGGGTGACCTTATAGAGGTTGACAAAATTATGAGGGGCATGGATAATGTAAATAGGCAAAGTCTTTTCCTTGGGGTGGGGAGTCCAGAACTGGAGGGCATAGGTTTAGGGTGAGAGGGGAAAGATATAAAAGAGACCTACAGGGCAACATTTTCACACAGAGGGTGGTATGTGTATGGAATGAGATGCCAGAGGAAATGGTGGAGGTTGGTACAATTGCAACATTTAAGAGGCATTTGGATGGGTATAAGAATAGGAAGGGTTTGGAGGGATACGGGCCAGGTGCTGGCAGGTGGGACTAGATTGGGTTGGGATATCTGCTCAGATTAGACCAAAGGGTTTGTTTCCATGCTATACATCTCTATGACTCTATATAGAAGGCAGGGAAATAGATGGAGATATCTTGAATAATGTCCATATTACAGAGGAGGAAGTGCTGGATGTCTTGAAACACATAAAAATGGATAAATCCCCAGGACTTGGTTAGGTGAAACCTAGAACTTTGTGGGAAGCGAGCGAAGTGATTCCTGGGCCTCTTACTGAGATATATGTATCATCGATAGTCACAGGTGAAATTTCGGAAAACTGGAGGTTGGCTAACGTGGTGCCACTGTTTAAGAAGGATGGTAAGGACAAGCCAGGGAACAACAGACCAGTGAGCCTGATGTCAGTGGTGGGCAAGTTGTTGGAGGGAATCCTGAGGGACAGAATGTATATGTATTTGGAAAGGTAAGGACTGATTCGGGATAGTCAACTTGGCTTTGTGTGTGGGAAATCATGTCTCACAAACTTGATTGAGTTTTTTGAAGAATTAACAAAGAGGATTGATGGGGGCAGACAGGTAGATGTGATCTATATGGACTTCAGTAAGGTGTTCAACAAGGTTCCCCTGGGAGACTGGCTAGCAAGGTTAGATCTCATGGAATACAAGGAGAACTAGCCATATGGATACAGAAGGTAGAAAACAGAGGGAGGTTGTTTTTTGGACTGGAGGCCTGTGACCAGTGGAGTGCCACAAGGAACGGTGCTGGGTCCACTATGTTTCCTCATTTACATAAATGATTTGGATGCGAGCATAAGAGATATAGTTAGTAAGTTTGATGATGGCACTAAAATTGGAGGTGTAGTGGACAGTGAAGAAGATAGGGATTATAATGGGATCTTGATCAGATGGACCAATGGGCTGAGGAATGGCAGATTGAGTCTAATGTGAGGTACTGCATTTTGGGAAAGCAAATCTTAGCAGGACTTATGGTAAGATCCTGAGGAGAGTTGCTGCACAAAGAGACCTTGGAGTGCATGTTCATAGTTCCTTGAAAGTGGAGTCGCAGGTAGATAGGATAGTGAAGAAGGCGTTTGGTATGCTTTCTTTTATTGGTCAGAGTACTGAGTACAGGAGTTGGGAGGTCATGTTGCAGCTGTACAGGACATTGGTGAGGCTACTTTTTGAATATTGTGTGCAATTCTGGTCTTCTTCCTATCGGAAGGATGTTGTGAAACTTGAAAGGGTTCAGAAAAGATTTACAAGAATGTTGCAGGGTTGGAGGGTTTGCAGCTATAGGAAGAGATTGAATAGGCTGGGGCTGTTTTCCCTGGAGCATCGGAGGCTGAGGTGTGACCTTATAAAAGTTTATAGAATCATGAGGGGCATGGATAGGGTAAATAGGCAAAGTCTCTTCCTTGGGGTGGGGCAATCAGAACTAGAGGGCATAGGTTTAGGGTGAGAGGGGAAAGATATAAAAGAGACCTAAGGGACAACATTTTCATGCAAAAGGTGGTACGTGTATGGAATGAGCTGCCAGAGGAACTGGTGGAGGCAGGTACAATTGCAACATTTAAAAGGATCTGGATGGGTATATGAATAAGAAGGGTTTGGAGGAATATGGGCCGGGTGCCGGCAGGTGGGACTAGATTGGGTTGGGATATCTGGTCGGCATGGACAAGTTTGACTGAAGGGTGTGTTTCCATGCTGTACATCTCTATGACTCTCTGACTCTTACCACCAGCAATGCCTGTGCAAAATCCTACAACTTTGGTGATATGATCAGTGCTCCAATCAAAGTCTCTCTGAAAAAAAAAACACTAATTTGTGGGAATCTCTAGCCCAAGACCATCCAAACTGGAGAAGAGGTATCTATGATGGAGACAATTATTTTCAGTGTTTCTGTGCAGCACAGATGGAGGCCAAATGCAGAGGGGTGGGAGGAGTGTGTATATCCCAGGCATCATAACTAACTATTTCGGTGAGCATCTGCCCCACCTGGGACAGGATAGGTGGAGCAGTCAATCACCTCAGCAGCCACAACAGAAAGAGAAAGTCACCCTTCGTCCTGAGGAATGGCTGAAGAAGAAGGAGATCGCAAGTTCTGGTCGCCTCACTTTAGGAAAGATGTGGAAGCTTTGGAGAGGGTGCAGAGAAGATTTACCAGGATGTTGCCTGGAATGGAGAGTAGGTCGTACGAGGATAGGTTGAGAGTTCTCGGCCTTTTCTCGTTGGAACGGCGAAGGATGAGGGGTGACTTGATAGAGGTTTATAAGATGATCAGAGGAATAGATAGAGTAGACAGTCAGAAACTTTTTCCCCGGGTACAACAGAGTGTTACAAGGGGACATAAATTTAAGGTGAAGGGTGGAAGGTATAGGGGAGATGTCAGGGGTGGGTTCTTTACCCAGAGAGTGGTGGGGGCATGGAATGCGCTGCCCGAGGGAGTGGTAGAGTCAGATTCATTGGCGACCTTTAAGTGGCATTTGGATAGGTACATGGATGGGTGCTTAATCTAGGATAGAAGTGCGGCACAACATCGTGGGCCGAAGGGCCTGTTCTGTGCTGTATTGTTCTATGTTCTATGTTCTATGTTCATTTCCCTGTCTGACTCCTAAACTCTTGACTCTCTTGCTTATCAAGAATCTCAGCCTCAAATCAGTTCAATAATCCAGGTTACACTGCTTTCTGGAGGAGAGACTAATAACATCCGGAGAGAATAAATTTCTCTCCATCACCATCTTAAAAGAGAGAGTTCGTACTCTTAAATTGTGTTTCCTACTTTTAGTCTTCCCCACTGTTCTGCGATCCACCCCCTCAGGTATAAATGTTTCAATAAGACTGCCTCTTATTCTTCTAACATCCAATGGGTATGGGCCCACTTACTCACCATGTTCTTCTTGTAGGAGAAGCCATAATAACTTTGGTGGATTGCCCTCAGTAGATCCATCTCACAATAGCCATATGTCAATGGAAGTGGAGGAATCGATACTGAGTCCATGGTAGGAGTATCAACCACCCAACTGCTCAATTCTGGATGGGTTGGAATTCTAGAACAGCCACCCATGTAAACGTGATTACTCTTTGATAAGGGTCTTGTGGATGTCGGAGAGTTCTGAAGGGTCAGAACATCAGTCACTCCTTGCATTCCAGCTCCTAGCCTACTCATGTATTTATGCAAACCTTGAACATGTATTACACAGTTGATGTGCTGGCCCAGTTCATTCTTTTGGTTAATGATGGGATGATTCAAGATGGTGCAGTCATTGAAAGTCAAGAAGGAGATGGATTGGCTTTCTCTCAGTCCCACATGATATGCTACCCACCGTGAGCTATAAGGAGAGGCTGAACAGGCTGGGGCTATTTCCCTGGAGCATCAGAGGCTGAGGGGTGACCTTATAGAGGTTTACAAAATTATGAGGGGCATGGATATGATCAATAGACAAAGTCTTTTCCCTGGGGTTGGGGAGTCCAGAACTAGAGGGCATTGGTTTAGTGTGAGACGGGAAAGATATAAAAGAGACCTAAGGGGCAACTTTTTCATGCAGAGGGTGGTACGTGTATGGAATGAGCTGCCAGAGGATGTGGTGGAGGCTGGTACAATTGCAACATTTAAGAGTCATTTGGATGGGTATATGAATAGGAAGGGTTTGAAGGGATATGGGCCGGGTGCTGGCAGGTGGGACTAGATTGGGTTGGGATATCTGGTCGGCATGGACAAGTTGGACCGAAGGGTCTGTTTTCATGCTGTACATCTCTATGACTCTATGTGTATGCAATCCATGTCCTTTTTTTATTCATTCATATGATGTGGGTATCACTGGCCAAGCCATGCCTAATTGCCCAGAGGGCAGTTAAGTGTCAACCACATTGCTGAGGGTCTGGAGTCACATGTAGGCCAGACCAAGGTAAGGATGGCAGATTCCTTCCCGAAAGGACATTAGTGAGCCAGATGGGTTTCCCTGATAATCGGCAGTGATTTCATGGTCATGGTTAAGACTCCTAATTTATTGAATTCACATTTTACCATCTGCCCTGGCTGGATTCAAACACAGGTCGCTGAAACATCACCAGGATCTCGGAAGTGATAGTCCAGCAATCATACCTCAAAGCCAGGAAGGCTAGGAATATTTGGTAGTGCAGTTGTGAATAGTAGAGTATGGAGATGCCGGTGAGCATTTCGATCTTCACCTTGTTGGCAGACACTTGCTCAAGGACCACTGTAACTTGAATTGAAGGATGGCTGGGATTTTTGATATTCAGCAACAAATTCTAACCATGTGACCAATTTTAAAAAATTACTTATGGCACATCAGTGTCACTGGCTGGACCATCACTTATTGCCTTTTAATGCCCTGAGAAACTTTAATCCTGTGGCGAAAAGACTTCTTCCTTTCACCTGGGGAGGAGGTCCATCTCCAGAGAGGCGTCAGCCATTCCCAGAGTGACCAACAGCTCTCTAGACCCAGAGGTTGCAGTGGACAGGATCAGAACTGTAAGCAGTCCCCAGGGTCCTCAGTCCCAGGAATCCATGACCAAGTAATTGTAGGGCTCTTTTGATTAGATTAGATTCCCTACAGTGTGGAAACAGGTCCATCAGCCCAACAAGTCCACATCGGCCCTCCGAAGAGAAACCCACCCAGATCCATTTCCCTCTGACTAAAGCATCCTAACACTATGGACAATATAGAATGGCCAATTCACATAACCTGCGCATCTTTGGACTGTGAGAGGAAACTGGAGTACCTGGAGGAAACCCACGCAGACATGGGGAGATTGTGCAAACTCCACACAGACAGTCATCCAAGGCTGGAATCAAACCTGGGTCCCTGGTGCTGTGAGGCAGCAGTGCTAACCACTGAGACTTTGTTGGAGGATAGCCTGAAGGGAGGCTAGGCCTGTGGGGAGTGTGTGAGGGGAGTGAGGTAAATGGCTGGGAGTATGTAGTGATGGCAGATGGTGGAAAGGGAGGACAGGTGGAGACCATGTTGGACGGAGATTGTTGATGAGGCCTGAATTTGGTGACTTTCTGGTTTCTTGTTGCCTTGTGCAGCCAGACATTGTTCGTGTCAATAGTTGTACTGTTCACCAGTCTCCTAAAGCACACAGCAGCCTGTGACATGGCCTGTAAAGTTACACAACAAAAAGATTTTAAAAGGTACTAATCATCAATATTATAATATATGTAACTTACCCTCATGTTCATTATAGCCTATTACGTGTTGCTAAGCAAATTACACTGAGAGACCTTAATACTTCAATGTTTTGACTTGCTGCACGGATGAAATCTCAATAGTGTCCAAATATATGTAAATGTATGATAACAATTTTAGTTTAATTTAGACTGCTCCTGAACTCCACGCTGTGGAACCCACTGGTATGCAATTAAGCTGCAGGTATAGAGACAGTAAGAATAGCTTTAGCAACAATCAGATTGCCATTTTCTATTTCAAACTTAATATCATTATGGAAAGTGAGAAGTAAATAAAAGAACTTTAAATAAAAGCCCCCTCCCTGTTCTTTTCTTGCGCTTCGGGAGTTGATTGTTGATCATGTGATGCCTCAAGAATGCTCAATTAGTGGTTTCTTTTTCAGGGCCATTCTGGTCTTCTTCCTATCGGAAGGATGTTGTGAAACTTGAAAGGGTTCAGAAAAGATTTACAAGGATGTTGCTAGGGTTAGAGGATTTGAGCTACAGGGAGAGGTTGAATAGGCTGGGCTGTTTTCCCTGGAGCATCAGAGGCTGGCCTTATAGAGATTTATAAAATCATGAGGGACTTGGATGGGGTAAATAGACACAGCCTTTTCCCTGAAATGAGGGAGTCCAGAACTAGATGGTTTAGGTTTATGGTGAGAGGGGAAAGATATAAATGGGTCCTAAGGGGCAACTTTTACATGCAGAGGGTGCTGCATGTATGGAATGAGCTGCTAGAGGAAGTGATGGAGGTTGATACAATTACAACATTTAAAAGGCACCTGGATGGGAATATGAATAGGAAGGGTTTAGAGGGATATGGGCCAAGTGTTGGCAAATGGCAAATGGGAATAGATTAGGTTAGGATATCTGGTCGCCATGGACGAGTTGGACCGAAGGGTCTTTTTCGCACCAACATCTATGACTTAATAAATCAATATTAGTCACATTTTACAACCAGAATCATTCCAGTTTCTTGCATTCAACATCATTGGTAATTTCCTAAAGTAGTCCTTTCAATCCTTATGATCAGGAGAATGCCTTTGCTGTCCAAAATCTACCTATACAACAGACACATTGACCTGAAAAGGTGACGCAATAATCCACACTGATAGGACCAGAATCCCTCATGACTGGAAATGAGACTCCAAAATCTTGACAAAGTGAACGATGAATGACGGAGGGCCATACAACACAAAGGTGCTCCTGGAAGACCTCTGGGCTATGGGCATCATGAAATACAACTGAAGAATGATCTGGATAATTATATACCATGTAAAATAAGGTTACCATAGTCCTACTCATTCTTTAGAGAAAGAGAGTCAACTGGAAGTGGTTTAACCTGAGTGTCACCACACCTCAGGCAATGGAGAAGTTGAGAATTATTGTCTTTCAATGGTAACCTCAGTGAGTGTGAAAATTGAGTGCATGTTGTGAGTGTCACTATGCATCACAAACCAGCTGTCCAGCCAACTGAGCTAACTGACCCCATAACCTGCCCAAAGCTTCAGGCACCATCAGCAGGGCAGCATTTAAACTAGCCCTATCTTCGCTCCAATCTCAAGGAGTGCAATCTGACTGATTATGGGAACGAAATCTGTTGAATGAGCCTGCACTTATGTCATGCCTTTGTCAGGATGTCTCAAGCCTTTTCTCAACCAATTGCACTATTTAAACTGATAGAGTGGCAGAGTGAATGTAGCAAGAGCACATAAAGAGCAGAGGAGACGGGTTTACTTAATTTAACAATTTCAGAATGTGAACAGCTTGCTCCATGTCAGTTTCTGCCCCACAACCCTGACACCTGTTTGGAAAGGGTTGCTCCCTGCACAATGAACACATTTTCACCTGTTTGTTTGTACCCTACCTAGTTTACTGAACCTTTCTCTCTCTTCACTCCCCTACCAAATGTCATCAGCATACGTACCATCCTTTCCCAGCTATTGTCAGTTCTGAAGAAAAGTCGCACTGGACTCGAAACGTTAATTCTGTTTCTTTCTCTGCAGGTGCTGCCAGACCTGTTGAGTTCCTCCAGCACTTCCTGTGTTTCACATAGAATTATTCCTTCCCTCCAAATAGGCGGATGTGAGCTTGCTTTTACAGTTCAGTCAGAATTTCTAGCGAAGCAGCGTTCCCCTCAGTCTTGTTTCAAACTGCCCAATGGAATTTGTCCTCATGTTGTGGAACTGGGCTCAAGGACACAACATGGAATATTCCCAAGTTAACCAAGCCAGTACATGTGCAAGCGAATGTGGATCGACTTTGATTAAAAAACAACAAACTTGACAAGTTTCCAGATTCATCTGGATGTTGGGTCAGTTCTCATAGCTGCTGTGAACTGCTTTGAATTTTGATTCTAGGAAGTTGAAAGAAATGTGAGATTGGAAAAATGAGTGGAATTCTCTGGCTTTCTCGAATCCAATTCAGAACGCGAGCCAAAGAAGATAAAAGCCTGCCAAGATTATGCAGATGGTGAAGAAGGATGTAAGGAAAAATAGCACCAATATAAACGGGAGACAGAAAAGGAGCGGGGCGGGGGGGGGGGGGGGGGGGTGGGGGGGGGAGGACAGAGTGTGTGATTCATTGGAACTAGAAACCTAATTTTTTTAATTGTGAGAATACGGGAAGGGCACAATAGGATTTGTCATTCCTCACGGACAAACTACTGGGGGAGGTAAATGATTCATGGATCTGAGATCTGAGATTCCAGACTTGTCAAAAGTCGGAAGGTGAACAATAGAGAAGAGCAGATGAGCATGGACGGTAAATGCTCATTTCCTGTCTCTTGCTCAAGAGGCTTCGGTAGTTGTTCCCCGGTCAGGATAGTCTGCCATTTTAAAAGGAAAGTGGCCAAGGCAAAGAAGCTGACAGTTTTTGTCATTTCGCAGGAAATTCAGCTGGATATAGCTCAGTCTACTTGGAACAAATACCAAATTGTCACTGATGTATGCTGTACAAGAATGAAGCTTACTACTGCGATTCAATTCACAGTGAATCAGCAAACGAATTTAGCAGTGCATTAAAACTGGCTGAAACCAAAACTCCCAGCTCAGTGAGCAACCTCACATCCAGAACCTCAACCTGAGCTATTGAAAAGATTTGTAGCGAGTTTTGAAAACTTGCTAACACTGATGGGTGCAATACGCTAAAACTGGCTGAAACTGAACCTCCCAGCCCATGCGAGCAAACTCACATCCAGAACCTCAACCTGAGCTATAAATCTTTTCAAAACTCACTAACACTGGGCACTGTGCATCTCTTTCTCCCCTTCCTTTACGCCACACTGGTGGCCAAGCCTACAGTTGTCTAAATTCCAGCCTCTCATGCGACCATGTAATACAGCAGCACGATTAGGCCATGTGGACCATCGGGACTGCTCCGTTATTTGATCATGACTTATGTGTTTCTCAAACCCATTCTCCTGCCTTCTCCCTGTAACCCTTGAATCCCTTACTACTCAAGAACCCATCTATCGCTGTCTGAAATGCACTCAATGACTTGACCTCCACGGCCAACTGTGCTAATGAGTTCCACAGATTCACCAGCCTCTGGCTGAAGAAATTCCTCCTCATCTCAGAGTTGTTCTAAAGGGTAGTCCCTTCACTCTGAGGCTATGCCTCATGTGCTAGTCTCTCCTACTAGTGGATACATCTTCTCCATACCCACTCTATCTAGGCCTCTCAGCATTCTGTGTTTCAATCAGATCCCTCCTCATCCTTCGAAACACCATCGAGTACAGACCCAGAGTCCTCAATTGTTCATCATATGTCAAGGCCTTCATTCCTGGGATTAGAATCCCAGAATCTCACTGTCTTCCTCTTCTGCTCTCAGATGCTTCTTCAACTTGACTTCTTCAGCCCAGCACTTGTTCACACGTCCTGATGTCTCCCTTTTTTAATTCATTGTCAATGTCTTCGACTGATTGTGCTTTTCTAGAATCATAGAATCCCTACAGTGTGGAAATAGGCCCTTCAGCCCAACAAGTCCACACCAACCCTCTGAAGAGTAACCCACCCAGACCCATTTCCCTGACTAGTGCACCTAACCTACACACCCCTGAATACTATGGGAAATTTAGCATGGCCAATTCACTTGACCTGCACATCTTTGGATTGTGGGAGGAAACCCACGCAGACACGGGGAGAATGTGCAAACTCCACATAGACAGTTGCCTGAGGCTGGAATCGAACCTGGTCCCTGGTGCCGTGAGGCAGCAATGCTAATCACTGAGCTACTGTGCCGCCCCTGAAGCATTTGGGTATGTTTTACGTTCTAAATTTGCTAAATATCATATCACAAAAGGAAAATCAGCAGCAACAGAGGCTACAAAATACATGTCAGCATAATGATTCCCTTAGCAGGCTTACCATTTTGCAAAGAATCATTTAGAAACATGAGGAATTTAATTTCAGAACGTTACGCAATCTGAAGTCAAAAGCTAGAATCAGTAATGGTCACTAGGTTGATGCAAAACAAATCTGGCTCACTTTTGTTCTTTAGGGAATGAGCTCTGCTATCAGTACTTGGTCTGGATTATATGTGATCCAGACCAATGGCAAGGTTAACTTTGAACTATCCTCGGAGGTAACTCACAATGTCCTGCAACTCCACCAAAATCAGCCACACTTTTGAAATAACACTATAAAGGCCAGTATCCCATCACCAAGTCACCCTTTACTTACACATGGCAAGTCTTTGATTCTGGAACAGCCTCATCAGAGTTATCTCTGGCACTCCTCCTTTCATTTGTCAGCTAGGGCTCCCTGATTGGAACAGATGAACAGCCCCAGTCAGGGAACTCTTATTCTACGAGATCCAGCTGGCTGACCTCACTGCAGTCACTACAGGAAGGTAGCTCACCACCACCTTTTCAAAGGCAATCAGGAGTTGGAAATAAAATGCTGCTCCAGCTCATGACATCTCTGCCCTCAGTGAATGAATAAGGAAAAAAAAAAGAGTTTGATAAGAGGCTCTTTTTGCAGCACATGTGATGCTTAAAGGTAAATTGTAATGCACAGTGGATGGATGGAGAGGGCATTTTCTCAACATCCAGTTAAGTTATGAGCTTGGACAATTGCCCATTCTACAGTTGAAGTGGTGAAGAGTGCATTCCCATTTGGTTGGTTTCTATATGGTTAATTATATTACGTTATATGATCATTTTTATATATGACAAAAGAAATGTTACCACGGCTAGTTTGTTGAACCAAGGCACTCAGTTATCAGGGATATTTTGTGACTTTGTCGCCATGGCTACCAGTGATGCCCTGTAAATTTGGAATGATTCCCAAGTGATTTATGCCCAACATGACAATGTTATGTGAAATCCTTGACCACAGAAATGTACTACACAGCCTACATCACATATGCAAAGCAATCAATAGAACCATCCATCCCTTGACCCAATAGGCTTCATTTCTGAATGGAGTCGTTGAATTATAGAATTTTACAGCACATAACGTGGTCATTTGCCTGATTGAACCAATGTGGAAACAGCTGTCTATTCAGACTTTTCTTTCCCCAATACCTTTTTGAATCTTTATTTTTTTCAGTGAAAACCTTATCTCCTGCTTTTTGAAAGCTCCCAATCCTGGCTTCTGTGGAGCATTCCAATCCAAATGACTGTTGGTGTTAAAAGAATTCTCCCTAACTGCTCATTCCATCTTTTTTTGAGAATCTTACTAAATTTATTCCTGCCAGGTACCAATTCAACAATCATTATGCGTAATATTTCCAGAGTTGCCTCACAAATTTTGGACAATTCCATTGGAGCACTTCTAGCATTTTGGATTCCTGTTTCTCTCATCTCTCAGGGAATCCCTACAGTATGGAAGCAGGCCATTCGGCCCATCAAGTCTACACTGATCCCTCCGAAGAGCATCCCACTCAGACCCGCCCAATAATCCTGCATTTCCCATGGCTAAGACACCTAACCTGCACATCCCTGGACACTATGGGCAATTTAGTATGGCCAATTCCCTCCTTGGATGCTGCCTGACCTGCTGTGCTTTTCCAGCACCACTCCAATATAGACTCTGATTTCCAGCATCTGCAGTCCTCACTTTGCCCAATCCACTTAACCCACACATCTCTGGACACAATGCACAATTTAGCATGGCCAATCCACCCTAACATGCACATCCCTGGACAATATGGGCAATTTAACATGGCTAATCCACCCTAACCTCATATCCCTGGACACTATGGGCAATTTAGCATATCCAATCCACCCTAACATGCACATCCCTGGATACTATGGGCAATTCAGTATGGCTAACCCACCCTAACCTCGCATCCCTGGACACTATGGGCAATTTAGCATGTCCAATCCACCCTAACATGCACATCCCTGGATACTATGGGCAATTCAGTATGGCTAACCCACCCTAACCTCACATCCCTGGACACTATGGGCAATTTAGCATGGCCAATCCACCCTAACATGCACACCCCTGGACAATATGGGCAATTTAGCATGGCCAATCCACTCTAACCTCACAACCCTGGACACTATGGGCAATTTAGCATGGCCAATCCATCCTAACATGTGCATCTTTGGACTGCAGAACTGAGACACTGTGCCGTCACCCTCATGATTACTACTACTTACCGTGTCAATAAATCTCTTAAACCTTTTCTCCTACTCTTGAATGTTTGGCAACTTTTCTAAAGTTAGACACCCAAACTAGGTACCTTATTCTTTTGAGGCCCGACCAAGAGTTGGCATATTGAACATAGAGCATAGAACATAGAACAATACAGCACAGAACAGGCCTTTCAGCCCACGATGTTGTGCTGAACATTTATCCTAGTTTAAGCACCAATCCATGTACCTATCCAATTGCCGCTTAAAGGTCGCCAATGATTCTGACTCTGCCACTCCCACAGGCAGCGCATTCCATGCCCCCACCACTCTCTGGGTAAAGAACCTACCCCTGACATCCTCCCACATACCTTCCACCCTTCATCTTAAATTTATGTCCCCTTGTAACACTCTGTTGTACCCGGGGAAAAAGTTTCTGACTGTCTACTCTATCTATTCCTCTGATCATCTTATAGACCTCTATCAAGTCACCCCTCATCCTTCGCCGTTCCAATGAGAAAAGGCCTAGCACTCTCAACCTATCCTCGTACGACCTATTCTCCATTCCAGGCAACATCCTGGTAAATCTCCTCTGCACCCTCTCCAAAGCTTCCACATCTTTCCTAAAGTGAGGCGACCAGAACTGCACACAGTACTCCAAATGTGGCCTAACCAAGGTCCTGTACAGCGGCAACATCACTTCACGACTCTTGAATTCAATCCCTCTGCTAATGAACGCTATTGCTTTTTCTTATCCTTCCAACTTGCATACTCCACATTTGTTTTAATAAATTATAAGGCCAATAACATTTGCTGCTTATCGAGTTACCAACTTGTCATTCCACTTTCCTGAACCGTTAGGTTTCTCTCTCCCTTACTACATAGACCCTGTTAACAGTGAGAATCTCAGTGTTTAACTCATCCGGTGAGTAGAACTCAAGCTAAACCAGCCCTAAACTGAATTGCTTAAATGGTATGGAGTTGCATCACCTGAATAATGCTAAACACAAATTACAATCGATATCAAATGGCTCTCACTATTGAAGGTTGGAGGGAAGAAAAGTATTTACTATGATCCTTAATTTGATGTGATCTGCTTTGGAAACCTAACTTGTGGACATTAGGTTTGAGAGCACATGGTGCAATATCCTTTCAATGTGTGTCATCTAGACTTACACATGATAAAGAAAGCCTCATAGGCAATATAATGGAAGGTCAAGAATGCTGGTGCAATTATAACCTGCAGGGGAGGATGAGGAGAGGACAAGATTGGAAGGATGTGAGTGTGAAACAGTGCTGAAAGTGGTAAAGGGTAATTGTTCTCTGGCACAAGTAGACTAATGCCAAGAGCCAATCCTTTGCCTTCCACCCATTTTGAGTCTGGTTACGATGTTTATTCCGCTTTGTATGATGAAAGGATCTCACATGTTGCCCTTGTCCAGCCGAACTGGAATTGTAAGATAGGAGAAAGTGAGGACTGCAGATGCTGGAGAATTAGAGTCGGAAAGGATGGTGCTGGAAAAGCACAGTAGGTTAGGCAGCATCTGAGGAGGAGGATGAGAATCGATGCTTTGGGCATAAGCCCTGCATCAGGAATGGGCTTCTAATGGAGGGCTTATGCCCGAAACATTGACTCTCCTGCTCCTTGGATGTAATAGCATGGATAGAAGATTGGTTAACCAACAGGACGCGGAGTGGGGATAAATGTGTACTTTTCTGGTTAGCAATCAGTGACTAGCGGTGTGCCTCAAGGATCAGTGTTAGGACTGCAGTGATTCGTAATTTACATAGATGATTTGGAGTTGGGGACCATATGTAGTGTGTCAAAGTTTGTGGATGACACTAAGATGAGTGGCAGAGCGAAGTGTGCAGAGGACTGTGAAACTTTGCAAAGAGACACAAATACTTTCAGTGAATGGGCAAAGGTCTGGCAGATGCAGTACAATGTTAATAAATGTGAAGTCGTCCATTTCAGTAGGACTAACAGTAAAAAGGATTATTACTTGAATGGTAAAAAATTGCAGCATGCTGCTGTGCAGGGGGACCTGGGTGTCCTTGTGCATGAATCACAGAAGGTTGGTCTGCAGGTACAACAAGTAATTAGGAAGGCAAATGGAATTTTTCCCTTCATTGCTAAAGGGATTGAGGTTAAAAGCAGAGATGTTACGTTGCAGCTGTTTAAGGTTCTGGTGAGGCCACACCTGGAATACTGTGTGCAGTTTTGGTCTCCTTACTTGAGAAAGGATGTACTGGCACTGGAGGGGGTGCAGAGGAGGTTCACTAGGTTGATTCCAGAGTTGAGGGGGTTGGCTTATGAGGAAAGACTGAGTGGTTTGGAATTCAGAAGAATGAGGGATAATCTTATAGAGGCATATAAAATTATGACGGGAATAGATAAGATAGAATTGGAGAGGATGCTTCCACTGACAGGTGAAGCTAGGACAAGAGAGCATCGCCTCAAAATTAAAGGGAGCAGCTCTAGGACTGAATTCTTCACCCAGAAGGTTGTGAATCTATGGAACTCCCTACCCAATGAAATAGTTGAGGCTTCCTCAGTAAATGATTTTAAAGCTAAGACAGTTAATATTTTGAACAGTAAAGGAATTAAGGATTATGGTGAGAGGGTGGGTAAGTGGAGTTGAGGCCATGAGAAAGATCAGCCATGATCTTATTGAATGGCGGAGCAGGCTCGATGGGCCGGATGGCCTACTCCTGCTCCTAGTTCTTATGTTCTTATGCTGCCTGACCTGCTGGAGTTTTAGTGATCACAGTCTCTTGCTCTGACACTCTCAGTGCTCCGTACACTGATCCACATGATGTTCAGGTGGGTGTCTGGAGTATAAGAGGCACTCTAGGCAGTACATAAGGAAAGCACAAATAGTCAGAACCCGTCACAGGATCGAAAGGATCTATAAGACATTCCTATTAAGTTTCAGAAGGTGCATCCAAAGTGACTTCAGTGTCCTTTAATCTTGTTTTTCCGACTGCTACATCTTTGTGCCACACTGGCAGCTACATCCCAGCTTGAGGAAGCCTGCTGGCTGCTTTGGGGAGGGTCTCCTTGAGACCTCTGGTCTGGTGGGAGCTGTCCTGCACATGTGCAGTCGCAGTTCCTAGGCCTGACCCGATGACGGTGACTGGTTCCTTGAACAATATGAGGGTGACACGATAGGAGTGGCCTGTGATGGCAAACTCTCAATGCCCACCTGTCACTCGTGCTGCCCATGGGTGCACGTGGCACCTCCATCCTGAGGGGATGGGGCACTCGGTGGGAGGTCAGTGGCCTCTCGCTGAGCCAGTGAATGAATGAATGAATGTGGAGTGATGGAGTTACGGTCTGGGTACATACCTGGCAGATACTAATTGCTCTACTGGACCTCTGGTGGCTACCATCCATCAAAGCATCCATTCTGGAGAGAACAAGGTCAGTCAAATTTGGGCATACTCCCCCAGTCGTCAATCCAGGCTGCACATGATTTTGGGCACCTCTGCCAGGTGTTCTCCTGTTGTTAGGCAAGAGCTGGAGTACTGTGCTGTTCTGTTCCCCCCCGCCCCATATTGCTATCGTCATCTGTGGCAGTGGATGTAGTTGGACTGTCACTGAGCTAGCAATCCAGAGCTGATGTTCTGGGCACATTGGTTCAAATCCAATGAATTCAATGAATGGTGGGACACCCGAGGGATCTTGAGGTGTTTGTCCACCAATCCCTGAAATTGGCAGGACAGGTTAATAGTGCTCCTTAAGAAGGTATATGGGATGCTCACCTTTGTCAGTTGAGACATAGATTATAAGAGCAGGGATGTCGTGTTGGAGCTGTACAGAACTTCGAGTAGGCCACAGCCAGATTACTGTGGTCACCACACTATAGGAAGGATGTGATTGCACTGAAGGGGGTAAAAGGAGATTCACCAGGATGTTGCCTGGGCTGGAGCATGTCAGTGATGAAGAAAAGCTTGGATTGTTTTCTTCAGCGTAGAGAAGGTTGAGCGAAGAGAAAGCAACTAGATCCCTTAGTCAAAGGGTCGACAACCAGTGCTCATAATTTTAAACAGGATGTTTAGAGGGGATTTGAGGAAAGACTTTTATATCCAGAGGGTAGTAGGGGTCTGAAATGCACTTCCTGGAAGGGCAGCTGATGTGAGAAACCTCACACCTTTAAAAAGCACTTGGATAAGCACTCAAAATATCAAGCCCTTCAAGGCTATGGGCCTACTGTGGGAGAACGGGACTAATGTAGGTTGGAATGTATTTTGTCGTACAGGCTTGATAGGCCAAATGATCTCCTGCATTATGTGATTGCATGAGACAGATCAAGGGGCAATTAGGGATGGGCAATAAATGTTGGCCTACTACTGGCACCCACATCCTGCTTGGCATGGTTACCATATACCAGGGGCTGGTAGGGAAAGATAGGCAGGGGCTGGCTCATGGAGACAGGGTTGGGCAGGCAGTGGGGAAGGCCAAAGCCTACAGGGTTCAGAGAAAGGGCAATTGGGATGGGGATCGAATTGTTTGAGGAGCACTTGGGAGGGGGAGTGCAGGCTGGATGCCATCAGTTGAAGATTATTCACCCTCACCTTCCATTGTTCTGGAAATTGAAAGTACACAACGGGAAGGAAAATGTCTGCTGAGAGGGCAGAGAAACTGTGCGTGAGGGGCACTGCAAGGTTTAATGGGCTGGAGTGATTTAGCTCGAATGAGAAATTGGTTAGGCTGGGGCTGTTTTCCTTAGAGCAGAGGTGGTTAAGGGAGGACCTGACTGAAGTGTATAAATCTCTGAGAGGCATGGGCAGGATAGAGAGGGAGTATTAGATGGATCATAGAGGGGTCAGTAATCAAGGGGGCCATGAGTTTAAGGTAAGGAGCAGGGGGTTTAGAGAGAATTTCAGGCAATGGATATCTGGAATTCACTGCCTTAAAGGATGATAGATGTGGAACTATTTAGATGAAGCACTCATACATACAAAGCTATGGGTGAAAAGCTGGAAAAATGGATGAGAATAGAGAGATGTTTGATGACTGGACACAATCAGCCAAAGGGCCTTTTTCTATGCTGTGAAAACTCTGTGACTCTACAGTTTTAGTAAACCGGGTAAAAACAATGACTGCAGACGCTGGAAAGCAAATACTGGATTAGTGGTGCTGGAAAAGCACAGCAGGTCAGGCAGCATCCAACGAGCAGTGAAATCGACGTTTTGGGCATTCCTGATGAAGGGCTTTTGCCCGAAATGTCGATTTCGCTGCTCGTTGGATGCTGCCTGAACTGCTGTGCTCTTCCAGCACCACTAATCCAGTTCTAGCAAACCCATTAGGGTAAGGCTCTTTTAAGGGGAGGGGAGGGGGTGTTTTAAGGGCACAGTGGTTAGCGCTGCTGCCTCACAGCAGCATGGACCCAGGTTCGATTCCAGCCTCGGGGGTTGACTGCCTATGGGGAGCTTGCGCATTCTCCCCGTGTCTGCATGGGTTTCCTCCCACAGTCGAAAGATGTGCAGGTAAGAGTGGATTGGTCATGGGAAATGCAGGACTACAGGGATGGGCTGGGTCTAGTTGGGGTGCCCTTTGGAGGGTCAGTGTGGACTTGACAGGCTGAATGGCTTTTCTCTGCACTGTAGGGGTCTGACACATGCACTGTACATGACATAGGCCTAAAGGATCTCTAATCTGGTGACTCTGATGCATTGGCTCCCCATATACTGCCCCAGCCATCACTGACCACTTCATTGATACTAGCATTTTGGGACAAACAGACTAGGGAAGGAATAGGGATGTTCTGGCTCAAGGGCAAGGGCCATGCCTTGTTCATCTTGCTCCTATGTGTTAAAGCAGACTCTCAGCACAGAGACATCAATCCAGGGTGCATTTAGACTGAACAGGAAGCTTGGCATCATGTTGGCACAATTGCATCAGGGGCTACCTACAGGCTCAAACAGTCTGGAGGAAAAACAGTCAAACCGAGATAAGTCTGAGACTTCATAGAAAGTGCAATGTCACCCATGCCACCAACGTGCCCTTCAATAGGGTTTCCTTCTCTCCCATTATATCTTAGGTACAGGTTCCACAGCTGGCCTGGAGGATCTTGGCAGTGAAATCCGTTAGGTTTGGAGTTTTGGGTTGGTGACTCCTGGTTGTGTGTGCATGGCACTGACTTGCACGAGGTAAGTTACCCCTCCTCTGCCTGACCTTCCAAGGCAAAGTGAAGATAGAGGACCCAGCCCCCTCTGGAGGTTCAGAAGGAGCTGTGTGTGGTTCCTCCGAGCTGGATGCCACCTGGCATTGCCCTGTGTCCCTCTGAGGACAGGGCACCTGGAGGATGCACCAGGTTCCCTGGCCCCTGTCACTGCACCTTTGGTCTTGAGGGCCATGGGCTGGGGCGATGGAGAGCAGGTGTGTGCACACACTGAGGGTGCTGGGCCTGGCTCTCCATGGCAACCACCACCCTCTCTATGGAAACAGGCAGTCACATACCCGCTGCTCCTGTGCCTCCCTTTCGGAAGAATGTTGTGAAACTCGAAAGGATTCAGAAAAGATTTACAAAGATATTGCTAGGGTTGGAGGGTTTGAGCGACAGGGAGAGGCTAAATAGTCTGGGGCTGTTTTCTCTGGAGCTTTAGAGGCTGAGGGGTGACCTTATAAAGGTTTATAAAATCATGAGGGGCATGGTTAGGATAAATAGACAAAGTCCTTTCCTTGAGTAGGGGAGTCCAGAACGAGAGGGCAAAGGTTTTGGGTGAGAAGGAAAAGATATAAAAGAGACCTAAGGGGCAACTTGTTCACACAGAGGGTGGCATGTGTATGGAATGAGCTGCCAGAGGAAGTGGTGGAGGCTGGTACAATTGCAGCATTTAAAAGACATCTGGATGGATACATGAAGTGGAAAGGTTTAGAGGGATATTAGATTAGATTAGATTAGGTTACTTACAATGTGGAAATAGGCCCTTCTGTCCAACAAGTCCACACCGGCCTGCCAAAGCGCAACCCACCCAGAACCATTCCCCTACATTTACCCCTTCACCTAACACTACGGGCAATTTAGCATGGCCAATTCACTTGACCTGCACATTTTGGATTGTGGGAGGAAACCGGAGCACCCAGAGGAAATCCACGCAGACACGGGGAGAATGTGCAAACTCCACACAGAGAGTTGCCTGAAGCGGATATGGGCCAAGGATATCTGGTTGGCATGGATGAATTGGACCGAAGGATCTGTTTCCGTGCTGTACATTTCTATGATGTCATGACTGTGGAAGGAGTCCCTGATTCCTGACTCCACTGGGCCCTCTCCTTCCTGGGCCTGAGCCTCTGAGTGCCTGGTGCATGTTTTCTACACCAGCTGCAGGGCTGTTGCAGTGAGGTACTCACCGGATTGTGGTGCCACGTTCTCTATCTCTATGGATCTCACCAAGGTGCCAGTCTTCAGGCTGGTGGTGGGTTCAGGAGGCAGCCTTGCCCCTGAGGCCTCAGTGCTCTCATCCTCAGGGGTCCACACGGTGGCTTCTGGGGGGAGATGGCCATTTCTCTGCATGGGCAGTGGAAATGCTGGCAATACCCGCAAGACACAACAGAGGGAAGGTGTCATGGGCAATGGTTAGGGGTGGTGTGCAATAAAAGAGACTGACAGCGGGGTTAGTGTGACAGTGGCCATGGAATGAAGGTTGGTGGGACAGGGACATTTCTTCAGCCCACAGGAGTGTACCTGGCCTTCAACAACAAGAGTAAGGACCCTCTGCTCATGGAGGGCGAGGGGTATGTATGTGATGGGCTCCCACCTCCGAGCTCTTTCTGTCCAGTCTGATTGCTTTCTCCTGGAATGAGAGGGAGTGAGGGATTGAGTGAAGTGAAAGCGGCTGGGGGAAGGGGAGTGAGACATCTTGAGGAAGTGCAGAGGTTACGCAGGGGTTAGCGGTGTGGGAGGTTGGGGAAGATGTTGCCTTGAGAGTGGTAGAGCATGAACCCTGCTACTGTAGCTTAGATAGAATGAGTGTGGGGATGCAGAGAGAAGTGTACAGTTCTTAGCCTGGAACAGCGGAGAAAGGCATTGGCCTTCTTAAGGTCCTGCTGGTAATTTATTCACAGCATTGAGACTACACTGGCACCGGTGGTGACTTTGGACTGGACTGATATGGTTTGGTCAGTCCAACAGTAAGTGGATGCCTCTCCTTTTGCACCATCTCCAACACCAGGACCTCCAGGTCCCTCTAGGGCAGTCATGGCACCATTTGCTTTATTCACTCATGGGGTGTGGGCATTGCTGGCTGGGCCAGCATTAATTGCCTGTCCCTACTTGCCCTGAGAAAGTGGTGGTGAGCCATCTTCTTGAACAGCTACTGTGCATGCTCTGGAGCTAGACCTTAGAGAGGGAATTACAGGATTTTGACCCAGCGATGGTGAAAGAACAATGATATATTTCCAAGTCAGGATGGTGAGTGGCTTGGAGGGGAATTAGCAGATGCTGGCGTTCCTGTGTATCTGCTGCCTTGTCTTTCTGGTCAGAAATTGTTGTGCATTTGGAATGATGTGGAGGTGGAACAAAGTTAAAAATCACACAGCAGCAGGTTCTTGTCCAACAGGTTTATTTGGAAGCACTAGCTTTCAGAGCACTGCTCCTTCATTAGCTTGTTGTGAAGTACAAGTCCATAAAACATATGATTGTATGGTCATATGACTTTCTCATCCACAACCACCCGATGAAGGAGCCGCGCTCCGAAAGCTAGTGCTTCCGAATAAACCTGTTGGACTATAGCCTGGTGTTCTGTGGTTTTTAACTTTGTGGATTTGGAAGGCGCTGTCAAGGACCTTTGGTGTATTTCTGCGGTGCATCTTGTAGACGGTACACACTGCTGCTACTGAGCATCGGTGGTGAAGGCAGTGGATGTTTCTAGGTGCGGTGCCAAAAAGGTAGGCTGCTTTGTCTTGGATGGTGTCAAGCTTCTCCTTGTTGGAACTGCACTCATCCAGGCAAGTGGGGAATATTTTATCACTCTCCTTATCTGTATGGACAGGCTGTGGGCAATCAGGAGGTGAGTTGCTCTCTGCAGGATTCCTAGCTTCTGGACTGCCCTTGCAGCCACCGTGTTTATATGGTGAGTCCATCTTTTTTCCTGGTCGAAGGTATCATCAGGATGTTAGCAGTGGGCAAATTCTGCGAGTGTAATGCCATTGAATGTCAAGGGGAGGTGGTTCGATTGTTTCTTATTGGAGATGGTCATTGCCTGGCATCTGTGTGATATGAATGTTAATTGCCATGAGTCAGCCTAAGCCTCGATAATGTCCAGATCTTGTTGCATTTGAACCTGCTTCAGTATCTGAAGAGTCCTGAGGGCTGCTGAACATTGTGTAATCATTGGCGAACAATTCCACTTCTGACCTTATGATGGAGGGAAGGTCATTGATGAAGCAGTGGAAGATAGTTGGGCCTAGGACACTACCCTGAGGAGCTCCTGCAGAGATATCCTGGAGCTGAGATGACTGTCCTCCTGCAACCACAACCATCTTCCTATGTGGCACGTATGATTCCAACAGTGAAGAGTTTGCCCCCTGGTTCACATTGATTCCAATTTTGCTAGGGCTCTCTGATGTCACACTCTATTGAATGCAGCCTTGATGTCCAGGGCTGTCACTCTCACCTCACCGCTAGCACTTTGCCCATGTTTAAACCGAGGCTGTAATGAGGTCAGCAGCTGAGTGGCCCTGACGGAATCCAAACTGGGCAGGTTATTGCTGAGCAGATGTTGTTGGTAGCACTGTTGCTGCCATCTTCCATCATTTTACTGATGATTGAGAGTTGACTGATGGGGCGGTCATTGGCTGGGTTGGAGTTGTCCTGCTCTTTGGGTACAGGACATTGTAACAGAATTGAAATTGTAAAAGAAATAAATTGGTATGGGAATGGACATTGCCTAGGACATTCCTGGGCAATTTTCCACATTATCAGTTAGATGCCAGTGTGATTCCCATTCTCTGTGAATGTCACCGAGCAGGTAAATGCCAGTTCTCATCCAGGCACACTGCAGCTTTCTCAGTGTAGAACAGGCACCAGAAATGTTCACCTTTAAGGCGACATCGCTAGGTGGTGAGTTGTTCCAGTAAGGTGGGATAGGATCAGATCAGAAAGACACCAGAGGGAGTTGGCTGGGTCATTAATACAGCGAGATGGAGGCTGAGTGAGAGCTCCTCTGCTCGCCAGTCCCTTTTCCTCTTTCTTTCTTATTTTTCCTCTTTGCTGCAGTTTTTTTTCTTCCCCTCACCAACTTTCTTAAGTTAACCTACCTGGAGGGAATGGAGAAATGGAGTCCCAGACCAGCCCACCATGGGAGACGAGGCCAGTGCAGGAAGCTTGGAGCCTGGTGCAGAGAGCAGAGAGATCCCAGGCCTGGCAGGGAAATGAATCCTGGAGGCGAGTCCAGGATAGAGGCCAGCGCATGGAGACAGTGAGGCCTCATGTTCTGAAGCCCAGTGGGCATAGACTCAGTGAGAAAGGACAATGGCTTGAGCAGTTTAAAGATACTTCTTATTGGCATTCTGGGCTTTTTAAATTCTGTATTCCCATACCAATTTATTTCTTTTACAATTTCAATTCTGTAACAACACTTAAAATATTTGCACCTAGGTACCTTGTACCTAAGATGGCACCAAGAGGCGACATTACAAACTTTTCACTGCACTCCTTCAATAGCATGTTGAAATAAAGGCTAATCTTCTGATATGATATACCTTGGAATCTTGGTAGAAAAGTGAACCTGCTCCAGAGTAGAAGTACCTTCCAGTTTTATGGCTGACTCAACACATAGACTGAAGAAAGCAAGAATCCATCCTTTCTCTTTCTTTCTGTTTCTAATTTGACTCTTAATTCACTTTCTGTCTCTGTCATTCCTCTGTTTCTTCTTTGCCCCTGATATCTGATTGGTGAAGGAGGCAGACTATCAGTTCACCAAGCTCAACAAATGCTCCAGCTACCTTGTCACACCGTTAACAACTCAACCTCCCAACAGCTTGCTGTACAAATGCCTTCCATTCATTGTGAATAATGTCTAAGTAGGTGCATGGCTTCTGCAATATCTGGACCAGATTCATTTCTTTTAAGCCGACAGCAGTACACATGTTTTAAGGGGCAAAGTCTTGTGGGAAGTGATTGATGAACATTTCCTCTTTGTCCACACAAACACAAAATCTGATGATGCAAATCTTATTGAAACACATTGCTGCACCAACCCACAGAGGTGAGGCCATACTGGATTTGGTTCTGGGTAATGAACCAGGCCAGGAGTTAGAATTGGAGGTAGGTGAGCACTTTGGGGACAGTGACCACAATTCGGTGACTTTTACTCTAGTGATGGAGTGTGCACTACAGGGCAAGAGTTTGAGCTGGGGGCAGGGAAATTATGATGCGGTGAGGCACGACTTAGGATGCGTGGCTTGGAAAAGTAGGCTTGAAGGCAAGGGCGCAATTGATATGTGGAGCTTGTTCAAGGAGCAACTATTGAGTGTCCTTGATAAGTATGTACCTGTCAGGTGGGGGGAAAGGTCGTGTGAGGGAGCTGTGGTTTAATAAGGAATTGGAATCCCTTGTTAAAGGGAAGAGGGTGGCCTATGTAAAGATGAGGCGTGAAGGTTCAGTTGGGGCGATTGAGAGTTATAAGGTAGCCAGGAAGGATCTGAAGAGAGAGCTAAGAGCAGCAAGGAGGGGACATGAAAAGTCCTTAGTTGGTAGGATTAGGGAAAACCCAAAGGCTTTCTTATAGGTATGTCAGGAATAAAAGAATGACTAGGGTAGGAATAGGTCCAGTCAAGGATAGTAGTGAGAAGTTGCGTGTGGAGGCTGAAGAGATTGGGGAGACACTGAATGAATACTTTTCATCAGTATTCACTCAGGAACAGGACATTGTTGCCGATGTGAATACTGAGTCACAATTAATTAGAATGGATGGCTTTGAGGTATGTAGGGAAGAGGTGTTGGAAATTCTGGAAAGGGTGAAAATAGATAAGTCCCCTGGGCCTGATGGCATTTATCCTAGGATTCTCTGGGAAGCAAGGGAGGAGATTGCAGAGCCATTGGCCTTGATTTTTAGGTCCTCATTGTCTACAGGAATAGTGCCAGAAGACTGGAGGATAGCAAATGTGGTTCCCTTGTTCAAGAAGGGGAGTAGGGATAACCCGAGTAACTATAGGCCAGTGAGTCTCACTTCTGTTGTGGGCAAAGTCTTAGAGAGAGTTGTAAGGGATAGGATTTATGAACATCTGGATAGGAATAATGTGATCAAGGATAGTCAGCATGGTTTTGTGAAGGGCAGGTCGTTCCTCACAAATCTTATTGAATTCTTTGGGAAGGTGACTAAGGAGGTGGACGAGGGTAAAGCGATAGATGTGATGTATATGGATTTTAGTAAGGCGTTTGATAAGGTTCCCCATGGTAGCTACTGCAAAAAATACGGAGGTATGGCATTGAGAGTGAGTTGGAGGTTTGGATTAGGAATTGGCTGGCTGGAAGAAGACAGAGGGTAAAGGTTCATCGTGGAGTGCAGTTACTAGTGGTGTTCCGCAAGGATCTGTTTTGGGACCATTGCTGTTTGTCATTTTTATAAATGACCTGGAGGAGGGGCTACAAGGTTGAGTGAGCAAGTTTGCGGATGATACAAAAGTCGGTGGAGTTGTTGACAGTGAGGAAGGATGTGTCAGGTTACAGCGGGATATAGATAAGTTGCAGAGCTGGGCAGAAAGGTGGCAAATGGAGTTCAATGTGGGTAAGTGTGAGGTGATTCACTTTGGTATGAGTAACAAAAAGATGACGTACTGGGCTAATGGTCGGATACTTGGTAGTGTGGATGAGCAGAGGGATCTTGGTGTCTATGTACACAGATCTCTGAAAGTTGCCACCAGGTAAATAGTGCGGTGAAAAAGGCATATGGTGTACTGGCTTTTATTGGTAGAGGAATTGCATTCTGGAGTCCTGAGGTCATGTTGCAGTTGTGCAGCCGCATCTGGAGTATTGTGTGCAGTTTTGGTCGCCATACTATAGGAAGGATATGGAGGCACTGGAACGGGTGCAGAGGAGGTTTAGCAGGATGTTGCCTGGTATGGGAGGAAGATCGTAAGAGGAAAGGCTGAGGCACTTGGGGCTGTTTTCATTGTAGAAAAGAAAGTTTAGGGGTGACTTGATAGAGATGTACAAGATGATTAGGGGTTTAGATAGGGTTGACCATGAGAACCTTTTTCCACGTATGGAGTCAGCTATTACGAGGGGGCATAGCCTTAAATTAAGGGGTAGTAGGTATAGGACAGATGTTAGGGGTAGATTCTTTACTCAGTGAGTCGTGAGTTCATGGAATGCCCTGCCAGTAGCAGTGGTGGACTCTCCCTCTTTATGGGCATTTAAACGGGCATTGGATAGGCATATGGAGGATAGTGGGCTAGTGTAGGTTAGGTGGGCTTGGATCGGTGCAACATTGAGGGCCAAAGGGCCTCTACTGCGCTGTATTTTTTTCTATGTTTTCTATGGGTAAGTGTGTAAGCCACCATTAACAATGGTGTAAGTGTGTATGTCTCACAACTAATGCATTCATCTCTGAGTCAAAGGTTCATAGATTCAGTCAGAAGCTAGATACCTGAACCCAAGTCGATACTCCAGTGTCCCACGGAGGGAGTGCCACACCATCAGAAGTATTGTCATTTGGGTTTTCTGGATGTCTTGAACAATCCTTGTCCCTTATCCACTAGCAATCAGGTCATTTTGCTTGTGGATCGTCCTGTGCACAATTGGCTGCCGCATTTCCTACATTACAACAGTTACCAACCTTTGACGTCATTCCATTGGCTGCAAAGAACTTTGGGAGGTCTTGCAGTCATAAATGGTGTGATAACAGTGGAAGTTGTTTCTTTCCTCATTCTTGCAGGTAATCAGCCACAGTTTCAATCTGCAACAAAACCAGAAGTTGCTGGAAAAGCTCAGCAGATCTGCCAGCATCTGTGGAGAGAAATCAGGGTTCATGTTTCGGGTCTCTGGTGACCCTTCCTCGGCTTCAGTCTGTCCCAGCTCAGCGTCGAGTTGAGTCAGGAGAAAATCAAAGTTATTGTCCTTGGACTCAGCATCTCAAAGCCAGAGTGAGGAGAAGTGACTGTTTATTCCTACCCAGTGTCTGAAGATCTAGTGAAGCCAGGATCAGACTCAGCTCTGAGTAATCTTGATACTTAAAATGGCCCAACACCCTATCGAGGCTTATTCTCACACCCAAATCTCACCAAGTGGCCGCAGTCCCCTCTATCTATGCATCTCTTCCACTCATTCATCCCTGTGCTTTCCTGTAACTCTGGTCTCTTGTCCACCCCAACTAGCACATTGTATGGCCCTTCCTTCAGCTGTCTGAGCTCTAAGCCCTCCTTTTCAGCTTATTATCTCTCTCTCTAAGATCCTCCTGATAACTGACCTCTTTGGTCACCTGATCTAAAGTCTCCTTCTTTGCCTCCATGTCAATCTTGGCCTGATTACACACACACACAGCAGTTTCTCCCATTGTTAATGGTGCTTTATAAAATGCACGTTGACACGGGAGAAAAAGCCCCTGAAATGATCTGCTGAATAGCTCAGCCCATACAAACCTAACAGCTCCAGAAAGGGAGAGAGAAATCATGCACGGCTCTTCTCCCTCGCCTTTTCAGAGAGCACAAAGGCTTGTCAAACACTTCCCTCATAAAGATTCATCTCTTTAAAAGGCCCATTAACCAATTTTTTTTTACACACAGTTTAATTTTAACAGGTCAGGAATTGCATTGTGCAGGGAGGGGGAGTGAACTGCAGTGTTGACACTGTCTGGGAAGGAGTATTTGATATTAGAGCTCTATTCAGTGTGCTGAAGGCCCTGTGACAGGACTATTGCTCTGGCAGCTACTTTAAACTGGAATATTATGCAAATGGTTTTCCACCTAACCTGTGGAAGAGGCAATGGATATGGTCAATAAGGGTGTACGTACAATTGCAAAGTACAGACACTCAGTGGCTCCTATTAAATTCCTTTGTCTGCTATTTTACCACAAACTTTAATGTATTTAAAGGTCATGACCAGCATTGTGATATGGCACGGTGTAAAATCTATGCTGTGAAGTTTCAAGCAGTTATGCTTTCACAACTACATTTCCAATGTAAATGAGGGTAAAAGTCACCAATTTGTTTGCTATAAGGTCAGCCCTGAACCTCACGCTGGTTTGTTTCTCAGGGAAGAGTGAGGACTGCAGACGCTGGAGATCAGAGTCGAGAGTGTGGTGCTGGAAAAGCACAGCAGGTCAGGCAGCATCCGAGGAGCAGGAGAATCGACGTTTCGGGCATAAACCCTTCATCCTGCTCCTCTGATGCTGCCTGACTTGTTGTGCTTTTCAGCACCACACTCTCGACTCTGATCTCCAGCATTTGTAGTCCTCACTTTCCGCTAAGAAACAAACCAGAGTTAGGTTCAGGGCTGGCCTGACAGCATTTTCCAGTACCACATCCTTGATGCTAGTTTGTTTCTTTACAGGTACAAAAGGCCAAAATGGAAGGAAAACTGATGCGCGTTCAGGCTAACCTTACACGCTCATGAGCCTTTGGTTGTTCGCATTCCCATTAGAGTTCAGGCCTATGTTTCCCCCAACACCTGGCCATTTCTTCACCCTGATTAAATTCAGTCTCTTTTCTGGTTACTTAGCCGACTGTGAGGGCAGTGTCTGAGATCTGAGCAATGACAGGAGGGGTCTGTGCCACAACGGAGCACCGCAACCCAGGCTCATGTTTCTGGTAATGTGGAGCGGCATTTTCATTGATAAATAAAACAGGAAGACCGTTCCATGAGATCGGTATGAATTTGAGATGCCATCTTTGAACGACATTTTGAATAAAGAGCTCAAAGTTTCAAACTTGACCATTTCTGCATAAAATAGTACAGAACCAACGTTATGAATGGAAGTCTGCTCGACAAGGATTTATTTTAGAGTTAACCTCAATTGTGACATTAAACTGGTAACAGTACACAGGATGGATTGTAGCGCTAGTTTCCATCATGGGTAGCTGTGCCTGAAGGAGAAAGTGAGGACTGCAGATGCTGAAGATTAGAGTTCGAAGACTATGGTGTTGGAAAAGCACAGCAGGTCAGACAGCATCCGAGGAGCAGGATAGTCGACGTTTTGGGCATAAATCCTTCATCAGGAAGAGCTTATGCTTGAAACGTTGATTCTCCTGCTCTTTGGTTGCTGCCTAACCGGCTGTGCTTTTCCAGTACCTCACTCTAGCTGTGCTCACTCTCCCTCGCACCAACCCTAACCTCTCCATCTCTCCCTCCTGGCTTTCATAGAGTCATAGAGATGTACAGCATAGAAATGGACCCTTTGGTCCAACTCGTCCATGCTGACCAGATATCCCAACCCAATCTAGTCCCACCTGTCAGCACCCGGCCCATATCCCTCCAAAACCCTTCCTATTCATATAACCATCTAGATGCCTTTTAAATGTTGCAATTGTACCACTTCCTCTGGCAGCTCATTTCATACACATACCACTCTCTGTGTGAAAAGGTTGCCCCGTAGGTCTCTTTTATATCTTTCCCCTCTCACCCTAAACCTATGCCCTCTAGTTCTGGACTCCCCCACCCCAAAGAAGAGACTTTGTCCATTTATCCTTCCATGCCCCTCATGATTTTATAAACCTTTATTGCCCGGAATCTCAGTTGTCGCTCTGAACACCTCTTACTACATGCCACATTGAGTTTGACGACATGACACAACGGGATGCATTCATTGCGAAAGGTGCTACACAAATGCAGACTGCCAGTTGAAACAGAGGCCAAGGTGTCGCATTGCGACAGCATGGGGCGCTGTCCTGTGCCCGGTGCTGATAAACCCTGCTGGGAAGGGAAGGGGAATAGGCAAAAAAAAATCACAGCACGCTTTCACTTAATACTGACTTGGTGCAAAGTGTTTGGTTCCTCTGCAGTAATATCCCTCACCTTGATGAACAGAAAATCCACAAGAAAAGTGAATAAACAGGGTGGCAAAATAATTAATGAGAAGTAGCAAATACATGACCAACTTTCCGAGCAATAGGGTCAAAGACCTTTCTATAATTGCACTGGTCCTGTGGTTCTTCAAAAAAAAATTCTGTTGTGTCTCAATTTCTTGCCTGGTCCTCAAGTGTGCACAATACTGTTTCTATGATTGATGATGCAGCACGAATGCATCAGTGGTAGTAAACAGCGCGGCACTTTGATTAACGACGTTTGAGGTGCTCCCAATGGATCAGGAGAATAATATTGTTATCACAGAACAGCTGCTGCTACAGAAGCAGACAGGAGTCCTTCACAGTGGGGTACAGAATGGTGCACAACACCATTGTTGGGGTTTGCCATCTGCAATGAGATCCCCCTGCCACCCGGTCTGTGGACGATGCATTTGTAAGATATAAAGAGTTAATGTGACTAGAACAAAAACAGAATCCGTTGGGAAACATGAATTATGCTGGTGAAATGTGTCACTGTTCTGTTTTTTTTTGATGGGGCATACCACCAACGGTGTATTTTTGTTTGTTCTGTTTGACTTTGTCTCCAAATGGGGTAATAGCGACACCAACGCCAATGGAAGGCTCCTCCACCCTACCTTTACCACTCTATGGGGCTCTGAGCTATTTGGCTAGAGTGTACTGACTGATCAGCAAGTGGAAACAAATTCAGACCGAATCATAGGATCCCTACAGTGTAGAAACAGGCCATTCAGCCCAACAAGTGCACACCGACCCGCCAAAGGGTAACCCACCCAGACCCATTCCTATATTTACCCCTGACTAATGCATCTAACATCCCTGAACATTATAGGCAATTTAGCATGGCCAATCCACCCATCTTTGGATTGTGGGAGGAAACCAGAGCAAATCCATACGGACACAGGGACAATGTACAAACTCCATACAGACAGTCGCCTCAGGCTGGAATCGAACCCAGGTCCCTGGTACTGTGAGGCAGCAGTGCTAAGCACTGAGCCACCATGCGGCCCAACTGCAGCAATGGCACTGCATTCCCACCCCTTTTTAAATGGACGAGGTCAAGTTGGGTGTGCTGCAGCGATACCACCCAAAGTCAAATAGCAATCAAATACCCACCCTCCAGACTTCAGTCATGAAGCATGTGCAATCAGATAGAATAATACAGGGCAGATGGATCTGCAGTCCAGCACTTTAAAATATGCAGGAGGAGCAGGGGAGAGGTTATTTTGAAAGCAAAAAGACACTCCAGTAAATAGAGAGAGTGAGAGAGAGAGAGGAGATATGCCAGTTACAGTATTGATATCATGTTTATTTCAACAATAGCTCATCAATCCTTTGCCCTGCATCCTCTAAGAGTTACTGCTGTTGGTAGCAAATAGCCCACAGTGACAGCAACGTATCCGTCTAATGTATGCAAGGCTGGGAAAGCTGAGTGCTGATGAATATCTGCTTTGCAAAGAAATTTGATTTGCATCAAGGCTTCTGGAACCAGGAGGAAACAAAGGGCAGCTTTGGCTTGGCTTAAATGTAACACCGACGCAGAAATGAAGTTCAATAAAAAAATCCACAAGAGAGGTGGATTCTCAGAGAATTGACTGCTCACAAACAGGCCATTCGGTCCTTCTAGTCCATGTTGGTATTTGCACTCAGCATTTCTGTCTCTTTCCTTCATCGGACCCTAAGGAGCAAAGCTGGTTACTACTTCTCCTTTATTTGTTGAAATAGCTTCCCCTTAATGCTTCAATGGTATTTACTACAACTACTTGTTGTAATGAGCTCCATATTCGAAACAGTCTTTCGGTAAAGAGATTTCCCCTGAATTCTCAGTTGGTTCGTGGCTATTATATGTATATTGTCCATGTGTCTGAATATACTTCTCTCCAAGTGGAAATATTTTGTCTACCTGAACAAAGGCTTTGGTTTTCTATGACATAAATGCTGATAATGTCACCCTTCAGCCTTGTCTGCTCTGGAAGAAAGCCCCGCACCCCCCAGCTTATTTAATGCCTCCTGATATGCAAACGCTGTCATTAAAATGAACCAGTTATCCAACTTTAATGGACTCTACTGCTTTTAATAATGTTGAGACAAAAACTGCACAGGGTGAAGGTGCAGATTGCTCTGTCCCTTTTAGCTGGACCATCAAGTTGCCCAGGAGCAGATAGAATGGAGGGGCTGAGAGAGAGCATTCCCCTCTTGGTGGATCACAGAAAGTGAGAGGAGGTTGAGCTCTTACTTAGGGATATGGAGTTCTTCTCATCTGGTGTTGCTGCTTCCATTCCCCTCAGGCGCACATCAGTAGCTGATCCCAAAGTGATTGTGAGGGCGATGCTGAGCACTCTTCAGCTTTTACAATGCTGCTATCTTTGACCCTTTGGTCAGTCGGTGGTCAGAATGCCAACCCGCGGTGGTAAGGCTCGACATTTAGTGGACTTTGTGCACTGAGCGAAGGGAGAAACTGGGTTCCCAGTAATGGAAATGAATGGAGGAGAGCCTTGGGGCAATCCAAACACAGGAAGAAAGGACTTGCATTTATATAGCTCCTGTCACATTCTTAGGCCAAACCTAAAAGTCCTCCACAGCCAATGAGTTGCTTTTGACATGTCTTGGAAGAAGCCAGTTTGCATGTGGTAAGATTCCATGGACAGCACGCGAACATATGAGTTGACTTCTGAAACCTTGAAAAATCCCTCTGACAAACTTACACACTGAGCAATAGGCATGATCTGATGGTGTGAGTGTAGGCAGGGGAAGTAGGACCACCATTTTGAATTATCATCAGCAAATAAAGCGAAGAGTGAGCATTCCTTATCTTCTCCACATCTTCACAACACAGTCTGCGTCATCTGCAGGATCCCTCCTGGACCCAGGTATGAGGCACTGGTGAGTCAAACTTGCACTGGTGGGCATTAACACTGCAGCTGAGGACTAGGGTCTGAGTAAAGCATGTTGTGGCTGAAAAGGAGGGTGTGGGATTGGAGGGTGGGGTTAACTTGTTCCATGGTTTCATGCAGAAGTATGGATTATTTCAATCATGTTATACGATTATAGAGTCATAGAGATGTACAGCACCGAAACAGACCCTTCGGTTCAACCTGTCCATGCCGACCAGGTATCTTAACCTAATCTAGTCCCATTTGCCAGCACTTGGCCCATGTCTCTGTAAACCTTTCCTGTTCATATATCCATCTAGATGCCTTTTAAATGCTGCAATTGTACCAGCTTCCAACACTTCCTCTGGCAGCTCATTCCATACCATACGCCACCCTCTGGTGAAAAGGTTGCCCCTTAGGTCCCTTTTATATCTTTCCCCTCTCACCCTAAACCTACACCCTCTAGTTCTGGACTCCCCAACCCAGGGAAAAGACCTTGTTGATTTATCCTATTCATGCCCCTCATGATTTTATAAACCTCTATAAAGTCACCCCTCAGTCTCTGATGCTCCAGAGAAAAAAAACCAAGCCTATTCAGCCTCTCCCTACATCTCAAATCCTTCAACCCTGGCAACATTATATGCCAGGTCCTTATCGTCATTGGGTAAATGGTATGAATTAAGCGGTGAATATTCAACAGAACACATGAAAACTTCCCTTCCCTCCCTCAAATGGTGCAACCTTGAGTGATGGGAGGGCAGATAGAATCTCGGTTCAACGTCTCTCGAAAGAAGGCATCTGACACTGTAACACCCGCTCGCCCCAGTGTTGGAATATCAACAGAGATTATATGGTCCATTCTCTGAAGCAGGAGGGACCCACCACACTGCGAGGAGTGACAGTGCGACCCATTGAACCGAGAGAATGGGGTGCGAAGGATCTCAGACCTTAAGAATGTGGGAAAGGAATTGATCTCTTGAATTGTCTGTGCATTTACCAGAAACTCCTCAAAGACATTCGCCAGATTATATTTTGAGGCTTGTTGCATCTGTTTCAAAATTAGACCGTTTGTTGTCTACTGTCCCTCATTTGTCCCACAATCAACATCGCAAGAAAAGGCAGGTTATCATCAGATCGATGCTTGGGAGGACCTGCTGTGCTCTTGTTGACTCCTAAGTGGCTACACATCAAATGTATTGGCTCTAAGGCCCTTTGGGACACACTGAAGGTGTGAAAGGTGCTATGGAAATGCAAAACACTGTTAATCTTTTTGACAATCACTTTGATTTGATTGATCCGGATTGCGAGTCTCTGTGCCAGTGGAGTACAGAGGAACCTCAATTATCCGGCATTCGATTATCCGAATATTGGACTATCAGGCAACATTGCAAGGTCACGATGCCCGGCTAAACTATGTTATCAGGCATTCAATTATCCGGAATTCAACTAACTGAATGAAATACTCCGCCCTGTATCCTATGGATAATCGAAAATTAGATTAGGAGCCCAGGTACTGAACGGAATATCTGTTTCCAGGAGTCAATGTTGGTTTTGACCCATTTCTCTTGGAATGCCTTAAGGTACAATTTTCTACTTGCCAAGTGAGCTAAGAGGCGGGCAGCAGTCTTAACCACCTGGAATAGTATCATATCCAAAACCGGCCATTTCCCATTTCCTCAAGAATTTTGGAATACTATTCAATTCTGATCTTCCTGCTATAGGAAAGATGTCGAATTTGAAAGTGTGCAGAAAAAATTTGGAAGGATGTTGCCAGGGTTGGATGATTTGAGCTACAGGGAGAAACTGAATAGGCTGGGGCTGTTTTCCCCGGAACATCAGAGTCTGAGGGGTGACCTTATAGAGGTTTACAAAATCATGAGGGGCATGGACAGAGTGAAAAGCCAAGGTCTTTTCCCCAGGGTAAGGGAGCATAAAACTAGAGGCATAGGTTTAAGTTGGGAGGGAAAAGGTTTAAAAGGGACCTAACGGGCAACCTTTTCATGCAGAGGGTGGTGCATGTATGGAATGAGTTGCCAGAGGAAGTGGTAGTGGTTAGTATTATTACAACATTTAAAAAGCATCTGGATGGGCATATGAATAGGAAGGATTTAGAGGGACATGGACCAAGTGCTGGCAAATGGAACTAGATTAATTTAAGATATTTAGTCGGCATGGATGAGTTGGACCAAAGGGTCTGTTTCTATGCTGTACATCTCTGTGACTCTATGACTCTAATTGAATTCTGGGTAGGAAGGTCCATGTTCGTATATCCCACTCACTGCCAGTTGAGACCCTTAAGTGGCCAATTAATGAACACCTAAGAGCATCATCCTGCCTCTCTGTCAAATACAGGCCAATCATCTTGTGGCGAGTTCTGACAGGTCAAACAGTGCAAGCTACCTATCACCTGAGGGTGGGCACAGTGCCTAATCTGCTGAGAGACACAATCCCAGCCCTCTGCCACCTTCACTTCCCCACACATCACCAGCAGGCTGTAATCAGTAAGGATAGACTCCTGTCCTCCACAGTAATCCTCAACATCAGTACCCCGCCAGGCTGCGTACTCAGTCCCTTACTGTACTCCTTACACGCTCATGACTGTGCTCAAATTCAGCTCAAACTCCATTTACTAACTTGCTGATGACACCATTATCGTGGGTCAGTTCTCAAACAGTGATGCGATAGAGTACAGGAAAGACATAGAGAACTCAATGGTGTGGACAACAATCTCTCCCTCAATGTCAGCAAAATGAAGGAGCTAGTCATCGACTTCAGGAAACGGAGTGGGGGACATGCCCCTGTCTGTATCGGTAGTGCTGAGGTGGAGATGGTGGAGAGCTTCAAGTTCCTCGGAGTAGATATCACCAACAATCTGTCCTGGTCCATCCATATTACTGCAGTCAAGAAAGCACACCAATGCCTCTACTTCCTCAGAAGGTTAAGGAAATGTAACATGGCCACAATGACTCTTACTAATTCTATAGATGCACCATAGAAAACATCCTTGTCTGGATGCATCACATCTTAGTATGGAAACTGCTCTGCCCAAGACCCTAAGAAATTACAGAGAGTTGTAAACACAGGGCAGTCCATCATAAACACTAGCCTTCCATCCATTGACTCCACCTACACTTCCCACTGCCTTCGAACAGCAGCCAACATAATCAAAGACTCCCTCCTGACTCTTCTACCCTCTTCCTAAAGATTCATGAAGATGCAAAAGTTTCAAGACATGCACCAACACATTCCAGAACAGCTTCTTCCCTGCTGCACTTGTGTAAGGTATGAGTTGCCCAGATAGCATATAAAACAACACTTTTCACTGTTTCTCGGTGTGTGACACTAATAATAAATCAAATCAATCCTTGGTTCTCTCCCAGCAGCAGATACTCACCCCGCTGTGGTGTTCGGCCAGCCACTCACTCACCAATAGCTTTGGCTGAGCCTGGGGTCCTGATTTCAGGGGTAGGCCTTGTCACTGCCTGTGTGGTGAGAGCATTGAGAGGCCCTCCCTTGAAGAGTCTAGATTAGAGTGGTGCTGGAAAAGCACAGCAGGTCAGGCAGCATCGGAGGAACAGGAAAATCGACGTTTCGGGCAAAAGCCCTTCATCAGGAATAGAGTTTTTCTAGTTTTTACCTCCCTAGAAGAAGCAGAGTGAGTCTCTCACTAGTTCTTCAGCTGGTAAATGAAGCCCCCAGTGCCAAATCAAGGTTCACTCAGATAAGACAGTAAAACCTTGGAGGAGGGAGAGGCCATTGTGTCTGCTCTGCCATTCAATGAAATTGTGGGTGGATCTAATAATCCTCAACTCCACTTTCCAGCCATTTCCCATAATCCTTGATTCCCTTACAGATTAAAAAATCTTTCCCAGCCTCGAATATACTACATGTCCCAGCCTCAACTGTCCCCTTCAGTTATTCTCAAAGATTAATTCCATCAATTCACAACCCTCTGAAAGAAGAAATTCATCCTTATCACTGTCTGAAATGGGCCAGGCCTTCCTTTGAGATTGCGCCCTCTAGTCCTAAACTCTCCCACCAGGGGAAACAATTTTTCTGCGTCTGCCCTATCAAGAACCTTATACCTTTTAATAAAGCCATCTCTCGTTCTTCTAAATTCCAACAAGGACCCACTCAAACTCTCCTCATAAGACAGTCCGGCCATACCTGATGTTGGCTGAGTGCACAAAAAAAGAGAAATAAAAACCCAAAACACCCCCCAAAAACCTCCAAAAAAACCCCAAAACTCCCACAGAGGCAAGGAAAAACAAATAAACAAAAATAAATAAATAAACAATAAAAACAGAAAAAGAAAATGCGGGCCTGGCCAGTGATGCCTTTATCCTTTGAATGAATTAAAAATAAAATGGATGTTAGTTTCCTGGGCAGGTTAAAGTAACATTACACTGTGATATAAAACAACTGACACCTCATTGGTACAACATCAATGATGGGATCAGCCCCTGGATGTTTCAACAATCCAATTGTAAAGGTTCACGAGATGACACTTGCACAAATCTTATGAATCATTTGTGAGTGGCCGTGGTGTCTTAGAGCTCATTTAAAAGTGCTCTGC
Source organism: Chiloscyllium punctatum (assembly GCF_047496795.1). Classification (NCBI taxonomy): domain Eukaryota; kingdom Metazoa; phylum Chordata; class Chondrichthyes; order Orectolobiformes; family Hemiscylliidae; genus Chiloscyllium; species Chiloscyllium punctatum. The sequence continues at coordinate 80,431,461 of NC_092758.1, forward strand.
TAAATTCCCTTTGCTACATGATGGCATAAGCAGGGGAAAGCTAGTGAGCCACCCATTGTCTTTCAGATTCCCCTCCAACCACCAGGCCATTGTTCCCTATTGGGTAAAAACAATGACTGCAGATGCTGAAAACCAAATACTGGATTAGTGGTGCTGGAAGAGCACAGCAGTTCAGGCAGCATCCAACGAGCAGAGAAATCGACGTTTCGGGCAAAAGCCCTTCATTCCTGATGAAGGGCTTTTGCCCGAAACGTCGATTTCGCTGCTTGTTGGATGCTGCCTGAACTGCTGTGCTCTTCCAGCACCACTAATCCATTGTTCCGTATTGCTTGGAGGGATGTGAATGAATCAGCCGGCTGTGTGAGGTAAGGAGACGTCCTGCAGGCTTAAACTGTGCCCTGAAGCAAAAGGGGTTATGTTTTCTCAAGACAATGGGATGATGGAGGAGTGGAGGAGTGGGAAGGCTATCAAATGGTTGGGGGCAAGGCATCACCCCGTGGCATTTTGTGAGATGTGCTAACTTCGGTGGAGTGGCAGACCGGCCGTCGGTCAACTAAGCCACCTGTGGGACCCAGTTACCTCCTACTGAGTCTACCCACACTGTTGACCGAGTGGATGCTGGCTGCACATAAAGGGCCTGTTGCTTTGTGGGGGAGACTGCCTAGTAAACCCTGAAGACCTTGCCCAGAAGAAAAGACCAGTAAAACTGGCAAATGGCACATACTGGCCCAACACACTGATCTATCTCAAAATGGAGGTCGAAATGACTAATGCATTCACTGCCAGGTATGGCTGTTTTTTTTCTCTGGGTAGTAGGTGCTCCATGGTTCATTGAGGGTCTGCCGCAGCGGTGAAGGCGACACCCCTCTAAGTCTCGCTCACTGCAACTGGAATGACTCTTGTGGCTGGGGCTGTCCATTTGTTCAGTCCTGGTCTCCACAGGAGAACATAGATGTCGTCCTCAGCTCGCTTGGTATTGCAGAACACCCTCCCTGGTGCTGCTGCTTTGGCACTGGAGCACTTTCAATGATCTGCTAATTCAGCTGGCAGCCACTGGCTTGTCTTTGTGGGTGGGTGTCTCGACGTTTGCGTGCATGTGTATGTCTGTGTGTGTGCATGTCTGTGTGTGTGTGTGTGTGTCTGTGTGTGTGTGTGTGCGCGTGTGATTCACGTGTCTGCTATTGCATTTCGAGTGTAGACTTGTGTGCATGAGCCAGTGCACGGATTTATGTATTGGTTAATTTCTGATTATCTAGGGCACCTACTTCACTTTATTTTATCATAACTGCATCATCCATGTCTGTTTTTTGAAATATAATCATAAAATAAAAAGCAATCCTTGTTATATTTTTGCATCCTGTTTTGCATCCTATGTAGGATTTAAGTTAACAAAAATCATTTGGTATGTTCTTTGGTTCAGTTTTAAGTGTTCATGGGCCATAAGCTGTGTTTGGAAACAACGCTCAGTTATGTATTGATTGCTTCAAATGATGACAATTTCCTGTCAATGTAACCGCAGTTTTTAGATCAGACAGGGTATTCATCTAACTTAATAAAAAGGAGCTTGTTGTCTGATGAATAATGCTTCTCCTCCAATATCCTCTTAACACTCTTCACCAGAAACTTATTTCTCCCTTTCAACTATCAATGTTTGATTGAATAACATGGTCTGGCTAAAGGCGAGCCTGTAAATGGACTATACTTAGAGTCATAGAGTCATACAGCAGGGAAATAGACCCTTCATCCAACCAATCCATGCTAGCCATAATCCCAAATTAAATTCATCCCACCTGCCTGAACTTGGCCCATAACCCTGCAAACATTTCTTATTCATGGGCTTACTAAATGTTTTTTTAAATATTGTAACTGTACCTGCATCACCAATTCCTCTGGAAGCTCATTCCACTCACAAACCACATTCTATGTTAAAAAAGCATACCTTTTTAAAATCTTTCCCTTGTCACCTTAAAAATATGCCCCCTAGTCTTGAAATCCCCCATCCTAGGGAAAAGACACCTGTCGTTCACCTTATCTATACCACTCATGATCTTATAGACCTCGATACGGTCACCATACAACTCCTTATGCTCCAGTTTAAAAAGTCCCAGCCTATCCAGCCTCTCCTTATAACTCAAACCATCCATTCCCCGAAACATCCTGGCAAATCTCTTCTGACTCCTCTCCAGCTTAATACCATTCTTCACACAGGATGAGCAGAGCTGGGCACAGTACTCTGGAGTAGCACAGTGGCTCAGTCGTTAGCACTGCTGCCTCACAGCGCCAGGGAACTGGGGTCAAGTCCCACCTCAAGTGACTGTCTATGTAGAGATTGCACATTCTCCCTATGTCTATGTGGGTTTCCTCCCACAATCCAAAGATATGTAGGTTAGGTGAATTGGCCATACTAAATTGCCCATAATGTTAAGTGCATTCGTCAGGGGTAAATGTTGGGGAGTGGGTCTGGGTGAGTGTGGCCTTGTTGGGTTGAAGGGCCTGTTTTCATACTGCAGGGTGTCTCATCTAAAGAGGCCTCAACATGGCATCCCAACTCCTACAATCAAAGATCTGAACAATGAAAGTAAGCATGCTAAACGCCTTCTTAATCACCCAGTCCACAAGATTAGATTAGATTAGATTGCTTACAGTGTGGAAACAGGCCCTTCGGCCCAACAAGTACACACCTCCCCGCCGAAGCGCAACCCACCCATACCCCTACATTTACCCCTTACCTAACACTATGTGCAATTTAGCATGGCCAATTCACCTGACCTGCACATCTCTGGACTGTGGGAGGAAACCGGAGCACCCGGAGGAAACCCACGCACACACGGGGAGAACGTGCAAATTCCACACAGTCAGTCACCTGAGGTGGAATTGAACCCAGGTCTCTGGTGCTGTGAGGCAGCAGTGCTAACCACTGTGCCACTGTGCCGCCCATTCACCTGACCTGCACATCTTTGGACTGTGGGAGGAAACTGGAACACCCGGAGGAAACCCACGCAGACACGGGGAGAACGTGCAAATTCCACACAGTCAGTCACCTGAGGTGGAATTGAACCCAGGTCTCTGGCGCTGTAAGGCAGCAGTGCTAACCACTGTGCCACCGTGCCGCCCCACAAGTGACGAAAACTTCAGAGAAATATGTATCTGAACCCCTAGGTCTCTCTGTTCCTCAACATTACCCAAGGCCCTACTTTTAATTGAATAAGTCCTGCCCTTGTTTGTTTTACCGAAATGCAGTACTTGGCATTTATCCAAATTAAATTCTATCCATCGAATCTTCGGCTCATTGATCCAGTTGATCAAGATCTCTTTGTAATCTCAGATAGCCTCCTTCACTGTTCACTACATCACCAATTTTGGTGTCATCTGCAAACTTATCAACCATACTTGGATTTTCAGAAGACATTTGATAAAGTGTCTCTTCAGGAAAAATAAAAGCATATAGTCTAGGGGGTAACAGAGGAGCATGGGTAGAAGAATGGCTTGCTGGCAGAAAGTAGAGAATATCTAAATGGATCTACAATTCATGGCAGGATGTAATACATGGAGTGTGACAAGGGTCTGTGCTGGGGCCACGATATTTTACAATTTACATAAATGCGTTCGCTGAGGGAAGCAAAGGCACGCTATCTAAATTCATAGACAATATCAAGGTTGGCAGGAAATCATGTTGTGAAGAAGACATTAGGAGATTGCAGATGGATATGGGCAGGGGTTAAGTGAGTGACAAACGCGTGGCAAAAGGAATACAATGTGGGAAAACTAAAAAAGCAGAGGACTTAAGTAATTTTGAGGCACACAAGGATTCAGATGTTTTGGTGAAATTTATATTGTGTTAGTATGTAGGTACAGCACCTAATCAAGAAGATTAAAGGAATTCTATTCTTTCTTATGAGAGGAATTCAACGTAAAAGTACTTCTGCTATGCTTCAGTTATGCACCGTGAATACTGTACGGTTTCGGTCTCATTACTTAAAGAGGAATGTAAAGGCAGCAGAGCTAGGTTTCGAGGGGAGGTTTAATCAATTGATTCCTGATATGAGTGGGTTGTCTTATGAGGACGGGTTAATTAGACTGGACTTGTTTTGTGTGAATGCGGAGGGTGATTGTTTGAAGTGCATAAGATCCTGAAAGATCTGGACAAGGTGGACAAGGATAGAATGTTTCCTCTTGTAGGTCAGTCCAGAATTAAGGCAGGGTGGGGAGGGGTGCAATGTTTTAAACTGAGAAGTCAACCTTTCAGGATAGTGAAGAGGTGAATTGTTTCATCTCAGAGGGGTGTGTGACTTTCGGACTATTTAGGTCAGAGGCAGATAAACACTTGTTAGCCAAGGGGATCAAAGGTTATTGGAGATAGATGAGAAAGTGGAATTCGAAGCACAAATAGATCAGCTGTGCTCTTGTTAAATGGCAGAGCAGGCCTGAGGGTTGCATGGTTGACTTTTGCTCCTGTTTTGCATGTTCATGGTATGCTGCAAATCTTCCACTCCTTTTCCCAAACTCGATGGAAGCCATCTTACATTCTCCAGGTCATCTCCAAATAGGTTTCATCCTTCGCCAAAATCTGAAAAATCTGCACCTCCCAGGGCACCCCCTGCTACAAACAGAGCTTGGTGTCACTGGAACATGACTTAATAAGAGAACCTCCCATTTTCGGCAGGTTCCATCCACCAAGGGGGCCTTGCTCCCCCCCCCTCATGGAGGACTGTCTCGTTTTTATGAAAACGTTTCAACTCTGCTGCCTAACCCCCGAAAGGAACACAGGGCTGAGGACCAAGTCCGGCAGATAAAGCCGAAAAGCAGGGACCAACCCCAATGCAGATGAGAGCAGGATCCCAGGCCAACACACTGTCAGTAGTGGCCGATTGAAATGCTGCTGTCATCCAATCCAAAGGGGGCCCACAATGGTCCAAACTGGGCAGCGTCGTACTTGCTCTGGTGAGTTGCTAGGTGACCAATTGTTGGTCTTCCAGCAGGTCAGCATTGGTCTCTTTATCAAGTTGGTTTCCAGACATCACTCTAGACCAATGATATTGGTGGTCCATCTATGGTACATGCATTCATTGAACCATGAGCTTGATTCCCAAGATGACAGGCTTTTACTAGCAGAGCATGGCAAGTGTTACTGCTCCATCCATAGCTGTTCACAATCTCTTAAAAACATCGGTGAGATTTGTAAGATTGTAAAATTTCCAAATTTGCCGTCGACATTAAAGTAGGTGAGAAAGTCAGTTGTGAGGAAAATGCAAGGAAGCTTCGAGAGGACTTTGATAGGATATGGCGATGAAATATAATATGAACACAAGTTGTCCTCAATTAACATGTAGTTACATTGCTGAAAATTATCATCTTAAGTGAAACTGCATCATTCCAAACACCTATTCCCACCTATTGTGTTCCCAGAACCTCCAATAATTCAGCGTACATTGGAAGTTAATATAAAATACCAAAAATAGACATGAAACAAATACAAATACAATACTGTTTAAGGTTTCTTGTATCACAGAACATCGCTTGTCTTTATCTAATTCCTCTACACCTCTGGAAGTTGAAGGGTAAGAACCATCAGACCACTCTTCCACAGCTTTGGAGATGGAGGATTCCGTGTAATTGTTGGAAAAAAATTATCCAGTATTTATTAAGGCAGGCAATGGCTAAATTCAGCTGAATAAGACCGTAAGACTATAAACTTTAGGAGCTGAATTAGGCTATTCCGCCCATTGAGTCTGCTCCACCATTCAATTGTGACTGATACATTTCTCAAATCCATTCTCCTGTCTTCTCCCTGTAATCCTTGATCCCCTTACCAATCAGGCACCAGTAAGTCTGTCTTAAGTACACTCAATGACTGGCTTCCACAGCCCTCTGCGGCAATGAGTTCCACAGAATCCCCACCCTCCGGCTGAAGAAATTTCTCCTCATCTCAGTTCTAAAGGGTCATCCCTTCACTCTGAGGCTGACCCTCTTATCCTATTCTTTCCTCCTATTCGGCACTTCTTCTCCACGTACAGTCTATGCAGACCTCTCAGCATTCTACAAGTTTCAATCAGATCCACTCTTCATCCTTTTAAACTCCGTCCAGCACAGACACAGAATCCTCAACTGCTCTTCATTTGAAAAGTCCTTCAACCCAGGAACATTCTTGTAAACCTTCTCTGAACCCCCTCTAATGCCAACGCATCCTTCCTCAGATAGAGGGCCCAAAACTGGCCACAATATTCCAAGTGTGGTCAGACGGGGGCCTTACATAGCCTTAGCAGTACATCCCTGTTCTTGTTTTCTAATATACATTTGTATTCCTAACTGCCAACTCAACCTGCATGTAAATCCGAAGAGAATCCTGAACTGGGGACCCCAAGTTCCTTTGTGCTTCAAATTTCTGAAGTCTTTTCCCATTTAGAAAATAATCTATGCCTCTATTCTTCTTCCCAAATGACATAACCTCACAATTTCCTAAATTGCATTCCATCTGCCACTTCTTTGCCCAGTCTCCTAACCTATGCAAATCCTTCTGCAGCCTCCCCTCTTCTTCAACACTACCGGTCCCTCCACCTATCCTTGTGTCATCTGCAAACATAGCAACAATGCCCTCAGTTTCTCCATCCAGATCATTAATGTATAACATGAATAGTTGTGGCCAAAGCACTGATCTCTGTAAACTCCACTGATCACTGACTGCTATCTCGAAAAAAATTCCTCTCTCCCCACTCTCTTCCCTCTGCCAGTCAGGCAATTGTCTATCCATGTCAATACCTTGCCTCTAACACCATGGGCTCTTATTCAGCAGCCTCCAGTGCAGCACCTTGTCAAAGGCCTTCTGGAAATCCAATTAGATCACGCCTACTGGCTCTCCAGTGTCTAACTTGGTCATTACCTCCACACGGGGGTCGGTTTAGCTCAGTTGGCTGGATTGTTGGCTTGCAGAGCACTGTGATGCCAACAGCTTAGATTCAATTCTCGTCAACGGTTTGAGGTTACCGTGAAGGACTCTCAATTTCTTCCTTTGCCTGAGGTCTGGTGGCCCTCAGGTTAAATCATCATCCAGTCGCTTCTCTCTGGTAATATCAGGTATGACTATGGTGACACAGCAACATGGCCTCGACAAAGAATTCTAACTGATTTATCAGGCATGACCTCCACTTGATGAAGTCATGCTGACTCTGTCCTATTTTGCCATGCACTTCCACTTACTCCACAATCTCATCCTTAATACTGGACTCTAAAAGTTTACCAATGACCAAATTATGTGGGCCAGCCTATAGTTTCCTATTTGCTACCTTCCTCCCTTCTTAAACAGGGGTGTTACATTATCCTCTGGACCCTCCCTGACTCCAGTGATTCCTAAAAGGTCTCTAAAAGGTGCCTTCAAAATTTCCTCAGCCATCTTCAAAACCCTGGGATATAGTCCATCTGGTCCTGGAGGTATATCAATTTTCAGCCTACTCAGCTTCCCCAGCACCTTCTCCTTAATGATGGCCACAACACTCACCTCTGTCCTGATGTTCTTGAAGTTCTGGTATATTACTACAGGTGTCTTCCACTGTGAAGACTAATGCAAAGTACCTTCAGTTCTTCATCCATTTCTTTGTTCCCCATTGCTACTCCTCCAGCCACGTTTTCTAGCAGTCCAACGTATACTCTCACCTCTCTCTTGCCTTTCATAGATGTAAAAAAAGCCCCTGCAATCTTCTTTTATATTATTAGCTAGCTTACTCTCATATTTCAAGATCTTCCCCCTTGATGTTTCCCCTGGCTGGAGAGTCCATGGGACATATCTAAGGATAAAGGGTAGGCCATTTCAAGACTGAATTGAGGAGGAATTTCCCAACTCAGTGAGTGGTAAATCTTTGGAATTCTTTACCCCAGGAGACAGTGGAGGCTCAAGTACATTGAGAATGTTTAAGATTTAAATCAGTAAGGTTCTCGAGACTAATGATAGAGGGGGCAAGATAAAAATTGTAGTATTAAGGATGGATGATTAGCCATAATCTAACACAACAGCAGATCAGGCTCAATGTACTGAATGGTTTACTCCTGCTCCTCTGTTCATAACACAGTCTTGGGAAACATTAATCATTGGGAAATGAGGAGCTGCTGTGTGTGAGAGAGCCATCTCACTCTTAAGCCAGATAACCCCGCAAATGATTTGGACAGTCTAGTAAGACTGGCAGTGGGCATTGACCCTGTTAGGCTGCACAGTTGTAATTTTCAGCAGTACTCATGTGCACAATTGGAAGTCTGTAAGACTTTGAGGACTTATGATTCCAAAGAGATTTCCTTTTCCCTAACCTATGATTATAGTCACGAATAGGTTCTGATTATTGGACAGGCTCTCTCTGGCCTTGGGTAACTGGTGCTTTAGTGCATTCCATATCAATAGTTTGAGGTTTTTACAAGTTTGAGCCTCATAAACATGGGGATAGATTTTATCCATGTCAAAAACCCTGCAATATCAAAAACAAACTAACTTGCTGCCTTGATTTGGGTGGGAGGTGTTTGAAGAGATATCATACAATATTAAATTCCTTCACTTCCATATCCTTCATCCACGTAGCATCTGTAAGTCCACAAGTCACTTGCTTTTGATGTTGTTGGAATTGGGTCAGTATTTTATAACGAAGATTATGATCAGCTGTATCTTCCATTACACAAACCTTCCATTTATGTCAATCTCCACGACACTGATATCAACAAAGTTATCGATCCACATATTCAGAGAAAAAGACTTTGCATCTTGAGCTCTGACATGTAGTGAAATAGCTGACATCACCAAAAACAGTCATGAGCCTAGTGTTTGTGGGATCTTGCTGTTCACACCAAGGCGCTGACTGAGGGATAAATATGGGCAGGACATTGGGCCAACTTCCCCACTCTTTTCCAAAGTATAACCCCGGGGCCTTCGACATCTAGCTGATTCAGCAAATTTGGCTTCAGTTTAGAATTGCTTCTGAAAGGTAGCACATCAGATGCTCCCTCGGTACTGTAGTGGAACATCATCTTTAATTTCTGTTTTGGAAAAGGACTTGATCCCAGAAGTTTGCGAATGAACAGGTAAAAATGCTACCCACTGAGCAATGAAGTGCATCTATTGGAGCTAGGTGTTTGTGGTGAAGGAGTGTGGGTTGGGTGCAGAGTGGTTGCTATGGATGGATTAGATGGATTAACTTGTCTAGGCTGATAAAGAAGATAACAGTTGTAAAATCCCTAGAATGTGGAAGGGGCCATTAGGCCCATTGAGTTTGTACCAACTCCCTGAAGAGCATCCCAAGCAACCCCCAACTCTACCCCCTTAATCTTACATTTGCCATGGCTGACCCACCCAACCTGCACATCACAGGACACTATGGGCAATTTAACCTGGGCAGTCCACCCTAACCTGCACATCTTTGGACTGTGGGAAGAAACCCACACAGAAATGGGGAACATCTGCAAACTCCACACACAGATAGTCACCTAAGGGTGGAATTGAGCCTGGGCTCCTGGCACTGTGAGGCAGCAGCGCTAACCACTGAGCCACCGTGCTACCCCACACTTGCTGAATTGAATTTGTGACAGAATTACATCTAATGTAGCACAATAGTTTCTCCAAAGAGAGTTTACAATTAGGTCCATGACCAGCTGTGCTATCTGTGTGAATTGTTAGCTGGCTCACCAAATGTCCAGAACCAACTGAAGTGTGCCTCAGCTTTCCAATACTGCTGGCACATATTCCTGCTACGACCAAACCACCTCCTCCCCAGATTTGACATTCTTTTAGAATGAACGAACAACTGTTCTAAGGTACAGCCCAGCTGTCCTGAAATTGGTAGCCCCAAAACAAGGATGAAGGCCTGATGCCTGAAGTATCAATTCTCCTGCTCCTCAGATGCTGCCTGACCTGCTGCGCTTTTCCAGCACCACACTCTCGACTCTGATCTCCAGAATCTGCAGTCCTCACTTTCTCCTGTCCCAAAACAAGCATCTGAAAAGGTAGCCAACTTCCTTTGTTGATCTTTTCACAATTCTAAACAAGTTGTGTTGACATCAGAAAATGGTGGAGGCATGGAGGAATTATTAAACCTTGATATTTTCCAGGCAAACCATTCAGAGATGCTATTATATCTGGAGCAGTTGGGATTTTAACTCTTGGCCCAGAAATTACCACAAGAGTTCTAAGTTATGAAAGCCAAGGTGTGAGACTGGCAGTTATGAGGCTATTAACCTACAGTTCTTTGGAATCCTATGACAATAATCCACAAGCAACTCATTGTCAGCTACTAACGGTCCCCATCAACAGCTATTCATTATTCCAGGGTGACCCTTTCCCATTTGTTTGTCTGCCCAACTGATTTTCTCTTGCTCTGGGCTCCACGTTGACCTTCTGCTTACTCCTTCCCCCTCCCCCACCCACCCCTACTTCAGCCTACAGGCCAATCTTTTGCCCTGCTGTAATCTGTTCTCAGGAAGAGAGACTGGGCTGGAAATGTTAACTCTGCTTTGTCCCTCCGCGGATGCTGCCCGACCTGCTGAGATTTTCCAACAATTCCTGATTTTGTTGCAATCCTGTCAGGAATCCCTCCCCTTCCCCCAGGCATTCTGATTCAAGTTAAGGCATTCCGATTTGAATGACCACATTCCGGTTTAATTTACTGCAAGCTGCAAAATCTGACCTGAATCACAATGTTGCTGGATTTTGGAAGGTATAGCCCTTGATGTTTTGACCAAGCTTTGCTCTGGCAGTAAAACAAAACTTGAAAATATGTATTTTTTAATTTCAAAAATATAATTCATTCAAAAAAATATCTTTCTATAAATATGTACATGCATGCAGTCTCAATTGCAGTTCGGTTCTGGACAGTAGCATATCAAGGACATAAATAAACATTGGAATTTGACTATACTTGGACACGACCATACTTACATGCATTTGAGGCATCGGGGGTTGGGTGGGGGGTGGGTGGGTCCTTTAATTGAACAGACCCCCCCCCCATTTACCTTCAGCAGGAAGACCACAGACTATGGTCTTTCCCCACTGTGCCTTGGGGACAGCTGCCCCAAGCTTCAGTGCCTCCCTCTGCACGTAGTCCTGGACCTTGGAATGTGCCAGGCTGCAACACTCTCTCAGGGTCATCTCCTTGTTTTGGAAGACCAACACATTTCGGGCAGACCAAAGAGTGTGATTCACTGAGTTGATGGTCCTCCAGGTGCAGTTAATGTTCGTCTCGCTGTGCGTCCCAGGCAGTTGACGGTAGAGCACAGAATCCCACGTCAAACCTCCAAACTCCACTGCATTTTTCTTCCTTTGCAAAGGCACATTCCAGAAAGGGATATACTCTGGCAGCGACGCCAAGTCTGGGTTGCACCAGGACCACTCAGCTCCTGACCTCATTACAGCCTTGGTTCAAACATGGACAAAAGAGTTGAATTCCAAAGGGGAGGGGAGAGGGACAGTGCTTCACAACAAGTCTGCGTTTGACTGCATGTGGCATCAAGGAGCCCTGACAAAACTAGAATCAGTGGCTATCAGGGGGAAATCTCTCCCTCCGGTGATTAGAGTCATATCTGCCACACAGGAATATGGTGGTCATTGTTGGCAGTCAGTCATCTCAGCTCCAGGAAATCTCTGCAGGTGTTCCTCAGGGTAGTGTCCTCAGCCCAACCATCCTCAGCTGCTTCATCAATGCAGGATCACCTGGAGGTTTTGGATTTGTAGAAGGTACTGAGTGTCCTGTACACAGTCATCTCCTCCTACTGGCCCCTTGACCATGACCTCACCTCCCAGCATCAAACCATTACCTCCCAGACCGTACACAACCTCATCACCTCAGGGGATCTCCCACTCACAGCTTCCAACCTCATAGTCCGGGAACCCCGCACCGTCCGGTTCTAACAGTTACCTAAAATTCACAAACCTGGCTGCGCCAACTGACTGAACGGCTTGGCCTGTTCCTGCCCCACTGAACTCATTTCCACATACCTTGACACCATCCTATCCCCCCAGTCCCGGAACTTCCTACTCAATGTTCAGGACACCACCCACGCCCTCCACCTCCTCCATGACTTTCATTTCCCTGGTCCCAAATCTTCATCTTCACCATGGATCTCCAGTCCCTGTAAACATCTATCCATCATGACGAGGGCCTCCAAGCCGTCCCTTTCTTCCTCTCCCATTGTCCCCACCCTTCCACTGACTCATAATCTGATTGGTCCTCACCCTCAATAGTTTTTATCTGAATCCTTCCACTTCCTCCAGACCAAAGGGGTAGCCATGGGCACCCCCATGGGCCCCAGCTATGCCTGTCCCTTTGTCGGATATGAGGAACAGTCCATTTTCTGCAGCTGCACCAGTCCCATTCCCCACCTTCTCCTCCGGTACATCAATGACTGTATCGGCGCCACCTCATGCTCCCATGAGGAGGTTGAACAGTTCATCAACTTTACCAACATGTTGCACCCTGACCTCAAATTCACCTGGACCTTCTCTGATACCTCCTTCCCCTTCCTGGAACTCTCCTTCTCCATTAGCGGAGACCAACACAACATGGACAGCTACAATAAACCCACCGATTCCCACAGCTACCTGGACTACACCTTCTCCCACCCTACCTCCTGTGAAAATGCTATCGCTTACTCCCAATTCCTCCGCCTCTGCCACATCTGCTCCCAGGAGGACCAACTCCACTATAGAAAATCCCAGATGGCCTCCTTCTTCTCAAACTGCAATTTCCCTTCCCACATGATCAACGATGGCTTCCAGCGCATCTTCTCCACTTCTCACAGCTCTGCCTTTGAATCTCACCCCTCTAATTGCAACAAGGGCAGAACCCACCCAGTGCTCACCTTCCACCCCACCAACCTCCAGATACATAGCATCATCCACCGCCATTTCCGCTACCCACAAACAGGTCCTATTACCAGGGATCTATTTCCCTCCCCATCCCTATCTGCATTTCGGGAGACCATTTGCTCTGCAACTCTCTTGTCAGGTCCATGCCACCCCCCCCCCCCCCCCCCCCCAACTAACCCACCCTCCACTCCCGGCACCTCCCCCTGCCACTGCAAGAAGTGCAAAACCTGCACCCACACCTCCCCCCTCACCTCCTTCCAAGACCCCATCGGAGCCTTTCAGATCTGACAGAGAGTTACCTGCACTTCCACACACGCCATCTACTGTGTCCGTTGCTCCTGATGTGGCCTCCTCTACATTGGGGAGACAGGACACCTACTTGCAGAGTGCTTCAGAGAACATCTCTGGGCCACACACATTAAACAACCCCACTGCCCCGTGGCCGAGCACGTTAACGCCCCCCTGCCCCCCCCACTCCGCCAAGGACTTGCAGGTCCTGGGCCTTCTCCATCATCAAACCCTTACTACCCAACGCCTGGAGGAAGTACGCCTCATCTTCCACTTTGGGGCCCTCCAACCACACAGGATCAATGTGGATTTCACATTCAGTTTCCTCATCTCCCCTCCCCCCACCTTTTCCCCGATGCAACCTTCCAACTCGGCAGGGCCCTCTTGACCAGTCCTACCTGTCCGTCTTCCTTCCCACCTATCCGCTCCACCCTCCTCTCTGACCTATCAACCTCACTGCCATATTAATCTATGTATCACATTCCCAGCTACCTCCCCCCCTCAGCCCCAAACCCCTCCCATTTATCTCCCACATCCATTGGCCCACAAGTCTCATTCCTGAAATGTTGATTTTCCTGCTCCTTGGATGCTGCCTGACCAGCTGTGCTTTTCCAGCACCACACTCTTGACTCTGCTTCATCAATGACCTTCCCTCCAACACAAGCTGAGAAGTGGGGATGTTCGCCGATGATTGCGCAATGTTCAGTGCCATTCATGACTCCTCAGGCACTGAAGCAGTCCATGTCCAAATGCAAATGGGAGGCATGGTGGCTCAGTGGTTAGCACTGCTGCCTCACAGCACCAGGGTCCCAGGTTTGATTCCAGCCTCGGCCAATTGGCTGTGTGGAATTTGCACATTCTCCCCATGTCTACGTGGGTTTCCTCCGGGTGCTCCGGTTTCCTCCCACAGTCCAAAGATGTGCAGGTCAGGTGAATTGGCCATGCTAAATTGCCCGTAGTGTTAAGTGCATTACTCAGAGGGAAATGGGCCTGGGTGGGTTACTCTTCAGAGGGCTGGTGTGGAGTGGTTGGGCCGAAGGGCCTGTTTCCATACTGTAGGGAGTTTAATCTAATCTATTATTCAGGCTTGGGCTGAAGGTGGCAAGTAATATTCGTGCCACACAAATGCCAGACAATGACCATCACCAACAAGAGACAATCTAACCACTGCCCCTTGACATTCAATCATGGTACCATCACCGAATCCCCACTATCAACATCCTGGGGATTGTCATTGACCAGAAACTCAACTGGACTCACCACATAAACACAATGGCTACCAGAGCAGGTCAGTCGCACGGAATACTTTGATGAATAATACACCTCCTGACTCCCCAGAGCCTGTCCACCACCTACAAGGCACCAGTAAGGAGTGTGATGGAATATTCCCCCAGTTGCCTGGATGGGTGCAGCACCAAACACACTCAAGAAGCTTGACACCATTCAGGACAAAGCAGCCCCCACTTGATTGGCACCATGTCTACAAGCATCCACTCCCTCCACCACCGATGCTCAGTAGCAACAGTGTGTACTATCTACAAAATGCCCTGCAGAAATTCACCAAAGATCCTCAGACAGCACCGTCCAAACCCATGACCACTTCCATCTAGAAGGACAAGGGCAGCAGACAAATGGGAACAGCGCCACGCTCAAATTCTCCCCCAAGCCACTCACCATCCTGACTTGGGAATACATTGCTGTTCCTTCACTGTCGCTGGGTCAAAATCCTGTAATTCCCTCTGAAGGGCATTGTGGGTCAACCCACAGCAAGTGGACTGCAGCGGTTCAAGAGGGCAGCTCACCATCACCTTGTCAAGGGCAACTGGGGACGGGCAGTATAAGTGCTGGCCAGCCAGCGACAAAAGTGAACAAATTAGATTAGATTAGATTAGATTAGATTACTTACAGTGTGGAAACAGGCCCTTCGGCCCAACAAGTCCACACCGCCCCGCCGAAGCGCAACCCACCCATACCCCTAACCTAACACTACGGGCAATTTATCATGGCCAATTCACCTGACCTGCACATCTTTTGGACTGTGGGAGGAAACCGGGGCACCCGGAGGAAACCCACGCAGACACGGGGAGAATGTGCAAACTCCACACAGTCAGTCGCCTGAGGCGGGAATTGAACGCGGGTCTCTGGCGCTGTGAGGCAGCAGTGCTAACCACTGTGCCACCGTGCCGCCCACTAAAAGAATAAAACAGATCTTGAAAGCTTTACTTCTGGAATAAGGCAAAGCAGTCAGTTTTGGAAAATAGGCAATGGCTGGGTAAGGTTTGAATGGTGGCAGGGCACTCAGTTGGTTGGTACTGCATCCACAAACATCCAGTCCCTCCACCACCGTTACTCAGTAGCAGCAGTGTGTTCCATCTACAAGACGCACTACAAAAATTCACCAAAGATCCACAGGAAGCACCTTCTAAAGCCACGATCACTTCCATCTGGAAGGAAAAGGGCAGCAGACAAATGGGGACAGCACCACCCTCAAACTCCACCCCCCAAGCCACTCACCATCCTGACTTGGAAATAGGTCGCCGTCCCTTCACTGTCGCTGGGTCAAAATCCCGGGATTCCCTCCCAGGATTTTTTTTTTAATGATAGTGAAGTTAGCACAAAAATAATGGTGTCTTTTTCCTTTGTGGTTTGCCATGAAAGCACCTTTAAAGGAACTTTGGATACACTGAAAGCTGATATCTCAATGGAGTCCCTGGGCTAAATCCCTGACACTGTCTGCTTACGGTGATGTAAGTGTGAAAAAGTAATGCCCGTCAGCGGCTGACAGGTCTAAATGCCCCTTTTTAGCTCACTGTGAGGAACTGTCATAAAAAAAAACATTAAAATGCAGATCCAGACAGCTGAAACAGCCATGCACATCATTATCAACAAACGCTGTAAGTATCATCGCCATGATTCCACTAGTTTAGTAAATGCATTCAATTTTTTTTTGTGTGTTGCCTGCAGCCTTGAGATGAAGAGCTGTCAAAAAAAAAGGAACAACATGGGATTTCTGTTGCCAGATCCCAGGCATTCAGAGAGATGCTGTGTTCGTGCATGAAAGCCTGAAGCTACGGAGAACAACTCCAACTGATTCCTTCCTCTCATCACTGTTTGAGGAATGCTCGCCTCAGAGGGAAGGGAGTGAAATATATAACTCCTGCTTCAGGGAAACCTTGTACCTCACTCCCCTTCCCTACTTGGGCTGAGGTACATAATTCGTTGAAATTTGCAGCACAGGTAGACAGGGTAGTTAAGAAGGTGATGTCCTGGCTTCAAGCTTGTCTCCATTGCTGAAACCTTTTGAGTATAGGAGTTGGGATGTTACGTTGGAGAGAATGTTGGTGAGACCTCTTTTGGAGTCCTGTGCCCAGCTGTGGTCACCTTGTATAGCGGAGGGATATTGTCAAGTTGGAGAGGATTTGGGAGAGATTTACCAGGATGTTGCCCGGAATGGAGGGTTTGCGTTATAAGGAGAGGATGGATAGGCTGGGACTTTTTCACTGAAGCGTAGGAGGTTGAGGGCTGACCTTATAAAGATTTATAAAATCATGAGGGATTTAGATAAGGTGAATAGCAGGTGCCTTTTCCCTGAGGTGGTGGATTCATGACTCGGTGCAAATTTTTAAAGTGAAAGGAGAAAGATTTAAAGAAGAGATGAGGGGCTTTTTTTTTTACACAGAGATTGTTTGTTGTATGGAATGAACTTCCAGAGGAAGTGATGGATGCAGATGCAGTTGCAGCATTGAAAAGATATTTGGATAAGAAATGTTTGGAGGGATATGAGCCAAGTGCAGGCAGGTGGGACTGGTTTAGTTTGGGAATACGGTTGGCATGGACTGGTTGAACCAAAGTGTCTGTTTCAGTGCTGTATGACTCTATAAGTTGGGAATACAGACCACCCATCACATAAGAAAACAAAATGTGACCCAGGACCACGAAAGGTTTAACTGCTGCTGCTGAATCTTGATGGAGATCCAATGTGACTGGGATGTTAACACTTCAGATGGACCTGCAATTAAATCACATGATTGTTGGCAGCCACTGAACTTCCTCGGGCAGTAAGACTCTCTCAGACCAAAACGTTGCTGAAGTTGGAAACAAAAGTGCATGTAGTAGGGTTGCTGGTGTCTGTGCCCTGGAGACTGATCTGTAATACCCAGCATCACCACCAGGATCATTTCTGGCAACTTGGCAACCCAACGGTGATCACTACTTAAAGGCCCAAGCTAATATTGTGGGGTCATGAGTTCATATCCCACCATGAGCAGTTGGGGAAGTTAAGTTCAATGAATGAACATGGAATAGAAATATTGTCTCCTTGAGTGTGACTATCAAGCTATCACCCGCTGATGTAAAAGTCCATCTTGTGGGAGGAACCTCGCAGGGGTCTGGGCGAGGATGAAAGGTACAGCAGGGCACATCTCGAGATCATCTCACTCCCACCTTTTACATTTTCTACAGGTGGCATGGCGAGATTCTCGCTTGGATGTGTTGAGTTGCCAATTGATGGGTATGAGAGCTTGCTCAGCTCCTTGGGGACTGCTCAACTTGCCTCATGAATGCCCTGCTCCTGATCCCACCAAACGCGGCCAAGAAAACCCCTCGTGGAAACCAGAGTGGGTTACCTGGCAGAATTAACTTGCCGTTTCCTCTGAATGACCTCCACGTTGCCCATGACCAACTGCAACCCAGGGCACCAGACACCTGTTTCTTTACTTCGTAGACATTGGTATTCAACATCAGTGAACCCTTGGCACCAACTTAGCACCTCTCAGAAACATTGGTGTTGAGCCGTGGAAGTCCAGACTTGCAATGCAGGGCATATTAGGTAGACAAAGCAGGAGGCTGGAAGAACAAGCAAGCCAGGCTTGTCGACCTTGGCTTCCAGCATCTACAGTTTTTTTGTCTGCATACAGGGCTTACTGGCAACCAGCACTACATGGTGGCACCGACTAGTTATTACTCAGGCCCAGTCACCCACCTTACAGCTTGGATATTGCTGCCTCCCCAGGCTGCTGTCCAACATGCCATGCCCTGCCATGCTTGGCAATACCAATTGGCACAGTCACATTGCCAGGGCGCTGGCATGGCTGCTCGGTAGTCCTCCATACAACCTGACATTCAACAATCTGCCATGTTGGTATCACGTCTGAACCACATGGCAGCCACCGTTCATGACAAGCACACCCCATTTGTAGCAAGCGGCTGGTCAGGCCACCAGGATTGGGGATATTTGTCGTCAGCAAAGTCCATGAGGGCACCCATTAGTCGGGTGGGCGTGCGGAGGGGGAAGTTATGGAACATAGAACATTACAGCGCAGTACAGGCCCTTTGGCCCTCAATGTAGTGCCGACCTGTGGAACCATTCTGAAGCCGATCTAATCTACACTATTCCATTTTCATCTTATGTTTACCCAGTGACCATTTAAACACCCTTAAAGTTGGCAAGTCTACTACCATTGCAGGCAGGGCATTCCAAAGCCCTGACTACCCTCTGAGTAAAGAAACTCCCTCTGACATCTGTCCTATATCTATCTGTCCAGGTTAGATAGGAGCAGCCTCCCACACTGCTCCATGAGTTCAGCCACAGTCAGACATCCAATAGGGGTGGCCTTGCTCAGATGTCTGAGGGTCTACCCTCTAGGGAATGGGTTGCACTCAGTCCTTTGTCTTATTGGAGTGACACGTGGTACTTGGTGGGACATGGAGATCCTGCATCCTGCAGGAGCAGCGCTCATCTTCCTCTGAGAGGGAAAGGATCCACTTTTGGAAAATTGCCTGTAGTTCTAGTCTCCTTCCTATCGGAGGGATGTTGTGAAACTTGAAAGGACTGAGAAAAGATTAAAAGGATGTTGCCAGGGTTGGAGGGTTTGAGCTACAGGGAGAGGTTGAACAGGCTGGGGCTGTTTTCCATGGAGCGTCGGAGGCTGAGGGGT
Source organism: Chiloscyllium punctatum (assembly GCF_047496795.1). Taxonomy (NCBI): domain Eukaryota; kingdom Metazoa; phylum Chordata; class Chondrichthyes; order Orectolobiformes; family Hemiscylliidae; genus Chiloscyllium; species Chiloscyllium punctatum. Next base: position 80,450,514 of record NC_092758.1, read on the forward strand.
GACCTTATAGAGTTTTCTTAAATCATGAGGGGCATGGATAGGTTAAATAGACAAAGTCTGGGGTAGGGGAGACCAGAACTAAAGGGCATAGGTTTAGTGTGAGAGGGGAAAGATATAAAAGGCACCTCAGGGGCAACCTTTTCATGCAAAGGATGATGCGTGTATGGAATGAGCTGCCAGAGGAAATGGTGGAGACTGGTACAATGACAACATTTAAAAGGCATCAGGATGGGTACATGAATAGGAAGCGTTTGGAGGGATATGAGCCACGTGCAGGCAAATGGGACTAGATTGGGTTAGGATATCTAGTGAGCATGACCGAGTTGGACCAAAGGGTCTGTTTCTGTGCTGTACATCCCTATGATACGATGACTTTCCTCGTATAGGGTGGGGGTACGGATATTGGATGCCCTCTCACCCACTCCAAGCTGTGATGGGATATCTTATCTTGCAACAACAGGAAGAGGACGAATGTGGAAGATGCAAGTGGGTGGGATGGCTGTCACAGTTGGCCCTTGTCGGGGTAAGGTGTTGAGACACTCTGAGAAATTGAGGATGCAGCGTGGACGTTACATAGGGTTAGCGGTGGTGAGGATCGGGGGTGCGAGAGCAAGTGAGAGAAGGTGTTGCATATAACAGAGGGAATGTCAGAGCACTGAACCTTGTCGGCAGAGATTGAGTGACTGAGATATTGGAGAACAGAGTATGGTGCTTACCCTGACAGGATGGAGAAGATCATTGGCCATGTTTTGGCACTGCAGCTCCCTCCCCCAGTCCTCTATAGCCTCGAGGTGGTGACCCCAACTAGATTGCGTTTCCTCTTCATCTCTCCATCCCCTTCAATCAGAACTCCCAAGACCCTGGCAGAAAAATACATAGCCAACTCTCCATCATCTCTCCACACAGCCTCCAAACCCAAGGAGGGGGCAGCTGCTAGATGCCAATGCTCCTGCGGCTGTGCAGAGATGGTATGGACACAAGGGATGCTGATTTATTTTGTTGGCTCTCCAGTGTGGAGCAAGTCCTTTCAGGAATATGTGTGGCAAGACATTGTGTATTTGAGGCACCCTACAAATGGGCAGAGCTGGCAATTAATGTGGCCATGTTGGTAAGGTAATGAGTTTGGCCTCAGGTGAGATTCTCTCCAAAAATCTTGAAGCAATGACTCGACCAAAAAAAAAACACAATTCAGCCCAACATCCTTCACTTACGACATTTAGGGAACAAAATTCATCATTCTTACCCAGCCTGACTTCACACTCATGGCAATGTTGTTGCCTGTTATTTACCTTCTGAATGGTGTGGAGAGCCACACAATTAAAGAGCAATTGGGGAATGATAATAAATAACATGGTATTAAAAAAAAACTCCAAAATGAAACAGGGGTGAAAGCCTGCTCCACTTCCTAAAATCCCTTTGGAATATGTTTGGAAAAATTCAATTGCACTTTGTATGCTGACTGGCTTGCAAGTGACTACAATCTCTGCTGTAAGTGCTTTTGTGCACAGTCAGTGGAAGCTTGTTATATGGGATGGAATTTACTTTTGTTTAGATTAAATGTGGAGGCTGGCATTGATGCTGTACAGACAGGCGAATGAATTTAAACATTCATTCATGGGTGTCACCACGGAGGCCAGTATTTCTTGCCCATTCCTGATTTCCCACAGGGCGGTTAAGAGACGAGAGTGTGGTGCTGGAAAAGCACAGCAGGTCAGGCAGCATCCGAGGAGCAGGAGAATGAGCTCATTCCTGATGAAGGGCTTATGCCGAAACGTTGATTCTCCTGCTCCTTTGATGCTGCCTGACCTGCTGTGCTTTCCCTCACCACACTCTCAACTCTTATCTACAGCATCTGCAGTCCTCACTTTCTCCTGCAGGGCAGTTAAGAGATGACCATATCGCTATGATTTTGGAGTCACACATAGGCCAGGTAAGGATAGCAGGTTTCCACCCCTAAACGATGTTAGTAAACCAGATAGGTTTTTCCTGACAATCAATAATAGTTTCATATTCATCATTAGACTCTGATTTTTTGTTATTGAACTCAAATTCCATCATCTCCCATGTAGGATTCGAACCCGGATCCCCAGAGACACAAAAAACTGCAGATGCTGGAATCCAAAGTAGGCAAACAGGAGGCTGGAAGAACACAGCATGCCAGGCAGCATCAGGACTGAAGAAAAGTTAATACCCTAAATGTTGACTTCTTCACCTCCTGATGCTGCCTGGCTTACTGTATATTTCCAGCCTCCTATTTGTTTTCCCAGAGCATTGCCTTGGTCTCTGGATTAATAGCCCTAAGGTGGCATGGTGGCTCAGTGGTTAGCGCTGCTACCTCACAGCGCCAGCGACCTGGGTTCAATTCCTGCCTCGGGTGACTGTCTGTGTGGAGTTTGTACATTCTCCCTGCGTCTGCGTGGGTTTCCTCCGGGTGCTCTGGTTTCCTCCCACAGTCCAAACATGTGCAGGTCAGGTGAATTGGCCATGCTAAATTGCCTGTAGTGTTAAGTGCATTAGTCAGGGGGGAATGGGTCTGGGAGGGTTGGTGTGGACTTGTTGGGCCCAGGGACCTGTTTCCACACTGTAGGGAATCTAATCATAATATCAGTAGGCTGTCACCTCCTTTATTTTGCCCTTATTCCTCCCCTCCACCCCCATCTGCCTGTCTCCAACATCCAGCCACCATATTTAAAGGGACATCACTTCACCCTCTGTAACCCAGGAACATCACTCGCCCTCTGTTTATCAGCTCCTACCAACCACTGGAGACATGAGGGAACTGGAAGAAAGTGGTGCCAAAGTTCAGCAATTCCTCCCTCAAGGTTCTTCTGAAGGCTGTCCAGTCTGAGCAAAGCAAGGGAAGTGTTACAATGGTCAAACATGAGCAGTGAGATGCAGGACCATATCAGCCAGTGCAACATTTGTAAAGTGCCAAGCTGTAAGAGCCTTTTCTAACCCTGGAGTAGAGCTCCTTACTCTTACAGGAACTGATTACAACTGCTGACTCCTATTCTGCCTACTCTCGGTTATACTAGCTGATGCTCAATGTAGTTTTGCCTCCGTTAGAGTATCTTACAGAATGCAATGATGCTTATGTTATCCCTCATGACATAGAACCTGGATGTGGATTGAAGAATCCAAAAGATATTTATTACAACTAACAATTAGGTATAAATATTATGCATTCAAGCACATCAGTGTCTGGGCCAACTTAAGCTTTTAGATTTCAACTGAGGTCTGAGGTAAGGTGGAATTGAAGATATTTATACCTTCAGTCGCATGCAATGACACAATGATGATATCATTAACATTTGTTGAGGAAATGAGACTTTGAGATTTATTTCGAGAAGACTTATATTTTGTGAATTCACAAAAAAGGTTGCTCCAGCATTCTGTCTCACAGCATTCTCTCGAGCCGACCAGTCAGCCTATATTTATACAATGATACAAACAACTTTGCTTGTTTTATTAAGGTTACATTCCGCACTCAAGTAATGTTGAAACAATAATTCAAGATAAAGAAAAGCACAGTGTAATTACTTCCTTTGTTCCTGATGTTGCTCAAGGACAGAGAGACTAATGAGGTTAAGATATACACTCTCCATATTTCGTCAAACCATATTCCACAACCTCAGCCTTTATCTCCAGCAGTACTTTACTACTACAGCTGTGAGCATGAGAGCCAGGTCATCTTTTACCTTGGGGAAAGTGAGGACTGCAGATGCTGGGGATCAGAGTCGAAGAGTGTGGCACTGGAAAAGAACAGCCGGTCAGGCAGCATCCGAGGAGCAGGAGAATCGACGTTTCGAACATAAGCTCTTCCTTTTTACTTTGGTCAAGTATTTCCATCATGTTTTTACGACTTCTACAACATGTCCCATAAAGGTAAGTTCAGAAATATGGTGCATCTTAAAGGTGTACTGACCTACTGACCATGAGGCTTAACACAACATCCCCATTTTCTCAATGATGAAAGCTTTATTGAAAAGGTATTCATGGTTGTACAGAGGTATGTGTTGTCAATGCAATAATTCTACAAACAGGTAATACAGAGTTTACAAGACAAGCACTTCAAACTTTAATGTAATGCTTTGAAGTTTTGACAACTTGTCCTGATCTGGTGATCATCTACCCGTCTGGAAAGATACACTTTGTTCACAGTTGTTTGATAACGTGCAACTTGCTTCTGTCACTCAATATCACCACACAATCTTTGTCAGAGTGTTGTTCCTCACTATCTTCAGGAATGATTTGTATGCTGCACTCTGTTTTCTGTTCTTTCACAGTGTAGCTCCATGATCAGTAATTACTTTATATGATCTGTGTTGGTTGCATAGTTGACAAACATTTGATGGCTTCTAAGTATTTGCATTTGTATTCCTAACTTGCATTCTGCACCGAGTGTGCATTTTTGTTACATCTTTATTTGCTCGTTCATTGTGCAATTCTTTCATTGTCCTCTGTCTTTGAAGAAGAATGTCCTACTGGAGCATCACAGCACCAGAGACCCGGATTCAATTCCCGACTCAGGCGACTGACTGTGTGGAGTTTGCACATTCTCCCCGTGTCTGCGTGGATTTCCTCCGGGTGCTCCGGTTTCCTCCCACAGTCCAAAAATGTGCAGGTTAGGTGAATTGGTCATGCTAAATTGCCCGTAGTGTTAGATTTAGGGGAATGGGTCTGGGGGCATTGCTCTTCGGAGGGTCAGTGTGGACTTGTTCGGCCGAAAGGCCTGTTTCCACACCATAAGAAATTTTTTTAACAAGTGTGTAATCCTCTCTGTATACTTGAGTATGTGTGTTGCTATTTTCTTAACAGGAGTGAATGAGCTGTCATGTGGCTGTAGGGATTCCCTTTGCTACTGGGATTGGTACGTACTTCTGGCATACCTCACATGTGTTTATAAGTTGTTGACTATCCTGATACATCCCTGGTTCGTGCACAGATTCACATGCTCCCTGTTTTGTGTGTTCAATACCCATGTGTAATGGGGGCATGATACCTTGGCATGATGTTTTTGATAATAGGACTTGTTTGGTCTGGAAAGTGAATCCTCACTAAGCACAGCTCCATAAATCTAAAATGAACAATCCCTCCCAGGTACATGTTTAAAACTGTAGGGTATGCCCCTGGACTGATCTTGTGGTTGCTAATCTTGTGCAGTTGCTGATTGTAAGTGTTCTCATTGGTACTGGCAAAAGGGTAACAAATTGACCTTGAAAACATCTTGAATTTCAGAATCTAAAGAATTCCATGCAAAGGTCAGGAAGAATATCTTGAACTTTGAGTGGGTTGGGCAATCCGCTCAGTGTGTAATAAGCTGGTACCTACTTAACATCTTGAAGATAGTGAGCACAGCAGATGCTGGAGAGTGAGGGTGGATAAAGAGTGGAGCTGGAAAAAAAGCACAGCATCAGAGGGGAAGGGGAATCAATGTTCCAGGCCAGAACCTTTCTTCAGAACTCCTTCTCAGGATGTTCAAAGAGTTTCAGGAAGGAGGAGATGACCAGGGAGATGCAGTGGATGAGAGAACCACTGAGATCTTTGCGGAGGGAGGAGGAAAACTTCTTCAACTTTGGCATCCTTGGTAGAGACCTCACAGTAAGGTTTTTAGCAACGTGGAGATAGCGAGGATTGCAGATGCTGGAGAGTCCCAAGTGGATAAGGATTGGCATTAGAAAAAGCACAGGAGTTCCTGATGAAAAGTTCTGACCTGAAATGTTGACTCCCCTTCCCCTCTGATACTGCTTGACCTGCTGTGCTTTTTCCAGCTCCACTCTTTATCCACCCTGGTTAACATCTCACTTTCAACTATTGCTTTGGGAGCAATCACTGTAAACTTGGCAGTGCATTCATTAGAGGTTGGTGGCAGATCATTTTCAAATGATTTATGATCTGTTTCGGCAGTGATTTTCTTAATATACCAGATGAATTGTATGGGATACCAAATACCAGAATTAGCATCTCATGCTGTACAATAGTTGGCTTGAGGAAATGGCAGGATTCACAAAATAAAGGGGCAATAGGTTTCTCATGTTGCAAATGATACACAGCTTGGCCTTTTTACGATGAATCTTTTTCCGGGACAGTGATTTTCCCGGGATTATAGTATTGCAGTAAACACAGAAGCTGATGGAGAGAATCAAAGGCATACTTGTTGTCGTCAGAGTATGTCTTCTTGACTAAATCTCTCGGCAGAAATGCATTGTTCATGAAATTGGGAATATATGATGAGAGGAAGTTAAATTAACAAAGGTAAGGTTGCCAATCATCTTTACCTTGTGAGATCAAAATTTATTTGACACCCCCAAGCTTATCCTGGATCAGGACAGACTTTGCAAGCAGATCAAATGGACTCATAGGTCTTTATCTGGTTAATGTTACCTTGGGGCTTCATGCTGTTAGATATTGATTCTTGTTGTCGTCATGCTGTCATCAGTTGGTAATAGTTCTGGTCATGCTCTGCCTTTGTCTGAAATGACCAGGATATCTGCAGCATTGCAAACACCAGCCAATCCATTCTCAATGATCTAATCCATATGCTGCTGGAATGCGTTTTGATAGCCATTGGAAAATGGGGCAGCAAGGTGGCTCATGGGGTGACATGGTGGCTCAGTGGTTAGCACTGCTACCTCACAGCACCAGGGGCCCAGGTTCAATTCCAGCCGCGGTCGACTGTTTGTGTGGAGTTTGCACGTTCTCCCCGCGTCTGCGTGGGTTTCTCCGGGTGCTCCGGTTTCCTCCCACAATCCAAAGATGTGCGGGTTAGGTCAATTGGCCATGCTAAATTGCCCACCGTGTCCAGGGATGTGTAGGTTAGGTGCATTAGTCGGAGGTGAATATAGAGTAAAAGGCCTGTTTCCACACTGTCGGGATTCTATGATTCTACTCTATTTTATGAAATAATGCTGTGTTTGCTAATGGGGTTCTATGATTCCATGTCTCACAGCAATACAAGAGATCAGCAAGTCCATGCAGTGCCAATAGGCAAGCTTATCTTGGTTTCCTGAAGTCTTCAACCTAGGAAATGCTAACTGCCCAGAAGTAGGATTACCAGTATGCACAGATTTTGGTGTGTTCGCAATGTTTGAGACTCAAATCACACTCACTGTGGAAGAGCAGACCACATGTGGCACAACTAAATTGGCCAGTGATCTCTGATGCCTGTCCAATTTCACACGGTCAGAAATCTCAGGGTGAAGCTGTCCTGTGATCTTAAGCATGATGCAACCCCATTTATTGAACTCTTGAGGGAGTGCAGCATGCACATTCAACAGAACCTTCAAGCACAGCTGAATGAGATGCAGCAAAAGAATATAATTTCCACACTGTAAGTAATCTAATCTAATCTAATCTAATTTGGACGTTGGACCACCACACAGTCTGGTGGAGCGCCATCATATCCGTTTTAAAGGAAGTTGACACCACAAGAGTCTGCATAGATCGATGACAACTCAAAATTTCATTTTAAAGCTCTCCACATGAATATCAAAGGCAGAAGAATTTAATTCTAACTTTTCTAGAGGGAATCTTTTTTCAAGCTGGATGTGAAACATGGACATTGGTCTTTTAATTAAGCAGAAGAATCCCAAGAGTTCATCACTTTTAGGAAGCTATTTGGACAACACATTTTAGAAACATAGAAGAATCATTGAATCTCTACACTGTGGAAACAGGTCCTTTGGCCCAACAAGTCCACACTGACCCTCTGAAGAGTAACCCACCCAGACCCATTCCCCTATCCTATTACTCTACATTTACCCCTGACTAACGCACCTAACTTACACATCCCTGAACATTGTGGGCAAGTTAGCATGGCTAATTCACCTGACCTTCACATCTTTGGACTGTCGGAAGAAACCGGAGCACCCGGAGGAAACCTACACAGACACGGGGAGAATGTGCAGACTCCACACAGACAGTCACCTGAGGCTGGAATCGAACCAGGGTCCCTGGCTCTGTGAGGCAGCAGTGCTAACCACTGAGCCACTGTGCCACCCATAAGCTGTACCATGGAATGTCATTTGCTGAGACACGGCTTTCAGGATGTGTATCCTGAAAATGTTGACATTAGCTTTTAGTGAGTGTTGTCTCGTCTTTTCAGAATGTGTGGTAATAAGGGTTGTAACAATCTGAGCACAGTATAACATCGATGTGGTGTGCGAGGTTAACAATATGGAAAACCTAGTCATCTTCTTAGAGTTTTCATTCACGTGGTTGATTTTTAGCCTCATTGAAGTATTTGTTTGTAGACTGCCTTAAAACTTCCTTGCTGTCAATGTCATGGTGTACTGTCTTGTTGTACTTTGTTCTGGGGCCTGATTTTATCTTTGGAGCTATATTTCCTGCACAAGCATGTCTAATGTCTCTTGGTGCTGCAGACTTTACAGATATCAAAAAGTGCTGGAGCACTTCTGAGTAGATATTAAAGTCTTTTTTTAATAGATAGCCACTGCTGCTAAGCATGAAATGATTTTGCCTCCAACAGGGCATCTTACCTGATGCAACAATGCTTGTGTAATTCCACCTTAACAGAAATAAGGTCACGTTGCCACAGTTCCACAAGGCCATAGAGCTGTTTCGCTCATTACAGAGAGAGGACTGGTGGTACGTTTAACCTGAGAGTCACCACACCTCAAAAGTAAATGATAACATTTAAAAGGCATCTGGATGGATACATGAATAGGAAGAGTTTTGAGGGATATGGGCCGGATGCTGGCAGGTGGGAATGATTGGGTTGGGATATCTGGTCGGCATGGACGGGTTGGACCGAAGGGTCTGTTTCCATGCTGTACATCTCTATGACTCTATGAGATATTATCTACAAATATTGCATTTACATGCGTATCTGTATCTGTGCTAACATTAAACTATTATATTAAATCTCAAGAACATACTTGTGGCCCTGTGTCATATTTCAAGTGAACCCTCATGATACATTCTATGATGCACTGAGATATCATGGCCATAACACACTAATGTCAACGACAACCAATGAATTTGCAGGATGCTGAGAAGCATACTTGTGTTATTATGACAATCCTGATATTTTGATGAATGACAATAACCCTCAATTCCTGAACGAAGAATTCAACCCCTTCATGAAGAGTGCTGAAATGTAACCTCATCCCCACATTATTCCCAGTTGAACGGAAAGGCTGAAGTGGTGATGAAAATTGCCAAAGGGATCATACGGAAATCAAACAAATTTCATAAAGCATTCTTTGACACTCCTAGAAAAGGCAAGGCACATAGACCAGCTCAAAGACTAATTTCCAACACAGCCAAATGATGCTTAGTTTGGGAAACTTGGTCAGCATGGATGAGCTGGACCGAAGGGTCTGTTTCTGTGCTGTATGACCCCAGCGCATTCTAAAGGTCCAAAAGCACTTTTGGGTGAAGGAATTTCTCCTTGTCTCAGTCCTAAATGATTGCCCCACCCCCACCCCCCCGTCTTCAAGTTGTGCCCATCATGTTCTATACTCTTCAGCCAGGAGTAACAACCTTTCCCAGTCTACCCTGTCAAACCCCGTCGGAATCATAGACGCTTCAATGAGGTAAGAGATAGCAAGGACGTATGGTCAATTTGGTTGTGACAGCCAATGGGCTTAGAGGGAATACTTGTCAAGAGCCAGTCCTCAGAAATAACAGACATCCAAGGAAGTGAAGAATTAGAGGTGGAACATGTAAAGGCAAGGGAAAAGTGAGCATTGGGAACAAAGCTGGTTAAAATGTTCCACTTCCAGGTAAAAACCGAGAGGAGTAAGGAAGGGAGAAGAACTCACAGCAGGAGGCCTCTACTGAGGTTGTACAGGGAACAATTCTCTTGCCTCAAACTTTGGTAAAGAATGGTAAAGTCTTTGCTTCATAAACTAAACGTTTGAGGCAGAAATCTGTCAGTGGGTTCATCAACAGATTCACCCTCAGAACAGGGTGAGCACAGCAATGCATGTCACTGTTGAGATGGTCATGCCACTGAATGCTAAGGGAAGGAGGATCTTCCTTGCCTGGGATGGTCATTTTCTGACCCTCGTCTGGTGTGAATGCTACATATCCTTCATCGTTCTGCAGCCCAGATGCTGTCCAGCTCTTGCTGCGCAGTCTGCTTCATGACCTAATTAGTTGCAACGGAACTTTAAAAATGTGCGAGTAGTTCAATTTCTGGCTTTATTATGGAAAGAAGATAATAAAGCAGCTAAAGCTGGTTGTGCCTAGTTTACTCTAATCTTGAGGGTACATTACTATTTAGTGCTATTTAATGTTTATTGGTGTGGCATCCACGATTTACTTTGTACATGCAGCAGTCCTCTTCTGCCTATTTGGCTTGGATACCTCAACAGTACAATCAAACAAAATCTACCTGTAACATATTTCTATAAGTAGGGTCTCCCAGAAAAACTGTTTGTATAACAGATTGACTGTGCATTTTCAATCATTTGAAATACAGGCACAGAGCTCTGTGATTATTGATAATTAAATTTTCTGCCCATTACCACTGTGACTATGGCCCCTGGATAGAGAGTCTATCTTCCACTACTGTGTCACGCTGTTCCTTCTTTTGTTGTCACTTTATACCCATATCATATTTTCCTGAGTGCTCCACTTATTTTTGATAGAGGCCCAATTACAGCTGATCTCATAATATCTCTTATTTATTATTAAACCGCCCCCTATTGTCATATTTTTATTGCAGCGTGAAAAGAGACAGCAAGTGAGTGATCAACACCTTCGTGTTCAGTGTGTTCACAGAGCATCACGACTTTGTAGGCTGTTTACAACAGAGGTGCAGTCAGATTCCACAGCCGCATCACTCATGCTAAAAGGATGACAGCATCTGCATCAAGATAGGTTTGAGGAGTAAGTATAACAAGCTGGGGCGTATTCAAATCTCAAACCATTAGTGCAGTGTGAAAACTACTTACCCATTTGCTTTTTAGGCTAAGACTAAATCTCCTCAATGGCTTATGGTTGCTCTAAGCAAGAACAGTGTAGTTTTCTGACAATGTCTTTATTTCTGTTGAAACCTTCAAAGTGCAAATGCAAATGAATATTGAGCAAATCTGAAATGAGATACCTCTGTGCGATATCTCAGATATTTTTCAAAAGGTCTAACGTCTCCATTAGGTTAGTGGACTGACAGTATGCAGTGTAATCCCATTTCTGAGTCATAGGTGTTCAGAGTAATTCTGTCTATCTTCTGTACTGTAGTTAACATAGTAAAAGGACAGTAAAGCAAAGGCAGAAAATGGATGCCCAGTATGGAAAGTCGTCCATGCCAACCTGATATCCTAACCTAATTTGCCAACAATTGGCCCATATTCCACTAAACTCTTCCTATTCATATTCCCATCCAGATGCCTTTAAAATGCTGTAATTGTCTCCACCACTTCCTCTGGCAGCTCATTCCATACACGCACCACTCTCTGTGTGAAACAATTGCCCCCTAGGTCCCTTTTAAATCTTTCCCCTCTCACCCTAAACCTATGCCCTCTAGTTCTGGACTCCCGAACCCCAGGGAAAAGATCATGTCTATTTACCCTATCCATGCCCCTCATGATTTTATAAACCTCTATAAGGTCACCCCCCAGCCTCCGACGCTCCAAGGAAAACAGCCCCAGCCTGTTCAGTCTCTCCCTGTAGCTCAAACCCTCCAACCCTGGCAACATCTTTGTAAATCTTTTCTGAACCCTTTCAAGTTTCACAACATCTTTCTGATAGGAGGGAGACCAGAATTGCAATATTCCAAAAGTGGCCTAACCAATGTCCTGTACAGCCACAATATGACCTCCCAACTCCTGTACTCAATGACCAATTGGGTTGTATTAGTAGGGTTCATTGTCTAACGGTGATCACTTTCCATACTGGGCATCCATTTTCTGCCTTTGCTTTACTGTCCTTTTACTATGTTAACTACAGTACAGAAGATAGACAGAATTACTCTGAAAATATTGTTAGCAAGTAGGAAAAGAACTACACAGAATTGACGCTGGGCATTCTACCTTGTTAGTTTTCTTTCATTTATATGAATAAGAACATTTGCATTCACTACATTAAAAGATCCAAAAGTACTATATGCTATTAATTAACTGCTACTGTTTCGAAGGAAGTTAGATAAGAGGAAATAAGGACTAAATGGTGCAATCATTAAGGAGATGCAGGAACTGCAAAACTCAGGGACCAATGTGCATATAACAAGTTGAGAAGCATGAAGAAAAATAAGTGAACCGAGACTTAGATGGTAGAGTCATGAGCCCAGAAGTAAAAAAAGAAGCAAGGTTAGACCTGATGTGAAATTGTGATCTTCAGACTTTAGAATAATTTTTTCTTTGTTCTTTCATGGGATGTGGGAGTCACCAGCATGGTCCACACTCTTTGCCCTTTCTAGTTGAGCTTGAATGGAATAGCTTGCTCAACCATTTCACAGGGGTGGTTAACGCTGATTGCTCTGCTGTGGGACTGGAGGCGTGTGTAACCAAACCTGGCAGAGATGGCAGATTTTCTTTCCTAGAGGACATTAGTGAACCAGTTGGAAACAGGGCTTCATGGTCATCGTTGCTGAGATTACCAATCAGTTTCAGATTTATCAATTGGATTTAACTTTCATTGACTGTTGAGGTGGATTTTGAAGCCATGACTCAGTGGCATTCCACTAGCCAGCCATCGCCTTGGCTTTGGAGAGAGCACAGGGGACATTTCCTGGTATTGCACCAAGCTTGAGGTCAGTTACATGAAGAGACATAGGAAATTATTCCCTCAGAGCAGAGAATATGAAGAAAAATCAAAGCAGCAAATGCTGGAAGGACTCAACGGGTTTAAAAGCATCTATAGAATAGAATCCCTACAGTAAGGAAGTAGGCCATTCAGCCCATCAAGTTCTCCAAAGGACAGCCCACCCCTGTATTTCCCATGGTTAATCCACCTAGCTTGCACACTGTGGGCACTTTAGCACAGCCAATTCATTTAACCTGCACGTCTTTGGACAAGGGGAGGAAACCCACACAGACACAGGGAGAGTGTGCAAACTCAACACAGACGGTCACCCAAGGCTGGAATTGAACCCAGCACCCTAGCTCTGTGAGGCAGCAGTGCTAACCACTGAATGACCAGGCCACATCTGTGCTGAATGCAACTGAGTCATTATTTCAGGTCGATGACCCTCCTTCTGACCCAGTTCTGAAACATTAATTCTGTTTCCCTCTCCACAGATGCTGCCAGACCTCCTGTGTGCTTCCAGCCTTTTCTGTTTTTCTTTCCAATCTCCAGTGTTTGCACCTTTTTGTCCCAAGGTTAAGGGGAGGCTTAATTGAGTTGAATACAGTTATGAAGTTTCTGAGATGGTAAAGAATCAGACATCGCATATTGACAATAATGGGTAAAAACAAAGAAAAGGAAAACCACAGCAAGTTTGTATGATCGAGACTGCAATGCCTGAAAGGGTTAATGAGAATAGCAGATTCAATGGTTGCCCATGTTGAATAGTTGGACATATGCAACATTTGCAGGACTATGGGGAAAAAAAGAGTATGAGACTATTTGAAAAGCTTTTGCAAGGAGCCAGTGCAGAAATAATGGGCTGAATATCCTCCCTCCCTCCTGTATGATTCCATGATTCTAATCACTTTGGAACTGCAAGGATTGTTACTGTATACACTAACATGACAGAGAATCAATGTCAGCAACAGTGCTTTCTGCTGTTTGGCGATGCTGAGGAATGTTGAAATAGACACCAGAGAGTCCTTCTTCGAATCCAATCTGAGCCTGTTTTCATAGGGTCTAGCATCCTTCAACAATTCAGCATTCCCCCAGTAGCTGTAACCAAAAATTACTGCATTCAAATCTCACCATGGCAAGTTGATGCAACTGTATTGCATAAATCTGGAGATTCACGGACTGGTTTGTCAGTTGGTCATTTGGTCTATTCTCCTTTGGGGAGGGGAACCTGACAGATCTGACCTCTCTGACTGCATGTGACTCCAGTCCCACAGTGCACAATTCATTCTTAAGGTCTCAGGTGTGAATCTCATAAGTTGCTCAGTTTGAAAACCATCAATGTGGAAGATGGGCAACCGACACAGTTTTACCATCTTGAAAACAACAAATCAAAATGATTGTATTGAGCTGCAAGGGGATCTTATGAAGGGAAACTCTATGCTGTATGTTATTGTGTTGGAAGATCGGAGTAGTTTTAATAGCTTTCAAAGACTGTTAGCTGTAAAACACTCTGACTTTATTGTAACATATTTACAGCTATGCGAACACTCCCTTACACTAAATCCTTTCTGTGTAATGTTTCCACAGACTCACAAAATACAGGAGCATACGTCACTTCCTTGATTTCAGAGTATTGTAGTTAACCCTTTGTGGGTCTTAGTCTAACACACCTATTATGAATGGGTCTGGCTGACTGGACTGATTTTAAGTTATGCTTTCCACTCTATGTCACTCTTGCTTGTGAATAACTATCTGCTGATGATTATAATGGAAAATAGTACGTGTTCTATTCTGGCATTTCCAGCTAATTAATGCACTTGTCTGAAGTTTGCTTATTCCAGCATTAAGTTGGCCTAAGCATGAGGTAATTAGATGGGGACGATTGTGGGATCCCATGAAAGATGGGCTGAATGGCCTATATATATTATTGTGATATATTTATGTATTATTTGTGCTTTCCAGAGCTATAGCTCTCAAAGTTGATGGCTGAATGCTTTCATTCAGAAGTCCTGTTTTAATTTCTGATATTAATTCAATTTGAATAAAGCATTGGGCTTCAATGTTGATTCTAGCACAATAAAGATGCAGCATAGAATGCTCTTCCTGAAGCCTTTACTTGAAGGGACATTGTGATGGTGTCAGAGTAGTGCAAAGAATTCAAAACTGGTGCAGATCCATCTTCAAAATCTTACCTCTTCAGTCATTCAACAGGTAAGTGTAACATCCAGTTGTGTGATACAAACTAGACATTCTCTTTGACAAAGGGTCAGTTAGACTCGAAATGTCAGCTCTTTTCTCTCCTTGCAGATGCTGCCAGACCTGCTGAGATTTTCCAGCATTTTCTCTTTTGGGTTTTCTTTGACTGCCTTGTTTACCAACCCCAGCTGCAATTCATGTGAAATGAGAAAACCAGGCATTGCTCCATAAAGCTACTCTGAATAGAGTAGAAGCCCTTTAGTGTGGAAACAGGCCCTTTGGCCCAACAAGACCACACCGAGTGTCTGATGAGTAACCCACCCCAACCTTACATTTACCCCTGACTAATGCACCTAATCTCCATACCCCTGAAAACTATGGGTAATTTAGCACGGCCAATTCACCTAACTTGCATATCTTTGAAGTGTGGGAGGAAACTGGTGCACCCGGAAGGAACCCTCGGGGAAAACATGCAAGCTTCACACAGACATTCGCCCGGGGTTAGAATGGAACCTGGGTCCCTGGCGCTATGAGGCAGCAGTACTGAACACTGAGCCACCATTCTGGTGAAGAATAGTTGCTGGAGGTTCTTGTGCTCCTAGCAGGCAAGGGAAGGATCAGACTCTGCTGCTAACCACCCTCAATAGCTGAAGGTTTTGTAGTGCCCAGAGGCGCACAGAGGAAAGGTAGCTGGCCCACTTGGGATGGGAATCAGCCAAAGACCTATGAGAAAGAAGGGCAAATGAAACCACTTCCACAGCTGTAGCAAGTTTCTGTTTATGGCAGTCTAGGGCTTTTGTTTATTCATGAAGAAAGCGCTTCCTGTGAGCCACTGATACAGAGGAAAGAGCGTCAACCATTAAAAAGGTGCAACATTGCCAACTTGAAATATTCAGCGACCAGTTACATTTGCAAAGCATGAAAAATAATTAGATAGCAGTCGTGGAAAATTCATCATTATGTGATGATGCCGTTCAATGTGATTTGTTTCAGTGCATTGTACATTGGAAACAAGCTCATGGCTTCTAGACCATTGTAAAGTGACAGGGGCTTTCAGTAAATGAGCTTTCTCAGTCTCTCTCTGCAGCACATTGATACACAGCTCAGTGTGATATTGCAGTTAAAGGTAAAGTCACCATAGTCCTATCAGAACATTAGATAGAGAGAGAAAGACAACTAGTGGTGGTTTAAGCTGAGAGTCACCACACCTCAGGCAAGGGGAGAGTTTCAGAAGAAGACTCCTTTATAAGAGCACCAGCCGGTGCAAGATTCGAACCGTTGCTGGCATCACTGCATGGCAAATCAGCCACCATTATCCAGACTCAGGATGCAAGTTCAGCACTTACTCAGGGTCATGTTGGTTGATCTTACAGGGTGGTCGTGCCATCTGCTCCAGAATTGATGGGCAGTTGAAAGGGTTTATTGTTGATCTCACCCCTGACTGTTCCCCTGAGCAGACCCTGCTGGAGGCTGTGAGGATATTAGGGGAGGTCAGGCTGGACCTGGACCCAGATAGTTAGCCTACATCCTGTCAAGGCAGACACTCTAAACAGGTCAATTTAGACAAGATTGTTGGGAAAGAACAGCACCCCAAATGCTTGTTGAGTGCAGGGGGAGACACGGTGGTGCAGTGATTAGCACTGCTGCCTCACAGTGCCAGGGATCTGAGTTCAATTCCAGCCTCTGGTGACTGTCTGTGTGAAGTTTGCACATTCTCCCCATGTCTGTGTGGGCTTCCTTCAGGGAAATCATTCTGATTTCCAGCCACAGTCCAAAGATGTGTAGGTTAAGTGAATTGGCCAGGCTAAATTGTCTGTAGTGTTCAGGAATATGTAGGTTAGGTGCATTAGTCAGGAGTAAATGTAGATGAATGGGTTTGGTTGAGATATTTTCAGAGGGTCGGTGAGGACTTGTTGGGCCGAAGGGCCTGTTCCCACACTGTAGGGATTCTATGAGAATGTTCTTCCTCACAGCAAAGGAAGATAGTTTCCTCTGGCTTGATTACTTTTCAGCATGTTTGTCCTGTTTCTGATAGTGGTCAGAAACAAAGTCCCGGACATATGTGAATTCCACCTCTACAGCATGGCCCTCTTCCCTTTGACCCCAGTTCCTGTTAATCACAGGTCCAGGAAAGAGGGGTGAAGAGATTAGGTCAATTTATAACCTCTGAACCGCAGTGAGCGGAGCCTGGCTGGGAACATCTCCTGCAGCCTTTTTAGAAAACAATATTGCATTCTGCAACTTTACTCCTGCTCAGGGCAAAGTTTTGCTGAAGTAAAAGTAATGGGGCCAGCACTTTAAATAGCACCCTGACAGCTCATCTTCTCTTCAGCTCTCAGGGTGTCCTGCACTGTCGGCTTTAGCCTTTCACTTGCTTTCTCAATTTAGAAGAAATAAAAATTTAAACAGGGTGCTGGAGAACTGCGAGCATCTCGTTTTTGTTCTCTCTTCATTAACTGCCAGTTTCACGAAGTGGTGCATGCATCCATTTAGCTGCTTCCTGTTGTGTAACGAGCCTGATATATATTATTTACTGCTCTCTGAGTGTCGTTACAAGGATACTGTCATCTGGCGAAGTGTTGTGCCAAGCTTTGGAACAGAGGGAGCGAGCACTGAGGTGGAAGGTGATCCTATAATAAGATTCTGCTGCTACAAATGCTTTTGTGATTCTCCTCTAACCAGTCTGCCGATCATAAATTTTAAAAGTTCTTCCCCCTCCAACAAGTAACAGTGCTTGAATTGCATCCACATCTGTCTCCCACGCCTGGACAGGATACAAGAAACTGCTTCTTGTTTCTCACCTCTGGCCTTCCACTTCTTTTTGTTATGACATTCCGTGTCTTATTCCCTCCCTCTGTCACGTCGATACACTCCCTTCTCAATTTGCTTCTCATTCTGTTAAAAAAGAAATCTCATGCGCCTGGTCTACTTCTCCTTTATTGGGTTGGAGTCAGCCTCTTTGATAACCCGGTGTCGGGTCAGCGTGGTTAAACGCCTTCCACAATGGGGAAAGTGAGAGTCCTCTTAAACTTATCATTGAGTTTAAATTTGAAGTATGTGCTGTATAATGAAGAAGGGACTAAGTGGTTTCTATGGTGACCACCTAAACTGCAAAACTGCAGTGAATTGAGAATGACTCCACGATGTCTTTATTGGACCTTATAAACCTTGCCACTGAGTTAATTGGTCTCATGGCATAGTGGCAGTGTCCCTGCCTCTGAGCTAGAATCTCCAGTTTCAAGTCTCACTCCAGCACCTGATGACCAGTGAAGTGTGGTTATGAAATGGAGCTAACTGGGTCGCGTGTTAAGTTGCAAATCCTTCTGACACATGCCAACAGCAGGCAGCAAAAGAGCAAGAGCGATTCCTGATCAACCATCTGTGGGAAAGAAAGACAGAGCATCTGCCATCACTATTTGTCACCCCGTGGGAGGCATGGCGGCTCAGTGGTTAGCACTGCTGCCTCACATCACAAGGGACCCGGGTTCAATTCCAGCCTTGGGCGACTGTCTGGGTGGACCTTGCACATTCTCTCCATGTCTGCGTGGGCATCCTCCGGATGCTCCAGTTTCCCCACACAGTCCAAAGATGAGCAGGCTAGTGGATCGGCCATGCTAAATTGCCCATAGTACCCAGGGATGTCTAGGTTAAGTGGGTTAGCCACGGGATAGGAAGAGTTAGAGGTATAGGGTAAGGGCATGGGTTTGGGTGAGATGCTCCCCAGAGGGTTGGTGTGGACTTGATGGACTAAATGGCCTGCTTCCATGCTGTAGGGATTCTAAGATGCAAGCATGTAAAACTGCAGGTTGGCCAAGAAAAGGTCAAAAGGTGTGGTGCAGGAAAAGCACAGCCGGTCAGGCATTATCTGAGGAGCAGAACAGTGGACCTTTCAAGCATAAGCTCTTCATCAGGAATGTGGGGGAGGCTTAAGATTGCTGAGAGATAAATGGGATGGGAGTGGGGCTGGGGGAAGGTAGCTGGGAATGTGGTTGGTAGATAATGGTGGAGGGGTGCTGGTGATAGGTCAGAGCAGAGGGTGGAGTGGATAGGTAAGAAGGAAGATGGATAGGTAGGACAGTTCAAGGGGGTAGAGATTTTCCTGCATGTCCACACACGTCATTTACTGTGTCCGTTGTCCCTGATGTGGTCTCCTCTACGTTGAGGAGACAGATTACCAACTTGCGGAACATTTCAGAGAACATCTTTGGGACACATGCACTAAACAACCTCATTGCCCAGTTGCTGAACACTTCAACTCCCTCTCCCACTCCCCCAAGGACATGCAAGTCCTGGGCCTCCTCCGCTGCCAAATTCTACCCACCCGATGCCTGGAGGAAGAACACCTCATCTTCCATTTTGGAACCCTCCAACCCCATGGGATCAATGTGGATTTCACCAGTTTCTTCATTTCACCTCCCCCCACCTTATCCCAGTCCCAACCCTCCAACTCGGCACTGTCCTACCTGTCCATCTGATGAATGGCTTAATTTTAATCATGATCATCCTTACATTGAATTGCATAGAAACAACAAGTAATGTCTACACCAGGCTGGGAACTTTACTGGGTCTAGATTAAAGTGGTGCTGGAAAAGCACAGCAGGCCAGGCAGCATGCGAGGAGCAGGAAAATCGACGTTTTGGGCAAAAGCCCTTCATCAGGAATGACATTCGACAATCAACAGGGGTCTACACAGGGCAGTGTGGTACACTGGGCAGGGATCTCCATTTGGGCAGTGTGGTACACTGGCCAAGGGCCTATATTGGACAATGTTCTACACTGGACAGTATTAGATATTTGGAGGGTTCTCCATTGGGCAGGCTTTGGCACCACTCAGTGTCCTGCATTGTGCTGATTTCTACAGAAGGTGAGGTTGTACTATACGAGGTGTGACTGTACAATGGACAAGATTCTATAGCGAGTAGAGTTTTGTACCAAGCTGTGTTTTGTGCTGGGCAATTCTCCATTTGGTGTTGATCTACTATGGGCAAGGGTTGGTGGGATTCTACAGAGGGTAGGGTTCTGTCCTGGACAGGGAGTTACAGTGGGAAGAGTTATACAGTGGACATAGTTCTTTAACTCTGACAGGACTCTGAACTCTGTAATGTCCGATGGTGGGTGAAGTTCTGCACTGAGTGCAATACTGGTGTTCGTCTTCAGTAGACGAGCAACATAAGTGCACAATATCTGCATTGAGTTGGTTTGAACCTGATCAGGCTTTCAATGTGTGGGGTCGAATGCGGGCAGGGGAGTTGTCAGTTTACTCAGCCACTGAAGGTGATAATAATCTCTCATGTTTCCTCAATCTTGCTGTAACATACACCCACACTCATTGATGGTATAAGAAGAACTAAATATTGCATAAGGGATGGCTTATTCTTTATAAGCATCACTGATTTTATTAATTATTTTGCACACAAGTCTTTGTTAGTAAGGCAGCAGTGAACCTACAGCTTCACTGGCCTGCTTTCAAGCAATTATAAGGAATGTATAAGCAATCATTTTATTTCTTGTAAGTTAAAATGCACCTGACAACATCATGGTTTTCAAATTGACAACACAATCAAATTGTTTATTCAATATGGTGTTGAATAAAGTTATTATTTCAGAGTGATTTCACTTTGTTACAACATCGAGCTTCATTATCGTTTCCCTGGGAAAGAGCCTGTCTTCAGAGCAGTGACCATAATATTCTGTCAACGTTCAGGTATTCATCACATTCCTGGTAAAGAGCTTCTGCTCGAAACATCAACTCCCCTGCTCCTCGGGTGCTGCCTGACCTGCTGTGCTTTTCCAGCACCACATGTTTTGACTCTGATCCCCAGCATCTGCAGTCCTCACTGGTTCCTCCTCAATGTTCAAGTATTGCAGAGCTGGGATGCTGGTTTTAGGGCAGGGCTTTTGTCTGCACCCACACCACAAGTTGCTCAAATGAATAACCGTCAGATTGAGGCACCAATGCTATTCCCCGATGGGCAACAGCCACACAAAATTTGTTTCTTTGCTAGTCATTACTAAAGGTAGGTACAAAGTTGCTGAATTGGTGAAACATTGCTGGAAAAAATGGATACGAGTAGCACAGTGGCTTAGTGGTTAGCCCTGCTTCCTCACAACACCAAGGACCTGGGTTCGATTCCAGCCTCAGGCAACTGTCTGTATGGAGTTTGCACATTCTCCCAATGTCTGCGTGGGTTTCCTCCGGGTGCTCCAGTTTCCTTCCACAGTTCAAAGATGTGCAGGTTAGGTGGACTGGCCATGCTAAATTGCTCCATAGTGTCCAGGGATGTACTGGCTAGGTGTGATAGCCATGGGAAATGCAAGGATTGGGTGGAATGCCCTTCAGAGGGTCAGTATGGACTCAAGGGGCCAAACGGGCTGCTTCCACACTGTAGGGATTCTATAGATAAGATTTCCATCTTAAATTCATCAGGTTTGAAATGTAAGAAAACTAACTTTAGAAAGGAAGAAACAGAGTTGGTATTCTTGTGTTTCAGTCCTGACAAGTGCAAGTCAAAAAGTTCTACCTTTGTGTCTCTCTTTTTTAAAGTTCCTCCCTTCTCCTTATGCCGACTGTCACTATGCTATAGAGGTCCTGCTTGTGAGCCCGATAATTGTGGGTTCAGTAACACACCCACGGGCTTGAACAGCACATCTAAGCTGACATATCACTGTTGGAATATTGCTCTATCAGAGATGCCACCTGTTGGATGAGATGTTAAATGGACACCCCATTGATTTCCTCAAATAAACATAAAAGATTCCGCAGTACAATTTGAACAAGGATGGCGAAGATATCCCTGATATCTCAATAAGTCTTTATCTCTCACCAAACTTGTAAAACAGTTTACCATGCTGTTTTCTAAACTGATGTCGTGGGGGCTTTCAACCACAAAGTAGTTGCTATTTTTCTTATATTACAAACAACGACCCCACTCCTAAAGCACTGCATTATTTGTGAAGCACTTTGGGAAGACTGGACTCTTGAAAAGCACCATATATTCTAAGCTTAACTATCGCTGTGTTTGTTTTTATGGTGTAAACCTGTTAGTTTCAGCATCTGGTATGATTATTCCTTATGCACTTATCAGGCTGTACAGTTCTGCAGGGTGGTTGTCCATGGAACCCAACTGATCAGATCCCACTCTCACCTGACTTCTGAGGGCCCACATGAACATTTTTGATGGGAATGATTCGATTGCAATCAAGAGTGGCTTCCTGGCCGATCAATCACTATGGCATATGTTGACCCATTCACCATCTCTGGATTAAGTAAAACCAAGTCAGTACAAAGCAAGCTTGAACTTGGGAGTTGCACACACTGTACGCTGTCAGTATCACATTGTTTTTATAACTAGAAGCCAAATGAAACCTGACTTTAAAAGCATTTATATTTACTGTAATAAAGCAGAACAAAATAAATGTTGAGGGTGTTTCAGGCTCTGACTTCTAACTGTAAACAGGAAATATGTTTGGGTGTGTTAGACTACACGCTATTGAACCATGAAGAGATTTGTCTCTGAGGCACCTTTCAATGGCCTAAGGAGGGTCATTCAGTTATGCAGATGGATTTTATTAAAGGAAGTGTTGAACAATCTATGGAGATTATTAGAAGGAGATTGTATGAGAGGCATTTCTCCTGTGCTGGTTTGCTCTGTGTGACCATTTCCAATTTTAATGCTTGTTTTATTTCTAGAACATCCACTCTAGATTCTCCTTATGCTGTTCTTTGATGTGCTGTTCCCTTTTATTTCTTCATCAGGTTGCCTGGGTGTGCTTGTGCGTATATCTGCATCAATATTTGTGTATATGTTTGTGTTTCTGTGTCTGTGTTTGAGTATATGGCTGCATTTGTGTACCTATATACGTCGGTGATTTTTGTACATAATCTGCATTTGTGTGCCTATCAGCTTTTGTATTTATACCAGTGTTTTTGTGTTCATCTATGTTGGTGTGCCTGTCAGTGTTTGTGTATATACCTGTGTTTTCGTATATGCATGTCTGTGTTTGTGTGCATATCTGGACTCATTTGTCTATATATGTCTGTATTTCTGCACATAACTATTTTGGTGTCTGTCATTGTGTGTACTTGTGTTTGTGTGTCTTTGTATGTCTGTGTTTGTGTATCTGGGTCAGTGTTTGTGTGTATACCTGTGTTTGTATGTGTATTTGTGTCTGTGCGTACATTTGTGAGAAAACTGAAATCTGATCGGACAAGACGATCTTACGTCAGAACCTTTTGCGGTTTCAACCAGTGATCAGCTTCCAGGTTCAAGTCCCTCTCCAGAGTTTGAACACAAAAGCAGAGATGATACTTCAGTGCAGTACTGATGAAGTGCTGCTTTCAGACAAGATGTCAAACTGAAGTCCCATCTACCAGTCTGGCTGGTTTTTAAAGACCTCATGAAAGTATTATAAAGAAAGTCAGGGCAGTTATCTCGGGCATCCTGGTTAATATTCTGTGTCTGAGGTATTGCCTTGGACGAAGCTATGCAAAACTGTCAGCTCTTAATACTCCTTGGGTAATTCAAACAAGGTGTGAAGTATAAACATATTCCTTTTGTTTGCAGCGAATGGGTCCCAGTACTTGAATGTGTTCATGTCAAGCAAGCATAGATAAACATTAAACAGATTGAAAAGCTAACTCATCAGCGTCTTTTTCTCTCGCGGTATAAATTGTTGTGATTGTTTGAAATTTGGCATTCTTGCTTTGTCCTGATGAGTGCAAGATGAGAAACTTTGCAATGTTCATCATTATTCATGAATGCAACATTCTTAATGGGTGAAAGGAGAGAGTAACAGAGAGAACAGAAAAGAAAAATCGACAGGGAGTAAAACGTATTGTATTTCTGCTCATCCTTTCTCTTGCCAGTCACATCTGATAACAAACATGGTTGCACAGTGTCCAGTTCTGCACACTCCTTTTCTCTACACAAATCATAAAATCAACGAAGATTTACCCAGCTTAGTAAGATGACAACCTTGGGAAAACCTGTCAGGCAAGCATTTGATGAATGGTGATACTTAATAGCCATATTTATAGGGAATGATTGGTTTTGATCATGGCCCAACAATACACTAGTTTTTCTTGCTGAAGTAAGTGTGCCAAAGATGATAAAATCCACTTTGAAGTCAGACCTTAGTGAGTTTATTTTGTTTCCTTCTCAGAAGAAATAAAAGCAGGAATAGGCCATTCAGCCCTTTCAGACTGTTCGGCCTTTCATGAAGATCTACCACTTTCCTGACTCTGCCCCTCTCAACCCAATAAGCGGTGGCTCCCATATAGATGTTTAGGTCTTCCTTTCACAGCGCCTTGACTGAAGGGGGTCAGCGGGTAGTGACTTAGTGTGTGAGCCCTGGGGCAGGAGCTCTGATCTGACCTTGTAATCCTGACAATTGAAACCTGATCCATATTCCAGGGGGAAAACCTCAGGCGGATAAAATGAGGGCGTGATCTCCACTTTGTTCTGTCACTTCAGCTAACATGGGAAATGACATTCCTTGCACACTTTGGAGTTGTTTGGAGATCCCTGTGGCATTGTTCAATTGCTTCTTTTGAACATCTCTGAAAATGTGTTGCTGGAAAAGCACAGCAGGTCAGGCAGCATCCAAGGAGCAGGAGAATCGACGTTTCGGGCATAGGCTCATCTTCAGGAATGAGGAAAGTGTGTCCAAGCAGGCTAAGATAAAAGGTAGGGAGGAGGGACATGGGGGAGGGGCATTGGAAATGCGATAGGTGGAAGGAGGTCAAAGTGAGGGTGATAGACCAGAGTGGGGGTGGGGGCGGAGAGGTCAGGAAGAAGACTCCAGGTTAGGAAGGCGGTGCTGAGTTCGAGGGATTTGACTGAGACAAGGTGGGGGGAGGGGAAATGAGGAAACTGGAGAAATGTGAGTTCATCCCTTGTAGTTGGAGGGTTCCTAGGCGGAAGATGAGGCGCTCTTCCTCCAACCGTCATGTTGTTATGGTCTGGCGATGGAGGAGTCCAAGGGCCTGCATGTCCTTGGTGGAGTGGGAGGGGGAGTTGAAGTGTTGAGCATGTGCCTGGTTGCTTTAGTTTCTTCACAATATGCGAATCAAATTTTAGTGTGAGCGATGCCAAGTATTTACAGATTGTGAGGGGGATATGTTATACAGCCTGAAGCTTACTTTGTCTCGAAAGCACTGGATGTATTCCAGCTGATCAGCACACCTACAGATCAGAGGGATAGCAGACTGGTCATCATGGTCATCGATGGCCCTATCAAGGAAGCACTTCACCCTGGTATTGAGGTCACATCCTCCCCAGTGCAGAGGCGAGCTGGCCAGTGCATAGATTGGAATTGCCTGGATCGGCATTCCAGCTGCAAGTTCTTGACTGAGGAGGGCTATCAGACCATGCAGAGGAGCTGCTGTTGAGGGTTTCCATCTGTGGAGAAGACACCAACTGCCAACTCCAACTTTGGAACAGATGTGGACACTTCTTAAAGTGGCAGTGACCCTTCCAGTGTGAATAACGTTGCATTTGTTAGAAAAGAAAGGGATTGGGTGCAGATTGTAATGCTGACCTGGCTCAGGGATAGAAAGGACAGGGATTGACTGCACTGGCTGCTCAATGTTCCAGGAGGCAAATACTATTGGAGGACAGATGAGTGGTGGGGGGGTGGGGGGGGGGGGGGATTGGGGGGGGAAGGGGGGGAGGCAAGAGAGGAGGGGGAGTGGCGTTTTTCATCAGGGATAGCATTATAGCTGTAGTGAGGAAGAATATTCCCGGAAATACATCCAGGGAAGTTATTTGGGTGTAACTGAGAAAGAGATGATCACCTTATTGGGATTGTATTACAGACTGCCTAATAGCAGGAAATTGAGAAACAGATTTGTAAGGTGATCTCAGTTATCTGTAAGAATAATAGAGTGGTTATGGTCAGGGATTTTAACTTTTCAAACATAGACTGGGACTGCCAAAATGTTAAGGGTTTAGGGGGAGAAGAATTTGTTAAGAGTGTACAAGAAACCTTTCTGAGTCAGTACGTGGATGTACCTATTAGAGAAGCTGCAAAACTTGACCTACTCTTGGGAAATAAGGCAGGGGAGGTGACTGAGATGTCAGTGGGGGAGCACTTTGGGGCCATTATTCTATTTGTTTCAAAATAGTGAGGGAAAAGGACAGACCAGATTTAACAGTTGAAGTTCTAAATTGGAGGAAGGCTAATTTTGACGATATTAGGCAAAAACTTTCAAAAGCTGAAAGGGGGGTGGGTGGGGGCAGATATTCGCGGGTAAAGGGACAGCTGGAAAATGGGAAGCCTTCAGAAATTAGATAACGAGAGTCCAGAGACAGTATACTCCTGTTCAAGTGAAAGGAAAGGCTGGTAGTTGTAGGGAATGTTGGATGACAAAAGAAAGTGAGGGTTTGATTAAGAAAAAGAAGGAAGCATATGTCAAGTATAGACAGGAGAGATCGAATGAATCATTAGAAGAGTATAAAGATAGTAGGAGTATACTTAAGAGGGAAATCAGATGGTGAAAAGGCGACATGAGATAGCTTTGGCAAATATAGTTAAGGAGAATCCAAAGGGTTTTTACAAATACATTAAGGACAAAAGGGCAGTGAATATGGCCCCTCAAAGATCAGCAAGGCAGCCTTTATGTGGAGGTGCAGGAGATGTGACAGATACTAAATGAGTATTTTGCATCAGCATTTACTGTGGAAAAAGATATGGAAGATATAGACTGTAGGGAAACAGATGGTGACATCTTGAAAAGGTTTACAGAGGAGAAAGTATTGGATGTCTTGAAACACATAAAGGTGAATAAATCCCCAGGACCTGATCAGGTGTACCCTAGAGCTCTGTGGGAAGCTAGCGAAGCGATTGCTGAGATATTTGTATCATCGATAGTCATAGATGAGGGGCCGGAAGACTGGAGGTTGGCTAATGTGGTACCATTATTTAAGAATGATAGTAAGGACAAGCCAGGGACCTATAGACCAGTGAGCCTGATGTCAGTGGTGGGCAAGTTGTTGGAGGGAATCCTGAGGGACAGGATGTACATGTATTTGGAAAGGCAAGCACTGATTAGGGATAGTCAACATGGCTTTGTCTGTGGGAAATCATGTCTCACGAATTTGATCAAGTTTTTTGAAGAAGTAACAAAGAGGATTGATGAGGGCAGAGCAGTAGATGTGATCTATATGGACTTCAGTAAGGTGCTCGACAAGGTTCCCCATGGGAGACTGGTTAGCAAGGTTAGATCTCATGGAAGGCAAAAGTGACGACTGCAGATGCTGGAGATTAGAATCAAGATTAGAGTGGTGCTGGAATTCCAAGTCGTTTCCTGATGAAGGACTCCTGCCCAAAACGTCGATTTTCCTGCTCCTCAGACGCTGTCTGATCTGCTGTGCTTTTCCAGCACCACTCTAATCTTGATTTAGATCTCATGGAATACAGGGAGAACTTGCCATTTGGATACAGAACTGGCTTAATGGTAGAAGTCGGAAGGTAGTGGTGGAGGGTTGTTTTTCAGACTGGAGGCCTGTGACCAGTGGAGTGCCACAAGGATCGGTGCTGGGTCCACTACTTTTTGTCATTTATATAAATGATTTGGATGCGAGCATAAGAGGTATAGTTAGTAAGTTTGTGAGGGGTGACGTTATAGAAGTTTATAAAGTCATGAGGGGCACGGATAGGATAAATAGACAAAGTCTCTTCCCTGGGGTGGGAAAGTCTTCAACTAGAGGGCATTGGTTTAAGATGAAAGGGGCAAGATATAAAAGAGACCTGAGGTTCAACTTGTTTCACACAGAGGGTGGCACGTGTATGGAGTGAGCTGCCAGAGGAAGTGGTGGAGACTAATACGATTGCAACATTTAAAAGGCATCTGAATGGGAATATAAATAGGAAGGGCTCAGAGGGATATGGGCTAGGTGCTGGCAGGTGGGGCTACATTGGTTTGCTATATCTGGTTGGATGGAAGAGTTGGACCGAAAGGTCTGTTTTAATGCTGTACATCTCTATGACTCTTACACCAAAATTAAAGGTGTAGTGGACAGTGAAGAAGGTTACCTCAGATTACAACGGGCTCTTGATCAGAAGATGTTGGAATTATAACCAACATGGTCATTCTAAAAGATGAGAAACTTAACAAACAATCCAACTCTTTTTCAATATATCATCTCAGTTGCATCACACTGTAAGCTTTTGCTATAACTTCTGTATCTCAGGATCTTATACTCCCCAACCACCTGATGAAGGAGTAGCACTTCAAAAGCTAGTGCTTCCAACTAAACCTGTTGGACTATAGCCTGGTGTTGTGTGATTTTTAACTTTGTACACCCATCAGGAAGTCATTCCTATCTATGTGGACATAAACTTCAAATTGCAGCTCATTAGCAATTTGTTTTCTGATCACTGTGCCAACAGAAACTGATGACAGTGTTGTCGGATCTCAAACTGATAAATACTTTGAAAAGTTATATTGCTTCCTTCACATCGTTCAGGCAAACTTGAACGCTGCGTGCTTGTGCTCTGCTCCCTAATATTCAAACCAATTACAGCTTCAATGTTACTGAAGAGACAAGAAGATGGTTTTGGACCTTTGCCAACTTTAAACTAGCACAACTACCACCAGCAATTTGGAATGGGCAGATCTGCGTTACATTGCTAATTGCTCAATGCCGTCTGGTTCAGCTGAGCTGGGAATGCGCGAGCAAGCAAATGACAATTAATTTCGATGTTTATCTTACGGAACATTGGCTGATATGCAACAGATTGGTATGCACCGAAGTCAGACAGTGTGCCAAGTGGGCTTACAAGTGATATAGTTCCTCTCAAACTCTTTTTATGTTGGTTGATGAACTGGCAGTTTGTAGCATTAAAAGAAATTGACAGTTGTGCCCTTGAAAATATTTATATATATAGAACCCTACTTGGCCTAGCTAGCCAGCACATGGGGTAACTCAGGGACATCAGCTCTATGTTGCTGTAAGCTGCTAACTATCATAAATAGTACTACAACAGCCCCATAGGTTTCATCTTAGTTGTTCCATACACCTAAGGGCAAGTGTGGCTATATGTCTTGATTTGCTACCAGAGGCAAAGAACTTTAAACTCTTCTTCCGTAACTATATTTTTGACACAACTTTTTTCTTTAAAACAAATGAGAGATTTGGAGGTTGGATTTGAAAAAAGCCCTCTGTTTGA
This sequence comes from Chiloscyllium punctatum, assembly GCF_047496795.1. Classification (NCBI taxonomy): domain Eukaryota; kingdom Metazoa; phylum Chordata; class Chondrichthyes; order Orectolobiformes; family Hemiscylliidae; genus Chiloscyllium; species Chiloscyllium punctatum. The sequence continues at coordinate 80,479,593 of NC_092758.1, forward strand.
AATGAGAGTCTGTTTGAGAGGATTGGCAGTGCTGAGGTACTCCTGTAGTCTTGTGTTACCGACTGTGGCTAAAGGGTGATTCCTTTGAGTCTTTTATCTGTAAAAGTTCTACCATTCTGAGGACATCAAAGAGTCATCTCACTGACAGCTGTGACAATGTATAGCTTTTAACTCATTGATATATAAAATGGAGCCCTCCTGTAATTTTAGCCATAAATGTTTAACAGAAAAGAGTGTTCTGCCATCATGACTTCCTCCCCTCCCTGAACTTAATGTTCTCTATCTTTGGCAGCAGAAATAATTACACCAAGCATTTCTTTCTTTGTGGCTACTTTTGTTTCAAATAATATCTGGAGGAAATGCCTTGTATATATTAACATTTAACCTCTAGCTTCCCTAAAGTGTAGTTGAGATATCACTAGACAAAAGCCAAAGTCATTTGCAAACTGTTACTCCATTGTAGACGTTAGACAGGTTTACTTTAAATGCTTCTTTTCAAGCAGAATCCTAAGAAATGTTGTACTAACAGGTCAAGCCTGCATCTGCCTCCTTTATTCTTGTGATTACTGAGCTGAAAGGGAAGGCTGCATTTATAAAGCACCACGTCTCAGAGCAAATAGACAAGAACAGGTTCTGTGTGAAATTCAGCAGCCACTATGGACACTGGTGAACGACACCACAGCACAGTGAACCATCAGTCAATTAGTTCATAGCCAAGGGGTGAATGTTGGTTTAAATGTGGGTGAGAGTTTGCAATCTTTTTCAGTTGCCTTACAGGATCATTAATGTCCAGTCTAACCAATCGACATAGCAGTTTAACGTCAGCTCTGAGGATGCTGTTGTTGGCCTTCAAGACATACTGGCATGTGGGTCTGACTCTCACAGCATGGCCCAAAGCCACTTATAGACACCAGTGTGTGGAAACGCACTCTTAAAATCTCTTCTTGGATTGATCTCAGACACAAAATAATTGCTCTATTATGCTGAGCTCAAGTGAGAGATGCTTAAAAAGTCTTCCTGGGACCTTTAAACTTTTGTTGAATGTTCCTACAGCCTTTCTTGAGAAAGCTGTCAAGATATTTCCCCTTATTGTACCGTAATATGTTAATCTTTCCGTCAGTGTTCAAAACACCAAGTTGTGTGCGGAAATGGCAAAGTCTCAACTTCTCATTCCCAAATTCCACCTCTTTCTCATTCACAAGTCCAAATGTCACAAGAGTAATCTTGCATATACCTTTCTGGAATTCAGGTATATCTTTCAATACACCTTCACAGTCACAGTCTAGTTTAAATGCTCAAGCCAAGAAGACACGCATTTACAGTTTCAGTTCTGGTTACCAAGTTACAATACAGAGAAGTGAAACAAAATGCGATAAAATATAGAGCAATGTCAACTCTTCACCCCTGCAAGGAGATGACTGTGAAAGGATTTCATCTGTAAAATTATATAGAAGGTGCAACACAGAAACATGTTATTCAGCTCAATTGGGGCAGGTTCCTGATCCATGCAAATATCTACATACCTCTTGTCACTGAATATAACTGTTATACCTTCCTATCCCTTTCTCCCTTATTTATCTAGCTTCCCTTCAGCAATTCCATGCATCAAACTCCATTTCTAACCCGTCTCTTAGTGAAGATGTTTCCTCTGAATTCCTCTTTAGATTTAATAGTAGCTATCTTATATTCTTAAAGTGTTAGTTTTCCTCATGAATTAAAAGTTTTTTTAAGTACATCAACCGAATGAAACTGGTCGACAGTATTTAAAATCTCTAGTTGATCCCCCTCAGCCTTCTTTTGAGATAAAAACCACAGCTTGTTTAATTCTTTCAGTTCTGGTCTCATAGGCTCATGTAAGAGATTCAACCACAGAGAGATAAATTAATTCAAAGCACTGTTCAGGATAAGCCAGAATAGTAAATCAGGGAGATACTCATCCAAGCTGGTGGGAGACAAATTTAAAGCTGACATCCGGAAGGTCTTTGCTCACAATGATTCAAACTTGGAATGGACTTCAAGGTACAATGAAGGAGGCAAAAACCTCGGAATGTTTCAAGAAACAGTTGGACTGGTGGGATGGCTCATTTTTATATGAATGAGGTAAGATTGGCCAAATATCCTTCCCCGTTCATGTTTAACTTGTGATTTGTAGCTTGCAGAGTCATCAATTCCTGCATTCCAATCCTTGGGTGCCTTTGGATTGCATGGCGTGCAATTCAGTAATATGAATAGAACCCCCATGGGTCTACAAAAGGGTTTCATTCATTCAGCTTTGCTGAATTTGTTCCTGTAACGATGGTGATTACCAATGGAAGCCAGCACAGGAGAGGTTGGTTCTTATGGTGAGCGGAAACCGGCACGGCAGCCTAGAGAGTAGAATTTGCATCATCAGTCCTGAGGGTGTTGGAGAGTCCCACTACCGTCTGAGTGAAAATAGTTTTCCTCACGTCCCCTCAAATTCACGTGCCCCTTACGTTAAATCTATTCCCATTGTTCATTGATCTCTCCACCAAGGGGAAAAGATCCTCCCTGCCTAACCTGTCTATGCCCCTCATAGTCTTAACAACTCAATCATACACCTTCCCCCTCCTCAGTCTCCTCTGCTCCAAGGAAAATGACCCCAGTCTGTCCAATCGTGCTCTATAACTCAAACTATTCGACTTAGGCAACATCTTGGTAAGTTTCCTCCATATGTTCTGGCACCAGATTTCCTTTCTAAAGGTCATTAGTGAACCAATAATCAGTGATAGTTTCACGATCAGTATTGCTAACTCGCTTTTTATTGCAGATTTTCTTGACTTTTCATCATTTATATAAATGAATTGGATGTCAACATTGGAGGCATAGTTTGTACATTTGCTGAAGACACCAAAATTGGAGGTGTAGTGGACAGTGATGAAAGTTACCTTGAATTACAACTGAATCTTGATCAGATGGGCCAATGGGCTGAGGAGTGGCAGATGGAGTTTAATTTAGATAAACGTGAGATGTTGCACTGTGGGAAAGCAAATCAGAGCAGGACTTATACACTTAATGGTAATGGTAAGATCCTAGGGAGTGTTGCTGAACAAAGAGACCTTGGAGTGCAAGTTCATAGCTCCTTGAAAGTGGAGTTGCAGGTAGATAGGATAGTGAAGAAGGTGTTTGGTATGTTTTCCTTTATTGGTTAGAGTACTGAGTACAGGAGTTGGGAGGTCATGTTGTGGCTGTACAGGACGTTGGTTAGGCCTCTTCTGGAATATTGTGTGCAATTCTGGTCTCGTTCCTATTGGAAAGATGTTGCGAAATTTGTAAAGGTTCAGAAAAGGTTTACAAGGATGTCGCAAGGGTTGGAGGATTTGAGCTAAAGGGAGAGGTTGGGGCTGTTTTCCCTGGAGTGTTGGAAGCTGAGGGGTGATCTTATAGAGGTTTATAAGATCATAAGGGGCATGGATTGGGTAAATAGACAAAGTCTTTTCCCTGGGGTGGGGAGGTCAGAACTAGAGGGCATAGGTTTAGGGTGAGAGGGGAAAGATATAAAAGGACCTAAGGGGCAACAAAGGAAGTGATGGAAGCTGGTACAATTGCAACATTTAAGAGGCATTTGCATGGGTATATGAATAGGAAGGGTTTGGAGGGATATAGGCCGGTCCTGGCAAGTGGAACTAGATTAGGTTAGGATATCTGGTCAGCATGGACAAGTTGGACCAAAGGGTTTGTTTCCGTGCTGTACATCTCTATGACTCCATGACTGAATTTCAATTTCACCAGCTGCCATGTTAGGATTTGAATTCTTGCCCCTGGAGAATTAGCCTATGTCTCTGGATTGTCAATCCAGTGACATTAACACTATGCAACCATCGCTAGTAATTAAACTGCTGGGCAGTATGTACATCATTGACTTATCACCAGATTGCCCACAGTCTCTAATATGAAGACTGAGGCCCTATAACACTAAGTTCGGATGGGGGGTGGGGGGTGGGGGGTGGTGGTTGGAGGGGGTGGGGGGGGAAGGGGTGCACATCTCAAACATAATCCCAATTGAGACCCTTGGCCTAGATGGGGCAATGGCGATCAATATAGCTTGTGGTATATCCTCAGGGTGTCACACCTTGCTCACAGCCAACCAGCTACTTGCCAAGTTGTTTGGCAGATAAACACAGTTTGTCCATTGCAAGCTCTCATGGACTGACATTGGATAAATGAACAGATAATCTGTTGGTTATGATGTGGATTGAGGGAAAAATGTTGGTCAGTGACTGAGGGCAAGCTGAAGAATAGCCAATGGATGCATTTTGAGCTCACTTATAAAGATGAGGAAAGATAGGAGAAAAGGAAGTCAGTCAAAGATATGAAGACATAAAGAGTTGGTTCTGGACACTGATTGCCTCTACCACCAGTGGTCACTTCTTCCTATCTGCTTAACACTGCGATGATGCTGCTCCTTTAACAAGGTTATGTTGTCCTTGGTTTTTTTTTAAGAGAGGTTGTAAAAGGCAGAGGTTCCAATTTGTCTGGAAAGGTCACGTTGATTATGGCTAACAGATATTGCCTGAGGAAACAATCAGGGAAAAGGGCTGTTTTGTTTTTTTTAAAAAATACCATTGTACAATGAAAGTGGCCAGTTTTCCCAGTTCACTTGAAATGTCGCCGGAAATCGGAACAACTGTTTTGTTAAGTTGCGGGGATCGTGTTGGTTGGGTTTTCAAATAATTGTTATTCTAAATTCTGTTTCTTTTTGTTTGTGTTCCATGTGTAAATTCTGTTTTGCTTGAAGTCGAGTGGTTTGACCACTGCATCACTCCTGGTAGGTTGACCTTAACGTCTGCCTGAAACAACTAGAAATGTTAGGTTCTTTAGAATGTTTGAAGAGGGTCTGGTCTGGTCCATAACAACATGATACACTCTTTTCCTCTTGAGTCAGAAGATTTTGTTTTAATCCATTAAAGATCAGGTAATGTAGACCAGTGTTTCTCGAAATCAAACTCTGCTTTAACATATAAAAATCAACTTAGGCCCAGCTGTCAACACAAACAAAATATCAATAAACTGGCAGAGTCACATTCAGTATATAATTATTAAAGCCTCTGTACTTGACATCGGCATTATAAAAGCAGTGAGCATGAATGATATGAATTGCTTGCATCAAGGTAGAGGCTAGCAGAATGGGCAGACAAAGTGGTAGATTGAATTAAATGCAGAGAGGTTTCAAGTGTGAGGTGATGCACTTTTGCAAAAGGATTAAGGACAGGTTACCTAAAATTATTAGCACAATCGTAAAAGTGTATAGGAATTGAAGGGGAAGTCTTCATAGCTCAGACCTTTGTGTATATGAGTTGGGATGTCATGTTGAGGTTGTACAAGATGTTGGTGAGGTCTTTTCTGGAGTACTGTTTGCAGTTCTGGTCACCCTGTTACAGGAAGCATATTATTAAGCTGGAGAGAGTTCAGGAAAAAATTACCAGGGTGATACTGGGAATGGAGGGTTTGAGTTATAAGGAGAGGCTGGGGCTTTATTCACTGGAGTTTTGGAGGTTGAGTGGTGATTTTATACAGGTTTATAAAATTAAGAGGGGCATTGATAAGGTGAATGGCAGGTGAATGGGCATTTTTTAAAGTGAGAGCAGAGAGATTTATAAAAAAAGAAATGAGGAGCATTTTTTTAACACAGAGAGTGGTTCACTTGTGGAATGAACTTGCAGAGGAAGTGGTGGATGCAAGTACAGTTACAACATTAATAGACCTATTGCTAAGTACATGAATGTGAAATGTTTGGAGGGACATGGGCCAAGTTGAAACAGGTGGGACTAGTTTAGTTTGGGATTATGATTGTCACGGTTGGCATGGATGAGTTAGACCTAAGGTTCAGTTTCCATGTTTTATGACTCTCTGACTCTATGATTCTATGACTCTGTGGGGTGTATGTGCATCTGATGGCAGGACATATTGAGAGGTTTGTCCAAAGCGTACATCCTCCCTGGCTTTATGAATAGAAACACTGAGTACAAAAGCAGAGTTTAGGATCACACAGTTATAGAGTCGTAGAGTCATAGAGATGTACAGCATGGAAACAGACCCTTCGGTCAAATGCATCCATGCTGACCAGATATCCCAACCCAATGTAGTCCCACCTCCCAATACCCGGCCCATATCCCTCCAAACTCTTCCTATTCATATACCCATCCAAATGCCTTTTAAATTTGCAATTGTACCAGCCTCCACTACTTCCTCTGGCAGCTCATTCCATACATGTACCACCCTCTGTGTGAAAAAGTTGCCGCTTAGGTCTCTTTTATATCTTTCCCCTCTCACTCTAAACCTATGCCCTCTACTTCTGGACTCTCCAACCCCAGGGAAAAGACTTTATCTATTTATCCTATCCACGCCCTTCATAGTTTTGTAAACCTCTATGAGGTCACCCCTCAACACTCTGGGGAAAACAGCCCAGCCTGTTCAGCTTCTCCCTATAGCTCAAATCCTCCAAACCTTGGCAACAATCCTTGTAAATCTTTTCTGAACCCTTTCAAGTTTTATAACATTTTTCCGATAGGAAGGGGACCAGAATTGCATGCAATATTCCAATAGTGGCCTAACCAATGTCCTGTACAGCCGCTACATGACCTCCTAACTCCTGTACTCAATACTCTGACCAATAAAGGAAAACATACCAAACGCCTTCTTCACTATCCTATCTATCTGCAACTCCACTTTCAAGGAGTTATGAACTTGCACTCCAAGGTCTCTTTGTTCAGCAACACTCCCTAGGACCTTACCATTAAGTGTATAAGTCCTGCTCTGATTTGCTTTCCTAAAATGCAGCACCTCACATTTATCTGAATTAAACTCCATCTGCCACTTCTCAGCCCATTGGCCCATCTGATCAAGATCCCGTTATAACCTGAGGTAACCTTCTTTGCTGTCCACTACACCTCCAATTTTGGTGTTATCTGCAAAACTACTAACTGTACCTCTTTTGCTCGCATCCAAATGACAAAAAGTAGAGGGCCCAGCACCAATCCTTGTGGCACTCCATGGTCACAGGCCTCCAGTCTGAAAAACAACTCTCCACCACCACCTTCTACCTTTGAGCCAGTTCTGTATCCAAATGGCTAGTTCTCCCTGTATTCCGTGAGATCTAACCTTTCTAATCAGTCTCCCATGGGGAACCTTGTTGAACGCCTTACTGAAGTCTATATAGATCACATCTACCGCTCTGCCCTCATCAATCCTCTTTGTTACTTCTTCATGAAACTCAATCAAGTTTGTGAGACATGAATTCCCACGCACAAAGCCGTGTTGACGAGTTGTAGGAATTATGACAGGATAATAGACAAGGGTGGCAAGGAAAATTTGGTTCATTAGCTGACCATGGAGGAGTAGTTGACATAAGATTTAGGATTTTGGAAAGAATGCAGGGCAATTTAAGGAACATAATTATGCATACAATGGTAAAAATCTGGACCTGTCCAAAAGTTGATGGATGTGCAAACAGTTTCTAATTTATTGAGCATTTGAAGTAAACCTGCAGGACTACAGGATCAAGGAGGGGATGGTGTTTGAATGGATAGCTATGCTGGAAGCAGGTATAGGAGGCTCAATGGCCTCCTTCTGGTTCAATGACTCTATCATCTAAGAACAAAAATCTGCGCTCAAAATCCAGGATGCTTAGCAACTGGTAACTAAGTCATGACCCCCTCCATTGGTGCCAAATTGTAAAGTCATCATCGGAAAACTCTGAGCTGTTTACTTGGATGAACAGTGACATCACAGCATGCCTGATCAGAAGCACCACAACCAATCCAACTGTCCAATGTTATGAGGTAATCCTCTGGTTTCTTCCCGTTGCCAGGGCTGTAGGAGAGGCTGTGAGGTTAATGTGATTTCATTCCTCATGACACCTCTTGCTCCTGCAATGCCAGCTTGGTTTGTGTCCCACAGCACCGTGATCCAGACTGAGAGAACCGTGCTGAACTGACAGACAGCTGCATTATCAGCGGTATCCTTTTTTAAGGTGAGATCCTAAACCAAAATCCTTGCATCTTGAGTGATAAACATGAGATTGTCCACCGTAGGCCAGAGTTGAAGAGCCTCAGCGTATAGGGCCAGCCAACGTTTTGGAGGTATGGAAAGCCAGGTCCTGTAACTAGTGTAACGATTACACTCCAGACTTGACATTACAAGTCAGTCATTACACATAGTGATGGGCACCCAGGGGGTGTCAAAACAGAGGGAGGCAGGTTGCTTATCAACCAGTGAATCAACATGATTGACTCTTAATTGGTCTCTGGGCATTTAGGTACGGGTTGTCAATGCTGACCTTTCTTGATCCATCTTTACTTTTGTTTGAATGTTACCCCATTCTCAATCTGTCTGGTCTTGACTTAAAAACATCTTTGCCTTGCTTCACAATGCTTTATTTTCTACCTAAAGCACTTGAAGCTTCAAGTCAGGGCACCACTGGCTGGTCTAGTTTCCTTCCATAATCCAAGGGTGTGCAGGCGCTAAATGGCCAATCTACCTGACCTGCACTCCTGCCCAACCAACATTCCTGGTGAACAGCTTATACCTGAAGCATCGACTCTCCAGCTTGGATGCTGCCTGACCGGCTGTGCATTTCCAGCACCACAATTTTTGACTCTGATCTCCAGCATCTGCAGTCCTCACTTTCTCCATGTTTTCTCCATGGGTGGCACGGTGGCACAGTGGTTAACACTGCTGCCTCACAGCGCCAGAGACCTGGGTTCAATTCCCGCCTCTGTGTGGAGTTTGCACATTCTCCCCATGTTTGTGTGGGTTTCCTCCGGGTGCTCCAGTTTCCTCCCACAGTCCAAAAAATGTGCAGGTTAGGTGAATTGGCCATGCTGAATTGCCTGTAGTGTTAGGTGAAGGGGTAAATGTAGGAGAATGGGTCTGGGTGGGTTGCTCTTCAGAGGGTTGGTGTGGACGTGTTGGCCCGAAGGTCCTGTTTCCACACTGTAAGTAATCTAACCTAATCTTAAATGTAGGGCTATAGGAATAGGGCAAGGGCTGGGTGTGGTCGTGATGCTGTTCAGAGGGTTGGTGCAGGTACGATGATCCAAACGACCTTTCCCTGCATTGCAGGGGTTCAATGATTCCAGCCAGCGATGCACAGATCCCAGGAATTAGTTTGGTTAGTCACTTGAATATGCTTTATGAGCCATGAAATGTTTCTGGTCAGCTGGAAATGTACAGTAGATGCAGTGCAACAGCAACTCTACACCCCATCCCCCCAAGGTTAGAAGACTCATTCTGAGGGAGATACCCAATCATTGCCTTTCAAACTGATGACTTTGTGATGTCAGAGGGCCTGGCCAGTATGCTGCAGCCTCACCGTCAGCGGAGGGAGCTGGACAACCCTCATATCCTGTTGTATGTTTCAGCTCACTCGGAAATTCCGTCAGGTCACTTAATCATCGAGATGCTGTATTGTATATGACCGTCACAGGCCTCCCAGTCTCCTCTGGCTGCATCAGGTTCCATCACGATGCTTTAGGGCACAGATTTTCCACTTTAAAGTGTATACTCTGATGACTATTGATGAAATACGAAACTGCTCTCTTTTATTATCTTAGCTCTCCATCCACTTTCCACCGATCCCCCCCACCTACAGACTACAGCTGCAGCTGCTGATTTATCTCCCTTTGGTGTCCGTTCAAATCCTGTTTGAAGCCTCAACAAAGCCAACACGGAAGATGCCTCTTCAGAATCTAATATCGACTGTGTGTCACAGATGATAATAAATGGTCTACCTCGGGGGAAAGGATGCGTTTGATATGGTCTGTGTATCCATTCCCTCACCAAGACCACTCCTTCCTCCTCTGTAACATTATCCGTCTCTATCTCAACCCTCAGTTGATCTGCTGCTATCATGCTCAACCTCATGTCTTTGCTTCCTCTAGCTTCACAGTTCTAATTCTATCCTGCCATCTCATGAAGATTTGACCTTTTGCCCATGTCTCATTACAAGATGAGTCAGTTAATCCACTATCCCTCTGCTCGCTGACCTCAGGACTCTCAGCCCTACAATGTCTCACATTTAAAATTGTGGTTCTTGCTTTCAAATTCCTCCAGTCCCTTGCTTCTATCTATCACCCGCACTGATCTCTTTAGCTGGCTCGAGCACTAGAATCCTTTGAGATCATTGCATTTGATTAGATACCCCACAGTGTGGAGACAGGCCCTTCAGCCCAACAAGCCCTCCGTCGAATAACCCACCCAGACCAATTCTCCTCTGACTAATGCGCGTAACACTGTGGGCAATTTAACATGGTCAATTCACCTGGCCTGCAGGTCTTTGGATTGTGGTAGGAAACTGGAGCACCCAGAGGAAACCCATGCAGACACGGGGAGAACGTGCAAACTCCCACATAGACAGTCACCCAAGGCTGGAATCAAACCTGGCACCCTGGTACTGTGAGGCAGCAGTGCTAACCACTGAGCCACCGTGCCACCCCAAACACTTGCCTCAGTACATTTTTGGCCTCTGACCAGCACTCCAGCACTTAAAGATATACCTTCATTGCTGCAGCCACAAATTCTGGAATTTCCTCTTGAAATCTGTCAGACTTTTCAATTGTGCTTTAAGAATGATTTGGAGATGCCAGTGTTGGACTGGGAGGTACAAAGTTAAAAATCACACAAGACCAACAGCTTTATTTGGAAGCACTAGTTTTTGTAGCACTGCTCCTTCATCAGGCGGTTGTGAAGTATAAGATCGTAAGACACCGAATTTATAGCAAAAGTTTACAGTGCGATGCAACTGAAATTATGCATTGAAGAAGTCCTGGATTGTTTAAGTCTCTCATCTTTTAGAATGAACATGTTGGTTTCAGTTCTTTCATATGTAAATTGTAGAATTTTTTTAAAAGTGACATTCTCACGTGAACTTTAGCAATTGGTGTCATATCAGCCCAGATAATGCATTTAAGGTGTGAGGTGCCCTGTGTGAGACTGTCTGTGCTACAATGGTCAGACTGATTCTAATTGAAATAATGAATTTACAGAATCTTACATGGATTCATGCAGTTTTTGAGCAAAATAAAAGTAATCCTGCAAGAACAGATTCACCCCACAAACTTATATGTGTGTATGTGTGCATGTATGAGTGTCTGTGAGGGAGTGTGTGTATGTGTATGTGTGTTAGTGTAAAGGGGTATAAGTCTGTGACAGGGTGTGTGTGTGTGCGTGTGAGTGTGGGGGTGTATGTGTGAGCATATGACAGAGAACTTGTATATGCGAGAGGGTCTGTGTGAGTGTATGGTCTGTAGGAGTGTGCGTGCGTCTGTAGGAGTGTGTGTGTCTGTCTGTGTGTGTGTTGTGTGTATGTGTGCGTGTGTGTCTGTGTGTGCATGTCTGTGTGCCTGAGTGTGCCTGTGTGTGTCTGTGTCTGTGTGTGTGTAGTGCAGTGCACGCTCTTGACACACAACAATCAACGGACAGGAGTGTTCCCTCCCAGTTGGAGAACACTTCAGTGGTTCAGGACATTCAGCCTTGGACCTTCAGGTGACCATCCTTCAAGGTGGACTTCAGGACATGTAACAATGCAAAGTGGCCGAGCAGAGGCTGATAGCCAAGTTCGATACCCAGGGGGAGGGCCTCAACTGGGACCTTGGGTACATGTGACACTACAGGTGGCCCCACTGCACTACACACACAGACAGATGCACACACACTCCTGTAGACACACATACCCTCCTACAGACCCACACACACTCATGCAGACCCTCTCTCATACACAAGCTCTCTCTCATACGCTCACACATACACTTCCACACTCACAAGCACACATGCAACCTCTCACAGATTTATACCCCTTTACACTCATACTCACACACACACTCTCACAGACACTCATAACCTCCCCCCCATCCCCATCACACCCACATCGACACACACTCATAAAAGTTTGTGGAGTGAATTTGTACTTGCAGAATTATGTTTTGTTTTGCTCAAAAACTGCCTGAATCCATATAAGATTCTGTAAAATCTGCTTTTTAGATGAGAAAGAGTCTGAACGTTGTGGCACAGACAGTCTCACACAGGACACTTCACACCTTCAATGCATTAACTGTGCTGACATGACACCAATTGCTAAAGTTCACTTGAGAATGTAACTTTTAAAAAAAAGTTCTGTGATTTACATATGAAAGAACTGAAACCAACATGATCATTCTAAAAGGTGAGAGACTTAACAAACAACCCAGGTCTTTTTCAATATATAACTTCAGTTACATCACACTGTAAATTTTTGCTATAGATTCGGTGTCTAACGATCTTATACTCCACAACCACCTGACGAAGGAGCAATGCTCTGAAAGCTGGTGCTTCCAAATAAAGCTGTTGGACTATTACCTGGTGTTGTGTGATTTTTAACTTAGTGCTTTAAGAAGTTCTTTGAAACTTCTCACTGTCCGAGTATCTGAATTTTGTGCCAAATATTGTTTAATGATACTCTGGTGAAGCAGGCTGAGACCTTATGTTATAGTTAAGGACACTAACAGACAAAGAGTTGGATCTACGATACAGACAGATGCTCTTTATCCCCCCATTGAGTATGCACTGGTTAAAAAGAACCACCAGACTATGCTAGTCTGACTTTCCAGCACGTGGCCTTGTATACTTTGGCATCGCAAGTGCACATCTAAATAAGTTCTAAATGTGATGAGGTGCTATTTTTGAGTTTCATTAGAAGGTAAGGAACAGGAAGAAGGTGAGGCCATTCAGCCCCTCAAATCACGCAATAATATAATGGATGATCTTCCACCCTATCCCGATGCCTTGATTCATTTAATTTCCTGAAATCTGTCTGTCTTTGACTTCAATCTGCTTTTGGGCAGAGAATTCCAAATGTTCGCAGCCGGTCAAGTGAAAATAATGTCTCCTCAGCTCAGCCCTAAACTCTGACCTGAAATGTACAGTGGATCAGTGGTTAACACTGCTGCCTCACAGTGCCAGGGACCCTGGTTCAATTCCAGTCTCGGGTGACTGTCTGTGTGGAGTTTGCACATTCTCCCCGGGTCTGCGTGGGTTTGCTCCGGTTTTCTCCTACAGTCCGAAGATGTCCAGATGAGGTGGCCATAGTGTTTAGGGATGTGTAGGTTTGGTGGATTAGCCATGCTAAATTGCCTATAGTGTTCAGGGATGTATAGGTTAGGTTGATTGGCCATGAGAATATAAGGTTACAGGTGGTCCTGGGTGTGATGCTCTTTGGAGGGTTAGAGTGGACTCGATGGGCTGAATGACCTGCATCTGGATTAGTGGTGCTGGAAAAGCACAGCAGTTCAGGCAGTATCCGAGGAGCAGTAAAATTGACGTTTCAGGCAAAAGCTCTTCAGCCTGATGAAGGGTTTTTGCCCAAAATGTCAATTTTCCTGCTCCTCGGATGCTGCCTGAACTGCTGTGCTTTTCCAGCATCACTAATTCAGAATCTGGTTTCCAGCATCTGCAGTCATTGTTTTTACCTGAATGACCTGCTTCCACACTGTAGGGATTCTGTAACCTCTTTTTCTGAAACAGCTCTGAAGTCCACACAGCCGGTGGAAACATCCTCCTTCTTTCTTTCCCGGCAAACCTCTGAAAAATGTTTTATGTTTTGATGAGATAACCTCCTGTTCTTCCTCGCTCGAGGGAATTGAGGCCCAGTTTATTCAGCCTGCCCTCACTGGGCAATTCCCTGACGCAGACTGGTAATAACTGAACTGTCAAAGTTATCAAGGTGACAATGGTTCTTTTCAGACTTCACAAACCAATAATGGTTCAAATCAAAGTGATAAAGCTGTCGCACGAGTGAATAATCTTATATAAATGTTATGGATAGTACAACATGTGCACAAGGCTTGGCAGCCTGAATGGACTCATTCAAAATTGATCATAGGGAGATCCATCAAAAGTCTTAACTGGTTTATTGGCAGTGAATTGTTCAATTGTGCAGGGGAGAAAGGTGATAATGATCAGGTAAATAAAATTATCTCAGCATCCTTGGGTTACGGAGATTAAAATGATTACAAAGGTGCTGATATAGAATGAGTTGGAGCGTGGAAAGACTCCATTTAGCTCATTGGGTCAGCACAGGCATCAACGAGTCTCTTTTCTTGTGGGCCGGGCACAGACTAAACCTGTCAGAGGTTCAGGGCATTGGAATGTGATGGATCAGCTCATTAGTGGAGCCTGGTCATCTGCTCCCTGGGCGCATTCGGAATATCCCGGGAGGGAACCCAATAAGAGGCCTTGGGCTCTCCATCCTGCCTTGTTTCCATGGTTACCTTTGGCCTGCTCCAGCTTTTAGCTTGTCTGTAGAAGCACTGGAAATACCAAAGCACTGTACAGAGTCAGAATGAAGGCTGTCGCCCGAAATGTCGATTCTCCTGCTCCTCGGATGCTACCTGACCTGTTGTCTTTTCCAGCATCACACCTCTCGACTCTGATCTCCAGCATCTGCAGTCCTCACTTTCTCCTCAGAGTGACTGGAGTCCAGTCCAGTTGCTGTGGAGAGGGATATGGGTGTGACCCTGTTCCCGGAACCCCTGTCGGAAACCTATGTGAATTAAATGTGAATGAATGTTGGATGCTTGCTTTTCTCAATGAAACTTACCAACATCCAACATTCAGGCACATGATAAAAGATAAACCAACAATAAAAACCCAAAGAACTGGAAGTCAGAAACAACCAGAAATTGCTGGATAAACTCAGCAGGTCTTACAGTATCTGAAGAGAGAAAGCAGAGTTAATGTTTCGGGTCCAGTGACCCTTCTTCCCACTGATTGTGCTTAGGATAAATGTGCTGAAGGTGGGTTTGGGGGATGGGAAGGAGGGTAGGAGGAAACAATAAGTGGAGATGGAGCCTAGAGACAGAGAGACAAACAATCCTTGGGCTGACAAAGGAAGAGATAATGGTCACCCTGGGAGAACTGAAGGCTGACAATGTGGACTGTTAGCACTGACAATGGGTTGTTTATACTAGATTCCTGACAGTGTGGAACAGACCATTTGGCCCAAGTCCACACCGACCATCCCACCCAAACCCATTTCCCTCTGACTAATGCACCTAACACTATGGGCAATTTAGCATGGTCAATCCCCCTAACCTGTGCATCTTTGGATTGTGGGGGGAAACCGGAGCACCCAGTGGAAACCCGCACAGTCAGTCACCCAAGGCTGGAGTCGAACCAGGGTCCCTGTGAGGCAGCAGTGCTAACCACTGAGCCACCATGCTGCCCTTCTGAGCTACAGTGCCGCCCCATGATAGTAGCCATGTGATGATAAGATCTGGGGTGTGAGGCTTGGGATAAGGACATAAGAGAAGTGCTCATGCCCTGATAATATTGAACTCAATATTGAGTCCAGAAGGCTGCAGGGTCCCCAAGTGGAAAACAAAGTGCTGTTCTTCCAGCTTGCGCTGAGCTTCACTGGAGCACTGCACAAGCCTGAGGCAGAGATGTTGGCCGGTGAACAGGGTGGGGTGTCGAAGTGGCAGGCAACTTGGAGCTCAGGGATAGAACATAGGTGTTCTGCAAAACAGCCCACCCAGACTGAGTTTTGTCTCCCAGTGTAGAGGAAACCACATTGTGAGCAGCGAATGCAGTAGACAGGACCAAGTGAAGTTCAGGTAAGGTAGTGCTTCAACAGGAAGGTGTGTCTGAGACCTTGGAAAGTGAGGAAGGAGGAAGTAGATGAGCAGGTATTGCATTTTATGCAATTGCATGGGAAGGTGCTGTGGGACTGCGTTGGGGGTGAACGGGGAGTAGCCAAGCCTGTCCCGGAAGGCAGAGTCCCTGAAGATGGATGACAATGCAGGGGAGGGGAATATGTGTCTGCTGGTGACATCCCATGGGAGGTGGCGGGAATGGTGGCTAATGATCCTGTGGATGTGGATGCTGGTGGGACGCTAAGTGAGAACCAGGGATACCCTACTGATGTTGTGGGAGGGAAAAGAATTGGTGAGGGCTGAAGTATGGAAAATGGTGGGACCTGACTGAGGGAGATCCTCAGTCAAGAAGAAAAGTTGACATTTTGGAGACCCTCTTAGAAAAGGGGACATCATCGGAACAGGAGTGACAGAGATAGAGAAACTGGGAGAATGGGATGGAGTCTTTACAGGAAGCAGGGTGTGAGGATGTATAGTCAAGGTAACTGTGGGAATTGGTGCATTTGTAGTGGATATTGATAATGTGGACGTGATAGATGATTCCCCGGCCAGGGAAATGGAGTTGACCTGTGACAGTGGAACTGCATCATAGCAGGGAGTTTAAGCTGAGATGGAGAAGTGAGAGCGAGCACAAATCAAAGATAAATTATTGGTGTTTACCTGTGGTGACATAATACAATAATCTCCTTCCATTTCTAGGACAAATGTTAAAATTACTCTAAACTGAGGAGGATGTACATTTTCTCCCTCAGCTAAAAGCCTAAGCCCAACACTTGAAAAAAAACCAGATCAATGGACATCCTCTTTTTTGTGGGATCTTCCTGTCTATAAATTAGTTGCCTCTGTTTCCTTCATTACAAGACTTATCTCCATCTGGTGATTCTTGTTGGAAATGCCTGCATGTGTGGATTTGGGTCAAAGTCTGGAATCTCTCCTGAACAGCATTGTGAGTGAATCTGCACCAAACAGGCCAAAGTGGTTCAAGAAGGAAGCTCATTGGCACTTCTGGTGGCATTTGCTGCCTCAGCAGGGATGGACAATAGATACCAGTGAAGCCCACGTGCAATAATTGGGCGGCATAGTGGCACAGTGGTTAGCACTGCTGCCTCACAGCGCCAGAGACCCAGGTTCAATTCCCGCCTCAGGTGACTGCCTGTGTGGAGTTTGCACATTCTCCCCATGTCCATGTGGGTTTGCTCTGGTTTCCTCCCACAGCCTGTAGTGTTAGGTGAAGGGGTAAATGTAGGGGAATGGGTCTGGGTTGGTGTAGACTTGTTGGGCTGAAGGGCCTGCTTCCACACTGTAAGTAATCTAAGTAAATGCAAAACAAAGCTGACTAGAATTCTGATAAAGAGCCTTATTGACTTGTAAGTGCTCTGGGATATCCCTTAGTCTTCAAAGGGGATACGGGAATGAAAACTTACCTTCCAATTGACTGAGGCAAAGTAGATTTGAACATTTTTAATCTCTGTCCTAAAGCACACCATCCCTGTACTGGAGAAATGTCTGCAGTTAAGCACCAATGAGTACCAACCAAGCCAAGATGCAGAATTGTGAATGAGCAACGTAAGTTAGCGAGTGAAGTAGAAGATTGGGAAAAAATGTGAAGGAACAGATGTAGTCATAGACAAACAGAGAGAGGGAGAGGGAGGTGGTTTCCTGCCAAACAAACCCCAGTGGCAGCTTATTTATTGAAGAACCCCTTTGTGCGTTTGGTGAGCACTGAGCTGCAGAAATCGGGAACAATTCGAAGTTTCAGCCGATTCACAGACGGATTAGCAACTTGCTGCATGATCCTTTCACATTTATGATGTGGCAATGGGTGCTGAACCATGAAGAGAACAGCACATGGGCATGGACGAGGTGGCAGAGAGGGATTCAGGTGGCACCATGAAAGGTGTTTGAGGTTTAGGCGCAGACAGCTGCTCCGTTGACAGATATTGAAGGCTGGGCTTTTGATCTGGAGTAGAGAATCCTTAGCTGAGCCTCAATTCAAGTTGGTCTGCTCATTTTTCCCTCTGAGGGAAGGTGAGTGACGGGGTATCTATCATTAGGGCTGCAAACTGCTCAAGTAGAATGTGATTACGTTGGCGTGGCCTTTGTGGTCTTGCCAACCTGATGCATGCCCTGGGGTAGCCTTGAAGTTTGTCTTCCAATTCCTGTGAACTGGATACTTCTAAACCACCTCCCCACGTCCTCCACTTCCTGGTCTTCTTCCTTCTCCCTGTCCTCCTCCAAGGAAGAGTGGTATTCTAGCTCTTCCTCTTCATCCAACTCTTGATATTATCAGTCTATAGTAGATGAGTAAAATATAAGACAGTGTGATTGACTTGTACTGGAGGGCACAGCCTAGATGGTCAAGGCCATGAAAAGTGCATCTTCATCAGGTCAGCGGTCTGTCTGGTGCAGGATTATGTTAGTGGATGGTTCTGTCTGTAGTGCCTCTCTATATCCCTCGTACGATACCTGACAGACTTTAGGACTTACTGGTTAAATGCTAACTCCTGGCCTAAACAGCAATCCATGGAACAGGATATTGGCTTGAAGAGGCTGGATCTCTTAAAGAATGATATGGAGATGCTGGTGTTGGACTGGGGTGTACAAAGTTAAAAATCACACAACAGGTTTAATTGGAAGCACTAGCTTTTGGAGTGTTGCTCCTTCATCAGGTGGCTATGAAGCAGCATGATAAGACTCAGAATTTATAGCAAAATTGCCTTATGATTCTGTTCCACAGCTACCTGATGAAGGAGTAGCACTCTGAAAGCTAGTGCTTCCAAATAAACCTGTTGGACTGTAACCTGGTGTTGTGTGATTTTTAACTCTTTCAAAAAATGAAAGCAGACTAGGATCCAAGCTTAAATCTGTATGGTATACCAAACTGCCAACTGTGAAATGTCACCCAGGTCCCTGGCTACTCCCTGGAATAACCCAGATGGAAAACAATCCAGGGCAATGGTTACCTTCAAGAACAAAGCAAGGCAACTCATTCCAGAGTTCCTGATTGTATGAGGATTGTTTACTGGTCACAACTGAGCTCACTTATTCACTGTCAAATGTCTGTGGTTATCTTTGTGAACTATACTGAAGGATGATGAATAATGTAAATGAATAATTGTTGAATAATAAGGGTGTATTTTATACATACACTAAATCGCAATATGGCACAAGTGGTGCTCAACTTCCTGATGACTAAATACAAACCAATCCCTGGAGTGGGGGAGTACAGAACTAGAGAGCATAGGTTTGTGGTAAGAGGGGAAAGATTTAAAAGGGACCTAAGGGGCAACTTGTTCATGCAGAGAATGTTCTGCCTACTCTGTGCGGTACTCGTCAGCAGCTCATAGTTTCAAACAAGGGATGATTCCAAATAATACAGTATCTCATATCAGAAGGATGTTGTGAAACTTGAAAGGGTTCGGATTTACAAGGATTGGAGGATTTAGCTATCGGGAGAGGCTGAATAGGCTGGGGCTATTTTCCCTGGACCGTCAGAGGCTGAGCAGTGACCTTATAGAGGTTTACAAAATCATGAGGGGCATGGATAGGATAAATAGACAAAGTATTTTCCCACGGGTGGGGGAGTCCAGAACTAGAGGTTTAGGGTGACGGAAAACTTTAAAAGCGATCTAAGGGGCAACTTTTTTGTGCAAAGGGTGGTGCATGTAGGGAATGAGCTGCCAGAGGAAGTGGTGGAGGCTGGTACAATTACAGCATTTAAAAGACATCTGCTTGGGTATATGAATAAGAAAGGTTTAGAGGGCTATGGGCTAAATGCTGGCAAATGGGACTAGGTTAGGTTAGGATACCTGATCGGCATGGATGAGTTAGACCAAAGGGTCTGTTTCCGTGCTGTAACTCTCTATGACTCTAATTGAATTCCTAAAATTTATTTGAGGTCTGTTTGGGAGATGTCCCTTTGTCCCAATGTCATAGCCGTCTGCTTCTGAGTCTCCTCTGTCTTTCCATCTTGCGTTTAATGCAACAGTTACACATTTCTTTTCTGACTGATCTCCCCAGCCAGTGAAACAAGTAGATGTTTACTCCAGTGGTTTCCTGGACAGGAAGCTTTGTTTGAATGTGTATTGGTTTATCTTTCTGCCGTCTAGCTAATAGGCACGTTGGCATGGTGGTTAGCACTGCTGCCTCACAGTGCCAGAGACCCGGGTTCAATTCCCGCCTCTCTGTGGGGAGTTTGCACCTTCTCCCTGTGTCTGCGTGGGTTTCCTCCAGGTGCTCCGGTTTCCTCCCACAATCCAAAAATGTGCAGGTTAGGTGAATTGGCCATGCTAACTTGCCTGTAGTGTTAGGTGAAGGGGTAAATGCAGGGGAATGGGTCTGGGTGGGTTGCGCTTCGGCAGGTCGGTGTGGACTTGTTGGGCCGAAAGGCCTGTTTCCACACTGTAAGTAATCTAATCTAATCATAGTGTAAACTAATCTAATATTGTGGGCCAATGGTCCTTTGAAAACTGAACAACATGTGAAACTTCTACTGAATTCTCAGAATCTTACCATTTGGTCCGTCTAATCCACACCACCCCATAACTCTGACTTTCCATGGCTAATCCACCCTAACCTGCACATCTTTCGACTGTGGGAAGAAACCAGAGCAAACCCAGAGTAAACTCCCCGCAAACTGTTGCCTGAAGCTGGAATCAAACCCAGGTCCCTGACGTTGTGAGGCAGCAGTGTTAACCACTGAGCCACCACATTACCCAGCTCTTTCGTCTCCTTGATTACCATTACCTCCCTAGCCAAATTGGAGCAGGGAGTAAGGTGGTCGATGTACCTGGTGGGTGGCACTGTCTTCAGGTCTGTAGTTGAAAAGTTTTTGTTCTTGAGACCTACAGCCTGTGTATTGAACACAGTCATTCCTCCCCAAACTAGGATAATCCCTGGCAAACATGCTTAGAAGAGATGTGACAGTGAATCAAACACTCAAATAAAAGCAAAAGTTTGCTGGAAATCAGAAACAAGCGCAGAGAATGATGGAGAAACTCAAAAGATCTGGCAGCATCTGTGGAGAAAGAAGCAGAGCTAATAAAGTTAACAGCGCTGGTTGAGCAGTTGAATAGAAGTTTCAGTTCCTTAGTAATGCACTCAGGCATGTGATACACTGATGTGTCTCAGTTGATGCATTTTCCTTACTCTCTGCTCCAATTTGGCCAGGGAGGTAATGATAATCAAGCAGGCAACAGAACTGGGTAATATGGTGGCTCAGTGGTTAGCATTGCTACCTCACAGCACCAGGGACGTGGGTTCAATCCCAGCCTCGGGTGACCGTCTACGTGGAGTTTGCACATTCTGCCTGCGTCTGCGTGGCGTTTCTTCCCACGGTCGAAAGATAGGCAGGTTCCTGCTTGCCAATAGAGAGCTGCTGTTCAACTGCTTGATGAGTTCACTACTTAGGTCAAAAAGCATTGAACTGGAGGGATGTGATTTGCCAGCTCCTCATCCCTCACTCCCCTTTGATAATCAAGTGACATTGCAGACTCCCTAGCACTAGTTGGCAAAGTTGTTACTAACGCTTGCATGTGCCCTCACAGGTGACTGAAAATCCAACCCCACTCTAATCTTCTGCATTGTGAGACCAGACTGTCAGTTCCTAAAGCCAGAAACTGGATCAAAAACCAAGTGTGCGCTCTATGGAGGTTCACTGCAGTCCAGAACTAGAGGCAGAGATTTAGGGTGAGAGGGGAAAGATTTAAAAGGGACCAAAGGGGAAACTTCTTCACACAGAAGGTGGTGCGTGTAATGGAATGAGCTGCCAGAGTAAGTGGTGGATGCTGGTACAATTACAACATTTAAAAAGTATCTGAATGGGTATATGAATAGGAAGGGTTTGGAGGGATATGGACCAAGTGCTGGCAAATGGGATTAGATTAGGTTAGCATTTCTGGTCGGCATGGACGAGGTGGACCGCGGTGTCTGTTTCTGTACTGTACATCTATGTGACTCTATGAAATGGAGTAGCATAGGTCTCTGAGAGTACATCACCTGTTTGCATAGAACCGCATACTAAGGAGGTGACCCTTTAGCTTATTGCACCTGTGCCTTCTTTTTGAAACAGCTGTCTAGTCATCACATTTGCTCTCTCCTCTCCCAAAGCCCTGCAAATGTTTCCTTCTCAAGTTCTTTTGCAAATTACAGTTGAATCTGCTTCCAGTGTCTCTACATGCTGAGAAGCAGAATTTTCCCAGCCACTGAATGATGTGTACATTGGCCAGGCATGTGGGAGAACTGCATGAGATTGGCAGTAAGGAGATTCCTGATGTTGAGAGCGATAAAGTCCTCTTCTCCAACCAACTGCTGAAGGGTGAGACAGGATTCTCACTGGCAGGCGATAAGAGGCCTATCTGCATTTAGTATCTTCCTTATTATTATGTCACCTTGCCTCATTCATATGCAGTTTACGACTCTCCCAAACACTGGTTAGAAAATAGAAGGCAATTGTTCCTGATGTGAAGGGTCTGTGCGGGTACCTGGTGATATCAGCCCGCTGTGTGCTCCTACAATACTCCACTTTGGGCCAGCGTCTCAGGGCAAGGTCCATGGGCAGCAACCATCTGCAAGCCCATCCTCACCTCCCATGCACAGGATTTCCAGCTCCCATCAGCAAACCAGGGCACCAGTATCCCTCTGTCTGACAAGTCTGGGCTGATTGACAGGAACCATGCAGGGAGGCTATGGGGAGTATCAGTGCTTGACTAACGGTAGGGCTGGGCTTTAAAGAGTAGAGACAAAAAATAACTGCAGATGCTGGAATCCAAGGTGACAGGCAGGAGGCTGGAAGAACACAGCAAGCCAGGCAGCATCAGGAGGTGGAGAAGTCAATGCTTCGGGTGTAACCCTTCTTCAGGACTGGGGGTGAGTGTGGGGGGAGCTGCTGATAAAGGGGGAAGGTGGGGGCAGGGTGGTGAAGTGGGGATGGGTGAAGACAGGTTGAGGGTACAGCCTGATTGGTCAATGGGAGGGATTAATCTGGTAGGTGGCTGGGAACAGTGGAAGAGAGGGGGAGGGGCAGGAAGGGAGTCGGGGGATGGAAAGGGAGGTTATTTGAAATTGGAGAACTCAAATGAAGAATCCCAGAAGTTGCTGGCAGTGGCCAGATCTTCATTGAGCAGGTACCGTAGGGGCGTAGGGTCTGAATAACGAGGCAAATCTGGGAAGACAGCAGGAGAAAATCCATTCGGGTCTTCGGAGTGAAAGCTTCCATGAAACGCATCAAACTTGACACTTAGCCAATTTTTGGCAAATTTCAAGCTGTGGTTTCCAAATGGTGACAATTCATTTTTTCAAAAAGAAACCTTTCTATCTCCTTATGGATCTTTTCCTAATTATTTTAAACCTGCATGCGTTTGTTAATGCTGAAAACAATTTCCAACCATTAATGTTACCAACATCCTCATGATTTCATGTTTAAATCCCCCGGATCGTCTCTGGAAAATGATTTTATATCTTTGAGTTAAATGAGGTTAAGTGGAGCTAATATTCCCCTGCAATCACAACCAATATAGCCACCATAGTCTATCTCTTAGTTTCAGCTGTTTTATCCATTCTTTGTAGCCATTGACAGATTTGTAGGATTGCGAGAAAGTGAGGACTGAAAATGTGTTGCTGGAAAAGCGCAGCAGGTCAGGCAGCATCCAATGAGCAGGAGAATCGACGTTTCAGGCATGAGCGCTTCTTCAGGAATGAGGGGAGTGTGCCAAGCAAGTTAAGATAAAAAGTAGGGAGGAGGGACTTGGGGGAGGGCCGTTGGAAATGCGATAGGTGGAAGGAGGTTAAGGTGAGGGTGATAGGCCGGAATGGGGGTGGGGGCGGAGAGGTCAGGAAGAAGATTGCAGGTTAGGAAGGTGGTGCTGAGTTCGAGGGATTTGACTGAGATAAGGTGGGGGAGGGGAAATGAGGAAACTGGAGAAATCTGAGTTCATCTCTTGTGGTTGGAGGATTCCTAGGCGGAAGATGAGGCGCTCTTCCTCCAGCCGTCGTGTTGCTATGGTCTGGCGATGGAGGAGTCCAAGGACCTGCATGTCCTTGGTGGAGTGGGAGGGGGAGTTGAAGTGTTGAGACATGGGGTGGTTCGGTTGGTTGGTCCGGGTGCCCTAGAGGTGTTCTCTGAAACGTTCCGCAAGTAGGCGGCCTGTCTCCCCAATATAGAGGAGGCCACATCGGGTGCAGCAGATGCAGTAAATGATGTGTGTGGAGGTGCAGGTGAATTTGTGGTGGATATAGAAGAATCCCTTGGGGCCTTGGAGGGAAATAAGGGGGGAGGTGTGGGCACAAGTTTTGCATTTCTTGCGGTTGCAGGGGAAGGTGCCGGGAGTGGAGGTTGGGTTGGTGGGGGGTGTGGACCTGACAAGGGAGTCACGGAAGGAATGGTCTTTTCGGAATGCTGATAGGGGAGGGGAGGGAAATATAGCCCTGGTGGTGGGGTCCGTTTGGAGGTGGTGGAAATGACGACGGATGATACGATGTATATGGAGGTTGGTGGGGTGGTAGGTGAGGACCAGTGGGGTTCTGTCCTGGTGAAAGTGAGGACTGCAGATGCTGGAGGTCAGAGTAAAGAGTGTGATGCTGGAAAAGCACAGCAAGTCAGGCAGCATCCGAGGAACAGGATTTCACGTTTCGCGCATAAGCTCTTCACCATTTGTAGGATTGGTCCTGTCCAGTCCTACAGATCGTTCTGAAGAGGACTCATACTGGACATGAAATACTAACTTTGTTTCTCTCTCCACAGAAGCTGCCAGGCCTCCTGAGTTTCTCCTGCGTTCTCTGTGCGTTTGATTCAGTGAGCACAATAAACCTTGGTTCTAGAAACTGAGAGTCCCCGAATGAATGAGGACAGTTTCAGCAAATCTGACTGGAAACAGAATAAATGGCCAAAAAATCAAATGAACGGACTGGAGCAGGAGTGAAGCCAGTTCTCAGAGAAATAGGTTAATTAGGAATAGTTGAATTTTCTTACAAAATCTATGAACTATTTCAAGCCTCCACTGAAGTCAAATATTCACCAAAAGCAAAATGCGATGATTGTGATATTACATGTACTTGACACAGTGAAGACATTGTTCTCTTTGCTTCCTCTTGCCCTCTGAAGTGCCCATCAGCTGAAATCGCATTATGAATGTTTGCTTGTGTGAGGGGAGGGAGCGAGAAATAACAGATCAGGGACAACTGGCCGTGCCAGGCTCTCGTTCAACACTGGCTAACTCCTCAAAGTAAACAGGCTGAGCTGAAAGATGGGGACCAAAAATAAAAATTAAACTGAAATCCCTCAAGGGAAAGGATTCATTTCAAAAGAGACCTTAGCGCACGGTCAAAAAGGGAACAGCCTGAACTCTCGTCCTCCAGCTCTAATAGTAGCAGTGACGAGGATCTGCATGCAGCTGACTGGGCTGTCAAGAATTTTTCTTTTTCCATCACACATTTCTCTTAATAACAACTTTTCTCCTGTTGGTGAAAGTGCTGATTGTGAAACTAGGACAGCATGAGTGACCTTGCACAGCAAAGCTGGAGACAAAACAGTACTTTCTCTCTGAAGCTAAGCACATCACCTTGCATTATTCCTTTGGCAAAAGAGGAATTTGGTCCTGGCTTTAAAATGATGTAAATAACTATAAGAAGGCTTGTTTGCTGTTTTTTTTTTTTAAAATTGATCTAACAAAGATCTATACAGAATATTGTTCCCCCCTAGCCCTCCCAACACTGGAAGTCCACATCTTCTCATTACATTGCTGAGAAATCATATTTTGTACCTTAGATTTGGAACGCTAACAAGGGATAATAATTCCAGATAAGTTTCAGATCTGACAAGGATGCTTGGTGTCTTTGAAGAGCAAGTAAAAATTATGTCCTCATTAAAAAGCAAAATCCCAATATAGGTTTACATTGAAGTAATTAGTTTGCGCATTGTGACTAACTTAAAATATAGGTGTAAATCAGCAAAAAAATCAAAATGTTTCAACTGTGGTTAAAATAGATTTGAGTCTATTTTTGCTTCTGTTTACAAATGAAGTAAAGCCAGAGCATTAAAAAAAGAGGAGCTCTGTTATCCTCTGAAAGAAGATGCCTTCACTGTGGCTCATGTACTAATGTAGCTGATTGATGAGTGATAAATAAAGCCCCAAAACCTGAAATAAAAACTAACCAGGCTGCGTTTGTCTATCAACATTTGCGAAGAAAAAAATAGGCTCACACTTCATGTGCAGACCCTTTTTCACACTTGACTATATGTTAGACCTGTGGTTTTCAACTTGCAAAATTGTAGACTTTGCTTAGGACACCAGCATCTTTAGTCGCTTCCGTCGATGTGTAATATTGGAGTCGCTTGCGCTGAGTTCAACCGAGCAAACACTGATTGATGTTATTCACTCCAGGCTGAAGCGTTGGGTGGAAGGAAATATGAAACGCTACTTGAGCAGCTCATCATAACATTGTCATGTTGGCAAGAGCACTTATTTTAAACAAGCTTATCCTATAGCCATAGAAGGGCACAAGTGCCTGGCTGGAGTGATCCAAAACTAATCACAGGGCCAGTCACTCTGCTCAGAGCCCTTTCTGAAATATTTATCCAATTCGCCCTCAATGATCTCCGCATTGAAAATCTCTTGTCTTAAGCCCTTCATGACCCACTAGCCCCCTTGCTCAAAAACTCTCTCTGACTTGCTTTCTCAAGCGAGTTGGGCACTGTATAAACCAGGCTTCTCGTGCAGTCATGACTGGATCAGTCTGCATCAACCCTTTGCAAATGGAGTTACATTTATCTGTTGTTTTATACTCATGGCATGCATGATCTTTAGAGCATTTGGATCTTGTGATGGTGCATGCGTGTGGTCAACGCTTTCTCTGAAGACTACTGTTTGGAATGATGTGTGCTTTGGTTTAGTTTCAAAATCGGCAGACTGCTCATTTATACCGTTGCCTTCGGCATGATTTTGCATTTGGTCGCATTAACTATGCCTGAGAAAGCAATGCTTCCTTTGTGATCCTGCACTGTCAGTCAGTGTGACTTGTGAAACATTGTAAATCTCTCCAGGAACTGTTAAGATTATTAGTGCAAGCTGAGATGAGTGGCTTCAGCATCATGTTTAGTATCTGACATTCCAGATCCTCAGTCTTGCTGTATTCTCAGATGCATTTGGCTTCTGAGGACCAGCCTTGTTCCATCACAGAATCTCAGCTTTACCTTTGTGGGTTTTACTTTCAGATCAGTAACATACCTTTACACACAGCTGTGGAAGTTCATGATGCAGGGAGTACCAGAGTCAAAGAATCTTGGAATCCCTACGATGCAGTAAGAGCCCTTTCAGCCCATTGAGTCTGCATCAATCCTCTGAAGAGTATCCCACCCTACCACACTAACCAGACAACCCTGCATTACCGTGGTTAATCTACCTAGCTGACACATCTCTGGACATTGTGGGGCATTTAGTGTGGCTGTGTCTATCTGCTCATCATAATCACTTAACACTCTTGTTCGGGTTTTGTCATCACAGTAGTGATGAATTATCAGTCCTTTAGTCATGAAGTTGTCAACATGCTCTATCATCTGAATTTTCGTCTGACTTCTCTCGCGTACCCAGATGTGGCTTGTCAGAGTCTTTGTTTGACATCTCCATGGAAATTAAACTTGTGTTGTCTGCTTCCGAGCTGAACACTTCCATATGGAATGGGTTAGCTTCTTATAGTACAAGCATTGTTTATCCCTAATAAGCTTTCTTTTGGTTAATGTGATCACCTCCACAATGTTTGTAACTGTGCCCTTCAGCCTCGATCTTTCTGCTGGTCCACCTTGTTGCTTTTGACTTCATTGTTATACATGAAAAGACTGCTTTTCACCAATGTGGACAGGTCTACACTGTTCAGGCAGAAGTGGATACTGCATTTACTGGAGATTAGAGTCAAGATTAGAGTTGTGCTGGAAAAGCACAGCAGGTCAGGCAGCATCCGAGGAGCAGGAAAGTCAACATTTTGGGCAAAAGCCCTTCATCAGGACTACACTGTTTGTCAAAATGGTGCATGGGGCTGGGCTCCTTTCCATCATAGGGGAGATACTTGGCTCTGCTTCCATTTAAGGGCTGAATCTGTTGATTTACATGCTCACACTTTTGCTTATGTTATAACTTCTTGGAGAATCAGATTCTTCTCTCTTAGCACTTGGTCTACCATGGTAGGATCTGTTCTGACTAATGTGATTCTAACTTTGGCGAGAGCAAATCTGAGGTGTGTGAATGCCCAGTCTCTGGTGAGATGTGCCAATGCAGTTACATCTCCATCAACATTTCTTCGCTGTTGCTCTAACATTGATTGCACAACATTTGCAAGTCATGTTCACTCAGGGTTGAAAACAGTTTTTGAAGAATTTCCAAATTTATTTTCTTTTTTTCTCTATCAATTGATGTGATTTAGGCACACAGTCTCCCTCCAAGGTAATGTAAGTGTAGATTCTTGTAACTGCTCTAGCTTGCTAATTATACCAGTTCCAATCTGGTGGTTTTGCCATCATGAATGGTAAAACGGCTGATAGTTTCATATCTCCTCTTATTTTAACAGGCATCAAGTGATTCGTGGTGATTTGCAACTCATCTCACTCTTACAGCTGTGGTTTGCATTGTTGTTCCCTTTCTGTGGCATTTGTCAGCGTATCTGAACAATCCTGTATTCCTCTTTTAGCAGTTGGACTTCTTTCCCTTCAACACTCAGAACTCAGCTCCCCTCTGCCAACATGTTACAGGCTAATGGTCTTTTTCACACTTGTCCTTGTAGAACTGCTTGCCAGATGGTGGTCTGCAGTCCATGTGCCTCATGGAGAGCCATGAAGGACCCTTGTACGTGATTAAATTTCAATTTAAAAGTTTTCAATTTTAGTAAGGTTGGACATGGTGGGAAAGTTTAAACTGCAAAGCTTGTTAAAAAAAAAACTACATTTCACGGGCTCGTTTTCTGTAGCAATCAGGTCTCAAAAGTGGTTTGAGCTGACGTCTTGGACTGATCTGCTTCCATGGAAATGACCCCATGTTGTTGAGTCCTTATGGAGAGACCATCCTCTTCAATTAGATTTTGCTCGCTCTGATGTTGCTGCATTTTGAGGATTATACTCGATGGAATTTAGAAGGATGAGGGGGGACCTGATTGAAACGAACTGAACACTGAATGGCCTGGACAGAGTGGATGTTGGGAAGATGTTTCCATTGGTAGGAGAGACTAGGATCCGAGGGCACAGCCTTAGAGTAAAGGGAAGGCCTTTGAGAATGGAGATAAGGAGAAATTTCTTTAGCCAGAGAGTGGTGAATCTGTGGAATTCATTACCATAGAGGCCAGGTCATTGAGAACATTTAAAACAGAGATAGATAGGTTCTTGATTACCAAAGGGAGCAAAGGTTACGGGAAGAAAGCGGGAAAATGGGGTTGAGAAACTTATCAGCCATGATTGAATGGCAGAGCAGATTCAATGGGCTGAATGGCCTAATTTCTGTTCCTTATGGTCTTATTTCTGATTACGGCGTATATTTCCAAAATTCCAACAAACTCCTGTATTGATACACTACTGTAGAAAATACTGAGCTTAATATTCCAGCTCTCTCATACTGTATTCCATCATCTTTTCTCAGGGTTGCAGAAGCATGTGACTCCTTTAATTCATTCACGGAATGTGGGTGCCATTGTTGGCCTGAAATGATTGCCGATAGCACGTGGACTGCAGTGGTTCAGAGGGCAGCTCACCAACACCATCTCAAGGGCAAGTAGACCCACGATGCGGTGATAGAGGGAACGCCAGCATTTTGACCCAGTGACATGGAAGGAACGGCGATATGTTTCCAAAATCAGGATGATGGGTGGTTTGCAGGTGGTGGTGTTCCCAAATGTGTAGTGCCCTTATTATTCTAGATGGCAGTGATTGTTGGTTTGGAAGGAGCTGTGACTGTAGATATCAGAGTTACACCTTGTTATATTACCCACCTAATAGAAAAAAAAAGAAGATTTAAGTGTGCCTCATTACTGCTAGCACTCAAAGTTACCTCTGGTGTACATTCAACACTTTAGATACAATAATAGATACATTTTTAGATTTTAAAGGCATTAAAGGACTTGGGGAGAAAGCAGGAAAATGGCGTTGAGTTAGAGGATCAGTCATGATCATATTGCATGACTGAGCAGGCTCAAAGGACTAAATGGCTGACAATTGCTTCTAGGTTTGATGTTCATTTCTTTCCAGAGGAGTCAATGCTGCTATGACCCAGAGGATCTTGTGATTGGCTCAAGGAGTATTATTGGCATTTTCTTTCTCTGACACCGCCAGCATCACCCCTCATCCCAGGAACAGAGGGCAAATGTGAATGGCCTAGAGCAGTGATTAAGGAATAGCAGGAATGGTGGGATTGCAAATTTCTGCATCATAATTCACAATGTCACAAAAGTGAGGGGAGATAATTGTTTATTCTCTGATGCTTGACATTAACAGAGCTTCTTAATTTTCCAACTGGACCAGATGGGAGAGATTCGTTATCCTGCACAGTGATGGAGTGGTACGGTCAGTGCAGCCACTGGCACAAGGTATTGATACCCATGTGAACCATGTCCACTGGAGCCAGTGAGTAAAATAGAAGGAAAGGATTTTGCAAGGGCACAGCAGAGGAGGAAATACAATTAAAAGACAGAAAACAAAGAACGTGACAATCACTCTCCTCTAAAATATAACTGACGCAATCCCCGTGGAAAATGTGCTCTACGCGTTTCAATGAGTGGGAGTGGGAAATGGCCCGAGGATCTTTTCCAGAACTTGCCTCTCCTATTGGGAACAATAGAAACAGGGGTGCACGTGTGCAGTTCTTCCTGTCTGGGGCAGCATGCACTCTTCCTGGACTCTCGCACTCCCATTGTTTGTCATAGGCACTGGACGTGTGGATAGCTGTTATTATAAGCAGCACACCCTCCCCCCTCCACACCGACCGATGAGAGAAAGATGCAGTTGTTCTTCCAATCGATAACTACAGCAACAAAGGCACGGAGAAAATTGTCTGAGAGGTTGAGTGACCATCATGTTGTAAACTTTAAACTTTCAGATATCTAATGTTGCAGATTAATGAAGACAAGTTAAACTAATGTGAGGAGAACCATTCAAAGTCAGCCCTGTAGCTGGTCAGAGATCAGCTAACCCTGTTTACCCAACATGGAATAGAGTCATAGAATCCCTATAGTGTGGAAACAAGGCTACACCGACCCTCCAAAGAGTATCCCACCCATACCCATTCCCCAACCCTATCACTCCATATTTCCCATGACTAATGTACCTAACCTACACATCCTTGAACACAACAGGCAATCCACCGAACCGGTACATCTTTGGACTGTGGGAGGAAACTGGAGCACCCACAGGAAACCCAGCAGACCCAGGGAGACGTGCAAACTCTGCACAGGCTGTCACCCAAGACTGGAATCGAACCCAGGTCCCTGGCGCTGTGAGGCAGCAGGGCTAACCACTGAGCCACTGTGCTGTCCATTGGGTTAAATTTGGCTCCCTCAGAACTTCAGTGACGCACTACCACCTGCTGGACCTCAACCAGAACTGGTCAATAAATGCCAGTCTTGTCACGGATATCAAGAATGTTTAATAAAACTCCAATAAAGCAATTCCTATTTTCATGCTTTAATGGGAAAGTTATGGTCAGATATGCTCTGTTCAGCAATAATACATCATGGTATAAGTCTCAACTCCTCTTTCTCCTGACGTCTTCAACACCGTCTTCTAGGAAAAGGGATCTACAGCACAGAAGAAGGCCCTTCAGCCCATCAAGTCTATGTCAGTCAAAACTAAAAGCCTGTAACATTGTATGCCTTTCCAGAGCAAGTACTCATGTTCTTCAATATTTTGAGGGTTTCTGCGTCTACCACCTTTACTCGTGGTGAGTTGCAGATTCCCACCACTCTCTGGGTGAAAACATTTTTCTCTCATATTCCCTCGAAACTTCCTGCCTTTTGCCTTAGGTCTATGATCCCTGGACATTGATCCCCTACCAAAGGAAGATGTTTCTTCCTGCCTACCCTATCTGGGCCCCTCATAATTGGATACATCTCACTCATGTCCCATCTCAATCTCCTCTGCTCCAAGAAAAACAACCCCAGTCTCTCTCATCTCGCTCCAGCCCAGGCAACATCCTGGTAAATCTCCCCTGCACCCTGTCGGCTACAGATTGTAGAACTGAGCACAAAATGCTCTCGCTGTCTGCCTACCCAGCATTTTATACAGTTCCAGCATGCCCTCTCTGCTCTTGTTTAAAGTCAAATATGCCATATGCCTTCTTGACCATTACATCTACATGGGAGGTCCAGGGCAGATTGTTGGTTATCATCACTCTGAGGAACATGATGCTGTTCACCCCTCTCCACATCAGCTCTGATGATGAAAATGGGGACATGCCCACCTCCATCCTTCCTGAAGTCATAGAATCCCTTCAGTGTCGAAGCAGGCTATTTAGCCCATTGAGTCCACACTTTGAAGGGCTCCAGTGTTGAGCGTTATCATGGAGGAGGCGCAGTTGTCTATCTTCACTGTTTGCAGTCTGTGGGTCAGAAAGCTGAGGATCCAGTTGCATCATCCTCAGCTCCCATTACTCAGCCAATGCTGAATCCAATCAGCCAGATAGGAAGGAATGTAAGAACAAGGATAGGCATTTAGCCCGTAGTAGAAAGTGAGTGCTGCAAATGCTGGAGATCAGAGCCGCGAGTGTGGTGCTGGAAAAGCACAGCAGGTCAGGCAGCATCTGAGGAGCAGGAGAGTCGAGGTTTTGGGTGTAAGCCCTTCATCAGGAATGAGTCTGTTGTATTTAGCCTCTCGTACCTGGCACAACATTCAATACGATTGTGACAGATCAAACACTTCAATGCTCTTTTTTTTCACCCACTCCATAACACTGTATGCCACTGGTCATCAGAAATCTACCCATTTTCACTTTAAACACACTGAGAGACTAAGTCTCTGTGTGGCAGAACTCCAAATTGTCACAAGCCTCTGGGTAAAAAGCATTTTTCTCATCTCAAGTCAGAGACCACTTTAAATTGAGCACCATGATCCCGACCAGGTGAAGCATCTTATCTGTATCTATGCTGTCGATGTCTTTAAGTATTTTGTGGGTTTCAATGGGCTCACATCTCATTCTTCGAAATCCTAAAGAATGTTAAGTCCCACTTCCCAAATCTCTCTTTGTCAGGCAGAGCTACAATTCTGGGAACAAAACCTCGGGTGCCCTGGTGAATTGATGTGCGCTCTGACGAAAGGGCGTAAGAAAGCAGAGATTACAGGATGCTGTCTGCACGGCTCAGGCAGATGATGAAGATTAAATGCACAAACAGAAGAAAAACCTAGCACGAGGCTGCAGTTGGAAATGAGATCACAAAATACGGCGAATGAAAATTGCCGGAGAGGAGTTCAGCTTCTCTCAGATCTATCCGAAACGTCACCCTGAAACAAGCGAGAAAATTGCACATTGCCAATTTCAGAGCCAGCATGGGATGGTGTCACAGGTTAATGAAGAGTAATGATCCAGTGCGGCAACAGAAAACCAAGCTTTCACACAATCTTCAACAAAAATTCAGTAATGAAAATGTGCCCCTTGTGTACTTTTGCAGGTGGGGATGATGGGAACAGTCTCAACTTGGAAACTCTGCGGTGATGGGAGAGAATTGATTTGAACCCCTTGAAAATGTGACTTGTGCAAAGTTTGTCTCAGAGGCTTGACTTTTCATGAGTATAGCTGCCATTTCTAGCATTTCAGGATTTTATTTCTAATTGTTAGATCTTACTAATATTTTTTAAATTTTAAAGCAGCCATGGGAGAATCAAATGGTGCATGACATATCTGAAGCGACCGACCGAAAAAGCATCGGGAACAAAGTAAAAACAGAAAGTGCAGGAGAAACGCAGCAGGTCAGGCAGAGATTAGACTTCCTATAGTGTGGAAATAGGCCTTTTGGCCCAACAGGTCCACACCAACCCTCCAAAGAGTAACCCACCCAGACTCATGTACCTAACACTATGGGCAATTTAGCACAACCAATTCACCTAGCCTGCACACCTTTTTGGACTGCGGGAGGAAACCCACACAGACAATGTGCAAACTTCACACAGTCACCCAAGGAGTGAATTGAATCCAGCTCCCTGGCACTGTAAGGCAGCAGTGCTGATCACTGGACCACCATGCCAAGGTTGAGAGCTACTTTTTCAAGTCTGATGTGACCCTTACTCAAACTGAGTTTTGTTGCTAAATGAAAGATAAATTAAATAGAGGAAGTTGTAATCCGTTAAGGACTGCACAGATCTAAAAATACTTCACTGTTAGTCTGTGTCAAGCCAACTTGTTTGTTTTAATGCTGCCAGTGGACAATTTTTGATACTGCAACTGAGCTGGTGCAGGAAGTGCTCCCCCTAGTGTTGCACCACAAATAAATACAGCTAACGGTGAGTGCTTTATAGTGTTTACTGACGTCAAAACATTCTGCCTGAGTCTCACTGGAATTGCTTTTCTGCAGGACTGACAATGTTTTTTTTATCCTACGCCCCTGCATTAACCTGCATTAATATAGTCACTTACGTGACCTCAAGATGCTCTGAAGTGCTTTGCAACTACTAATTAATTATGTTTGAAATGTAAACATGAGCATAGTTGTAAATAGGGATCAACTGAGATAAATAATGACAAACCATTATTGCTTTTTTTGTTGGATGTATGACATCAGGAGAAGTCCCCTGCTCTTCTGTAAACTGTGCATTTTACATTCCAGAGGATGCAGACAGAAGGCAAGCACCACTGACAGTACAGCACTCACTCAGTACTGCACTAAAGTATTCATTGAGGTACGCATTCAACTCTTGAATCCACGGCCTGCAGGCTAAGTTCTATCGGTAAGATATAGCTGGCTTCAGTAGCATCTTGAGTTTCCCAGCCTTCAGCAGCTAGGTCAGTCATATCTTCTACTGAGCTTAGTATTGTACAATGGCCACAGCACAGAGGTAGGCTATTCAGCTCGTCCAGTTCACTCCATTGAACGTCTTTGTAAAACCAGAATAGCTAGCCCCGTTCTCCTTGGCCAGGTGTTTATCCAAATCTCTTGTGAAAGCTATAATTCAGCCTGTCTCCCCCTGCATACACTCAGATAGCACACTCCCAATTCTGACCATACAGGATGTACAAACCCTTTCCCTCATACTGCCTTTCCTTCTCTCACGAATCCCCTTAAATTGTTGCACTTTGGTTCTCTGCTTCTCGACCCTTCCACCATTGGGAACAGTTGCTCTCTATCCACAAACTGTGTCTTCTATGTGTGAGCTCTGTGCCATCATGGTTTTGAACTCCAAGATCAAATCACCTCTCCGTCTTCTCTGTTCTAAGCAGCTTGAGTTTATCCAATGGAGAGACGCTTGCTGTCCTTGTGAAAAAAGCTCCTGTATGTTTTGGCCCCGACACAAGAGGACAGTGACAATGGGCTCCCGTTTCACCGGAAGAATTCATCTATCGAGCTGACCATTGGACTAATTAGCCTGTAGATCATTTCATCAATCTCAATGAGATGCACAAAATTCCCACCTAGATGCCATAAATGGCAGCTCAGTGGTTAGTACTGCTGCCTCACGGCGCCAGGGACCCGGGTTTGATTCCAGCCTTGGGTGACTGTCTGTGTGGAGTTTGCACATTCTCCCTGTGTTTTCATGGGTTTCCTCTGGCTGCTCCGGTTTTCTCCCACAGTCCAAAGATGTGCAGGTTAGGTGAATTGACCATGCTAAATTGCTGAGGAGAAAGTGAGGACTGCAGATGCTGGAGATCAGAGCTGAAAATGTGTTGCTGGAAAAGCGCAGCAGGTCAGGTAGCATCCAAGGAGCAGGAGAATCGACGTTTCGGGCATGAGCCCTTCATCAGGAATGAGGAAAGTGTGTCCAGCAGGCTAAGATCAAAGGTAGGGAGGAGGGAGTTGGGGAGGGGCGTTGGAAATGCGATAGGTGGAAGGAGGTCAAGGTGATCGTGATAGGCCGGAGTGGGGGTGGGGTGGAGAGGTCAGGAAGAAGATTGCAAGTTAGGAAGGTGGTGCTGAGTTCAAGGGATTTGACTGAGACAAGGTGGGGGGAGGGGAAATGAGAAAACTGGAGAAATCTGAGTTCATCCCTTGTGGTTGCCTACTTGCGGAACATTTCAGAGAACACCTCTGGTACACCCGGACCAACCAACTCAACCACCCCGTGGCTCAACACTTCAACTCCCCCTCCCATTCCACCAAGGACATGCAGGTCCATGGACTCCTCCATCGCCAGACCATAGCAACACGACGGTTGGAAGAAGAGTGCCTCATCTTCCGCCTAAGAACCCTCCAACCACAAGGGAAGAACTCAGATTTCTCCAGTTTCCTTATTTCCCCTCCCCTCCACCTTGTCTCAGTCAAATCCCTTGAACTCAGCACTGCCTTCCTAACCTGCAATCTTCTTCCTGACCTCTCTGCCCCCACCCCCACTCCGGCCTATCACCCTCACCTTGACCTCCTTCCACCTATCGCATTTCCAACGCCCCTCCCCCAACTCCCTCCTCCCTACCTTTTATCTTAGCCTGCTGGACACACTTTCCTCATTCCTGAAGAAGGGCTCATGCCCGAAACGTCGATTCTCCTGCTCCTTGGATGCTGCCTGACCTGCTGCACTTTTCCAGCAACACATTTTCAGCTCATGCTAAATTGCCCACAGTATTCAGGGATGTGTAGGTTTGGTGCATTAGTCAGGGGAAATGTAGGGGCATGGTCTGGGTGAGATACTCTTCAGAGGGTCAGTGTGGGCTTGTTGGGCTGAAGGGCCTGTTTCCGCAGTGTAAGGATTCTGTGATAAATGGTGTCAGTTCTATATACTTTGCCATAAACTGAAGAGAGCTCTGCGCCAACTGATGGAATTAACCAAGTTTGCTTGGTGACGTGCATGCTTCCTGTTCCAGGAGTTCGTTAAATAGGGCACACCTTTTCCTTTTCAAAAACAAGAGCACATTGTTATCGAACATCTCTGGCTTTATAATTCCAAACAACAAAAAAAAAATCCACAGTTATAAATAACATCTTCGTCAGCTCCATCTATAGTGATGGAAATCTACAGTCTGACTGCCATCAACCCAAAAGTAAAACTCCTGAGGTCGCTAGAATCTGAAATAGAAGAGAAAATTCTGGAAATACGCAGCAGATCAGCAGAACTCAATGAAAGAAAGTTAACATTTCAGGTCGATGACTTTTCAGCAGGATTATGCTTACTCGCATCACTTTATTAACATTTATCCTGGATGTTTAGACACAGATAGCTTTGTCTGCATCTTATGTTGTATTTATTTTTTAATATGTTCTGCAAAGTGTGATAAATGGAATCAAGACAGAGCTCTATCAATTCATCCACACTACATCTGCCCATTTCCTCCTTGCTGCCTGATGTACCTCCCAGTGCCCTTTCCCCTTCGCTGACATTTTTCTCTTGTCTCTTGGTTCCCACGTCAGTGCTGCTCTTCAGTTCATGTGCGAACACATTCCCCCATGGATCTCCTACCAACTACCATCCAATGCACTTCTGCTAACCCTTTCCACGTATCTTCTCCCTCTTCAACAATCAGCTCTACCCTAATCTCAACCAATTGTCCCTGTAATATCTGTCTGACACGGTGGATCAGTGTTTGCAATGCTGTCTCACAGCACCAAGGACCCACATTTGCACATTCTCTCTGTATTGGTGTGGGCTTCCTCAAATAACCCAAAGGTGTGCAGGTTAGGTGAAATAGCCATACTAAATTGCACATTGTGTTCAGGTATGTGTAGGGTGCTTTAGTCAGGGGTAAATGTAAAGTTATAGGGCAGGGGAATGGTCTGGGTGAGTTACTCTTTGGAGGGTTGATGTGGGCTGGTTGGGCTGAAGGGCCTGTGTCCACACTGTAGGGATATGATGGTGATTTCCCCATTCCATTTTCTCACTAAAATTGAATCCATCTTTTCACCTGTATCTGCCATTTCCCTATGCCATTCGCCCCCCCTCATTTTCCCGGTCCCACCTGGTCTGATCCTGAACTCTCATCTTTCTCTGCCATCTGCTCCCCCCCCTCCACGTGATCCAGCCTCTTGCTTCCTTGACCGTATTTCCATGTGTTCATCCAATTCCCCAACCTCTCTCACATGCCAGCTCACATTATTAAATCTCCTTAGGTACTGGCCCACTCCCCTTTAAATCGACCGTCATTACCTCCTTCCTCAAAAAAAGTCAACCTTGACCCCTATCCCCTTCAAAGGTAAAGCCAGTAAAAGTGGAAATGCCAGAACTGACAAACATATTATGCGTTCCTGACATAGAATTCAGGCCAATTTGGACACCTCCATGTTTTACTCATATTCCCGTCAGGAAACTATGCCCCCTCTCCAGTCTTCGTGGATGTTCACTGGAGTCGAGTTGGCCAGAGCAGTGTCATTGGTGACTCTTGGCTCGTAGGCCCAGAGCTGGGATTGGGGTCTCTGGGATGGTTGTGGGGTGTTTTCTGCAGTGATGACAGAGCTGGGTTGGGGTCTTCCGGAATGGTGGCGGGGTGTTGGCTGCAGTGATGATAGAGCTGGGTTGGGGTCTCTGGAATGGTGTTGGGGTATTGGCTGCAGTGATGACAGAGCTGGGTTGGGGTCTCTGGGTTGGTGGTGGGGTGTTGGCTGCAGTGATGACAGAGCTGGGTTGGGGTCTCTGGGATGGTGGTGGGGTGTTGGCTGCAGTGATGACAGAGCTGGGTTGGGGTCTCTGGGATGGCGGTGGGGTGTTAGCTGCAGTGATGATAGAGCTGGGTTGGAGTCTCTGGGATGGTGGTGGGGTGTTGGCTGCAGTGATGACAGAGCTGGGTTGGGGTCTCTGGAGTGGTGTTGGGGTATTGGCTGCAGTGATGATAGAGCTGGGTTGGGGTCTCTGGAGTGGTGTTGGGGTATTGGCTGCAGTGATGATAGAACTGGGTTGGGGTCTCTGGGATGGTGGTGGGGTGTTGGCTGCAGTGATGATAGAGCTGGGTTGGGGTCTCTGGGATGGTGGTGGGGTGTTGGCTGCAGTGATGATAGAGCTGGGTTGGGGTCTCTGGGATGGTGGTGGGGTGTTGGCTGCAGTGATGATAGAGCTGGGTTGGGGTCTCTGGGATGGTGGTGGGGTGTTGGCTGCAGTGATGACAGAGCTGGGTTGGGGTCTCTGGGATGGTGGTGGGGTGTTGGCTGCAGTGATGACAGAGCTGGGTTGGGGTCTCTGGGATGGCGGTGGGGTGTTAGCTGCAGTGATGATAGAGCTGGGTTGGAGTCTCTGGGATGGCGGTGGGGTGTTGGCTGCAGTGATGATAGAGCTGGGTTGGGGTCTCTGGGATGGTGGTGGGGTGTTGGCTGCAGTGATGACAGAGCTGGGTTGGGGTCTCTGGGATGGCGGTGGGGTGTTGGCTGCAGTGATGATAGAGCTGGGTTGGGGTCTCTGGGATGGCGGTGGGGTGTTGGCTGCAGTGATGACAGAGCTGGGGTTGGGGTCTTTGGGATGGCGGTGGGGTGTTGGCTGCAGTGATGACAGAGCTGGGGTTGGGGTCTTTGGGATGGCGGTGGGGTGTTGGCTGCAGTGATGACATAGCAGGTGCTCCTGGTTACACTAGGCCTCCCGGAGCAAGGACCTTACACAAATATCGGAGCTGAGTTTGGGACCTCAACCGATGAAGCTGAATTCTATTTAAGTATTTTCTTTTGTACCTCAAAATGGTGACAGAGTACTTATCACTGTATCACCCGAGAAATGTGTGACAATAAATCAACCATTCATTCATTCATTCAGCCTTCCTTTCCTTTCTGAAGTCCTTGAACGCTTTATCACTTTCCAAGTCTGTTGCATCTTGCCCTCATCCAGGTTTGGATCTCCCAATTCCTGTTTCTGACCCTGTCATTGATCAAAAGATCAACATCCTATGAGCTTGACAATTCCTCCTTCGGCTCCCTGAACCTATCTCCAACCTTTTTGTTCACAGTTGTCCACATTGTCCCATTCTTCTCTTTGTTGTTCAACTGGATGGGACTATATACCCTTCGTTCCCTAGAAACATAAAAATAGGAGTAACAGTAGCCAATTCGGCCCTTTGAGATTGCTCCACCATTCAATATGATAATGCCTGATCATCCAATGTAGAGTCATAGAGATGTACATCATGGAAACAGACCCTCTGGTCCAACCCGACCATGCCAACCAGATATCCCAACCCAATCTAGTCCCACCTGCCAGCACCCGGCCCATATCCCTCCAAAACCTTCCTATTCATATACCCATCCAAATGCCTTTTAAATGTTGCAATTGTACCAGCCTCCATCACTTCCTTTGGCAGCTCATTCCATACACGTATCACCCTCTGCGGGAAAAGGTTATCCCTGAGGTTTCTTTTATATCTTTCCCCTCTCACCCTAAACCTATGCCCTCTAGTTCTGGACTCCCCCATCCCAGGGAGTCCAGAACTATTTGCCTATTTACCCTATACATGCCCCTTATGATTTTGTAAACCTCTATAAGGTCACTCCTCAGCCTCCAATGCTCCAGGGAAAACAGCCCCAGCCTGTTCAGCCTCTCCCTACAGCTCAAATCCTCCAGCACTGGCAACATTCTTGTAAATCTTTTCTGAACTCTTTCAAGTTTCACAATATCTTTCCAATAGGAAGGAGACCAGAATTGCACATAATATTCCAACAGTGGCCTAACCAATGTCCTGTACAGCCGCAACATGACCTCCCAACTCCTGTACTCAATACTCTGATCAATAAAAGAAAGCATACCAAATGCCTTTTTCACTATCCTATTAACCTGTGATTCTACTTTCAAGGAGCAATGAACCTGCACTCCAAGGCTTCTTTGTTCAGCAACATTCCCTAGGACCTTACCATTAAGTGTATAAGTCCTGCTAAGATTTGCTTTCCCAAAATGCAGCATCTCGCATTTATCTGAATTAAACTCCATCTGCCACCTCTCAGCCCATTGGCCCATCTGGTCAAGATCCTGTTGTCATCTGAGGTAACCCTCTTCACTGTCCACTACACCTCCAATTTTGGTGTCATCTGCAAACTTACTAACTGTACCTCTTATGCTCGCATCCAAATCATTTATGTAAATGACAAAAAGTAGAGGACAAAGCACCGACCCTTGTGGCACTCCACTGGTCACAGGCCTCCAGTCTGAAAAACAGCCCTCCACCACCACCCTCTGTCTTCTACCTTTGAGCCAGTTCTGCATCCAAATGGCTAGTAGTACCCAGTTCCTGCTTTCTTCCCATGTTCTTTGATCCCTTTAGCCCTAAGACATATGTCCATCTCCTACTTGAAAACATTCAACGTTTTGGCCTCAACCACTTTCCGTGGCAGAGAATTCCACCACTGTTGGGTGAAGACATTTCTCCTCATCTGAATCCTAAATGGCATCCTCCATATCCTTAATGGTTTGGACTCCCTATTCATTCTCTCTACATCCATCCTGTTTGCTCCACATTAATGCAGCCATGTGCCAATTGTCTGAGCTAAAAGCATTGCCAGGGGTGAGACCAGCTAACTTGATCTTCTGAGAAGCTAGCATGAACATGATTGGCTGAATGGCCTATTTCTGCGCTATAACCATTCTATGATTCTGTAAGTGCATAGGCAAGACAATGAGCACACCGTAATCTTCAGTTCAACTACTGGCATGAATGGTCAAATGGAGGAGAAAGCAGCCTCAAAGATCAGAAGGCTC
This sequence comes from Chiloscyllium punctatum, assembly GCF_047496795.1. Classification (NCBI taxonomy): domain Eukaryota; kingdom Metazoa; phylum Chordata; class Chondrichthyes; order Orectolobiformes; family Hemiscylliidae; genus Chiloscyllium; species Chiloscyllium punctatum. The sequence continues at coordinate 80,520,996 of NC_092758.1, forward strand.
CATGCAACTGTCTTACCCCACAACTTAAATCACAGCAACACATATTCAGACCCTGCCACCTTCAACTGAAAAGTATAAGAGACTTCTTCACGTCTCCCATCTTCGACATGACAACAGTATTTGCATTCAACAGCACTTCATTGGCTGTTTGAGGTGCTCCAAGTTGTCATATAATTGCACCTTCGTTCTTGGGAGTTAACTGCTGTGGTAAGCAGCTATTTCTTTCAACTCAGTGCATTTGTTGAATTGAAACTATAGAGGCAGGAAAAGCTTTGTAAATGTACTGACTCCACCAATTCTAGATGGATGGTGCTCTGGTCTCTATTCTGAAAGGAACCTAAGCTCACATGGGCTTCTTTGAGACACTGTACATTATGAAAGGTGGTATGCTTGACTTAGAATAGCTATTACGGGCTATTTATTATTAAAGGCTTTTTTTCTCACTATGCACAAACATCAGATGGATTCAAAGATCAATTTGCAATAATTATTCGACGCTCCTTACAATGAGTGTCACTGAATAAAACACCGTTATTCAAAGAGATTTGACGATATTACATATCCATATTCTGATCCTTGAGGCTGCTTTCTCCTCTATTAGACCATTCATGCCACTGGTTGAACTGAAGATTATGGCATGCGCATAGTCCTGCCTATGCCTTTACTGAATGGTTATAGTGCAGAAATAGACCATTCAGCCAATCATGTTCATGCTAGCTTCCCAGGAGAGCAAATAAGCTCAGACAACTGGCATTAATGTGGAGCAGACAGGTTGGATGCAGGAAGAATGAATAGGAAGTCCGAACCATTAAGGATATGGAGTAAGCCATTTCGGATTCAGATGAGGAGAAATGTCTTCACCCAACAGTGGTGAAATTCTCTACCACATTTTCTTAACATGCTGATTCATAGGTAAATCAACAAATGTAGTACAATTAAAGAAATGAATCATCCTCACAATGGTACACACAATTTGGGCGGCATGGTGGCTCAGTGGTTAGCACTGCTGCCTCACAGCACCAGGGACCCGGGTTTGCTTCCTGTCTCGGGTGACTCTCTGTGTGGAGTTTGTACATTCTCCCCGTGTCTGCGCGGGTTTCCTCCGGGTGCTCCGGTTTCCTCCCACAGTCCCATGATGTGCAGGTCAGGTGCATTGGCCATGCTAAGTTGTTAGCGGCATTAGTTAGGGTTAGGGTAGGATAGGGGAATGGGTCTGGATGGGTTACTCTTCAAAGGGTTGGCATGGACTTGTTGGGCCGAAGGGCCTGTTTCCATACTGTTGGGAATCTACTCTACTCTAAACTAATCTAATCTTTGTGGGCGGCATGGTGGCACAGTGGTTAGCACTACTGCCTCACAGCACCAGAGACCCGGGTTCAATTCCCACCTCAAGCAACTGTCTGTGTGGAGTTTGCACGTACTCCCCGTGTCTGCGCGGGTTTCCTCCGGGTGCTCCGGTTTCCTCCAACAGTCCAAAAATGTGCAGGTTAGGTGAATGGACTATGCTAAATTGCCCTTAATGTTAGGTGAAGGGGAATGGGTCTGGGTGGGTTGCACTTCAGCGGGTCGGTGTGGACTTGTAGGGCCAAAGGGTCTGTTTCCACTCTGTAAGTAGTCTAATCTAATTCTGTCTATGCTGGAGTATCTCAAAGTGACACAGAATGGGCAGATTCACAGAAGTGTGTCCCTGAGCCAGTTGAGTTGGGAGAGTTGACCTAGGCTAGGCATCAGTGGGATGGTGAAGATGGCCTCTGCTTGTACCATTATTTTTGGCTAGGGAGTATGGGGCTGAGGGGGCGGGGGGAGGGAGGGTTGAAGGGAAGAAACATTGCCTATATGTTAAGCTTACAGAATACTGAATGGCCTGGACAGAGTGGATGCTGGGAAGATGTTTCCATTGGCTGGAGAGATGGGGACCTGAGGCACAGTCTTAGAGTAAAGGGAAGTCCTTTTAGAATGGAGATAAAGAGAAGCTTCCTTAGACAGAGAATGGTGAATCTGTGGAATTCACTGGCACAGAGGGCTGTGGAGAGATATTTCAGAGAGAGATAGTTAGGTTCTTGATTGCCAAGGGGATCAAAGGTGAAAGTGAGAAAATGGAGTTGAAAAATCTATCAAGATTAGAGTAGTGCTGGAAGGGCTTTTGCCCGAAATGTAGATTTTCCTGCTCTTCGGATGCTGCCTGACCTGCTGTGCTTTTCCAGCACCATTCTGATCTCGACTCTGATCTCCAGCATCTACAGTATCCACTTTTGCCTTGAAAAACCTATCAGCCATGATTGAATGGTGGAGCAGACCCGATGGGCCGAATGGCCTAATTCCTGCTCTTCTGTCTCATGGTCTTACATTTCTGAATCTTATCACTGTTCTGTGATCTTGCTGTGTACCTTTCAGAAGAGACATGAAGAAAGTGAAGAGTAAAGGAGTTTCAGTGAAAAGAACCACATTACTCACACGCATGCATATTTTATAATGACGGAGCATTATTCATGATGGCAGGGTGTTTTGATTCTTGTGTTCTGACTCGTTTCTTTTGAAGTGCTTTGTGAATAAAATGGGGGCCCGTTACTTTGCTTTGCCAAATGACTTCTAAAATAGAATGCCTTCTTTTCTTGTTTTTTCCAACGTTCTTTGGGCCTATTGCTTTACCTTGTATTTTTACCTAATCGATTTAAAAAAAAAATGAAGCCAGTAATGTTCTTGGAAAAACTAATTTGGTTCTGCTTCTTTTTAAAAATCATTTTGTAAAGGAACTGTAAAAAGAGCCATGGGTTTGTAACTCAATTCTTCCAAATGTAGGAACTATGGCGTGTGATACGTAGTTGAGTATAGTGACATATGGCGCAATGAAACAATGCACAAAGGATAGTTTGCAGACTTCCTCTCACTTGCGTTTTTCACATGTTTCAAAGTCCGGCTGAATCAGCAGTTCATTAACACATTTCTTGCCTGCAGTTGGACATAGTTTGTCAGTAACAACAGGACATATGGGATGGAAAGATCATTAACAAAGCCCTAACAAACTCCATCAAAGCTTGTTTGAGATGACAAATGCTGGGAATATAGACACTGATTGCAGATCTGGGTGGACAGGTGAAGTGCATTTCTCACATTGTGCTCGATTCAGTGCAACCTTGCAGCTGTTATGGCTTGGTTGGCTTGTTTAAATCATATTGCATTTGCATAGTAATTTGTTAATAGCTTAACTCGTTCACTACCAGTGGCACTGCGATTTGGGATTGCTTGCATTCCAATGCCAGGTTGTAACCAGGAGCCTAAAGAGAGCACTCAACGGTCATGCTAAGTGACATCGCAGTGAAATTGGGCCGATGTAATGCATTGGGCACAGGCTGGGAGCAGGTCTGCAAAATGAGACATGAAGGTTTGGCTCGGAGAATTCATCACCTTCCCAACATCCCACTCCCAATCAATTCTCAGTTAGGGAGGATTGGAAACTGCCATCCTGCCCTTTTCAGGGCCTTAAGTGACCATTAATGGTCTCCTCCTGCTCCTACTGGTGTTCAACCAGCAGCAAATGATTCTACAGTTCTCTCCTTAATACTCAACATCTTGTTCTCAAAGGAAGGGCTTGCTGGTGAAAAGGGAGGGACCCAGAGGAAGACAAGACTCTTTTACTCCTGTTCCTTTTCATGTAATTAGCAAAACAAGCAATGGGGACATAGTCATTGAGTCATACAGCACAGAAACAGACCCTTCAGTCCAAGCAGTTCACGCCAAACGAAACTCCTGCCCCAATTCCCTCTAAACCTTCCCTATTCATGTACCTATCTCAGTGTCTTTTAAATGTTCTAACTGTGCCTGCATCCAACACTTCCTCAGGAAGGTCATTCCACACCTGAACTACCACTGTGTGTAGAATTTGCCCCTCATGTCTTTTTAAAACCTGTCACCTTAAAAATATGCCTCCTAGTCTTGAAATCCCCTATCCCAGGGAAAAGACACCTATCATTGATCCTATCTATACCTCTCATTATTTCATAAACCTCTATGAGGTCAGCTGTCAAGCTTCTACACTCCAGTGAAAACGGCGCCAGTCTATCCAGCCTTTCTTTACAACTCAAACTTCCATCCTGGTAAATCTCTTCTGAAGCCTCTCTCGCTGAATAATATCCTTCCGAGAACAGGACGACCAGAACTGGATGCAGTGTTTTAAAAGAGATCTCACCAATGTCCTGCACAGCATGGGGTTAATATCCTGAGAGTGTGGTGGGATTAGGCTTCAGTAATCCAGGGAGGAATTGGCTTGTCACCTGAAGAAGGAAGAATAGTGCAGGTTTACAGAACTGGAGGTGAATTTAGGGGATGGGTGCAGTGGTGCTTAATACAACCTTCCTTCAGAGAGCTGGCATGAATGTGATGGGCTGAATATCCTCCTTGTGTGGTGTAAACTCTCCTGTGGTTCTGTTTTATTTATTTCCAAGCTGTAGGAAGACATGCTTAGGAAGACAACGCTGAGTTAACATACTCACAGCTTACTCAGGCAGATGCCCAAACACATCTACGTCGGCATATCTTGATCTACAATGAGAAGTCAGCTATTTTATGCGATCCTTGGTATCGCTCCCAGAAAGTTCTGCTGATGTTAAAAAGTCAAGACACCTGAAGATGCTGTCAATGTAAAGCACTGAGAGCCACTCAACAACAAGTGTACATTTATCTAGCACCTTTAGTGTAAAACAAAAGTCCCCTGCTGCTTCATGAAGCTGCAGCCAAAGCACTGAGCCAAAGGAGAAGAAAACTAAGATGACTGACTGTATTTTAAGGTGGGTCCTAAAGGAGGGCAGCCTATTGTAGGGGCAGGTACAGAACTGGAGCAGTTTACAGAGGTAGAGAAGAGTGAGTCCGTGAAATGATTCAAAGAGGAAGCTGCAATTTTTAAATGTGTCATATTTATTTCTTGATGGCCCAAATTGACTAAAAATGTTTTCTCTCGAGTGAAGCATTTTTCACGGCTAAAACATACGTTTTGTTTAACATTAGACTGTGGAGACTGTACAAATGTTGAGCCTTTTATCATTTTGTAAAGCAATTTTTTGTTCGTTTATGGAAATTTATGTTAAGTGTTCAAGTCAACAAGCACTTAATCCTTTAAGGCAAGAAGTTAAAAGCAACACTTGGCTGATGATGGAAAAGTAGTGGGGTAGAGGCTGCTTATGGGCTTAAAGGAGCCATGAATGTGCTGGAAGAGATAACTGTTGGCTTGGAATGTGACAGTGTGCTTTATAATCTGAAAGGAACCCCAGGCAGGGTTTGGGAGCTTTTTACCGAGCTTCCTGAACATTGTTAGCATGTCCTGACCAGGAGAAGTAACCCGAACAGTGGTTAGTGCTGCTGCCTCATAGTGCGAAAGACCCAGGTTCGGTTCCAACATTGGGTGACTGTCAGTGTGGAGTTTGCACACTCTCCCTGTTTATGTGTGGTGCACTAGTTTCCTCCCATGGTCTAAAGATGTTCAGGTTAGGTGGATTGGCCATGCTAACTTGCCCTGTAGTGTGCAGATTTTGTGGATTAGCCATGGTAAATACAGGGATAGGATCTGGGTAGGATGCTCTTTGGAGCAGTTGGGATGGGCTGAATGGCCTGCTTCCACAGTGTAGGATTCTAAGTCACTCTACAGTGGTCTGTGCACATTTTATTGTGATGGAGGTTTGTAATCTACATTTTGTTGGGGATTTGGCTTTAAAAATAGTGGTAAATGGGCTTTTGATTCTTAGGTCTGTAAAGTTGACTTTTCTTTGAAGGTCGGAACTCTTTTTTTTAGCCATGGATCAAAACAACATTTAAAATAATTCATATGACTTAAGCTGAACAACTAGATGAGATAGCTGGTGACATCATTGCTGAGGTGCTTACTAAACTGAACTTTTAAGGCCAAGACAAAGTGAAATCAGAAACATGTTCGGTTCAGAAGATCCATACAAGTGGATGTGCAGTTTAACAGCCTCGAAGTGGTCGATGTAGCTAGGAGGAACCCTGAGGTTTCTTAGTGTTCTCTGAGACAATTCAGTAAGGGGATCTCTGTCTGTATGTCTCAGTTACAGCCAGTAATAGAGAGAATTACATCTGGTGAATGCGTGGAAACTGCTCATAAAGAAATGCTTGGGAACTCATCAGTTGCATGAGGATGAAGAATAGGAGTGATGCTTCACTGGGGTTGAGTGCCTGTAAATGATATTGCTGGGAACATGGGTTGGAAATTTTGCTGTTACGATGAGATCTTTGCAAATGGTCTTATTTACACAGGCATATGTAACTATAGGTTTCAGTGGGAGTCATGATTTGGAGGTATACAGAGTTAATAATCACACACACACCGGTTGTATGATTTTTAACTTTATATAACTATAGTCTTTCCTCACTTTATGTGTAGAAAACTTTTTTTTTTAACTGAAATTACATTGGCAGCCTCTTGTGAATCCATTCAGTGGTTGACCAACGCAGTAACAAAATTGCTCAGATAATACATATGATCCAACAAGCCAGCTTTCAGTGTGGGATCTGGTGTATCACAATCAGCTGGGATCATAACTTTATTTGCACAGTCATGGAACTACACACCCCTCTTACTCCAGCTTTCTCTTTGCCATGAGAATGCATACCATCATTCCATCAAGATCTTGAAGACATATGCTGTTACCCCATCACTCTAAAGTGACCTCTGAGAATTTATTGTTTCATAAATGCTTGCACCAATTTGTAGTGCTCCCAGACCCCAGGACTATCGCCAATGTTCTGAAGTCTGTGAGCCCTTCTTCCCTAGTTACAGGGTCCCTTCTAACACTCCCACATCCTGGGAACTTAACTCCTACCAATGCACCCAGAATCAGGACTCCTCTTGCCATGATGACAGAGTCTAAGATATATCCCATTGCTCACAGGATTCACACTCACAATGCTCCAGTGCTGGCACTCTTATACAACTCTATAAATATGGATTTAAACCCAACTTCAAATATTTGAGGTTATAATGGAAGTTGGTGCAGTAATGAAGGTGTCCCCACTCTTGGAGGTGATACGCCAATATTTATCCAACAATCAACATCATTGTCAACAGATGATCTGATCATTTGGCTGATTGATGTCTGCGGGATCTTGCTGTCTCCACTTTCCTACAAGTGACCACACTCTAAGTGGAATTCTTTCTTCCGCACTCAAGAATCCAAGATCTCGTGCTGAACTCTGAGATCTCATCTCCAGAGCCCAGATTTTATGACTACCCACTACTCCACTATCACTGATGATTCTACTTCCTATAGCACTATATTATAGAAGTACAGATTCACTGATGGAATTTAATAATCGTGACAGTTGAGCTACCATCAGCTAGACAGCCAGTGGCAATCCTACTGCAGCCATTTTTTGAGTGGTCTGTCAGAATTAAATCTCAATTTGGCAATACACTGGCTGACGTCGGGCTTCCTGACTATAGCAGAGGTGATTTTCCACTGGTCTTTCTGGGGCAGGGGAGGGTCGCTCACCTTTGGAAGTCATCAGACAGAGACTAGCAGCTGGCAGCACCATTGGGAGGGTGTGGTCAGTGCAGGTATTGCAACTGGCCGAACATTCATCACTGTCAACCCTGAAAAATGAGCTGGGATTACTCAAGGAAGCCTGGGACGGGAGGCAGTGGCATTGTGCAATCAGTGGAATGTCTTTTTCAGAGTCGTTTCTTTGTCGTATGCATACTTCTCCATTGGCCATAGGATACCTGAGGGGAAGGGATAATTCCCTACCCAAACTTTGCTTCCATGGTTATCTGGTAGCTTGTCCATTGTTTATCTGGTGGCTCATCCACTCGATATAGCTCCCAGCTACTGCTGGTTAAATATCAGCATCATTGGGATGAAGGTATTTAATGGCCTTTTAAGGACTTCAATTAACCTTCAGGGTTGGAAGACTATCCTTTACTCTTCGCACATTGAATGTAATTGGAAAGAGCTGGGCAGACAAAGAAGTCTCCACCTCTGTAATTTCCTCCACTGTTACACAGGTTCTGTGTCTCACAGTGGAAGCATTAAATTCCACCCACGATAAATGACCCAGCACAAATATATTGATTCACAGGTTTACACCTAAAAGTGTCACATCTATTCCCAATGGTAGTCATGATTTGGAGATGCCGATGTTGGACTGGGGTGGACAAAGTTAAAAATCACACAACACCAGGTTATAGTCCAACAGGTTTATTCGGACACACTAATTTTCGAGGCACTGCTCTGTCATCAGGTGTTGCACCTGGAATCTAATGCTTCCAACTAAACCTGTTGGACTATAACCTGGTGTTGTGTGATTTTTAACCTTCCCATTGGCGATAAATAATCAAGGTTTATGCATACTTGGATGTGAAAAACTCAAATTTTATTTGCAAAATAGAAAGAAATAGGATTTGACCCCGAATAACATTTTACAAAGATAAGATTATGCTGATAGGATTAGATGAAGAGGGCTGACCATATGCTTTGGGTTAGATGGGCCTAGAACTGGCCTCGATGGGCTGAATGGCCAATTTCCACATTCTAAATTCTACATGAAGGGAAGAAGTAATCTCTTGCTGATGCTGATAATCTGATCTTTTCTAAACATCAGGAGCTGAAGATTTATAGACAGTTGCCAACCCAGAGCAACAGAAGGTCACTACACCTTCTGCAAAGTCCCAGGGGGAGAGGCTGACGGGTGACATTAGCACTTTAGAGCATCTTAAACAGACAAGAATCCATCAGAAACAGCAGTGCGCCTCAAACTGACCCCAGTATCTGCTGATTTCGGCAGCTTCTTCAGAGACTGGATACTTAAGCAGATCAGATTTCCCCTCTAGCCAGGAGCTGTTTTGTGGTCTTAAACATAAGGACATTTAAAATGCAACGTCACCTTCGTGGCAGACAGCTTTCCTCAGAGCTTTGCCTTGTACGTTTTGGAGAAGAGTGCTAACTGATTGAAGCAACTCTTATTATTACAAAGCATAATTTATTCCTACACAGCATGTTATTGCTAAATGACCATACACACAGCATTACAAAAGGTCTGAAGTAAGGGCAAATTACTGCAGATGCTGGAAATCTGAAGCAAAAACAGAGAATGCTGGAGAAATGCAGCATCTAAGCTGCTAACCCTGCTGAGTTTCTCCGGCACTGTCTGTGTTCATTACAAGATACCTTGCTGTTCAGAAAGCTAAAATGAAGTGAAGTGAATTGGGTGAAAGAAATCAGAAAATTGACGTGAAGTGTTGGCTCCTGTCAATGTTGCATTGAAAGTGATGTATTTTGGTCACAAATCTATTCCCAACATCAAAGTGAAAAATCACACAACACCAGGTTATTATGATTTTTATGACTTTTAACTTTATACACCCCAGTCCAACACCGGCACCTCCAAACCATCTCATCATCAAAGTAATCAAGTGCTACGTGCTGTTGCAGTTTTACAGGGTGTGACTTGAAAATGTTTGACTCCTGGAGACTGCAGCTTGCCTAAGGTTTGTAAGCCTTAAAGTCTATTATGTAAAATGCCATTTGATGTAAATTTATCATCCAAAATGGAATTAACTCACTGAGTGATGCGGTAGGATTGTACACCAATTAAGAAGACCCCCACCACCCTATGGTAAGGACATTTGAAATCTGGCTTTCCCAAACCTCCCGGAGGAAACATTGACCAGAACCCAACTCATTCCTTGGGGGGTCCACCCCCTCAGTCATAGGAGCAGCTATGTTGGCTAATTGTGGACTCCTGTCCCTCACATAGAAGCTCATCAGAACTCTACCATTCCCAAAGCTAGGTTAGTAGGTGGCATTCCAACAAGATGCCTGAAGCGGTTCTTGGCAGCTGCTGAAAGAAGAATTTCAACATCTATGGTGGGGGAGATCCTAGACCCGTGAGAAGGGGTGACAGCGGGCATGAGGGGATTGGCAGATTCAGTCAGGCGGGTGGCATTGAAGATTGGGTGCAATGGCATCTTGGGAAGGGGTGCTGTCTTCGATGTACAAACGGCACCTCCATCATAAGGTGCCTCCCCTTTCCTTCCCACCTCCTACCATTGAAAAATGGGCAGTACTCCCATCTGACCTCCTAAGCCAGCCTTACTTTGAAATGGGCAGTGTATTATCAAATGAGATTTTGGGAAGTGCAGTCAACTCTGTATTCATTTGTTTCAATTCAGAACAGAAATGCGGAGACATTTCTTCAGCCAGAGAGTGGTAGGCCTGTGGAATTCATTGCCGCAGAGTGCAGTGGAGGCCGGGACGCTAAATGTCTTCAAGGCAGAGATTAATAGATTCTTGTTGTCTCGAGGAATTAAGGGCTACGGGGAGAATGCGGGTTAGTGAAGTTGAAATGCCCATCAGCCATGATTGAATGGCGGAGTGAACTCGATGGGCCGAATGGCCTTACCTCCACTCTTATGTCTTATGGTCTTATGGTCTTATGGTTTCCATGTGGTGTGCCGGCTGTTAACTTCAGCACCCACCCTCCCTCCATGACATGGGTGAAGCAGGCAGGCGGCCAGTTGGGGGCACATGACCCATTTTACATGATGGAGAGAAATTGAGGACTGCAGATGCTGGAGATCAGAGTCAAAAAGTGTGGTGCTGGAAAAGCACAGCTGGTCAGACAGCATCTGTGGGCGGCATGGTGGCACAGTGGCTCAGTGGTTGGCACTGCTGTCTCACAGCGCCAGAGACCCGGGTTCAATTCCCGCCTCAGGTGACTGACTGTGTGGAGCTTGCACATTCTCCCCGTGTCTGTGTGGGTTTCCTCCGGGTGCTCTGGTTTCCTCCCACAGTCCAAAAATGTGCAGGTCAGGTGAATTGGCCATGCTAAATTGTCCGTAGTGTTAGGTGACGTGGTAAATGTAGGGGAATGGGTCTAGGTGGGTTGTGCTTCAGCGGGTCGGTGTGGACTTGTTGGGCTGAAGGGCCTGTTTCCACACTGTAAGTAATCTAATCTAATCTGAGGAGCAGGAGAGTGAATGAATCGGGCATAAGCCCTTCATCAGCAACCTTTACGTGACCCCCATCATCAGAAACAGGCCAACCCTGGGGGGGATATGTAATATCCAGCATGAATATCACAGAGTGCTGATAGAGGCTGCTGGGTGTATTGAGTCTGCACCAACCCTCCACAAAGCATCGCACTAAGGTCCACCCTATCCCTGGATTTGACATAGCGAAACCACCAAGCCTTCGCATTACCAGACACTATGGGCAATTTAGCATGGCCAATCCACCCAACCTACTCATCTTTGGACAGTGGGAGGAAACCCACGCAGACATAGGGAGAATGTGCAGACTCCACACATACAGTTGCCCGAGACTGGGATTGAACCCGGGTCCCCAGTGCTATGAGGCAGCAATGCTAACCACTGAGCCACCTTAGGAATAATTAGCACCCCGTAAAGTAACATACAAATATTTTGTATTCCAAGAAGGCTATTGAAATAGACCTGTAGCCTGAAATTGTAAACATTGCAATCTTTAACCACAATCACTTTTTAGTATTCGCCATCAAAAGATTTATTTTCGTGGAAACCCAAGACATCTAGTACCCATCTGATCATTCTCTGAAAAGTTCCAGCAATTTCGTCCGAGTGTGTATTTTTATTTCAGTTCACTGCCCATGAATATTCATTTGCAGCACTCTGTTGCTCGGGAAAAAAAGATAGTGATTGCCTCTTAGAAGGTGGCATCACCAGCTCATTCCTGTTACCTCTTTGGCTGTAACCATCTTTTATTGGGACCGAGCCAGACAACACATTAAAACGGAGGTCTGTATGAAACGAACATACCAATTAACTACCATTGGAACGTTCTGTGTAGGGTTCCTCTGGGACGGCACTTTATTCGCTGACTTTAGCAATACTGACCTAAGTGAATGAAGAGCAGATTATATTCACTGATCTAGTGAAGCCTCCCTCAGTTTGCCCAGGTACTGAATCACACAGCAGTATCACTCCTTCGGCTCCAGCTGTGGGTCTCAGAGAAGCTTAGCTGCCTCTCCATGGAAGTGAGTGTTGGATTAAAGGCAGTCCATATCTGATGCTTTTCTTTAATCTGATACTTCGCACACGTACTTACCAGCAGGGGGCCACTCACTAGCAAACAAGAGCGGGGATGCTGAATAATCTCCCTATCATTAGCTCATAAAAGCCAACTGTAGCATCCCAGTTTCTCCACTGGTTAAAACAAACATACTAAGCTCTGCAGAAGGATCAGACTCAGGATGCTTCCGAAAGTGCCCAGCTCAGAGTAGCAGCCCCTGGCTCGCTGATCAGGCAACAGCCTTTAGTTTGTGGACTGCCAGTGGATGAGGGTGAAAACTTGGGACATCGCAACATAAATGTCGATCAAACCGATGCCCTGGCTTTCCAGAGCGTTGAACACAGCCCATTAATAAACAAAGCTAAAAATCACACAGCGACAGATTATAGTCCAACAGGTTCATTTGGAAGCACTAGCTTTCGGAGTGCTGCTCCTTCAACAGGTGCTCCGAAAGCTAGTGCTCCCAAATAAACCTGTCGGACTATAACCTGGAGTTGTGTGATTTTTAACCGCGTCCACCCTAGTCCAACACCAGCTCCTCCAAGTCATAGTAATAAACACAGTAACACGCATTCTCGGCCCATTTCTTAATGGACAGCAGCAGTCCATGCCAATGGCCCGTTACTCAGTATGAGCTGCAGTAAATTGTAGAACTTTCCATTAAGGCTGCTAGAAATAAAAAGAGGTTGGTGAGGGACACAGAAGTGTCATTGAGGTACATTGGAGGTTGTTGTTCAAAAGAAGATCTGATTTCTCAGTGAGGGACATTGAGAAGGCACATTTCAGAAAGGAGGAGGTACACCCAAAGAAAATCCACACATTAAACCCAGACAGCCACCTTGGAGAGGTTAACATTAATTTTTAAAAAAATGTCTGTGAGGGGCACCTAATATATTAAAGAGGGAAGTGTGATAAACATTGGGACCTAATACATAGGAAACACAATTAGCCAAATATACCCAGACTGGACATGTCAAAACACAAGAAAAATAGTCTTTCAAGAAACTTTTAATGGGACAGATATTCCTGGACAATAGATAACTGTAAAGTGTTTAAGTAAACCTAAAATAAGAATCATGAGACCGATTATTCTCCACAGCACAACTTCGGAAATACTCTCTTGTTTACCTTAGAAACATAGAAGCATGGAAAATAGACACAGGAATAGTCCATTCGGCCCTTCGAGCCTTCCCCACCATTCAATATGATCATGACTGATCATGCAATCTCAGTATCCTTTTCCCACCTTCTCCCCATTCCCCATGATCCCTTTAGGCACAAGGGCCACATTCAGCTCCCTCTTGAATCTATCTAATGAACTGGCCCCAACTGTTTCCTGTGGGAAAGAATCCCACATGTTCACAACTCTCTGAGTAAAGAAATTCGTCCTCATCTCAGCCCTGAATGGCTTACCCCTTATTCTTAAACTGTGACCCTTAGTTCTAGATTTTCCCAACATTGGGAACATTCTTCCTACATCTAGCCGGTCCAGTCCCATCAGGATTTTATATCTTTCTAGGAGATTCCCCTGTTATTCTCCTAAATTCCAGTCAATCCAGTCTTTCTTCAAATATCTGTCATACCATTCCAGGAATCAGTCTGGTGAACCTTTGTTGAGCCCCCTCAATAGCAAGAATGTCCTTCCTCAGGCTCAGAGATCAAAACTGCGCACAATACTGAATACACAATATCTTGATCGTGGTTCCTCTCAAACGTCCAGTCCTATTCCACCCATATTGCCATCTCCTCAGGAAAGTAGAATGGCAAAACATAGAAGAAAAGGTTGGATTTTCATGGTGCTATAGAAATTTCACAGACCAAATGGTATTCTGTCCTTCCGAGTGAGAGGATTTGAGTACAGGAATAGAGATGGCTTGTTGCAATTCCACAGAGCTTTTGGTAAGACCGCACCTACAGCATTGTGGGCAGCTTTGGACTCCTTATCTCCTTGGAATGATGACCTGGCTATGGGGGAGTCCTGCAAAGGATAATCAGACTTATTCCTTGGATGGCAGGACTGACTGGATCAGTTAGGACTATATTCACTGGAGTTTAGAGGAATAAGGGCAGAATCTCATGGAAACCTATAAAATTCTAACAGGCCTGGACAGGGTCGATGCAGGAAGGATGGTCCTAATGATCGGGAAGTCGAGAAGCAGGGGTCATAGTTTAAGGTGTAAGGTAGGCTGTTTCGGAGGAATTTCTTCATCCAGAAAATGGTGAGCCTATGGAACTTTCAGCAAAAGGAAACAGTTGAGGCCAAAACATTCAATGTTTTCAAGAAGGAGTTAGATATAATTCTTAGGTGAAAAGGGGTGTGCGGAGAAAGTGAGAACAGACTCCTGAATTGGATGATCAGCAATGATTATATTGAATGGTGGAGCCATCTTGAAGGGTTACATGACCGACTCCCACTTCTAGGTCTATATTTGTGTGACTCTACAACACAGTGGGCGACAGCTAGATCAAGAATACAGCCTCCATTTCCATTTTCATTGGGGGTGGATGGAAATAGGAGGCAGGACAGGTATCCCACATATAGGAAATCTGAATTCAGCAGGACCTTTTGAACTCAATGCAGAATTCTAGCAGACCCCATTTCAACTGGAACATAGTGTGAAGGCTACAAATCTTTAGAGGGATTGAAAATGCCATTGAAGAGTGGATAAAGTCTATTGAATTGTCAAGTTATTTAAATGGTCAGCTTTGTAAAAATTAAAAATGAATCTTCCAATGGCTGTAAAAGAAATATTGTCTATTAGTTTCAATTGCTGCTTATTGCCATATTACTCAATACTATCATTACAATTGCCTGCTTTCCACAATCTATCATTATCATATTGGGTTGGGGGAGGGTCTGGGGTGGGTGAAAATTTACAATTTAACAACTCAAAGGAATTATTAAAAGATTAGCTGCCTTTGATCTGGGACAGGAATATAAATTTCATTTTGTTAGAATCAGTACTTGCTTTGGATTTAGGAGCATTGAATGAAGCTAATAATGAAACTTTTATTTTAGTGTAATGTGTATTAAGTAAATATTTAGAATATTGTTTTATTACATCTCAGCTTGGCTAATGAGTTCTGCCAATGTTGGACACTAGGTAAGTTGGCATGGAGATTGTAAAGGCAACAGCAGAGAGGAGATATAAATTGGTGCTAAATTAGCATTGGGGCTACAAGAAGCTATAGGGATAAATAGAGATGTAAAGGATCATGTGTTGGCATTGTGGCTATAACAGAACATGATGGAGGATTGGGGGGGGAGTCATAGAACAGCAGGAGGTATTCAGAATAGGCATGCAGAATGGATAGGGAATGGGTCTGAAGGGCAGGTGGAGGTGTGAGAGGTGAGATTTAGGTCATTAAACAATGTTGGAAGCTGAGCTGCTGGTTTGTAGGAATGGACGTGGGTTGTCTAACCTCCACACTTGCACTCCTGCCACACTGCATCGAGGCTTGTAAATCATATAGTGAATACCAACCCCACTTTGGAAACACAGAAATTCCAGATAATGCCAAGTCATGACTGGGAACTGTGCTTCACAAATTGGAAAACTTGAGCATCACATGCCAAATCCAACAATTCACCCCATGACGTCTATATCTATTTGATTTTTCTTTGGAAATTGGGTGCGGGGTGGGGGTGTGGGGGAAGGTAACGGTTTAGAGTTGGGAACCATGCCAGATATGTTATCCTGTCTTTTCATTTTCTTTCAAATGTTTTCACCTTTTGGGCATTTAAATCTCCGCCTTACTTTTGGTTGAATTTCCCTCTTTATGCCCTTTAGTTACACTTTCCTTTCCTTTTAAAGTTCCCCTATTGCTGCACTGTATCTTTCACCACTGCTAAGCTTCTCCAAAAGGTACAGTCATTGGGCAACTGAGAATGGGATCAAAGAATGGCAACAGGTTAGAACAGGGTGGGTTGTTCTTTGGAGAGTTGGTATGGACTCAATGGGCAGAATGGCCTGCTTCCGTACTATAGAGAATCTATGACTTTGCTTTTTGCATCATTTCCTCCTGTTGAGCTCAATGAAGAAACTCTGCATCTTCTAACCTAACTCCAAAGATATTACCTTGCTCTTCCTCCTGCAGACACCGGTAAGTGGCTATTTATTTAGAGGTTGGAAGCCCCACAGACTGTGAAGCTTTCCAATTGTTGGCATGCTAACCCAAACTTCTGATTTTCTCAGGGCTTCCTTGGTCCTTCTGCAAGGACTGTTCTGTTTCTAGTTGCATCGAGGCTCTTTCTGTTGCTCAGAGTATGAAAGCTAGCCATCTTGAATATCAAAGAACAGAATTACTAGGAGCAGGAGGGCAGATTAGCCCCTCAAGCCTGCTCCATCATTCAATACAATCACTTACTTTGTCAGTCCCCTTTAGAATCTTACCATACCTCAATCAGATCATCTCTCATTCTTTTGAACTCCTGAGTGTAAACTGCTCAAACTCTCTTCACAGGATAAGCCCCTCATCTCTGGCATCAATCCAGTGAGTTTTCTCCAATGCAATTCACCCCTCCTCAAGTAAAGAGATCAAAGCTGTACGCAATACCCCAGCAGCTCTCTCATGGAGTCTGGCCTGTTCGCAGCTTGTGGAACTGTCTTCCCCCTGAGCTCCCACATCCATCCCCCCATCCCACCAACCCTCCCCACCCCCCAGCCCCTGCCCCCCCACCCCCGCTGCTCTCAGATAAGAACATTTGCAGAAGTAATATTGATACAGAAAAATACTCCTCCCCTCAAATCATTTTTAATCGAAAACTGCAGTGAGTTGATGCTAATGAAAGAGGTTTTTGAGTTTCGTAATGAAGAAGTTCAAACTGTGTACTTTACCTGGTGGGAGCCAAGTTTTTCCGTTTCGTAGAAAAATGCCACGCTTACACATGGGCTATTTGAAAATGCTTCATAGGCAGGTTATGTTTGGATACCATCGCTGTTTGCTACGGTACTGCTTGTCCAAATGCAACACAAGTTGCACAGGGAAAACAGTTTACAGTACATTTAGAAACTGGCTCAAACACGTCCTGGATGGTCAATATACAAGACTACATTCATCTCAAGAATGCATGCACAAAATCTGGAGCTGAAGCAATTTCATAACATCGGACTCGTTTACACTAAGTCAGTTTTATTGGTGACCCTGCTAATGGCACAGGAGAGCCAGTGTGAGCAAGCTCAGTATACTAACCGGCAGTGTACTGTCAACTTGTACAGGTCACAGAGTTCAAGGAATGTCACTTCTGGTACTCTGTTTCCTAGCCACCCCTTCTAGTCACCATCCGAGATTGAACTGTTTGCAACAGGATCCAGGCTCAACCGGGATACCTACATACCATCCATCACTAGGCCTGCTCATTTGCACGACTATATTATTGTCTTAACTCTGCTTCTTTTCTATCCTTTTTGTTGCTGAAGCCTTCATCTAGCTCCCTCATTAAGCTGCAAAGTGGACTATCCTATTGGTCAGCATTCTACATCCCACCCACAGGAAGCTTGAGATCGTCTAAAACCCTGCTGCCTAGTTTGAAATCCCCTTAACCCCACACAGTGGCTCAGGGGTTAGCATTGCTGCCTCACAGTGCCAGGGACCGGGGTTTGATTCCAGTCTTGGGCAACTGTCAGTGTGGGAGTTTGCACATTCTCCCCGTGTCTGCATGGGTCTCCTCTGGGTGCTCCAGCTTCCTCCCATAGTCTGAAGATGTGCAGGCTAAGCGGATTAGCCATGGGAAATGCAGGGTTTCAAGGATGGAGTAGATGTCTGGATCTGGGTGGGATGCTCTTTGCAGGGTCGGTGTGGATTTGATGGGCTGAATAGCCTGCATTCACACAGTAAGGAGTCTATGAACCCTGTGCTCACTAGACTACCTTGGGTCACCATCTGATATCAGCACGATTCTAAGATACTCATTCACAAATCCTGTGGAGAAAACCCAAAATCAAGCCTCATCTGCCACCATAGGACATGCTGAAGATGGGAAAGGTTTGTAAACCTTAGTATTCGACCTGTTGTGCACTTTCAATCCCATGCCAAGGACAAATAAACAGCATGGCAGTTGTTCTTATTGTACTGAAACCAAGAGTCCTTTGACAGCAAAAATGATTCATAGTTCTGGTATTGAATAAGACAATGTCATGTCTCAAGAAATAATGAGCAAGAATTTGACCCTTGTTCTTTAAGGAAAAAGAATAGTTCGCACCTAAATGTATAAGTTCATTTGACTCAGTGGGTGATACTCACCTTCAGGGCGGCACAGTGGCTCAGTGGTTAGCACTGCTGCCTCACAGCATCAGGGTTCCAGGTTCAATTCTTGCCTTGGGTGACTGTCTGTGTGGAGTTTGCACATTCTCCCTGTGTGTGAGTGGGTTTCCTCCAGGTGCTCCGACAGTCCAAAGATGTGCAGGTCAGGTGAATTGTCCATGTCAAATTGTCCATAGTGTTAGGTGCATTAGTCAAAGGGGAATGGGTCTGGGTGGGTTACTCTTCAAAGGGTCGGTGTGGACTTATTGGGCCGAAGGGCCTGTTTCCACACTGTAGGGAATCTATTCTAAGACAAAAGCATATCAAGACTTGTTGGCCACCAAAAAATGTTACAGGGTGTTTGAACTGGTTGATGAGCAACCTGCTAATCTTTCCAACAAGACCACAGTGAGCGCCTGATTCTGATTGGTGCTTCTCAACTATGGACATTTACCTCTTTCTGAGACTGAGAGATAATCGCAGCCCCTTGGGGTAATCCTTGATCATCCCAGCCCCAAGCACAGAGCAGCATGATGAAAACAACGGGATAATTTTATGGCATGGGAGAGAACAAACTATTGCAATCTGAGAAACATACCACTTTTATCATAGCAGGAATCGTTGTTGGGAAACTGAAGCCACACTTTCATGTTGAGAAAACCTTTTGATTAGATTTCCTACAGCATGGAATGAGGCCATTCGGCCCAATAAGTCCACATCGATCCTCCGAACAGTAACCCATCAAGACCCATTCCCCTACATTTACCCCTGACTCATGCACCTAACCTACACATCCCTGAATGCTATGGGTAATTTAGCATGGCCAATACACGTAACCTGCACATCTTTGGATTGTGGGAGGAAACCGGAGCACCCGGAGGAAACCCACGCAGACACGGGGAGAACGTGCAAACTTCACACAGACAGTCGCCCGAGGCTGGAATTGAACCCAGGTCTCTGGCGCTGTGAGGCAGCAGTGCTAATGGAGGTAACCCTCCCTTGTTTTGTCACTTCCATGTGTTCCTGAATCACGGCTTCTTAATCTGAATTTTCCAACAAGGACTTCTTGGGTCTTTTTCCCCCTCACACATCCAAGGGAATGTGTTTTGTACCTTCTCCTAACGGCTCAAAATTCTCCCTATAGCGTGACACCAAAACTGTCCAGACTGTGGCTGGTTTTGTTTCCATTCATTCACGGGATGAGGGTGTTGCTAGCTGGGCCAGCATTTATTGCCCATCCCTAACTGCCCAGAGGGCAGTTAAAACCCAACCACATAGCTGCAGATCTAAAGTAGATCAGGTCAGGATGGTAGTTTCCTTCCCTAAAGGATATTAGTGAACCAGATGGTTTAAAAAAAAATTATTGACAAGGATTTCTCGGTCATCACTAGAGTCTTAATTCCAGATTTTATTTGTTGAATTTAAATTCAAATTTGAACCCAGGTCCCCAGAACATTACCTGGAGCTGTAGTTTAATAGTCCAGTGATAATATCAGCAAGTTGTTGCCTCCCCCTAACTCAACACATTGCACATCGACCCTGGGCTTGTCTGATCTCTATGATACTGGGAGTTAGGTATTGGCAACAAATAAATGTAGAAGTTACTGGATGAGAATAGGTCAAATACAATCTTTTACCATCTTAGTAGCCACAGGATACAAATGATATGAAGTTATTAATGAAAAACAGCAATTAATTCATCTTGATTAGCCGAGATTGGAACCCGCTTGAGAACTCCACACGTGGAAAGTTTTGGCATATGGGCATGGAGTCACCCATTTCCTCACAGGAATGCCGCACTGATCATACGCTTCAAGTTACTGACTTTGAGTACTACAAAAGCCTGGTTCATAGGCAGCCCACTCAGTTGGAATTATCAAAAGGTTACAGTGCAGAAAGAGGCCATTCAGCCCATCATGGCTGGACTTGATCTTCAAATGAGCATCACTAGTTAGTGCCAACCTTTTTGTCTTTTCCCACACCCTTTCATTTTATTCCCACCGCATCACTGAAATATTGGGAGGAAGTTTAAATGGTCAGTCCCGGGTCAAGGATGATGAGGTGTTCTGTAGTGGACTAGGCATTAGATTACAGATATTTCTGCTATTAGTTGTGTGACCCTGCAATACACAAAAATTGCACAATACAAATACACTTAAAATGTTGGCGATGTAATCGCTTTTATAGCCAACACACACTTCAAAATTTCACTTTTTTGAAAAAGTGTTTCCTCCTCAATCACGTTACAGCTAATTTGCATTAACAAAAGACGCATTATAGCAGAACTATTTGTCCAACATTTTAAAAAAATTCATCCACGTGGGCTGGACCAGTATTTATTGTCCATCCCTAATTACCCAGAGGGCAGTTAAAAGTCAACATTGCTGTGGGTCTGGAGTCACATGTAGGCCCAGTCCAGGTAAGGATGGCAGTATCCTTCCCAAAAGGACATTCGTGAACTAGCTGGGGTTTTTCCTGACAATCAGCTGTGGTTTCACGGTTATTATTAGATTCTCAATTATGGGTTTTTAAAAAAAACATTGATTTCAAGCTCTACCATCCACACGACAGCAATCGAAGCTCGGTCCCCAGAACAGAACCTGAGCATTTGGATTAATAACTGAGTGATAATACCACACGCTACCACTCCCTTGCTGTCAGCTTTGCCTGTCTCTTTAACAGAACATTAATGGATCAGCCATGTTGCTACTGAAATGGTACAGCCAGATCAAGGGGCTGAATAGCCTACTTCTACTCGTGTGTTTGTGACTGATCCATTGCTTGGGGTTTGAGAGGGTCACAGATTACTCAAATTAAACAATCATAAATTCATAAGCGATTTAAGGTAGCTTTTTTAAGTTAACCAGGAAGCAACAGTTTTGATATATCGCATAAACTAAACAGGCAGGAGAAATATTTGACTTGTGCCAGGTGAATGTGGTTAACTCTGAAAAATGATTGCGATAAACATTGATGGAGGGAAAGCACTCTGCGGCAGATAATGGGTTCCCAGTGACTGTTAGGAACTGACAACGAGTGAAGACCAAGTGCTTTGCCAGATGGGAGAGGTAAGAATCAGAGAGTACTGCTCCTGAGGACAGGTACTGAACAACACTGGGAGATGACAGCACACATTTCAGATCTCTCCACCAGGACATCTTGCTAAAGAGCAGATTTGGAGCTATGAAAGGAAGTTGAACAGCAGATGTACAATTCACTTTCTGAAAGACAGTGTTTATTTAACTCTGTTCCTGAGGCTACATGTCGTGAACTGAACACTTCATTTAGAACTGATCAAAACACATAATTATGATTCACTGTTGCCACAACCCGGGAATAAGGCACATTTCAGCAATTAATTCAGCTCTGTAACAGCTGGCTCTGCAAACCAGATGTAAGTTTTAATTTTCCCATTTATTACAAAATTTATGTGTTGTCAAATAACGGCAATTAGTAATGAGGGTAACTGTAGACTTGGTGCATATTCGATATCTTTTGCCTACAGTCTTGGGGCAACCAGCTTTCTGCAACCCAGAAGGAGCACCCAGCCTGACAATGAGGAGCAAGCCAAGCTCACTTGACCAAATGATTAATGGCATTAACTAAAGTCTGGGCAAGTTGCTGCCAATGTTGAAATGATCCAAATGCCAATTAACAATCAGTACTCAGGGAACTTTATCATACAGAGGATGGAACTTGACCATGAAGGGATTTGAAACAAACCCACACAGATACTTCAATGGTTATTGGCATGTGCCATTGGATAAAGAAATGATTGAGGCGGTTGGTGAGAACAGTGGCCTTTCTGGTGAATAGAAAAGGCTCCTTAGGCCTAAGAGTCTTTTCCCAGTCTTCAGTAAACCTCTTTGATATTAACGCCACCTATGCTGATTTGTACCATCATTTCAAACCTACCTTTCTCTAGAAACACATTGCTTTTAACAAGTGTTAGGGTATGGATTCACTCCAAACATGTAATCATAGAATCCCTACAGTGAGGAAACAGGCCATTTGGGCCCAACAAGTCCACACTGACCCTTCAAAGAGTAACCCACCCAGACCCATTCCCTTACTTTTACCCCTGACTAATGCTCCTAACATACACATCTCTGAACACTCTGGGCAATTTAGCATGGCCAATTCATCTAACCTCACATCTTTGGACTGTGGGAGGAAACCCATACAGACACGGGGAGAATGTGCAAACTCCACACAGACAGTCACGCGAGGCTGGAATTGAACCTGGGACCCTGGAGCTGTGAGGCAGCAGAGCTAACCACTGAGCCACCATAATCTCACCTCATACTTTACTGCTGAGCAGAAAGGGCGCTACACTGTAGGAGGAGCCATTTCAGAGATGGGTTTTTATACTGAGGTTTTCACACCTGAGCAAGTGGATTGAGTGATTTGAGTATGATTGGGAGTGGATCCATTGGCACTGGCAATCATTCAGATCTCACAGGCATCGTCTAAAAGCAGGTTGACTCAATATGCACTTTGTTGTTGTTGATGAGATCTTGTAATGAATTTCATAGTGATGGCTCCAGCCACCATCCAAAAGGATGTCCAAACCCTCTGTGGCTATTTTCAGAAGCCCCATGGCCCATGTGGCAATTAACTACCTGGTGTCAGGGTCTCCAAGGGTGGAGGTCCCATCTTTAAGAGCTTCTGGCCAATTGGAAAGCTGACAACTCTTCAGTCTCAGCAGTGCCACAGAGGCACTGTGGTCACTTCTGCGACTGCACCAAACATTCCAGCAACAATGATGGAGGCCTCAAAATGGAGGGAAGTGTGTGGAGCTAATTGGGGCCAGTCAGCATTGCCATAACCTTATGAGTGCATGTTTCTTTCCACTGGCGAAGGGCTATTCCAGGTTACAGGGTACTCAACTAACTGACATTCACACTAAGCCAGCAAAGGGGTTGCCTGATTTTACTGGGCTTGTCAGTTGATGATAATAAGGCCCCTCTCCCACACTGGTGGAAAACTACACCGTTGTCATAAGGCACTTGCGGAGGAAAATCCAAGATAGGAGCAGGAGTAGGCCATTCAGCCCTTTGAGCTTGCTCTGCCATTCATGACTGGTCATCCAACTCAGTCTCCTGTTCCCATTTTCTCCCCATAGTCTTTGATCTTTTTAGATTGAAGAACTATAGATAACTCCTCCTTCAATGTTTTGGCCTCAACCACTTTCTGTGTCAGAGAATTTCACAGATTCACCACTCTGTGGGTAAAGAAATGTCTCCTTGTCTCAGTCCGAAATGGCCTCTCCTAGATCCTTAAACTGAAAGTCCTTGTTGTGGTCTCTCCCTGAATATCCTCCCTGCAGTTACTGTGGCTAGCCCTGTTGGAATTTTATAGATTTCTATGCCATCCCCCAACATAGCCATTGACTGGCTGTTTAAGATTCTAAATTGGTCTCCTGGAATCCTTGACTTTCCCAAGCCCTGGCTAAATTGCGAGGAGTTAGGAAGATGATGGATATTTCATCCATGCCCCCTCCCCACCTGCCTTACCTCCCCACCACCTTCCCTCCTGAATCTATAATGCCCCAAAACCACTCTGACTCTCAACTTGTTGCTGAGGCTAGGAATACATTATACCTTTTGTGCGCACGGCAACCTTTTGTTTCCTGTAATAGTGTTTAAGAGTGTTTTGAGGATATAATTATTTGTTATATTAGTACGTTTTTTTAAAAAGACTGTTCCTTAAACTATTTCCTTCAAAACCCTTCCTGAAACATTTGTTCCCCATATTCATTGTCCTTTGCCCAAAGTTGTCCAACTTCATTCCAGATTACAGCCAGGCCTTCCACTTCCTAAATTAAAAATAACACTCCTGTCAGATCAATTGGAAATACCTTTTCTACAAGAAACAGGCATCATTTTCTTCAGCTTTTCCCTGAGTTTATTCCCCAATCTCTGTTGCTACCATCATACTGTACTTGTTCAAGGGCATTAAGACCCACCCGATGATCAGTGCCATTACAATTATAACATGGACTAAGTTTTAACCACCAAAAATAAACCAGGAACCAATAATGTGCTAAGTTAAAGCTCAACTATAGTGTTTACATGTTGAGTCCGACTTGTCTTTCAAAAAGAAACCAACAAATTAAATCACCGTCAATTTCCTTGTAAAAAGTTCCATTAAGTAAAGGTTGATGGCCATTTTAGCAGAGCTTCAGACATAAGAAAATTTACATTAACATAAGTTGCTGGACATAGTGAGTGAGGCTACATTGGTCTTTATTAGTAGAAAGTCATCCAAATATGGGGGAGTGGGTCCAATTAGCACCTGTCTAATTCTGGGCCATAACCCCAGTTACTGTCTATAATGACACTCCCTAATTAAACCCAGCGAATGAATGTCTCACATGAACAATATTCTTAGTAGATAAGACCAATGGATTTGGCACGACACAGCCTTTCAACATGGGGTTTGCAGCATTAAAGAACAAGTCCTATCATTCTTGGGATGGAAGCTAATGTCAGGCTTGTAAGAACAGGATCTACATTCTTTACTCTACACAGTGGTCATAGTATAATGCACTGTGTTTAACTAGCCCTGTTGCTTTCCAGTATAAAATCAGCAACTCACAAACCAATAAATTAGGCAACACAACCAAAGAATGTGAATATATTGCTCCAAATTATTAGACCCCAGTGCCCAGGCTTGAACATGAGAGCATGTATATTAATTTCCTTCTTAATATTAAGTCATATTTTTTATGTGACGGTTTCTGCACTGTGAACGGGAAAGAGAAAAATTATGTTTGGAAAATAGTGGAGTGTCCTCCTTAGCCTGAGGCAGAGACTGAGGAGGTAAATTTACGACACCCTGTTTTGCACAAATGTTAAAATGGTGGTATAAATCTGGAGTTAGGACGGAACTTAGCTGTAGAGGGAATCTGAGCAAAACTTCATTGAGGGCAAAGTCTCACAGTTATTCTGACATTGGAGAAGTCCTTTTTCCCATTATGTCTGCAGTGGCTCTCTGACCTTCTCTCTCTAACCCTCCATATTCTTCCTTTTCAGTCTTGTTCACTTTTGAATGCTTTGGTTCAATCTGCCTCCACTACACTCTCAGGCAGAGCAGACCTTGTTCCTCATGTTGCTTTTGATTCTCTTTCCAATTACTTTATGCTTATTCTCCATCTCTTCACAAGGGAACAGTTTCTCCCAGTCTATTCTGTTCAGATCTGTCATGGTTTTGAATTCCATGAGTCAAATCTACTCTCTGCCTTCTCTTTCTCCAGAGAAGAACAAGTTGGATGTCAGTAAGAAACACAACCAAAAGAGAATTAAAGACAGGTAAAATAAGTGAAGTAAAACATTTAAATAAATTGAAGGAAATAAAGTTAATTTAAGTGAGTAAGTTTATTACTAGTAAGGTTTTATAGTACATTCCTACACTGAGCATGGTGGTCAGTGGCGAGCACTGCTGCCTCACAGTGGCAGGGACCTGGGTTTGATTCCAGTCCTGGGCGACTGTCTGTGTGGAGTTTGGACATTCTCCCTGTGTCTGTGTGGGTTTCCTTCGGGTGCTCCGGTTTCCTCCAACAGTCCAAAGATGTGAAGGTCAGGTGAGTTGGCCATGCTAAATTGCCCATAGTGTTCAGGGATGTGTAGGTTAGGTGAATTAGTCAGGGGGAAATATGGGGTAGGGTAATGGATCGGGGTGGGTTACTCTTTGGAGGTTGGTGTGGACTTGTTGGGCCAAATGGCCTGTTTCCACACTGTTGGGATTCTATGGTGCTACTCTAAGGGTAACAAATTGTTTTTAGAGTTATGGGATGGCAGGCCAGCTAGGCCGAGTGAAATGGTTATCCTGTGGTATATGAGAAGACATGGCCATGTATCCCACAAAATACATGTACAGGATTTGTAACCAGCTGCACGAGCTTGAATTCCAAGCTTTGAGACTTTGAGCAGTGGCTGCCATTCCTTTTATTCATCTGTGAGACAGAGGACTACATGGATAGCATGTGTAGGGATGTGGTCACCCTGTAGCATTCAAATAGAGAGGAAATGGGGGACATGCAGGCAGTTTAGGAGAACCAGACAGATGGTGGAGGAATCCCCTGAAATTATCCTTCTTGCAAGTTAGTATCCTATACTGGAAACTAGTGAGGGTGATGGATCCACAGTGGAGTGGTCCCCAAGATTGTGAGGTCAATGGCTATACAGAGGAGGAAGAAGAAGGGTGGCATGGTGGTTCAGTGGTTAGCACTGCCACCTCACAGTGTCAAGGAGCTGGGTTTGATTCTACCCTTCGGTGACTGTGTGGACAGTGGCATGTTCTCCCCATGTCTGCGTGGGTTTCCTCTGGCTGCTCTGGTTTCCAAAGATGTGCAGGTTAGGTGGACTGGCCTTTCCAAAGATGTGCAGGTTAGGTGGCTCAACCTTGCTAAATTGTCCATAGTGTCCAGGAATGTGAAGTTTGGGTGAGTTAGCAGTGGGAAATGGGGGGTGACAGGGATGGGGTGTGTCAGGTTGGGATGCTCTTTGGAGGGTCAGTGTGGACCCGATGGGCCAAATGGCCTGCTTCCACACTGCTGGGGTTTTATCTGCTCTTTAAAGAATAGATAGGAAATACAGGCATTTTGGTGGCATTAAACATGACCCTAGGATGATATGTTTCCTCCCTGATGCTAGGGACAAGGAACAGCTGGTTTTGCCATGGTACAGCTACAGGACATCATTCTGGAGGTGATAGACCAGCCAGATGTTCTGGACTAGATTGCTACCAACGACATGTGTAGGAACAGCAATGAGGTCCTGAAAGTAGGTTTCAGGAATATTCGACAATGTCCAGGACGAAGCAGCCCACTTGACTGGCACCACATCCACCAGCACCCACTCCCTTCACCACTAATTTTCAGCAGCAGCAGTGTGTACTATCTACAAGGTGCACTGCAGAAATACACCAAAGATCCTTAGACAGCACCTTCCAAACCCATGACCACTTGGGACCTGAGGGGCAACATTTTCATGTAGAGGGTGGTACGTGTATGGAATGAGCTTCCAGAGGAAGTGGTGGAGGTTGGTACTGTTACAACATTTATAAAGCATCTGGATGGGTATATGAATAGGAAGTGTTTAGAGGGATATGGACCAAGTGCTGGCAAATGGGACAAGATCAGTTTAGGCTATCTCGGTCGGCATGGATACTTTGTACTGAAGGGTCTGTTTCTGTGTTGTATAACTCTGTGACTCTATCTAGAAGGACAAGGTCAGCAACATATGTAGGAGCACCACCACCAATAAGTCCCTCTCCAAGCCACTCACCATACTGACTCAGAAATATATCTCAGTTCCTTCACTATTGCTAGGTCAAAATCCTGGAATTTCCTCCCTAATGGCATTGTGGGTCAACCCACAGCAGGTGCAGCTCCCCCCTACCTTCTCAAGGGGCACCAAGGGACAGGCAATAAATGCTGGCCCAGCCAGCGATGCCCACGTCCCACAAGTGAGTAAAAACACTAATCTCTTTTCATTCTCCCTCTTTGTTTCCCTTATTTGGTTTCTCACTTCTCACAACACCTCCTTTATTTCAACCTCGCTCTCAATTGTCTTTTCAACCTGACATCTGTCATAAGCACACTTTATCTTCATTTCTCTCTGTCTCCTGTCATTTCAGTAATTCACTGCACAGAGATTAACTCCAGTGTCAATCCAGCTGTTTAAAATTCAGGACACTCTGAACCAACCCCACAAGAAGTGTAAATATTTAACAGGTGTGATGTACATTCACACCCATGATCTGGAATCATTTCGAATGATCGAATTGGGCAAGAAGCTTCAGAAAAGGGGTACTTGTAGTGTGGGTTGATTGGTATTTTCAAAATTATGAAAGGGTCCTTTTATGCTTTCGCAAGCTTTGGTGTCATTGGTAAGGCCAAGATTTGTTGCCTATCCCTAATTGCCCTTTATCTGCGGAGTTTGCTACCCCAGAGTGCAGAGGATGTTAAGTCAGTGAGTAAATTTAAAGAGGAGTTAGACAGATTTTTAATTGGTAATGGGTTGAAGGGTTATGGGGAGAAGGCAGGTAAATAAGGGTGTGTATCAGCTATGATCGAATGGTGGAGAAGACTCAATGGGCCAAATGGCCTAATTCTACTCCAATATCAACTGAACTTATGGTTGAATAGCTCACAAGACCAATGCAGAAGGCAGTTAAGAGTCTGGAGTCACATGGAGACCTGACTGGGTAAACCTAACAGATTTCCCCCTCTAAAGCGTATTAATGAACTAGATGGGTCTTTATGACAATCAATAGTTGTCATGGTCACCATTACTAAAACTGAATTTATAATTCCAGATTTACTAATTAAATCTGAAATCCCAAAAGTTGGATCTCTGAAACAAAATAGGAGGCACAGTGGACAGTGAAGAAGGTTAGCTTACAGTAAAACAGGATCTTGATCAGATGGGCCAATGGGCCAAGGATTGGCAGATGGAGTTTAATTTCGATAAATGTGAGATGCTGCATTTTGGAAAGGTGAATCAAGGCAGGACATATACACTCAATGGTAAGGTCGTGCGGAGTGTTGCTGAACAAAGAGACTGTGGAGTGCAGGTTCATAGTTCATTGAAAATGGAGCTGCAGGTTGATAGGATAGTGAAGAAGACATTTGTTATGCTTACCTTTATTGGTCAGTGCATTGAGTATAGAGTTGGGAGGTAATGTTGTGACTGTACAGGACATTGGTTAGGTCATTTTTGGAATTCTGCATGCAATTCTGGTCTCCCTGCTATAGGAAGGATGCTGTGAAACTTAAAAGGGTTCAGAAAAGATTTACAAGGATGTTTCCAGGGTTCAAGAGTTTGATCTATAGGGAGAGGCTGAATAGGCTGGGGTTGTTTTCCCTGCAGCATGGGGGGCTGAGGGGTGACCTTATAGAAGTTTATAAAATCATGAGGGGCATGGATAGGGTGAATAGGCAAGGTATTTTCCTGGGGTGGGGGACTTCAAAACTAGAGGGCATGGGTTCAGGGAGAGGGGGGAAAGGTATAAAAGGGACCTAAGGGGCATCTTTTTCATGCAGAGGGTGATGCGTGTATGGAATGAGCTGCCAGAGGAAGTGGTGGAGGTTGGCACAATTACAGCATTTAAAAGGCATCCGGATGGGTACGTGAATAGGAAAGGTTTAGAGGGGTGCGGGCCAAGTGCTGGTAAATGGAGCTTGATTAATTTAGGATATCTAGTTAGCATGGACGAGTTGGACCAAAGGGTCTGTTTCCGTGCTTTATATTTCCATTGCTCTATGACTCTAATTTTAGGGTACTGACACTACCACAATGTCGCCAACTAACCCAGAGGGGGTAGATGTGGAGAAGATGTTTCCAATTGTGTTGGAAGTCAAAGGAATAGGGCACATTAATATCAGATGATCACTGAATCAAATAAAGAGAAATAACATATGGATTGGTTGAAACAAAAATGATAGATCCATTCAAGGGAGAGCTAGATAAATACATGAAGCAAGAAAAATAGAAGAATAAATTGAGAAAGTGATAAAAGTAAATAGAATGAGAGGAGGTTTGTGTGGAGTATTTGGGGCAAAGGACCTGTTTCTGTTTTGTAATGTTCTATATAATCTAATGTATTTGATCATTAAATGTATGCAAATATATGTATGCTGGCAACATAAATGTTGTCTCAAGTTGTCTTCAAAGCGAATGATGGAAATATCAATTGTGACACTGAGCTGCTTTCTGAAACAATATTTGCATTTTTCAGAATCGTGACGTTAATCATGAAAAGGTTTCTCTTCTGGCTTCCGCTAAAAGCAGATTGTATTATTTAAAGGTACAATTCAATACAATGACACAAAACCCTTTCTGAACAGATAAAGCCAACTGCTGTGACCACAGAGAGTTCCACATTCCAGCTGAAGAAGTATTGTCTGGAGGGTAATTAACTTAGAAGGACTTTCTGTAGAGACCACAGTAATTATAACCATTGTTGTGCATCATACCATGGTTCAACTTATAAACATTGGATTTGTTGTATTCTTGGAAATGTGAGATACTTTCCATCTCAAACAGTGTTTGGTAAGCTCAATCTAGTCAGCTAACTCCATAAAGTACCATTGAGAAGTTAGAACATAGAAGCTTTAAAATGACATCAAAAAGGTCTACACAGGGGAATGCCTAGACCACACAAGGTTCTGAATCACTCTGTCTCCAGTACAAAAGCAAACATGTATTTAGAACAGGAGAAAGTGACTTTCTATCATGAACTTAACATCAGTTAGCAACCAAGTTAATTTGATAAATCAATCCAGTCACATTACCTAAATCGAAGAGCTTTCATTCAGGCTGCAAGAGCATATCAATAGTTGGGAATTCTGAAGCAAATAACTAACCTGCTCTCCATCATCTACAAAACACAAGTAAGGAGTGTGATGGAATACTATTGTCTGGATGAGTGCAGCTGTAACAACACTTGAGAAACTTCACACCATCGAGGACAAAGCAGCCCACTTGATTGGCACCGCATCCACTGTCATTAACATTCTACCCCTCTGCCATCGACATGGAGGTGGCAGTCTTGCGTATCATCTACCAGATGGCACTGCAGCAACGAACCAAGACTCCTTGACATCAAATCTGTAAACTCTACCATCCTTAAAGAAAAGGCAGTAGATACATGGAACACCACCAGCTTCAAGTTCTCCTCATATAGCACCCTAACCAGGAACTATATTGCCATTTCTTTTCTGTTAATGGGTCAAAATTCTGAAACTCTCTTCCTGGAAGATGTTAGAGTCATGTCTCCTGATACCATTTGAGATGCTTTGGCAGGTTTGCTGCCACCAATCTCTATTATTGGCTTTGGTCTAAGTCTTGGATTTCAAGTGGAGAAAGATACCCATACAATGTCTTTGCTCCCTCTATTTTAAGATTACCCGCAGCATTCCTTTCACTATGAGGGTAGTTTTGTCTGCTCCGTACAGTGCTTTGTCAGCAGGTTGTAGTTTCAAACAAGAGATAATTCCAAATAATACAGTAACTCATATTGGAAGGATATTGTGAAACTTGAAAGGATTCAAGAAAGACTTACAAGGATGTTGTCGTGGTTGAAGGATTTAGCTATAGAGAGAGGCTGAATAGGCTTGGGCTGTTTTCCTTGGAGCATCACAGGCTGAGGGTTGACCTTATAGAGGTTTGTAAAATAATGAGGGGCATGGCGAGGGTAAATAGACAAGATCTTTTCCCTGGGGTGGGGGAATTCAGAACTAGAGGTTTAGGGTGAGGGGTAAATTTTAAAAGGGATCTTCCAATTCAAGTACCCATCCATATGCCTTTTAAATGCTGGCACATGGGACTAGATTAGGTTAGGATATCTGGTCAGCATGATCAAGTTGGACCAAAGGGTCTGTTTCTGTGCTGTACATCTCAATGACTCGATGAGTTGCCACGATGTCAACTTTGTCAAGTTCAACCTGTTCAGAAATGTCATGACACATGCCTGGAGCAGGTAGGACATGAACTTTCTGACCCAGAGACAGGGAGCTAGTTTGTCAAATATACGTTCACGCCATGTCTATTGCTACCATCTGGAATGCCTTAGGGGTATTTCTACTGCCACCAATCCTTTTTAGAATCATAGTGCTTTCCAGCACAAAAATGGGGCTCTTTAGCCCATTATGTCTGTGGTGATGATCAAATACCCATTTATTCCAGCCTTTAGCCTTGTATGCCATGCTGTTCCAAGTGTTCAGCTAAATGGTTCATAGATGTCTTGAGACTCCTGCCTGTACCACCTACTGTAGGCAATAAGTTCCAGCAACCTACCACCCTCTGGGTGAAAAATATTTTCCCTCAAATTCCCTCTAAACCTCCTGCTCCTTCCCATAAAACCCATGGTTATTGAGCCTACAACAAAGGAGAAAGGTTTCTCCTTATCTACCCTGCCAATGCTCCTCAGAGGTATGTACACCTCATTACAATCCCCCTCAGCCTTCTCTCCTTGGAAGAGAAACAACCCCAGCTTATCCAGCCTCTCTTCACAGCTGAGTAACTCTAGCTCAGACAAAATAAAAGCAAATTACTGCAGTGCTTTGACAAAAGGTCAGTTAGACTCAAAACATCAGCTCTTTTTTCTCCTTACAGATGCTGCCAAACCTGCTGAGATTTTCCAGCACTTTCTCTTTTGGTTCTAGCTCAGACAACATCATAGTGAATCTCCCTGACATCCTTTCTGGGCTATCACAACTTTGTGAGGGTGTGGCAATCAGAACTGTTGATAGCACTGTAGCTGTGGCCTAACCAACATTATACATACTCCATTGTGACCCCCTTGTCTAATAAAGGCGTCAAACCCTTTCTCTTCCCATACACGCTGCCTGATTGGCTGAGTATTTCCAGCATTTTCTCTTTGTATTTTAAATTCCGGTGTCCATACCAGACTGCTTTTGACTTGTTTTGTAAGTATATTTTCGGTCTCTCACTATGAAGAATTATACGGAAAAGCTGGGCTTTTATTCCACCCTATCAGTGAATGGCATTGACATCGCAATCAGCCATCACCTCAGCAGGTATCAGAATAAAACAAAAACTGAGCTGGAAAGTTGAAATATAATTACACAGACTCAAATTCTTTTCCCAATAGCTCTGAGAATGTGCCATATTTTGACTCCAGCACAGGGTATAGAACCATTTCTGAGGCTTTTAAGAGTTTTACACTGACAGATATAGGCTTACAACATACACTTGTGAACTCTCATACAATCATATTGATCAGATTGGGACTCCAATAGAATAGGTGTTGGGTACACAGTCTGAGAAAGAGATACTGCGGGGCATTGACCCTATATTTACAGCGGAAGAAAGTTGAGCCAAATTGTCTGAAAGTTTTCACTAAACTCAGCACCAACAGTGGGTTCCATTGGTAAGCAGTCAAAACTGCTTATTATCAGGCCATTAGACCATATGACGTAGGAATGGAAGTAAGGCCATTTGGCCCATCGAGTCCACTCTGCCACTTAATCATGGCTGATGGTCCTTTCAACTCCACTTACCTGCACTCTCCCCGTAGCTCTTAATCCCTTGTGAGATCAAGAATTTATCAATCTCTGCCTTGAAGACATTTAACGGCCCAGCAATGAATTCCACAGACCCACCACACTCTGGCTGAAGAAATGTCACCTCATTTCCATTCTAAATTGACCCCTTCTAATTCTAAAGCTGTGCCCACGTGTCCTATTTTCCCCCCCAACAGAAACAAATTCCCAGTGTCCACCCTTTCTGAGCCATGCATTATCTTGTAAGTTTCTATTATATCTCCCCTCAACCTTCTTCACTCTAATGAATACAATCCCAGGATCCTCAGCCGTTCATCATATGTTAGGCCTACCATTCAAGGGATCATCCGTGTGAATCTCCACTGGACATGCTCCAGTGCCAGTATGTCCTTCCTGAGGTGTGGGGCCCAAAATTGGACACAGTATTCTAAATGGGGCCTACCTAGAACTTTATGAAGTATCAGAAGCACATCACTGCTTTTATATTCCAACCCTCTTGAGATGAATGACAACATTACATTTGCCTTCTTAACCACAGACTCAATCTGCAAGTCAGTCTTTAGAGAATCCTAGACTAGCACTCCCAGATCCCTTTGTACTTTGGTTTTATGAATTTTCTCACCGTTGTGAAAATAGTCCATACCTGCATTCTTTTTCCCAACGTCCAAGACCTCGCATTTGCTCATATTGAATTTCATCAGCCATTTCCTGGACCACTCTCCTAAACTGTCTAAATCTTTCTGAAGCCTTCCCCACCTCCTCAGAACTACCTGCCTGTCTGCCTAACTTTGTATCAATGGCAAACTTCACCAGAATGCCCCCAGTCCCTTCTTCCAGATCATTAATATATAAAGTGAAAAGTTGCGGCCCCAACACTGAACCCTATGGGACACCACTTGTCACTAGCTACCATTCCAAAAAATAACCTTTTATCCCAACTGTCTGCCTACCGTCAGACAGTCAATCCTCTCAATCCATCCATCTCAAACACCATGGGCCCTCACCTTACTCAGCAGCCTCCCGTGAGGCATCTTATGAAAGTCCTTTTGGGAGTCTGGGTAGATAACATCCACTGGGTTTCCCTGGTCTAACCTACTTGTTACTTTTTCAAAGGATTCTAATAGATTTTTCAGGCATGACCTCCCCTGACTAAATCCATGCTAACTTGTTCTAATCTGACCCTGCACTTCCAATAATTTAGAAATCTCATCCTTAATGATGGATTCTAGAATTTTACCTACAACCGAGGTTAGGCTAATCGGCCTATAATTTTCCATCTTTTGTCTTGATTCCATCTTGTGTCTTGAGTTATAACATTTTTAACTCATCTTGGAGACTTTGTTCCAACGACCGCCATTCAGAATCACTCCAACCCCGGAGATAGTCCAGCGGATTATGTCAAACATTTTACGAAACTGAGAAGTATCAAGAGATGAGGGGTTTGTTTTATGAAGAGAGATTGAGCAAATTAGGCCTACACTTACTAGAGTCTAGAAGAATGAGAGGAGATCTAATTGAGGTTTACAAGATGCTGGAAAGGGATAAGGTTAACATCTTATTTCAAACAAAGATAAGGAACAATTGCTTCTGCCACAGGGATGTGAATCTGTGGAATTCACTACCTCTGAGTGCAGTGGACACTGGGAGTAAATTTAAGGAGGAGATAAACTGATTATTAATGAGCAATGGATCAAAATGTTATGGGCAGTGGGCAGGAAGGTGGAGTTGA
Source organism: Chiloscyllium punctatum (assembly GCF_047496795.1). NCBI lineage: Eukaryota > Metazoa > Chordata > Chondrichthyes > Orectolobiformes > Hemiscylliidae > Chiloscyllium > Chiloscyllium punctatum. Next base: position 80,556,055 of record NC_092758.1, read on the forward strand.
GGCTGGAATGGGTTAGAAGGGCTGAATAGCCTTCTCTTGCTCCTAGTTCTTGTGTTCTTAGAGGTCATATAGATGCTTTATTCACATATGAGGAGGTGTTAAATGAACATGGCCAGAGGATCCATGCAGTTTTTAAAATACCCAGTGACGGAAGGGCTTACTCTCAATCACAAGTTTGCAATTTTGCAAGGAATTTCTTTGCTTCCTGCGACATATTGTTGACAACGATGGAATGAGGCCAGACTCACAGAAAACTATGGTTGTTGATTAATTTCCCACTGAAATCCTTCTGAAAAGGTTAACCTCTTGGTGAAATGTTCACCTCACTTAGCAACCACGCCCTAACCCTGGAGAACACTTATCAGGAAGACATGAGAATAGTGCTGGAATTCACATGAAGGGGGGAGAATTTTCCAGAAAATCAAGGGGTTGCTGATATCCACAGATGTCCTGACCTACTACAATCCAGCTTTTCCAACTGACGTAGCTACAATGAAAAGGGCAGTCTCTTTTTAGGAGTAAAGAGATTGTTGTTGAAAACTTGTGTGATATGGTCTTGGAGCAAACAAGGAGCTGCATTGCCTAGTTACAGAGAAGGAGACCCCTTTGGCTACATGGGATGCAAGAGATTTTTAGATCATATCTTTGGCCTGAATATTTTCATGGGGACAGACCATAAGCCATTGGTCCCTCCATTAGACTTGGCAAGGATGCCTCCACCGATTAAAAGGTTCTGGCTTGGCCTTCTCGGGTTTGCCTGCAAGATAAAATAAATGCAAGGGAAGTTATCAATGAAGGTGAATGTGCTCTCCAATGCAAAAGTTGACAGGCTTGCAATGGAAGGTGTGAAAGTGTGTCACACACTCAGACCTTGCTGATACAATGACCAACAACTGAAAACTGGCTCGATCAAGTCCAACAGAAACAAAAGAGGAAGTGAGAATCTGTTGCCCTTTGTTGGTATTACGGCGCAGATTGCTTGGCCAAACTTCCAATGGTTGACTGTAAAGACCTATTGTGGACATTGACATTATTTCCCAATTGACTTGCTGGGGTTCCACTAAAGGCTGGTCATTCCAGCTTCATATCCAGTAAGGGTTCCTGAACAGATTACACTGAGGGCACTTGGGGATAAGCAAGTGTGGAATGAGGGCACTTGGTATCAGTAGCCTGGGATCTCCAACCAGATTAAGAGCTTTACATCGGACTTTGAAATGTTTGCCCTGAGCCATTGGTTCCCCATTATTTTCCTCACTAATCATCGAATGAGTGGACACCAACCTATTCATGTTTGATGGACGGCTTTACCTTGTTGTTAGTGGCTATTCTTCTTGGAGAATTGAGATGAAAACATTATAGACCATGGAAGCAGCTGTCAGCTGTAGGTTTTCAACAGGCCCTGATGTGGCCAAGTGCATTAATCTTGATCAGAATCAGAATCAAGGTAAACAGGTCCTTGAGCCAAAGAAATACCAATCTGCTGAGTTAGAAGAGAAAGCGTTCTAAAAGAATTGCAAAAACTTCAGACTGTCTGATTTATTGAAGTCAGAGACTTGGAGGGAGATGGGAAATAGTAAATGTACTGATATATCAACATGTACATATGTTAACAATGAGAAAAACACTTGGGGTATAAAGTCTGAAAGGGTTAATGTTGGGCACTGCATTAAGCTCCACCCAGTTTGATATTATCATGTTGTCTTCAGTAGGGAAGTTGAGGGAACAGCTTTGGATCTGAAAGCAAACAGATATGTCAGTTACATCTTCCAATAGCTTTCATAATCATGCAATAAATTATGTTGTGTGTGTGTGTGTGTATACGTGTGAGGAGCATGTGGGTGTGAGAATGTAGGTGTGAATGCATGTGTATATGTGTGTGAGTACGTGAGTGTGTGTATATTTGTGTGTATACATATGAAAGTATATGTGTTTGTGTGTGTGTTTGTGTGCATACGTGTGAAAGAGTGTGTATGTGTGTGTGCGCGCGCGCCCAAGAGCGTGTGTGTGCCTGTATATATGTGTTTGTATACCTGTTTATTGTATATATTTCTGCTGCACCATCATTCTCTAATTCACAGCTTCCAGATTTCACTTTATAAACATACATTTTCAAACTGACCAAGTCCGAATTTAGAGGGATTACTGGGAATAATAGGAATATGATGGCCTAGTGGTGTTACTGCAAGACTATTAACTATAGAACATAGAACAGTACAGCAGAGTACAGGCGTTTTGGCCCTCGATGCTATGCTGAACTTTTATCCACCTCTAAGATCAAACTAACCTATGTACCCTTCATTTTGTTGTCATCCGTGTGCCTATCCAAGAATCGCTTAAATGTCCATAATGTATTGACTCTACTACCACAGTTGGCAGAGCATTCCATGCATCCACCACTCTCTGAGTAAAGAACCTACCTCTGACATCTCCCCTAAACCTTCCTCCAATCACCTTAAAATTGTGCTCCCTCGAGATAGCCATTTTCGCCCTGGGAAAAAGGCTCTGTCTATCCAATCTACCAGACCTCTCAGCATCTTCTACATCTCTATCAAGTCACCTTTCATCCTTCTTCGCTCCAATGAGAAAAGTCCTAGCTCCCTCAATCTTTCTTCATAAAACATGCCCTCCAGTCCAGACAGCATCCTGGTAAATCTCCTCTGCACCATCTCTAAAGCTTCCACAGCTTCCTATAATGAGGCGGTCAGAACTGAACACAATATTCCAAGTGTAATCAGGGCTTTATAAAGCTGCAGCATAACCTCGTCGCTCTTAAACTCAATCTCCCTACTAATGAAAGCCAGCAAACCATATTCCTTCTTACAAACCCTATTAACTGTGGGTGGCAACTTTGGGGGATTTATGGATGTGGATCCCAAGGTCCTTCTGTTTCTCCACACTGCCAAGGATCCTGCCTTTAACCCTGTAATCTGCATTCAAATTAGACCTTCCAAAATGAATCACTTCACGCTTTTCCAGGTTGAATTCTATCTGCCACTTCCCAGCCCAGCTCTGCATCCTATCAATGTCCCATTGCAACCTACAACAGCCCTCCACATTATCCACAGCTCCACCAACCTTCATGTCATTAGCTAATGTACTAACCCACCCTTCCATTTCCTCATTCAAGTCATTTATAAAAAACACAAACAGCAGAGGTCCCAGAACAGATCCCTGCAGAATATCACTGGTCACCGAGCTCCAGACTGAATACTTTCCATCTACCACCACCCTCTGTCTTCTATGGTCCAGCCAATTCTGTATCCAGACAGCCAAATTTCTCTATATCCCATGTGACTTTACTTTCTGAATGAGCCTACCATGTAGAACCTTAATAAATGCCTTGCTAAAATCCATATACACCACATCCACTGCTCTACCTTCATCAATGCGTTTTGTCACATCGTCAAAGACCTCAATAAGGCTTGTGTGACATAACCTGCCCTTCACAAAGCCATGCTGACTATCTCTAATCAAACTATGCTTTTCAAAATAATCATAAATCCTGTCCCTCAGAATCCTCTCCAATCATTTGGCCACCACAGACGTAAGACTGACTGGTCAATAATTCTCAGGATTATCTCTATTCTCTTTCTTGAACAAGGGAATAACACTTGCCACCCTCTAATCACCTGGTACTATTCCAGTGGATAGTGAGGACGTAAAGATCATTGCCAAAAGTGCAGCAATCTCTTCCCTCACTTCCTGTAGTAACCTTGGATATATCCTGTCCAGCCCAGGGGACTTACCTATCCTCAAGTTTTTCAAAATTTCCAGCACATCCTCCTTCTTAACATCAACCTGTTTCATGCTACCCTTACAAAAGACAATGCTCCTCTCAGTCGTGGATACTGAAGCAAAGTATTCATTCAGGATCTCCTCTGACTCTAGGCACAAGTTCTCTCCACTATCCCTGATTGACCGTACCCTTACACTGGCAATCCGCTTGTTCCTCACATAAGTGTAGAACGCCTTAGGGTTTTCCTTAATCCTATCTGCCAAGCCTTTTTCATGCCCCCTTCCACCTCTCCTAAGTCCATTCTTCAGTTCCTTCTGACTACCTTGTAAGCTTCTAGAGCCCTGTCTGATCCTTGTCTCCTCAACCTTAAGTAAGCTTCCTTCTTCCTCTTGTCCAGAACTAGAGGGCATAGGTTTAGGGTGTGAGGGGAAAGATATAAAAGAGACCTAAGGTGCAATGTTTTTACCCCGGTACGTGTATGGAATGAGCTGCCAAAGGAAGTGGTGGAGGCTGGTACAATTGCAACATTTAAGAGGCATTGGATGGGTATATGAATAGGAAGGGTTTGGAGGGATACGGGCCAAGTGCAGGCAGGTGGGACTAGATTGGGTTGGGATATCTGGTCGACACGGACGGTTGGACCGAAGGGTCTGTTTCCATGCTGTACATCTCTATGACTCTATGACTAGATGTTCCACATTTCTTGTCACCCAAGGTTTTTTCACCTTACCATCCCTTCCTTGCCTCAGTGGGACAAACCTATCTAGCACTCACAGCAGGTCCTCCCTAAACAAACTCCACATTTCTGTTGTGCATTTCCCTGTGAATATCTGTTCCCAATTTATGTTCCACAGTTCCTGCCTAATAGCATTGCAATTCCCCCTCCCCCAATTAAATATTTTCCCATACTGTCTGCTCCTATTCCTCTCCATGACGATAGTAAAGGTCAGGGAGTTATGATCACTATCACCTAAATGCTCTTGAGAGATCTGACACTTGGCATGGTCTGTTGCCAAGCACCAAATCCAATATGGTCTCCCCTCTAGTCGGCCCATCTACATTTTGATTCAGGAATCCTTCCTGGACACACCTGAAAAAATCTGCTCCATCCAAATTACTTGCATTGAAATGGTTCCAATCAATATTAGGGAAGTTGAAGTCGCTCATGACAACAACGTTGTTACTTCTGCACATTTCCAAACTCTGTCTCCCAATCTGCTCCTCTGTGTCTCTGTTGCTATTGGGGGTTCTATAGAAAACTCCCAATAAAGTCATTGCACCTTTCCTGTTTCTGACTTCCACCAACATTGACTCAGTAGACAAACTCTCCTCGATAACCTCTCTTTCTGCAGCGGTGATACTATTCCTGATTAACTATGTTCTGGGAACCTGGGACCTGCCAAGGCAGGCGGTGGAACCTGAATTCAATATAAATAAAACATCTGGAATTAATAATCTACTGATAACTATGAAACCATAGTCAATTGTCTGTGGAAAGAAATCAGAGTTAATGTTTTGGGTCCAGTGACCTTTCATCAGAACTGGAGAGTAGAGTAGAAAGAGACTTGATGACTCACGGACATGACTTCAGCTAATTTACCACTTTGAACATGATAAAGCTTTCCAAAAAGTTGACCAAAATATTAAAAGTTACTTTGGAAGAAAGGAGCTTGTATTTCAACAGCCCCTTTCATGACCAAATTGCTCTTATCTGCAGAAGATAGAGTTAAGGACGAACTGATAAGTGGGAATAGAGCCCAAACTGAGAGAAGAGCAGTTAGACAGATATAGGAGTGGCTAATGATCTGCTGGGAAGGTGGATAGCTATTAATGGGGACTGTTAGTGGCTAACAATGGGTTGTGTATAATAGCAGACTGTGTGATAACACGTCCTGGTTGAGGGAAGGACATGGGAGAGCTCAAGCCCTAAAGTTGTTGAACTTGATATTGAGTCCTGAAGGCTGCAGGGTCCCCAAGCGGAAAATGAGGTGCTGTTCTTCCAGCTTGCACTGACCACCATCAGCAACCGTGAATATGTCTTGTCCTCATGGCAGGAGTCCCAAGATGTGCAAGTTAGGGTGGATTGGCCATGTTAAATTGCCCCATAGTATCCAGGGATTTGCAGGTTAGGGTGGATTGGCCATGCTAAATTGCCCCATAGTGTCCAGGGATATGCAGGCCAGGTGGGTTAGCCATTGGTAATTCAGGGTGTCACGGATAGGGCAGGGGGTGGTCTGGGTGGAATATTCTTCAGGTGGTTGGTTAGACTTGATGGGTCAAATGGCCTGCTTCCATACTGCAGGGATTTATGATTCAATGATTCTATGACAGACCTAATCAAAGTGGAAGCATAGGGGTATACAGTTGGGAACGAGTTGCCCTCACACTCCTCAACATTAACGCTGGATGCTATGAAGGCTCATGGATTCAGGTTAAACATGGGCAAGGAAACCTCCTGTTGATTACCATGCACTGTCCTCCCTTGGCTGATGAATCAGTACTCCACCATGTTGAACAACACTTGGAGGAGGCACTGAGGGTGGTAAGGGCACAGAATGTACACTGGATGGGGGATTTCAAGGTCCACCACCAAAAGGAGCTCAGCAGCAGTATTACTGATTGAACTGGTTGGGTCCTAAAGGACATAGCTGCTAGTCTGGTCTGTGGCAGGTGGTGACAGAACCAACAAGGGGTAAAAACATACTTGTCTTCATCCTTACCAATCTACCAGTTGCAGATGCACCTGTCCATGACAGTATCAGTAAGAGCGACCACCGCACAGTCCTTGTGGAGATAAAGTCACGCCTTCACATTGAGAATACCCTCCATCATGTTATGTGGCACTATCACTGTGCTAAATGGGACAGACTTCGAACCGATCTAGCAACTCAACTGGGCATCCATGAGGTGTTCTGGGCCATCAACAGCAACAAAATTGTACTCCTGCACAATCTGTAACCTCATGGCCCGGCATATCCCCCACTCAGCCATGACCATCAATCCAGGGGACCAACCCTGGTTCAGTGGAGAGTGCAGGAGGGCATGCCAGGAGCAGCACCAGGCAAACCTGAAGATGTGTTGTCAATCTGGTGAAGCCACCAAACAGGACTCCTTGCATGCCCAGCAGCATAAGCAGCAAGTGATAGACAGTGCTAAGCGAACCCACAACCACCAGATCAGCTCTAAGTTCTGCAGTCCTGCCACATCCAGTCATGAATGGTGGGGGTGGACAATGAAACAACTCACTGGAGAAGGGAGCTCTACCAATATCCCCATCCTCAATGATGGAAGAGCCAAACAGATCAGTACAAAATATAAGGCTGAAGCTTTTGCAGCAATCATCAGCCAGAAGTGCCGAGTGGATGATCCATCTCGGCCTCCTCCAGTGGTCCCCAGCATCACATATACCAGTCTTCAGCCAACTCGATTCATTCCACATGACATCAAGAAATTGTTGGAGGCACTGGATACTGCAAAGGCTACAGGCCCTGACAACATTCCGCAGAACGTACTGAAGACTTGTGCTCCAGAACTTGCCACTCCCCTAGCCAAGCTGTTTGGGTACAGTTACAACACTAGCATCTACTCGACAATGTGGAAAATTGTGCCACTAAGTCTTGTACATAAAAAGCAATAAAAGTCCAACCCAGTCAATTACTGCCCATCAGTCTACTCGCGATCATCATAAAAGGTGTCATCGACAGTGCTATCAACAGCACCTTCTCAGCAATAACCTGCTCAGTGACACATAGTTTGGGTTCTGTCAGGGCTACTCAGCTCCTGAAGTCAGCTCTTGATCCTTGGTTCAAACATGGACAAAAAAGCTGAATTCCAGAGGTGAGGGAAGAGTGACGGCCCTTAACATCAAGGCTGCATTCGAACGAGTGTCATATCAAGGAATCCTCACAAAGCTGGAATCAATGGGAATCTGGGGGCAAAAGCTCTGGTCGTTGGAGACATACTTGGCTCAAAAGAAGATGGTTGTGGTTATTGGATGTTAGTCATCTCATCTCCAGGACATCGCTGCAGGAGTTCCTTGAGGTGAGTATCCCAGGCACGGCTATCGTCAGGTAAAGAATGGGGATGTTCGCTGATGAATGTTCATCACCATCCATGATTTCTCAGATACTGTAGCAGTCAGTGTTTAAATGCTACAATCTGGGGTTGGGCTGACAAGTGGCAGGTAACATTTATGCCACACATATGTCAGACAATGATCATCTCCAATAAAAGGAAAAAACTAACCGGCAGCCCTTAACATTCAATGGTATTACCATCATTGAATCGCCTACTATCAAAGTCCAGAAAGTCAACTGAACTCACCACATAAACACAGTGGCTGTAACAGCAGGTCAGAGGCTAGGAATACTGCAGTGAATAACTCAGTTCCTGACTCCTCAAAGCCTGCCCACCATCTACAAGGCACAAGTCAGGAGTGTGATGGAATACTCCCCACGTGACTGGATGGGTGCAGTTCCAACAACACTCTGGAAGCCTGACACCATCCTGGACAAAGCAGCCTGCTGATTGGCATCACATCCACAAGCATCCACTCCCTCCATCACCGATGCTCAGTAGCAGCATTGTGCCCTATCTACAAGATGTACTGCAGAAATTCACCAAAAATCTTTCGACAGCACCTTCCAAACCCTTGACCAGCTCCACCAAGAAGGACAAGGGCAGTGGATACATGGAATACCTGCAAGTTCCCTTCCATGCCATTCACCATCCTGGCTTGGAAGTATATTACTGTTCATTCATTGTCAAAATTCTGGAATTCCCTCCCTAAGGGCATTGTTGGTCAACACACAGAAGGTAGACTGCAGCGGTTCAAGAAGGCAGCTCACCACCACCTTCTCAAGGGGCAACGAGGGACAGGCAATTAATGCAGTGACCATACAGCATGAGTGAATAACAAAAAAATCTCATCATGTAGCATGATCAGTGACTGATGAATCAAGATTGGCTTTTCATGTGCATGACAGACAGCACTGATGAGCAGACCAGGTTAATTGCGTGTAACTCAAGCAATTCCAACAGAATCTAAAACCAGAACATACACACAGCACCAGGGTGCAATCCTAATGAGGTGTACGGTCTTACTCTTTGGCTCCCTAGCTTTGAAATATTAGATATTGTCTGTCCACTGGCTTGTCATGACTGGATCTGAAATCTGTGGTGTGTGATTCACCTCCATTATCTTTTCTCTTTCATTTTTAAGGGCTGGGCACCAGCCTAATGTGATGAAAACTAATCCATTTTCTGTCTACATTATAGCAAATGTCTGCTTTTGAAGTTCGGTGCACAATTACAGCATTGTACTAGCGAGAATGTGAGAGGGACTGTCCTTTCCCTACCCTAATAGTTTTGTGGCTTTGTAAAGGGTATCAACATCCTTGCGCTTATATTAGAATCCAACTCTCAGCCCCTTTGAACAATTCAACACTGAATTGAGTTTGTTTAATGCTCACTTCTAAAGATATCAGCAGATCAGATACTTGCCACAATGAAACAGGGTTAGTAGGTTGTAAATTGAGCACTGATCCAGCAAGGGTCCCTCTCATTGACTGATGGTATAGCAGACTCCAGGGATTAGAAGACTTGTCCCTAGATGACTCCAGGGATGAATTTTGGATCAACAGATAAACACTTTTCCTCAGTTTGGCTCATAGCAGTTGCTACAAATATCAAACACTGTCCTGCACGAGTCATCCAAACTGATAATACATCTCTTTATATTCTCATTGGTGTAGATGGGTTATGCGCCATGACAATGGACATATGGGTGACCAACAGCAAGAACGAAATAGTTGATTGTAAGGTGGAGTCTTCGCTAATGACTTGTTATCTTGCCAGGCAGACTGAGCTGGATAAGCCATGCCAATTTTAACTACAGCATGTGAGCACAAGGGCGCCAGTATGCGGTTAGTGGTGAGGGTGAGTCAAGGGCAGAATCAAGCAGGGTTCCCTCTGCCATTCACTTCCTACCAAATAAATTGGAAGGTGCCTGTGGGTGGGTGTTGGATGAAGCCAGTGGCCAAACAAGGCAGCCGGGCACGACACAGACGAGGAAGTCAGTTTTACTCTTAATCAGTCCAGTTTGTTACTGAATGGATCTTGTATCTATGAAATAGAATACCTTCAGGCCTTGGCTATAATTCTCCCTGCCCCAGCCTCGCTGCATATTGAATAACGCTGCTGAGACTCATCGTTTAAGCAAAATATTCAGGGACAGCCGATGCCAGAATGGGAGAAAAAAGTTAGATATTCCCAAGTCTTTCTCCTGGAATGAATGGGGCTGGGAACAATATTAAAAGCTTCCAAATGCGCAAGGAACCTATTAAACAGATCTTAGGTTTAATCACAAAATCCATATCAGGCCCCAATACGAGTCATTTAGTGGTATTTGAGGTATTTAGCTTGTGGCTTTTCCAGTTGAGTTGAAAGACAAGAACAAAACAGCACCACCCACAGTGGAAATGTGGTTTGAGGATCTGTGGGAGGTAAATTCCTGAAACCACCCCCACCAGCACCCCACACCAGCTCCAGTGAAACTTTACATACTATATTTGCACTTTCGCCTCAACCCCACGTTCAGTAAACCACACACAAACATATCGTTAATAATAAGGAGGTCTAAGTTTACCCAGAATATTTTAGTTTTAAATTAGCTAACACGAAAAATAGACCAAAATTATATGTTGTGAGTCTGTAGATAGAATTGTATTGCTGGTCTTTGGCAGATACATTATAACATGTTCAGTCAAACTGAGCAGTGTTTGGAAAACACATAGAAAATGTGGGACTGTGGAAATAATCTTGTGGTGAAATTGTTTTCCTTACTTTTGTAGGAATCACAGACAAACGAAACATGTACGGCTCCAGAGTTGTAATGGGGTAGAAATTTCCCATGCACTCAATGCTTATCAGTTTTATGCAAATAACAAACCGAAATTTCACTTGACATGCAAACAAGTCCATTAAAACGAGTACGTAGAGTAATGTCTTGCTTTGTTGCTTACCAGGGGCATAGAGTGAAAATGCGGCATCCATCATAAAATCAACAGCAATGAAGCAGTCTTTAATTGTGCCATCCTATTTTGGGGTTGGACAGTTTCCTCATTCTCCTGATGTCAGCTGAGTACGACCCACTGTGTTGTTTAACAAAGACGCGGCAGTCAGCCGAAAGAAGGTGCCCATTGCTCGATTATATAGATCATTACATTGAAGGGGATGTTGTGTATGGGTTGGAAAGGGAGAATTTTTGTTGGGTGCAGAAAGCATGATGCTGTGAGGTGATGTCTCGGGTGCGTGGTCAGAGAAAAGCAGGAACTGGGCGGGAGTAGACCTGGATTAGTAGTGCTGGAAGAGCACAGCAGTTCAGGCAGCATCCAACGAGCAGCGAAATCGACGTTTCGGGCAAAAGCCCTTCATCAGGAATAAAGGCAGTGAGCCTGAAGCGTGGAGAGATAAGCTAGAGGAGGGTGGGGGTGGGGAGAGAGTAGCATAGAGTACAATGGGTGAGTGGGGGAGGAGATGAAGGTGATAGGTCAAGGAGGAGAGGGTGGAGTGGATAGGTGGAAAAAGAGATAGGCAGGTTGGACAAGTCCGGACAAGTCAAGGAGACAGTGCTGAGCTGGAAGTTTGAAACTAGGATGAGGTGGGGGAAGGGGAAATGAGGAAGCTGTTGAAGTCCACATTGATGCCCTGGGGTTGAAGTGTTCCGAGACGGAAGATGAGGCGTTCTTTCTCCAGGCGTCTGGTGGTGAGGGAGCGGCGGTGAAGGAGGCCCAGGACCTCCATGTCCTCGGCAGAGTGGGAGGGGGAGTTGAAATGTTGGGCCACGGTGCGGTTTGGTTGATTGGTGCGGGTGTTTCGGAGATGTTCCCTAAAGCGCTCTGCTAGGAGGCACCCAGTCTCCAGTACCAATCAACCAAACCGCACCGTGACCAGATCAATGATCCGAGGATGTGGTTTCAAAAGTGGAATTTTAAATTCAAACAATACATCAGGGATAAAGGGCTAGTATCATTAATAGTGGCCATGCATCTATCATTAACTGTCATAAAGCCCCATATGATTCACTAATGTTTTCCAGGGAGGGAAATCTGTTGTCCTTCTGTGGTCTGACTTACATGTGATTCCAGACCCACAGCAATGTTTTTGACTCTTTAACTGCGCCTTGAAATGGTGTAGACAGCCATCAATGAGAGATGGGAAACAAATGCTGGCCTTACCATCGACACTTGCATTGCATGAAAGAATGAATTAGGAGAAAGTGAGGACTGAAGATCAGAGTCGAGAGTATGGGGCTGGAAAAGCACAGCACGTCAGGCAGCATCTGAGGAGCAGGAGAATCGACGTTTCAGAACAGAGCCCTTCATTAGGACCTTCCTGATGAAGGGCTAATGCCTGAAACGTCGATTCTCCTGCTCCTTGGGTGATGAAAGAATTAATAAAAATACAGTGTGGAAGTGGGCACCAATTTATAGACGATTCTTGAACATGGAGAGATCCTGTTCATAGATAGAGCACAGGAAAGGACAACGTCAGTTTGTAAGACAAGCTGTGACTTATGGATAATAATTTCTAGACCCAAGTGGAATTCTGAGTAGCTGAGGTGAACTATATCAGTGCATTTAAGTGGAAGCTGGATAGACACATGAGGAGAAAAGAATTGAGGGGCATATTGATCAGGGGAAAAAAAGAGAGGGAGGAGATTAAATGGAGAATAAACAGTGGTGTTGGCCATTTGGGTGGAATGACCTGCTCCTGTCCTGTGTACAGACCGAACACTGTGAAAGTGAAAGGGAAATTGCTTATAGCTGGTTTCAAAAGAACCCAGAAGGAAGTCAAGGCATTAGAGATGTTTCAGAGGAGATTCCTAAAGTTACACCAGTATATTTATGTCAAGTGGAGAAACTTTAAAAAGTTGGCATTTGTGCTTCTTAAAAGTGCTCCGGAAACATTAAGAGACAGGAGAAATTTAAGAGAAAATGTTAGCTCTTGTTCCCTCTGTCCACAGATGCTGCAGAATTTCTCCAGCACTTTCGGTGTTTGTTAAAGTTTAGAGGAACCTTTTACCGGCTGTTGGAAACTGCAAGATTAAATGAGAAACTTTTTCCACAGGCAGATGGGTTGATAATCAGAACAATAGATTGAAGATAATAAATAAAAGAACCAGCAGAGGAAGAGAATGCTTTGGAATTTCATCCGGAATTTCAGAAAACTTGATGAACGCAGACTCAACAGTTTCATTTAAAAGGAACGATATGTTAGGTTGTGGAAAAGTGAAAGGGAGTGGGACTAATTGGAGAGCTTATCCAAAGACTGGCATTGGTACAATAGGCCAAATGGCCTCCTTCATTGCTGTGTGATCTCCATTTCCAGAAACCTTGTCAACTATCACTGCTAGTTAGGAAGAAAAGTCAGCAGAAGGTGATGTGTGGGAGGAGAAACAGGCTGAGGAGAGTTCTCAAGGGAGACCATTGTACTGGGAAGATTTTTCTTTTGGGTTGGGTATAACACAAAGCAGATTGAAGATGTAAAGAATGGATAAAAGTGATTGAGGAGATGGAAGTTACTGACAAGCTAATAGCATAAACATATGTTGTACTAAAGCAAAAGGTTAGCAATCCTGAAATTTGCCAAATGTTCCAGCTTAAATACACTCCATGCTGATGAAAGAATCAAAGACAGAAATAGCAGATCCACAGGTCGAAATCCTTCAATCAATTTTAGATACAGAGATAGTGATAGCTAATTGCTAATAGTGTACCAATTATTCTGGATTGAGACTATGGTGCTGGAAAAGCACAGCAGGTCAGACAGCATCTGAGGAGCAGGAGAATCGACACTACAGGCGTAAGCCCTTCATCAGGAAGGTCTTATGCCAGAAACATCGATTGCCCTGCTCCTCAGATGCTGCCTGACCTGCTGTGCTTTTCCAGCACCACACTCTCGATTCTGATCTCCAGCATCTGCAGTCCTCACTTTCTCCCACTTATTCAGGATTGAAAGAGGAACGAAACGTGAAAACTACAGGCCAGACAGCCATAGAGTCATTGAGTCATACAGCACAGAAACAGACCCTTCTGCCCAAACGGTCCATGCCGAACCTAATCTCAAACTAAGCTAGTCCGACATGCCTGCTGCTGGCCCATATCCCTCCACATCTTTCCTATTCATGCATCTAAATGTCTTTTACACATTGTAACCGTGCCCGCATCCACCACTTCCTCACAAAGTTCATTCCACATGTGAACAACCTTCTGTGTAAAACGTTTGTCCTTCGTGTCTGGTTTTGTGATGAAGAAAGGTTGGACAGACTGGGTTTGTTTTCACTGGGACATGGGAGGTTGAGGGGCGACCTAAAGAAGTTTATAAGATTGCGACTAGCATGGATAGAATGGAAAGTATGAGGTCTTTTTCTCAGGTTGGAGGGTCAATTACAAAAGGACACAGGTTCTAAGGCACAAGGGGGTGGAAGTTGAAAAGAGATGTGCAAGGCATGTTTTTCACACAAAGGGTAGGGAGTTCCTGGAACACACTGCCAGAGGAGGTGGTGGAAGCAGACACAATAGCAGCATTCAAGAAACACCTGGAGGAATACATGAATAGGAAGGTCATAGAGGGATATGTATCCTGTAACTGAAGACTGTTTTAGTGTGGAATGGCAAAATGTGGAGGGACAAAGGGTCTCTTCCTATGCTATATTGTTATTTGTTCTTTGCTAAAATCTCTCCACAAACATCAGTGATGAGGAGTTGAAAAAGTTAGGACAAAGAGTCCAATATACGCGGTGACCAATATACGCAGCAAATTTCACTTGTGCACAGCTGATTTGTTGAAGTGAGTGAGATTTTTATATCCTTATGCACATCGGCCAGGTAAGTTAGAGGACTTGCCAGGGAACACTGGAGATGCTCTCATAGAGGCTTTACAAATGCTGGGACGTTTGGTTGGGTACATGGAGAGAAAGTATTTATTCTAGCACCTGGGTGCAGTTAAGGGCGGGACTCTCTTCTGAGGGTCAGTGTCATGATTCAATGATTCTGTGAGCTGATGCCAGAAATTGTTTTGAAGTGAAGAGGTAATTGAGGGTAAGAAACTTAAGAATCCTGACATGGCAGAGGGTGAAATATGAATTCAGTAAACATTTGCGATAAAAAGCTGGCCTAATGGTGATTGTCGTTACCATTGTTGATTTTCGTAAAAACCCGTCTGGCTCACTCATGTTTTTGAGGGAAGGAAATCTGCCGTCCTTAGCTGGTCTGGCCTACATGTGACTCCAGACCCCCAGCTAAACATGATCGATTGTGCCCTGGACAATTAAGGATGGATAATAAATATTGACTTCACCAGCTATACCCACATCCTCTGAATGAATAATAAAAAACCTACAGGGTTACAGACAAAACGTGACTGTTCATGTTTGAGACTCAACATGATTATCTTTACAAATCCAAAAACAGAACACAAATATAAGCATAACAGTGCTGTAAAAAGCAGATAACACTTCAGTACAAAGTTCGAAACTGTCACTGTGCTAGTGTTAAACAGCTTTGCATTTTGATATTTAGTGTGCAATTCATGAGAGTAAACATCAAATAAACACTTGAACAAATGAGCCCTGCAAACTGCCCTCTTTAGGTTGTGTGAGACTGAGACACAGCTTCAGCCAAATCAGAACAGCTGCCAATGCATTATAAACCCTTGCTGGCAGCTGCCTGGTGAAATAAGAAGGGGCTGCAGATTGAGCTAAACAGAGCATGAACCTGTTACGGGGTAAGGAATTCTTTTTCTGATCTCTTTTGCATTGGCAGCCATTCAGACTACCTGTCGATTAGACTGGGCACTGCGTCAGAAGTGGTTTGGCAGCTCAAATGGTGCTGTTGTGAGAAAGGCAGCCTTGTTTCTTCCACTGCACTGCGGAAGCCCTCTAAGTCTGAGAATGCCCTGCCCATGCTGACAAGGTAGCGTGTGGCTTTTCATTAACAGTTTAACTGGGATTATTGTAAGCTCCCCTTTCTAAGTTCCATGTGCTGTAAATGCAAGGAACAAAAGCACGTTTTTCTGAACAACTGTTTGTCCTTGTGTATGGCTAGTCTCAAATCAAACCCAATGGGCTCCTACATTTAACTGGGCAGACTGGTCACATTTGGAAGCAGCCTGAAGGCTCAACTGGAGAGAATTTGGCAACTCAACCAGGAGTACCTCAACTAACCAACTGACTGGCTAGCTGGAGCCAGGTCAAATTGGCAGGTCATACATTAGACTTATCAGCCTTCTCCAAATCCGCCAAACTGGAATGGGAACGAGCCATCCTCAATCCTGAGGGACTGCCTGAGAAGCTCGACTGCCAATTGACATCCAAATTAAAGCAAAATATCGTGGATGCTGAAAATCTGTTATAAAAACAGAAAATGCTGTCCAAATGCAGCGGGACTATGGAGAGAGAGACACAGAGTTATCGTTTTGAGTCCAATATGACTTCTTGAACTGAAGGAATTCCTGTTTTTATCTTATAGTAAAATGTATTAAAGTACCTGTCTCTGTCAACTTGCTGACAAGCCTCACAGCCAGCAGGACCTAGACATCTTGAATCAAGATTTTAAAACTTACAGATGTGACATGCTTTATTAGCTTGAGGTTTGAGAGAGGAATAATCCAGCACTATGAAGATTGGTTCATCTTTAGTCAATGGTTCCCACCTGAAATTGACAGCTCAATGATCAAATCCCAGGATGCGATAAGAAACAGGAAAGGTGTAGGCTGTTTGGCCCTTCTAGTCTCCTCTGCCATTTGGTCGGATCATGGCTGATCTGACACTTCTCATGTCCACTTTCCTGCCCTTTCCCCCTATCCCTTGATTCCCCGACTGATCAAGAATCCATCTATCTTAGCCTTAAGTAGGCATAAAGAATTTGCCTCCACCGTTCTCTGTAGCAAGGAGTTCCAAAGACTCACAATTCTCTGAAAGAAGAAATTTGTCCTCATCTCAATCTTAAATTGGTGCCCCTTTATTGTAAGAGTCTACCCTCTGGCCCTGGACGCTTCCATGAGGGGAAATATTCTTTCAGCATTCATCCTGTCTTAAGAAGCTGAGAAGTTTAAATGAGATCACCTCTTATTCTTCCAAGCTCCAGTGAGTAGAATCCCAACCTATTTAACCTTTGCTCATAAGACAATCCCTCCAGACCAGGGAATCTTCCCTGAACTAGAAACGATATCTTTCCTTAAATTATGTGGCCAAAACTGCTCACAGAACTCCAGATGGGGTCTCATCAGAACGTTGTCCAGTTGCAATAAGGCTTCTCTACTCTTATACTCCAAGCTCCTTGAAATTATGAGGAGAAAGTGAGGACTGCAGGTGCTGGAGATCAGAGTTGAAAATGTGTGGCTGGAAAAGTGCAGCAGCTCAGGCAGCATCCAAGGAGCAGGAGAATCGACGTTTCGGGCATGAACCCTTCTTCAGGAATTGAAATTATATTCATAATTCCTTGAAATTATGGCCAACATTTCATTACCCTTCCTAATTCTGTGCTGCAGCTATGGGCTAGTTTTCTATGTATTGTGGACAAGCACCCCAAATCTCTTTGCGTTTCACATTTCTGCACTTTTTCTCCATTTAAAAATACTCTGTTCTTTTGTTCTCTTTCCAAAATAGACAACTTGCATTTTCCCACATGATACTGCAATTGCCAACTTTTTGCCCATTTATTTAACCTATCAATATCTCTCTCTGAACTCTTTTGTGTTCCTCTGTCAACCCACCTTTCCATCTATTTTTGTGTTTTCTACAAATTTGGCTACAGTACGTTCACTTCCTTCCACAAGGTCATTAATATATATTGTAAAGAGTTGCAGTCCCAGCAACAATCCCTCTGAAATCCCACTGGTCACAGGTCACCATCCTGAAAGAGAACCCCTTATCTCCACTCACTGCTGCCTGCTCATGAGCCAGTTCTCTGACCACACCAATATGCAAATAGTTCTGGGATAGCACGTGTTAGAGCAGCACGATTTTCCCATAATGTCACTGAGCAATTGAGGAACGGTATTTTCGAGAGCGCTTACCGCTGTTCCCAATAGAACGATTCCTGCTGGGATCTGTTCATGTGCTTCATTCTGTGGATGTGCCAATGTCAACTGCCAATGGTGCAGATTTCTGTGAGAGGTACTGTACAAACAACAGTTTTCTTGCATTTTTTTAAATGTACTGTGTTAAATTTACTTTTGTTTCGTTAATAAATATTCACCATCATAGTTCAACCTTCCTTTAGGCTGTGCTATACTTTGTATTAGACTTTTGGGTGATTTTTGAGCGATCGTGAGTGATATGTTTTGCCAGTCTGCCCCAACCCCACTTTTCCTATTGGTCCCATTTTTTCTATGAAGCGATTTTCTATTAAGCGAGGTTTGGCTGGAATCCAACCACGGCGTTATCAGAGAACTGCCTGTACTACCTCTAATGCCACGAGATGTTATCTTATGACTTAACCTTTTGTGAGGTATCTTGTTGAATGCCTTCTGGAAGTCCAATTACAGCACATTTGCTGATTCCCCTCTAACCACTCCAGGTTGAGACTTCCTTGAAAAACTCTAATAAATTAATCAGATGCAATTTCCCTTTCATGAAGCCACGCTGACTCTGTTTGTTTAGATTTTGATTTTCCAAATATTCTATTTTTATTTCCTTAATAATTGAAACCAATGCTTTCCCAACAATAGATACTAAACTAATCAGCCTATAGTTACCCACATTTCCTTCCCTCTCTTTTTAAATAGTGCTGTCACATTAGTAGCTTTCCAATCCTCTGGCACCTCTCCAGAATCCAAGGATTAGAAAATTATAATCAATGCATTCATTATCTCTGTAGCTACCTCCTATTGGATTCTGGGATGCATCCATCAGGGACATAGGACTTATCTGCCTTTAGTCCCATTAGTTTGTCAAATATTGCTTCTTTTGGGATGATTCTTAATTCCTTCCCCATATCCTTTCATATTAATGGAATCTTCAAAGTATCTTCCATCATAAAAACGTAGGAAAATATCTGTTTAACTCCTCTCCCATTTCATTGTTCTCTGAAACAATCTCCCCAAGATCAAAAATCACCCAACGCTCCTTCATCCGAAAGCTAGTGTGCTTCCAATTAAACCTGTTGGACTATAACCTGGTGTTGTGTGATTTTTAATTTTGTACTCCCCAGTCCAACACTGGCATCTCCAAATCATCCCCAAAATCAGTTTGTAAGGAGCTGCTATTCATGTTGATCTCTCTCTCTCCCTTTTTATATATAATTGCTCTTATTACCAGATTGTATATTTCTTGCTGGTTTCCCCTCATAGTTAATTTTCTCTGTCTTTATTATGTTCTGGAATCTCTTTGTTGAAATTGAGAGTGTGGTGCTGGAAAAGCATAGCAGGTCAGGCAGCATCTGAAGAGCAGGAGAATCGACGTTTTGGGCACAAGCCCTTCATTAGGACCTTATGCCCAAAACGCGACTCTCCTGCTCCTCGGATGTTGCCTGCCTTGCTGTGCTTTTCCAGCACCATATTCTCAATTCTGATCTCCAGCATCTGCAGTCCTCATTTTCTATCTTTGTTGGAAAAAGGTATAAATTCTGTCTGTATTAAGAAGGCATTGGAAAACACCTCAAGAATCTTTGTAACTGTCGAAAGGTTGTATAAAGCTGCTTGATAAAATGCTTTCTGATTTTTAATCTTTAGCTGAGATCTAGAGTGATGCACAAAGACCAAAAAGATAATGTGAAGATGAAAGATGGCCCAGTCTAAGTTTCTAGTGAGGTTCATTGTTTATTTGTCCCAGGGTACTGAATGTAATGTGGGATCTCAAAGCAAGCGTGGAGTCAGAAGTCATGCTTAGGGGAAACTGAACAAACAAATCAAAGTATTCTTGGGTAAGTTGCTTATAAAGAAGAGGAAACATAACAACCACCAATTGGCACTTATCCATCCAAATTGGTGCTCATGTTTCAACACATGAAACTTGATTCATATTTCTTCGTAAATTCTGAAAGTACATAACTTCAAATTGACCTGTGGTAAAAGAGTTTTAGTCTGAGCAAAGTTTCGGAATTCATTTTCAGGATGTGAACGTTATGAGCAAAGCCCGTTCCTAATTGCCCTAAGACGGAGGTAATACAACTAAGCAGTTGAGGGGTGGTAGTGTTGAGGTCATTGGCCTGCATGAAAGTTCCCAGGTTATATGCTAATGTTCCAGAGACACAAGTTCAAATCTCAACGAGGTATTTAAATTCAACAAATTAAACTGGAATTTAAAAAAAAAGTCGTCTCAACAATAATGAGCATGCACTTGGCAATGAAAACCCAACTTGTTCACAAATGTCTAACAGGAAAGAAATCTTCCATCATTACCTGGCCTGGTCTATGTGCGGCTTTAGAGCCACAGCAATATACACATTTTCTAATGGACCTGTTTAGAGATATTATGACACATCTCTGAAAGAGGTGGGACTTATATCCAGGCCTTCTGGAGGTAGTGTCAGATGTAGTGTCTAACACACGAATGTAGTTGATGCTTAATGGCCTTCTAAAAGTGCTTAGCAATCCCTTAGCTAAGAGGCATGTTAATGCAGAGTGGACGGTGATCTCTTGATCTCTGCGAAGATAATAAGGATCTGATGAACTCCTGTCAATAGCAAGGAACACTCGGCAGACTATGTTTCAAACTGCAATGCACATTCTGTAATTTACCTGTGAGGAAGATAAAAGGAAGGGGTTAAAAAGCCAACTTCAGGAGTGTGCTCGTGGATCTGAACCTTCTCAGGTGTACCAGTTTATGTTTGAGTGCAAGCATTGTGTGAAGGCCACACTCAAAAACTATTGCCTAGTTACCCTTGTATTACAGTAAAGACCCTCTCTTACTCAGAGTGCTGTAGGTCAGGTAAAAGCAAACAGGACAGCAAAAAGACATTGCGTCATCTTGAATGCTGAAATTCCCTCACAGTCAAAAGGAATCAGAATCGCAACCACCTACAAAACTAAAGATAATTGACAGTGCAACTACAACATCAATTCTACCAGTTGCCTCCCCTACAACAGTCACAATGTTCAACAATCTACTCTTTGCAAACAATTCGGAGTTAAAAGTGTGGTGCTGGAAAAGCACAGCCGGTCAGGCAGCATCCAAGGAGCAGGAGAGTCGACGTTTCAAGCATGAGCTCTTCATCAGGAATGTGTCAACGTTTTGAGCATCAGCTCTTCATCAGGAATGCTGTGTTTTTCCAGCGCCACACTTTTTGACTCTGATCTCCAGCATCCACAATCCTCACTTTCTCCTCTCAAACAATTCAGAGTCTGGTCTATCGAATCTTTTTTCATAATTTTATCATTTTGGATTCAACTCTAATCTCATTTCTAATTTGTGCATACGTTCATTGTGGTAATAATTCTACTTCCACTTAATAATTAATAAGCCACATCTTTTTGGTGACTCAATAAAGCCTGTCCAAATTGGCTTTTTGTTGAAAGCATGAGTCCATTTGGATTTGGGAGAATGATAGCCACAAGGGAAGAGATTCTTTGTAAATTAAGCTTATTACGATCAAGTGAAGGGATGTGTGAACAAAGATTGAGACTCCTCACCTGCGAGATGCACAGTTTTGGGGGGGGTATCCTGTCTTGAACTCTCATGAATTGGGGAAACTCAGCAATGGCCTGATTGCAACAATTTCAAATCTAATATGGCTTTTCTTCGGAACTGAAAGGGAAAAGTCATATTAGGCTTGAACTGTTAGCTCTGTGTCTCTCTCAATAGTGTTGCCAGACCTGCTGGGTTTCTCCAGTACTTTCTTCTGAAACGATCATGCTTGGATTTGAACAGATATTTATTGTTTTAGGTATCTGGAAAACCAAACTAGAAGTGTAATCAGCCCACCAACAAATTTCTTTCTTGACTGTCACAAATTTATGCTTCTCTAGCTGGTTATGTGGACTTTTAAAAATATTCCTTCCCAGGATGGAGGTATCATTGGCTGGACCCACATTTATTGCCCGTCCCTAATTGCCCACAGGGCAGTTAAAGCGTCCATCACACTGCTGTGAGTCTGGAGTCACATATAGACCATATCGGATGAAGTTGGGCAGATTTCCTTCCCTGAAGGACATTAATGAAGCATTTGGATTTTTCCAACAGTCAGTAATGGTTTCATGGTCATCATTAGACCCTTCATTTCAGTGGTGAGATTCAACCTCGGGACCAAGGAGCATGATGTGGGTCTCTGGATGAACAGGCAAGTAGAAATGCCACGTGGTCATCGCTTCCACTTGAATGATAAACAGTTTCACTCACCCTGGGGCATTGAAGACATGGGAAATGAGGATTAGTCTGGGTGCATCCGAAATCCCTGAGGTACATTGTGCACTGAATCACAAAAGTAATGATTCAAACCCATAGGCTGCTGTAAACATGAATTCTGTTTGTTATTTTCAATAAAGTTAGAGGCAGTTAATCCTTTAGTATGGAAGAAGAGCAAAAATATGTCGTGGAACACTAATCAGTGCCAGTGGTGCGAGTGTTTGGTTTGTATCAGCTTGGGACGATGTTGCTTGTTTAACAAGGTTATGGTGTCCTTGTTTTTTTTCCACAGGCTCTGAAAAGTCTACGTTTGAAGGGTTTTAGGGCCAGGTTGATTATAGCTAGCAGATACTGCCTCAGACAGAAGGCTTTCAAGTTTAAAAAACACTTGTGCAATGAAAGGGGAGTGGCCAGTGCTCCCAGCTCAGTTTTTCTCTGGTTTCCATGATGAGGCGGGGCTGGTGTTGGATTGGGGTGGACAGAGTTTAAATTCACAAAATACCAGATTGTAGTCCAACAGGTTTATTTGGAAGCACTACTATTGGAGTGCTGCTCTTTCATCAGGTCATCAACCACCTGATGAAGGAGCAGCTCACTGAAAGCTAGTGCTTCCAAATAAACCTGTTGGACTATAACCTGGTGTTCTGTGATTTTTAACTTTCTTTGGTTTGGTTAGTCAGGCAGTAAAAGCTGCTAGGCCCCCAAGAAGTAGGTCGATGCTGATTGTCCTCTCTCTCTGACATCTCTCCTCTAAGACCCTGTGTTTGAATTCACCTTTTGTAAATACCAAGGAGTTTTTATGGGGATTGCTGCAAGTATTGGGAACAGCATCATTAAGTGGGGATAATCTGTTGGAGTTTTCGGATAGATTAAGCTATTCGGTACTCTGTACTCTTCTGTGTTTCTTTTGGTGGCCTTGTAAATAAATTCTGTTTTGTTTAATACTAAGTGGTTTGACCAGCTGTATCTCTCTTGGGATATCCACTTTACACCTGCTTAAAACAACTAGCAAAGTTGGGGTCTGGGCTACTTTCTTGAAATGTTTTGAGGGGGTCTGGCCTGGTCCGTAACAAGCTGCGTTAGAAAGCTATCAAACTGGTGTAAGATATTGCCTTTGCCCCTTCTTCCTGCAACCTGACCCATTTTGAGTAAGGCATGGGTCCTGGTGCCATCTCAGTTCCTACAACTCCTGTGTTTTGCTGGAGGGGATTGATTGTGAGAAAGGTCAAACACAACACATTCCAGTACAGGCATCTGCGAGCGCTCAGTGAAAAGCCAACTGTTGATTTCACATAAAACAGTTTAAAAGACAAGTTCACTTAAGCTGGTATAAATGTATTTTACATTGCTTCTGCGTGTTGAAATTCCATCCAGTTTGTGGAGTTTGCTAATTGCAAAGTTGACTGCTCGGTATTCCACTGTCTGCTCTTCGGGAAAAAGCTGGAGACTGAAACCCAAATCATTTAATGTTTATCCTCGGTCGACTCAATTCTTATTGCTAATTTCTGTGTATTTGTACTGCATCAGTATTTCCTCTCGTGTTCAATATCTAACAACAATTCCAACAATGCCTCTTCTTCCTCAGGCAGCTCAGGAAACTTGGCATGACCCTCACCCACTTCCACATTGAAAGCATATTTTCCAGGTGCATAATGACCTGGTACAGTAACTACTCTGCCCAGGGCTGTAAGAAACTACAGAATGTGGTGTGCACAACCCAGACCATCACGGAAGCTAACCTTTCATCCATGGACTCCATTTACATGGCTCACTGCCATGGAAAGACTGCCAACATCATCAAAGACCCTTCGCACCCCGGTTATGATCTCATCAGGCAGAAGATACAGAAGATTGAACACACGCACCAGCAGGTTCAGGAACAGCTTCTTCCCAGCTGTTATTAGACTGATGAATGGACTCTCTAGCCTCACGGTGGCTCGGTGGTTAGCACTGCTGCCTCACAGCACCAGGGACTCGGGCTCGGTTCCAACCTCGGGTGATTGTGTGGAGTTTGCATATTCTCTCTGTGTCAGCGTGGGTCTCCTCTAAGCGCTCCCGGTTTCCTTCCACAATCCAAAGATGTAAGGGTTAGGTGAATTGGCCATGTTAAATTGCCCCTGGTGTTCAGGAGTATGTCGGCTAGGTGCATTAGTCAGGGGAAATATAGGTAATAGGGTTAGGGAATACTCTTCGGAGGAGCGGTGTGGACTTGTTGGGCCAAACGGCCTGTTTCCACACTGTAGGGATTCTATGATTCTACTCTATTCGATGAAAAAATGCTGAGTTTGCTAATGTTGATCCTCCTTGTACACCCTGTGCAATATTACCTGGATGCCTCCATCTAAATCTTTCTTTCTGTACATCATGGCTTACTATGATCTGCCTGTACTGCTTGTTAAAAAAAAAGGTTTTCACTCTACTTTGGTAAAAATGAGAATAAATCAATCAATCAATAATAAGCTTTTTTGTCAACTCAAGGAAGCCTGGTTAACTTGGCTTCTTTTAAATCTTGTATTCTTTTGGGTCTCGGACAATGTTATGCACAAGGAAGAAAATCCTTTGTGAATTAATCTTGCCGAGGCCAGCTGAGGAGCAGGATGAATAAAGGAGGGCCAATTCATCTTGCCCCTCTCAGGAGCTTAGCAGTTTGGGGTATCCTATCTGGGGCTGTCACAACGTACGGAACTGGTTGCAACCCAGACAGATAAGGAGGGTGATCTCCTGCTAGGTAGCTGCTCACCACAACCCCCATCACCAAGTCTTCCTCCCACAGGTCACTTCTCAGGCTTTTGAGAACCTGCAAAAGTTAAGGAGGCCTCCTTCAACAGGCCTGAAGTGGTCATTATAAAGTTTCGGCCTATCATATGTGGGTGAATAGTCCTTGTCATTGTTGCTCCCCACCTCACTATAGCACTTTTGTGAAAATGGCCATGAAAATGAAGCTGGGGAACCAGCGTGCAAGCCTGCAATGTTATGTCTAGCATCTCCTGCCTCCACAACTAGCCTTGGAGGGTTTCAAAATTACAACTTATATCTTTCTCTTGTTCTCTTTTTTGCTCCCAGGACTGCGTGACCTAAAGAAAACTATAGCATCATTTCAGGGCACTAGTCAGGGTGGGTCAGGGTTTAAGGTATTGGAAGGATAGCTGATTAAGCTGTGTAAGAGAATTGCGCTAATAACTTGTGGAAAGCAGCACAGTGAGCAATTTTATATGGGAATGTTAACTCATGCACTCCCAGAAAAAATGCAGCTCATTAGTCACTTATTATGTAGATCGTACAAAACAGAACTTAATGAAGCAGCTTAAGTGAGACATTCTTCATTGCGTCCCTTCATTACTCACATTATTATCTCAATTAATTGTTTAACTCCAATAACATGCTCTCTTTTTATAGAACTCTTGTGCCAGTTGCCCTCGTCATTGTTATAAGATTATATGGATCATCCCTTTTAAATCACATGGAGTTGGTTAGGATATTTCATTTGTGTTTTACAATAATGAAGAACAATTAGTAGATAAGCCCTTGAGATTTGTCTATGAGCAGATGGGTCATCACAGAAGTTGTGCCATGTGACATGACCGTACAAATATTTGTGCTCTCTTAAATGAAAGTCACAAACGATGTAGAAGAAAGCAGAGAAAGTGATTTTCTTCAAGAAATCATCAAAATAAATAGGATTAAGGTTTTTAAGAGAGACTGTGGAGAAAAATGGAGAAAGGGAAATGTGGAAAGAGGAGATGAAGGGAATTGGAGGAGTCCTGTGTGGACCAGAAATGTTGGCACAGATCATTTGGGCTAAATGGCCATTTCTGAAATATAATAAGATGGGAATATGTTATGCATCTGCATGTTAATAACAATGTGGAGGTGCTGGTGTTGGACTGGGGTGGACAAAGTTAAAAATCGCCCAACTCCAGGTTATAGTCCAACAGGTTTATTTGGAAGCACTAGCTTTCAGAGCGCTGCTCCTTCATCCACAACCACCTGATGAAGGAAGCTAGTGCTTCCAAATAAACCTGTTGGACTATAGCCTGGTGGTGTGTGATTTATAACAATGATAATAATGTACAACACAAACTCTCAAAAGGTAGTTTTTACAATAGGATAACATTATTATTTGGTTTATTCTTCAACCAGACCATTTTCCAGAACATATTGAATTTATCATAGAGAGACAACTGAGCAAATTCTCAATCACAGACAGCAGCGTGGAGGAACTAAACATAAGCTTGACAAAAGCCTCCATCAGATTAAAGCAGCAGCAAGAGAACATGGTTTTGTTTTCACCAGTAAAGTTATCGAATCAACAAATCAATTTCTTTGATTCAGTCTGCTTTTCAACTGGTATTAAAAATTGTCGCAGCAAAATAGAGGATTGTGAGAAGGTACCTACAGCACAAGACAATGAAGACTTACAACGGTGTCCCTGTGTCTTTAACTATTTATCTACATATGTTCCGAATTTTGGAAATAAGTTATCTCCTCTTCGAAACCTTTTCCAGAAAAACACACTGAACCTATGGCAGGGCAAATACCAGCACATTTTTCAAACACTCAAAAATAGTCTGTCAACCAGTATACTTCAATATTATAAAGCTGCCAAGCACACCTTGTTGAAAGTATATGCATCTGCAAAGGACTGACAACATTACTATAACAGGATGGAAAGCCAACTTTCATTAGGTTCAGTGGTCCTTACAATAGCTTCTTCTAACTGTTGCTATATTGAAAGAGACACTGTTGCTCAGGTTGTCATTCAGCACATATTTCATTGTTCATACCAATCACAAAAAAAATCTGTTGAGATCCCCACACCTCCACAATAATGTCGACTGGTGGGAATCCCAGGGTACAATATACAAGTATAATAGCTGACTTTCAGACCCTGCTAAGAGCAAAGAAATTGCTTTCGACCTGCAAGTGGATACTACTGAATCTGAAGATAATCTTAATATTGGTCTCACACTGTTCAGTCACAGCCCTGCAGAGTAGATTCAGCAGATACATCCGATTATGACCAACTGCAACAGTTAAGGTCCTCATCAGTAAGTGATCTGAACCCATCCAAAAGGTCCCCAAGTTAATATGTTTGTTCTGTTCTTTTTTTCAGCAATAAACTAGGAATAAATGAACCAGGAATATAATCATCAAGGGCAAAACAGTCACAATTCCTCAAGCTCTATATCAAGACATGATAGAACACTCACATAGAGTTCAAAATGGCACAGGAATGAACTAAGAGATTAAAACATGTAGTGGTCAGGTACAAGTCAGTACATTAATCAACACGGCGAGAGTGAGGACTGCAGGTGCTGGAGATTAGAGCCGAGAGTGTGGTGCTGGAAGAGCACAGTGGGTCAGGCAGCAAGCAAGGAGCAGGAGAATCGACGTTTTGGGCAAAAGCCCTTCATCGGGAATCAACACATCAAACCGAGCAAAACATGTGAATGCCATCTTCCTCACCTTTTGGTCCACAGGATTTTCTTCTGAGCTGTGGTGTAGAATTGCAATTTCTATTTGTAGTGATTGGAACCAGGTGGACCTCATGACAATGAGTTCCCTGATTGGGGTTGTTAACCTGGACCAATCCCGAGGCACTGGCTGACCAATTAAACAAGAGATTTTGTCTTTAACTGTGTCTCATACTTGCACACACACACACCATGGCTGCTGGGGAAAATATAAGCACTACCGCAGTTAGTGTGGGGGTAAAAGGGGAAAAACAGGGGAAAAAATAAACAGGATTGGGCTTTGGGGCCCCTCCCCAGGACCTCCACCACTTCTGCAAAAAAAAAGAGAAAAAAAAATAAACAAGAGATTTTGTCTTTAACTGTGTCTCATACTTGCACACACACACACAACATGGGTGCTGGGGAAAATATAAGCACTACCGCAGTTAGGCGGCAGTGTGGGGGTAATAAGAAAAAAAAACAAAATAACAAAAAAAACCAGGAGTATCAAGCTTTAAAAAAAAGACTAACAAGGGATTTTGTCTTTCACCATGTCTCATACCTGCACACGTACACAACATGGGTGCTGGGGAAAATTAATGCACTACTGCAGTTAGATGGTAGTGAAGGAGTAAAAAAAAATTTAAAAATATAACCAGGAGATTTAAGAGTCTCCTCAGTTTAGGGCACTGACTCTGTGCTGGCTGATGCTCCAGTCAGTGTGCATCTGCTGGAACTGAGGAGGATAAGAGTTTTGTTCTTTTTTTAAATTCTTTTTTATTGTTAAGGGAAGATATTTGCTTCTTTTCTGTTTTGAAGAAGAGAAAAAAAAAACAAGGGATTCAGAATCTCCTTAGGTCGGGGGAGTGACTCAGATCTGGTTGGCTGGCCACAGCTAGGGTACTGTGCACATGTAAATAAAGGGTGACTTGGTGATGGGATACCGGCCTCTGTGTAGTTAGTTCAGTATTGCTCATGCCCAAGGACATGATTACATTCTGGTGACTGAGTATTTCACCAAATTCCCTCTTGAGCAATAAATCAAATATGCCACAAGTACCACAGTTGTTAACACATTGACCGCCATATTCAATTGATTTAGTCTTCCTCCACAAGTTGCATTTGACAATCATCCAAAGGACAATAATGCACCCTTCTAAGACAAGTGAAGGAAGTGAGGTTCCTTATATTATATTATTTCAGTTAAATGATCTTGCAAAGCTTATAGTTCATACTATAATGGCAATGATGATTAAACGTGAAATGATTTGTCCAGATTTTCGGTTAACTATGTCAAATCTACATTCGTTTCTTCTAGACAATGGTTTACCATCAGCAATAGCTCTCATGTTTGAAAGATGGATCCACATGGGTTCTTCCCTGCCATATTCTTACTATCCAAATGATGCATTATTGGAAAGAATGAAGAAAATGCTACAAGAGCATGATCAACCAGCTTGCAAACAGCTCAATGTAACCAGGACAAAACATGCAAGTTGGAACCTTTCATATGAACACCATGGAAGGATACCATGTTGTCATTTCTATCCTAAATCTTATGACATTGTAATGAATAATGGCCAAATCCTAGACAGAAATTGATAACATATCAGAACTGTATATTATCAACTATCCATCACACAAGATAGTAACTCAGATACTGAAGAGATTACGCCAGACAACAACCACACATTCATGATAAATAGCACACTGCAGAATGAAGCTACTGTCAATGTGTGTCCACTGTACAAGGACTAGATCTGGTCATATTGTACATTCACCAAGGCATTAATTGAATGTACAGGGACAATTATAGATATGTCTCCTTGGACATTTTACTGAAAATGCTTTCCCATTCTTTAAATGGAAAAGGTGCAGTTGGGAATAGTATAGATTCCAGGCCAAATAGGCCTGTTGTTTCAGATAGTTACGTGACATCGTGACTGATGCCATTCCAGTGTAACGTTGGCCTCTTCACCTTCAGTCACTTTTCCAGTGTAATGGAGTGGGCATGTGTGTGGGTGTGCATTATACAGTAACATCAGTAAGCACAGATCCCAGATTAGGTGTGTTATATTGATGGCATATAAATAGTTATGTTGTAAATGATTTCCAGATAGCTAATTGGAGAGAGCCTCACTCTCTGCAGTCCATGTAATGTAGGTTAATGTGCAAAAAACCACAAATGGCAACAGTGAGTTGAATTGGAGAAATAAGACAGTGAACCACAAACACAAATAATTCAGGGTTACCAGTGTCCAATGTGTCTGTGTTCCCTCAAATCCTGTCCTCATACCGATGTCCCACTTCTTTTTTTCTCCTCCATTGGTGATTGTATCTTCAGTCTTATGCTTCTACACTCTGCAATCTCCTTCCCACACCTCTCTAGTTATTTTTCCCTTTGGCAAAACTTTCCTAAACTATACCTGTTTGACCAAACTGTCAATCAACCCATTCTAATCTATCCTGTGTTATCTTACTGTCCAACAATACCCCTGTGAAGTGCCTTTTAATAATTTACTATTTAGGGTAATAACAATACACGAGGAGAAAGTGAGGACTGCAGATGCTGGAGATCAGAGCTGAAAATGCATTGCTGGAAAAGCGCAGCAGGTCAGGCAGCATCCAAGGAGCAGGAGAATCGACATTTCGGGCATGAGCCCTACTTCAGGAATGATTCCTGAAGAAGGGCTCATACCTAAAACGTTGATTCTCCTGCTCCTTGGATGCTGCCTGACCTGCTGCGCTTTTCCAGCAACACATTTTCAGCTCTGATAACAATACACCCCTGGTAGTGTCAACAATTCCAGATCTACCTCAACCCTTCCTAGAAAAAGCCAATACTCCTCGGGTGACATCAACTCTCCTCAGGCGATATCAACACTCCCCATATTCAGACTCAAATATCTCAGGTGAAGTCCTCCTTTTGTTCTAACCATTCTCCACATAGCCTCCCTGAGCAACAGTGTTAGTTGTCAAGTAGTATTAAGTCTCTGGCATAACGCAGCACTGTGGTCCCACGTTTAACAAGAACACCGACAAACCCATTCCATAGAAAATCTGACAGCCAGCGAAGAGAAGAAACGTTCATCTCCTCACTATGAGCTGGGCCCAGGTAAAAAAAAACTCAGTGCCCTGTTGATAATGAACTAATCTCTCTTCCTGTCTTCAGATAAGAATGAGCAAAAATGTCCAAAACCACTGAAGATTCAAAGATGAGCCACTTGACCATTAGTTCAGTGAGTAGCTTGTGAGCTCAGAGCAATACAAGTAGGTTACGTAGTATGTGCATGTCAGTGGAATGGTTAAACAAGGAATCAGTGTGGGATATTTCTACTACATCTGCAGGAACAAGAATAGCAACTTTCATTTAACATGGTAAAACATCCGAAAGTAAATGATCCACAAAAGAGTTACAATGAACAACATAAGTAATTATTATCAATAATAATATTTTATTTAAGGCCAAACCATTGGTCAAATAAGTGGGCTTGAATAAAATTAAAAATCAATCACTGTTTGCAGACTTCATAATCTGTCTAACTCTTCATTTGTACAGCTCCCTTCTGGTAATCTTTCTGTGGATAACGTGGGCTTTTTATCTGGTTGTCATGAGCAATTTGTCCAATTTGTAACGAGAGCTTTGCGTTGACTAGCCATTAACCCAAAGACAGCAGTGCCCTCTGTTGATAAGAGAAAGTCGGCCAAAGGTCAAAAAGTTCAGAAGATTACACAGCTACTGCGGGAACTTTCTACATGTTTTACATTATGAATACAACTAAAGAATGTGTCTCAAACATCTGCAGTGTTTTAGCTGACCACAGATACTGTTGAAATACACTGCAAATAGCTGCCTCCTAGCTCTGCACTGCATACAGCTTGTGAGCAGATTGAAGAGGAAATGCAGGTTAAGGTGAACATGGCATTGGGGATCCTGACATTAGTCAACAGCAAATTGCACATATTAATGAGGATCCCATCTATTTTGGGCTTGTGGGTTAAGTGGACCTCCAATGGTAAATCTTCCCTATGCACCTCTAACCAAAAAAAAAGGACTCTTGTGTGTTGCTAAGTTAAGGCATTTCAATTGATATTTCTTGCGTATCGTGTGATTGATTAAAGCTTTACTGTTAGTTGGTTAGTTGAATAAGACCACAGAGGAGTACTGGAAATTATTTAACTCATAAATTTGTATAAATTAATTAAGTAAGTAAAGATGGCTGGCCAGGTGATGTGCTGTAGCTGTATGATGTGGGAACTGGCTGATCCCATTGTGAACGGCAGTGACCACATCTGCAGCAAGCGTTGGTTGTTGGAAGAACTCCGGTTCAAAATTGATGATCTGGAATCTGAGCTTCAAACACTGCAGCACATCCGGGAGGGGTACAGTTACCTGGACGCTTTGTTTCAGGAGGCAGTCACACCCGGTAGATTAAGTAATTCAAATTCAGTTAGCGATTAGAAACAACAAGGTGTGACTGTAAGTGAGGCAGGTAGGGGGATTCTGAGTTCAGGAATGGAGGAGACTCAGCCCTTGGCCTTGTCCAACAGATATGAGATTTTTGCTCTCTGTATGGATTAGGAAAAGGACTGTGGACAGGATGAGCCATCTGACCACAGCACCATGGTGCAGAAGGCCATTCAAGAGGGGGGAGCAAAAAGACAAGTAGTTGTTATGGGGGATTCTATAATTAGGGGTCAGATAGTATTCTTTGTGAGCCAGATCGGGAGTCCTGCATGGTGTGTTGCCTGCCTGGTGCCAGGGTGCAGGGCATCTTTGACCGACTTGAAAGAATATTGGAGCGGGAGGGAGAAGATTCAGTTGTTGTGGTGCATGTTGGCGCTAACAACATAGGCAAGATTGGGAAGAAGGAGCTGCTTAGGGAGTATCACGCACTAAGAAGAAAATTGAAGAACAGGTCCATGAGAGTCATAGTCTCTAGTCTACTGCCCAAGCCACATGTTCATTGGCATAGGGATAAGAAAATTAGGGAATTAAACACATGGCTAAGAGGTTGGTGTGGGAAAGAAGGATTCCATTTCATGGGACATTGGCATCAGTTTTGGAACCGGGGCCATCTGTACCGATCTGGAACCAATGTTCTGGTGAAAAGGATAAATAGGGTGGTCACTATGACTTTAAACTTGTGAGTCAGGGGGAGGGGAAAGGGAAAGCAACAGGGAGTGTGGAGTCAAGTAGAAAGATAAGCAGCAGGTTAGCACGTGGGCAGGGTTTAAGTTTGAGGCAGACTAGGAATGAAGCAAAAAGGAAGGGTAACTTAGGACATATTACAAGAGATGATGGAAATCATGAGGATAAGAAAATTAACATGAAGGTGCTTTGCCTGAATGCTCGTAGTATTTGTAACAAAGTACATGAGTTAACAGCACAAATCATTGTGAATGGTTATGATGTAGTAGGCATCACAGAGACATGGTTGCAAGGGGTTCAAGACTGGAGTTAAACATCCAAGGATTTACAACTTATCGAAAAGACAAGGAGGGGGAAAAGTTGTCTTCTTAGTTAAGAATGAAATTAAATCTATGGCATTGAATGACATAGGGCCAGATGATGCGGAGTCTGCGTGGGTGGAGTTGAGGAACCACAAAGGCAAAAAAAACACAATGGGAGTTATGTACAGACCTTCCAGTAGTGGTCAGCACCAGGGGTGTAAGATATACCAGGAAATAGATAGGGCATGTCAGAAAGACAAGGTCACGGTGATCATGGGGGACTTCAATATGCAAATGGACTGGGTGAATGATGTTTCTGGTGGATTCAAAGAAAGGGAATTCATGGAATGCTTACAGGATGGCTTTTTGGAGCCCACAAGGTAGCAGGATATTCTGGACTTAATGCTATGTAATAAGCCAGAATTTATAAAAGATCTAAAAGTAAGGGAACACTTAGGAGGCAGCGATCATAATATGGTAGAATTCAGTCTGCAATTTGAAAGAGAGAAGGCAAAATTGGATGTAATGGTGTTATAGTTAAATAAAGACAATTACAGAGCCATGAGAGAGGAACTGACAAAAATTGATTGGAAGCAGAGCCTAGTGGGGAAGACAGCAGAGCAACAATGGCAGGAGTTTCTGGGTGTAAATGAAGACACATTACTGAGGTTCATCCCAAAGAAAAGAAAGACTATCCGGGGTGGAGGGGGGAATATTCGACAGGCATGGCTGACAAAGGAAGTCAGGAAATGTATCAAAGGAAAAGAGAGAGCTTATAAAGTGGCCAAAAGCAATGGGAAATCAGAAGATTGGGAAGGCTACAAAAACAGATAAAGGATAACAAAGAAATAAGGAAGGGGAGGATCAAATATGAAGGTAAGCTAGCCAGTAATATTAGAAATGATAGTAAATGTTTCTTTCAATACATAAGAAACAAATGAGAGACAAAAGTAGAAATTGGGCTGTTCCAATCTGATGCAGGAAGGTTAGTGATGGGAGATAAGGAAATAGCTGAAGAACTTAACAAATACTTTGCGTCAGTCTTTACAGTGAGTATTATCCAAGCAATTAACGAGAGTCAGGAGGCAGAGTTGAGTATGATAACCATTACAAAAGAGGAAGTGCTAAAACAGCTAAAAGGTTGAAAAATTGATAATTCTCTGGGCCCTGATGGGGTATATCCTAGAGTTCTGAGGGAGGTGGCTGAAGAAATAATGGAGGCATTGGTTGTGATCTTTCAAAAATCACTGGAGTCAGGGAAAGTCCTGGATGATTGGAAAATTGCTGTTGTAACCCTCTTGTTCGAGAAAGGATCAAGACAAAAGATGGAAAATTAAAGACCAATTAGCCTAACGTCGATTGTAGGTAAAATTCTAGAATCCTTCATTAAGGATGAGATTTTTAAATTCTTGGGAGTGCAGGATCAGATTAGAACAAGTCGGCATGAATTTAGTAAGGGGGTGTTGTGCCTGACAAACCTGTAAGAATTCTTTGAAGAGGTAACAAGTAGGTTAGACCAGGGAAACCTGGTGGACGTTATCTACCTAGACTCCAAATGGCATTTGATAAGGTGCCTCACGGGAGGCTGCTGAGTAAGGTGAGGGCCTATGGTATTCAAGGTGAGCTACTGGCATGGATTGAGGATTGGCTGTCTGATGGAAGGCAGAGAGTTGGGATAAAAGGTTCTTTTTTGGAATGGCAGCCAGTGACAAATGGTGTCCCACAGGGCTCAGTGTTTGGGCTGCAGCTGTTCACTTTATATATTAATGATCTGGATAAAGGGACTGGGGGCATTCTGGCGAAGTTCGCCGATGATGCAAAGTTAGGCAGACAGGCAGGTAGTTCTGAGGAGGTGGGGAGGCTTCAGAAAGATTTAGACAGTTTAGGAGGGTAGCCTACAAAATGGCTGATGAAATTCATCGTGAGCAAATGTGAGGTCTTGCACTTTGGAAAAAAGAATACAGGAATGCACTATTTTTTAAACGGTGAGAAAATTCATAAAACCAAAGTGCAAAGGGATCTGGGAATGCTAGTCCAGGATTCTCTAAAGGTTGACTTGTAGGTTGAGTCCATGGTTAAGAAAACAAATGTAATGTTATCATTTATCTCAAGGGGTTTGGAATATAAAAGCAGTGATGTGCTATTGAGACTTTATAAAGCTTTAGTTAGGCCCCATTTAGAATACTGTGTCCAATTTTGGGCCCCACACCTCAGGAAGGACATACTGGCTTTGGAACATGTCCAGCGGAGATTCACACGGATGATCCCTGGAATGGTAGGCCTAACATGCGATGAACAGCTGAGGATCCTGGGATTGTATTCATTAGAGTTTAGAAAATTGAGGGAAGATCTAATATAAACTTATAAGATAATGTATGGCTTAGAAAGAGTGGACACTGAGAATTTGTTTCTGTTAGGCGTGGAGACTAGGACTCATGGGCACAGCCTGAGAATTAGAGGGGGTCAATTTAGAACGGAAATGAGGAGACATTTCTTCAGCCAGAGAGTGGTGGGCCTGTGGAATTCATTGCCACGGAGTGCAGTGGATTCCAGGATGTTGAATGTCTTCCAGGCAGAGATTGATAAGTTCTTGATCTCACAAGGAATTAAGGGCTACGGGGAGAGTGTGGGCAAGTGGAGTTGAAATGCCCATCAGCCATGATTAAATGGCAGAGTGGACTCGATGGGCCGAATGGCCTTACTTCCACTCCTATGTCTTATAGTCTTATTTATACTTTGCATGTGATAACAAGATGAAAATTGATGGCTGAAGAGTCTAGATGAAGAGTTGTGGCTTACTTGCTGATGGGAATGCTGTGAATTGCCCTTCAAGGTATCAAAAATCAGAACCAAAATATCCCAGATCAGTGTGTTACTCACTGTGTCTGAAAGACCTGAACATGTTCTACATATGCTGTTATGATGGGGTCGGGGGGGGGGGGGGGGGGGGAAACATAAGAGAACAAAGATGATGCTGGTAAGAGACGTCAGAACTGCATATCAATGGAAAATGGGGCCTGACCAATGCTCACGGGAAGCGTAGTCAGGACAGAGTTGTCACTTCTGACAAATGTGTAGTTATATTGTATATTTTATAAAGAAAGCCAATATCTGGATGTAGGTTTGCTCATTGAGCTAGAAGGTTCATTTTCATTCGTTTCGTCACCACACTAGGGAACATCTTCCGTGAGCTTCTGGATGAAGCAAAACTGATGATTACTTGTTTCTATTTATATGTTTGGGTTTCTTTAAGTTGGTGACATCATTTCCTATGCTGATGTAATTTCCTGTTCTTTTTCTCAGGGGGTGATAAATCGGGTCCAAGTCAATGTGTTTGTTGATAGAGTTCCGGTTGGAATGCCATGCTTCTAAGAATTATTGTGCATGTTTCTGTTTGACTTGTCCTAGGATGAGTGTGTTGTCCCAGTCGAAGGTGTGTCCTTCCTCATCTGTATCTAAGGATACTAGTGAGAATGGGTCATGTCTTTTTGTGGCTAGTTGGTGTTAATGTATCTTGGTGGCCAGTTTTCTGCCTGTGTGTCCAATGTAGTGTTTTTGCAGTCCTTGCATGGTATTTTGTAAATGACATTAGTTTTGCTTGTTGTCTTTAAAGTTCATTAGTTGTTGTTTTATTGTGTTGGTGAGTTTGTGGGTTACCATGATACCAAGAGGTCTGAGTAGTCTGGCAGTCATTTCCGAGATGTCTTTGACGTAGGGGAGAGTGGCTAGGTTTTCTGGATGCGTCTTGTCTGCTTGTCTGAGTTTCTTGCTGAGAAATCTGTGGCCTGTGTTCATTGGGTACCCATTCTTTTTGAATACACTGTACAGGTGACTTTCCTCTGCTCTGCGTAGTTACTTGGTGCTGCAGTGTGTGGTGGTTCATTGGAATAATGTTCTGATGCAGCTTTGTTTGTGGGTGTTGGGATGATTGCTTCTGTAGTTCAATATTTGGTCCACATGTGTTGTTTTCTTGTAGACACTGATTTGAAGTTCCCCATTGACTGTTCGCTCTAGGAATGGCAGTTTGTTGTTGTTTTCCTCCTCTTTAGTGAATTCTATGCCAGTAAGGGGATTATTGATGGTCTTGAGGGTTTCCTCTAATTTGTTTCATTTAATGATGACAAAGGTGTCATCCACGTAGCAGACCCAAAATTTGGGTTGGATGTTTGGCAGAGCTATATGTTCGAGACTCTGCATTATTGCCTCTGCTAAGGACCCTGATATCGGAGATCCCCATGGGTGTTCCATTGGTTTGTCTGTAGCTTTTGTTGTTAAAGATGAAGTGGATGGTAAGGCATAGGTCCATTAGTTTGATGATACTGTCCTTACTGATGAAGTCGGTGGTGTTTGGTATATGTGCCTTTGGGTTTTCTAATTGTGTAGTCAGTGTTTCCTTGGCCAGGTAGATATTGATTGATGTGAACAGGACTGTTACATCAAGGAAGACCATTATTTCATCCACTTCTATCTTAGTGTCTTTGATGGTCTTCAGGAATGCTTGGGTGGAGTGGTTGGAGTGGTGTGAGTCTTCTACTAAGTATTTTAGTCTTTGGTTTGGCTCCTTGGCCAATCTGTAAGTTGGTGTTCCAGGTAGTGAGACTATGGGTCTGAGGGGGGCTCCTGGTTTGTGAATTTTAGATAATCCGTAGAAGCGTGGTGTGTTGGATCCATCTAGTTTCATTTTTTGGAAATCGGTCTTATTTATTTCTCTAGAGTGCTGAAGTTTTTTGAGTAGGGCTGTGATTCCATTCTCTAGTTGTGGGGTCAGGTCTATTGCCACTTGTTTCACAGTTACAAACTCAAACAAACAGACAAAAGGTGTCCAGAAGTCCTAGCCACTCTCCCTATGTCAATGACATCTTGGAAATGACTGCCAGAATACTCAGATCTCTTGGCATCATGGTAGCCCACAGACCCATCAATATACTAAAACAGCAGCTAATGAACTTGAAAGACCTTATTCTGACAAGAAGAAAAAACTAATGTCATTTACGAAATACTGTGTAAGGACAGTAACAGACACTACATTGGACAAACTGGCAGAAAACTAGCCACCAGGATACATGTACATAAACTAGCCACAAAATGACATGGCACTCTCTCACTAGCATCCTTACATACAGATGAGGAAGGATACCACTTCGATTGGGCCAACACATCCATCCTAGGGCAAGCCAAACAGAGACATGCACAAGAATTCCTAGAAGCATGGTGTTCCAACGGGAACTCGATCAACAAACACATTGACCACCCCCTGAGAAAAAGAACCGGAAATGACATCACCACAGGAAATGACATCACCAGCTTAAAGAAACCCAAATATATAAATTGAAAGCAGGGATGATCAGTAGTGCTTCTTCAAGAGGCTCACTGAAGATGTTACTTAGTATGGTGACAAAACATCTGGAAATGAACCTTCCAGCTCAGTGAGCAAACCTATATCCAGAACCTCAACCTGAGCTACAAATTGTCTCAAAACTCGCTAGAAAGCCAATATGTCTAAAAGAAAATTGGAGGAGATTACAAAATGGCTCCCACAAGTCTATGACTACCCTTGTGGATTCAGTTGATCTTGCGACCAGGTGCACTTTTCTCAAGGAGAAACCTCAAGGGACTTCTACAAATTCAATGAATATTTCCAAAGACAAACAGAAATCCCTTGCCAATGGTCCCTCTGGAGATGTGAATGACTCTTCCGACCTCACTTAAAACCTGACAGAATGAGAGCCATTCGAGGTGAAGACTGAGTCAGTTGAAGAGTGAATTACTTAGACTAAAAGGCAGTGAACTGTTCTGTCCTCAAACATAAGCTTACACAGTTCAAAATAGCTAAGTGCAATATGATTGTATTTGCAGCCCCTTTAAGTTGGAATCTGTATAAATACTTGGTTTCGAGACATCACTTTGGGTAGGCACGGCCAAGCAGTCGTGGTTTCTCAGTAGATGGACTCAAGGAAGCCATCTGGGCCTGCTCTCTTTAAGGACTACCATGTTACAGATCTATAAATGTGAAACAAAGAGCTTTCTCTCACACCCAGAATCTGTTTTGTTCATGGCACCCTCCAACTCTTCGACAGCAACAACTATCACAGCCGTCGAGTCAGACTTCACAATTCTAATCTCCTCACTTGGAAAAGAGAGTAGTCGAGCCCGCAATGAAAGCAGAAACCGACCTCTGTCTTCACACAACCTCTAATCATACTCCCTTGATATCTCCGTTTTAGCAAAAAAGAATTAGCACGTTTTTACTTAAAAAAACTCTCAGCAGAAGTGGTGTAATAAAGTGAACCTTTACCTTGTTTGAAACATGATGCAGAGTTGCTAGGGTTTGAAAAGAAATTGAAGAGTAAAGGAGAGCTGACAAACAAGCTTCAACAATTTGATGGTTTAGAGGACACCCCTGGCGTGGTCTTGGTATGCTCCTGGAGTTAGGTGGCCAAACATTTTTCATAATCTGGGGCGGCACGGTGGCTCAGTGGTCAGCACTGCTGCTTCACAACGCTCGGGATGTGGGATCAATTCCAGTTTCGGGTGAGCGTCTGTGTAGAGTTTGCTCATTCTCCCAATGTCTGTGCTGGCTTCTTCTGGGTGCTCTGGTTTTATCCCACAATCCAAAGGTGTGCAGGTTAGGGTGAATTGGCCATGATAAATTGCCCATAGTGTTCAGGGAAATGTAGGTTGGGTGCATTAGTCAGAGGTAAATATAGGGCAAGGGAATGGGTCTGGGTAGAGTACTCTTTGGAGGGTCAGTGTGGATTGTTGGGGTGAAAGGCCTGTTTCCACACTGCAGGAATTCTATAACCCAGTTTCTGTTTTGTTGTATTGCCCTGATAAATCTCTCTCTCTCTCTCTCTCTCTCTCTCTCTGGTGGGTAGCAGTGTTCTCCATGGAGATGGGTCTTTAACTCAGGGAGATGCTAGGGCAGATCCTGGAGGATTGGCATTCCTCAAGGGCAAACAACATTGATAGCATCTTGGAAGTGAACCTTGGCAAAGCTGAACATTGCAAAATCAAAGCGTAGTCATATGCAGGAAGGCCCAAGTCGTTTGTGCTCACTTCACCGTTACCTTTGGGATTCTGCATGCTTGTGTCAAATTTGGGTGAAAAGAATGAGGAAGCAGAGCATTGCATTCTATTACACAGGATAAACAGAACACACAACAATGATGACACCCTGAGCTAATTATCCATGTCTGATCACAATTTAAAAGATAAACATTCTGCATCTTTCAGAATGGGAACTGAATCCTGTTGACTTACATTCGACTAACAGTTCCAGCACCACACTTTTTGACTCAGATCTCCAGCATCTGCAGTCCTCACTTCCTACTAACAATTCCACACAGCAGCCAGAAAATTTACCAATGACCTGAAGTTTCTTCCTGCATTCCTGCAAAAGTTATGATGGATCAGAGGCAGTGACTCAGATTTTCTCAATGGTTAGGAAAAGATTCTCCACGGTTGGATGTTGGAGAGGTAACCAGTCAACTGAGAGGGCAAAAGTCAAGCTGGGAAATAGCAAAGCCAGAGGTTTGGGTGAGCAGGGTATCTCATGGGTGTGCAAATGCCACTAAGGAACAGAACGCAGCTAAGGATAAGGTAGGTGCCAATGACAGAATCTAACTGTCAGTGCACAGATAGCAAGTGGTGCTCTGGCTGTGTGGAGATGGAGCCAAGCAGAGGTAATTCAGTCTAGGTTTGTACAACTTATGAGCTATATTGGAACAGAGTATATGATTGACGGGTGCAGAGGGATTGAGAAAGCCTAGAACAGAGTGTGATGAGAGGTGCCTTTAAGAGGGATCTGGTCTTTCCTATTTCTCTTGAAGAGGAGATTGTAAACCTGGTGTCGAGGGTCTGCTCTATGGAAAGCAGAGTAAATAGTGTTGAGCTTATAAAAAACAATGTAGACAAAAGAAGCACAAATGGGTGGAGTCAGGTTCATACAGACCCAGGGTTTTTAGTTTGCTTTCAGTTGTTGAAGTTTGGGTGTTTGGAGTTGAAGCTGCTAGATACAGCTCTCTCTGTGCTGCTGCAAAAGCTTGAGTTCTCTCTTCGCTGTTAGATTGATTCTGCTGGTATACCTCCTCCTGGATTGAAGGAGACATCAAATGAAGGAAATCTGTTTTGCTGAATTTACCTTTGTCACAGGTGAGTTTATAGGATGAGCTATGTTGGAGCAGGTAATGAATAGTAGTTAAAATATATATTGTTTCACTATGTATTTTGAAAGAATTAAAGTTATGCCAATTCAATATCATTTGTATTTTAATTGTGGCACAAGAATAAAGTGTGTCTTGCTTAAAGTCTAGTAGTTTGACCAATTGATTCGCATCTGGAACATAGTGCCTTACACTTGCCTTTTAATAAGATAAGAGTTAGGGCCTAGGCTATCTGATTGATACGTTTTGCAGGGGGGTTTAATCTGGTCCATAGTAAGAGACCTTATCAGTTTGATAGTAATAACAATATTCTTGGTGAATTAGAGCAGGCTACTTGAATGTGGTCAATGATAATTCAAAACGTTGATGGGGTCAGATGGAAGAGATGGTAATGTATACAAGCATTTTGCACCTGAACAAGAGAATGGACATACAGTGGCATTTACAGGGATCCAGTGACTTGTTTTTGAAGAATGGGATGGTTAACAGTGGGACATTTAAAAGAAACGAGGAGAGTATCTGAGCGGAATATCCCATTCAGAATGGCAGGAAGGGGCATTAGTATTTATATGAGAATGCAATCAATGTGGAAAAAAAGGGCATAAAGGGGATGCGGAAAGTACAGAATGGAGATAGACTTTAGAGCCCGAGATGCAGTGGGACTTGACTGTTCTTTGAGTGTGAATCACAAAAGGTTTAAGTACAGGTACAGTAAGTAATTAGGAATGTTAATGGAATGCTATTTTTTAATCAGGAGGAGAATTGAATACAAAAGTAATCAGATTATGCTTTAGTTAAACAGGGCATTGGTGAGACCACACTGAGAAAATGTGTACAGTTTTGATCTCCTTAATTAAAGACAGATGTGAAGGCGTTGGAAGCAGGTCAGAGAAAATTTGCTAGACTATGAGCCAAATGGGTGGCTTGTATTACGAGGAGATTTTTGACAGACGGGGCTTGTTAATGCTGAAGTCTCAAAGTGTAAGAGGTCTCTTGATTGAAACATGCAAGAGCCTGAGGGATATTGAAAGGGTAAATGTGGAAAGGAGTCATCCCTGCTGGAAGAATCTTGAAAGCATCACTCTATCAAAGTAAGGGGGTTGCCCCTTGAAAACGGAGATAAGGATAATATTTTTTCTCTCACAGCAGGTCATGAGTCTTTATAAGGGAGGTGGCAGAGGACATTAGAGTTTAAGCAAGGAGCATTGAGGTTAGACAGAATTAATCAGATCAGCCTTAAACTGATCGAATGATAGAGCAGGTGGGAAGTTCGGCACAACATCGTGGGCCGAAGGGCCTGTTCTGTGCTGTATTGTTCTATGTTCTATGTTCTATGTTCTATGACAGAGTGGCCAACACCTGTCTATAATTTACAGCCCATGGTAAAGAAGGCAAATGGTATGTTGGCCTTCATTGTGAGCGGTTTCAAGTCTAGGGGCAGGGATGTGTTGTTGCAGTTATCCAAGGTCTTGGTGAAGCCACACCTAGAATATTGTGTGCAGTTTTGGTCTCCTTTTCTGAGGAAGGATGCTCTTGCTCTCGAGGGAGTGCAGAGAAGGTTTCCCAGGCTGATTCGGGGGATGGAGGGAGTGATGGATGAGGAGAGATTGATTGGGATAGGATTGTCTTTGCTAGAGTTCAGATAAATGAGGGGGATCGCATAAAGATATATAAAATTCTAACAGGACCAGACAGGGTAGATGCAGGGAGGTGGGTGTGCCCAGAACCAGGGGTGACAGTCTAAGGATTCAGGATGACCATTTAGGACAGAGATGAGAAGACATATTTTCACTCAAACCGTGGTGAGCGATGAAGTTCATTACCACAGGAAGTAGCTGATGCCAAAACATTGCATGTGTTCAAGGGGCAGCTAGAAATAGTACTTGGGGAGAATGGGATCAAAGGTTATGGGGAGAAAGCAGGATTAGGCTATTGAGTCGGACTATCAGCCATGATTGTGATGAATGGTGGACCAAGCTGGAAGGGCTGAGTGGTCTTCGCCTGCTCCTATCCTCTATGTTTCTATAATTTGTATGAATATGAACACGTTTGTAGAAATTCAGGGGAATATCAGGTGAGGTGAACGGAAAGGCCAAGGACCGGTGACTGATGATGCTGGGGACTTACTGGTGGATTCCAAGGTGGATCAGCCACTCGGCACTTCAGGGTGAAGATTGTTGCAAATGCTTCAGCCGGATCCTTTGTTCTGATGTGCTGGACTCTCTCATCATTGAGGATAGGAAGATTCATGAAGTCTCCTTCTCCAATGAGTTGATCAATTATCCACCACCAAAATTGCAGAGCTTGGATCTGATCTGTTGGTTGGGGGTATGGCTTAACACAATTACTTGCTGGTTTTGTAGTTTGGCATGCACGTGGTTCTGTTTGGTAGCTTCACCAGATTTAAACCTCATTTTTAGATATGCCTGCCCTCCTGCACTCTACATTGAACCAGGGTTAACCCCCTGGCTTGATGGTAATGGTTGAGTTGGGGATATGCCAGGCCATGAGGTTACAGATTGTGCTGGGCTACAATTCTGCTGCTGCTGCTGATGTCCCAGAATGCCTCATGGATGATCAGTCTCCAGTTGTTAGATCAGTTTGCAGTCTGTCCCATTTAGCATGA
Source organism: Chiloscyllium punctatum (assembly GCF_047496795.1). Lineage (NCBI taxonomy): Eukaryota > Metazoa > Chordata > Chondrichthyes > Orectolobiformes > Hemiscylliidae > Chiloscyllium > Chiloscyllium punctatum. Next base: position 80,599,832 of record NC_092758.1, read on the forward strand.
TGATAGTGCTACACAACATAATGGAAGGTATTCTCAATGTGAACATGAGACTTTGTCTCCACAAGGACTGTGAGGTGGTCGCTCTTACCGATACTGTCATGGACAGATTGATCTGCAGCCGGCAGATGCATAAGAATGAGGTCAAATATGTTTTTCCCTCTTGTTGGTTCCCTCACCACCTGCTGCAGACCCAGTCTAGCAACTATGTCCTTTAGGACCCGGCTAGCTCGATCAGTCGTACTGCTACCAAGCCACTCTTGGTGGTCGACATTGAAATCCCCCACCCAGAGTACATTTTGTGCTCTTGCCACCCTCAGTGCTTCCTCCAAGTATCAGTCAATATGGAGGAGTATTGATTCATCAGCTGAGGGAGGATAGTATGTGGTAATCAGCAGGAGGTTTCCTTGCCCAAATTTAACCTGAAGCTATGAGATTTCATAGGGTTCATACACAATGTTGAGGACTCTCAAGGCAACTCGCTCTCAACTGTGCACCACTGAGTCATATACCTAGGATTGGTGATGATGCTGTTTGGTTCATTATCTGTAAAGTATGATTCCATGTGTATGACTATGTCAGGCTGTTGCTTGACTAGTCTGTGAGAGAGCTGTCCCAGTTTTGGCACTAGCCCTCAGATGTTAGTAAGGAGGACCCTGCAGGTTTAACAGGGCTGTTTCTGCTGTCATCTTCTCTGATCCCGATGTCGATGCCAGGTCATCTCTTCAGTTTCATTTCTTTTTCGAGGTCTCATAGCAACTGTTAAAATCGAGATGCCAGTTGAGATTCAACCTCATTGATGTGGGTCTGGGGTTGTACGTAGGCCAGATCAGGTGAGAATGGAAGATTCCTTCCTTGAAGCACATTAGTGAGCCTGATAGGTTTGTTTCCAACAATTGACAATGGTTTCATGGTCATCACTATACCCTTAATTCCAGATACATTTTGTTGAATCCAAATTCCACCGTCTGCAGTAGTGAGATTTGAACCTAGGTCCCCAAACCTTTATCTGAGTTTCTGAATCAATAGTCTAACGATAATATGACTAGGCCATAATGTTCCCAGTGTTCGGGGACCCCTTTATTTATCTTTTATGTGGTGTGAACAGCTCAATATCAGCATTTATTGCCTGTCCCTAACTATACTGATGCTCACCCATTTCAGAAGTGTTGATCTAGATCTGGAATCACATGTAGGTTGTGAGATTTTCTTTTTTCAATCAGATTAACAAACCAAATTTTGTATCAATCAATAAAATTACACATGACTGAGACAAAGTTTATGCTCTTGATGTAATAATTGAACTTAGGTCACACCAGCTACCATGGTTGGGATTTAATCAGTTGAACCATCTCCCCAAACTATCTTTGTTAAAACAAATGTAAATTGATGGTTACTGGCATTAGGAGATAATGGATACAACATTCATGATATTTGCCTTAAAAATAAGATTTTATGCCAGTATCATCCTCGATTTGTGAAACATCGATTCTGATGAGCCTCACTACTTACTTGGGTGGAGCAGTGGCTCAGTGGTTAGTTCTGCTGTCTCAGAAGGACAGTGACCTAAGTTTGATTCCACCCTCAGGTGACTTCCTGTGTAAAGTTTGCACATTCTCCCTGTGTAAGCGTGGGTTTCATCCCTTCGTCCAAAGATATGCAGGTTGGGTGGATTGGCCATGCTAAATTGTCCAGGGATGTGCAGGCTGGGTTACCAAACCATGGGAAATGAAGGATGATAAGGTAGGGAGGTGAGTCTGGGTGGGATGTTGTTCAAAGGGTTGGTATCAACTCAATGGGCAACATGGCCTGCTTCTACACTGTAGGGATTCTATGACATACAGTAAATGCTGCTGTTTAGCTCTGATGTTTATGAATATGGTCAATATCTACAACAGCACTAACCCCAGGCACATCATCTAATGTATAGCACTGAGCACTTTTAAACTGAAAGAGTCTCCGAGACATTTTAATTTCTTTAAGACAGAAATTCTGTAGCCCACTTTATAATTTTAATAGAGTGTAGATAGGGTCTGCATTTTATAAGTTGTCACTTTAGGGGCAGAACTTTGCAAATCAATGGTGCATTTCAGGAATTTGGACAAAGGAGCTCAGGATATATTTTAAACGTAAAAATGAAATCACATATGGAATATTCACCTTCGACCTTAACTTGCCTGGATGTGATCCCAATGTGTGAAGTCCTCCACCAGGGCCACTATTGCACACTGTCACCATCATCCAATACTAGTTTCAAAGTAAAAGGGTCCATGTGTGATGGCATAATTGAAGACTGTACTGTACCCAAACAGCAAATAGACAATCAAAATCATTTTCCATTCCAATCTCACTTTCTCATTTAACATAAAAGTTTGCTAATGGCTCTACAGCTCCACGCTCTACACCGGGTCAACTATAACTTGCAAACATTTAAAGCTTGACTCTCGGACATTTGAACTGAACTGAGTTTTCACTGGGTTTTAATGGATGGGTCAACTGGACAATCAGAGAAGGCACCAAAAGAGAAAGCAAGCCTAAACATCGGGAATTACTCAGATTCCATTTGCTGCATAACAGAATGTTGTGGCCATTTGCACAGCTTTTAACATACTCTGCAGCACATTTTGACAAAAGGCTAAAACTGGTGTTTACCACAGGAAAAAGAAAACACAAACTCACAAAATAAAGTGGGAGGTTGTGGAGGTAACACCCAGTTTCTAGGAAGTGTGCACTGGAATCAACTAACTGACAAACATAGCAATCTGGAAGGCTTTTAAGAAACTACAGCATATCAAATCAGTGTCAAGGGATCAAGTCTTGCCAGAGTGCAGACTCGTACAGTATTTGTTTATCTAAAGTGCTGCTGTTGCCATTGCATTGAACTGAGGTTAATTATTCAGAATTGGGTGTCACATTTACACTTGAGTTGTTGGGTTCAGGCAGATTACATCAAGAGCTGATCTCCGAACTGACAGCTCTTTGTGAAATAAGTCCGCCATTATGTACTGCAGGCAATATTCTCTCAACACACTGTGTAAGTGGAGGGCTCAGATTTGATTTGAAGCTGGAACTTTCAGAGAATGGCTGAACTTCATGTCAGAATTATGTTTCGGTCGACTTCAGATGAAGATCATATCCGATCTGTTCTCAATGCTCATCGAAACATGAAGTTCTACTGTACCAAATTACTACTTAGGTTCTCCTGTCAAATAGAATCCTTGATCCAGGACCAATGGAGTTTAACAACCATCTCTTATCTGACAATACCCACTCTCAGCAAGTCACATTTTCAGAGTTGTTACACCATAGTCCACAACACTGTTGTTACAGACCAAACCAAATGGCCTCAGTATATATTAAGGAGATATTCCCGACCCTTAGTTTCTGGTTTATTTAAAGGCATGTGTGTTCCAGATGTGATTCGATTACTAGGTTTTAAGTAAAACCCACTTTATGCTTATAACACAGTTAAAATACAAATAAAACAAGAATCGGCATGCCTGTAATTCTATTGAAATATGTAATGAAGCTATACATTATATAAGTAATAATCATCAACTGTTCCAACAAAGCAATATCCCATAAACACACCCTTGGCAAATTCAACAAAGTAGATTTTCCTGACTGGATATTTCCTTTCCAGTTCAGGAGAAAGGAACACTGCACAAAAACAATCTAGCAGCAGAGAGAGAACTCTGGCTTTTTTGCTGCAGCCTAGAGAGAGAGCTGTATCTATCAGCTTCAATAGCCATTTCCAAACCCCAACGAAAAGCAAAACTAAAACTCTGGGTCTGTGTGAGCTCCCACCCACTCATGCTTCTTTTGTCTAACATTTTTAGAAGCCCTGAGCTGTTTACTCACTGTTTCTGAAGCAGATATTCTGGTACCACTGGGGCAACACCTCTTTGCAAGAGGAACCCCTCAGGACAGAACAAATCCCTCTTAAAGGCACACTACTGACACGCTGTGGTGAATTTGATTATTCCAATGGGTTGCACGAGAATCCTCAATAAGCTCTAGAAAGACTCTTGGCCTATTTCTGTGGAGGTTTGCTACCCTTCAGGACTGCCCAAGTGCCCCCAGGTATTGAAGATCTGAGCAATTCTAGGAGGAAATTAAAAAATTACTTTCATTTTTTGAGCTTCCTTCGGACCGTATTCCATTATTATTTAGACAACTATCAGAGATATGGCTATTTTTTAGGGCTGAGAAATCAGATTGCAGATGTCCCAGGCACATCCAGACAGAGTTGGGAACCCAATCCGTGGTTCATTTGGTAAAGAAAAGCAACATTATTGAACAAAGGTGATAAGGAAAAGCCAGGGAACGATAGACTGACATCACTGGTGGGCGAATCATTGGAGGGGATTCTGAGGGACAGGATTTACATGTATTTGGAAAGGCAAGTACTGATAAAGGGTAGTCAACACTTAGTACGTCCTGAGGGTTTTAAGGTGCAAAGTAAATGCTTTTTTCTGTCCAGTTTTATAGAGTCATAGAACTACACAGCACCAAAACAAACCTTTTGGTCCAACTTATCCATGCCAACCAGATATCCCAAATTAATCCAATCCCATTTGCAAGCACATGGCCCATATCCCTCTAAACCCTTCCTATTCATATATCCATCCAGATGACTTTTAAATGTTGTAATTGTACCAGCTCCAACACTTCCTCTGGCAGCTCTTTCCATGCACACACCACCGTCTTTGTCTGTGGGAAATTACGTCTCACTAACTCGACTGAGTTTTTCAAAGAAGTGACACAAAAGATTGGTGAAAGTCATAATTTGGAGGTGCTGGTGTTGGACTGGGGTGGACAAAGTTAAAAATCACACAATACTAGGTTATAGTCCAACAGGTTTATTTGAAAGGTAGTGCTTCCAAATAGATCTGTTGGACTGTAACCTGGTGTTGAATGATTTTTAACATTAAAAATTGATAAAGGCAGAGTGGTGGACATCATCAATATGGACTTCAGAAAGGTGTTTGACAAGGTTCTGCATGGTAAACTGGTTATCAAAATTAGGTTACATGGAATCCAGGGAGAGCTAGCCATTTGGATACAAAATTGGCTTGAAGGTAGGAGACAGGGGATAATGGTGGAGGGTTGTTTTTCAGACTGGAGACCTGTGACCAGTGGAGTGCCACAAGGATCGGTGCTGAGTCCATTGCTTTTTGTCATTTATATTAATGACTTGGAATTGAATACAGGAGAAACGGCTAGTAAGTTTGCAGATGACACCAAAGTTGGTGATGTAGTAGACAGAGAAGAAGGTTATCTTAGGTTACAACGGGACATTGATCAGATGTCCAATGGGCTGAAGAATGGCAGATTGAGTTTAAGTTAAATAGATGTGAGATTAGATAAGATTCCCTACAGTGTGGAAACAGGCCCTTCGGCTCAATACGTCCACACTGACCCTCCGAAGAGTAACCCACCCAGACACATTTCCCTTTGACTAAGGCGCCTAACACTATGGGCAATTTAGTATGGCCAATTCACCTGACCTGCACATCTTTGGACTGTGAGAGGAAACTGCAGCACCCGGAGGAAACCCACACAGAGAGAATGGGCAAACTCCACACACGCAGTTGCCCGAGGCTGGAATCGAACCTGGGACCCTGGTGCTGTGAGGCAGCAGTGCTAACCACTGAGCCACCGTGCCACCCATATGTTTCATTTTGGTAAAGCAAACCAGGTCAGAACTTATACAGTTAATGGTGGGGCCCTGTGGAGTGTTGCTGAGATATATAAAATCATGAGGGGCATGGATAGGGTGAATAGCCAAGGTCTTTGTTCTGGGGTCAGAGAGTCCAAAACTAGATGGCATAGGTTTACAGTAAGAGGGGAATGATTTAAAAGGGACCTAAGGGTCATCTTTTTCACAAAGAGGGTGGTGTGTGCATGGAAAGAACTGCCAGAGGAAGTGATGGAGGCTGATACAATAACAAAATTTAAAAGGCATCTGGATGGGTATATGAATAGGAAGGGTTTAGAGGGATATGGGCCAATTGCTGGTAAATGGAACTGGTTTGATTTGGGATATCTGGTTGGCATGGATGAGTTGGACCAAAGATTTGTTTCAGTGCTGTGTAGTTATATGACTCTATAAAACTGGACAGAAAAAAGAAGCATTTACTTTGCACCTTAAAACCCTCAGGACGTACTATAAGTGCTTCAGAGTTAATGAATGTTTGTTGAAGTGTCAGTCTAGATCATATGATCAAGATCTTTAAAGGAACTTGAACCCACAACTTTGTGGCCACGGAATGATACTGCCAACTGAGACATAGTTGTCACAAATCTTTGCTCCTGTGTTCATCTGCATATGTTCTTTATACCGAGCTTGTATAAAACATAGAAAGGGGGGCACAGTAGCTCAGTGGTTAGCACTGCTGCCTCACAGCACCAGGATCGATTCCAGCCTCAGGCGACTGACGGCGTGGAGTTTGCACATTCTCCCCGTGTTTGCGCGGGTTTGCTCCAGTTTCCTCTCACAATCTAAAGATGTGCAGGTTAGGTGAACTGGCCATGCTAAATTGTCCATAGTGTCTGGAGATGTGTAACTTAGGTACATTAGCCAGGGGTAAATGTAGAGTAATAGGGTAGGGGAATGGCTTTGTGTGGAATACTCTTCAGAGGGCCAGTGTGGACTTGTTGAGCTGAAAGGCCTGTTTCCACAATGTAGGGATTCTTTGATCTATGAGTTAGAAACAGAGAAGATCAGTGCAGGAGGAGGCCATTTGATTCATAGAACATGCTCTACCACTTAATATCATCATGGCTGATCTTTGAACTCATTACCCCTAATCCTCCTCCCCACCTCCATACTCCTTTAGCCACAAGAGTTTATCTATCTCTTTCTTGAAAGCACGCAATGTTTTTACCTCAACCACTCTCTGGGTGAAGAAATTTCTCCTCATCTCAGTCCTAAAAGGTTTATTCCTTGTCTTAAACTATGACCCCTGGTTCTGGACTCCCCCACCATTTGAAACCTTTTTCCTGCACTAACCTGTCTAGTCCTGTTCGAATTTATATGAGACCTTCCCTCATTCTTCTCAAATCCATGGAATTCAATCCTAACTGACTCAATCTCTCCTCATTTGTTGTTGGATCTTCACAGTACTCCCTCTATAGCAAGAACATCCTTCCTCAGATAAAGAGAGCAAAATTACACACAATATTCCAGGTGTGGCTTCACACCCCACCCACCTCACCCCCCGGAGAATCGCAGCAAAGCATCATTGCTCCTGTACTTGAATCCTCTCACTATTAGAACTGCCACTATTCTCACTATTAGAACTCACCATTAGGGGTGGCATGGTGGCACAGTGGTTAGCACTGCTGCCTCACAGTGCCAGAAACCCGGGTTCAATTCCCGCCTCAGGCGACTCTGTGTGGAGTTTGCACATTCTCCCCGTGTCTGCGTGGGTTTCCTCCGGTTTCCTCCCACAGTCCAAAGATGTGCAGGTCAGGTGAATTGGCCATGCTAAATTGGCCCTCATGTTAGGTGTAGGGGTATGGGTGGGTTACGCTTCAGCGGGTCGGTGTGGACTTGTTGGGCCGAAGGGCCTGCTTCCACATTGTCAGTAATCTAAAAAATTAAGGCCAGTGTGCAGTTTATGCACCTGCATGCTTTACTTGCAGCAACTAATGCTCAAGGACATGGCTGAGGAAGACTGATGAAGACAACACCTGGCTTGTTTTAAGAACACAAGAAACCATATGGGTCAATCAGCTCCTCAAGATTGCCCCCCCCCCCCCTCCCCACTTCAAGAAGATCATGGTTGATCTGTCCCAGGCCTCAAATCCTCTTTCATGCCAGCTCCTCATGGTCCTTTAATTACCTTGACATTCTTAAAAAGCAACCTACGTTCTCTTTAAATATGTTTGCTAATCTAACTTGCACAGTTCTCTTGGGAAGAGAATTCCAGACATTCGCTCTTCTCTGGGAGAAGAAATTCCTTTGCAGCTCAGTTTTAAATTATTGTCCCTTTATTCTCATACGATAGTCCCTAGTTTGAGAAGCCCCCACCTATGGGGAAATATTTTCAGCTTCTATGCTGTTAAGGCAGCTAAGAATTTAATACATTTCAATAAGACCTTGTTTCAGGTTGCCCACACTTCACTCTCTGTCTTACAATCCAGCTCCCCTGGGACAATAAAAACCTTCCACACTGTAAAATCCCAGTCCTTTGACATTCTGAGTGAATGCAGTCTTTGCATGGACATGTTAGAGTCAACTGGACACATATGGAAGGCAGCAAGGGATAGAGCAAAAAATAAATGAAAAGCAAAAGTGTTTGAACTTTACAGAATTACACAGCTTTTGTTTGTTATTTAACAGAATGTCGCAATAATTTCACAACTTGTAACATATTTTTACCACATTTTGACAGAGGTCTATTTGGCAGAATTGAAATCTTCAAGAAAACCGTCTCCATTATTTCTGTGTGAGTCACGCAGAGCAGAAAAATCCCAAGTACAACCCCAATCCTTGTGATTAATGGATCGATACTGGCTTCAAAATCTTGTCCATTTAAAATGAATGGGCCATCTCTTTATGTATTGAGCAACTAGAGTGTTCACGTGATTGTTATTTCTTGGGACGATTTTCATGTTATAGAGTCATAGAGTCATACATCATGAAAACAGACCCTTCGGTCCAACTTGTCCATGCCGACCATAATCCCAAACTGAACTACTCCCACCTGTCTGCACTTGGCCCATATCCCTCCAAAGATTTCTTATTCAATTACTTATCTAAATATCTTTAAAATGTTGTAACTGTGCCCACATCCACCACTTCCTCTGGCAGTTCATTCCACCCTCAGTGTAAAAATGTTGCCCCTCATGTCCTTTCTAAATCTTTCTCCTCTTGCCTTAAAAATATGCCAATCTCCACCCAAACAGCTTTGAACTCCCCCCATGTTAAGGAAGAGACCTTTGCGATTCACCTTACCTCTGCTCCTTGTGATTTTGTAAACCTCTATAAGATCATCCAAAGTCCCACCCTCTCTAGCCTCTCCTTATAACTCAAACCCTCTATTCCAGGCAACATCTCTTCCGAATCCTCCCTGTGTCCAGAACTAGATACAGTACTCCAGAAGAGGCCTCATCCTCGTCCTGCACAACCTCAACATATTACCCAGCCCATTATATACTGCAGCTGGATATAGCAGGAGGCTGCCTTCTCCACAGTGGCTTCCCAATGAGGTTGGCGTCTGGCACCCAGACAGGAGAGGTCCATTCGGAGGGCATGTAGGATTGGATGGCTGATGACCACGCTGGGAGAGACGTATTGGAACCACAATCAAGGTGAAGGAACTGAGGGCGTTGTTGCTAAGTTTGCAGATGACACACAGGACATCTGGTGTTGAGGAAGTGGTGAGACTGCAGAAGGACTTAGACAGTTGAAGAGAGTGGGCAAAGAAGTGGCCGATGGAATAAAACGTGGAAAAGCATGCTGTTATGCACTAAGGTGGACGTACAGAAGCACAGACTATTTTCTAAATGGGGAAAGGTTTCAGAAATTTGAAACACAGAGAAGCTTGGAAGTCCCAGTTCAGGATTCTGTTAAGGTTAACATGTAAATTCACTTGTTTTTATTCATTCATGACATGAAGGTGTTGCTGCCTGGGCCATCACTAATTTTCCATAACAGTGAACCACAATGTTGTGGGTCTGGAGTCACAAGTAGACCAGACCAAGTAAGGATGGCAGGATCCTTCCTGAAAAGACATTAGTGAACCCAATTGGCAATAACTTCATGGTCATTCTTGGACTCTGATGTCCAGGTTTTAAGACAGTCAGTTGGGAAGGCAAATGCAATGTCAACATTCATTTAAGTGGGCTAGAATACATGTACTGCTGAGGGTCTATAAGGCTCTGGTCAGACCACATTTGGATTATTGAGAGCAGATTTGGGCCCAGTATCTAAGGAAGGATGTGTTGGCATTGGAGAGGGCCCAGAGGAGATTTGCAAGAATGATCCTGGAGATGAATGGCTTGTCATATGAGGGCTGGTTAAGGACTCTGGGACAGTACTTGATGGAGCTTAGAAGGATGAGGGAAGATCTGATTGAAACTTAAATAATACTGAGTGGCCTGGATAGAGTGGATGTGAAGAAGATGTTTCCACCAGTAAAGAAGATTAGGACCTGAGGGCACAGCCTCAGAGTGAAGGGATGACCTTTAGAACTGAGATGAGGAGGAATTTCTTGACCCTGAGGGTGGGGAATCTGTGGAACTCATTGCCACGGAGGGCTGTGGAGGTCAAGTCATTGAGTGTATTTAAAACAGAGATAGATTGGTTCTTGATTGGTAAGGAGATCAAGGTTTATGAAGAGAAGGCAGGAGAATTGAGTTGAGAAACATAATACCCAAGATTTGCCCTAATGTTGATCCTTCATCTTATGGCCTTATGATTAGGTTGAGGAACTGAATATTCATGAGTATTTAACATTAAACTGCATTTATTTCAATGCAAGAGGTCTACAGGGAAGGCAGATAAACTCAGGGCATGGTTCGGAACATGGGACTGGGATATCATAGCAATTACGGAAAAGTGGCTCAGGGATGGACAGCACTGGCAGCTTAGTGTTCCAGGATACAAATGCTACATGAAGGACAGAAAGTGAGGCAAGAAAGGAGGGGGAATGGCGTTTTTGATGAAGGATAGCATTACAGCTGTGCTGAGGGAGGATATTCCCCAAAATACATTCAGGGACGTTATTTGGGTTGAACTGAGAAATAAGAAAGGGATGATCACCTTAATGGGATTGTATTATAGACTGCCTAATAGTCAGAGGGAAATTGAGAAACAAATTTATAAGGATATATCAGTTATCTGTAAGAATAATAGGGTGGTTATGGTTAGGGATTTTAACTTTCCAAACATAAACTAGGACTGCCATTGTGTTAAGGGTTTTGATGGAAATGAATTTGTTAAGTTTGTACAAGAAGATTTTCTGATTCAGTATGTGGATGTAGCTACTAGAGAAGGTGCAAAATTTGACCTATTCTTGGGAAATAAGGCAGGGCAGGTGACTGAGGTGTCGGTGGGGGAGCACTTTGGGGCCAGCGACCATAATTCTACTTGTTTTAAAATAGTGATGGAAAAGGATAGACCAGATCTAAAAGTTGAAGTTCTAAATTGGAGGAAGGCTAATTTTGACGGTATTAGGCAAGAACTTTCAAAAGCTGATTGGGGGCAGATGTTTGTAGGTAAAAGGATGGCTAGAAAATGGGAAGCCTTCAGAAATGGGATAACAAGAATCCAGAGATAGTATATTCCTGTTAGGGTGAAAGGAAAGGCTAATAGGTGTTGTGAATGTTGGATGATGAAAGAAATTGAGGGTTTGGTGAAGTAAAAGAAGGAAGCATATGTCAGGTATATACAGGAGAGAACGAAAGGATCCTTAGAAGAGTAGAAAGGCAGTAGAAGTATACTTAAGAGGGAAATCAGGAGGGCAAAAAGGGGACATGAGATAGCTTTGGCAAATAGAGTTAAGGAGGCTAGTGCAATTGCAACATTGAAAAAGCATCTGGATGAGTTTATGAATAAGAAGGGTTTGGAGGGATATGGGGTGGGTGCTGGCAGGTGGGACTTGATTGGGTTGGAGTATCTGGTCGGCATGGACGGGTTGGATCAGAGGGTCTGTTTTCGTGCTGTACATCTCTATGACTCTATTTAAAAAGAAGAGAGCAAGAGATGGAAGAGGTAGAGTTGTGCCAATAAGAGTTGGGATCAGGACATTAGTCAAGGAGCATCTCAGATCGGAAGAACGATGTGTGGAATCTGTTTGGATAGAAGTGAGAAACAGTGAGGGGCAACAGACATTGGTTGGAGCTATTTATAGGCCACCAAATAGGAATGGTAATGTGGGACATGTCATTAATCAGGATATGAGAGAAGCATGTTGCATGAGCAACATGGGTCATTTCATTTCGACTGGGTAAACCATTTGTGCACTAAAACTGTGAGGATGCGTTTCTGCACTCTATTCGAGGTGCTTTTCCAGAACAGTATGTTGAGGAGTCAACTACAGGATATGCTATTTTCTATCCAGTATTATGCAATGAGAAAGGACTAATTAACCAACGTGTTGTCAAAGAACCTTTTAGGGAATAGTGACCACATCATAATATAATTTTGCATTACATTCGAAAGTAAGGTCATCATTTTGAAGCAAGAGTATTAAATTTGAATAAGGGATATTATGAAGGCGTAAGGCACAAATTGAGGTAGATTGGGAAAATATAAGTTGAGTTGAAAAATGTGGTGCTGGAAAAACACAGCAGGCCAGGCAGCATCCGAGGAGCAGGAGAATCGACGTTTTGGGCATAAGCCCTTCTTCAGGAATTCATAAAGAAGGGCTTATGCCTGAAACGTCGATTCTCCTGCTCCTTGGATGCTGCCTGGCCTGCTGTGTTTTTCCAGCACCACATTTTTCAACTCTGATCACCAGCATCTGCAGTTCTCACTTTCTCCAGGGAAAATATAATAAATGGCATGACTGTGCATAGGCAGTGTTGGACTTTAAAAGAGCCTTTCTGTGTCATGACTCCATGGTCATTGGACTTTTTCCAATCTCTGAGTGATTCCTTTTGCAAGTGCTGAGGGCCTATTAATTAATCCATGGGCCCTTCAAACCACAGTCCCACTTTTTCTGGATATGTTTAAAAAGGTTATGTTGTCCTTGGCTTTATTTCAGAGAGGTCATAAAAGACACAGACTCTGAGAAGTCTGAGGTTGAAGGGCTTTGGGGCCAATTAGTTTACAGTTAACAGATACTGCTTTAGGCAGAAGGCTTTCAAGTAAAAAAAAACACACTTGTACAATGAAAGGGGAGTGGCCAGTGCTCCCAGCTCAGCTTTTCTCTGGTTTGGTTTGGTTTTTAGCAGCAGTGTCGGGAAAAAGCTGCTGGACCCAAAGAAGCAGGCCCAGGCTGCTCCTCTCTCTCTGACCTCTCTCCTGTAAGACCCTGTGGTTGAGTTTACTTTTTGAGCCAAAGGATGTTTATGAGGATTTTTGCAAGTATTTGGAACAGCATCATTAAGTTGGGGTGAGCTGTTGAGTTTTCAGACAGGTTAAGTTATTTGGTATTCTGTTTTCTGTTGCTTGTGTTTCATTCAGTAATCTTGTAAGTAAATTTTGTTTTGTTTAAAACTAAGCAATTTGACCAGCAGCATCTCTCCTGGAACATCCAGTGTACACCTGCTTAAGGAAGAGAAAGTGAGGACTGCAGATGCTGGAGACCAGAGCTGAAAAATGTGGTGCTGGAAAAACACAACAGGCCAGACAGCATCCGAGAAGCAGGAGAATCAACATTTTGGGCATAAGCCCTTCTTCAGGAATGAGGCTGGTATGCCAAGCGGGCTGAGATAAAGGATAGGGGGGAGGGAATTTGGGGGAGGGGCACTGGGAATACGATAGGTGGAAGGAGGTGAGGGTGAGGGTGAGGCCGGAGAGGGGGTGGGTGCGGAGAGGTCGGGAAGAAGATTGCAGGTCAAGAGGGCGGTGCTGAATCCTGGGGTTGGGACTGAGATAAGGTGGGGGGAGGGGAAATGAGGAAGCTGGAGAAGTCTACATTCATCCCGTGTACTTAGGCGGAAGATGAGGCGCTCTTCCTCCAGGTGTCGTGTGGCCAGGGTCTAGCGATGGAGGAGGCCAAGGACCTGCATGTCCTTGGCGGAGTGGGGGGTGCGGGGCGTGAAGTTAAAGTGTTCAGCCACGGGGCCGTTGGGTTGGTTGGTGCGGGTGTCCCAGAGTGTTCCCAGCACCACATTTCCAACTCTGTACACCTGCTTAAAACAACCTTTATTTTTTATTGAATCCCTTCAGTGTGGGAACAGGCCATTTGGCCCAACAAGTCCACACTCATCCTCCGAAGAGTAACCCACCCAGACCTTCTACCACTCTATATTTACCCCTGACTAGTGCACCAAACCTATGCATCCCTGAACACTACGGGCAATTCCACACGGCTAGTTCACTTAATCTGCACAACTTTGGACTTTGTGAGGAAACCCTCACAGACACGGGGAGAATGTGCAAACTCCGCACAAACAGTCACCTGAGGCTGGAATTGGATCCAGGTCCCTGGTGCTGTGAGGCAGCAGTGCTAACCACTGAGACACCGTGCCACCCAGTGAAGTTAGGTTTTGGACGACCGTCTTGAAATGTTTTGAAGGGTCTGGCTTGGTCCATAACAATGCATTTAGTGTTGGAGCTTCCATTGGGCGTGGGAACACTCGACGATGTGATCCCTTTCTGTATCTAGTTCGACCATTGAATCCTTTTGAAATATCCCTCAATAGAATTAGCTCACTCAGGACAAGCAGAAATTAAGACTTGTGACTTTCAGGCCCGTGCAGTTTATTTTAGTCAGATCGGCAGGATATCATGTGGCTCAAGCCATTGCAAATTAAATGTAATTGTCTTGGAATCATGCAACTTTCTCCTCTACTTACTCTACTGGAAAGGAACAGGCAATATAATTAAGGAGGAAAATAAATTACCATTGGATTTGTTCTCTAAAGTGAAAAGATTGGACTTGTTTCTTTTTAATCTTAATGGGAATTTTGTTCCCAGATTTTGCTCCTTTAGGGCCTTCAATCTGACAGTTTTATATCAGGCAAAGAATATATTAGTGACGACACATGAGAGAGGGAGAATGAACAACATACAGTACTTGAGCAAGACTGTACAGCAGTGCAAACTCAGCTGCGCATTTAAACAAAAAAAAATGCCTAAAAGGAGAACTTTTAAAATTTGTCACTTAGTTAAGAACTGGAGTTTGTTGCTTGAAACAGTGAAGGTAGCAAATTAAATGAGACAATTGGCTGCAGTCCTGAGGGGGAAGATATTGTATGATTGTACGAAAGCGCTGGGATCTAATTGGATTGCCCTGAACTGGCCGAGTGTCATCAGTCTGTGTTAGATCGTTCCAAAAAGGCACTAGGCGTTACCAAGCCACGCTCAACTCGGTCAGCACAGTAATCTCCTGCCTGAGCATCCAGGTGCTGTTTAAAAAGAAAGGTGATTGAAAACACGGGGTTGGTGCAGGTGCTGAGCAATAACCTTCTTGCCTTTTCGATGCCACTTGCAGATTATGCCACGGACCATACTACAAGTTGAGCTTGAGCTTTGAAAGCAAGATAATTGGACACTGAAATGCGAATACTTAAAGAGTCCCCAAGACATATTCCAGATGTTCTTTATGGTGGAATGGCTCTTGTCTCTGTGTCAAAGACTTCTCTCTCTCTCTCTCTCCCCGCTGGGTGAAGTTTTGTTGAGCACTGCATTCTGAGTATTGTGGCTTTACACACTGCAGTCCCACTTTATCACAGTGTCAGTTTATCGCCTAATTTAACCTCTGGTCCCACACAGCTAATTCTTTGTTTTACAGAAACTCTGCCATATTCATTTCACCCCATTCATCATTCTCTTTACAGAGGGACTTGAAAACATAATTTTGTTTTGTTGTAATGTAATTTGGGCCGTCGCATTCCTGCTGCATTACTTTCTTATTTTTGACATTGCCATGATTTATGCCTTGCAGCAATTTAACCCAAAAGATGTTGGATGGAAGAGATTGAGAGGCTTCAATTTGAATGCAGAGATAATTCCGAACGTCCAGCATGATATTTTGAACTGGGAAAGGTGTTAAATGGTGATAGATCCAAGGACAATTTCTTCATTCTCTTCGCAAGTCTATCCAATCTTTTACCCTTGCTGATTTTGCCTCTTTTGCTCATTCTCTGTCTCACAACCTGCCTCATTCATTCTAAGTTTTGAAAACATACTCTCCTCTTTCCATCCACACCTTGCTTGGAATCAAGACTTTGCATGATGACCTGCTCCATCTCAGGGACCAGCTCCTTCAATAGATGGCACAGGTAGAGTCATAGAGTCACAGAGATGTACAGCATGGAAACAGGCCCTTTGGTCCAACCTGACCATGCTGACCAGATATTCTAACCTAATCTAGTCCCACCTGCCAGCACCTGGCCCATATCGTTCCAAACCCTTCCTATTCATATACCCATCCAGATGCCTCTTAAATGTTGCAAATGTACCAGCCTCCACCATTTCCTATGGCAGCTCATTCCATCCCTTTGCATGGAAAAAGTTGTCCCTTAGGTCCCTTTTATATCTATTCTCCTTTCCCTCTAAACCTATTCCCTCTCATTCTGGACTCCCCCATCCCGGAGAAAAGACCTTGTCTATTTACCCTATCCATTCCCCTCAGTATTGGAGTCATGGAGTCATGTATGGCATAGAAGGAGGCAAATTTGCCCCCACCACCCCATCCCAAGTCTCTGCCAATTGTCAATGAAGTAATCCATATATCCATTCCCGTAGCATTTATATCCTTTAAGTTTCCATCCAACCTCTTCCTTTTAAATTGTTAATCGCTTCCATTTCCATTTTGGGTGGCGAGATCTAGGTTGGTCTTACTCACTGCAACAAGCTGCTCTTCCTATCACTTCCCTGCCTCTTGTGCCCAAAACCTTAAACCCTGTCTCCTCGATCTTTGTACCCTTAGGTAATGGATACAATTTTTCCTTCTCAGCTGTACTTAAAACTGTCGTAGCTGAGTATACTTATGTACAGTCTTTTGCATTCAAATAAATGTGTGAAAATCAATAAAAAGGAAGAGAGAAGTCAAACATAATCCCGTTACAGACTGAGGCTGTTGATATTATAATAGGGGATCAGGAAATGTCAGAGCAGTTAAACAAATACTTTGAATACCCCACAGTGTAAGAGACAAATAGCATTCCACAAATGCTAAATAATCCAGGGCAAAATGAGGACAGGAAACAATATCTATTATCAGATAATAATTACTAGGGAAACTTTTATTTTATATATTCACTTGGGGGATGTGGGTATCAGTGGCTGGCCAGCGTTATTGTCTGTCAGTAGTTGCCCTTGAGAAGGTGGTGGTGAGCTGCCTTCTTGAACCGCTGCAGTCTATGTGCTGTAATGAGGCCCACGTTGTCCTTAGGGAGAGAAATTCAGTAACAGTGAAGGAATGGAATATTTCCAAGTGAGTGACTTGTAGGGGAGCTTGCAGATGGTGTCTCCATCTATCTGCCGTTTTGTCCTTTGAGATGGAAGGGTTTGTGGGTTTGAAAGATACTGTCTAATGATCTTTGGTGAACTTCTGCTGTGCAGCTTGTACATAGTATACACTGCTGCTACTGAGCATCGGTGATGGAGGGTGCGGATTCTTGTGGATCTGGTGCCCATCAAGTGGGGGCTACTTTGTCATGGATGGTGTCAAGCTTCTTGAGTGTTGGAGCTGTACTCATCCAGGCAAGTGAGGAATATTCCATCACATCCCTGACTTTGTACCTTGGAGATGGTGGACATCCTTTCGAGGGTCAAGAGATGAGTCACTTGCTGCAGATTCCTAGTCTCTGACCTGCTCTTGTAGTCATGTGTTTAGGTGATGAGTCCATTTGAGTTTCTGGTCAATGGTCACCCCCAGAATGTTGATAGTAGGGGATTCACTGATGGTAACACCATTAGATGTCAAGGAGCAGTGGTTAGGATGTCTCTATTGGAGATGGTCATTGCATGGCATGAATGTTACTTGTCACTTGCCTGAATATTGTCCAGATCTTGTGGAATTTGAACATACACTGCTTTAGTATCTGAGGAGTCGCGAGGGGTGCCCAACATTGTGTAATTGGTGAACATCCCCACTTCTGACGTTATGATGGAGGGAAGGTCATTGATAAAGCAGCTAAGGATGGTTGGCCCGAGGACAGCAGGTTGAACTCCCACAGAGATGTCCTGGTGCTGCAATGCTGGACCTCCAACAAGCACAACCATCGTCCTACCTGTCAGGTATGACTCTAACCACCAGAGATGTTGTCCTCTGATACCCATTGATTCCAGTTTTGCCAGGGTTCCTTGATGCTATGATCAGTTGAATGCAGCCTTGATGTTCAAGGGCTGTCACTCTCCCCTCACCTCTGGGATTCAGCTCTTTTGTCCATGTTTGAACCAAGGCTGTAATGAAGTCAGGAGCTGAGTGGCCCTGGTGGAACCCAAACTGGGTGTCACTGAGCGGGTTATTGCTGAACGGGTGCTGCTTGATAGCACTGTTGATGAGATCATCCATCACTTTACTGATGATCGAGAGTAGGCTGATGGGGCGGTAGTTGGCTGGGGTTGGATTTATTCTGCTTTTTGTGTCCAGAACATTACTGGGCAATTTTCTAACCAGAACTTGGTTAGGTAAATGGCACATTCTGGAGGGCAAGCTTTCATTGCTATTGTCAGAACGTTGTCAGGGCCCATAGTCTTTGGATTATTCAGTGCCTCCAATAATTTCTTTTTACCATGTGAAGTGAGTTGAATTGGCTGAAGACTGGCATCTGTGATGCTAGAGATCCCTGGAGGAAGCCAAGATAGGTCACACAATACTTCGGGCTGACGATTGCTACGAATGCTCCAGTCTCATCTTTTGCACTGCTGTGTTTGACTCTTTCATCAGTGAGAGTAAGGATGTTCATGAAGCCTCCTCCTCCAATGAGTTGTTTGATTGTCCACTACCATTCATGACTTGATGTGGCAGGACTGCAGACCTTAGATTGGATTGGTTGGTTGGTTGTGGGATCACCTGGATCTACCTATCACTTGGCACTTATGCTGTTTGGCATGCAAGTAGCCCTGATTGGGTTGACACCTCATTTTTCAGTCTGCCTGGTGCTACTCCTGGTTGGTGCCTATCCATCTCCCTGACCATGTGCACCCTATCTCCTGGATCTGCCGCAAAGGAACCAATGGACAGACCGTGATCCACTCCCTGTACAGGTCAGGTCCTGATTGATAAATCCCCAAACCCATGATCAATCATTTTGACTGGCATAGGAGGTAGCCCGAGACCTACTGTGCCAGAGTGACATAACTAACAGGGACCTCAGTGAGGACTTCTTCCTGATGACTTTGAGATGTGGCTGCTTGCTTGTTGCACATGTTGTGTGCTTGTTGTGTCATCTGCTGGCGTGTGGAGCAGCTCTGGGATTGATGAAGCACACTACCTTCTCAACTGGGGTCTACTGAGCAACATGGCAAGCTGCCTGCTTTTGGGATTGTGCTAATTGTCAAGACAAGGCAAGGTATAGATACTGTGAGCCTGCTAAGTGAATGAGTACTTAGACAGCAAGCAAACAGCCTGGTAATTCAACCTGTTCCAGTCCAATCCTGCCACACATCCCACCATATCCACTGTCACTCAGCCCCCTACAAGAATCCATCCTCTTGGTATTTACAAGATCAAAGAGTTAGCAAAATACACATTCATCCCACAGCAGTCTGAAGAATTAATAATAGAAAATAAGGAGATGGCAGAAGAATAAAAGAGGTATTTTGCACCTCTCTTCATTATACAGAATGCTAATAACATCTCAGAAGCAAAGTTAAATGGAAGTGATGGAAGAACTCAGGGAAGTCACAATCACCAGGGAAGCCGTACTGAGTAACTCTCTGAAACAATTGTCCAGGTCTTCATAGAGTCAGGATTCTAGGATCTTAGCAAAAATTATTAGTGGGCCAATTGATGCATTGGTTTTAATTTTCCAAAGTTTCCAAAATATGGGGATGGTCCCAATTACATTGGAAGATAGTGTGGATAATTCCTTTACATTTCCGCACAAATTCTGGATAAATCTCACAACTTTACATTTCATCTCACAAATCTCACAACATTACATTTCAGAAGAATGTTACCTTTTGGTGATAAGCAGTTGAGTACTTTCCTATATTCTATGAAACATCTGTAAATATTCTTATTTACTTTTAAATATTTGTTAAATCTTGTCCTGAGGTTAAAAGGTCTATGGTTCCTACTCCAGGTCTGAATCCAGAGTATAATTCCTGTTCCGAATGTGTTTTATTTCTTTGCATTATAACTTTCAAGCTCACGTTGATGAGATCATGCTTGATAGATTGACAATAGAGTGACAATAGAGAAAAGAAAGAGGAGGATGAATGGAAAAAAAAGTGAATAATGTATAGTTTAAACAGATTTTAAAAAACACAATGATCTAATGAGATGTATGGTGAAGGTCTGTACACCAGCAGGTGAAGTCTTGGAAAGCTGAAAGACAGCAGGAACTGGATGCACAAAAGACAGAAGGTGGTCCAATGCTGTTTGAAAGGTTTGCAGTAGCAAAATGGTGGAGACAGAATATAGGAAGTTATAGAACAAACAAAATGAATATAGCAGTGAATTGCTCAATAATCCAAATCCATGAAGCCCTCAACGTGTAGACGGAAATGATAGAACAAACACAAAGAAATTGGAAACAAAGAATTCTTTGAAATGGAGGAGAAACAGAAGAGCTCATGGATGAACTAACAACAGAATATCTGAAGGTCAGGAGAAATGGAATTCAAAGCGATAATAGAAATTTGCGAGCAAATATATATATAAAAGATAGTTTTAAAATAACTTAAGACCTTACTTGTGTGCTATGCCTACTCATAGGTGCATCAATATGATTCACCTCAACCTCTGTCTGTGGTGGTTATTTAACCCTGTGTTAGCAATTTCACCCTGTGTTAGTAATTTGACCATGTGCTTGTGATTTCTACTCACCATGCTCTTGGTAAAGATAATCCTTCTTAATTCCTTATTTGTGTTTTGTTTGGTGAGTGTCTTATGCTGATGGCCTTTAGTTTTGGCTTTGCTCTGAAGTGCAAACATTCTGTGTCTCCTTTATCAAAACATTTCAGTTCTAAACATACAGGCGGCATCACCCTCTCTGCTTTCAAGAAAACGCAGCCCTAACCTATAACCGAGCCCCATCCCTTCCTGACAGATTCATCTTTGCATTTCCTCTATTAACTTCTTAATTCTGTTTAAGCATCTTCTTCAGAGTGCCTCTATCTCCGTTCTCAACTTGTTTCCCTCAACACAAACTCTTTCTCAGTAGACTGGAACTCTATGTAATAGAAGTACCATGTAATGAGCACACTATTGCCCTGTAGTCAACAGCAGGGCTATTTACAATATAATCATCAGTACATCACAATTATTATCAGAGTTCCTAAGACAAATATACAATACCGACACTTACAAGAGATCATCCTCTTTTATCATCACTGTAATATATTAAAGAACTTAAGTTTAACACAGTTTTCCTGTAATTATAACACTTCTTTCCCAGTCACAATTTTTTGCCATACTTCTCATTCATGATTAATGTTATGAATTGGAGGATTTCTCAAAGTATTTTCTTTATTGGCTGCTGTAACTTTGACAGAATCCTTGGCAGTTGGTAGATATTAAATAGGGGCTATACATGAGCATACATTAAGAGATACTTAATGAGTCTGTGGAGTGGTTGAGTTAGGAGGTGTATCTTATCTTGCTTCATTTGGCAAATAAATGTAACAGTGAAGATTAGCTCCTTCACAATCCAACTTTCTCTGCTTATTACCTAGTGAGGTTATAATAATAGATTAGGGGAACCATAATGATATCCCCTGCAACTACTTTTGGTAAATTGGGTCGATGATAAAGTGGACAGACTTGAAGCTTCATATTAAGCCTTCTGAGGCACTGAAGGGAAATTTAAGATACAAGAAAATTTGCACTTTTTGAAAATAATTTGTGTGGAAATTTAGAGGAGACTTGTGTAGCGTATAGCAGTAGCACAGAACAGGCCGGGAAAATAGCCCTTATTTGTGCGGTAGAGTTTTAGACATCCTGTATTCCAGCTTTGCACTAAAGCCTGACATGTATGAGAGAGGGCAATACTTCCTCACAACCAAACTTAAAATGGCAATCAGAAACTTGCACTGGGCATGAAACAGTCTGCAACTTCCAACAAATTGGCCAATTAGTGGTCTGAAGAGCTCTTGTGGTCCAGGTAAGGCTGGTTCTTAAAGCTGGATAGCCAACTGGAGGTCCTTTAACTCTCTATTTATGGTTTGAGTGAAATCCTCAAAGCTGACCAATAACCATCCTATTTACTGAGTTTAAGATGATTAATCAGCCTGTACCGGGACAATTTCCAGCAAAGTGTAGCCTTGTTTGTGTCTTTCTATGAGGATTTTTAAAATTAAGGTTCCTGCACCGTAAGTCACTTGCTTCCCATAGATTTCCATCTGAGCCTTGCCCCCATAGCAACCAGATCATATAAGTTTGTCTCCATCCTTGCAGAATGTTACATTTAACGCAAAGTAACATCTTAAAACATAACCACCTTCACCTGTGCCCGTGAATATCGCAGTGACACTTTTCACAACCTCCTGATATCTCAAAAGCCTTTACAACCAACTGTTTGAGGTATAGTAATTATTACAATGTAGCAAATAGGCCAGTCGACTTGTGCACAGCAAACCAGCATAGACAGTAATGTGAGAAATGATCAGCTGGTCTTTTGTCTGTGATACTGACTGAAGGATTTTTTGTGGTCAGGGTAGGCTTTGAAGCAGTGCCATGGATTCTTTCCCATGCTCCCAGGTACGTGAGGTGATGTTGGTTTTACTTCTCATTCAGAAAGCAACATCTCTGATGGTTCATTACTCTTTCGGTACTCCACTGGACTGTGTTATGGACCAGACCAAACCCCCTCATATTTTGATGACAGCTGAGACCCTAACATTTTCCTATTTTAAAGGCAAGTGCCAGACAATGGGTTCTGGTTGCAATTTGCTTGGTTAAACCACCAGTCTTGAAGTAATATACAGTTTATTCGCACACTATCATTAAAATACAGCAAAAGAGAGAAGAAATCACAATAACTTAACTCTAATGGAAAACTTAACAGAGTAGTGGATTACTCCTATTCCAATATAAAAACATCCCATAAACACACCCTTGGCAAAAGCTAATTCAGCGAAATTGATTGTCAATCATCTATTCTCCAGTAGAGGAGGGAAAAAAACATCAAGAGGAAAGAGAGATACAGGAGCAGAGAGGGAGAGAATGAGAAAGCGAGAGAAGCAGAGAGAGGAGCAGGGAGAGAGAGATAGAGAAAGAGAGAGACAGAGGAGCAGAAAGAGAGAAAGGGAGAGAGAGGAGCAGAGAGAGAGAGAGAGAGAGAGGAGCAGAAAGAGAACAAGAAAGGGAGAGGAGCAGAGAAAGAGAGACAGAGGAGCAGGGAGAGAGAAAGACAGAGAGATAGGAGCAGGGAGAGTGAGAGAGAGAGAGAGAGAGAGACAGGAGCAGAGAGAGAGAGAGAAAAAGAGAGAGAGAAGCACAGAGGGAGAGAGAGAGAGAGAGACAGAGAGAGAGAGAGGTGCAAGGAGAGTTGTACTGCAGCTTTGAAAACCAGCTGCAAATTCCCAGCAACTGCGACTGAAAAACTATTGAGTAAAAGTCCTCATTCTGTGGAAGCTCGACCCCATATCCATTCAGACTGCTCCTACTGTTCCTATTTTTAAAAATAAACCACAAGGTGCCTTAGTAGGGTGACTTATAAAACTTTTCATTGTATTTTTCATGTAAAAGTACACATGTCAATAGATTTCTATATAATAAATTTCTATATATGCACAAACTGGTTACTTTATTGGTTCTGAGTTGACTGATTGGCACCTCTGTCTCAACCTTTCTTTAAAAAAAACAAAATACACCTCATTAAAGTCATTGTAACATCACAAGTGTCAACTTTGAATTTTGGTCTCAAGTCTTCACGTTGTACCCAGAACCCCTGTGAATCAGAAACAAGGCTGATATCAACTGAACCAGCTGAGGCAGGGAAAAAAAATAGCCTTTGGACTTAAAACATTAACTCTGCTTCTCGCTCTCTCTCCATGAATGATACCTGATGCACAGAGCTATTCCAGTACTTTGCAGGTTTCGAGAATGACAGCAATGAAGTAGAATGTTAGCCGAAGAAAATGGTGTGCTTTCTCAGGCTATCGTTGCTGACTGAAAGTCTGCTGGTATTCATTTCGGTTTACTGATGGTGAGTGGTTACTTGACTGGGGTACACTGACTTGGGAGAAGGGAAATTCTTTCCGAATATGTTGGAGGGGGTGGATTATGAATATTTTATTTGCAATATTCTGCTAATTTTCATTTACTAAATGCAAATTGCAGTGTGTTCGTTATAGCTGCCATCTGGGTCTTTTGTGAGCGAGGAGGGAGATATTACACCATTCGCATCAATTATTTAAACCCGTCATTTAAATGTTACAACTACTCTCGCTGAAATTATGAAATAAATACAGTTGAGTGAAGCTGATGTCACCAAAATGTGAAGACAGTAGCGGAGGAACAAACACATAATTTTCATTTGGTTCCATTATTTTCAGAATCTTAAGCCTGACTTGATTATGCTCTGTTTGGCATTTTGTTTAAAATTAGATCAACCCCACTCGATGTAACAAGATAGGGCTTGTATCAAAGATAAAGCCTCCATTCCCCACCCAAGTTTGCAAACAATTCACTGTCCTTTATATTTCTGCATTAATTAGCTCCCAGCAACTGAGAATGAAGCAGAATGGGTGGTAGGGTGGCTTCATTGTTAACACTGCTACCTCACAGCATCAGGGACCTGGGTTTGATTCCTGCCTCACACGACTGTCTGTGCTGACTGTGTTAGTAGAGTTTGCACATTCTCCCTGTGTCTGCATGGATTTCCTCCCACAATCCAAAGATGTGCAGGTTAGGTGAATTGGCCATGCTAAATTGCCAATGGTATTCAGGGATGTGTAGGTTAGGTGCATTAGTTGGGAGAAATGTAGAGTAATAGGGTAGGGGAATGGGTCTGGATGGGTTAGTCTTTGGAGGACTTGTTGGGCCTAAATGGCCTGTTTCCATGCTATTGGGATTCCATGATGATGAGAGGGTTCAGAAGAGATTTGTCAGGTATGGAAGATTTGAGTTATAAAGATATTCTATGACTTTTTTTCATTAGAGTGTAGGAGGTTGCGAGGTGACTTTATAGAGGCTTATAAAATCATGAGACGTACAGATAAAGTTAATGGTCGGTTCATTTCAAGATCTGGGGGCATATTTTTAAGGTGAGAGGAGAAAGATTTAAAGAAGACATGAGGGGCAAATGTTTTACACAGAGGGTAGTTCACCTGAGGAAGTGGTAGATGTGGGCACAGTTACAATGTTTAAAAGACACTTAGATAAATACATGAATTGGAAATGTTTGAGCCAAGTGCTGGCAGGTAGGATGAGTTGAGTTTGGGATAATGCTCGGCATGGACTAGTTAGACCCAAGGTAAAAACAATGACTGCAGATGCTGAAAACCAAATACTGGATTAGTGGTGCTGGAAGAGCACAGCATTTCAGGCAGCATCCAACGAACAGCGAAATCGACGTTTCAGGCAAAAGCCCTTCATCAGGAATCCTGATGAAGGGCTTTTGCCCGAAACGTCGATTTCGCTGCTCGTTGGATGCTGCCTGAACTGCTGTGCTCTTCCAGCACCACTAATCCAGTAGTTAGACCCAAGGGTCTGTTTCCGTGCTGTATGACTCTGACTCTCCACAACACCTCTTGACTTGCTGTGGTTATTTGAATAGCAGGCAAAGACATGATGGATTGAATGGCCTCCTTGTGTGCTTGAAGATTTGGTTATTCCTCAGTGTGTAGCACAACCACGCACATTGCCTTTTGTGCACCATTTTTAGCACTGTTATTGATCCCGTTAAAGCAAGCAGAAGTCAGATATGTCCACAAGGGAATTCAACCACAAATTTTCAGAGATGTGACGCTCCTTCACAATTTTCTTCCAAACAGCTGCAACACCTTGACGTTCACAGTTTTGGCAATGAGTTTGAGGTGTCTTTAAAATGAACTGATGTCAATATTGCGAATCTGCCTTCAGTCAGAACATAATTCTGAAAAGGGTTATCCACATCAGTCAGCAATCTCTACATCTGGACGTCAAGTGTGCAGTCTTTTTCTGGTTTGTTCAATACATCGCATCAGTTGTATGACGCTTTGATCTTTGACTAGAAATGCCGTGCCCTATGATCCTGCCCCACTAGCTACCTTAGGAAGGAGCAGTGCTCCGAAAGCTTGTACTTCCAAATAACCCTGTTGGACTATAACCTGATGTTGTGCGATTAACTGTGTATTTCTGTTCTGAAAGTAAGGTGTAAGTTTTGGTTTTATCATTTAAGAAAAGACACAATTGAATGAGAAGCAGTTCAAAGCATGTTCGTTCAATTGATTTCTGAGATGAAAGTTTTGTCACATGAAGAAAACTCAGCTACATCCATTGTAGTTTAGAAGAATGAGAGAGGATCTCATTGAAACTAATACAGCCCAAGGGGCAGTGTTGACAGGATGCTTCCAACTTTGGGGGAGACAAGATCAAGGGGGACACTGTAAATAATCATCTTCTCACTTAAATCAGAGACAAGGAGAAATCCTTTCCCCCAGATAGTTATGAGTTTGAGGATTTTGCCTCTTCAGAGAACAATGAAGATAAAGGTATTACTTAAACATCTTTAAGGCAGAGTTAGATGGATTCTTGTCTGAGGACTCATAGGGTATATAGGGTAGCGAGGAAAGTAGAGTCGAGATCATAATCAGATGTTATTGCATGGTGGAGCACAATTGAAGGGGCTATATATATACAGTTACGGACCAGACCAGACCCCTCACAATATGAAGATGGTAGCCTAGGCTCTAATGTTTTCTTATTTTTAAAGGTAAATGTCAGATGCTGTGTTCCAGATTCAATTCGATTGGTCAAACTACACAATGTTAAGCAAAGCACAATTTATTCAAACATTACTGTTAAAATTCAACAAGAGAAAGAAGGGATTGGAATAACTTAACTCTACTGGAAAACTTAAAAGAATAGTCGATGCTGTAACTATCACTAATTAACTGTTCTAACATAGTATCATCCCATAAACACACCCTGGGCAAAGAGCAAATTCAGAAAACAGATTTTGCCTCACAGGCAATCTAGCAGCCCAGGAAGAGAACCCCCAGTTTTTGGCTATAATTAATTTCCGCTGTAGGAGGAGAAAATTAGCTTCCATTTTGCCAAGATGCTAACAACACTTGCTGAAGGCTAACTAACCATCCTGGATTTGTGAGAGCTGCCTCACACCCACTCAGGCTGTTCCTATTGTTCCAACCTTTAAAAAAAAGCACCCAAGACCTCACAAGTTGTTTGTCTTCTCATAGACTGCTCACTACCTGTTCCCCAACCTCTCTGCAAAAGAAACTAGGACAATACGCACCTTTTAAAACTCTGGCATCATCACAATATTCAAAGGGTTAAGCCCCACTCTCAAGACTGGGATATAAAATCTAACACAGTAAAAAAGCAGTATTTTGCTGTCAGAGGTATAAACGACTGGATGAAACATGAAACTAAGGGCTGAGATCCTCCAAAATCATAAGGACTAGGAGCAGAAAGCTATTCTCCCCAATGACCTTGTTCCTCCATTTAATAATCTAATTGTGGTCTTAACTCGGCTTTCTTCACTGTCTTTCATAACCATTGACTCCCTTCCTGATAAAAAAAATCTTCTATTTCAGCCTTGAATATATTCAATCTCTCACCTCCACCACTCAGCATCGGCAAACTCTAATGATAAAATACAGAAGGAATTCTTCCCTATTCCTGTCGCAGCCAACAACACTTAGGGCAGATATAATCCACAGCAACCCTTAAACTCTCTTTAAACTCCCACATCTGACAAGAAGTACATATCACTGCAAAGGCCATTTTTGCTCCTTCACAATCTACAAACCCAGAAAATAACACTGTCTTATTCCTCTACAAATACTGCCCCAGGTTAAATTAATAGCTATGGCTTATATTTTAAGTTTAATCAAGAGACTTATCTCCAAAAACATATAATCAAGAAAGAACCCACTGTACTCACTAATATAGCCTTTCTCTTGGACAGACGTAAAACAACAATTAACTTATCTGATTCTGTGTTGTGAACTTTACCCAAACCTGTTCCTCCAAGATTAGTTGTGAAATTCAGTTTGTTAATTTTCCCAGATGCACTCCGATGTCCAGCGACACATGAATTCAAAAAAAGCAAAGGCAGTAACTGTGCAGGTTCTCTCTCTCTCTGTCTCTGTCTGTCTGTCTGTCTGTCTCTCTCTCCTGCACTATCCTCATCACGTGCTTCCTTTGTCTGTTCTTCTCCCTTTTAAAACTGCTGTCGAACAATTTGAAAGATTTTGTAAAACTACAATCCCATCTGTTCCAACACCATAGATTTTAACATCAGAGGGAAACCCTTCTCAATCAGATCAATAGTTTTAAATTGTTTCTTTTAATTCCTGGTCTAAAGAGGTTGGTAAACTCTTTTATTGATAATACCACTGAGCTTAGACTTTCAACTTTCAATAACACCTTTAGAATTCTAACCAACAATTGTGGTCTGGAAATTTCAAGCTAGAATTCTTACACTTAGGTAGTCTATTTTCTAACATTTCTGAACTAATTAATTTCTCCAGGAAAAACTATCTCACTGATTTAACATCAACAGGACTTTTGCAAACTCAGAAACCAAATGTTAATCCAAATCCTTCTAAATACAAAGTAAGCTAAGATTGCTCAGTATTTACTCTGTCATAGAATCATAGAATGTGGAAGCAGGCCATTCAATCCATCGAGTCCACACCGAACCTCTGAAGAACATCTCACCCAGATCCATCCCCCAACCCTTTCCCTGTAACCTGACATTCCCCACGGCTAATCAACCTAGCCTGCACATACCTGCCTACTCATAAAAGTTTCTTAATGCATTTAAATCCTCATTATCAGCTCAGGGGCTCCCTCATATCAGGCTTTATAAAACAGAGGTACAAAAATACTGACAAGTCAAGTTATAAGTGCAGAGTAACCAGAGACCACTAAAGCCAGCGAAATGAATAAAAAATTCAGTCTCCCTTTGCTCAGTGTGAGTGAAACAACCAGAAAAAGAACCAAGAAATATACACACAGACCAGAACCCAGATGGTAGTAGTTCAAAATCCAAACTTTAAAGTAAATTATATTAAAATGTATATATATAGTCATACATCTTACATCGCAACAGTAAATAACACTACATACTGTAAATTCACAAAACTTTCACAAAAGTAAAGTAAAGAATAGATCATTAATCGACTATGCTGCAGTTCAAAATATTTTTAAAATCCTAAATACACAGGATATAATTATACAGTTGATATAACGTGATTGTTCTGTTCTCTTGCAAACATACATTATAAGAAAATTGCACTTAGCACCATTTAAACTAATGAGGCCGGAATTGTGTTATAGCCAATACAGGTAAGGAAAGTTCACGTTCTACAATAACAGTCTAAATTCTTCAATCGCATTATAGCCGGTTCGCGTTGAAGAAACACGCGTTATAGCAGGAATGACTGCATTAGATTTTTTTTGTTCTTTTACGTTTCTTGGTTCTTTTTCTGGTTGTTTCACTCACACTGAGCAAAGGGAGACTGAATTTTTTATACATTTCGCTGGCTTTAGTGGTCTCTGGTTACTCTGCACTTAGAAAATCTGGAAGGAAGTGTGGCCTGATCAATCTGAGGGCTGTTACCAGGCAACCTTTCATTTATTCAAAGGTATGACTCCGTCTCACCAAACGTCAGCTCAGTGTCAATTTTGAGCAGTTTTGAGAAGAATTTCCTTTCATGAGTTTGAGAGTGTTATCTAATGCTAATTGTCTGCTGCTTTCTGATTTCATATATACCAAGCTTGTATGCACTGTAGTTGTGGGATTATTCACTCACCAGCAGCAGAAGGGATTCCAGGATGTGTTTGGATCTGTTGACATCATATTTAAAGTCCAACTGAGGACAAGGTCAATTGCTGATAGCCAGGAATAGTCCTTCACAATGGACATGGCAGGAGCGAAACATTCCTAAAAAGCTTCTGAATCACATAGGTGGCATGGTGACATCTCATTTTAAATAAAGACTCACATTTGTAAATGTGTTGCTATTTTGCAACATCGGCAGTCTGACCAACTGCAGTCGGAGCTGCAGTTACCAGAATCCAGTTAGAGAGACTACTCATCCTGAACACCATACCATATTAGAATTCTGAGTCTAAAAGTGTGGCACTGGAAACACACAGCAGGTCAAGCAGCATCCGAGGAGCAGGAGGGTTGACATTTTGGACATAAGCCCTTTAACAGAAACATTCCTGATGAAGGACTAATACCCGAAACGTCGACTCTCCCGCTCCTCGGCTGCTGCCTGACCTGCTGTGCTTTTCCAGTGCCACACATTTTGACTCTGACTCTCCAGCATCTGCAGCCCTCACTTTCTCCAGATCAAAACTCTGTCTATGAGAGTGATTTGGAGATGCCGGTGTTGGACTGAGGTGTACAAAGTAAAATATGTAGTCTATGAGAGTGCTACTCTTATCCTAACACACATTACAGCACAACATCTTGTCGTTGTTCACTGTGGGAGCATCACATGTTGCAAAGCCCTCAAGCAGTTGAAAATGTTCACTTTTCCTGTCGTTCAATAAAAGTTAAATAAAAACAAGCAAAAGCTGCATTTGCTTCTGGGAACAAACAGGTGATGACTATCTTTCATGCAACAACAATTTACAAAATTACACTATAAACACCCCAATGAAAACAGATTTTTTAAAAAAGTGCTAATGGGAGGAAAGATCTTGTAAAGTTCTCTTGTCATGAGAAACAAAGTGTTTGACAAACTCATGGAAGTGAAGGCAGATGGCCTGGCTCCAATGGTTTGAGAGGAAGTGGCTGCAGAGATCATGGAGACTTTGGTCAAAGTATTCCAAAGATTACTGAATTCTGGGAGAGTTCCAGTAGATTGGAAAGCCATAAAGGGAGGGAGACAGAAAGTAGGGATCTGTATCCCAGTTAGCTTAATGTCCATCATTGGGAAAATGCCAAAGTCTTTTTAAAATCTATTTTAAAGAAGAAAGTAATAGGAAATTTCGATTGCAACCAAATAGTCAATGCGGTTTGCGAAAAGGAAATCATGTTTGACAAGTTTGTGACAATGCACTTGGGAAATCTGAACTGTGATCTGAGCCCAAACACTTCTGCAGTTTCTACAAGAGTGCATGATGTGATTAAACTGCACAAGTCCTTGATTTGCCCTTCTGACAGAATCAGGTTAATAGAAAACACTGACCAGGTTATGTACTGAACAGGACAGAAATATTAGGGTATTTACCATCGGCAGAGGGAAACAAAAGGAACTTTTCAAAGGTTTGATTATATTCGCTAGCGTGGAAACTGCCCCTTCAGCCCAACAAGTCCACACAAATCCTCCGAACAGTAACCCATCCAGTCCCATTTCCCTCTGACTAATGCACCTAACACTACCAGCAATTTAGCATGGCCAATTCACCTGAACTGCACATCTTTGTGACTGTGGGAGGAAACCAGAGCACCTAGCAGAAACCCACACAGACACAGGAAGAACGTGCAGTCTCCACACAGACAGTCACCCAAGGGTGGAATTGAACCTGTGAGGCAGCAATACTAACCACTGAGCCACTGTGCTGCCCAGGTTCACAGGCCAAAGATGAAATCTTCCTCAAAGTAAGGACTACAAGTCTCAGCAGCACCTGAAATCGCTTGTTTTTGTAATGCTGTCATTTCACTAATCTTACAGGGATTATAAGCTTTACTAAAATCTCTATTGCTGCATCTTGAGGTCTTAGAATTGGCTACAGAGATGTTAGATGCATGGGCTGTAATTTTAATGATCAAGAAACTTAGGAACTGAGGAGATAATGCATTCTGCTTTATTTACTGCTTAAAGACAAGCTCACTGCAACAAGTGGAAGAAAACTACTGGCTTTCTGCAGGGTTCAGTTCCAGGATACTCCCTCAGTGCCTTTGAGGACCTGGGCACCTGGAAATGTGGTGCAGGCAGGTATGACTGAGGCATATTCAAGAGGGTGTTGGATGATTATTTGGACAAAATTGGTGTGCAGGTAAATGGGGAAAAGTGGGGGGGGTGGGGGGGGGCAGGGTTGGCAAATGGCCTTCATCTGTGCCATAACGATTCTGTGAAATGGGGGATTTGGGTCCACTTCTGGAGATAGCCATTAAGGAGCTTTTAAAATTTCTTAATTTGATACCCCCCGCTTATCACCCCAGACCACCTAGTCCTGCAATTCCTCTCCCACTGCATTCCCTGCTTCAGGAAAATGATGCAGGGTGGCATATGCCTGCAAATTGACACACTCGGCAGTGGCATAGATATCTGTGCTCGTGGGACCCCAAATATTCGACGCTGTTTTCCTGCTGAATTTAATAGCCAGGTCTTAATAGCCTGGTCTACAGGTGGGAGAACGCTGCGTGGAAATAATGGATGTAAAGTGGTACTGCCTTCCTTTGAACTCACTAGACAGCACAAAAGAAAAATTGCTTCTAATCACAAAGGTGTCTGAAATATAACTAAAAAGCAATGAAGGATCGCAAGTAAGTAATTTGCTCCTGCAATGTAATAAATTAAATAGGAACATAATCTCAAACAAAACTGAAACTGCTCCAATTTAAGTGAGTTTTATATATTTATGTTTTGGCTTGTCCTGCAGAGTGTTTATTTTTCAATTATCTTTCTATTTACCTTCCTCTGAATGATAGCTCCAGGATTGAAAAGTAGTTGTTTCCAGGACTGTTATCCCAGATATATGTGGAATATCCTATTTAGTCTAGGAGAATTAACCCTTGCCCTTTGATCTTCCAAATTTCCGTCATTAATTGTAACCTTTCACCGCACAGGGTGCACGCAACTGCCAGAAGGGACCACAATAATTCATTCATTTGCAAGTCATTTTATATGATATGTTGCTTGGTTGTTTTTCCCACTGTAACGTGCTGTGCTGATTTTACCCTCTCCAGTGTGGATTTTGCAGGGGAACAATTGCGCCCATGCAGAAACAGCAATTTCAGAAATGTAATCGCTAATAAGACCATAAGACATTGGAGCAGAAATTTGGCCACTACTCGATCACAGTTGATAGGTTTTTCAACCTCATTTTCCCGCTCTCTCCCTGTAACCTTTGATCCTCTTGGCAATCAAGAACTTGTCTCTTTGTTTTAAATATACTCAATGGCCTGGCCTTCTGTGGCAGTGAATTCCATAGATTCACCACCCTCTAACTGAAGAAGTTTCTCCTTATCTCCACTCTAAAGGGTCTTCTCTTTAGTCTAAGGCTGTGCCCTCGGGATCCTGCCTCTCCTCATCACTAATATTGGGATCAGGTCGAGAACAGAGAAAAGCAGATTGCTAGATTGCATATTAGATTCCCTACATGGTGGAAACAGGCCCTTCAGCCCAACCAGTCCACACCGACCCTCCGAAGAGTAACCCACCCAGACCCATTTCCCTCTGACTAATGCACCTAACACTATGGGCAGTTTAGCATGGCCAATTCACCTAACCTGCACATCTTTGGACTGTGGGAGGAAACCCACGCAGACATGGGGAAAATGTGCAAACTCCACACAGACAGTCACCCAAGGCAGGAATTGAACCTGGGACTCTGATGCTATGAGACAGCAGTGCTAACCACAGGGCCACCATGCCGCCCGTAGTTGTAATTTAAGGGGGTGTCTTATTGTGTGGCAGTATGAAGAGTTAAAGGACATTAAAATGTCACATGATCTTGTCTTCTCTTGCAGGCCTCACGATAGAGCCAATATCAGATAGTGTAGAAATAAAAGTTACATTGTTTTCTTCACCAGAGCAGACTGTAAGTGTTGTTTATCAATACAATAAGACTAAGGCTATTAGATATCTGCTTCAAACCCACGGACTCCCACAGCTACCTGGATTACACCTCCTCCCACCCAGCCTCCTGTAAAATTATTCCCAATTCCTCCACCTCCTCCGCATCTGCTCCCAAGAGGGCCAATTCCACTCCAGAGCATCCTAGATGGCCTCCTTCTTCAAAGTCTGCAATTTCCCCTCCTATGTGGTCTACAATGCCCTCCATCACATCTCCTTCACTTTCCGCACCTTGCCCTTGAATCCCACTCCTCCAATCGCAACAAGGATAGAACCCCCTGGTTCTCACCTTCCACCCTACCAATCTCCAGATACAGTGCATCATCCTCAGCCATTTCCACCACTTGCAATCAGACCCCACCACCAGAGATATATTTCCCTCTCCACCCCTCTCAGCATTCCGCAAGGATCATTTCCTCCTCGACTCCCTCATTAGGTCCACATCCTCCCCAACCCACGCTAGACTCCTGGTACCTTCCCTTGCCACCGCAAGAGGTGTAAAACCTGCGCCCACACCTCCCCCCTCATCTCTGTCCAAGGCCCCAAAGGAGCGTTCCACATCTGTCAGAGATTTTCCTGCACATCCAAACACCTCATCTACTGTGTCCATTTCTCTTGTTGTGGTCTCCTCTACGTTACGGAGACAGGTCGCCAACTTGTGGAATGTTTCAAAGAACATTTCTGGGACACACACACCAAGCAACCCCACTGCTGTGTTGCTGACCATTTCAACTCCCCCTCCCACTCTATCAAGGACTTGCAAGTCCTTGGCCTCCTCCACTGCCAAATCCTAGCCACCCAATGCTGGAGGAAGAATGCCTCATCTTCTGCTTTGGGACCTTCCAACCACACAGCATCAATGCCGATATCACCAGTTTCCACATCTTCCCTCCCCTTCACAACCTCATCCCAGATCCAACCCTCCAATTCAGTATTGCCTTCTTGACCAATCCAGCCTGTCCATCTTCCTTCCCAACTATCTGCTCCACCCTCCCCTCCGATCTATCACCATAGATCTATCTGCCTATCCCCTTCCCAGCCACCTTCCCCCAGCCCCAGCCCCACCCTCTTATTTATCTCTCAGTCCCCTTCCCCCCACCCTCGCCGACATTCCTGATGAAGGGCTTATGCCTGAAACGTCGATCCTCCTGCTCCTTGGATGCTGCCTGACCTACTGTGCTTTTCCAGCGCCAGATCTTTTGACTCTGATCTCCAGCATCTGCAGTTCTCACTTTCTCATAAGGTTATTAGATAGGTGAGCTCATCTTGTTCACTGCCTGCTAGAATGGCTTCTGCTACCCCGTAGCCAGCTCCTGATGTTTCCCAGTATAGCACATTTAATTCCAGAACAGCCTCGGAAATCCACCTCAGAGTCACAAGTCTCCTTCTCCGCTTTCGAGAATGGTGGGCTGTCAATTGCAGTGCAGCATGGCAATCAGCTCTGAGGCTATGATTAGCAACAGTGGTATTGTGTAAACCCTCACCATTGATCTTAACCAATGAGTGGAGATGTTGCACTATCAGAGTTGCCTGGAAGAGGACTTCAGGTTTCTGGGAATTTTGAGAAGGATCCATTTTTCCATGCACTTCAGACAAGATGTTGACAAGTGTATGGTTTCTGAGTGAACATTATCTGTGCACCGAAGCTCAGTGAGCAGGGTAGGGAGTGATTTCAGTTTTGGATTGAACAGTTTCCCGCCCGTTCTGTATATTACCTCCAGGACATTGGGAAATTTATTCTGGGTTGAGATGAAGTATTGCAGTGAGGAAAGTGAAGTTGAGGGGTCAGTGCAATGTCCTACTAAGGTAGAGATTGTGGGGTTTTTGTTAATGACGTTTACATCCGATGTCTCGTTGTGGAAGGACCGTGTCAAATTGCAGCAGCCAGCCAAATCTGAAGAGGACACTTCATATGACTTTGTAGTTTTAGAGTTAGACATATTTGGGTAAGGTTGGAAAAGGTTGTGCACAGCGGTTGTTGCTGTTAGTTGCATTGTCTTGAATTTGTCATGACATGAAGGTCAAGCCTGTGGTGCACTGATGAAGCAGATGGATGAAAACCGCTCTCTGTTACAACACGGCAGTGAATTGTTCTATTAATTAAACCAAACACCCAGACAAGCTCACCTTGCCTTGTAATCTGTTAAAGTATGAGTGACAGAGAACTTCCATATACCACTATTTAAAGAGAAATAATATCAATTTATTCCTTAACTCTAAAAGTGAACATTAAACAACAACAATTCACAACTCTAAGCCCCCCTTTCTCTTAACTGCTTGCTATCTGCATCCAACCCTATAACAATATACTGCCCCAATAAAAACCCACATTAAAATCACATCAAGTTAATTTCAAAATCACACAGTGGTTATTGTCTCTGGTATCTTTCTTCTTTCAGCTAAAGATCTCCCTGGGTTGTCTTCTGTCTTTACTGCGAAGATGTTTCATATCAAAAAGGTACCTTTTATAGAAAGTGTTCGAATGGCAGTCTCTGTCAATGGCAGTTACTCTCTGTTAACTTTCAAAATGTTTGCTTTTTTAAACCCCAAACATCAGATTGTCTCATTGGTCTGACATTGGCAAAACAACAAATTCAAACATGATTGGGTTTTAGTTTTTCTGGGGCATAATTAACATTGATTGGCTAAATTTGAATTGTTGTCAAAACAGCAACTGACTAAGGTAACTATTTCTCAGCCAAATGTTACATATTTTCAATTTTCCAGTATACTCTGAGACTGCTAGCTAGTCATTTGACAGGTGCTTGTAAGCTGTCAGTGTAAAACAGCATTCACTTTCTCTTAAGGTACTGTACATGCTTTCAACTTCATAACTTCGCTGATCCTGGAAGGAATTTATCGACCATCAGTGGAAGCAACCATGGTGGGCCCTGACAATGATTGTATGGGCGGCGTGGTGGCACAGTGCTCACTGCTGCCTCACTGCGCCAGTGACAAGGGTTCGATTCCCACCTGGGTGACTGTCTGTGTGGAGTTTGCACATTCTCCCCGTGTCTGCGTGGGTTTCCTCCCACAGTCCAAAGATATGCAGCTTACGTGAATTGACCAAGTTAAATTGCCCATAGTGTTAGGTGCATTACTTAGGGTTAAATGTAGGGAAATGATTCTAGATGGGTTACGTTTTGGTGGGTCGGTGTGGACTTGTTGGGCCAAAGGGCCTGTTTCCACATTGTCGGGAATCTAATCTGCTTCAGAACAAAATTTTCCCATTTCCAGATAGCAGGACACACCTCTGCATGCGAACGTGCCTCCGTTCTTGAGGACAGGCACGATCACAGTGTCTCAAAGGTCTGTCAGCATGGCCACCTCTGCCCAGGTGAGGGATATGAGGCAGTACAGCTGTGTCTCAGGATTCCTGCCTCCAGAGACATTGTTATTTATAGCTGCCTGAAGCCTTATTTGCAAAAAGATTGCTCCAGGTAGGAGTTGCTCCACGAGTGAGCAGACAATAGGACAGAGAAATGGAGTTGAGGGCATCCATTCAGAGCTTCAGTTGAGCAGTTCTTCAAATAGCTCTCTCCAGTGTCCCATTCAAGCATGGACTCCCCCCACCTCTGCAAATGCACACCAGAGCGCTTTGGGCAAAGACTATCCGACAGTGCTGAAGCAAGTAGTCATGTCTTTGAAGGCCATGTTGGACCTTCCGCAGGCTTCCTATCCAACACTTGGTGAACCACCTTCCGAATCTTGGGAATCTCCTCTTGACACTGGTGGACACGGATACAGAAACACATAATGAGACAACTCAGGTTTCAGCTGAGTGACAAACAGAAGCATTTCAAATCCAGGACGAAGGTTCACCTGGAAGGAGTGTTCCCTGCACTCTTGCACACTTCGGACATGGCAAGCACTTCAAAGCACTGGAGAAGTATCATCGGCAGTGCCTTCACACGGTCATTGAGTCATAGAGTCAAAGAGTCATAGAAATGTACAGTACGGAAACAGACCCTTCAGTCCAACCTGTCCATGCCGACCAGCTATCCCGACCTAATCTAGTCCTATTTGCCAGCACTTGGCCTATATCCCTCTAGAACCTTCCTATTCACGTACCCATCCAGATGCTTTTTAAATGCTGCAATTGTACTAGCCTCCACCACTTCCTCTGGCAGTTCATTCCATACACGCACCACCCCCTGTGTGAAAAAGTTGCCCCTTAGGTCTCTTTTATGTCTTTCCCCTCTCACTCTAAACCTATGCCCTCTAGTTCTGAACTCCCCTGCCCCAGGGAAAAGACATTGTCCTAACCATGCCCCTCATGATTTTATAAACCTCTATAAGGTCATCCCTCAGCCTCTGACGCTCCAGCCCCAGCCTATTCAGCCTCTACCTTATAGCTCAAATCTTCCAACCCTGGCAATAGGAGAACATGAGGCTTGTGCACCAAACGTTGACTCTCCTGCTCCTCGGATGCTGCCTGACTGGCTGTGTTTTCCATCACCACACTTTTTCACAGTGTCATCCAAATGCAGAGGCGACAAAGATGAACTGACAACAACATTGTCTCCCATGGCAACCTACCCAGACTGGGGCACAGGGGCGGGCTCCATTTTACAGACTCTGGGAGTTTCTGGGGACCTTTATAAATGGCAGTCAGGATTGGCACCTGGAAACGATAGCCTATTCCTCGCAGATCTTCGTAAAGAAAAGTGGATGAGGCACGAAGTGTACAGAGATGAAATATAAATCGGCTGCACCATATAAACATCGTGCAGAAGACTGGAGTTTTACTCCATGATAAACCTCAACCATCTGGGTGTTTTCCACAGTTTTATAATGGAGAGAGAAATGCTGGTGAAGGTGTGCAGAACTGTCAAGTTGTCAAGTAATTTTAAATTTTGGCAAAGAAAACCTGGTTATCTCAGTCTGAGTGTGAAAAAGAAATCTGTGATTGCAGTTCCGTTTGATGGTTGCAAACTTTTTTCATTGATTCGTGGGGATGTGGGAATTGATGACTCAGGCCAGGATTCATTTCCTGTTTCTACTTGGACAGAAGACATGTAAGAATCAACACCATACTGGAGTCAGAAGTCACATGTA
The DNA here is from genome assembly GCF_047496795.1 of Chiloscyllium punctatum. Taxonomy (NCBI): domain Eukaryota; kingdom Metazoa; phylum Chordata; class Chondrichthyes; order Orectolobiformes; family Hemiscylliidae; genus Chiloscyllium; species Chiloscyllium punctatum. Next base: position 80,638,617 of record NC_092758.1, read on the forward strand.
GGCCAAACTGGAGGAGGACAGCAGACTTCCCTCCCCGAGACACGATGGGTTTTTACAATAATTGACAGTGGTCACCATCAAAATATTTTTTAAAAACTGCACGTTCTCCTCCCCTTCGGATTTGGAAACTTATCGCCGTTCTTCCACTGTTGCTGGGTCAAAATCCTGGAATTCCCTCCCTAATGACATTGTGGGTCAACCCACAGCAGGTGGACTGCAGCTGTTGAGGAAGGCAGCACACCACCACCTTCTCAAGGGGCAACGAGGGATGGGCAGTAAATGCTGGCCCAGCCAGTGATGTCAACAACCACAAATAAATAAATGAAAGTTAGCAATAAAGTACACATTACACTGATCAGATAAATATTGTTTCAAAGACCATGAAGAAGACCTAGATAGTGACCCTTACTCCTTTGCGATCCTAAACTTTTTTCCTTCTTCAGGGTGGTCTTAGGCATGCCTCACTTTCAGACTCTTAAACAATTATATTTTGATTACCATTTGGAGGCCTATCAACAATTCCTATCAGTATTTGTTGATGCCCCCTTGCTGTTTTTGAACTATTCCTCCATCTTAATCTTCTGATTTGAGATTCTCACTAATGCATTGTTCAAAAAAAACACTTAAAACTTGTGACAACAAGAGGACTGTGAGCTGGATGCATCTCACACACCTGAGCACATCTCAAATTATGCATGCGCATGTGCAGGAACTGCAAAACCTGCGCCCACACCTCCTCCCTCACCTCCATCCAAGGCCCTAAAGGAGCCTTCCACATCCATCAAAGTTTTACCTGCACTCCACTAATATCATTTATTGCATCCGTTGCTCCCGATGTGGTCTCCTCTACATTGGGGAGACTGGACGCCTCCTAGCAGAGCGCTTTAGGGAACATCTCCGGGACACCCACACCAATCAACCCCACCACCCTGTGGCCCAACATTTCAACTCCCCCTCCCACTCTGCCGAGGACATGGAGGTCCTGGCCTCCTTCACCGCCGCTCCCTCACCACCAGACGCCTGGAGGAAGAATGCCTCATCTTCCACCTCGGAATACTTCAACCCCAGGGCATCAATGTGGACTTCAACAGTTTCCTCATTTCCCCTTCCCCCACCTCACTCTAGTTCCAAACTTCCAGCTCAGCACTGTCCCCATGACTTGTCCTACCTTCCCATCTTCTTTTCCACTTATCCGCTCCACCCTCCTCCCTGACCTATCACCTTCATCCCCTCCCCCACTCACCTATTGTACTCCATGCTACTCTCTCCCCACCCCCACCCTCCTCTAGCTTATCTCTCCATGCTTCAGGCTCACTGCCTTTATTCCTGATGAAGGGCTTTTGCCCGAAACGTCGATTTTGCTGCTCCTCGGATGCTGCCTGAACTGCTGTGCTCTTCCAGCACCACTAATCCAAAAACGTCAAGCTGTAATGAGTGAAACAGTAAATATCTTTGGAGTTGAAGCATGTAAGAACTGATTCATGTGAGAACACAGATTTCCAGCTGATGTTATTATTGTTCCAACCATCCTTAAGGAGTAGCCAGTTGTCTTAGATGTACGATTATTGCTTTTTGTTTGTCATTGGAGGTCACAATTATGAAGGGCAGCTATATGGGTAGAAATGAGTCATCAAGCAATGAAGGTCACTCATTATAAAGCAGGTCCCATTTGCAATACTTTTCATAAATAGACTGTACCCAAGAACTCAAGGCACATGATGGGGCAACTTTGAATTCACATGAAAGATGGACCTTAATGAATGTCCAGCTTATTTACAATAGATTTTTCAAGGGAAGACTGTATTCAATGTAATACAGGGCTTGAAAATGTTCAAGGCTGCACTCACAGCTCAGAAACGAAGGGGAGATGTAAAGAAATAGAGAGAAACAGAGATAGACTTGGAGAAAGAGAGGTAATGTTTTCGACTTAAATAAAAAGCAAGCCTCACAAGGGAATGCTTAAGAAAATATTTCGCACTGTGTCTGCTCAGGTAATTTGCAAATATAAATAATTCAATTTCTGCATGAGAACAACAAGAGGAACTGAAGAATTAAGTAACAAATGAAATGGTTTAATTGCTTTTTTATACCTCAGCTGGAAGTTCTTCACACTCCCCGAGTTCTCACCACTTCCTTTGAGTCAGAAATTGGTCGGTTTATCTTAACTTGAAGATTTGAGCACACAGTTGGGGCTGACACTCCAGGGGACAACAGAAGGAGTCTTTCATTTAGGGACTAGCATCCTTTAGATGAGCAGTGGATTTAAAGATGCTAAAGTAGTATATATTAAAAAATCGAGCAATGTGTTCTCTGGATATACTGACCAGCATTCAGCCTCATCTGACGTCACTGGAAACAGATCACCAGTTATTATGTTTAGTTATTGAGCTACTGCAGCTGAGAGATCTTCCTCATTTGCACCGCGACTGACTTGGTGGCTCAGTGTCCATTTATGGCTGACTATTCTGACCCGGGTTCGATTCCAGCCTTGGTCAACTGTCTGTGTGGAGTTTGCACATTCTCCCCTGTGTCTGCATTTCCTCCCACAACCCAAAGATGTGCAGGTTAGGGTGTATGGCCCAAGCTAAACTGCCCATAGTGTTCAGGGATGTGCAGGTTAGGGTGTATGGCCCAAGCTAAACTGCCCATAGTGTTCAGGGATGTGCAGGTTAGGGTATATGGCCCAAGCTAAACTGCCCATAGTGTTCAGGGATGTGCAGGTTAGGTGCATTAGTCAGGGATACTTGTAGGTTAATAGGGTAGGGGAATGGGTCTGAGTGGGTTACTCTTCGAAGGGTCCGTGTTGGGTCAAATGGCCTGTTACCACACTGTAGGGACTCTAATCTAGTCAATTCTTGAATTAGTATTCTTCTTGGGTCTGAAAAGATTAATACTAAAGAGTGCCAGAAACACTCAAAACAATATAAGACCCTCTTCTAGTTAGAGTTACAAATCTCACAACACCAGGTTATAGTCCAACAGGTTTATTTGGAAGTACTAGCTTTTGGAGCGCTGCTCCTTCATCAGGTGGTATGGAACTTTGTCCACCCCAGTCCAACACCCATATCTCCACATCAACTCTTCTAGTTAGACCAGGGAGTGGTTTTCCTATATCACTTTAGACCGAACAAGCCCTGGAGATCCCCACACTTATGAATATGGTATCAGCAAACCTGCCATTAATTGAGGTGCAGACTTGGTCTAACCGTACATACAGACTCATAGCAAGTAAGCACAGAGAGTACAATTTTTTTTATTCATTCACAGGACATTGCCAATTCCTTTGTCAATAATGTATTTTACTTTGTGATAAGATGCTATCAAAAATGTAAATTTTTTTGCCGTTTAGCTTTTGTTTTCCCTGTAGTAAGGGAGCGCTTCATTTTTGAATCCATTCTTGCTAATGATTAATACCTGTCCCTCATTGCCTGAGTGGTGTAGCAAGGGACCTCAGAGAGCGGTTTAGGATAAAATGGGCTTTTATCATAATCCAACAGATAATAGTCTGACGTGCCAAGAACAACGACAACAATCGAACGCTCTCTTTGATACTTTAACATGTTGCTTTGTTTTGTCTTTGTTTCTATGCATACAATAGATAATGTAAGTTAAAAGGCTGCAGTTCAGAGAGGATATCTCACAAATCGAAAGCTAATGGGAATCCAAAACTCGAATTAGAGTCCCAAGTTCCCTGGTATTATTTTTAAAATTCTTGCATTTGTTTGCATATGTACCACCCCTACATTAAAGAGTCTCCAAATTATCACTGAGCTGTGTGTAGAGTTGTAAAACAGAGAGACCCAGGGATTCAGGTGCATAATTGTTTGGAGTCTGTATCACATGTAGATAGCGTGTTTAAAAAGGCATTTAGTATACTTGCCGTCATTGCTCAGATCTTTGAATATCGGAGTTAGGAAATTATGCAAAATGTTGATGAGGCCTCTTCTGGAGTTCTGGTCGCCCTGTTATAGAAAGGATGTTATTAAACTGGAGAGGGTTCGGAAAAGATTTACCAGGATGTTGCCAGGTTTGGAAGGTTTGAGTTATAAGGAGAGGCTGGATAGGCTGGGACTTTGTGAACTGGAGGTTGAGGGGGTGACATTAGAGAAGTTTATAAAATCATAAGGGGCAGAGGTAAGGTGAATGGAAGTGTCTTTTCCCTAGAGTCAGGTACTTAAAGACCAGAGCACATATTTTTAGGGTGAGAGGAGAAAGATTTAAAAAAGACAAAAGGTGCATTTATTTTTTACCCAGAGAGTGGTTTGTGTGTGGAATGAACTTTTAAAGGAAGTGATGGATTCAGGTACAGTTATATCTTTGGAGGGATATGGGCCAGGAGTAGGCAGGTGGGACTAGTTTAGTTTGGGATTATGTTCAGCATGGATTGGTTGGACCAAAGTGTCTGTTTCGTGTTGTATGACTCAATGACTCTATGAGTGCTTGCCACTGACGTTAAAAGGAAAGAATAGTCACTAATTCAATGATAAATTACGCCCTCAACTTGGGGATGAATTTTCAGCTTGCTGCCTGAGTACTAACTGGCAGAAAGGATCTGCTGCCCATTTTTCTGTTGCCTGCTTGTCACTGATTGACACTGACTTCAATGGAAGTCAGACCATTTTGCCTGGGCATAGCTAATCTGTTTCCCCAGGTTTATGGCCAGGTGGCAGGTTGAAGATCTAACCCTGGGAGATTTCCACTCTTTAGCAGTGTGGTCCACATTCAGGTTTGTTTATTTTGTTTTTAAACAAAATGAAACACAGTTTGCTTGCTGCTCCGCAAAGGGATTTGTTGAGCAAGTTCATGAGCTGGGGTCATTGAGATGTAAATATATAAACATTTCTGGTAACAGGAAACAGCCATTAGGTCTTTTAGACTGATTCTGTCTCCTCATCGTGTCTCTCAAATTCTTGCTTCCGTAAATCCCTGCCTCTTCTCAGTATCAACATCTGTCCCTGTCCTTCATCACTTTCTTCATATTGTCAAACCCTGGAGAAGGTGAGGACTGCAGATACTGGAAAGTAAGTCAAAAAATGTGGTGATTAAAAGTACAGTCCTGTTCATTTCACTTTGTGACTGTTTCTCACCACGTCCAGCATTTAAATCCTGCAATCCCTTCTCACCATATATGGAAAAGAAAACTCCTCAGAATACAGGAAGGAGATAGAGGGCTTGGTGTCATGGTGCAATGATAACAACCTCTCTTTCAATGTCAACAAAACAGTGGACTGATCACTGACTTCAGAACGAAAGGAGGACGACATGCCCCCATCTCCATCAATGGAGCTGAGGTGGAGAGGGTGGAGAATGTCAAGTTCCTTGGAGTGACGATAACCGACAATCTGTCCTGGACTTCCAATGATTGAGAAGGCACATCAAAGTTTCTTCTTCCTCGGGTAGATCAGGAAATTTGCATGTCCATAAGGACCCTCACCAACTTTTACAGATGCATCATTGAGAGTATACTGTCCGGGTGTCTAATCATCTGATATGGCAACTGCTCTGGCCAGGGCTGTAAGAAACTACAGATGGTGGTGAACACAGCCCAGACCATCACGGAAGCCATCCTCCCATCCATGGACTCCATTTATGTGGCTTGTTCCTGTGGAAAGGTTGCCAACATCATCAAAGACCCCTCCTATCCCAGTAATGCTCTCTTCCAACCTCTTCCGACAGGCAAAAGATACAGAAGCTTGAACACATGCACTAACAGGTTCAAGAACAGGTTCTTCCCTGCTGTATTTCAGACTGTTGAATGGATCTCCATAATTTTAAATCTAATGTTGCCCTTGTTTTTGTGCACCTCCTTAGCAGTTGTATTATTGTTTGCCTCACTCTAAACACCCTATGATCTGCATGCCCTTGTTTGCTATGATCTGCCTGTACATCACACAAAACAAAACTTTTCACTGTACTTAAGCACATGTGACTACAATAAATCAAAACCAAACCCAGTGCATATGCTGTAGGTAGACCAACAATACATTTTAGGAAAGAGTTCCAGGTTTTCGGCCTAGTGACACTGAAGGAACAGTAATATATTTCCAAGTCAGGAGAGTGAGTGGCTTGGAGGGGAGGTGCGAGTGTTGGGTTTTGCATATATCTGCAGCCCTTGTACTTCTGGATAGCACTGGGTGGAGAACGTTCAGATGAAATGATGTACTTACACAGTGTGTTGGAGGAGTAGGGGCAATTGACTGATTGATTTATTTATTGTCACATGTACCGAAGGATGGTGAAAAGCTTTGTTTACAGGCAGTGCAAGCAGATCATAGCAAGTAAAGACGTACAGATCAAAAAGACTTAGACAGAGGCATTCAGGTAACATTGCTTACTGAGGCTAGAGAGTCCATTCATCAGTCTAATAACAGCCGGGAAGAAGCTGAGGTGCCTGAGTTCAGGTTTCTGTATCTTCTGCCTGACAGAAGAGGTTGTAGGAGAGTATTACTGGAGCGCGATGGGTTTTTGATGATGTTAACAGCCTTTCCATAGAGGAAAGCTGTGTAAATGGAGTCCATGGATGGAAGGTGATGGTCTGGGCTGTGATGGTCTGGGCTGTGCACACAATCTGCTGTAGTTTCTTACAGTCCTGGGCAGAGCAGTTGCCGTACAAGGCTATTATGCACCCAGACAGTCTGCTGTCAATCATGCAGCTGTAAAAGTTGGTGAGGGACCTTATGGACATGCCAACTTTCCTGAGTCACTTCAGGAAGAAGAGGTGTTGTTGTGCCTTCTTGACCATCGCATCTACGTGAGAAGTCGAGGCCAGGTTATCGGTTGTTTTCACTCCTAGGAACCTGACGCTCTCCATCCTCTCAACCTCCACTCCATTGATGTAGATGGGAGCGCGGCCTCCTCCTTTCATTCTGAAGTCAATGATCAGTCCTTTGGTTTTGCTGACATTGAGAGAGAGGTTGCCCAGGTTGCACTACATCACCAAGCACTCTATCCCCCTTCTGTATTTTGACTCGTCGTTGTTAGCTATTCGTCGTACTATGGTGATGTTGTTACTGAACTTGAAATCCAGAGTACCAAGCTAATGACCTGAGGAAACGTATCTGGGTGGGATGACTCCTACCCCAGTAACTGTGGAATTTGAATATAACTCACAAAATTCTGGAATGATAAAGCTGGTCTTACGGACATTGACAATGGCAATGATCATCGGTGTAAAAACCCATTAGGTTCACTCATGTTCTTTAGGGAAGGAAATCTGTTATCTTTATCCAGTTTGGCCTCCATGTGACTCCAGATCCATAATGACATGGCTGACTCTTAACTACCCTCTGAAATAGTGCGTGCTGAGGAAGGGTCACTCGACCTTAAACATTAACCCTGATTTATCTCTACAAACTCTGCCAGACCTGCTAAGCTTTTCCAACAATTTCTGTTTCTGGTGCATACTTCTCAGTTCACTTAGGGACAGGTAACAATTCTGACCTTGCCGGTGACACCCGTATCCCATGAAAGAATTAGACAAAAATACTTACTATTCCAGAATTTCTAATAGGTTAGTGTGTGAAAAAGAAAGAGAAAGGAGTGACACCAAGTACATAGTTTAAGTAGAGGCTTCACATCATTATATGACAGACATTTTGTGTTTCTAAACCAAAAAATGGAAAGCAGATTTCAAGGCTAATCAGTAGAGAAAGAAATGATGATGTACCACTTGGGATATGAGATGCTTTGAGCATATTCTGGCAAAAGTCAGACCAACATGAATGAAGCTGAAATTTAAAATGATTTCTTTTTGTGACTAAGTCAGACAATTTCTTTCTGGGCTTTGGTTCACCATAAGATGGGATAACGGTACGATGATTCAAAGGGTTACATGGAAAATTTTCAAATCAGGAGAGTTACACGGTGCGGCCTGGTGGCTCAGCGTTTAGCACTGCTGCCTCATAATGCCTGGGACCTGGGTTCGATTCCAGCCTCGGGCGACTGCCTGTGTGGAGTTTGCACATTCTTCCTGTGTCTGCGTGGGTTTCCTCCAGGTGTTCAGGTTTCCTCCCACAGTCCAAAGATGTGCAGGTTAGGTGAATTGGCCATGCCCTAAATTCCTGAAGACGGGCTTATGCCCGAAACGTCGATTCTCCTGTTCCTTGGATGCTGCCTGACCTGCTGCACTTTTCCAGCAACACATTTTCAGCATGCCCTAAATTGCCCATAGTGTTCAGGGATATGTAGGTTGGGTGCATTAATCAGGAGTAAATATAGGGTAGAGGGAATGGGTCTGGGTGGGTTACTCTTCAGAGGGTCAGTGTGGACTGGTTGGACTGAAGGACCTGTTTCCACATTGTAGAAGTTCTATTCTATACAAAATGCTAAGTATAGACTTGGGTGTTTGTAACAACACTCAAAGGGCTTGACATCAACCAGGACAGAGCAATCTACTTGGCTGTGTTTCCAAGGATGTCATTCAGTTGGAAAGGGTGTCAAAAAGATTTACCAGAATGTTACCAGGACTGGAGGGTTTGAGTTATAAGGAGAGGCTGGATAAGCTAGGACTTTTCTCACTAGATCGTAAGAGGTTGAGGGTTGACCTAGTAGAAGTTTATAAATCCTCTGTTGCAAAGGTATTTTCCCTAGGGTATGGGAGTTCAAAACCAGAGGGCATAGGTTTAAGGTGAGAGGGGGAAAATTTAAAAGGGATCCAAGGGGCAACCTTTTTACTCGGAGTGGTGTGTATATCGAAGTGGTAGAGGCAGTTACAGTTACAATGTTTAAAAGGCATTTGGACAGGCCCATGACTAGGAAATGTTTAGAGGGATATGAGCAAAACACAGGCAAATGGGCAAATGGGTTTCTTTTGCAAAACCTGGTCAGCATGGATAAGTTGGACTGAATGATCTGTTTCCATGCTGTGTGACCCTATGACTGTGACTCTACAACATTGCATTGAAACCCATTCCCACCACGATTTGGAGATGCTGGTGTTGGACTGGGGTGTACAAAGTTAAAAATCACACAACACCAGGTTATAGTCCAACAGGTTTAATTGGAAGCACACTAGCTTTCGGAACGACGCTCCTTCATCACGTGATAGTGGATCGACCCTCCACTATCACCTGATGAAGGAGCGTCGCTCCAAAACCTAGTGTGCTTCCAATTAAACCTGTTGGACTATAACCTGGTGTTGTGTGATTTTTAACTTTGTACATTCCCACCACCACTGTCTCTGCAGTATGGACCATTTGTAGAATGCTAGGAGACAGTGAGGACTGCAAATGCTGGAGATCAGAGTTCAGAGTGTGTTGCTGGAAAAGCACAGCAGGTCCAGCAGCATCCGAGGAGCGGGAAAATCGACATTTCAGGCTGGAGCCCTTCATCAGGAATGAGCACTGAGTAACTCACCCATGTTTGTTTTGACACTATCTCCTAGTCCACCAAGGAGGACAAGAACAGAATGGCTATAATTGGAAAGTTGTCACCTCAAATGTTAAAAGCTCTCAAGTTATTGAGATGTTCACTTTAGAAGAGTGCAGACAGCAAATACATTTGTTTGAATTCTTCAAAACGTAAAAGGAGTTAGACTCCAAGTATTCAAATAGACTGAGAGATTTAGATCAGCTTAGCTATATGCATTTCACTATTGTGTTAGGTAGAGTTAAATGTGGAAGTCTTCGCTTTTTATGCAAAGTGATTACTTACCTCCAGAATAGGTTATTAATGGGCGCTGGTCAATGTTTTGTAAAGGTTTCCTATGTTTTCCTTAGTTCTGTAAGATGCCTCTAGTTTTAAAAGCAAGGAGGACACATACTCTTTTCATAGACATTTCAACTTCTCTGGTCACCTTCAAAGGCCAAGTATCTTTTTTTAAATTCATTTGTGGGACTTGAGCATCGCTGGCTGGCCAGCATTGATAGCCCATCCCTATTTGCCCTTGAGAAGGTGGTGGTGAGCTGCCTTCTTGAATCGCTGCAGCCAACTTGCTGTGGGTTGATTGGGTAGGGAGGGAATTCCAGGATTTTGACCCTATCACTATGAAGGAATGGCAGTATATTTCCAAGACAGGATGGTGTGTAGCTTGGAGGGAAACTTGCAGGTAGTGGTGTTCCCAAGTACCTGCTGCCCTTGTCCTCCTAGATAGAAGTAGTCATGGGTTTGGAAGGTGCTGTCTAAGTATCTTTAGTGAATTTCTGCAGTGCATCTTGTAGATAGTACACACTGCTGCTACTGAGCGCTGGTGGTGGGGGAATTGAATGTTTGTAGATGTGGTGCCAATCAAGCGGGCTAATTCAACCCCAAATCTCTGTTTCAATGACACCTTTAACTTGTAATACTTAGCTCATGAGCTGAAATTTACATTGTAAGGCTAAGTGCCAATTGCATCAAGTTTTTTTTGGAGAATTTTTTCACCGGGGTCTGGTATGATTTCTCACCTTAATTTGCCAAACCTACTTACCCTGCTTCAATGGGATCCCTCAAGTCCAACCCAATCCCCGTTGAATAGCTAAGAAGAGGTATTCAGGTCTCCAGGGTAACCATTTCCAAAAGCTTCTCCTTATCCTGACAGATCTTCATTGAATTTCAAGAAATTGCAAGTTCTTCCTGAGCTAAGTGCTGTCTGGTCCGAATATCAATGGAATTCTGTGAGGATGGTCATGTGACTCCTGGGAGCCATTTTGTCAGATTTTTTGTGCCCCAGTCATAGGCTTTCTTTATTAAAATAATTATTATATCATAACAGTGCATTTTTGACATGGTTCTCCTCGATACCATTTACATTCAGCTTGGTTCTCCAATGAATTATGAACTAAAAGTTTACCATAAGCCATTTGTAAGCAAGCAAATTAGTTCATTAAAACCATTGGCACAGAAATAGCAGACTTGAGAGTGAAAATAAAAAGCTTCAGGCAAGATTTAGGGATTAGATTGAACTGTTTTCCTCCCACGTATTGTGGGAATTCAGTTAAAGTAGTTGATTAATATCTTTAAGCGCTGTGTGTCCGTTAAACTAAAGGCACAGGATTAAAAGATATTGGAATAATGGAATAGCATGAAGGAATATTAAGGTTCATAAGCTGATGGATCATGTCATGCCAAATCAGGCAATTGTCTCAGGTACATAATGAGAGACAAAATATTATATACTGTGAAGTCTTCTTCAATTTGATTTGGGCAGTCAGAATGCATAGATATTTCTCAGGAGAATAAATTGGTTGGGCAATGTCCCATTGAAGGTAATCATAAATAATATTTCAAAGGGAAACATCATTGATTTAATTAAGAAAGGGCTAAGACATTTCTCTTTAGATTAACTTTAAATCCACTTAACCACCTTCTTGCCATATCTCTCAATCACCTCCCTCCAAAAATACCTTCACTGTAATTGTCTTTACACAATGAAGTTATTTTACAAATCGATTATGTGAATGGAGGCCAAAAATGACCAGTTGGCCAACCGACCCAATGTTGTAATATTATGGATACTTACCGTCAGTTGGTAGCACCCTCCTCCCTGCTCCCTCAGCTTTGCCCAATAACAAGCATTCAACAGAATTTTCCAACCTTCTTCTGATAATGCAACGCAATTTTAGGTCTGTGAGCAATTTTGAAGCCCTCACCTCAGGGAAGATGTATTGACCCTGGAGTGGGTTCAGAGGAGGTTCACGAGAATAATCTCAGGAATGAAAGGCTTACCATATGAGGAGTGTTTGAGGACTCTGGCACTATACTTTGGAGTTTAGAAGGGTGAGGGGAGATCTGATTGAAACTTTCAGAATACTGAATGGCCTGGACAGAGTGGACGCTGGGAAGGTGTTTCCATTTGTTGGAGACATGAGGACCTGAGGGCACAGCCTTAGAGTAAAGAGAAGACCTTGCAGAATAGAGATAAGGAGAAGCTTTTTTAACCAGGGCGTGGCAAATCTGTGGAATTCATTGCCACAGAAGGCTGTGGAGGCCAGGTCATTGAGTATATTTAAAACAGAGACAGATAAGTTCTTGATTGCTAAGGGGATCAAAGGTTACAGGGAGAAAGCAGGAAAATAAGATTGAAAAACCTATTAGCCATGATTGAATGACAGGACAGACTCTATGGGCTGAATGCCCTAATTTCTGCTCCTTTGTCTTATGGTCTTATGGCTCTCTTAACTCCTACTCAAGATGATATTGCTTTCTTATTAAGTACCATTTTGTATGATTTCAATTTGCTCTTGTCTGCTGAAACCGTGTCAGTGTCCTCTATTTTGCCTTTTTAATACAGCCTTACTTTAATTCTGATGTGGAGGAGCCGGTGTTAGACTGGGGTGGGCAAAGTTAAAAATCACACAACACCAGGTTATATTCCAATGGGTTTATTTGGAAGTACAGTGCGCTTCCCCACTAGCCACATCATATGATCCTGTCCCACTAGCTACCTGATGAAGGAGCAGCGCTCCGAAAGCTAGTGCTGCCAAATAAACCTGTTGGACTATAACCTGGTGTTGCATGATTTTTAACTTACTTGAATTAGATTTTTCTTTCAGCACTTACATTTTTATCCCGATGTATTTTAGAATAATGTTTGAGCTAAGTTTTATTTGCAAACGATGACAAATTTATTTTTCAATAAAAGAATAGTCCCTTGTTGGCAACAGACCTCCAAAATAATGGGACACTTTCAGGAGTACAGCAATCAAGAGCATGTGGGAATCTTACAAAATGATACTTTAGAAGAAAGCTGTATTACGTTGCCTATGGTAGCAGAAGGTTTCATGCTGATTTTTAAAAAAACTATAGCTCTAAAGGATGGTAATAGATTCTTGGGTGAATGCTACTCATTAGGAAATGTCTGCTTTTTATTTTATACTGAATCCTCAAATGATCAGCTTCAATAGTGGTTATCGACTTCCATAGGAATTAATGACAAACATTAAAACTGATAATTATGTGCATACTTAAGGTAACTTTATTGATAAAACAACTGTCCGCAAATTTCACACATTATCATCCCTGGCCAAGAACTAAATAATTTGTTTGAATATCCTCTTCATACATTTCTTGTCCCAGTGTAATTCTTACATTATCAAGGGATTACCTCGTTCTGTTATTCACATAAGGATTTCCGTTTCAGCATAAAGGCCTCTCATTTACCTTATCAAAGTTTTATCTTGCCTTCCTTGTCAAACATCTTGTTCAAAGGCCCAATAGTTCAGCTATCGCTTGAAGGAATTCCTGAGCAGAATTCTTTGAGCAGTTGGTCATCCTAAATACAATTTCTCAGATGGATGACATCATCAACCACCCTGCTATCTCACAACAGCATGGCTCCTGGAGGCTAATCTGGCCATTTAACAAAGCTAGTCTGTTTACTCCCTCAGCTGAACTCTCATCAGCTGAAATACTGTCCTCGCTTTTCATTATGTTGGAAAACCCCTGACAATTTTTCACTCCCTGTGAAGAAAATGGGGACGTTTTCTGAAATAGGAAATGGTGAGACTGGTCAGGATTGTTAAAGAGGAACTTGCAAGTGCCTTTGCTGAAGCATAAAGCTCAGAACTGCTAGGTGATAATCATATAACTACTAACTGCTATGTGCCAGTAATGTGGCAATGCATGGTGTGCTCCTTAGTCTGTATCATTGCATGATGATCAGTCACACTGATTTAACCTAATGTATTTGCCCATAACTTGCTCTACGCTGTGATAACAAGCAAGTTAATGACTCATATAATACTTTCTCCAACCTAATGTTCAAGTGTCTGCCATCGGTGAGAGTAAAGATTACGGCACACATATGCTGTTCGGGTCACGGGTGTGTGTTGTAATTATTAAACCCTCAGATAACACCTTTGTGTTACAGTGCAGCATGAAGGTGTTTTACACAAACTGCTTATGGAATGACGAAACCATTGAACAAGAGAAGGTAGCTCTGGCAGATCTGCAGATTTGGAAAAAAACCCAGCTGTGATTGAAACTGAATCTCAAAGAAGAGTCATACCAGATTCTAAATATTAACTCTGTCTTTTCTCTCCACAGGTGCTGCCAGATCTGCTGAGTTTCTCCGACACTTCATGTTTTTACAACTGAAGCTTATCCTGGCCTTGTAAACTACATTGGACCCATTGACAGTATTTACAATCAATGAGGATTTTGCTGATATTGAAATCTGTTGAGGATTTCCATATTGGGAGCCAACATGGAGCCTATATTGGAATGGAAGACATTGTGGTGTTACTGCTGGGCCATTGAGCAACCCATCTCCAAAGGCTGCATTTGCTGTCTCCTTAATTCCGGGGACACGGGACCCACCCACCCAATCACAATGCCTATGACTTCATTGGTGACCATGCAGCAGCAAACTGCTTCTTTTGGTGATGTAGTGGTGGTCAGAGCTGTTGCAAACTGAGATTCCCTGGAAGTTCAATGAGTAAATACACCTTACGGTACCAGCAAGAAGGAACACTTGCACCTGGTCTCTGCCCCACTCTGGGCTGTAGTCACCATTTTGCTTGCTGGGGGGTGGTGGGGCGGGAGATGTTTTGGATTGAACAGAGTGATGACTGGAGCTGCAAATACACTGCCAAGTGTGACGGTAACCACACTGGGGCCATGAGCAAAGGAGAGCAGAACATTTAGAGGCAGAGTTGGTACCAGGCTTCAAGTTCTGGGCACACATCAAGTGTGCCAATGGTGTAGACATCCTGTCACACTGCAGTGGTAGGAGGTACATAGGTTTGCATCTTGGGAGGCCTTGAAGAACACACCTCCAACTCAACACAAAGAAAACAATGGAACATCAAAGGAAATGACCAAAGTAAGTAAATAAGACAGTGACAACACCGCAGCTTTATTCTGATAACTTTCCAGGGTTGGGAGAGGCTAACTTGTTCTGCAGAGTGAGAAGTCTGGTAATGGCTTTGTATAATAGGCACATGAGTTCAATTTAAAAAGCTCTGAGCAGGCATGAGTAATAGTGTTGAAAAGGCGATTACTGACAAATATTTGCAGCCTTTCACCATTGTGCTGGGCCACCCTCCACACAGGGATATGTTTATCAGGGCAAAGAACAGGAAACAAGAGTTTCAGGATGAGAATGCAAAGAGTTAATCCTGTTTTACACATATATGCTATCAATGTTTGAGCATTCTACAGAACATAAAACCAGGCTTAATTGTGAATATTCAACATGATTTGAAGACAAAACAAGATGCATATTAACAAGCGATTTAACTTTTACAGAAAAACCAATTAAAAAACAATAGCTTGAATGTTAATCCAACATAAATGAAGGGCATAGACATTTTTCCTAGAGGCATTTTTTAAAAATAATGTTGGGAACTGAAAATGAAGAATAAAATTATATGAAATGTCTTCTGATAATTTAAAATTTCCACTTCAGCATGTCTTGGAATCATAAAGAAATTTCATATTTCAGAAGATCCTAAAAATTAGGGGCAGGAGTGATCTATTCAGCCCCTTGAGCTTGTTCCACCATTGATTATGATCATGGCTGGTCTCATCTCGGGCCTCAACTCCATGTTTCTGCCTGCTGTCTGGGTTCCTCTCTCTCCCTTGATTACCCACCACGATCATGGCCAGTGATCTCAAGAAAGCAGAGGGGGTTGTACGTGCCAATGGAACCCCCGCCATTAAAAGCTGAAAAATAATGTCCCATTGGTTGTCTAGACTACAGGGTTGGGATATCAGTCAGGAGTAAGAGCAGCACAGTGGCTCAGTGGTCAGCACCTGCTGCTCCATGGTACCAGAGACCTGGGTTCCATTCCAGCCTTGGGTGACTGACTGTGTGGAGTTTGCGCAGGTTTGTTCTGGTTTCCTCCCACAATCCAAAGGTGTGCAGGATAGGTGGACGAGCTGCACTAGGTTGCCCATAGTGTGCAGACTAGATGGATTAGCCAGAGGAATACAGGGTGGGAAGCTATATGGAGTCAATGGGTTGAATGGCCTGCTTCCATGCTGTTGGGATTCTATGAGTATGCTAACAAATCCCATCCACTCTTCAATTAACTAGCCACTTAATGGCATGATATCCCCTCTTAGTTTTACAATGGATTCCAGAGAGGGGATTTGTATCCACAAATTTCAGGATTAGAGGCAAACAAGGCACAGCTGATACCTATGTTTCGAACACCACTACTGTTCAGTTTGATAATAGTACTTTTTAATGTTATCTGGCAAAATACCAAAGCTCCCAATGTTACAGAGCAAGCCTGCAACTTCAAGACTACATTTTAATAAAACTCTTATTATGTCAGAACACGCACACAGTTTTCCAGAAAATTGACTTGCACTCAGCATCTCAGCACAAAAATGTGAAAACATTGTGCCCGTATTTCTAATAAATAGTTTCAGGTGGAGTACACTGGAGACAGGGATAGGATGGGGGGAATGTAATGAAATTGCTTAGATAGCTTCCATTCTCTTTTGAGACTTTAATACAATGGATTTAATACAATTACAGAGCGTCCTGCCTTGCAGTGAGATTCATCTGCTTTTTGGTTGTCATCAATAACGAAGAGTCCAATTTGCTTTGCAGTTCCCCAAAGTGGCTGAGAATGGAACACTGGCACACTGCTGTGGAAGGCTTTGTGAACATATATGTGAAATGGATGGGGTAAATGCAAACATATTCAGATTAGCTGTTGGAGTTAAAAGCCCTTGTGTTTTGTAAGACAGCAATATTCTGAAGCAGACAGTTTTAACAAAGGGCAGCAAAGGTGACAAAATCATTTTTCTTTTCATAGCAGCATAGGAGTAAGGGTAGGCCATTCAGCCCTTCAAGCCTGCTCCGCCATTCACTAAGGTCATGGCTGACCTGTTCATGGCCTCTGCC
Organism: Chiloscyllium punctatum; assembly: GCF_047496795.1. Classification (NCBI taxonomy): domain Eukaryota; kingdom Metazoa; phylum Chordata; class Chondrichthyes; order Orectolobiformes; family Hemiscylliidae; genus Chiloscyllium; species Chiloscyllium punctatum. The sequence goes on from NC_092758.1 coordinate 80,655,394, forward strand.
CTCTTATCCTTAATTCCTATAGGAGCATAAAATATGACCAAAACTGACCATCCAACTCGGTTCCCTATTTCCACTTTCTGCCTATACCCTTTGATTCCTTAACCCCAAGAACTATATTTTCACTGATTATGCACATCTCAGTTGGGTTTAAAGCCGAACTGACTTTTGTACCTCAGATTTCTGAAGTACTGTTTTATGTCCTTATTCCTTTTATCAACAAAACCAATGAAACTCAATGCAATTCCTGAAATTTAAAACATAGCTCACGAGTCAAATTCCAGGCACCAATCCTGAATCCTACACATCCCACTGTCCTCTGTTGAGTATCTATCAAATGACATTTGGTTTCTCTTCTCTTCAAGTCCCTCAATCTGTATGTGTATCTAATCCTCCAAACTATCTGTGCCCATTTGATTCTGGCCACTTGTGCATTCTAATTTTAGTCATTCCACTGTTGTCATCTGTTTCTTCAGTTGTCGAAAGGTGTGGTGCTGGAAAAGCACAGCCGGTCAGGCAGCATCCGAGGAGCAGGAGAGTTGACATTTCAGATATAAGCCCTTCATCAGGAATTGGCTTCACAGTAAGGTTAAAATCAACTAGGAGAAAGTGAGGACTGCAGATGCTGGAGGTCAGAGTCAGGAGTGTGGTGCTGAAACAAAAGCAGCAGGTCAGGCAGCATCCGAGGAGCAGGAGAATCGACCATTTCAGGCATAAGCCCTTCATCAGGAATCACCTGAAATTCCGAATCTCCTGCTTCTCGGATGCTGCCTGACCTGCTGTGCTTTTCCAGCACCACACTCTCGACTCTGATCTTCAGCACCTGCAGTCCTCACTTTCTCCCTGTTTCTTCAGTTGTCTCAGTTACAAGCTGAAATATGCTCCCTTAACCTTTCTGTCTGTACATTTTGATCCCTTTCCTCCTTTAACACGCTTCTTAAGAAACAACCTCTTTTACACATTTGCTCTAATATCTCAGGGTGGCATAATATCTTTCATAGTTGCTCCTGTGAAATGTCTTGAGGTGTTTTATTATGTTAGCTAGCACACAGGTAATCAAGAGGGCGAATGGAATGCTGACCTTTATTTCAATGGGGCTGGAGTATGAGAGTGGGCAAGTCTTACTGCACCTGTACGAGGTGCTGATGAGACCACTTCAGAAGGACTGTGAGCAGTTTTAGTCCCTTTATATAAGGAAAGATATCATTTCATTGAAGCAGTTCAGAGAAGGATCACTAGGATCCTGGAATAGAGGGATTATTTTAAGAGCAATGATTTAACAGGTTCAGACTTTACTCACTAGAGTTTAGAGGAATGAGAGGTGGTTTTAGGAAAACATGTGGGATTCTTAAGGGGCTTGAAATGGTAAATGGTTCCCCTCATGGGAGAGTCTACGACCAGAGGGCATACTTTCAGAATGAACAGAACTTGAGGGTGATGCTGTTCCTATATACCTATTAATGTTATGATTAGATTAGATTACTTACAGTGTGGAAACAAGCCCTTTGGCCCAACAAGTCCACACCGACCCTCTGAAGAGTAACCCACCCAGACCCATTCCCCTACATTTACCCCTTCACCTAACACTACGGGCAATTTAGCATGGCCAATTCACCTAATCTGCACATCTTTGGACTATGGGAGGAAACCAGAGCACCGGGAGGAAACCCCCACAGACAGAGGGAAAATGTGCAAACTCCACACAGACAGTTGCCTGAGGTAGGAATTGAACCCAGGTCTCTGGTGCTGTGAAACAACAGTGCTAACTACTGTGCCACCGTTACCCTTTGCGATGATAGTGGTTATGGGTTTGGAAGGTGCTCTCTAAGGAAATTTGGTGAATTTCTGTTGTCATATTAAAGACATTACTGCTGCTACTGTGCATCTGTGATAGAATCACAGAGTCATGTATCATGGAAACAGACCCTTCGGTCCAACTCATATGCTGACCAGCCATCCCAATCTGACCTCATCCCATTTGCCAGCACTTGGCCCTTCCTCTAAACCCTTCCTATTCATGTATCCATCCAGGTGCCTTTTAAATGTTGTAATTGTACCAGCCTCCACCAATTCCTCTGGCAGCTCATTCCATATACGCAGCACCCTCTGCAACAAAAAGTTGCCACTCAGGAACCTTTAAAAATCTTTCACCTCTCACCCTAAATCTGTGCCCTCTCATTCTGGAATCCACCGCCCAGATAATCTAACCTAATCTAGTCCCAATTGCCAGCATTTGGCCCATATCCCTCTAAACCTTTCCTATCCATATACCTTTTCAGATGCCTTTGAAATACTGTAATTGTACCAGTTTCCACCACTTCCTCTGACAGCTCATTCCTTACATGCACCACCCTCTGCGTGAAAAAGTTACTGCTCAGGAACCTTTTAAATCTTTCCCCTCTCACCTTTAACCTATACCCTCTAATTTTGAACTCCGCTGTCCTGGGGAAAAGAACTTGGCCATTCATCGTATCTGTGCTTGTTGTGACTTCATAAACCCCTCAAAGGTCACCCCTCAATATCTTCCAACCTCCACCACTTCTTCTGGAAGTTCGTTCCAGACACTCACTGCCCTCTGTGTGAAAAAGAACAGAATAGAATAGAAGACTGGAGTCCTGTGACCAGTGGAGTGCCACAAGGATCGGTGCTGGGTCCTCTACTTTTTGTCATTTACAGAAATGATTTGGATGCGAGCATAAGAGGTTTAGTTGGTAAGTTTGCAGATGACACCAAAATTGGAGGTGTAGTGGACAGCGAAGAGGGTTACCTCAGATTACAACAGGATCTTGACTAGATGGGCCAATGGGTTGAGAAGTGGCAGATGGAGTTTAATTCAGATAAATGCGAGGTGCTGCATTTTGGGAAAGCAAAACTTAGCAGGACTTATACACTTAATGGTAAGGTCCTAGGGAGTGTTGCTGAACAAAGAGACCTTAGAGTGCAGGTTCATAGCTCCTTGAAAGTGGAGTCGCAGGTAGATAAGATAGTGAAGAAAGTGTTTGGTATGCTTTCCTTTATTGGTCACAGTATTGAGTACAGGAGTTGAGAGGTCATGTTGCGGCTGTACAGGACATTGGTTAGGTCACTGCTGGAATATTGCGTGCAATTCTGGTCTTGTGAAACTTGTGAAAGATGTTGTGAAACCTGAAAGGGTTCAGAAAAGATTTACAAGGATGTTGCCAGGGTGGAGGATCTGAGCTACAGGGAGAGGCTGAACAGGCTGGGTCTGTTTTCCCTGGAGCTTCGGAGGCTGAGGGGTGACCTTATAGAGGTTTACAAAATTATAAGGGGCATAGATAGGATAAATAGATAAAGTCTTTTCCCTGGGGTCGGGGAGTCCAGAACTAGAGGGCATAGGTTTAGGGTGAGAGGGGAAAGATATAAAAAAGACTTAAGGGGCAACTTTTTCATGTATGTGTATGGAATGAGCTGTCAGAGGAAGTGGTGGAGGCTGGTACAATATTAAGAGGCATTTGGATGGGTATATGAATAGGAAGGGTTTAGAGGGATATGGGCCGGGTGCTGGCAGGTGGGACTAGATCGGGTTGGGATATCGGTCGGCATGGACGGGTTGGACCGAAGGGTTTGTTTCCATGCTGTACATCTCTATGACTCTCTGACTCTAAGAGAATGTATTGTCACGTGTACTTTCACAAAAACAAAGTGAAAGGTCCCCATACCACAGTGCCTTTATCAATGACAGAAGTCATAGAGAAGAAGTTTTGAAAAAGTAAAAATTAAGACAGAGTTCATCTCAGATCAGTTTCAGTTTGGGCAAAGTTGATTCAGATGACAGACTTTGTAATGCTGGAAGGCATTGGTGAAGAAGACCTCCATGCCAGGACAACACTGCCAAACCTAGAGACTGTTATGCCAAACTGAGATCACTCCTCCTGAATAATGTGGTCACTATGGGAGACTGCTGCCCCAGGTTGGAATACAAGGCCTCCACACCAGGACAAGACCTCAAAGCCACACTTCCAGATGAGATCTCCCCACGCCGGGACTGGATGGGATCACCACATCAGGCTGTTGGAATACCCGGAAGTTGACCCTTCACAGCCTTTTTAAGTCTTTCCCCTCGCACCTTAAACCTGTCCTCTAGTTTTGGACTGTCCCACCCTGGGAAATAGACCTTGGTTATTCACCCTATCCATACCCCTCGTGATTTTATAAAGCTCTATAATGTCAACCCTCAGCGTACGGAATTTGAGGGAAAAAAAGAGGGTGCAAGTGATTGTGGATGTGATGTCAATCAGGAGAACTGCTTTGTCCTGGTTGGGATTAGGCTTCTGAGGCAGTGGAGCTGCACTCAATTTGGCAAGCAAGGGTGATTACTCACTTGAGCCTTGTAACAGTAAATGGGGAGACAGAGGGTGAGTTATTGTAGGTGGTAGATGGGGAGACAGAGGGTGAATTACTGTAGATGGTAGATAGGGAGACAGAGGGTGAGTTACTGTAGACATTAGATTGGGAGACAGAGGGTGAGTTATTGTAGATGGTAGATAGGGAGACAGAGGGCGAGTTATTGTAGATGGTAGATAGGGAGACAGAAGGTGAGTTACTGTAGACGGTAGACAGGGAGACAGAGGGTGAGTTATTGCAGGTGGCAGATAGGGAGACAGAGGGTGAGTTATTGTAGATGGTAGATAGGGAGACAGAGGGTGAGTTATTGTAGATGGTAGATAGGGAGACAGAGGGTAAGTTTTTGTAGATGGTAGATAGGGAGACAGAGGGTGAGTTATTGTAGATGGTAGATAGGGAGACAGGGTAAGTTTTTGTAGATGGTAGGGAGCTAGAGGGTGAGTTATTGTAGATGGTGGATGGGGAGACAGAGGGTGATTACTGTAGATGGTGGATATAGAGACAGAGAGTGAGTTATTGTCAATGGTAGGCAGACTTTGGGGAAACAGAAGGTGAGTTACTCCCTGCAGACGTGCTTGCCTCCGACCTGCTTTTGTAGCCACAGTACATAAATGGCTCTGGTTCAATCTCTAATTATTTTTTATTTCATCCAGAGATGGGTGGGAGTCTGGTGTGCACTGCCTGGGCGGATGGTTGAGGCAGGTAACCTCACAAACCTAAAAGGTACTTGGATGAGCACTTGAAGTGTCATAACATTAAAGACTAGTGTGGGTAGATGGAATTAGAATTAGGTTCATTGTCACATCTACCCAAGTACAGGAGTACAATGAAAGGTTTGCAGTGTCACCCCACTTGGTGCCATCTTAAGTACAAGGTACCTAGGTACAGATCTTAGATGCAAAACAGAGAAATAAGGAAAGAAACTGTTACATTACCTTCCAATTATTTATAGTATAAGCTAGAAAAATAAGAGATAAAGTTAGTAAGGGAAACATAAGATAGATTAAGTTTTGGCGGGACAGGCTCAGGTGGCTCAGTCAAGACTGTATGATTCTATGATTACTCCCAGTTGGACTTGGAGGTTTCAGTGATGGTACCACCATTGCCTATCACAGGACAATGGTTAGATTCTCTCTTGTTGGAGATGATCATTGCTTGGCATTTGTGGGACATGATTATTACTCACAGTGTATCAATCAGGAGCAGGGCAGCCAACGTTGCAAGGAGGGTGACTCCAGCTCCCTCTAATTGCCCAGCTAGTTCACCCAGAAACCTCAACAAACATTTCGAATCAGTTCCTACACCATAAGGAAGGCAAGAGCAATTCTATGACAAGCCTAATCAGCGGTTCTGTAATTAAATTACCAGGTGAACCTTAATGCTTTCCTTCCTTCTCACTCAATTTAAAGTAAATGTCCCACTGTCTTGGATGTAGATTTGCTCGTTGAGCTGGAAGGTTCATGTTCAGACATTTCGTCACCATACTAGGCAACAATTTCAGTGAGGTAAAAACAAGGACTGCAGATGCTGGAAACCAGACTCGAGATTAGAGTGGTGCTGGAAAAGCACAGCAGGTCAGGCAGCATCTGAGGAGCAAGAAAATTGACATTTCGGGCAAAAGCCCTTCACCAAGAATAGAGGCAGGGTGCCTGCAGAGTGGAGAGATAAATGAGAGGGGGTGGAAGTGGGGACAAAGTAGTATAGAGTACAATAGTTGAATGGGGGTGGGGATGGACGTGATAGGTCAGAGAGGAGGGTGGGGGAAGGTAGCAAAGAGTACAATGGGTGAATGGGGGTGGGGATGAAGGTGATAGGTCAGAGAGGAGGGTGGAGTGGATAGGTGGAAAGGAGGATAGACAGGTAGGACAGGTCATGAGGGCAGTGCTGAGCTGGAAGGCTGGATCTGGGGTGAGGTGGGGGGGAAGGGGAAATGAGAAAACTGGTGAAATCCACATTGATGCCATGGCATTGAAGTCTTCTGAGGTGGAAGATGAGGCGTTCTTCCTCCAGGCATCTGGTGGTGAGGGAGCGGCGGTGGAGGCAGCCCAGGACCTCCATGTCCTCAACAGAGTGGGAGGGGGAGTTGAAATGTTGGGCCACAGGGCAGTGGGGTTGATTGGTGTGGGTGTCCTGGAGATGTTCCCTAAAGCACTCTGCTAGGAGGCATACAGTCTCCCCAATGTAGAAGAGACCGCATCGGGAGCAACGGATACAATAAAAGATATTGGTGGATATGCAGGTAAAAATTTGATGGATGTGGAAGGCTCCTTCAGGGCCTTGGATGGAGGTGAGGGAGGAGGTGTGGGCGCAGATTTTGCAATTTCTATGGTGGCAGAAGAAGGTGCCAGGACGGGAGGGTGGGTTGTTGCTGGGTATGGACCTGACCAGGTAGTCACGGAGGGAACGGTCTTTGTCTGTGGTGGCAGGGGAGGATGCCAGGAAGGGAGGGGAGCCTCTGGATGAAGCATTACTGATGATTCCTGATTTCTATCTACTTGTTTGGACATCTTTGGGTTGTCAATGTCATTTCTTGTGGTGATGTCATTTCCTATGGTGATGTCATTTCCTATTCTTTTTCTCAGGGGGTGGTAAATCGAGTCCAAGTCCTACTGTCCTACCTCATTTTATTAAATCTCCATATTTTAAATCAATATGCGATTTTGACTGGCTTAGTTTGGTTTAGAAATGTTTTCCCCACTTCCCTCTAGACTTCCACTTCGCAAAACAGCAAGATCTGGCAAGAGATCATCATTAAAAAGTCAAATGCAATAATGAACATGCAATGCAGGTTGTAATTTAAGATACACTAAAGATTACAAATTTAATTTTGATACACACTGGTTGAGTCAAGTAAGAAAATTACTGTCTCTTCAGTAAACTATTTCTTTTATTTTACCTTTCAGTGAATATTAATGTTCAGGAATAAATTGCAGGAAAATACAACAGCAGCAAACACTCCTAGTGAAGGTGTGATGGTTAGATTGTCGCAAGGAGTCATGAGCATTTGAAAGTGTCTTACAGTGAAGGTGAAAGTTATTGAATTCCTTGAAGGTACATCAATCTCCACAAAGCAAAATGGTGATATTGTCAAATCTGGAACCCCTGATTGTCCAGAAACCTACATGGAAAAAAAAAACCAATGAGAGAGGTCATAGGTGACACTTTAGCGAGCTTAGAGAAGTATAGAAAAACAGCAGGAAGTGAAAAAGGAAATGAGGAAAGCAACAATATGTTGTGGAAGAGTATCATCCAGCAAAATACAGGAAAATCCAAAGATGTTTTATCAGTGGTTTTGTGGATCAGACCAGACACAGCTCCCCTCCCCCACAAAGTATTGTAAGGAGATAGTCTAGACCAAAACTTTTATATTTATTTAAAGGCAAATGTAAGGTGCTGTGTTCCAGAAATGATTTGACTTGTCCACCATTTGGCCTTAAATCAATGCAATGTTTCAGTCCAGTTATTTGCATTACTTTAACTCTATTGAAATACTTAACAAGCTAATGTATTATTTTACCAATAATCATCAACTGTTTCAATATCAGCAGCATCCCGTAAACACACCCATTGACAAACAATACAATTCAGCAAAACAGCTATGATTCTCATGTGTTGTCTCTCGCCAGTCCAGAAGAAATAAACAAGCTGTTAGCTCAGCAGCCAGCCTGCAGAAATATTCTCAGAAACTGAAAGCAAAACTAAAAACCTTCCTGGGTCGATGTGAGCGTTGATCTTGTCCACTCATGATTATTTTGTCTCATTTCAAAAGAAAACACCCAGGGATAACTCAAGCTGATTACCAACTGTCTGTCTGAGGGAGACATTCTAGCACCACAGTGACAGCACCTCTCTGTACAGAACACATGTCTTTTAAAGGAGTAGTACCATCACCCTAGATTAAGAGCAAGAGGATAACTAATGAAAAGGACATACACGGTAACATGAGTGTGGAAGCAGGAAATGTGGGCTGGACTTTTAATGAATAAAGATTAGAATGGTGTTGGAAAGCTCAGCAGGTCAGACAGCATCCCACGAGCAGGAAAATCAATATTTCGGGCAAAAGTCCTTCATCAGGAAAAAAGCCCTTCATCAGGAATGATGATCAGACTCCTGATGAAGGACTTTTGGCTGAAACGTCGATGTTCCTGCTCCTCAGATGCTGCCTGACTTGCTGTGCTTTTCCAGCAGCAATCTAATCTTGACTCTAATCTCAAGCATCTGCAGTACTCACTTTTGCCTGGGTTCTTAATGAGTCCATTGTTACTGTCTCCACAAAGGAGGGGATGATGTGACCATTCAAGGTAAAGAGGAGAAATATGGGATATAATAAGTATAACAAGAAGGGAAAAACTGGAGTGACTGAACTCCTCCAAGGTGGATAAATCCCCAAGGCCAAATGGATGGTTCCCTAGGCTATTAAAGGAAGCCAGGGAGGAAATACTCTGAGGATCACTTTTCAATCCTCACAAGATATAGATGACAGACTAGAGAGGATTGGAGGTCTGCAAATATTGTATTATTGTTCAACAATGTTGTAAGGGAAAGGTCAAATAACAATAGCCCAGTCAATTTGACCTCAGTAGTGGGCAAAATATTAGAATTAAAATTGATAGGATGAGTCCAGGAAAGGCATGGATTAACTGGGGGCAATCAGCATTGCTTTTTTCTGAAAAAGTTGTCTCTTACTAACTTAATTGAATTTTATTGAGGAAATAACAATGGAGGTTCATGAAGGTAGTACAGTAGAAGTTGCCTACAGAGGAAACTTGATTATCCAGCATTTGATTATTCAAATATTGGATTATCCAGCAAGATCACAAGGTCCTGATACTTGGCTAAACTATGTTGTCTCTCATTCAATTAACTGAATGGAATATTTCCTGCCCGTGTCCTTCTGACAATCTGGGTTCCTCTGTACAATGGATTTTGGCAAGGCATTTGATGAGGTCCCACTGATCAAAAAAATTTAAGTGCATGGTTCAGAGGAATGTGGAGAGTTGGTCCAAAACCATCTGAGACTGGCAACAAACAGTAATAGGGTTGATGGATGTTTTTGCAAATGGAAAGCAGGTCCTGTGATTTTCCACAGGTCTCCAGTGCTGGACCCTCTGAGATTTGTGATATATGCTAATGATTTACACTCAGGTGTTGGAGGTATGGTTGGGAAAGCTGCAGACAACACAAAGCTGTCCAGATAGTTGATAGTAAAGAGGATGCTGTTGACCTCAATAGTATCAATGAGGTTGAGTGGTCGGAAAAATGGTAAATGGAATTTAATACAGTGAAGTACAGGGTATGCAGGGTAAATGAAACTAGGAATACACAATAAACAGAAGGGTGCTCAAAGGTTTAGAGGAATTGTGAAATCATGGAGTGCAGCTCCGTAAAGGGGAGAGAACTGGTAAATAAGGTGATAAAGAAGATGAATAGAGGTTTCTTTCTTCATTGGGTGAGCTTTTAAATGCAAGCACAGGATATTGTGTTGGAACTATACACCACACTGGTTAGGCCACTGTCGAAGTCTGTGCACCTTTCTGGTCATCACATTTATCAGAAGGATTGGATTGCTCTAGAGTGAGTATTGAGGTAATTAACAAGTGTTGTCAGAGATTTAAAATTGCAGTGACAAGGAAAGATCAATGAAACTAGGGTTCCTTAGAGCAGGAGGTTAAGGAGGAGTTTAACTGAGGTGTCCAAAGTAACATAGACAGACTGAACACTGGAGAGACCCTGATAATGTTCTGGGGACCTAGGTTCGAATCCCGCCACGGCACATGGTGGAATTTGAATTCAGTAAAGATTTGGAATTAAGAGTCTAATGCTGACCATGAGCCATTGTCAGAAAAAGCCATTTGGTTCACTAATGGCCTTGAGGGAAGGAAACTGTCTGGCATATGTGTGACTCCAGACCAACAGCAATGTGGTTGAATTCCAGATTTAATTGCCAGTGATGTCCTGATTTGGTGAAGGTTTGTAAAAAATCAGGGGGGTGATTAGCACATTCATTTTCACCCAGAAGGTGACAATTCTCTGGAATTCACCTCTCAGTTTGGTGGTTGGGGTGGAAACCCTCATATCATTTAAAAGGAACCTGGATTTGCCCCTGAAATGCTGTATGGCTGCAGAGAAGATGCTGTAAAATGGGGTTTAGAATGGGTGATCAGTGGTGCAAGCATGATTGGTTGAATGACCTCTTTCTGTGTAGTTATCTTTCTCCAGTTCCATATGAACCAAAGCTCACCTCAATCAATGTGGAACATTGGAAACGGCAAACAGAGGTCTAGCAGCCAGCTGTGTAAATGAAACCAGAACACATGCGGAAAATGTCTTTGGGAGTTCAGTCAGCCTGGAAGCAGGCTGTTGTAAGGATGTCCCAGACCTTTCTGACTCAGTGGACCGTTGCCTTGTCTTCGTCATCCTTTTGATGGTTATCCTGCACCACGTCAGGATCCCAACTTCCTTCTTGGAGGTTTCTTCTTCTCTCTGCTGCATCTCCTCCTCTGCTAAGACACCCCCACCTTGATGACGAAGATTATGCAGGGCATGTGCATCAACCTATGGCAGGGCACACTTGGATGTATAACTTCACTGTTGCAGGCATCAAAATCTCACATACAGGAGACCTATGATCTGCACCACAAAGGGCCTTTGTGAAAGCAGATACAATGATGGGTGTCTCCTTATCATCACTCTGAGAGGTGTCATCAGCCAGATTTTGAGGGGGTATTCTTTTGTTGTCCACCAGCCATCCTTCATGCATTGAGGGATACTGAAAGAGCATGGCACTTGTGGGTGGTCCGGGATTTTTTTTTTAGAATTAGATTTAGATTACTTACAGTATTGGAAACAGGCCCTTCGGCCCAACAAGTCCACACTGACCCGCCGAAGCGCAACCCACCCAGACCCCTTCTCCTACATTTACCCCTTCACCTGACACTACGGGCAATTTAGCATGGCCAATTCACCTGACCTGCACATTTTTGAATTGTGGGAGGAAACCGGAGCACCCGGAGGAAACCCACGCAGACACGGGGAGAATGTGCAAACTCCACACAGAGAGTCGCCTGAGGCGGGAATTGAACCCGAGTCTCTGGCGCTGTGAGGCAGCAGTGTTCATCACTGTGCCACCATGCAGCCCCCAAAGGTCATGACCTTTGGAATGCTAGCACAGACCTGCATTGTGGCTATAGATATTCTGTACAACAAGGGAGCGGGATCCTTTTCGATGGATGAAAATTGCTGGTTGGTGAGAGGGCACTCTGATTACTATGTGATTGTAATTTTGCACTGTGAACCTGCAGGGAATTAGTAATGGCCTCAAATCCTTATCCTCCAACTGCCTGACCCCTCCTAGGATGGGGAAAAGAGATTAATTTGGTGAGCTTCTGTGAAGTCACATCAGTAACGCCATGGCTAAGCTTATGAGATGATATTCTCAGATGGTCTCTTAAACAATCTTCTGGCATTTAACTCAAAAGCTTAGGGCTACCAGGATGGAATTGCACCTAGTCCCTGAAGCAGCAGGTCCTCAAATGGCAACTGGTGTACATCTGACAATGGAACAGGACATACTGAGACATCGTTTATACTGTTATCAGGAGGTAACTGCATCAAAACCTGCAGATTATGCTCAATGTGAAAGGCTCTCCTTTGACTTAGAGGCACTTATCCTGTACTGCAGCTAGTGGTAGTTGCTGTCCTGTTGCTGTTGGTGTTCTTGTTGGAATCTTTGATATTAGTTTCCTCAGAGTTTTCGGAGCACAAGAAGAAATAGCAAGATTCATCTGTTCCACAATCCCTTTCCCTTTCAGGAAACACCTGAAAACAGTAAATGAAAGAATACAGTCCTATTAATGAGACCCTTTGCCTCTGCTGGTGAAGCTCTAGGTTATGCTCTCACAGAGGTTAGTCTCATAATTGACCAAACCCCCAACCAGCATGGGTTTCATGTGATTCTGCATGGCTGTGGGAATAGTGAGGACAGCTTGTGTCACCAACACCACTGAAGAATGGAGGTCAGCTACTCCTTGCTGAATGAGATTCTGGCCTGGCAACATTCCTTCTCAAGCATAATAGGCAATTGACCAAATTTACATTGCTCCAAAAACTGACAATGTAACCTTGATAAGAAGGAACAAAGGACCTGCTGGGAGCATCCACCCCCTGATAACCCAACTGTACCAGACATCTTCTACTACTTTTTGCTTGTATCTGTGTGGATATGGCAACTGTACTGACATTGCTGGCAGATTTTGTGATCGATTGCCATTCCCAATAAGGAAGGTGAGGTATTGACTGAAAGTTTCTTGCTCTCCTGTATTTGTGGACCTGAAACATCACGAAATGTTGATCAGGCCATCTGCTCAGTTCTTCATGAGATACAATTGGATGGTGCAAGCTGAGGAAGTATATATGTTTTAATCAACCTTCTTGCACTGATTATGACATTGTATAAGGAGGTGATAGCCTAGTGGTATTATCACTAGACTAATAATCTAAGTAACTTTCTAGGGATCTGGGCTTGAATCCCACCATTGCAGATGGTTGAAAGTGAATTCAATAAATATCTGGAACAAATGAAACGAGTACGGATTGTTGAATAACCCAATAGGTTCACTAACCTCCTTAAGGGAAGAAATCTGCCATTAGTTAGTCTGGCCTACAAGAGGCTCTAGACATATAAGAAATGTGATTGACTCTTAACTGACTGCTGGGCAATAAATGCTGGCATAGCCAGTAATGTCCTCATCCAATGAATTAAATTTAAAAATAGACTTTTATCTGTCAAGGTTATTGGAACAGATGGGATTTGGGAGTTGGGGACATAATCAGATCAGATCTGACCTTATTGAGTGGTGGACCAGGCTCAAGGAACTATCCCTGCTCCTAATTTGTGTCTCCCGCTGTTCACCTGTGAGAATGAACTGGAAATTAAGTAACTTTAGATTAATGTATCTTCAGTTCTAACATTGCAGACCCCACCATTGTTCAAGGAGATACTATCTGAAATGTGATTATCATCAAAACCAATGCACTTCTCAAGGAAGTGGGAGAATTTGGCAGACATGTTACACTGGAAACCAAATAGTTTAATGGCTGATGCTATTTGATAATATCAAATAAAATGTTCACTGAATTTCATTAACATTTCCTTCTGACCTCATAGAGTCATAGAGACATAAAGATGTGTAGCATGGAAACAGACCTTTTGGTCCAACTCTTCCATGCTTTCATGTCATCAATTTTACCAAATTCAGCCCAAGTCCCAGGCAGCAGCAACACAATTTCGGGATATGTCTTGTCCTATGACAGGCCAGACACTATCAGCAGCACCATGGCTCAGGAGACTGCACTGCTGCCTCTCATTACCAGGGACCTGGGTTCGATTGCAACCTTGGCTGACTGTCTGTGTGGAGTTTGCACATTCTCCCCATCTCTGTGCAGGTTTCCTCCGGGTGCTCCGGTTTCATCCCAAGAGTCCAAAGATGTGCAGGTTAAGTGGATTAAACATGGGAAATATAGGGTAAGAAGGTACATCTGGGTGGGTTGATCTTCAGAGGGTCAGTGTGCATTCGATGGGTGGAATGGCCTGCTTCCACACTGTAGGGGTTCTGTGATTCTAGCGGTGGTAGCAGCATTACATACCTAACAGTGACTTTTGATCCCTTGATGTCCCATATCATCAAGTCTGATGTGGACAAGGAGTTTAATATTTTTCAATGTTGAGCACACTTGAAAGAAGCACTGTGGATAGCGATAGCACAAAGCATACTCTGGCTGGTGGAAAGACATGATCTCATCCTCATTAATCTCCAATACATCTTTCCATGACATCATCAGTCGGCATGACTGCCATATTGTCCTCATATAAATGAAGTCCAACCTTCACACTTACATCATCTCCATTGTGTTATGTGGTACTATCACCATGAGCAATGAGACATCAAACAGATCTAGCAACTCTAAACTGGACAGCTAGGAGGTGCTGTGGCCCACCAACAATTGGGTTCCACCACAATCTATAATCTCATGGCCCAATTTATCCCCTGCTCGAGCATTATCATCAAGTTGGGGGATTGACACTGGACTATTAAGGATTGACACTGGACTATTAAGGAATATGATTGGCAATCTTGCCAAACCCAGGCATAAATGGGGGTGGACAAATAAGCAACCAAAATCCTCAGAGTCCTGCATAAATGCAAAAGTCAAGGGTGAAGTGTTTGTAATCCCCTTTAGTCAAAAGTGCCAAGCCAATGATCCATTCAGACTCCTCCTATGATCCCAAGCATCACAGGTATCAGCTCATATCCCTGTTTGAAAAGGGAAAATTCTGCTCAATCGACCTTTTAAAGGTTGTTTGAGGAGGTAACAGAGAGATTAATGCAGTAAGTGCAATTCATCTACATTTTCCAAAGCCATTCTATATGGTGCTCAATAATGGACTAATAAATAAGGTCAGAGGATGGGAAGACAGGCCTAAAGCAGAATGCATTTCTGTTTGGTTTCAGGACAGAAAAGGAATGAAGGGTTTCAGTGAGGGTAAAACTTTTAGTCTTATTGCTTTACTTTTTTGATTTAATACCAAGAAGGATTGCAATGTTTAACTTTTAACTCTTTTATTTAATGCTAAACTAAGAGTGACTTTAACTTTGTTCCTTATTTCTTTCTACCTTGTTCTTACGTTTTTGTACATAGGTACTTGTACCTAAGTTGGCACCTTGTGTGGCGACACTGAAAATTCTTCACTGTACCCTTTTGTACTTGAGTACACGTGACAATAAAGTCTAAATTTAAATCTGAATCTAGTCAGAGTGATGGAGGATCAGCACTGGAACCACTCATGATGACAACTGTGCAAACGATTTCCACTTCAGAAATAAGGAGATAAGGCAGGAAGAGGATACTGATTAGGAATGATCAGCCATGATCATATTGAATGGCGGTGCAGGCTCGAAGGGCTGAATGGCCTACTCCTGCACCTATTGTCTCTTGTCTATTGTCTATTGTGTAAGTCTCAGTAGAGTCGGGAAAGGAGGGGATGTTGGAATAATTCTTTAATCAACCTCTTTCAATATTTTATGATGCACTGACGAGGTGACTGGACTGACAAGGCTAGAGGTAGTGACACTACCACTGCCTCACAAGAAGCTTGGGATCTAGTAGTACAAACACACTAATCATTAAAAGTTCCAAGCTTGTCAGAAAGCAAATCAAGCCCCTAAGCTTTGTTTCTGCAGGGACACATTTGAAAATGAGGCAAGTTTTGCTAAGTTTCCATCAATTATTAATGAGAACACACTGAGGCCCAGATCTTTGTCTCACAGTCAGGTTTTCGGGAATGGGAGAATTCTCATCTCCACAAACCCACATTTACCATTTACAGCCGACTGGGGGAGGATTTGAGTCATGAGTTAGGCTGGACGACTCTGGAAGATTAGGGCAGGCTGGTGATTCTTGAGGTGAATGGACAGAAAGACTATCCAGGGGTCCAGCCTGTTTTCAAAAGAAAAACTACACAAGAACATAAGAACTAGGAGCAGGAGTAGACCATCTGGCCCTTCGAGCCTGCTCCATCTTTCAATAAGATCATGGCTCATCTTTTCTTGGCCTTCGCTCCACTTACTCACCCTCTCACCATAACCTTCCCAGCCAGATCGTTATCCACTCCTTTATCCGTCCAACTGTTCTCTCTCTTTTTGGGCTCTATCCCCAACTATCATTTATTTCTTAACCCCCTTCATTTAACTGCCCTCATCCCCTCGCTTCTTTCCCACTATAGTGATAGGGTCTCCCATTGTCCTTACCTATCGTCCCATCAACATCCACATCCAGAAGATCATCAGCCGCCATTTCTGTCACCTCCAGCAAGATGCCATGACCAGACACATATTCCCCTCCCCACCCTTACCTGCCTTTACAGGGACTGCTCTCTCCAGAACACACTGGTCCACTCTTCTTTCACTCCCAGCACTAACCCCACAGCCCCACTGCATCATCCCCTACAACTGCAAAAGGTGTAACACCTGCCCATTTACCCTCCTCAGTATCAAAGGGCCCAAACACATTTACCAGGTGAAGCAGCACTTTACCTGCACTTCACACAATCTAATTTACTTCATTCGCTGCTCACAACGTGGTCTCTTCTAAATTGGGGAAACAAAGTGTAGTCTGGGTGACTGCTTCTCAGAACACCTATGTTCTGCTCGCAAAAATGACTCTGAGCTTCCAGTTGCCTGCCACTTCAACGTCCTACCCTGTTCTCCAGCCAACATCTCTGATTCAGGCTTGCTGTGGTGCTCCACTGAAGTTCAGTGCAAGCTGGAAGAACGACACCTCATTTTCTGCATGGAGTATCCTGCAGCTCTCTGGACTCAGTATCAAGTTAAATAATGTGAGGGCCTGAACCCTCCTAGTCCCCAACCCCACACACCAGGCCTTGTTATCACATAGTCTGCCATTACATGTTACCTATTGTTAACCACTATCAGTCTCCATTAACAGCAATTCACCCTCCCAGCCAGATCGTTATTCATCCTTTGATCAAGAGTTCTTCTCTCTCTTTGGGCCTTATCCCTACCTATCGTTTGCTCCTTACCCATTCCCTATACCCTCCCTCCTGCATATAAACCAACATTTTCTTAGCTACCATCAGTTCTAAGTAAGGACCTGAAATGTTAACTCTAATTTCTCTTCACAGATGCTGACTGACCTGCTGAGCTTTTCCATCAACTTTTGCTTTTAGCCTGTTTAGCTATTTGCTTAGATTATGGCTAATCTTTAGCAAAACATCACTTCTCTACCTTTGCTCCCATATTCCTTGACATCTTTGCCTGATAACGTTTGCTGTCTTAATTATTTCAATGGATTTATAAAACTCAGTAATCATGTATGATATCAGCCAAATCTGAATTGACAGGTCATAGAATTTGGATCCTTCCAACTCTCAAAGATTTAGATGCACTACCATTTGTAAGAGATTGCATATTTTCTTTTTGGGACAACAAATTGAAATAGAATTTTGACTGCATGAACTGTTATTCCAAGGGAGTTTTGCAACTTTAAAAATATCAGCAATAGCAAGTTGTTGATTTGTGTGATACAAGAGGAAAAAGTCGAGAATGGCACCAAGGATCTTTTCTTGGTGTTAACGAAATTCTGGCCATCAATAGCCCTCTGATCAGTTGAGCATTGAAACTGGAAATGCAACTAAGAGTCAAACATCCAGAACCTGCAAAGAAAAATCATCATCTCTCACACTTTCCATGAGAGAAAAAAAGCAAGAAAGTTTAAAATAAATAATTCCAAAACAAGACAAGACCTAGGTCCACCTAAACAGCTGTTGAGTTAAAGACAGACTGCCACCCATCAGGCAATAGTGTATCATCATTACTGAAATAAAATGGACTGCAAGAAAATAACTATCCACCTTATGATCTGGATTTTTGGTAATTAGAATTATTTATATTGTCTATTTTCTTTTACCACCTGTAGTGTCCACATTAAACCATTCTTTTTTAAAAAAATCATTCAGAGTCATAGTCATAAAAATGTACAGCATGGAAATAGACCCTTTGGTCCAACCTGTCCATGCTGACCGGATATCCTACCCCAATCTAGTCCCACCTGCCAGCACCTGGCCCATATCCCTCCAAGCCCTTCCTTTTCATATACCCATCCAAATGTCTCTTAAATGTTGCAATTCTACCAGCCTCCACCACATCCTCTGGCAGCTCACTCCATACTCTGTGTGAAAAAGTTGCCCCTTAGGTCTCTTTTATATTTTTCCTCTCTCACCCTAAACCTTTGCCCTCTAGTTCTGGACTCCCCGACCCCAGGGAAAAGACTTTGTCTATTTATCCTATCCATGCCCCATCCATAATTTTGTAAATCTCGATAAGGTCACCCCTCAGCCTCCGAGGCTCCAGGGAAAACAGCCTCAGCCTGTTCAGCCTCTCCCTATCGCTCAAATCCTCCAACTCTGGCAACATCCTTGGAAATCTTTTCTGAACCCTTTCAAGTTTCACTATATCTTTCCGATAGGAAGGAGACCAGAATTACACACAATATTCCAACAGTGGCCTAACCAATGTCCTGTACAGCCGCAACATGACCTCCCAACTCCTGTACTCAATACTCTGACCAATAAAGGAAAGCATACCAAACACCTCCTTCACTATCCTATCTACCTGCAACTCCACTTTCAAGGAACTATGAACCTGCACTCCAAGGTCTCATTGTTCAGCAACACTCCCTAGGACCTTACCATTAAGTCCTGCTAAGATTTGCTTTCCCAAAATGCAGCACCTCGCATTTATCTGAATTGAACTCCATCTGCCACTTCTCAACCCATTGGCCCATCTAGTCACGATCCTGTTGTAATCTGAGGTAACCCTCTTTGCTGTCCACTACACCTCAAATTTTGGTGTCATATGCAAACTTACTAACTTGTACCTCTTATGCTCACATCCGAATCATTTATGTAAGTGATAAAAAGTAGAGGACGTAGCACCAATCCTTGTGGCACTCCACTGATCACAGGCCTCCAGTCTGAAAAACAACCCTCCACCACCACCCTCTGTCGTCTACATTTGAGCCAGTTCTGTATCCAAATAGCTAGTTCTCCCTGTATTCCATGAGATCTAACCTTGCTAATCAGTCTCCCATGGGGAAACTTGTCGAACAACTTACTGAAGTTCATATAGATCACATCTATTGCTCTGCCCTCATCAATCTTCTTTGTTACTTCTTCAAAAAACTCAATCAAGTTTGTGAGACATGATTTCCCACGCACAAAGCCATGTTGACAATCCTAATCAGTCCTTGCCTTTCCAAATACATGTACTTTCTGTCCCTCAGGATTCCCTCCAACAACTTGCCCACCACTGAGGTCAGGCTCACCGGTCTATAGTTCCCTGGCTTGTCTTTACCGCCCTTCTTAAACAGTGGCACCATGTTTGCCAACCTCCAGTCTTCCGGCACCTCACCTGTGACTATTGATGATACAAATATCTCAGCAAGAGGCCCAGCAATCACTTCTCTAGCTTCCCACAGAGTTCTCGGGTACACCTGATCAGGTCCTGGGGATTTGTCCACCTTTAACCGTTACAAGACATCCAGCACTTCCTCCTCTGTAATATGGACATTTTGCAAGATGTCACCATCTATTTCCCTACAGTCTACCATTTCGACTGGGACAACACATCTATCCTGGGACAGGCTAAGCAAAGACATGCCAGAGAATTCCTAGAGGCCTGGCACTCCAACCACAACGCCATAAACAAACACATAGATCTAGATGCCATCTATCAACCCCTCAGAAAACAAACAGGAAATGACATCACCACAAACCCCAGGAACCCCATCCAGGAGAAAGATATAAATAGAAAGCAGGAGACAACAGCTTTGCTTCACTTGGAGGTCACCACTGATGATGTTACCTAGCCAGGTAATGAATCCTACAACTCAGCGAGCAAATCTACACCCTAAACAGTCTATATCTTCCATATCCTTTTCCACAGTAAATACTGATGCAAAATATTCATTTAGTATCTCCCCCATTTTCTGTGGCTCCACACAAAGGCTGTTTTGTTAGTCTTTGAGGGGGTCCTATTCTCTCCCTAGTTACCCTTTTGTCCTTAATATATTTGTAAAAACCCTTTGGATTCTCCTTAATTCTATTTACCAAAGCTATCTCATGTCCCCGTTTTGCCCTCCTGATTTCCTTCTTAAGTATACTCTTACTTTCTTTATACTCTTCTACGGATTCACTTGATCGATCCTGTCTATACCTGACATATGCTTCCCTCTTTTTCTTAACCAAACCCTCAATTTCTTTAGTCATCCAGCATTCCCTATACCTACCAGCCTTTCCTTTCACCTTGACAGGAATATACTTTTTCTGGATGCTTATTATCTCATTTCTGAAGGCTTCCCATTTTCCAGCCGTCCCTTTGCCTGCGAACATCTGCCTCCAATCAGCCTTTGAAAGTTCTTGCCTAATATCGTCAAAATTGGTCTTTTTCCAATTTAGAACTTCAACTTTTAGATCTGGTCTATCCTTTTCCATCACGATTTGAGAACGAATAGAATTATGGTCGCTGGCCCCAAAGTGCTCCCCCACTGACACCTCAGTCACCTGCCCTGCCTTATTTCTCAAGAGTAGGTCAAGTTTTGCACCTTCTCTAGTAGGTACATCCACACACTGAATCAGAAAATTGTCTTGTACGTACTTAAGAAATTCCTCTCCACTATGGCAGTCCCAGTCGATGTTTGGAAAGTTAAAATCCCCTACCATTACTACCCTATTATTCTTACAGATAGCTGAGATCTCCTTTCAAGTTTGTTTTTCCATTTCCCTCTGACTATCAGGGGGTCTATAATACAATCCCAATAAGGTGATCATCCCTTTCTTATTTCTCAGTTCCACTCAAATAACTTCCCTGGATGTATTTCCGGGAATATCCTCCCTCAGTACAGCTGTAATGCTATCCCTTATCAAAAATGCCACTCCCCCTCCTCTCTTGCCTCCATTTCTATCCATCCTGTAGCATTTGTATCCCGGAACATTCCAGCTGCCAGTCCTGCCCATCACTGAGCCATGTTTCTGTAATTGCTATGATATCCCAGTCCCATGTTCCTAACCATGCCCTGAGTTCATCTGCCTTCCCTGTTAGGCCCCTTGCACTGAAATAAATGCAGTTTAAGTTATTAGTCCTACCTTGTCCCTGCCTACCCTAACTGTTTGACTCAGTTCTGTTCTCAGCTGTACCAGTCTCAGATTGATCTCTTTCCTCACTATCTGCCTGGGTCCCACCCCCTCCGCTCCCCCCCCACCTTACTTGTTTAAATCCTCCCAAGCAGTTTTAGCAAATTTCCCTGCCAGTATATTAGTCCCCTTCCAATTTAGGTGCAGTCCGTCCTTCTTGTACAGGTCACTTCTACCCCAAAAAAGGTTCCAATGATCCACAAATGTGAATCCTTCTCCCATACACCAGCTCCTCAGCCATGCATTCATCTGCTCTATCCTCCTATTCCTGTCCTCACTAGCTCATAGCACTGGGAGTAATCCAGATATCACTACCCTTGAGGACCTCCTTTTTAAATTTCTGCCTAACTCTCTGTAATCTCTCTTCAGAATCTCAACCTTTTCCCTTCCTATATTGTTGATTCCAATGTGGACAATGACCTCCTGCTGGCCCCTCTCCCCTGTGAGAACATTCTGCACCTTCTCTGAGACATCCTTGATCCTGGCACCAGGGAAACATCACACCATTCTGCTTTCTCTCTGCTGGCCACAGAAACGTCTGTCTGTACCTCAGACTACAGAATCCCCTAACACAATTGATCTTTTGGAAGCCGACGTACCCCTCGTTGCATTAGAGCCAGTCTCAATAACAGAAACTTGGCTGTTTGTGCGACGTTCCCCTGACAGTCCATCACCCCCTACATTTCCCAAAACAGCAATACCTGTTTGAAATGGGTGTATCCACAAAAGACTCCTGCCCTAGGTGCCTACCACTCTTACCCTTCCTGAAGTTAACTCATCTATATGACTGTATCTGAGACTTCCCCTCTTCCTATAACTGTCATCCATCACATACTGTTGCTGTTGCAAATTCCACATCTCTTCTAACTGTATCTTTGTGGGACTTGAGCATCACTGGCTGGCCAGCATTGATACCCCATCCCTATTTGCCCTCAAGAAGGTGGTGGTGAGCTGCCTTCTTGAATCGCTGCAGCCCACTTGCTATGGGTGGACCCACAATGCCGGTAGGCAGGGAATTCTAAGATTTCGACCCAATGACTGTGAAGCAACGACGGTACATTTCCCTGTCAGGGTGATAAGTGGCTTGGAGGGGATCTTGCAGAGGGTGGTGTTTCCAAGTACCTGCTGCCCTTGCCCTTATGGGTGGAAGTGGTCATGGGTTTGGAAGGTGCTGTCTAAGGATCTTTGGTGAATTTCTGCAGTGTATCTTGTATGTAGTACATACTGTTGCTACTGAGCACGGGTGGTGGAGGGATTGAATGTATGTAGATGTGGTGTCAATCAAGCGGGCGGCTTTGTCCTGGATGCCGTCAAGCTTCTTGAGTGTTGTTGGAGCTGCACCCATCCAGGCAAGTGTGGAGTATTCAATCACACTCCTGACTTGTGCCTTGTTGATGGTGGATATGCTTTGAGGTGTCAGGAAGTGACTTACTCGCCGCAATATCCCTAGTCTCTGACCTGTTCTTCTGTGTTTATGTGGTGAGTCCAGTTGAGTTTCCAGTCAATGGTAACCCTAAGGATGTCCTGAGTGTCTTACCTAGGATGTGTGTGTGCATGCCTGTGTATTGGGGTTATTAAGGAGTTTTGTTTAAGTTGTATAACCACAGATTAGAAATCCTTTCTTTCATCTGCTCTTGTTCAAGTTAAGTTTACAATAAAAACAAGTATTTTCGTCTGTTCTAAATTGCTCTTGCCCAGAGTAGCAGTCAGTTAGACAAGTCGATCATCTTGGTGGTCTTATTGGGATTAATACATTTCATGATGGCTAATGGCACAAATATGAGCAACAATCTCCCGTGTCTGCGTGGGTTTCCTCCAGGTGCTCCGGTTTCCTCCCACAATTAAAAAATGTGCAAGTTAGATGAATTGGCCATGCTAAATTGCCCATAGTGTTAGGTGAAGGGGTAAATGTAGGGGAATGGGTCTGGGTGGGTTGCTCTTCGGAGGGTCGGTGTGGACTTGTTGGGCCGAAGGGCCTGTTTCCACACTATAAGTAAGTGATCTAATCTTCCCATAATGCGGTGTTTGCAAAATTGTTACAAGGGTCTCATCAACAAGTGCTAAAAAATAAGTTTATCAACAGCGTGCCCACTTTGATGGCAATTTCATGCCAAACTTGAAATACTTTATCCTGGTCCCTTAGTTATTGAAATACTGGAACTGGTCAGTAGCCAATTGAGTCACACAAATGACTTTGTGAAGTCATTACCAGAACATTATGATATGTGATCAAACAAGCCATTTTGTATCATATTTACAGGCATCAACTGAAGGTTCTAAGATGCTGCTGAACAATGAAGCTTTCGCAATGGTACTTGAATAGAAATTGGATGCACTGTGTAACTTTAAACCTAAAGAAGTCAAAGAGAAAGGACACCAGCATAAACACATCTGAAAAGACAAATAAAACAATGCAGAGGGGAGCACACAGAAACACAATAAAGAAGCTATGGCATGAATTCCAGTAAAGCACAATGCCGTTCTCAAAACAGCTATATCTCTGTTGTTGAACAGGAATATAAGAATTGCTCGACAAAAGAAGTTTACATTTTACCATTGTACTTTGGCCTGAAACCTGCATTCTAAAAGATGAAAGACTTGATAGTGCGGGTTTGTTCAATGTATCCTTTCAGTTTCATGACACCGTAATCTTTTGTAATAAATTCTGTGTCTTATGATTTTATACTTTATAACTACGTGACGAAGGAGTAGTGCTCCGAAAGCTAGTGCTTTCAAATAAACTTGTTGGACTATAACCTGGTGTAGTGTGAGTTTTAACTTTGTCCACCCCAGTCCAACACCAGCTCTTCCATATCATAACATTTAAAAGACATCTGTTTGGGTATTTGAAAAGGAAGGGTTTAGAGGGATATTGATCAAGTGCTGGCAAATGGGACTAGGTTAATTTCAGACCCTGGTCAGTATGGATGAGTTGAACCGAAGGGTTTGTACATCTTCATGACTCCATGACTCTATTTAAATTCCTTTGCAATACATGTCTATCCCTTTCTATCAAACAAACTCAAACTCCTAGTTTCATGATTCTTTTAGAGACAAATAACATTTTAAAAGAAAGAAATCCCTGAAGAAATCCAATGGAAAGAACCAAAGGTCAAAATTTTACTGACTTAAGAAGTTAAATGTCACAATCCAACAAAAATTATGTCTTTCAAATACTAATAAAAAGGCATACTTCACTTTAAATGTAAGTGTTTAGAGCATTGAGAAAGAGAAACTATTGGGACACAGATTTGGTTATTGCAAGCAGACATATGTAATACTGCATTCTATAAAGAAACCCATTATCAAGAAAAGTTCCATTGTCTAATTTCATTGGTCATCAACTGATTTGCAATAAATATAGCAAAGGGCAGACCGAACATTTTTCCAAGATCCCCAGTACAGTTTCCCACTCTTCATTGTGTCGGGCTCAACCTTTCAAAGGTATTGATCAAACATTCCACTTGGTCCACATTTTCTGTACATGATGAGCATGAGCAAGGAAATTTTCCATGAAGCTTCTCTCTCTTAAATCGGTGTCAGTCCTTACAGCACAGCCCAGAGACTCCTTGTCTGACTCCTTGTTGAAACACCTGGTCAGCTTCTGTATTACTCTCTTCTCCAAAGAGAGCCCCTTTGCTTGATCTCCCCTAATCTTTTCTCTACTGAACAGAAAAGACTTGTTGCCTATGAGAGATTCACACCTATTATCAAAAAATTCATGTAAATATTTTTCTGCCTACAACTTAAATTGTAACCTGACTCCCAGTGCCTCATCTAGAGTGAACTTTCATTGTCATAGCAACGTGAAACATGTACTTCTTAGAATTGAGGTCACAGCCAAAAAAAAATAATTATCAGAACATTTCCCAGAACTTAGTTTCACTTTTGAATTTAAGGTAACTGTACAAAAAGAAAATGAAGGCAGAGTTTGTCATGTAGCAGGGATTCCCACCTCACAACTCTAGTAGTCAGCAAGAAATGCACCTCAGTTGGTAACAGCTGCCCCATTTAACATTCTGTGGAGCCTCAAATAGCGAGAGGCAGGATCTTTGTCCTTAATTTGGGAAGGAGTCCTCTCTTGGAGAACTACTGGGCAATTTGGTTATACTCTGTGCTCCAACAGTGCCCATATTAAGAAAGTTTGGGTTTTCAGCGCTGTGAAAAAATTCAGGTCAGCAGATTTGGAAAGCACTGACTCATCTGTTTCCACAGGTCATTGGAATACATTGGCAAGGAGTCAGTTAAAGTTGAATCTAATTTCTCTGGAATTGATTCTCTTTAATGGATAGCACTGGGAAAGGGTGGAAACTGTCTACCACCGAGTTGTGAGAGTGTTGTAATTGTCTGCTATATGTAGATAGCTTGTTCTTCTGTTCTGTTTTTAAAGCAAATCTGCATCCTTTTCAGAATATGTTTCATTGAATGATTGCCACATTAACAATCTAAACAAACAAAGATAAAAATAATAACACAGCACCAGGTTTATTTGGAAGCACTCGCTTTCAAAGCACTGCTCCTTCATTATGAAGTTGTGGAGAATGGAGGAGCAGCGCTCCGAAAGCTAGTGCTTTCAAATAAACCTGCTGGACATAACCTGGTGTTGTGTGATTTTTAACTTTGTACACTCCAGTCGAAGACTGGCTCCTCTAAATCAGAAACAAATAAAAGCTATCGTGCTATATTTCATTCTGGGATAAGAATTGTTTAATAGTGCCTAATAGTTGTTGTAGGATGTAATGTGATGAAAGACATTGGGTGATAAACTTTTGCCAGACCCTGCCTGAAGATCCTTCCTTTTGATCTTGTTATACAATGCTACAGGATTTTTGCACCTCCCACAAACGTGCACAGCCTGTTTATTGTTTAGTGCTTGAGAAAAGTGGCAACTTAGGTTTTGTTACAAACCTGCAAAAACCTTCCTAGTCTTTTAATTCCCACAGTGCCAGGGACCCGGGTTCGATTCCAGCCTCAGGCGACTGCCTGTGTGGAGTTGCACATTCTTCCTGTGTCTGCATGGGTTTCCTCCTGGTACTCCGGTTTCCTCCCACAGTCCAAAGACGTGTAGGTTAGGCGAATTGGCCATGTGAAATTGCCCATAGTGTTCAGGGATATGTAGATGCATTAGGCAGGGACAAATGTAAAGTAATAGGATAGGGGAACGGGTCTGGGTGGGTTACTCTTTGGAGGGTCGGTGTGGATTTGTTGGGCCAAATGGCTTGTTTGCACACTGCAGGAGCTCTATGATTCTATCAATGTGAGCTAGTACTTAATACAAGGACCATTACCATTGTGGTTGACCAGTAATGAAAGGCAACCAACAAAAGTAAAGTGCTGGCGTGCATTTTGTACAATTTAAGCCATTCAATACAAACGTTGGATGATTTATCTTGCTTGGGTTGAGTTACTGAAGGGACCAGAAGCAGATGTTAATTGGGCGCTTTGATACAGCGCTATGGAATTTTGTGAAGTTATTTGGCATGCCAAGGTTTTGGTCACTGGAGAACTGATTACTGTGTTGCTCTCAGTACTACCTGCTTCAGCAGGCCATACAAATCAGTTAGAGGTTAGAAAGATAAATTATTTTAAACATGCAAATTGTTAAGAAAAATATGCTTGCATGGTAAAAGTGATGGCAATGAGTAAATGGACTTGGTTCTTGGCAAGAAAACATTATATTTGTCAACCTCACAATGTAAAAAATCTGGTAATAACAAAACGTCCTTAAATTATGCATTATTCTCCTCAGTAAGTGGTATTTCAGACCCCATGTTAGCCATCAAAAGTGACTGGAAATCTGTTACATGATCTTGCAATAGTTTGTTCTTATTCACTATTGAATTACGTCCACTGGGGACAGGGCTGTGATTGGTCAGAAATACTTTAATTTAGGATTCAGCTGTCAGTGAGAAAATTGTCACTTACAAGCGTGGCTCAGAGCTGAATTGGGTCCCACTTAGAAAAAGGACAATAGCTTCATACATCAAATGACTGGATGAGAAAAGAGCGACCGAGATGGGTTGACAGATTCTGATGCACCAAGAGCGAAATAGATAGAAAGAGGAGACGGAAGACATAAAATGATGCATACAAAGAGTCAGGGCAATAAGTGAGCGCATCAGAGAATGAGAGACATAGAGAACATGAATGTCAAAGAGAAGAAAAGTCTAAAAAAACAGAGTTAGAGAAAAGGATTTCAAGTTGAGAAAGAATTGGAGAAGTAGGTAATGATGGAGAGAGCTACTTAGAGAAAGTTACCAAAGCAGACGGAGAAAAAAGATAGAGACTCAGAGTCAGTATCTCCAAGAAGATGACAAGAGAGGGCTCGCTTCTTCTGTTATGCAATATAAAGTTTTTAAGACTGTCATAACTAATTAGAAACAAATTAAAATCAAACACGGAAATGTGTGAGCTGTCAACTCACCGTCACATAAAATATTTGCAACAATCTTTGTACTCATTGTTCTGTGTGTAAACTTCATTCCAAAATGTCGATCCATTTTTGCCTTCTTTATTTTCTGGGCAGCTAATCAGGCGCACAGTCTTAGTTGAAACCTTTGATGCAAACTGCTAAAATAAAATCCCCAAGAGGAGACTAATTTGATTGAATTTCCTATGCTTTCAGGAAGGAGGCTTTGAGTGTGACAGGCCTGTCAACCCAGATGCTGTATTCTAATTGCTCTTGATGTATTTTGTGCTAATTACCATTGCAGGAAAAAAAAAGTGATCTCAAAAGATTATGGCAGCTTTCACAAATAACAACCAACTGATTCCATGTCATGTTATGACAGGAGGGTTCCCTTATACCCCCCTCCAGCTTCTTAACCACTGAACACATGTCACTGATACTAATAATCTCCTCCTCCCTTTCCTGCTCCCAATGAAGATACCATTTGGCAATGTCATGTAGATTAAACTGGGTTTAATTTACACGGCCTTACAAGGTTCATTTTTCAGCTTGGCACTAAGGACACAAGAATGCAACCTAAACCAGTCAGAAGGAATTCATTTTGATTAATTCTGCCACTTAACATTACGTGATTTGCAAAGGAACTAGGTCACAGCATTACGCAGAAGATAAATCAACTCAGACCACAATGTCCATTGACACAAGTAACTACAGCAATATTAGCAATGTTAGTTAGAAGCAAAAGGTTCCCTTTTACTTAGAAATATTGTACAGTGAAGGAATGTATAATCCCCTATTGCTAGCCCCATATCCTGAGTGGGTGAATGTATCATCTGACACGGCCACACTGAGCAGGAAAGTTCAGGCTTCAGGCTTGGGCCTAAGATGGATTTGTGGATTCAAGATAGATATGTCTTCTTGCTAGGGATAGAAAGGGAAAGGAAAAATGTATCTAATAAGATTCCCGCATCTAGTACCTAAGTATAAACCTAGACAATGAACTGAACAGCAACAACAGCACTCTTGGCTAAAATGTGTCACCACCCTATCCCTGAATTGCTTTTTAACTTTCAGGGTGAGATTTTGCTCACACTGCAAGTTCTTTATCAATAGCACAGAGAATTATTTAAATCACAAAACAGAACGACTAAAACCTCTTCCTGTCAGCCAACGTAATGCATGAAGGATGGCAATGGGGGTATCTACTGCCCTCTTCATGTTATTGGGTTACCTCAAAGGGAAGAGGTGTTAGTGCTAGGAAAACTATAAGATAATTTAGTCAGGTTTCTCGTTAGCTGTGGCTTCCTGTAATTGGCTCCTCACCTTAGACTGGGAAGAGGTTGGAGAACACAGAGGCTTCTCAACAATCCTGGTTCCTCCTATTCCTCACTAATTGATAACAGCCCTGCCTCTGAAAGTGAAGATGGAAGATTAAATCCAATTCCAGGGACATTGAGTGCATCTGAGAGGGAGTGAGGGAAGTGTCATCCCTGGGGTGGGGTATTAGATCAAAATCCAGCAGTTTCCTCAGGTTGCTATAAAACACTCCACCTCATTATTTCAATGAGGAGTGGTATTGTTTAAGGGTACAAGGGGTGAAAGAGTTAATACTGAGTTAATACCAGCCACTATAACAATGCCATATGGTCTTGATGGAATCTCACTGTTGTAAAAAAAGGGGCGGCATGATGGTTCAGTGGTTAGCACAGCTGCCTCACAGCCCAGGGACCCGGGGTCGATTCCAGCCTCGGGTGACTGTCTGTGTGGAGCTTACACATTCTACCCCCCCCCCCCCCATTCCCCCCTCCCCCACCACTGTTTGTGTGGGTTTCCTCCGTGTGTCCTGATTTCCTCAAACAGTCCAATGATGTGCAGGTTAGGGTGAATTGGCCATGCTAAATTGCCCATTGTGTTAGGTGCATTAGTCGGGGGAAATGGTTATGGGTGGGTTGCTCTTCAAAGGGTCGGTGTGAACTTGTTGGGCCTAAGAGTCTGTTTCCACACTATAGGGAATCTATTCTAATTTAATCTAAAGATTATCTCCACGTCTTCCTCAGTCACTGTAGCCATGTCTATCATGTTAATATATCATGTACCCTGATTGTTATCCTGTAATAAATTACATCTCGTTGAAGGTAAGAGTCTCTTCCCTATAGACTTTCTAGTGCCATACTAGACAAAGTAGACCCTACAGAACCCCATCAGGAAAGACAATGGTAACAGTACATCTACCATTTGGATCTTACAACGTGACGGCCATTGGTAAGGAGTCATCTTATCCCGGCTAGGGGAGATCTCCCCAATGGCCTGAGTAGATATGTTGAAGGACTACTATAATGTGAACAATATCATCATTCAAATGAGACTCTGTCTGCAGGATGGAAGGAGAAGATCTTATAATGTTATTTGAAGATAAGCTATTTCTTCCCCAGAACGTTGTTGCTGGAATCTGGGAGGATAGAAGGCTGCTG
This sequence comes from Chiloscyllium punctatum, assembly GCF_047496795.1. NCBI lineage: Eukaryota > Metazoa > Chordata > Chondrichthyes > Orectolobiformes > Hemiscylliidae > Chiloscyllium > Chiloscyllium punctatum. The sequence continues at coordinate 80,685,404 of NC_092758.1, forward strand.
CTGTGTTGGTCTGTGCAGCCGTGACTGCACTTCAGAAGTAATTCATTAACATGAAACACTTTAAGACATCCCAAGAGCATGAAAGTAATTCAAAAAGACAAGTTTGTTCTTACCAACACTCAGAAGAAGAGGGAATGAGGGTGAAAAAAAACATCGTAGCTATTTTGAAACATCTTCATAAATGTATCTCCATCATATCAAAGAAATCTCGTTCCCTTTGGTCCATTAACTCTGAAGAGGTTTACCAGAGGAGACATAACCATAGATGGAAACATATGCTTTGTGATTATGGCGACAGCTTAAAGTATTCCTCTCCCTGCTGCTTCAATGGGCGTGCTCATCCATGAATTAATGCTTCTATTAAGTTACCAGACAAAGCAATTTGATTTGAATGTGTCAGGTTCTCATGCAATATCACACAGTGTAATTTCCAAACTTCTGTTCACTTGCTTCAGAAACAAGGTAATTATTTGATTCCCTGATCTGAATGCACTTTGTTTTTGGTGGGTTGATAGACTAATTGTGGCTGTTGCATCACATCATATCATTATCTTAGTCACTCTTAACATCAGATGCTTACAGTGTTCTTCATATCTGGTGTCTGTTCAAGACACACAAGGAGAACATGATGGCAGCTCCTTTAAGGGTCAATGAAATGCTTCCCTTGGTGTACAAAGTTAAAAATCACACAACACCAGGTTATAGTTCAAAAGGTTTATTTGGAAGCACTATATTTCGGAGCACTGTATCTTCATCAGGTGGTTGTGGAAAATAAAATTGTAAGACACAGAATTTATAGCAAAAGTTTACAGTGTGATGTAACTGAAATTATATATTGAAAAAGACCTGGTTTGTTTGTTAAGTCTCTCATCTTTTAGAATGACCATGTTGGTTTCAGTTCTTTGTGGTATCATTAGGATTGTGATCAGAAGCACTGTCTAACGGTTCCCTTCTCTAATCCAGGACATTGAGGCCTGTGGTAGTGCTGGAGGCTAGATGAGATCAGTAAACTCAGCAAGTAACTTGTATCCATCTCATATAAGAGGCTGAACTCAATGCTTCGCAATTATATGCAGTGGACTGAGTCATCTCTATAGCAGGAACTTGGAACTTTCAATATTCCAAATATAAATTTGAATCAATAAAAGTAAATAATATCTCTGCTTGGTCACACAGAACTTGAATATTGCTGAAAAAAGTACACATTTTGTCAACTTCCACTCAACTTCCTCAGTTTCATTCATACAGTCCCCACTGAATGCTTTCCCCTCATTATATCCTCCCTCACCTTTGAAGCAATTTTGTTTTATAATCAATAAGGCTACTCCACCTCCTTCGGCACTTCCCTTTCCCTCCTATAAACATTATATTTAGTCCTCAATCCCGACCATTTCACAAGAATGCCAATTCAAGGGGAAAGCTAACATTTATATTGCATGAGAAGGGAATGCCAATTGGTTGACAAGTGCATTCTGACTAATGGTGGTTTTGTCTTGGAGAAGGTGCCCAATAACAGTTCACAACCAGGCCTTGTTATATTTGGAACTAAGCATGTTGACTCAATATTCGTAAATTGTTAAGCAAAGCCCTAGTTGAGTGCTTTCCCAGAGGCAACACCTCCACTAATCACAGTGCACCAAGCGAGCACTCTGCTCTCATGCAGTGTAAATGTTGATTCACCTCTTGAATTCTTATGAAATGTCCTGATGAATGCAAGAAGGAAGGCTTTTGATAGGATGTGTCTTTTTCATCAAGACCCAAATAAATACTGATGGAAGTATCTGTTAATGTTCACCAATCCAAATTTGCTCCAAGATTTGAAAAACGTTAGGCTACAGATCAGCCGTGATTTTATTGAATGGCAGAACAGGCTTAACCTGTTCCTATGCACCTTATGTTCCTAGATTGTACTTAATGTAAAAGTGGTGCTGAAATCTGATTCTTAATGTTATAACACTGATTTCCATTCAAATGCAATGAAACATGACCAAGTGACAATGGGCTCAGTGAATTAGACAATTTGAGTTCAGGCCCCAGCTAACCAATGCGCCCCCACCTTTGTAAATTGGGTCAATACCCGGTGAAGGGTATTTGTCCCTGATGGTTACCAATGCTCCCTTTCCTACATTGTTAAGGCTAGCCTGGTTTACAGCTCATACAGGATTCAAAGAATATGAAGCTTGCAATGATTCTTCCAGAATAAGTGGCTCAAGAGCATCACAAATTGAGTTTGGACGTGCTGCAAGGAAGAACACAGTGGACAGACAATGTAGAACAATTTCAGACCTAGAGAGAAAGTTGCCCACGATCACATAGAACATAAAACAATACAGCACAGAACAGGCCTTTCGGCCCTCGATGTTGCGCCGACCTGTGAACTAATCTAAGCCTATCTCCCTACACTATCCCATCATCATCCATGTGCTTATCCAAGGATTGTTTAAATCTCCCAAATGTGGCTGAGTTAACTACACTGGCAGGTAGGGCATTCCACGCCCTTACCACTTTCTGAGTAAAGAACCTACCTCTGACATCTGTCTTAAATCTATCGCCCTTCAATTTGTAGCTATGCCCCCTTGTATAAGCTGACATCACCAACCTAGGAAAAGGACTTTCGTGTCTACCCTATCTAATCCTCTGATAATCTTGTATGTTTCTATCAAATCCCTGTTAGCCTTCTTTTTTCTAATGAGAACAGACCCAAGTTTCTCAGCTTTTTCTTATAAGACCTTCCCTTCAGACCAGGCAACATCCTGGTAAACCTCCTCTGCACTTTTTCCAATGCTCCCACATCCTTCCTGTAATGGGGCAACCAGAACTGTACACAATATTACAAGTGTGTCCGCACTAGCGTTTTGTATAATTGCAGCATGACATTATGCCTCCAGAACTCAATCCCTCTACCAATAAAACCAAACACACCATATGCCGTCTTAACAGCTATCAACCTGATAGCAACTTTCAAGGATCAATGTACATGGACTCCAAGATCCCTGTACACACCTAAACTATCAAGAATCTTTCTATTGACCCAGTATTCTGCCTTTCTGTTATGCTTCCCAAAGTGAATCACTTCACATTCATCTGCATGGAACTCCATTTGCCACCTCTCAGCCCAATTCTGCAGTTTGTCCAAGTCCCCCTACAACCTGCAACATTCTTCCACACTGTCCACAGACTTTAGTGTCATCTTCAAACTTACTAACCCATCCACCTATGCCTGATCTAAATCATTTATAAAAATGACAAACAGCAGTGGTCTCAAAACAGATCCTTATGGTACACCACGAGAACTGGTCTCCAGGCTGAATATTTTCCATCGACCACCACTTGCTGCCTTCTGAGAAAGCCAGTTTCTAATCCAAACTGCTAAATCACTGTCAATCCTATGCCTCTGCATTTTGTCCAACAGCCTACCATGTGAAACGTTATGAAAGGCCCTTACTGAAGTCCATGTACTCCACGTCAACTGCCCTACCCTCATCTACATGCTTGGTCACCTTCTCAGAAAACTCAATGAGGTTTGAGGAATGACCTACCCTTGACGAATCCATGTTAACTATCTGCAATCAAATTGTTGCTTGCTAGATGATCATAAATCCTAGCTCTCATTATCCTTTCTAGAACTTTTCCTACAATAGATGTAAGGCTCACTGGTCTATAGTTACCTGGGTCATCTCTATTGCCCTTCTTGAACAAGGGCTAAACATTTGCAATTCTCCAGTCCTCTGGTACTAAACCTATAGACAATGATGACTCAAAGATCAAAGCCAAAGGCTCCAACACCTCCTCCCTAGCTTGCCAGAGAATTCTTGAATAAGTCCCATCTGGCCCAGGGGACATGTCTACTTCCACTCCTTCTAGAATTGATAACATCTATTTATAACTAACTTCGATCCTTTCTAGTTTAATATCTTGTATCTCATTCTTCTCCTCTCCGATATTCTCCTTTTCCTGAGTGAAAACAGGTGAGAAAAATTTGTTTAGCACCTCTCCAATCTCCACAGGGTCCACACACATCTTCCCACTTCTGTTTTTGACTGGCCCTATTCCTACCCAAGTCATTCTTTTATTCCCCACATACCTATACAAAGCTTTAGGGTTCTCCTTTATTCTATTTGCTAAAGACTGCTCATGTCCTCTCTTTGCTCTTCTTAACTCTCTCCTTAAATCCTTCCTTGCTAATCTGTAAATCTCCATTGCCTCATCTGAATCTCATCATCACATAAGCGTCCTTCTTCTACTTAACAAGAGGTGCAATTTCAGTAGTAAACCACAGTTCCCTTACCTTATCACTTCCTCCCTGCCTGACAGGGACAGACTTATCAAGGACACGCAATATCTGTTTGACATAAGGGGTCAAGAGTGGAGAGATAAGAGACTGCTGTGCCTCTCCACTTCCCAACCACTCTATCAGAACCTATCTATCACCAGCTCAACCTCTTTGGAGCCATTGTTATCCACCATTTGGCCCACATCTACTCAAAGTCTGTCTGACCACTCTAACTCACCCAGTTCCCCACATTTGCTTCCACTCATCAGCTGTCCACAACCCCACAATCAAATGAGGGAAGAAAAAGCCTCTTTAATGGTGTGGTGGCCTAAACCGGGAACAAACTGGGTCAGGCCTCCTTATAATGGACCCTTTGCAAGGATACCCTTTACTATTTAAAGTTTGCTTATGCCCATATTTAACAGTTATTGTGTTACTGTCTTTCTAGGCTTTAATATCTCTGTCATTAGTTCTTATTTGTTGAATGGTATAAAGATTTGAAATATTGTGTGTTGCACAGTTGGAAAAAGTAGACACTGCTCAATGTATAGTCCATCGTAAAATATCTTAAACCTATCTACTTTTTTTTTAGAAATATCCTTTTATAGGATGCGAGTGTTGCTGGTTAAGCCAGCCTTTATTGTCCATCACTGTTTATTGATCTGCTGTAGTCCATATGATGTCAGAAATGCTGTTAGGTAGGGCATTGTAGAATTCTTTTACCCAGCTTATCGCCAATTACAGGCTTTAGCTCAACAAAGCTGCGATGCTTCATGATGCAAGGGGATAATGTGCATTGTTGACAGAGGTAAAGTCACCACAGTCTTACCAGAACCGCTCTCACATGAAAGTGATACAAATGGTGATGGTTTAACCACACCTCAGACAACAGGCTGAGCTGGAGAGCCTTTCATAGTAATTTCAGCCAGTATGGGAATTGAACCCATTACTCTCCTTGAACCAGATAATGGAGCTAACCAATGCCTAGATAGTTTACCACTCTATAAGATATCTGCAAAAGAGGCAAAACACTTACATGGCAAGTCATTCATTTGGAGCACTGGGCTGCTCTGAGCTTGGTCAAGTGCATTGTGAAGTTCAAATTTTCAAATAAAACAAGTTAAAAGGGATATCATACAATTTGGACTGGGTTTTATGAAGGAACTCTCTAGTCTGCTTTACTGACTGAAAGTTTAGATTAGGCCAGATGTAGAAATGAGAATTTCGTTATATTAGTCGCCATGAAATACTCCTCTTTTTAGTTTGTTCTTTACTGATATAGAGGAGTTTCTCCTTTTTCGAAATGAAATGGAAAAGAAAATAAAGAACTGAAATACAGAAGGGAAGTGTATTAAAAGTCAGAGATTCATAGATGCATATAGACCCTTTGATCCAACTCCTCCATGCTGACCAGATATCCTAAATTAATCTAGTCCCATTTCCAGCACACTGTCATCATGTGTGTTCGATTTATTTGCATGAACTGCTAAACCACATCCTAAAGCAGATTTCTCAATAAGACTCAATAAGACTGGAAAGGTTGTTTGAAGAAATTTTGAAGAATCTGTGTGATAGTGTTATGGACCAGGCCAGACCCCCTCAGAACATTTCAACAAGGGAGCCCAGACCCTGATTGCTCTATTTGTTTTAAGCAGGTGTAAATGGATATTCCAGGAGAGATGCAGCTGACCGAACCACTCAGTTTTAAACAAAACAGAATTTATTCACAGACTACTGAATGGAACGCAAACAAAAGAGAACAGAATTTAGAATAACTAAACTTATCTGAAAACCCAATCAACTCAATCGCAATTTAATGATGCTGTTCCAAGTACTCACAGAATCCCCATAAAGACCCCCTTGGCTAAAAAAAGTAAAATGAAACAGGTTCTTACAGAAGAGATGTCAGAGAGAAAAAGAAAGAGAGAGAGAGAGAGACAGAGACAGAGACAGAGAGAGAGAGAGGGAGGATCAGCGTGGAGCTGATTCTCTGGGTTCCCAGCTAAACCTTGACCAGCTGCTGCAAACAGCCAGCCTGCTAAAACAAAACCAAACTAAACCCTAAACTGGGAGAACTGGCCACACCCCTTCCATTGTACAAGTGTTTCAAAAAAAACTTAAAAGCTTTTTCAAGTAGATTATTCCAGACATATCGGAACCTCTGCCTTTATGACCCCTCTGAAATAAAAAACAAGGACAGCATTACCTTGTTAAAGGTGCAGCATTGTCACAATAGTATCAACAGTTCATTCAATGCTCACAGACAGGTAAAGGCTAGTTGCTGTATTAAGCACTGCTCACATGTCTAGCTTAGCTAATGACATTGACCAAGCGGCAGTGTCTCACCACGTTGCTTGGGAGTCGCAAAGTGTTCCTCAGAATCACAGAATTGTTATGGTAGAGAAGGAGTAGATAATGATGAAGCCCCTCCATTAGGGGGTAACACTTGAACTCAGGCAGACAGCCTACCTGAAGCATTGTTTCCACCACGCACCCTACCAAATATGCTTCTCGCTTATCCCCACCCTGCTGGTCCTAATCAAACCTCCATTGAAATAGGTGGTGCCAGGGACACAGTTAGGAAACAAAAATGTCAACACTATGGTCTTTTCAACATCTGGTCCTCATGTGGTGGGGCTTGAATTTGCTGCCCATGGGATCTGTGAAATATACAGATGGGGGTAAAACCAATGGCAGCTTAGAGATCCACCAGTGCCATATAGAGCCGTTACCGGGTATAAATCATTCAGTCTGCTCCACCACACTGCACCCATGACTCAATGGGCTTTTCAAAAGACACTGGGACTCTAACAACAAAATGGCGATCCTGAACCTATGGTTGCCAGCATGACCCAATGACAATATCAACAAGGTAATGACCTGCTATTTGTGGGAGCCTGCAATGGGCAAATGAACTGCTGCATTTCTTTACAGTACAGATCAAAACTATTCCATTAGCTGTAAGTCAACCAATTGCTGTGTAAATTGCTATACGAATGCAAATATTTGAATGAGAGAAGAAATGATAAATAAAGAGCTATCAAAGGATTTGGGATGGGAATATAAGAAATAGGAGCAGTCCATTCAGCCCATTGAAGTTGCTCTGCCGTTCAACTGGATCAAGTTTGACCTTGTCTTTGGGTAGTGTGTCTTTCAGTACTCTAGGATGCCAATCCAGGGAGTTATCCAATTTCAGTCCCATTAACTTCCCCAGTATTATTACCTTTCCACTTATATTCATTTTCTCTCTGTTCTTCATTCTCACCAGTCTCTTGGCTCTCTCGTGAGATTTTCTTTACATCTTCCTCCATGAAAACAGACACTAAGCATATGTTTAGTTTCACTGCCATTTCCTTATTCCCCATTATAAGTGCATCGATCGCCTCCTGAAGTAGGTACACAGTTGCCATTGACCAACCTATTCGTTTTTACATAAATATCAAATTTTGTTGATGATTCTAGGTTGCATCTGTTCCTATTTTGTGGAGTGAGCAGTAAACATAAATCGGTCAATAACAAAGCTGATGATAATCAGAACACTTTGAACTAGAGACCGAGAAAGAGGTCATATTCTATACTCAGAGGGATGTGGTTCTAGCCAAGATAACTGTTATGACATGGGGTAAACCCCTCTGATAATTTAAACCTGACACACAGAGAAGCTCACCTTGCAGCATAATCTGTTAAATTTTGAGAGGCAAAAAACTATTCCAGATAGTTATTATTTAAAGTAAAAATTAACAATTTCATTCTTTAAGTCCAAAAGATCATGAAAACAGCAACTATTTACAACCCCTTTCTCTTAACCCTATCTTTTACCTCCCACTCTACAATACTGGTCCAACAAATTCCCTCTTAAATTTATGGCAAATCACTTTCAAACCCATTGCTGTCTTTGGATGTCGAACATTCCTCTGTAGATTTTGTAAGGTTGGTTGCAGTATTCTGCTGCACAAATTTGTTAGGGACAGGCACCTTTCAGAGAGCTATTCTGCTGCTGTCTTTACTTGGGGGTGCTTGTTGCTGTTCTCTCCCTAACTGTTAAAAATGTCCAGTTTTATACCCCAAAAACATCAGATGATTTTATTGGTTTGATGTAATCAAAACATTAAATTCAAATTTGATTGGAGTTTGGGATCTGGTGGCATAATTTAAACTGATTGGCTGAATTTAAAGCTGTTTTTTCTAACATGGCAAAACCACACCCACTATTTGTATGAACCAAATGTTACATTTTTAAATTGTTCAGCACACTCTGTGCATTCAGTCCTTGCCAGCTTCCTTTTTTGCTTAAAGGCGCAGTACACCTACACCTTCATAACATTACTTCTAGAGTGAACAAAGAGTTGAAGTTACTTTGTCATATCAGTGTTCAGATTAGTGGCAGCGTAGAGCAGACTAGATTTACCAAACAAGCTAGCATGAAGGGAACTGGGACAAACCATACCAGCCATTGGGAACTCACCACACTGTGACAGCAGATGTCCATTCTATGGTAAAACCAATCCCAAATCATATTATATTTTCTCTTTTCTTGTCAGTTTCAACTCAAATTCACCACTTAATTCAACTCAAAATACTCCCAATATATGCAAATGACTGAGGTGTCAGTGGGGAAATTCTTTGGGGCAAGCGATGATAATTCTATTAGTTTTAAAATAATTATGGAGAAGGACAGAATTGATCAAAAAGTCCAAGTTCTAAAGGCCAATATTGATGGTATTGGACATGAACTTTCAAAAGTTGATTTGAGGAGGCTATTCGAAGGTAAAGGCAAGCTGGGAAAATGGAGGCTTTTAAAAATAAGATACTATTTTAAGAATTAAATGTGATATTGAGAGTTCAGAGCCAATGTGTTCCTATTAGTGTGAGGGGCAAGACTGGTAGGTACAGGGAATGCTGGATGACTGGAGAAATTGAGGCTCTGGTCAAGACAAAGATGGAGGCCGATGTCATGCATCGACAGCTGGGATCGAGTGAATCCCAAGATGAGTATAAGGACAGTAGGAGTATACTTAAAAGGGAAATCAGGAAGGCAAAAAATGCGTCATGAGATAGCTTTGACAAGTAGAGTTAAAAAGAATCCAAAGAGATTTTATAAATACGTTAAGCACAAAAGAGTAATGAGTGAGAAAATAGGGCCTTCTAAACATCAACATGGCTGTCTATGTGTGGAGCCACAGGAGATCAGTGAGATATTAAATGAATATTTCCTGTCAGCACTTACAATAGAGGAAGGCAAGGAAGCTAGGGAACTTGGGGAAATAAATAGTGATGTATTGAAAAGTGTACTTATTACAGAAGAGGAGGTGCATAAAGGTTGATAAATCCACAGGACTTTATCAGGTGTTTCCCCAGAACTCTGTGGGAACCTAGGGAAGAGATTGTTGGGCCCCTTGCTTTGATTCTGTATCATTGACAGCCACAGATGAGGTGCTGGAAGACTGGAGGTTGGCTAATGTGGTGCCATTTTGCTTAAGAAAGGTCTTAAGGAAAAGCGAGGGAACTTTAGACTGTCGAGTCTTACACCAATGTTCGATAAGTTTTGTTGGAGGGGATTCTAAGCGACAGGAGTTACATACATTTGGAAAGGCAAGGACTGATTAGAAATGGTCAACGTGACTTTGTTGTGGGAAATCATGTCTCACATACTTGATTGAGCTTTTTGAAGATGTGACAAAGAGATTGATGAAGCCAGCGTGGTAGACTTTAGCAAAGCGTTTGACAAGGTTCCATGTAGGAAACCGGTTAGTAAGGTCAGATCACATAGGATATGGGGAGCTAATCAATTGGATACAAAATTGGCTTGAAGGTAGGAGATAGAGGATGGTGGTGGAGGTTTGCTTTTCAGACTGGAGGGCTGTGACTGATGGTGTGTGTTACGACACGGGGTAAATCCACAGGGATTTCCATTTTACAGGTCATTGACAGATAAGGTACCTTTAAGAGACCTGTGTTTTGGGAGAACATAGAACATAGAACATAAAACATTACAGCACAGTACAGACCCTTTGGCCCTCGATGTTGTGCTGACCTGTCATACCAATCTGAAGCCCACCTAACCTACACTATTCCATGTACATCCATATGCTTGTCCAATGACGACTTAAATGCACTTAAAGTTGGAAAATCTACTACCGTTACAGGGCATTCCATACCCTTACTACTCTCTGAGTAAAGAAACTACCTTTGACATCTGTCCTATATCTATCACCCCTCAATTTAAAGCTATGCCCCCTTGTGTTCACCGTCACCATACTTGGAAAAAGGCTCTCCCTGTCCCCCTATCTAACCCTCTGATTATCTTATATTAAGTCACCTCTCAACCTTCTCTCTAACAAAAACAGCCTCAAGTCCCTCAGCCTTTCCTCATAAGACCTTCCCTCAATACCAGGCAGTATCCTAGGAAATCTCATCTGCACCATTTCCAAAGCTTCCACATCCTTCTTATAATGCGGTGACCAGAACTGAACACAATACTCCAAGTGCAGCTGCACCAGAGTTTTGTACAGCTGTAGCATAACCTCATGGTTCCGGAACTTGATCCCTCTATTAATAAAAGCTAAAACACTATATGCCTTCTTAACAACCCTGTCAACCTGGGTGGCAACTTTCAAGGATCTGTGTACCTGGACACTGAGATCTCTCTGCTCATCTACACTACCAAAAAATCTTACCATTAGCCCAGTACTTTGCATTCCGGTTACTCTGACCAAAGTGAATCACCTCACACTTGTCTGCATTAAACTCCATTTGCCACCTCTCAGCCCAGCTCTGCAGCTTATCTATGTCTCTCTGTAACCTACAACATCCTTCATCACTATCCACAACTCCACCGACCTTAGTGTCCTCTGCAAATTTACTAACCCACCCTTCTACGCCCTCATCCAGGTCATTTATAAAAATGACCAACAGCAGTGGTCCCAACACCGACCCTTGTGGTACACCACTGGTAACTGGACTCCAGGATGAACATTTCCCATCAACCACCACCCTCTGTCTTCTTTCAACAAGCCAATTATTGATCTAAACTGCTATATCTCCCACAATCCCATTCTTCCACGTTTTGTACAATAGCCTACTGTGGGGAACCTTATCGAAAGCCTTGCTGAAATCCAAAAACACCACGTCAACTGGTTTACTCTCATCCACCTGTTTGGTCACTTTCTCAAATAACTCAATAAGGTTTGTGAGGCACGACCTACCCTTCACAAAACCGTGCTGACTATCCCTAATCAAATTATTCTTTTCTAGATGATTATAAATCCTATCTGTTATAAACTTTTCCATCACTTTACCAACAACTGAAGTAAGGCTCACTGGTCTATAATTACCAGGGTTGTCTCTACTCCCATTCTTGAACAGGGGAACCACATTTGCTATCCTCCAGTCTTCTGGCACCATTTCTGTAGACAATGACGATTTAAAGATCAATGCCAAAGGCTCGGCAATCACCTCCCTGGCTTCCCAGAGGATCCTAGGATAAATCCCATCCGGCCCAGGGGACTTATCTATTTTCACACTCTGCAGGATTTCTAATACCTCTTCCTTGTGAACCTCAATCCCATTTAGTCTAGTAGCCTGTATCTCAGTATTCTGCTCGACAACATTGACGTTTTCTAGAGTGAATACTGTCAAAAAATATTCATTTAGTGCTTCCCCTATCTCCTCTGACTCCACACACAACTTCCCACTACTATCCTTGGTTGGCCCTAATCTTACTCTCATCATTCTTTTATTCCTTAAATACCTATAGAAAGCCTTAGGGCTTTCCCTGATCCTATCCACCAACAACTTCTCATGTCTCCTCCTGGCTCTTCTGAGCTCTCTCTTTAGGCCTTTCCTAGCTACCTTGTAACCCTCAAGTGCCCTAACTGAGCCTTCACATGTCATCCTCACATAAGCCTTCTTCTTCCTCTTGACCAGAGATTCCACTTCCTTTATAAACCACAGCTCCTGTGCTCTACAGCTTCCTCCTTGCCTGACAGGTACATAATTATCTCGGACACTCAGGAGCTTTTCCTTGAATAAGCTTCACACTTCTAATGTGCCCAACCCCTGCAGTTTCCTTCCCCATCCTATGCTTCCTAAATCTTGCCTAATTGCCTTTCCCCCAGTTGTAACTCTTGCCCAGTGGTATACACCTATCCCTTTCTATCACTAAAGTAAACATAACAGAATTATGATCGCTATCACCAAAGTGCTCACCTCCTTCCAAGTCTAACACCTGGCCAGGCTCATTACCCAGCACCAAATCTAATGTGGCTTCGCCCCTTGTTGGCCTGTCTACATACTGTGTCAGGAAGCCCTCCTGCACATACTGGACAAAAACTGACCCATCTATAGTACTCGTACTATAGTGTTCCCAGTCAATATTTGGAAAGTTGAAGTCTCCCATGACAACTATCCTGTCTCTCTCACTCCTATCGAGAATCATCTTTGCTATCCTTTCCTCTACATCTCTGGAATTATTCGGAGGCCGATAGAAAACTCCCAACAGGGTGACATCTCCTTTCCTGTTTCTAACCTCAGCCCATACTACCTCAGTTGATGAGTCCCTAAACATCCTTTCTGCAATTGCAATACTGTCCTTGACCAACAATGCCACACCTCCCCCTCTTTTACCATCTTCTCTGTTCTTACTGAAACATCTAAATCCTGGAACCTGCAACAACCATTCTTGTCCCTGCTCTATCCATGTTTCCAAAATGGCCACAACATTGAAGTCCCAGGTACCAACCCATGCTGCAAGTTCACCCACCTTATTCCGGATGCTCCTGGCCTTGAAGTAGACACACTTCAAACCAACTTCTTGCTTGCCGGTGCCATCTTGCGTCCTGAGACTTGATTTCGGACCTCCATGCTCTCAACCTTTTCTATACTCGAACGACAATTTTGGTTCCCATCCCCCTGTTGGATTAGTTTAAATCCACCCAATTGTCTTAGCGAATTTCCCCCCCAGGATATTGGTACCCCTCTGGTTCAGATGAATACCATCCTGCATGTAGAGGTCCCACTTACCCCAGAAAGAGCCCCAATTATCCAAGAATCCAAAACCCTCCCTCTTACACCATCCATATAGCCACGTGTTCAACTCCTCTCTCTCCCTATTCCTTGCCTCACTAGCACGTGGCACGGGTAACAAACCAGAGACAACAACTCTGCTCGTCCTAGCTCTAAGCTTCCATCCTAGCTCCCTGAATTTCTGCCTTAGATCCCCATCTCTCTTCCTACCTATGTCGTTGATGCCTGTGTGGGCCACGACTTGGGGCTGGTCCCCCTCCCCCTTAAGGATCCCAAAAACACGATCAGAGATGTTACGAACCCTGGCACCTGGGAGACAACACACCAACCGTGTGTCTCTCTCGTCCCCACAGAACCTCCTATCTGTCCCCACTAACTATGGAGTCCCCAATGACTACTGCTCTGCTCCTCTTCCCCCTTTCCTTCCGAGCAGCACGGACAGACTCTGTGCCAGAGCCGTGTGTCCCACTGCTTTCCCCTGGTAAGTCGTCCCCACCAGCAGTATCCAAAATGGTATACTTATTGTTGAGAGGAATGGCTACAGGGGATCCCTGCACTGCCTGCCAGTTCCCTTTCCATCCCCTGAATGTTACCCATCTACCTTTTTCTTGTACCTTAGGAGTGACTACCTCCCTGTAACTCCTCTCAATAACCTCCTCTGCCTCCTGGATGATCCAAAGTTCATCCAGCTCCAGCTCCACTTCCCTAACGCGGTTTTCGAGGAGCTGCAGTTGGGTGCACTTCCTGCAGATGTAGTCAGCAGGGACACTAGTGGTGACCCTTACCTCCCACATTCTGCAGGAGGAACATTCAACTGCCCTCACTTCCATTCCCACTATTCTAAATTCCCAAAGAGACTGTTGAAAAAATAAGGAATAAAAAATAAACTCGTTACCTTACCAATCTGGCGCACAGGTCCTTTTTTTTTGGTTCGAGGAGGAGGATGGTTGGGAGATACTACCCGAATAGTGTTTCAGGTAACGCAACTACACAAATATGTGACTTCCCAGGAGTCCTTTGCTCCTCCCTCGCACCTCTCGGCAAATGGAGGCCCGACTCATGAAGTAAGTCCCTTTTAATGCGGGAAAACTCACATTCCCGGCAGCCCTCCCTTCACCACTCCTTCTCTCCTCGCCACTCTGTTCAAAGGCCAAGCCACCAGGATGTACAGAGTGCCCAAAACACAGCTCTCTTAAAGGTACCTAATCTGTGAAACAGAAATTCCTAGGAAGAAGAGATCCTACAGAGGAAGATACAAAGGAAAGATTCGACAGCTGCCTGGTTTTGAAATTTGAATTCTTGGTAAATCTTACTTGGGGGTTTTATCAGAGTAGTACTATAGAAGGGAAAATAAAATGTAGGTTAGAGGAAGGAGTTGTAAATAGTTGTTAGTTAAGTATTCTCTGATATACTTTAAGAAATAAAGTTGGTAATTTTTATTTTAAATAGTTCTTGGTCTCTTGAATTTTCACAGATTACTGCTGAGGTAAATTATTTCTGTGTTGCTGGTTTAAATTAGCAAGGGGCGGGGGGGCGGTTTAACCCCGTGTTGTAACAAGTGCCACAAGGATTTGTGCTAGATCCAATGCTTTTCATCGTTTATATAAATGATTTGGATATGAATATAGGAGGTATAGTCAGTAACTTTGCAGATGACACCAAAATAGGTGGTATAGTGAACAGCGAAGATTACCTCAGATTACAACTGGACCTTGATAAGATGGGTCAATGGGCTGAGGAGTGGCAGATGGAGTTTAATTCAGATAAATGTATGGTGTTGTATTTTGGTAAGGCAAACTAGGGCAGACTTCTGCAGTTAATTGTAGGACCCTGAAGAATGTTGATGAACAAAGAGACCTAGGGGTGCAGGTGCATGGTTCCTTAAGTGTGGAGTTGCAGGTAGACAAGGTGATGAAGAAAGTGTTTGACACACTTGCCTTTATTGGTCAGAACATAGAGTATAAGAATTGGAATGCTATGTTGCAACTGTCCAGGTCATTGGTTAAGCCACTTTTAGAATACAGTGTACAATTTGGGTCATATTTCTATAGGAAGAATATTGTTAAATTTGAGACGGTGCAAAAAAGATTTACAAGGATGTGCCAGGGTTGGAGGGTTTGAGCTATAGGGAGAGGCTGAATAGGCTGGGACTGTTTTCCCTGGAGCTTCGGAGGCTTCGGAGTGACCTTACAGACGTTTATAAAATCATGACGGGCATGGATAGGGTAAATAGACAAGGTCTCTTTCCTAGGGTGGGGGAGTCTAAAACAAGAGGGCATAGGTTTAATGTGGGGGGAAAGTTTTAAGAAAGGATCTGAGGGTTCACATTTTCACACAGAGGGTGATATGTGTATGGAACAAGTTGCCAGAGGAAGTGGTGGAGACAATATTTAAAAGGCATCTGGTTGGATATATGAATAGTAAGGGGTTAGAGGGTTATGGGCCAAGTGCTGGCAAATGGAACTAGATCAGATTGGGGTGTCTGGTGCGAACGAGTTGGACTGAAAGGTCTGTTTCTGTGTGACTCTGTGACCCTTTGGCTGCAAAGGCACATTACTCTGTTTCTTTTTAACTTTATCAGCCTTTTTCTTTCATCTCATACAATCTTTAACTTCTCTTGCTTGCCGTGGTTAGATCACCATTCCTGTTGCGTTTTTGTGCCTCAAACGAATGTAAATTTATTGTAAACTGTATATTAATTCTTTCAATGTGAGCGTTTATCATTATACCTCATTTTCCAAAAAGAAACAGAAACCTGCAGATGCTGGAAATCAGAAACACGAATAGAAATTGCTGGAAGAACTCAACCATTCTGGTAGCATCTGTAGAGAGAAAGCAGAGTTAACATTTCAGGTACAATGTCCATTCTTCAGAACTGATTGTGTGTAGAGAAAGCTTGGTATACATGCTGAAGGTGGGATGGGGGTAGCGAGAAGGAGTGAACAATAGGTGGAGATGGAACACAGAGAGGAAGAATAACAGTAATTGGAACCATTAGTAGATGGAGAAACTGAGGACTTCAGATGCTGGAGATCAGAGTCGAAAGGTGTGGTGCTGGAAAAGCACAGCAGGTCAGGTAGCATCTGAGGACCAAGAATGATTCCCAATGAAGGGCATGTGCCCGAGTGATCGAATCTCCTGTTCCTCAGATGCTGCCTGACCTGCTGTGCTTTTCCAGTGCCACCCTTTTCGACCCATTAGTAGCCCATGTGATGACAAGGCCTAGCGTGAGACGTTTGGGCTATAGACGTGGGAAGAGGTGCTCAGGCCCGGAAATGATTGAACTTGATATTGAGTCCTGAAATGTGGGAGATGGGTAGGATATGGCTGAGGGTCCAGTCAACCACAGTGCTGGAGAATCCTCAGTTGAGGAAGAAGGTGGACATTTTGGAGACCTACTTGCAGAAGCTGGCACCAGTGGAACAGTTGCAATGGAGACCGAAGAACTGGAGGGTGGAATAGAGTCTTTACAGGAAACAGGGTGTGAGGTGGTATAGTCAAGGTAACTGTGGGATTCTCCCAAGCTGACCTTAACCCATTCCTTTGTCTGGCCAACTGTTGTTCTTCCTTGCCGGGCTCCATGTTCATCTATCGTTTATGCGACCTTCTCATTCCACACCACCTTCAACATATAGACTATTTTCCAAGCTACAAGGGGTTCTGCAGAAAGGTCACTGGATACGAAATATTAACTCTACTTTCTCTGCACAGATACTGCCAGACCTGCTGAGTTTTTCCAGCAATTTCTATTAGTGTTCCTAATTTACCAGTTAATTCACTCCTCATACCTGTAACTTCCTTTGTTCGGATTTAGTGCCCTGTTTTCTGACAGCACTCTATCTCTTCTAGAATTTATGGAAAATTTTATCATATTCTGGTCACTCATCCCCAGAGGTTCCTTTACAATGTAATTGTTGATAGGTTCTTTCCCATTGTATTACATTAGATATCAGATAACCCATTCTCTGGTTGATTTCTCAAAGTCCTCTGAGAATCATAGAGTCATACAGAATGGAAACAGACCCTTTGGTCCAACCAGTCTATGCCAGACATAATCCCAAACTAAACTAGCCCCACCTCTCTGCACACCTGGCCCCTATCCCTCCAAACCTTTCCTATTCATGTACTTATCCAAATGTCTTTTAAATGCTGTAATTGTGCCCACATCCACCACTTCTTCAGGAAATTCATTCCACATGCGAACCACCCTCTGTGTAAAACATTTGCCCCGCATGTCTTTTTAAAATCTACCTCCTCCCACCTTGTACATGTGCCCCTAGTCTTGAAATCCCCTATTCTAGGGAAAAGGCAACTACCATCAACTCTATCTTTACAAAGCCATCTTCTACACATCCCTGTATTGCAGGTAAATAAATTAAATATCTATCATACTCCTCACATCAATTTCAAAAAGGAATCAGGACACAGTGCTTCAACTGTTCTGCAAGAGAAGACTCTCAAAAATCAACTGTTCAACTGCCAACACCAATACTACCAGTGCAATTCAAAATGGCCATAACATTGTCTTCCCTATGCTTCATGAGTGGTACAGAAACTGATAAGTATAAGTACTTTTTGACTTTAATAATTTTGTAATCATCTTTTATTTCTGATCTGAGTTTATTTAAGTTGCATTAGTATTTCTTCTTATGTGCAATGATGAATAAACTCATTTTTACCTAATTCAAGAAAACCTGGTTAAATTCGCTCATTCTAAAACATAAATTCATCTGGGAAAAAGGTATCCACAAGAGAAGGGATCTTTTAAAATTAACCTTGTTGGGTCATTAAAAATGTGCAGTCAGTTCCTCCTTCTAGACCCATAACAAACTGCCGATGTGTTTGTTTTGGAACATACAGATATCCATGATCTCCCACTTTCTGCAGCTGCCACACATCACCTACCCTGCCGTCCTTATAGCCTTTATTTTTGAATGATTGATGCATGTCTCTGGTCCTGCTTGTGCTTACATTGTAATTTTACAATAGATTTTCTACTTACCATGATTTCAATTCCCAAGGCAAGATAAATTAAAAGAAAATACTCACCAACTAATCTAATAAGTATTAATGCGACATTACAATTACTATCATTGAATGGCTTTGACAGAGAAATGAAAAAAAAACTCACCAGTCAAACAACGACCTATTTTCTTGTGATGAAACAATCTGATTTCTTTCAAAATGAGGCCCTTCTACTCTGTAGCCATGGATTGAACTAGATTGTGTTAAATTGGACAGGACTGAGCAACTCCTTTTGTTGCTGCTGTCTTTCTCTGGGTCATCTCTCTTCCACTGTCCCACTGATGAAGTTAATTGGACAGAATAAATACTTGCAACATCTCCGAATGGACTCAGCAGAGGTAGCCTTTGTATTGGGTGAAGATGGTGATGAATTCCACTAGTTTCCTGATCTATATCCAGGAAAGCCAACATAGTATGAATGTTTTAGAAACAAATAAAATTCCCAATAGTTCAAATATCGCCTTGTGTGAGCCAGAATAAAAAATTGGTAGCAATGTTCTTGTCAATGTTAGTAATAACAGTGGGGACATTGAGCTAATGAGTCAAGTGTCACAGGACTTTATAGGGTAAATTGGGTTTTAAAATAAACCTATTGATAACAGAGCATCACTTTACTTCATATAATTATTGTAACTTAGCCAACACATCATTTCAGCACAAGGGGAACAAAAACAATATTGAAGAAAGATTTGGTTCAGACTCTCATGATTAATTAATCATCAAACACAGTTAGGTTATGATTAATTGTATGGCATTTGTGGTCATTTGCTTTATTATTTGACTAATAGATTATGCCTTTTTGTTAATAGCTTACAAATAACCAATAGCATTAATAACTCTGAGAACATTGCTACCAATGCCCTCTCCGTGATTAATTATTGATTAACTGATTGATTGATTGATTGTTACACTGTTCACTTTACAGTATTGAGTGAACCTCCCCTATGTAAAGCTCCCAGGGTTTAAAGGAGCCATGTGCTGTTAATTGGGGGCTGTGTATACAGCAGAAATCCCACAAACAAGCGTACAAGATCAGATGAGCAGGCTACTCTTGACCAATAGTTGTTCACCCAACAGTTGCAAAATGAAGGAGCCTGTACCATCAGTATCTCCAGTATCAAGGTTTTTGGCTTGGGGCATTGGATGCAGCAGTTAAATCTCTGTCAGGAAAGGCGTGAAGGGGAACCTTGAGCAAATTCTCCCATACACCTCTGAAGATGGTGGTGGCAAAAGTAAACTGCATCGTTCATCCTTTTTTGGAGTGGGATTATCATGAGTTGGTAGGGCCACAAAAGGAAGGGAATCATAGAAATATTGGGCAGCTCGAATGACTTGATAGATCCATCTTCAATTGTGAGACCTTCCCCCAAGGTTGTTGTTATCTTACAGAACAGAAGAGGCTCACTTGATCTATCCAATGGCCAGCTCTCCTGAGCAGGTGAGAGGGTCAACTGTTGGGAGCTGGCTTCCAACAAAGTCCAACTTTGCCTCAGGGCCTGGGACCATTTCCTTTAGGTGCCCAATAATGTTGGGGGGAAGCGGGGGGGTCTGCTGCTACTGCCCTAAATCTCATCAGCCAATTTAACATTTTCATCCTGAGATCTCCCCAACATCATACCCTCCTTTGTTCCACTTCAGTTACTGCTACCTGCTGCTCAGATAACTGGTGGGAATGAACTAACTTTGTTCAAATGGGGATCAGTCGCACTTTGTGTCAAGGACCCTTGATAATATTGGCGTGAATTTGCAGCCAAGTCGACGGAAGGTTTGTGTCAAAAGCTGACAGACACGGTAAAGACCCAATTTGTGCTAGCCTAGCCATTGCTCCTAACTACCTTGGTGTGAGGAGGAGAGCGACTGAAACGGCAGCAGGAACACCAGTGCTGACCACATGCCTCCACGTAGCGAGAGAGACAATTTAGTTCAGCGGACTGACTCCGAGCAGCCAGTGTACTATGCCCAAATAAATAAAGGGTGACAAGAAAACCTTCCAAGAGTTGACGGAGTTGGATAAGGAGCCTCATGGCACCAAACCTCCTCTAAGACACTATCGGTTTTATTCGGCTGTTAGAGAACCAGAGAATCTGTACTGGGATTTTTGACGAGTTTAAGACGACTGGCAGAGGCATGTGATTTTGGGTTAATCCTGGATGAGATGCAGAGAGACCGTTTGGTGTGTGGGATTAATGACATCACCATGCAGAAGCGCGTACTAGCTGAAGCTCAATCGGACTTCAAACAGGGACTACAACTGGCTTTGTCAATGGAAAATGTGGAGCATGGGGGACCACAGGGCATCCCAATGGAGGTGGACCCCCCCCTCACCTGTCCGACTGAGCTTGGGGAACATCACTTGAGTGTCGGCAATCGCAGAGCATGGCCCGAGCAGAGGAACCCTAGGCCGGCCAGTCACAGCAAAATCCCACAACAAAGCTGAGCCTCAGCACAGTGGCTAAAAACTTCTTCAGGTTTTGGGCCAACAAGCCAATGTAGTTGCTGCTGTTATGCAGACTAAAGGCAGCAAAGGAGTCCTATAAACCCTGACTTGAGTCACAAAAACGGCATGAATCCATGTAAGATTCTGCAAATCCATTTTTAGATTAGAATCAGTCTGAATATTGTGGCACAGACAGTATCACACAGGGCACCTCACACCTTCAATGCATTATCTGGGCCGACATGACACCAATTGTTAAAGTTCACTTGAGAATGTAACTTTCAAAACAAGTTTTGGGATTTACGTATAAAAGAACTGAAACCAACATGGTCATTCTAAAAGATGACAGATTTAACAAACAATCCAGGTCTTTTTCAATGTTTAATTTCAGCTCCATCACACTGTAAACTTTTGCTATAAATTCTGTGTCTTATGATCTTATGCTCCACAACCACCTGATGAAGGAGGAGCACTCCGAAAGCTAGTGTTACCAAATAAACCTGTTGGACTATAACCTGGTGTTGTGTGATTTTTAACTTTGTCCGCCCCAGTCCAGCACCAGCACCTCCAAATCATAACAAAACTGGGTAACACTTATTGGAAGGTTAAGTGAGGGCACTCAAAGGAACCCCGGCTCCCACGTCTGTACTGTAGTTTGGGTTTCTCCTTGGGTTAGTGACCTCCATCTTGGCACCCTTAAACCTGCTATTGGAAAAGGGTCAGCCTTGGATATGGTCACGTTGCCAAGAAGTAGCCATTAGGGAATTGAAAAAGTACCTATCGTCATCTAAGGCCCACTATGATCCTAAGCAAGAGGTAGTGCTGAAGTCTGATACTTCCCCATATGGTATTGGGAGTGGTGTTGGCTCACTAGTGGCCCAATGGAGAGGAACACCTGATAGCATATGCTTCCCGGACTTTGGCTGATGCCAAACGCAAATATTCCTGGAGAGAGAAGGAAAGTTTGGCGGTCATCTTTGGTGTGAGGACTTTCCATCAGTATCTTTACAGTTGTGAATTTGTCATAGTAACAGATAACAAACCCCTGCTAGAGCTACTGAAGGAAGACAAGGTGGTGCTGCCCATAGCTTCCGGTAGAATTCAGCTTCGGGCCCTTATTCTCCATGTGTACAAGTCCAAGTTAGAACACCATCTAGGAAGCCAAGTGGCTAATGTGGATGCCCTGAGCTGCCTCCCACTGGCAGACACTCCACTGGTAGTGCCTCCCCTGGAAGAGTCTGTTTTGGTTTTAAACTTCCTGGACACCCTTCCAGTCACCACTGACAATATCCGACTGTGAACTCAAAAAAGACCCTGTCCAGCGAAACTAAAAAAGCTGGTGGTTATGGTGGAAACAGCAGGGCCATCACGACCAAGATTGCAACCCTTCTGGATCCACCAAGACCAGATCACTGTAGAGGGTGGCATATTACTATGGGGAGCATGGGTGATTGTCCTGACTAAAGGTTGCTGCCAGATACTGGCTGAACTCCACCAGGGTCATCCAGAGGATTCCAAGATGAAGATGCTGGCCGTGAGCTATGTCTGTTGGTGAGGTTTGGAAGTCGACTTGGCTGCATTGGGGGAGTGCCCAGAGTTCCAACAAGGACAAAGCTTGCCAACTGCAGTGCCCCTACACTTGTGGGAATGACCGGGTAAACCCTGGCCTCGGTTGCATCTTGACTATGCCAGCCCTTTCATTGGCTTAATGTTCCTCGTCATTGTGTTTGCCCATTCAGAGTGGTTGGATATGCATAAAGTTCATTTAGCAAACTTAGGGATGACGACTGAGAAGCTGCGAGCATCGTTCATGACACAAGGTCTCATGGAAGTATTGGTCACAGACAGTGGGTGCCATTTACCAGCAGGGAATTCAAATATTCCCCACAGTCAAAATGCACATAAAGATAGCTCCATATCAATCCATCGTCCAAGGGTCTAGCAAAAAGAGAGGTCCAAATGTTGAAGGCAAGCTTAACAAAGCAGCGTGCAGTGTCACTTGATACCAAACTGCCCCAGTTCCTGTTTGATTAGAGGGCCAATGCTCACGCAGCAACAGGGATAGCTCCAGCAGAGTTGCTGATGGGGAGGAGACTCCACACCAGGTTAAACCTGATATTCCCAGACCCAGGGTGGGTGTGTTGGAAAACAGCAGCCAATGCCTGCCAGACACCTCCTCTAAGTGAGAGAGACAAGTTTGTTCATGGGACTGACTCCAAGTTGGTTGGCCGCAGCCACTGTACTGTGCACAAGTCAATAAATGGTGACTTGGTGACAGGATACCGGCCACTGTGGATATCACTTCAATGCCAAAAGAACGAAAAGATAATCCTGCATTCCCGCTCTGTGATCCGAGCCATGACTCCCTCACCTCCCCTCAGTCTATTTGTGTCTTAGGTTCATTGTTACCTCAAATACCATTTAGACAGGTCGATTTGCATTGTTCTTTCCCTTATGAACACAGAAGATCAAGCCTCACAGTGGAACTTGGCTTGCAGTCTGTCGATAGCAGAGTTGCAGCAAGTCACACAGCACAAAAGAAGGATTGCATTAAAAGGTCTATCGTACATAAAATAACAATAAACAAGACATCTGCACAGCGGCTGGCTGACTGAATTCATTTGTGGGACTCGCATTTTGAATATCAAGCATCACTATGCCCCACAGCCGATTAAAAAACATAACCAGGGAATGCTCAACATCGAGTCGAAGCTCATTAACTTTACTGGCTCATTAATAACCGTTCTCAATTAGCGAAAGGCACGGCCTGATGCACGTTTCTGTAGAACCGAGGCAATTTGTTAAAACAAAAGTAACTCCCCAAAGCATCTGCAAGGCTTGTTATAACTCCCAACCTCCTCTCCAAATCACCTCAAGGCACTTCAACCAATGGCTTTGAAGAACCGTCTGTTGGGAAAGGGAAAGTTCTTGCCATATTTCCACACGGCAAGAGCAGTGCAGTGATGTGGCACGCTCAAAATAATCCTTTGGTTTGTCCCATGAAGTACTACTGTCTTGCCTACAGTGCACAGGGGCTACTGCATTCTGCTTTCATGCTTCTGAGCTCCTGTTGATGGTCCCATAGCACGTTGGAGTGAGGTCAGTCTGATCAGAGATCTTTGGTCCGCGTGCATGGGCCATTTGACATAGAGTTGCGCTGCTACTGGCTCAGCCCACGTCGAGCACGAGCAAAGTGAGATGAACGTCTTTGCATCAGCAAGGGTTGACCAGGTATAAAAACAGATAACATTCTCACCTAAAAAGCAGCTTGGATTAAGAGAAGGCCTTTCGGTCTATCGAGACTAGAAACAATGCACCGTACTGTGGATTTCATCAGAAATTATTCAATCTCCTGAAGAAAGGTGTCCATAAATAATAACCAAATCACTAAAATTAATCTGCAGAACATCTACTTGTGCATCTGATTTATCCTTTATTGGGTTTGGTTACCCTTCTGTATCGTAGCAGCAGGGGAGTTACCATGTCCCTTGTTTGTGTTACTTGATTGTTTTCTCTGAATTTCCTGACTATAACTTACATTAGTTTGGTATTTCCTGAAATATCTAGCTCCTTTCCCTAAGAGCTTAACTTATGGATACACAAAATTCTGTTCGTTATCATTTTGTGGACAGGTTAGGACTGGTTACACCAATCATCCACACTTGTGTAACCTTAAACATGCAATCAAAACTAAAAGAAGACTTGCCAGCACTTGGCTCATATCCTTCTAAACTTTTCCTGCTCATATAACCATCCAGGTGCCTTTTAAATGTTGTAATTATACCAGCGTCCACCACTTCCTCTGGAAGCTCATTCCATACACACACCACCCTCTGTGTGAAAAGGTTACCCCTTAGGTCCCTTTTAAATCTTTCCCCTTTCACCCTAAACCTCCACACTCTAGCTTAATGTTGGATATCTGATCAACTTAGATGTGCTGGACTGCAGGGTCTGTTTTGTGCTGTACATCTCTATGACTCTAAATAAATTTGGATGCTTCACTGTTTGAAGGTGCTGTGGGATTGTGCTCAAATAACAATGAACCAAAGACACAAATAGACTGAGGGGAGGTGAGGGAGTCATGGCTCGGATCACAGAGCGGGAATGCAGGGTTAGCTTTTCGTTCTTTTGGCATTGAAGTGATATCCACAGTGGCCGGTATCCTGTCACCGAGTGAGGGGCGAAAATAGCCTCTTTTATTCAACAATCACAGCACAGGTTTGAGGCAGCGATAGAATCCTGAAATACAATTCTGACAGGAGCCCCTTTATACTCAGTTCTTACATATATTAATATTCCATTACTATGGTGTTACATCGTTTTATCTATAGTACACAAAGGTTTGAAGGGTTCTGACTTGGGAGACAGGAGATAGGTGAAAACATGTGCTAAGTGCTGGCTGCTACTTCTGATAGGATTAAGGGTGTCTATCCAGTCTGCTTGCATTATTAAGAGGTGTGCGTTCTTTTGCTTTTTAGAATCCCTACAGTGTGGAAACAGGCCATTTGGCCCAACAAGTCCACACGACCCTCTGAAGAGTAACCCATCCAGACTCATTCCCCTACCCTATTACTCTACATTTACCCCTGACTGATGCACATAACCTACACATCGCTGAACACTATCGGCACTTTAGCACAGCCAATTCACCGAACCTGCACAAATTCGGATTAAGTTTGTAAATGTTAATTAAAAGATACTAGGCCAATATGCTCTAAATAAGTTAGAAATTGTACCTGTACTTAATAAAAGAATACAGGATATTAAACTGATTAATACAGCTGTGTTGAGAGATTGATTTACTATTTGCTGGTGTGAGTTTCATTCATTCATGAAATTTCATGGAAGTGCTGTTTTGTCAGTTAGTTTCTTAAAGAGATAATGGCCCTGTTAAAAGGTATTTAACAAGTACTTACTAATTGGGGAATAAATTCAGGTCCAGGAGATGGTTGGTAAGGGCTGATTAATATTATAAGGCTTTGTGGAGACTTGATGGGGATGGTATTGTTCTGTATGCTACACTTATTCAGAGTGAACACTGCTTGAAGCAAGGGCTGATAAGGTGCGAAAACGCAGTAAAATATAACGAGCTGGTGAGTGAGTTAATAAAGATAAGCGATAACACAATATCTCACAGTGCTATATGAATGAAAGTTGTTGCAGCTAAAGTTCAATTTTTTAACCCAAAAATCCAGAGTAGCCGTGAATTGTGCATCAATTCACTGTGCTGGGGTTAGCATTGCTGCCTCACAGCACCAGGGACCTGGATTCAATTCCAGCCTTGGGCGACTGTCTGTTTGGAGTTTGCATGTTCTCCCTGTGTCTGCGTAGGTTTGCAGTGGTTTCCTCCCACAATCCAAAGATGTGCAGGTTGGGGTGAATTGGCCATGCTGAATTGCCCATAGGGTAGGCTGTTAGTCAGGGGTAAATATAGGGGAGGGGAGTGGGTCTGGATGGGTTATTCTTCGGATGGTCGGTTTGGACCTGTTGAGCTGAAGGGCCTGTTTCCACACTGTAGGGATTCTAATTCTAAATTCTGTACCAACTCTGACCTACTGATCCAAAAAAAGGATCGATGAGAGAAATATTAGGCAGGTAGTTTCCACAGGAAAATAGACATAGTCTGTGGAGCATGTTTTCTCTCTGTGAAATGAACCACAAATGGAAACGATTGTCTATTTAAACCACAATTAGAGAGGCATAATTTCACATTCAAAACTCTTTAGCAGAGAAAAACCGTTCGTACTTTCCACCAATTAAAGGTTTTTTTTGTTGCCCTGAGTGAGGCTGCAGTTTAGTGCACTTAGCTCAATTAAGTATCCCCACATTATTATAATATTCCCCTCCTCTTGAATTTGTGATAAAAGTATCTGGCTTTGCATTGTCTGCTATAAATCAGCCCCTGCTTTGCCGAATTAAAGTGCACCTTAAAATTATACAACACAGAGATTTTATTCTTTAAGAAAATGAAGTAATTGATTGTATTTATACAGTGTTTAATGCAGCAAAATGGTTTCAAGGCACGTCAGAGAATCTCAGGATCTCAGAAATGTTACAGTGCAAAAGGAGACCATTCAGCTCCCTTGTGCCTGGACATTCACAAGAGATTTAGTGAACAGCGTTGCAACTTGGTCAAACGGACAGGTTTTAAGGAGCATGATCGGATACTGCTGGAAAAACTCAGAAGAGTTTTTACAAATACATTCAGGACAAAAGGGTAACGAGGGAGAGAATAGGGCCCCAGAGTTGAAAAATGTGGTGCTGGAAAAACACAGCAGGCCAGGCAGCATCTGAGGAGCAGGAGAATCGACATTTTGGGCATAAGCCCTTCTTCAGGAATGAGGCTGGTGTGCCAAGCGGGCTGAGATAAAAGGTAGGGGGCAGGGAATTTGGGGGACGAGCGCTGGGAATACAATAGGTGGAAGGAGGTGAGGGTGAAGGTGATAGGCCGAAGAGGGGGTGGGGGCGGAGAGGTTGGGAAGATGATTGCAGGTTAAAGGGCGGTGCTGAATCCAAGGGTTGGGACTGAGATAAGGTGAGCGGAGGGGAAATGAGGAAGCTGGAGAAATCTGCATTCATCCCGTGTGGTTGGAGGGTTCCTAGGCGGAAGATGAGGCGCTCTTCCTCCAGGCGTCGTGTGGTCAGGGTTTGGCGATGGAGGAGGCCAAGGACCTGCATGACATTAGCAGAGTGGGAGGGGGAGCTAAAGTGTTCAGCCACGGGACGGTTGGGTTGGTTGGTCCGGGTGTCCCAGAGGTGTTCCCTGAAATGTTCCACAAGTAGGCGGCCTGTCTCTCCAATATAGAGGAGACCACATCGGGTGCAGCGGATAGTCCTGGTACTCCAGCATCTGCAGTCCACACTTTCTCCTTGAGAATAGGGCCCCTCAAAGATCAGCAAGGCAGCCTTTTGCTGGAACTGCAGAAAATGGGGAAGATACTAAATGAGTGTTTTGCATCAGTATTTACTGTGGAAAAAGATATGGAAGCTATAGACTGTAGGGAAATAGATGGTGACATCTTGCAAAATGTCCATATTACAGAGGAGGAAGTGCTGGCTGTCTTGAAATGGGTAAAGGTGGATAAATCCCCAGGACCTGATCAAGTGTACCCTAGAACTCTGTGGGAAGCTAGAGAAGTGATTGCTGGGCCTCTTGCTGAGATATTTGTATCATCAATAGTCACTGGTGAGGTGCCGGAAGATTAGAGGTTGGCTAACATAGTACCACTGTTTAAGAAGGGTGGTAAGGACAAGTCAGGGAACTATAGACCAGTGAGCCTGATGTTGGTGGTGGACAAGTTGTCGGTGGGAATCCTGAGGGACCAGGATGTACATGTATTTGGAAAGGCAAGGACTGATTAGGGATTGTCAACATGGCTTTGTGCGTGGGAAACCATGTCTCACAAACTTGATTGAGTTTTTTGAAGGAGTAACAAAGAGGATTGATGAGGGTAGAATGGAAGATGTGATCTATATGGATTTCAGTAAGGCATTCGACAAAGCTCCCCATGGGAGACTGATTAGCATACAGGGAATACAGGGAGAACTAGCCATTTGGATACAGAACTGCTCAAAGGTAGAAGACAGAGGGTGGTGGTGGAGGGTTGTTTTTCAGACTGGAGGCCTGTGATCAGTGGAGTGCCAGAAGGATCAGTGCTACCTCTTCTACTTTTTGTCATTTACATAAATGATTTGGATACGAGCATAAAAGGTACAGTTAGTAAGTTTGCATATGACACCAAAATTGGAGGTGTAGTGGACAGCGAAGAGGGTTATCTCAGATTACAACAGGATCTGGACCAGATGGGCCAATGGGCTGAGAAGTGGCAGATGGATTTTAATTCAGATAAATGCAAGGTGCTGCATTTTGGGAAAGCAAATCTTAGCAGGACTTATACACTTAATGGTAAGGTTCTCAAGAGTGTTGCTGAACAAAGAGACCTTGGAGTGCAGGTTCATAGCTCCTTGAAAGTGGAGTCGCAGGTAGATAGGATAGTGAAGAAGGCGTTTGGTATGCTTTCCTTCATTGGTCAGAGTATTGAGTACAAGAGTTGGGTGGTCATGTTGTGGCTGTACAAGACATTGTTTAGGCCACTGTTTGAATATTGCATACAATTCTGGTGTCCTTCCTATCGGAAAGATGTGTGAAACTTGAAAGGGTTCAGAAAAGATTTCCAATGATGTTGCCAGGGTTGGAGAATTTGAGCTACAGGGAGAGGCTGAACAGGTTGGGGCTGTTTTCCCTGGAGTGTTGGAGGCTGACGGGTGATCATGAAGAGGTTTACAAAATTATGAGGGACATGGATAGGGCAAAGTCTTTTCCCTGGGGTCGGGGAGTCCAGAACTAGAGCGCGTAGGTTTAGGATGAGAGGGGAAAGATATAAGAGAGACCTACGGAGCAACGTTTTCACACAGAGGGTGGTATGTGTATGGAATGAGCTGCCAGAGGATGGTGGAGGCTGGTACAATTGCAACATTTAAGAGGCATTTGGATGGGTATATGAATAGGAAGGGTTTGGAGGGATATGGGCCAGGTGGGACTAGATTGGGTTGGGATATCTGGTCGGCATGGACGGGTTGGACCAAAGGGTATGTTTCCTTGCTATGCATCTGTATGACTCTATCTGGTTGCACCTGTGAAGAGAATCATAGAATCCCTACAGAGTGCAAGCAGGCCATGTGGCCCATCGAGTATACACCCCTTCTCAAAAGACCATCCCAGCCAGATGCACCCTCCCACCCTATTCTATTCCTAGACCCCTGAATTTCAAATGGATAATCCATCAGGTCTGCATACCCCTCAATACATTGAGCAATTTAACACATCAATCCAGCTAACCTGCACATCTTTGGACTGTACGAGGAAACCTTGCATCTGGAGGAAACCCAGGCAGACACAGGAGAATGTGAAAATTCCACACAGAAAGTTGCCCGAGGGTGGAATTGAACTCAGGTCCCTGGCACTACAAGGCAGTAGTGCTAGGCACTGAGCCACCGTGCCACCCAGCAAGAAAGAAATCAAAGTTAATGTTTCCAATCTACTAATTCTAATTTCTCTCCATAGCTGCTGTCAGACCTGCTGAGATTTTCCAGCAACTTCTGTTTTTGTTTCTGACTTCCAGCATCGGTAGTTCGTTCATTTTTTTTTTGTCTAGGTTTTAAGGAGCATCCGGTAAAGGACAGGATTTGTTGTGCTTCAAGATCACGTGAGTAACAAATGGAAGGGCTTTAAAGAGAGAATTCCAGAGCTAAGCAACAAAATTGTGGAAGCCATTCACATGCATAATAGTGTGGATACATCCTCAACACAGTCGTTAAGTTACTTTCCTTGCTGCCGTTTCAACACCTTTTTTAAATGAATGTGTTGATGCGAAATAGAGATAACATCACAGTGCGATATTGCACATCCCAACAGTTCTACAACTAAATTAGAAGTAATGAAATTAATGAGGATCTGGCACATGTTTTATACAAGAGCACTCGATAAACTCCATACAGTTCTTTTCGCAAGAGATCGACACCTGTACAGTAGGAGCAAATTACTGCAGATGCTGGAATCTGTACTGAAAACACAAAATGCTGGAGATCACAGCGGGTCAGGCAGCATTGTGGTGAGAGAGCAAGCCAACGTTTTGAGTCTAGATCACTGTTCATCAGAGCTTGATGAAACTAGACTTGAAACGTTAGCTTGCTTTCTCTCCACGGATGCTGCCTGACCTGCTGTGATCTCCAGCATTTTGAGTTTTCTTCACACGTGCATCCTGTTGTTTGTTCTGTAAGTATCATCCAATGTGAATTTTTGTTTGCTGCTTCTTCACTTTCTGCCCAAAGCAGTCACCTATCTTGGAGAATGGTCATTACATCAACAGAGCTTTCACCTCACCTTTGGTGCATGGTTCTCTGAAAGTGGAGTCACAAGTAGACAGGGCACTGAAGAAGGCTTTTGGCACACTGGCCTTCATCAGTCAGGGCATTGAGTATAGAAGTTGGGAAGTTATGTTGCACTTGTACAGGATGTTGGTGAGGTCACACTTGGAGTATCATGTTCAGTTTTGGTCACCTTGCTACAGGAAGGATGTTATTCAATTGGAAAGAGTGCAGAGGAAATTTACAAGGATGTTGCCAGGACTGAAGTGTCTGAGTTATAGGGAGGGGTTGGACAGGCTAGGATATTTTTCTTTACAGCATAGAAGAATGAGTGGGTTCTAACAGAAGTGTATAAGATCATGAGAGGCAGGGATAGGGTGAATGCACTCAGTCTTTTTCCCCAGGTTGTGGAATTGAAGACTAGAAGGCATTAGTTTAAGGTTAGAGGTGAAAGAATAAAAGGGAACCTGAGGGGCAACGTTTTTACACAGGGGATGGTACGCATATGAAATGAGCTGACAGAGGAAGTGGTTGAGGTGGGTACATTAACAACACAAAAAGGCGTTTGGACACATACATGGGCAGGAAAGATTTGGAAGGTTTAGGGTGGCACAGTGGCTCAGTGGTTAACCATACTGCCTTACAGTGCCAGGGACCTGGGTTTGATCCCAGCCTCGGGTGGCTTTCTGTGTGGAGTTTGCACATTCTCCCTGTGTCTGTGTGGGTTTCTTCCCTCAATCTAGAGATGTGCAGGTTAGGGTGGACTGGCCATGCAAAATTGCTCATAGTGTTCAGGGTTGTGTGGGTTGGGCACTTTAGTCAGGGGTAAATCTAGGATAACAGGGTAGGGGGAATGGGTCTGCGTTACTCTTCAAAGGGTAGGTATGAAATGAAAAGCCTGTTTCCACACTATGGAGATTCTATGGATATGGGCTGAGGGCAGGGAAGTAGGGTTAGCGTGGATGAATATTTTAGTCGGCTTGGGCCAAAGGGCCTGTCTCCATGCTGTAGGATTCTCTGGCTCTGTGATAACATGTGAATCTCGAGTAGATGACTGTGTGATAACGTATTATTCTAGCTAACTATCTGAAGTTTTTAGTGACCATAATTAGGAATGGATGTTAAATATTCTCTACATTGCATTTGTAATTTCTTTTATAGTAATCCCCTGTCTTCTGTCTATATAGAATAGTATTTGACAAGATTGCACCTATTGATTTACATGTCCTACGGGAGCCTCAGTGGAGGCCATTTTGTTCAGTGAGTTACATCTCTGGCCCTGAGCTAAAAGCTCCAGGTTGAATTCTCATTTAGGGCTTAATGGTCAAGGACGGTGTCTTGGACCACAAAGAGTATCCAAATGGTTCTTGGATTTGGTCAAATGCAGTTAAGACTTGACAACATAAATTTACTTAAATATGAACATTTATGAAGTAAATTAGAAAATTAAAAAGAAATGAGAAAATCTCATACCCTTCTGTCCGTCGGGAATCCCTCGATCGATGATTGGTCTGGAAGCTTAGATTCGTTCCTGGCACCATTCATGATCCAAGGGGAAGTCTAACAATTCGGAACCAAATTCTCTCTCTTATAGAAAATAACGAACCGCAAATACAGAAAAACAAGTTGATTGTTTTCAGCAAGTGCAGGAATGTGAGTCAGCCATTACAGGACTTATTGTGGTCATGCAGCTATCAAATATCATCAACAATTCCATATAGACGGTGCATTCAAAACATGGGCAGTTTGAATGGTAACCGGAAAATCCTTCCATTATATGACAATGACAGTGGGACAGAGTGCAATTCAGTCACATGAATGTTGGAGCCTTCACTACTCATAGCTCCAGATGAGAGTCAGACCAACTCAAACTTTGAGTAAACCAAAAGACATAGAACATAGAGTGTAGAAGAATACAGCGCAGTACAGGCCCTTTGGCCCTCGATGTTGCGCCGATCCAAGCCCACCTAACCTACAGTAGCCCACTATCCTCCATATGCCTATCCAATGCCCGTTTAAATGCCCATAAAGAGGGAGAGTCCACCACTGCTACTGGCAGGGCATTCCATGAACTCACGACTCACTGAGTAAAGAATCTACCCCTAACATCTGTCCTATACCTACCACCCCTTAATTTAAAGCTATTGCCCCCTCGTAATAGCTGACTCCTTACGTGGAAAAAGGTTCTCATGGTCAACCCTATCTAAACCCCTAATCATCTTGTACACCTCTATCAAGTCACCCCTAAACTTTCTTTTCTCCAATGAAAACAGCCCCAAGTGCCTCAGCCTTTCCTCATACGATCTTCCTACCATACCAGGCAACATCCTGGTAAACCTCCTCTGCACCCGTTCCAGTGCCTCCACATCCTTCCTACAGTATGGCGACCAAAACTGCATACGGTACTCCAGATGCGGCCGCACCAGAGTCTTATACAACTGTAACATGACCTCAGGACTCCGGAACTCAATTCCTCTACCAATAAAAGCCAGTACGCCATATGCCTTCTTCACCGCACTATTTACCTGGGTGGCAACTTTCAGAGATCTGTGTACATGGACACCAAGATCCCTCTGCTCATCCACACTACCAAGTGTCCGACCATTAGCCCAGTACCCCATCTTTTTGTTATTCTTACCAAAGTGAATCACCTCACACTTAGCTACATTGAACTCCATTTGCCACCTTTCTGCCCAGCTCTGCAGCTTATCTATATCCCGCTGTAACCTGACACATCCTTACTCACTGTCAACAACCCCACCGACTTTCGTATCATCCCCAAACTTGCTCACCCAACCTTCTAGCCCCTCCTCCAGGTCATTTATAAAAATGACAAACAGCAATGGTGTCAAAACAGATCCTTGCGGAACACTGCTCGTAACTGCACTCCAAGATGAACCTTTACCATCAACTACTACCCTCTGTCTTCTTCCAGCCAGCCAATTCCTAATCCAAACCTCCAACTCACCCTCAATGCCATACCTCCGTATTTTTTGCAGTAGCCTACCATGGGGAACCTTATCAAATGCCTTACTAAAATCCATATACACCACATCTACCGCTTTCTCCTCGTCCACCTCCTTAGTCACCTTCTCGAAGGATTCAATAAGGTTTGTGAGGCACGACCTGCCCTTCACAAAACCATGCTGACTATCCCTGATCACATTATTCCTTTCCAGATGTTCATAAATCCTATCCCTTACAATTGTCTCTAAGACTTTGCCCACGACAGAAGTGAGACTCACCGGCCTATAGTTACTAGGGTTATCCCTACTCCCCTTCTTGAACAAGGGAACCACATTTGCTATCCTCCAGTCTTCAGGCACTATTCCTGTAGACAACGAGGACATAAAAATCAAGGCCAATGGCTCTGCAATCTCCTCCCTTGCTTCCCAGAGAATCCTGGGATAAATGCCATCAGGCCCAGGGGACTTATATATTTTCACCCTTTCCAGAATTTCCAACACCTCTTCCCTACTTACCTCAAAGCCGTCCATTCTAATTAATTGTGACTCAGTATTCACATCGGCAACAATGTCCTGTTCCTGAGTGAATACTGACGAAAAGAATTCATTCAGTATCTCCCCAATCTCTTCAGCCTCCACACACAACTTCCCACTACTATCCTTGACTGGACCTATTCCTACCCTAGTCATTCTTTTATTCCTGACATACCTATATAAAGCCTTAGGGTTTTCCCTAATCCTACCAACTAAGGACTTTTCATGTCCTCTCCTTGCTGCTCTTAGCTCTCTCTTCAGAACCTTCCTGGTACCTTATAACACTCAATCGCCCCAATTGAACCTTCACGCCTCATCTTTACATAGGCCGCCCTCTTCCATTTAACAAGGGATTCCAATTCCTTATTAAACTACGGCTCCCTCACACGACCCTTTCCTCCCCGCCTGACAGGTACATACTTATCTAGGACACTCAATAGTTGCTCCTTGAACAAGCTCCACATATCAATTCTGCCCTTGCCTTGAAAGCTACTTTTCCAAGCCACGCATCCTAAGTCGTGCCTCACCGCATCATAATTTCCCTGCCCCCAGCTATAACTCTTGCCCTGCAGTGCACACTTATCCCTCTCCATCACTAGAGTAAAAGTCACCGAATTGTGGTCACTGTCCCCAAAGTGCTCACCTAACCTGCTAACATAGCTACTCATGTTTGTTACTGTCAGCTTGTCATTAAATTTGCTCAATTGTCTTGCTGCCATTTCACCTTTAAACTTCTTCTCTTATTCCTGAAAGCAATGTATCACATTGAGCTACAGTTCCACAAACACTAATTCCCTTTTGGTACCCTGTCAAACTCTGTTCACAGTGTGCTTTGTCTGCTTTGGGTTATTTGATACAAAATCCACAAGCTTAATCCTGTCCACCTAATCTCCAAAAACATAAACTTTCAAGAGGGATCACCAGAAAACAATTTCAGAATCCAACTTGATTTCGTCTGATGAGCCCAAGTACGTGAAGATTAAATGAAGTATTTCTATAGGTGAGTTCATCACATCGCACAGACAAAGAATAAAATTGAGACCTTTTTCTACTGTAGAGCTCATTAATGTTACACTGGAGCAGCACAGGAAATCAAACCCTAATATTCCTGGAATCATGACCCACATTGAAGATTTCCAAATGTGTGCTTGGATTTCCCAATTTATTGACTTTCAGACCCAGATTGGTAGAAAGTTTGGATTTTTGTACTGAACTAAACTGATTATTTACTACAAGTAAGTAGACTCGAATTATAGGTAAACAGTTATGAACCATTAGCCTATAACCCGGCCCATTAAAGCTCTAGTAAGCACACATATATGCGCACGCACACACACACACGCACACACACACACACACACACACGTACACAAACTCACACGTACACATACACAAACACACATACATGCATACACACGCAAATGAAAATTCACACACATACA
Organism: Chiloscyllium punctatum; assembly: GCF_047496795.1. Classification (NCBI taxonomy): domain Eukaryota; kingdom Metazoa; phylum Chordata; class Chondrichthyes; order Orectolobiformes; family Hemiscylliidae; genus Chiloscyllium; species Chiloscyllium punctatum. Next base: position 80,720,972 of record NC_092758.1, read on the forward strand.
CAGTCACTACACGTACACATACATGTACACGCACATAGATGTATGCACACACACACTTACGCGTATATACACAGACACATGTACATATACACATGTACACACACATGTACAAGTACACACCCACATAAAATGACAGCATGAGTATAGAATGGAAGGAAATCTAGGGGGGTAGAATGTGATGACTCCTACAAGGTCCTCAGGGAATCACTAATTAATTTCCATGCAAGGTTTGTTAAGGATGAGTTTCCCTGGTTACAGGCAATCACTTACCCAGCTGGAACTCATCACCTGAGCCCTTTATAAAGTAGACTCAGGGATGAATCTGCAGAACTGTTCCCAGACTGCGACTAGCCTAGTAGACCACAAGTAGTGCCTTGATCTTGGTGTTCAGCAATAAACAATATTCCTTTCCAGTTGGGCTTCCTGAGTTATTTATACAATTCCAAACAATATTTTACTGTTTAAAGCAGTCGGGCAGTGTTTTTTATTGCACACAACACATTATTTTAAAAAAGGATGGAAAAATTGGAAATGAAAAGGGATAGCAAAATTGAGGAACATCAAAATCAAACGCAAAGCCTCATTGGCTGCGTCTTTTACCTTGCTGAATGGATTGGCTACAATTCAAAACCATGCTATATTGCCTCTAAGCCACCAGCCAATCAGAAGCCTCTGCTTCTTCACCCCCATCTCTTAATTGAAAGAGATAGCATAACATCTTAACATTTATATCAGTTAATGAAACAGAGACCAATGCATCAGTTAAGGGAAGAAGTTGCATGTCATTTGAAGCAAAGAAAGAGTAAAGCAATGGCAGCAAGTGTAGAAGTGAAACCCTTCCTGGGTCCCATGCCATTCCGATAGACACATCCTCTTGGGTTCGGTGGGTTGCCTTTAGTATGAAAGAATCTTTCCAAATGGACACGGAAGGATCCCTCAGTATTCAGAAGAACACAGTTACAATGAAACAGCCCAGTGCTTCCTTCATTCCCACTAATTGTCTGCTTTCACCTCATAGGCTTCAGCCACAGGGGCTTGGTTAGCTCAGTTGAGTTGCTGGCTGATTTACAATGTAGAGTATCATAACAATATGAGTTCAATTCCTGCACTGGCTGAGGTTACCATGAAGACCTCTCCTTCTCAGTCCCTTCCCCGATCTTCTGAGATGTGCCAACTCTCAGGTTGAGTGACCACTAGCTTCTCTCTCCCTCTCTGATGGGAGAGCAACCCTATGGTCTGATAAAGGTATGACCACTTCATCGACGCCTGTTGTCTTTGTTTTAACTTTCTGTTTCACGGGATGTGACCATGAATATCTAATTGCCTTTGAACTAAAAGACCTGCTCGGCTATTACGGAGGGTGGTTACAAGTCAACCATATGAGTCCTGTGAAAGCAGGACCAGGAATGAATGGGCAATTTCCATTGTTAAAATCCAGATAGGTGTTTAATGGCAATTGATGATACTTTCACAGTTACCATTACTGAGCTTATTTAATTCTGACTTTTCCAAAATTAATTGCATTTAAACCCCATCAGCTGCTGTGGTGGGATTTGAACCCACAGAATTAGCATGAGCTGTAAAGTTACTGACCCACGTAAGCAACAACACCATTTATTGCTGATGTGGTGTTGCCAGGCTCATCTTCCCACATCTACTCAAAATTATCTGCAAACCACTCCACTACCTCTGCCAAAGTGCATAAATCATAACACCAAGGCCATTTTAAACTGCTCTTAAGTAGGTGCTGTCCAAAGATAAGTTAAAGATAGCTTCATCAAAATAAACACCAGAGTGGTCCCAGCTGGAAGATCTGTGCTGCTCTGGATTGCACAGAAAACCTGGTGCTTCTTCTGCTCTGGACCATCTCAACTTGATCCAACTTTGGGAGATGGGAATCCTGTGCCAACCGCCGAAGTGCTACCTATGAACAACTCTGATTCCTGCATGGAAGCCGAAGGAATCAAATACTACCCACACTGTGTCAGATACAGGCCACCAATCAACAAAAGGATTGCAAATCAATGTCCCAGTTTGACGAACGTACCCACACTGGCATCTGAGCTACAGATCTTTATGTAAACCTTCATTGACAAAACTGTCTCGACACCACATTCTACTGAATGGATGATTTTATTCAGAGGCTTCGATACATTTTCCCAATTGCAATTGGAGGGGACCAGCACTGACAATAAATCAGTTTCGATCACAGCTTCGCAAGGTGGACTTTTCTCAAAAGATGCACTACTGGGACTGTTCGCTTGTACAGTAACAGACATTGCTTCATCAACTGGTCACAAGAATTCTGTGGACAGAAGCTAAATCTGTACTGCTTCAAGCGTACCGATGCTAAGCCTACAGGAAAAATATTGACAAACGCGGGAGAGAAAAGAAAGAGTTGCAGCCCTATAGTGCCTTCCATGATTTCATGGTGCCCCATGGCACCTTACAGCCAATCAGGTACTCACTGAAGTGTAGCCTCTGTTATAACGCAGGAAAGTCAGCCAATTGCTCACAGTCAATGCCCCACAAAAGGCAATGAGTTAAATGGCTTTTTTGTAATGGGATGTTTGTAGCAAGAGAAGTAGGTGCACCAGGCAGAATTATTCTGCTCTTCCTTGAAATAAAGTTACAAATATCACTTCCATTTACCTGAGAGGGCAGATGGAACATGGGTTTAACATCCTTTCCGATGATCAGCACTTCTAAGGTGCATCTCTCCTTGTGTACTGCACTATCGTTTAAGGGTTCTGCGCTTATGTGTGTGGAATGGCATTTAGAGTTTTCATAATCTCTCACTCAAAGGTGAGAACACTGCCAACCAAACCTCAACAATTCAACTACCATTTCTACTCAGCTTCAGAAAAAAAACATTTGGCATTGCTTTATTCTAAGTGTCTGTACTGGAGAGTCTGGGAATCGGAGAGATTTCTAAAACTGATTATCTTTAACAAGCGAACTTTCGTAATCAGGTACTACACGGGATTATGTTTAAAATTGTTTGAAAAAGCATTTTGAAAGGAGAAGATAGATGTTGAGATAGAGCGGAAGGTAATGGAGGAGTAGCATTACTAATCAGGGAGAATGTCACGTCTGCATTCAGAGAGGACGTACTGGAGGGCTTATCCACTGAGACAATATGGGTAGATATCAAATATAAGATGGATACAATTACTCTAATAGGATTATACTATAGGCTCCCCAACAACACCAAGATATTGAGGAACAATTGTATAGGCAGATTGTGGAAAGATGCAATAAAAACAGGGTTGTCATAGTGGGTGACTTTAACTTCCCCAATATTGACTGGGACTCCCTTAGAGCAAGAGGCTTAGACAGGGCAGAATTTGCTAAGTGCATCCAAGAGGATTTCTTGAAACGGTATGTGGACAGTCCAACTGGAGGAGGGGCCATACTGGAACTTGTATTGGCTAATAAGCCTGGCGAAGTGACTGACTTTTCAGTGGGAGAGCATTTTGGAAACAGTGATAGCTATCTCAAAACTTGAGGAGTTGTGATGAGCAAGGATAAGGTCAGAACCTTGTGGGAAGGTACTAAATAGGGGGAAGGCAAACTGCCTCAGTATTAGGCAAGAGATAGGGAATGTTAATTGGGAGGTGCTGCTATCAGGGAATTGTACATTTGACATGTGAGAACTGTTTAAAGACCCATTGATCAGAGTTCAGGACCGGCATGTTCCAGGAAGGAGGAAGAACAAGGACGGCAAGGTAAGGGATCCTTGGATAATGAGAGAGGTTGTGAATTTAGCTAAAAGCAAAAAAGAAGCATATGTGAGGTTTAGGAAGCTAAAATCAGACTGGGCCCATGAGGAATATAAAGAAAGCAGGAAAGAACTCAAGCAGGGAATGAGGAGAGCAAGAAGGTACCATGAAATGACCTTGGCAGGTAGGGTTAAACAGAATTCAAGGCATTCTAAACATACATTAAAAAACAAGAGTCTAAAGCTAAAGGAGGGAATTTGTGCTTGGACACAGAAGATGTCAGAGAGATCCTAAATGAATACTTTGCATTGGTATTCACCCAGGAAAAGGATATGGAGAATAGTGAGATTTGTATGAAGTATTTTGCTAAGGTATTTTGAGATCAAGAAAGAACCAGTGTTGAACCTCTTGAAGTGCATTAAGATGGATAAGTCCCCAGGGCCCAATGGTATCTACCCCAGTTATTGAGAGAGGCAGGAGAGGAGAATCCTGAGGCCTTGACCAGGATCTTTATATCCTCGCCAGCCACTGGAGAGGTCCTGGAGAGCTGATGAGAAGCTAATGTTGTTCCTCTATTCAAGAGGAAAAATAGGGATAATCCAGGAAACTATCGACTGATGAGTCTCACATCGGTGGTTGGGAAGCTATCAGAGATAATTCTTAGTGATAGGATTTATGCACATTTGGGAAAGCATGGCCTAATTAGGGACAGTCAGCATGGCTTTGCACAGGGCAGATTATGTCCTACTAACGTAATTGAATTTTTTGAGCAGATGATTAATGTGATGAAGTTAGAGCAGTGGATGCTGTCTACATGGGTTTTAGTAAGACTTTCGACAAGGCCACTCATGGGCTGATCCAGAAGATTAAGATGCATGGGATCCACGGTGACCTGGCCGCATGGATTCAGAATGGGCTTGTCCATAGAAGACAGAGGGTAGCGGTGGAAGGATGTTTCTCTGGCTGGCGGTCTGTGACTAATAGTTTCCTGTAGGGATCTGTACTGGGACCTCTGTTGTTTGTGATATACCGTAAATGACCTGGATGAAAATGTGGATGGATAGGTTAGTAAGTTTACAGATGATACACAGATCGGTGGAGCTGTGGATAGTGTTGAAGGTTGTCAAAGGATACAGCGGGATATAGATCAGTTGCAGATATGGGTGGAGAAAATGGTGGATGGCGTTTAAATGTGAGGAGCTGCACTTTGGGAAATCAAATGCTCAGGAGTCAATGGTAGGACTCTGAACAGCTCGGACGTATAGCAGGATCTTGAGGTTTAAGTACATAGCTCCCTGAAACTGGCCACTCAAGTAGATAAGGTGGTAAAGAAGGCGTACAGCATGCTTGCCTTTATTGGTCAGGGAATTGAGTACAAAAGTCAGGATGTCACGTGCAACTTTGTGAGACTTTGGTTTGACCACACTTTGAGTCTTGCATTCAGTTTTGGTTGCCACATTACAGGAAGGATGTGGAGGCTTCGAAGAGGGTGCAGAAAAGGTTTACCTGGGTGCTGCCAGGATTACAAGGTATGAGCTATAAGGAGAGGTTAAAGAAACTCTGGTTGTTTTCTCTTGAGCAGCAGAGGCAGAGAGGAGACTTGATAGAAGTCTATAAAAGTATGAGATATATAGATAGGGTTGACAGACAGAATCTTTATCGCAGAGTCGAAATGCTAATACTAGGGAGCATTCATTTAAGGTGAGTGGGGTAAAGTTCAAAGGAGGCTTGAGGGACAAGTTGTTTTATGCAGCGAGGAGTCGGAATCTGGAACGCATTGCCAAGGGGGGCAGTGGAGGCAGATACGGTAAGGGCATTTAAGGGACTTTTAGATAAACACATGAATGTTCAAGGAATGGAGGGATATGGACCGAGAACAGGCAGAAGGGATTAGTTTAATTTGGTGTCATGTTCTGCACAACATCATGGGCCGAAGGGCCCAATCCTGTGCTGTGTTCTATGTTCGAACATAGTGGCTTTGGCAGGAATACTACAGTGTAGCACTTGGAGAGCTGGCAGATTGCCAATTTTAAACACTGTTCCATTAATGTCCAATGTGTGAGAGAAAATACTTATCCACCTAAGTGCTCATCAAGAGGTCCAATGTGGTTGAAAGCTGATATCTGAGTGCATGGTGAGGCTGAAGGAAGTTGGAGATTGTGAAAGATGAGGCGATAGAAGAATTTGAAACCAAGGATGTCAACTTTAAAGATTGATGTCATTCCAGACTGGGAGCCAGGGGATGCTTCACACATGGGAATAATGGGTGAATGGCATTTCATGTGGGAGTTAGGACATCAGCAGCAGAATGAAGGATGGGGTCATGTTTATGAAGGTTGGTCCTTCAGGAGACCATTGGCATAGTCAAGTCCAGAGGTAATAGGTAAGAGATTTATGGCAGAGTAGTAGAGTAAGTGAGTTTGGAGAAGATTTGTAGCTCAGGTTGAGGTTTTGGATGTAGGTTTGCTCACTGAGCTGAAAGGTTCATTTGCAGACGTTTCATTACCTTACTAGGTAACACCTTCAGTGGACCTCATGTGAAGCAATGCTGAAAATTCCTGCTTTCTATTTATATGTTTGGGTTTCTTTTGGTTGGTGATGTCATTTCCTGTGGTGAAGTCACTTCCTGTTCCTTTTCTCAGGGGTGGTAGACGGAGTCTTACTGGATGCGTTTATTGATAAAGTTCCGGTTGGAATGCCATGCTTCTAGGAATTCTCGAGCGTGTCTTTGTTTGGCTTGTCCTAGGATGGATATGTTGTCCCAGTCGAAGTGGTGTCCTTCCTCATCCATATGTGAGGATACTAGTGAGAGAGGGCCATGTCTTTTTGTGGCTAGTTGGTGTCCATGTATCCTGGTGGCTAGTTTTCTGCCTGTTTGTCCAATGTAGTGTTTGTGATAGTCCTTGCACAGTATTTTGTAAGTTACTTTAGTTTTTCTCATTGCATGTATAGGGTCTTTCAAGTTCATTAGCTGCTGTTTTAGTGTGTTGGTGGGTTTGTGGGCTACCTTGGCATCATGGTAGCCCACAAATCCACCAATACACTAAAACAGCAGCTAATGAACTTGAAAGACCCTATACAGGCAATGAGCAAAACTAACATCATTTACAAAATACCATGCAAGGACTGTAACAAAAGGAACAGGAAGTGACTTCACCACAGGAAATCACATCACCACAGGAAATGACATTACCAACCTAAAGAAACCCAAAGAAAGCAGGAATTTTCAGCATTGCTTCGCATGAGGTCCACTGAAGGTGTCACCTAGTAAGGTAACGAAACGTCTGGAAATGACAGATGGAAAAAAAGAGGCATGGATGATAGTTTCAGTCACAGAAGAGCTGGAAATAGACATGTTAGAGATTTACTCCAGAGTAAGTACATCCCATGGCTATATTTACAAAAAGGAGCAGATGTGCGCAAAAATGGAATAAAAGGATAAATGTGTGATAAGGACTATGAAGAGGTTAGTAGTATAGATAAGCATTTCATCAAATGGTCTACAGAAGGCTGTTCTCCAGAAACATTGCACCATGAATAGAGAAGTCAGGGACATTTTCCTCAACGTTAAAATTCCACAGGGTCTTAGTTCAGTGCAGTAACTTGGTCAAAATAAAATTGTACACAGTATTGCAAGTAATTTTAGCACAACGAAAAGCTTTAAGCACATTCGTTGCCTACACAGTCACCATAGAAAATAACTACAGACCATACATGGGCAGGATAGTCAGCTCTGAAGAGATTGGTCAAACCTTGAAAGATGTGTGTATTGCACAGTCGTGTTAGGAATTGTGCAGCCACCAAACATGTCTCGGTATACATTCCTCCAGAGCACATGTTTGGATGTTGATAGCCACCTTCTGATCTAGCTTGAAGGGTCCCTTAGATCAAACCAGCTAATTGGATCTTTGCAATTATTTGAAATTACAAAGATACAATTTACATTATTACAAAGACTGTTAGGTCTTAGCTCTGACTCCTCCAGAATCTTTATTTATTCTCTCCTCCATTTCTCATGCTACCATCACAATGGTCAGTGCTTATGTCAGTCTTCAGAAAATCCCGGTCAGAGTCATATACCTCGGGGCAAGTTTGAAGGGCTGGTTGGTAGCTACGTTATTCCTCCACTTGCACAATTTAATCTATAACATCACTTGAGAATTATTCCTCCAACAAGATAGCTTTGCTCAGACCTAAAATTTCTAGTTGAGTTGGAGTGAGGGAATGCAAGAGGGAAAAGAGTGTGAGAGAGAGTGTGAGAGGTGGAAAGCATGAGAGCGTGTGCAAGTGAGAGGAAGTGTGAGAAAGAGTGCAAGAGAGAGAAAGTACGAGAAAGTGTAAGAGAAAGAATGCACAAGAGAGCACAAATAATTGAGAAAAATAAGTAGATGATGAGAAAGGAGTAAGATTCGTGAGACCACATATGGAGTATTGTGCGCAGGTTTGGGCCCCATATCTCAGGAAGGATGTACTGGCCCTGGAGCGTTGTTCAGAGGAGGTTCACAAGAATGGTCTTCAGTCATGAAAAGCTTAATATATGAGGAATGTTTGAGGACTCTGAGTTTATACTCTGAGTTTAGAAGGATGAGGGGGGGATCTAATTTTAACTTACAGAATACTGAATGGCCTGGACAGAGTGGTTGTTGGGAAGATGTTTCCATTGGTAGGAGAGACTAGGACCCAAGGGGCCTTAGAATAAGAACGGAGATAAGGAGAAACGTCTTCAGCCAGAGAGTGATGAATCTATGGAAATCAATGCCACAGAAGGCCAGGTCATTGAGTATATTTAAGACGGAGATAGATAGGATCTTGAGTGCCAAGGGGTTCAAGGGTTACCGGGAGAAAGCAGGAGAATGGGCATGAGAAACGTATCAGCCAGAATTGAATGGCAGGTCAGACTCATTGGGCTGAAAGGCCTAATTTATGCTCCTATGTCTTATAGTCTCATTGGAGAGAAAAGAAAGGATTGATAGAAAATGATAGAGAAAGTTTAAGTGTCAAAGAGCAGCGACTAACAGAAGAAAAGGCAGAGAGGAAGATGAGGAAGGACAAAAGTTGTGGAGCGAGAGGGGAAAAGAAAGCAAGACAGAGAGATTGATAACAACATTGAGCCACAGATCAACGATAATGAGTACCAAAGGACAGCAATAAAGAAAAAGGAAAACTACAAGGAAGAATTTCAGGTCCGACGATGCTGCTCTTTTAACAAGGTTATGTTATCCTTGGTTTTTTCAAAAGGAATCGTAAAGGCAGAGGTTGCGATATGTCTGGAAATATCTACTTAAGAAGGCGTTCAAGTCTCTCTTTTAAAACACTTATACAATGAAAGAGGAGTAGCCAGTTCTCCCAGTTCAGGGTTTGGTTTGGGTTTAACAAGCTGTCTGTTTGAGGCTGCTGGCCAAAGAAACAACTCCATGTTGATTTTCTCGCTCTCTCTGACACCTCTCTTGTAGGAACCTGTATTTGAGTTCATTCAGGAATGAAGAGCTTATGCTCAAAATGTCGACTCTTCTGCTCCTCGGATGCTGCCTGACCCGCTATGCTTTTCCAGCAGCACACTTTCTGACTCTGATCTCCAACATCTGCTGTCCTCACTTTCTCCCTGAATGAGTAACGACTCCAGATGACTCCTGAGGCTGGGACACATCCCCTCCGTACACATTCCACCCTTCCTTCTCACCCTTTCCATACTTTGCTTTCAAGTTTTTGCTTCTACCGACCTTCAGGTGAATGACTGGTGAAGAACGCTGTCCAGAAGGAGACTAATGGCATTGGGAGTGAGGTGGCGGCTTTGGAGTCATCCAGCCAGTGGAAGAAGGATGTTTTGGGAGGCTTCAGCTGCAGCGAAGGCAGTGTGGCCCATTCCTCATTACCATTGCGGCCTCATCCTGGTGGATCCAACTAAGAGGTGGTCTCCTACGATAGATTGGTGGGAACGGCCTTGGATTCCAATAGCCCTGGATTTGATGGCTTCAGTGCCAGCCTCCTGCAGCGGTGGAGAATGTGGGTCCTGTCTTATCCTTGTAAATGGACTTGTATCTTCATTTCTTTTTCTGTATGATTTCCGTTGTTAATATAGACACTAGAGTGTAGCAACCTCATCACTCGTCTCTGTATTTTTTGTAAAAATACAAGCAACAATAAATTATTATTCTAACTATTCTGAATGTCCAACAATCTGAAGGTGGTTATTTAGGCCCGAGGGAAATTGGCTCACCCAAAGGTCATCTGTTATGTAGTTTAGAGAGTGTAGTTTATGGATGAAGGATATAACAGATGGATTCAATCTTTTCTGTACTCAGCATTCAACTGTATCTACACTAGTCAAACACCTACTTCAAATCTCTCCACCTGCATCACACACATACTCCAACAACTATAGAGGAGGTAACAAAAGTGGAAACCCTTACCATATGTCTAGCTCACAGGCATTTTAATTTTATTGCCCCATTCTATTGCTACCTTAGCTAACTCCACCAATGAAAGATTAAATGTTGGCGGTCTTAATGATCTGCATGGGTCAGTAACGTGCAGCAACTCAGCAACTGGCCCATCCAAGGTAGAGAGTTAAAGTCCACGATTAACTGCTCTTCAGTCAGCTGAGAGATTTTGCATGCAAAACACATTTTGTCCACCTGTGGTAATGCTAACGTTTATGGGACAGCCCCTAAGAGATTGTTGCACATAAACGAACACTGAACTGCGAATTACTCATAAGTGGTCGAAATTATGTCAGAAACAAGTTGTGAACCAAACAGGAATGAGAGACGTCGCCTAAATTCGAGCATGTAAGTTTATATTTTCCAGCAAATATTCAACGAGGTTTTATGTGCACGAGAGGTTTGATTCCAGGGTCCCCAAGCTACAGCTGCAATTGGCACATATGTTCCCTTAAATATTTAAACACCTAATTTGTGGAATATTTTTATGCGTTACATTTTTTTTTGCTGTTAAATTATTTCTGTCGTTACCCTTTATGAGGCATCCTAGAACAATAAAAAAAGAGCTAAGAACCACAGACTTTGGTGGGAGAGGAAGAGAAACCTAATGAAAGAAATACTCCCAGCCAGAAGGCAAGTTAAGAGCCAGTATAATAGATCTTTGTCTTCAGTGTAGTACATAAAAGGAACTGAGAAGTGATTGGATGAAATTCCTCTGGCTGTTATTTAAGCAAACCAAAAACGCACTAGACATAAGAGTCATTCTGACCAATGGAGGAAATAAAAAGCTGTTAACTCTGGTTTAACTTTCTAAGGAATTGGATCACAGCCAGTCAAGAAAGGCAACTGGGTATTCGAAAGCTCTCAACAGAGATGCTTGATTCTCATGACAGGGGTTAGAGAGAGAGTGCATGATTGAGGTAGTCACACCCAGAGTCTCCAAAGAATGATGGATTCAATGGGTGTCCTCCTTGAAAGCTTATTATTCCAAATATTTTACAGGATCTGCTAATGCTTCATTTGTAGGTTATCCCTTAGCTACTGATATCAGACAAATATCTACTACAGGTTGACCGCCAGATCCATGGAATCGTTTTCCGCGATTTCAGTTAACGCAGTTTACCGCGGCCTGAACATATTACAGGGAATCTCCCGGAATCAGGGACCAGGGTGCTGCCGGGAAGGTAAACCTCCCATTTAAATGAATTGGTTTGCGACTATCCGTGGTTTCGGACTTCTGCGGTAGGGCTTGGAACGTCTCCCCCTGTGGGTACGGGAGGGGGACAACCTTACTTCGATAAGCAGTCAATTGTACCAATCTATTGCATCACTATAATTCAGCACAGGTCCAAGAGAAAATTCTTCTCTGCATACTTGGGCACATATGCAGAGTTAAATTTCAAATGACCACAGATCAGTTCTCGACAAGCCCTCAGTAATGGTCTCATAAATAACTCAAGCAAGGTCACTATGACCTACAGATGGGGTGGCGTGATTGCTTAGCAAAATTATACAGTTTCAGCTCTTAAGAGCTGGTTTCAAGTCCAGTTCAGATGGGAGATATATGAACTGATGGGCAATCACGACTTGGCATGGCCTGAACAGGGATCAAGAGAAAGTGGCGACTGCAGATGCTGAACAGTCGAAAAGTGTTTTCCAGCGCAATACGTCAACCAAGTGAAATTGGCAGTGTTAGGGTACAATGGGGGCTGCCATGGGAAGTGGAAATGTTAGTTCAGTTGTGAATAAGGTTCCAGAGTGTGGCCTTTGCAGCTGACTATGTTGCAGTTACTGCAAAATAAAATTGTACTTGAATAGACCAGTGATTTAAGGTTGGCAGTGGGGTGCTCTAAGTTGAGGACTGTTGCGTTTGGTATGGCCTGGCACTCCTTGTCTCAAAGGTAGAAAGCATTCTTCGAAGAATATCCTATCGTGAATGCTATCTGTTGTGAAGGATGTTGAATCAGAGAATGATACAGTTCAGAGAGCTTCTTTGGCCCATCGCGTTTGTACTACCAAAGTTACACTGAATCTATACTAATGACACTAGCCAGCAAAGCAGTACACACTGAAAGCCACGACATTTGCTGTTAGCTAGTGCTGACTCAAAAACTAATGAAAATCTCACAGATCTTAATAAAACAGTGGAAATAGCAAAACAATACTCAGGAATGATTGTGAGGCTAATGGGATTTGAAGAGAGGTTATAGAGTCATAGAGTCATAGAGATGTACAGCACGGAAACAGACCCTTCTGTCCAACTTGTCCATGCCGACCAGATATCCTAAACTAATCTAGTCCCATTTACCAGCACTTGGCCCATATCCCTCTAAACCCTTCCAGTTCATATACCCATCCAGATGCCCGTTAAATACTACAATTGTACCAGCCTCCTCCACTTCCTCTGGCAGATCATTCCATACACACATTACCCTCTGTGTGAAAACATTGCCACTTAGGTTCCTTTGAAATCCTTCCCCTCTGACCCTAAACCTATGCCTCCTAGTTCTGGACTTCCCCACCCCAGGGAAAAGACCCAACCATGCTCCTCATGACTTTATAAACCTTTATAAGGTCACCCCTCAGCCTCCGACGCTTCAGGGAAAAACAGTAGCAGCCTATTCAGCCTCTCCCTATAGCTCAAACCCTCCAACCCTGGCAACATCCTTGTAAATCTTTTCTGAAGCCTTTCAAGTTTCACATCCTCCCTATAGCAGGGAGACCAAAATTGCACACAATATTCTAAAAGTAGCCAAACCAATGTCCTGTACAGCTGCAACATGACTTTCCAATTCCTGTACTCAATACTCTGACCAATAAAGGAAAGCATACAAACTTGTAGAAGTTTCTAAAAATCATGAGGGGCATGGATCGAGTGAACAGTCAAGGCCCTTTTCTCAGAGCATGGGAATCCAAAATTAGAGGGCATTGGTTATAGTGAAAGAGGAAAGATATAAAAGGGATCCAAGGGGCAACTTTTTCACGCGAAGGGTGGTGCATGTATGGAATGAGCTGCCAGAGGAAGTGGTGGAGGCTGGTACAATTGCATTATTTAATAGGCATCTGGATGGGTATATGAATAGGAATATGGAGCAAATGCTGGCAATGGGTCAAAATTATTGGAGAATATCTGGTTGGCATGGATGAGTTGGACCAAAGGATGTGTTTCTGCACTGTACATTTTTATGACCCCGTGAGATTTAATTTCATTTGCCTTCATTATCATAGAATGTCTTGATTAGATTACTGGTTGATAATCAGTCCTAAGTCAGTTCTAGTCTGTAAGAAAGAGGGATAAAAGCACAAACACAACAGCTCCAGGCATCAATCTAAATTCAAGATGGCAACCAGTAGCATGCCTGCAATGTCACAGCTTCGGGTTAAATAACTTTCTTTTAGAAAAAGAAGATTCGATGTCCAACCGTGTCCTTGATAAAGAAAGCTTAGTGCCACTTTATCAAAGTTGAGTCAATTTCACTCCTGCACCAACTCGTAATATTTAATGTCTCTCAAACTGAAAAGGACCCCCAAAAAATGCTTGACAGGGAAGAAATTGTCAATGCACAACAGGTAAAACAAAAAGGAGATACTGGATGTGAAACCAAACATGTGGGTTTCATGGGAGATCTTAAAGCAGCTGGAGCTGGAGGAATTTTGGGAACCAATTCCAGACCATTGGACCATCAGTGGGCAGCACGGTGGCTCAATGGATAGCAGTGCTGCCTTACAGCATCAGTGTCCCAGATTTGATTCCAACCTTGAGTGACTGTGTGGAGTTTGCACATTCTCCCCGTGCCTGCGTGGGTTTCTCTCCCGGTGCTCCGGTATCCTCCCACAATCCAAAGATGTGCAGGTTAGGTGAATTGCAGGTTAGCTAAATTGCCCATATTGTTCAGGGATATGTAGGTTAGGCGCATTAGTTAGGGGCAAATATAGGATAATAGGGTAGCGGAATGGGTCTGATATGGGTTACTTTTTGGAGGGTCGTTGTGGACTTGTCGGGCTGAAGGGCCTGTTTCCACACAATAAGGGTTCTGATCAATAGTGGGATAAAGACATCAGAAACCAGAGGGAAAAATGTGCAGTTTCAATTAGCTCGGCACCATCCTCATGACCTGTCCTACCTGTCCATTTTCCTTCCCACCAATCTGCTCTACCCTCCCCTCCGACCTATCATCATTACCCCCACTTCCATCCACCTATCGCACTCTCAGCTACCTTTCCCCCACCCCCATTCCCCCCTCCCATTTATTTCTCCATTCCCGAGGCTCCCAACCTCATTCCTGATGAAGGGCTTATGCCCGAAACGTTGATTCCCCTGCTTCCCGGATTCTGCCTGACCTGCTGTGCTTTTCCAGCACCACACTCTTCGACTCTGATCTCCAGCATCTGCAGTCCTCACTTTTGCCTAGTTTTCGTGAGCTACTGATCCTCAGAACCAGTATGGTACTTGTGCAACAAGAAAAATCTATGAATGAGCCCCTCTGAGTCTATAATCGAATGCTGTTGTGAAGGAGGGAATGTGGGAATTAAGAGTAGGAGGGAGCCATTTGTAGCCTCGCAACTCCAAGTCACCCATTGAAGGAATTTTGCCACAACTTAGAAAGGCATAACATTTCATCACCCTTCACTCACCCATCACTGGTGAGTGAAGCTAGATGAAAGCTGCAAGTTTCTAATTACATTCTGGAGCCCTTTCAGGAGAAAGAGATGTAGTGCCTGTTGTTTGACATTTCCACGGCTCTCGATGAACATCAGCATAGACAGCAGGAAGTGTTAGTGATCTTCCTGGAGTGGAATCGTGAAGCCATTGACTATGGATGTGGGGGACACAATGCAAGAAGTCATTGCTGACCAAGACTAAAATCTGTTGCAACTATTGGTCAGAGCTCACTCAATGAATTGTGACGCGGAAAGAAATATGATTAAAGGTCTTGAAGTCAAGTACATAGTTCTTGGGCTGGCAGAAAAAGGTCTTTGCCCAGACCCAAAAAGGAGACAGCTATAGCAATGAGACCTACTGTTGTAAAGGTAAAGCATCAGTTTGTTGGATTCATCAAGTTTTTGGCAAGATTTGAATTGTTTTTGGAGTGCGAACCATTGCACCAACTCATGGCCAGGAGTGTGCAGTGGTATTGTGGTAGGGAATAAGAAACAGCACTCACTAAAATCAAACAGCATCAGTGCTGGAATAATACATCATGATCTGGACAGGTTGGTGAGTGGGCAAATCAATGGCGGATGCAGTACATTTTGGATAAATATAAGGTTATTCACTTTGAAAACAAAAACAAAGGTAGATTACTACCTGAACAGCTATAAATTGGGAGGGGGGATATGCAGTGGGACCTGGGTGTCCTTGTGCACCAATTGCTGAAGGCAGGTATGCAGGTGCAGCAGGTGGTAAAGAAGACAAATGGAATGTGGGCCTTCATTACAAGAAGACAGATAGAATCTCATCTCACACTTTTAATGCATTTTCCTGAGCTGAGATGTCACCTTTTTTTAAAAAAATCTGAAGTTATCTCAAGAATGTGACTTAAAAGAAGTTCTGGGATTTATCAATTAATGAACTGAAACATGAAACCCATTCTAAAAGATGACAGACTTAACAGCAATCTAGGTTTGTTCAATATATTGTATCGGTTGCATGAAACTATGATCTTTTGCTATAATTTCTGTGCCTTATGATCCTGCTCCACAGCTAACTGATGAAGGGGCAGCGCTCCAAAAGCTAGTGCTTCCAAATAAACCTGTTGGATTATAACCTGGTGTTGTGTGATTTTTAACTTCAAGAGGTTTCGAGTACAGGAGCAGGGATGTGTTGTTGCAGTTATCCAGGGCCTTGAATGAGGCCACACTTAGAATATTGTGTGCAGGTTTGGTCTCCTTTTCTGAGGAAGGATGCTCTTG
Organism: Chiloscyllium punctatum; assembly: GCF_047496795.1. Classification (NCBI taxonomy): domain Eukaryota; kingdom Metazoa; phylum Chordata; class Chondrichthyes; order Orectolobiformes; family Hemiscylliidae; genus Chiloscyllium; species Chiloscyllium punctatum. The sequence continues at coordinate 80,737,047 of NC_092758.1, forward strand.
CTCTCAAGGGAGTGCAGCTAAGGTTTCCCAGGCTGATTCGGGGGATGGAGGGACTGACGTATGAGGAGAGATTGACTGGGATAAGATTGTTTTCGCTAGAGTTCAGACGAGCGAAGGGGGATCTCATAGAGATTTATAAAATTCTGACAGGAATTTAGGGTAGATGCAGGGAGGATGTTCCCCAGGTTGTTGTGTCCAGAACCAGGGGTCACAGTCTAAGGATTTGGGGTGGATCATTTAGGATGGAGATGAGGAGACATTTCTTCATCCAAAGAGTGGTGAGCCTATGGAATTCATTGCAATAGGAAGTAGCTGATGCCAAAACATTGAATGTATTCAAGGGCCAGCTAGGTATAGTACTTGGGTAGAATGGATCAAAGGTTATGGAGAGAAAGCAGGATTAGGCTATTGAGTTGGACAATCAGCCATGATAGTGATGAATGGCAGAGCAGGCTTGAAGGGCCGAATGGCCTCCTCCTGCTCCTATCTTCTATGTTTCTATGTTTCTGTGAATGACAAAGTCACCCTGCAGTATCTCATCATTGAGACAGGACTTGGAGCAATTATAAAGCAGCAAAGTCAACCAATTGCATTTGCATCCAGAGTGGTAACACAAACCGAAAGACATTATGAGATACAGTGCCAGCATTGTCTTGGCTTGTGAATATTTTTATCAATACCCACTGGGAAGAGATAAAGACAGAGCTTGTGTTTGACCTGAAACCAAACTGGAATAGTTTCCTCAAGCTGTTACTATCTGCTCCAATGCATCGACAGAGTAGGCTACTCCACTTACAGAGAGGTATCATCTGGATGTGTCATGTAAACAGGGGAAGCCGATGCGTTTTGCAGACTGGCCAGAAAGAGAAGCCCTCCCCAGAATGAATGTGGAGAAGGCTGCTGCAGAGGGTGAGATCTTCCAGGTTCGACGTGGTGGGAGCCACCAATCCAGCACAGAGACACCGAATATAACAGAGAAGCATCTCCCTCAAATCAGGCAAACAATCCAATGAGCAGCCAATCTCCAACTCCTGCAGGAACTTGTGATAAAAGGATTGGAGATCATCAGTGAGGCAGTTATTGCTATGGGAGATGTTGGACATGCAGAATGAATTAACAGTTCAAGACAAACTATTGTGCGAAGGAAGTAGAATAATCATCCCTAAGTTGTTGAAAGGAGAGAAGCTAAAGTGCATTGTGCTAGTAACCAAAGAATTGAATCAAACCCAAGGAAGGTAACAAGTTGTGCTATACTGGCCAAACATAAACAATGTAATCAATGACCAGATTGTCCAATCTACTGCCTGGAATGGGTACCCAGGTAGATAAGCTAGAGAGCTATTGATGACATACAACATGCCAGACAGGCCATGGATGAAGCTTTGAGTAGATCTTTTCATACTCACCTCAACTTGTCAAAGTAGAATACTATTTCTGACTCCTCAGAGGTGGACCAGTTGAGTTCAGTATCTACCATTGAGATTGTCACATATTTAAAAGCATATTTAAGACCATAAAACCATAAGACAGAGGGGCAAAAATTAGGCCATTCAGCCCATTGAGTCTGCTCCATCATTCAATCATGGCCGATAAGTTTCTCAACCACACTTTCCTGTTTCCTCCCCATAACCCTTGATCCCCTTGACAATCAAGAACCTATCTACTTCAGTCTTAAATATACTCAATTATCTGGCCTCCACATCCTTCTGTGGCAGTGAATTCCATAGATTCCCCACTCTCTGACTGAAGAAGTTTCTCCTTATCTCCATTCTAAAAGGTCTCTCCTTTAATCTAAGGCTGTGCCCTTGGGTTCTAGTCTCTTCTATTAATGGAAACATCTTCCCAACATCCATTCTGTCCAGGCCATTCAGTATTCTGTAAGTTTCAATTAGAGATCCCCCTCATCTTTCTGAACTCCATCAAGTAGAGACCCAGAGTCCTCAAACATTCCTTATATGTTAAGCTTTTCATTCCTGGGATCATTCTCATGAACTTCCTCTGAACACAGTCCTGAGTCAGTACATCCTTCCTGAGGTATGGAGCCCAAACCTGCACACAATACTCCAAATGTGGTCTGACCAGAGGCTTATAGAGCCTCAGATGTTGATCCCTGCTTTTACATTCAAGTCTTCTCAAAATGAATTGCATTTGCCTTCCTAACTACTGACTCAATCTGCAATTACATCTGGTGCAGCATATCCAACGTTGTCATGATGGACTAGGGTGCTCAGTTCAAGTATTTCATGAAAAACTAGGTTATTCAACAGCATGCACCAACTCCACATTATCCCCAGTCAAATGGAAAAGGTGAAGTGGCAGTGAAAATTGCCAAATGAATGATAAAGAAATTGAGCTAATCTCCACAAATGACACTTCCAAGAGCAAAAACGCTACAGAAGTAAGAAGTAGTCAGAGGTATGAGTGAAAATAATCAAGACAAAACAGCAGAAAGCCAAATTTCATTTTGACAAAACTGCGAAGCCATTGTTAGAGTTGGTGAGATTTTGCAGGGTACACACATTCAACAACAATCTCAAAAGCAGGTCTCAACAAAAGCCAGCAGAAGTGGCAACTTGGGACGTGTGTGTAGCAGTTGTCACCTAGAGTGTAAGTAGTGGAAGTGAATCACCAGGTACGTTATCACAATCAAACACATGTACATCCAACTGCAGAAGCTGTTCAACCACTGACTAGGAAGAAGTGGAAGATTCATCTGCACAGATCACACATCAACCATCAGACTCAGTAGTCCACATAAACTAAACAATAGCAATGGAACAACAATGGCTACTATAGCATTCAGGAAATGTTAGGGGACAGAGGTTCAAGCATGAAGGAGGAACTGAAGGAAATCTTCATTAGTCAGGAAATGATATTGGGGAAATGGATGGGATTAAAACCCGATAAATCCCCAGGGCCTGATGCTCTGCATCCCAGAGTACTTAAGGAAGTGGCCCTAGAAATAGTAGATCACTTTCCAGCATTCTGTAGTCTCTGGAAGAGTTCCCAGTGGACTGGAGGGTAGGTAAAAACAATGACTGCAGATGCTGGAAACCAGATTCTGGACTAGTGGTGCTGGAAAAGCACAGCAGTTCAGGCAGCGTCCGAGGAGCAGGAAAATCGACGTTTTGGGCAAAAGCCCTTCATAGGTAATGTAACTTTACTCTTTAAAAAAGGAAGGAGAGAGAAAATGGTGAATTATAGGCAGATTAGCCTGACAATGGTGGTAGGGAGAGTGCTGGAGTCAATCATTAAGAATGTATTAACTGAGCATTTGGAAAACAGTGACAGTATCGGCCTGAAGAGAAATCTGGCCTGACACAGCCTCTGTAAGTTTTTGAGGATGTGACCAGCAGAGTAGACAATGGTGAAGCAGTAGATGCTGTGTATCTGGACTTGCGAAAGGCTTTTGACAAGGTTCCACATAAGAGATTAGTATGGAAAATTAACGCTCATGTTATCGGAGGTAATGTATTGACATGGATAGAGACCTTGTTGGCAGACAGGAAGCAGAGAGTTTGAATAACTGGTCCTTTCCAGAGTGGCAGGCAGTGATGAGTGGGTACTGCAGGGATTCAGTGCTGGGACCTCAGCTTTTTGATTTGATTAGTGATTTGAACGAAGGAATTAAATGCCATCTCTCCGAATTTGCAGATGACACTAAGCAGGGTGGCAGTGTGTGCTGCGAGGAGGATGCTAAGTGGCTGCAGGGTGACTTGGACCGACTGGCTGAGTGGGCAAATACTTGGCAAATGCAATATAGTGTGGATAAATGTGAGGTTATCTACTTTGGTCACAAAAACGGGAAGGCAGATTATTACCTGAATGGTGGCAGTTTAGGAAAAGGTGAGGTACAACGAGACCTGGATGTCATGGTGGAACAATCGCTGAAGGTCGGCATGTGAGTGCAGCAGGCAGCAAGGAAAGCTAATGGCATGCTGGCCTTCATAGCAAGAGGATTGGAGTATTGGTGAAAAGATACCTTTCTGCATTCATACAGGACCTTGGTGAGGCCACACCTTGAGTGTTGTGTGCAGTTTTTGGTCTCCTCATCTGAGGAAGGACATTCTTGCTGTTGAGGGAGTCCAGCAAAAATTCATCAGTCTGATTCCCAAGATGGCAGGACTGACATATCAGGAAACTGGGCTTGCACTCGCTGGAATTTACAAGCATCTGGGGGTCGGGGGGATCTCATACAAACATAAAATGCTGATGGGACTGTGGCTAGGTGTGGGAAGAATGTTCTTGATGTTGGGGAAGTCCAGAACTAGGGGTCACAGTCGAATAATAAGGGGTAAGCCATTCAGGACTGAGATGAGGAAGAATTTCTTCACTCAAAGAGTTGAGAACTTGTGGAATTATCTCCCGCAGGAAGCTGTTGGGGCCATTTCATTAGATATATTCAAGAGGGAGCTGGACGTGGCCCTTGTGGCTAATGGGATCAAGGGGTATTGGGAGAAGGTGGGAATGGGATACTGAGATTGCATGATCAGCCATGATCGTACTCAATGGTGGGACAGGCTCAAAGGGCCGAATGGCCTTCTCCTGTACCTATTTTCTATATTTCTATGTTAACAAGAAATTACATTCCCTAGTGAAACAACATCACCAAATGAAGAGTCAACAACAACAACACACATGCATACCATGAAGGAAGCAGCATGATTTAAGGACAATGTGTACAGTGCATGTGCAGAGGTTCACAGAAATAACGAACTGCTAAGGCAAGTGAACAAAAGTATATAAAATTGGGAATTGGGGCAAAAAAAACATGATAATGCAAGCCTTTTCTTTGTATAAATCGGGGATCTTTGAGTTGAAATACAATTACATGCAAATGTCTTCTAGTCTGCGAGAGCTCTGTCACCTCTACCATGAGCCACACGCCCTGCAGGCAGACACCTTTAAGATCACTTCAATAAAGTCCTCATACTGAGCGCACTAATATGTCACACACTCACAATATGCCCTTTCTGCTGAGGCAGTGCCCCTCACCCCAAAACTAAGGGAAACACCTTTCCATCTCCACCCACTTGAGAAATTTTGATATATTTCAATCAGATCGCCTCTCAGTCTTCTAAACTCTAGACAGTCAAATGCACTTCAGCGTTACCTTTAATTAAAAAAAACAGGAACTGCACACTGTCTTCTGCTACTTATAAACCGAAGCCCATTAAGCATGTAGTTAAGGCCCTGGAGATGTTGATTTGATGTTGACTGCTGTGTGACAGTGCCATCAGTGCAATCCATTGCCTTCTCTTGCATTGTACGAAGATAGAGTGCTACCAAGTCCTTGATACACGCCACTAAATTGATCCTTTAGAAAGGCGGGTTTCAATATATGACAGATAATTGTATACAATTAGTTACACTTGCTTTACAGCACTGCTGCAGATTGTCGACCCTGCCTCTCGATGGGTGGTCCCCAGTCCATCAGTTTATAAATAAGTAATTTCAAACAAGTTCCTGAGGGAAATTTTTTTTCCTATCTCTTGAACAGACTGTGCTCATCATTATTCCAGTTCTCAAGGTACTCTGTGTTCTCATTTACAATGGCCAGAGGTATTGCACTCTTTTAATCCCAGATCCTCAGATGAGTAATGCCAATTATATACATTTATGCACAACACACAGGATGTTCCATATAAATACTGCATGAGAGCCTCTCCAACACAACGGAGGATGTGGCAAGAATAATACTGCCAAGACTTAATTTGGAGAGAGGGTCACGACAAAAATGTACTGGAGCCTTCCTGTGTTTGAATAAAGGCCTGTTACATTCCCCATCCTCTGTAAAGGTACAATGTAGGCAGTGTTGGGGAATGTTGATATAATTCACAAACATGCCATCTGTCCCTGTTTCTCTTGGTCTTTTGGTCTGACATCAAAGGCTCAATTTTCTTCAGAACGTAAAGTCATCCAATCAATAGTTTCAAGTGTTCCTCGGTACCTTTTTGGGCCTTCAGTCACACAGGATCTTCAAAAACTATACAATAATCATTTAACAGCATCTCACTACTGTGCTATTGTTTTCAACTGAAAATCTGCATTAAATGCACTTTATACCAACAGCAAACAAATAATAGATGCTTTACAGAGAGTTAAAGGCAGCTAACTCACCTCATTGATAGACATGGACCACTTCAGCTCAGCTTTGCCTTGACACAATCAACCCCATGATAGGACAAGTTTTGATTATTGCCTCTCAAATTCCAGAGAGACAGAGTGTTCCTTCATGGTGTAACGCATGTCTGTAAGCTTACTGTGCATTGTTGGGGATTGCAGGGTTGTTGGGAAGGGTGTTGAGGTACAAACTAGGAGAGGGGTATGTAAAGGCTGGAGAGAGGGCCATATTTGAACCACAAGCCAGAGGTAAATGGTGGGGTGGGGTGCAAGAGATGTGGTGTGTGCAGGTTACAAACTGGTGGCTTTCAAGTGCCAAACTGATTCACCCCGGGATTTCTCATCGGCTGATTAAGTTTATTCTCTGAGTGAATGCTTGAAGCTTTAGAAAGTGAATCACCTATTTTGTTTTTAAAATTCACCTTAGAATCATTGAAATGTGAGTTTTAAATTAAATCTTTCTTTTACACAAATCAAAGCATAGTTAGGAAAATGAATTGATTAAGTGGATTTAGAGGACAAATTTGATGATTTGCTTTGTCAACAGAATATCATGGGGCCTTCCATTTGGACAACTTGCATGTATCTGGTCTGATTCAAGTAAGAAATGCCTTTCGTTTGTTGGGATAGGGTCAAATTCCAACATTTCCTGTTTCCCTGAAATGCTGGTGGACAGAACCAAACTGTGTTTATGGCTATGTACATATATAAAGATATTTTTGTGAATAAATTAAATGTTTGAAATAGAGAAATAGAGATCGACAGCACAGAAACAGACCCTTCGGTCCAACTCGTCCATGCTGACCAGATATCCGAAATTAGTCTAGTCCCATTTGCCAACATTTGGCCCATATCCCTCTAAACCCTGCCTATTCATATCCCCAGTCAAATGCCTTTTAAATGTTGTAATTGTACCAGCCTCCACTACTTCTTCTGGCAGCTCATTCCAGATATGCACCACCTTCTGTGTGAACAAGTTGCCTTTTAGTTCTATTTTAAATCTTTCTCCTCTCACCTCAACCTATGCCTTCTAGTTTGGGACTCCCCCACCCCTGGGAAAAGACCTTGTCTTTTTACCCTATTCAAGCCCCTCATAATTTTAAAAACCTCTATAAAATCACCCCTCAGCCTCAGACACTCCAGGGAAAACAGCGCCAGCTTATTCAGCCTCTCCCTTTAGCTGAAATCCTCCAATCCTGGCAACATCCTTGTAAATCTTTTCTGAACCCTTTCAAGTTTAATAACATCCTTCCTATAGCAGGGAGACCAGAACTGTGCACAATATTTCAACAGTGGCCGAACCAATGTCCTGTACTGTCACAACATGACCTCCCAACTCCTATACTCAGTACTCTGACCAATAAAGGAAAGCATACTAAATGCCTTCTTCATTATCCTATCTACCTGCAACTCCACTTTCAAGGAGCTATACCTTCGAGTCAGTTCTGTATACAAATGGCTAACTTTCCCTGTATTCCATGTGATCTAATCTTGCTAACCAGTCTATCATGAGGAACCTTGTCAAACGCCTTACTGAAATCTATATAGATCAAGTTCATCACTCTGTCTTCATCAACCCTCTTTGTTACTTCTTCAAAAAACTCAATCAAGCTAGTAAGACACAACTTCCCACACACTAAACCATGTTGACTATCCTTAATAAGTCGTTGCCTTTCCAAATGCATGTAAATCCTGTCCCTCAGGATTCTCTCCAACAACTTGCCCACCACTGAGGTCAAGCTCAATGGTCTTTAGTTTCCTGACTTTTCTTAAATAGTGACATCATGTTAGCTAACCTGCAGTCTTCCAGCACCTCACCTGTGGCCATCGATGATATAAATATCTCAGCAAGGGGCTCAGCAATCACTTCTCTAGCTTCCCACAGAGTGAATCTGCATTTATATGATGCACAGATCTGAATAGATTGTCCCAAGATGTTTCACAGAAACGCAGACAAAACTAGCATCAATCCACACAGGGAAACATTTGGACAAGTCACTAAATGTTTGGGTCATTCATGAGGGCCTTTCAAGGTAAGAGAGAAATGAAGAGGTATAGCAGAGATCTTTGGGTAGACTTTTGCATGTAGTTTAAATGGAAACTCCAGTGCTGAGAATCATTTGGGGTCCGACATCAAATTTACAAATCCATTATTTTGAGATTTTAAAGAATAAGTAGCTCATCTAATCATGTTAGATATGAAGCTGGCCTCCACTGATTACCACACCATAGTTTCCCTCCCAAAGCAAGTGTCAGGGAGCAGATAAGGTGCTGTTTGCATTCCTGGTGGAGTTTGATTTTGATCCCACTAGCTAGAAACTGAATGCTCCAGATATCGGCATTAGCTAATTTCATAATGTCATCTTGATAGAATCCTTACAGTTTGGAAACAAGTCATTTGGCCCAACTAATCCATACCGACCCTCTGAAGAGTATCCCACCCAGACCTGTTCCCCTAGCTGTTGCACGTAACCTACACATCCCTGAACACCCTGGATAAATTAGCACGGCCAATTCAAGTAACCTGCACAACTTTGGATTGTGGGAGGAAACTGGAGCACCTGGAGGAAACCCACACAGACAATGTGCAAACTCCACACAGCCTGAGGCTGGAATCAAACCCAGGTCCTTAGTGTTGTGAGGCAGTAGTGTTATCCATTGAGTCACTGTACCGCCACTGTGTCTTCTTTAATTTTGTAAATGACCTTCAAAAGGTCATTTGGACACATTGAAACACGTGACAAGCAAAGATCAATAAAATATTGCCATTGTGGGAAGATTCTGGATATAGTAAAACAAAAAGCCTGATTTTGATTATTTTAGTGATGTACCACATATTGAGTCTCAAGACTCTAACAGCACACAGACGTCTCGTGTGAATTTGATGTAGGCTGATGTGTTTCCCCCTGGAAGTATCAGTCTCTCAGTAGGGTCAACAGATACAGTTAACTGAGGACAGAAGCCTCTGTGGTTAATCAACTGGTGTCATTCAAGGATGCTAAGCATTGGAGCAGAATCCATTTGAGGCAAACATGGACCATCCAAATAAGAATAATCCTTTTCAATAAATCTAAGAGCTAATAACCTAACCAAAAGCAATGGGTTACAAATGTAACAGTGTGATTACAAATTAACAACCTCAAACAAAATGAACATTTAGACAGAATCTGAACAAAACTCATTAACAATGTATTGATTACCAATTTAATAAAGCGCTGGATGTTGGTTAGGAACATGATTAAGGGATAACAGGATAGGCATCAATTCCAGAATGATCGCATGTTTATCAAACATGATGGTTTCTTGGCCGTTGCACCATTGAATTGTCATTTGAAGGAAAGTACTGGGTAGGATGAATAATATAGGTGTGTGAGTTCAGTAGTTATTATTGCTGAAAAGTGCTTTTGTTTAAATAATATAATTAAAATAAGTTCAGTTTGAATGCAGTCTTGGGCAACATCTGACTCCTCAAGAAACAGGACAGAATGCCTGACTTCACTTCCGATTCCATTTCATTGTGAACACTCCATTATCACTACAAATATTTACGATGATAAATCGCTTTATATAGGTCTCCTCACTAATGTTAGCATCTGTCCAAAGATGTTGAGTGTAAGATTTGAAGAAGGACGAGTTTCAGGGTTAACCACTACTACAGCAACCTTCCAGTAAAGTTGGAGGGAAGTGATTTAAGATCGAACCGCAGTTAAACTTAGTGTCTTTAGCCTCAATCAATATTGGTACAAACACAAAGTTCCTGAGATTGTCATGTTTTGGAACTGCGTCTTTAGGGTAAAGTGAAGGAATTGCATGAGTTGTTCTGAAGCATATCTGACAACAGACTTGTCATGGCTGTCAAAGATTAAAGGGAAACTGGGGTTATATTGCTGGAAAGAACGTGTAAGATGTTTACACTTGGAGGCAGTGGCAGTAGTATATGTAGCGATAGTGTTAGGAGACTGCTGGTTGTCAAGTTTGCATGAAGGTGTTGAGAATGGAACATCATAGACAGTTAATATACAACTCAACTGATTATAACTCGAACCCCTCTATATAACCTCCCCATACTCATGCATCAAGATATAAAAATATCTGGGTGCTAAGGTTGGAAGAAAAGACTGGGAAGCACTTCAGTGGTCCCTGTCCACAGGATTGCTGAGCTGACCCTTTTTCTGTTCAGAATGCAATTTTCTTCATCTTCCTTCTCCAGATACGTTCACCTGTTTTCAGAAGGCACAGGGTGACAGGTTCATATGTATAAACACCTCTAATTAAATCACAGCTTAGAGCAACTAATATGGGGAAATGAACTGGCAATCTTCAGGCTTTCCCTGCCGAGGAGAAGCATAGTCCCTTCTCCTGTGGAGATCCAGTTGTCTCTGCCCAAACATTCCAGCCCCCTAGCAGTTCAGCTATCTGGACGTCAATCACATAGTTGTAGGCAAGACGAAGAATCTTGTCATTGATAAGAGGTCACGGCTTCCACAGACCAATCAGCTACTAGTTGCCAGTCAACTCTCCATTCATATACTGCCCTTGGCTCCAGCTTATCTGCAAATTAGATCTTCTCTGACTATTTGCAGAAACAGTTCCTGATGAAGAGCTTATGCTCAAAACGTCAACTCTCCTGCTTCTCAGATGCTGCCTGACCAGCTGTGCTTTAACAGCACCACACTTTTTGACTTTTTGCAGAAACAGCTGTATAAACAGCACTTACAAAGATTGTCACAGAAGTTGCTTTTAAAAAAGTAGTTCTCCGACAATCCTTGATTTTTCCACTGATTATGATGCAGAACGCGGCCACTTGGCCCATTATATCTGCACTGGTTCTATTATCTACTGCCAATCTACTGCTTTATTCTCTTATTCCTGCGTGTTATTCCTGTACAAATAATGCCCTAATTGAACCTGCCTCCACTACACTTCCAGGCACTGCATTCCATATACTAATTACTCATTGCACAAAAAGGATTTTTCTGGCATCACCCTTGCTTCATTTGCAAATCACTTTAAACTTCTGCCCTCTCACTCTGTTTCCTTTGACAAGTGGGAACAGCATCTCCCTATCTACTCTGTCCAGCCTGCTCATGATTTTGAAAACGTCTGTCGAATACCCTCTCAGCCTTCTTCTGTCCGGTCCAAACTCCTCCAATCCATCCTCGTAACTGGAGTTACTCATTCTTGGAACCATTTTTGTAAGCTGCCTATTAAATCAGTGCTTTTCCCTTTCCAATCATACAGGAAAATAAAGGGTTACGATTTTTACAGAGCAGACTCACTGTCAGACTCAGTTGCACTATTCTATATACACAACACATGGATCCTTAAAGATGAACTTTCTTAAAGGCAAGGTACATGGACATATTGGCAGAGGCAAACTACAATTCAAGGAGCAATACAAAGTTTCCTGTGAAATGTTTGTTTTTCATTTGCATTGAGTGTAAAAGATTAGATTAGATTACTTACAGTGTGGAAACAAGCCCTTCGGCCCAACAAGTCCACACCGCCCCTACAAAGAGTAACCCACCCAGACCCGTTCCCCTACCCTAATATGGGCAATTTATCATGGCCAACTCACCTGACATGCACATCTTTGGATTGTCGGAGGAAACGGTAGCACCCGGATGAAACCCACGCAGACACGGGGAGAATGTGCAAATTCCACACTGTCACCCAAGGCGGGAATGGAACCCAGGTCCCTGGTGCTGTGAGGCTGCAGTACTAACCACTGAGCCACCGTGCTGTAAAAAGAGAAAGCTCTATTTTGTAATTTAACATATAAGTTACCTGAAGAAAAAGTTAAGTTCATAGTGCTTTTAGCCATTGTCCCAATATAAGTTTAAAAATATGAAATCTTCTTGAGTCAGCTATCAGTTGGAACTTTGAATTACCTTTTCAAAAGTGATTTCTCAACAATATACATGTTCCAGGTAAAGTCACCATTGTGTTACAAGACCCATCAGGTCACTCACTTGTTGAAGAGAGACAATTGGTGGTGGCATAACCTAAGGGTCACCACATCACAGGCAAGGAGACAGGAGAAGGTGGAGAGCCCTACATATTAAACTCACTTAGTGTGGGAACTGAACTCACACTATTGGCATCTACACAGCATTACAAACCAGCCAATTGAGCTACATGCTCTATACCCCATGCTCTATGCACCATGCTCTATGCACCATGCTGTACACTCCATGCTCTATACCCCATGCTCTATACCCCATGCTCTACACACCATGCCCTATAATCCATGCTCTATAACCCATGCACTCTACACCATGCTCTACAGCCCATGCTCTATTCTCCATGGTCTACACACCATGTTCTGTACCCCATGCTCTATAACCCATGCTCTGTAACCCATGCTCTGTACACCATGCTCTACAGCCCATGTTCTATACCCCATGCTCTATAGTCCATGCTCTGTAGCCCATGCTCTATAATCCATGCTCTATACTCCATGCTCTATACTCCATGCTCTGTACCCCATGCTCTATAACCCATGCTCTGTACCCCATGCTCTATACCCCATGCTCTATAACCCATGCTCTATACCCCATGCTCTGTAACCCATGCTCTCCACACCATGCTCGAACCACCATGGCTAGTTGTCTGGTAAACCAGGTACTCAAAAAAGGTCCGAAGGCATAACTGAAATATTAATAATTCAATGAATTGCTTGACTGGAAAGTCCTTTCAGAATTGAGTTGTTAGTTATTAAAATCTGACTGGCCGTTGTTTTCCAGCTATTTAAGTAATTTGCAGCAACAAAAACAAAGACTGCTACAGAAACTCAGCAGATCTGCCAGTATCTGTTGAGAAGAAAACAGAGCTAATGATTTTTGAGTCCTGTGACCCTTTATCATACCCTCTGTTGTTATTTCAGAGTCTCAGCATCTGTAGTTCTTTGTGTTCATTATATAAGTCAGTTGCAGTGTTCAGCTCGGAGAAGTAGACTGCATTTTTAAAAATTAAGGCACCTAACTGTTGAGAAATATTGAACAAATTACTTTAAATAACAAAATGTTTTAACTCAAGAGAGTAGTAAATTGGTAAATGGATTGCAAATGTTAGTCACGCTTTTTTGAGGAGGTATGAAGCATAATTTGCACTTTAAAGATGCGCTAACTTATTTGTTTATCTGTTAGGTAACTTCACTTGAAAGGTAGAATTGTGAAGTTCTGTCATTTTTCATAGATGTGTAAACGATCATATGGCAGTATTGGGTCATTTGAGCAGTTGATGTAATTAAGAGCGAGTTTTTCTGCTTGTTGCTCTGAGGATGCTATCCCAAAATGGCGGGTCAGTGGTTAGCACTGCTGCCTCACAGGCCAGGGACCTGGGTTTGATTCCAGCTTTGAAGTTTGCACATTCTCCCTATGTCTATGTGGGTATGCTCCGGGTGCTCCGGTTTCCTCCCATAATCCAAAGATGTGTAGGTTAGGTGACTTGGCCATCGGGTTCATGGATGTGTGGGTTAAGTGCATTAGTTAGGGTAAATGTGGAGTAATAGGGTAGGGGGATGGGTCTGGGTGGGATACTCTTCAGAGGGTCAGTGTGGACTTCCTGGGTCAAAGGGCCTGTTTCCACACTGTAGGGAATCTATGTTAAATCATTTTTCCGATAACTACTGGGATCATGCAAAATCAGAAGATAGCACTTCCCAATGGTGAGCAGTCCAGACCAGATGTACCATGTATGTGTATCTACATTGAGAGTTTGCTGCCAAATGTGGTAAATGATTAACATGATGTCTATAATGTATTGGGTTCTGCTGACACCATCGCTACTCCTTCCCTGGCCTCTGCACGCATAATTGCTGGTGTGAATGAATTGTTCAACAATGTCTGGGGCAGGGAAGGACACCATACACAGGGGGTCAATGCCTGATGATGGCCAGGGATTAGAGATTTTCTCAACAATTTTCAGGCTCAAACAGCAAATATTATTCCACATGCAAATAAGACCGCATTCAGGTGAGAAACTTTGCCACAGTGCAGAGTATTTGAGGGGCATGGATAAGGTGAATAGACAAGGTATTCCTGATGAAGAGCTTATGCTCGAAACGTCAACTCTCCCGCTCCTTGGAGGCTGCCTGACCTGCAGACCTTTTCCAGCACCACACTTTTTGACTCTGATCTCCAGCATTTGCAGTCTTCACTTTCTCTAAGATCTTTTCCCTGGGGTAGGGAAGACCAGAACTAGAAGGCATAAGTTTAGGGTGAGAGAGGAAAGATTTAAAAGGGACCTATAGGGCAACTTTTTCACACAGAGGGTGGTGCGTATATGGAGTGAGCTGCCAGAGGAAGTGGTTGAGGCTGGTACAGTTACAACATTCAAAAGGGCACCTGGATGGGTATATGAATAGAAAGGGTTTAGATTAGATTAGATTAGACTAGATTCCCTACAGTGTGGAAACAGGCCCTTCAGCACAAACAGTCCACACCAACCCTCCGAAGAGTAACCCACCCAGACCCATTTCCCGCTGACGAATGCACCTAACACTATGGGCAATTTAGCATGGCCAATTCACCTGACCTGCACATCTTTGGACTGTGGCAGGAAACTGGAGCATCCAGAGGAATCCGACGCTGACACAGGGAGAATGTGCAAACTCCACACAGACAGTCACCTGAGGCTGAAATCAAACCTGGGACCCTGTGAGGCAGCAGTGCTAATCACTGAGCCACTGTGCCACCCTCTAATAGCCCTTCGAGGGATGTGGGCTCAGGACTGGCAAATGGGACTAGATTAGTTTAGGAAATCTGGTGGGTCTGGATGTGTTGGACCGAAGGGTCTCTTTCTGTGCTGTACATCTCTATGACTCTACAACTCTACAACCTGCAAATCTATGTGCTGTCCAGTGCATGGACATGTCTGTAATGCTGGTGGGCTATATATGGCCTCACATCAGTGAGTCTTGCAGCCCCCCTTACGAACATAATGAGACATTTACCCCAGCCAATCTGGGTGTGGTCACAGCCATTGTCCTGCCCATTGATGTACCTCCGATTTCCAGTACTCTAGAGGGTCACAGTGAGTTGTCCTCTGGTCTCTGTGTCTGCGTTTCAGTGATCTATCGCAGTCACGTTATCTCCATTTCAGTAGCTTCAGCATGCAGGAGGAACAGTGATGCAAATTTGGAGCCATCTTACTCTGTGATCCCAAGTCTTTAGATTATGACTTTGGTATTTCATTTTTTCTTGAAAGTAAAGGTTAAGTGGAGTTAGCAAATTCAGAATATTTTTGATATAAAGCATGTTGTTTCACAGGCAGGAGTGGTTTATAGAATCTTGGAAACATTTTAAAACCACAGCATCCACCAATTTTGAAATATTCTTTGTAACCTGTATTCGATATTTGGTGGTTATATAATAAAGAATCTTTTGAAGACCATCTGTTTATGGTACATGGAATATTGCTCAAAATATTCAGTCTTATACAGTCTTTCGCATTATACAGAAAGCAAGGCACAACAATGAGGGCGTGCTGTCCACAAGGGATATGAACTCGAAATTAGATATAGGATTCGAGCAATTGGAATTTGTAATCAGGCACAGTAGGGAATGACATCACACTGTGCAATATTTGTTAATGAACTAATTTAAAATTCCTTCCTCTGCCATTTTAGCAAAGTCTCTAATCAATTTATATGAAAACTTGCACTGACAATAACAGCACAATCTTAACTGATCTACTTATAGCATAAACAACAGCTTAGGACTGGGCATGTGCCACAGTTATAGAGTCATAGAGTCATAGAGATTTACAGCATGGAAACAGACCCTTCGGTTCAACTTTTCCATACCAACCAGCTATCCTAACCTAATTTAGATTAGATTACTTACAGTGTGGAAACAGGCCCTCGGCCCAACAAGTCCACACCGCCCCGCCGAAGCGCAACCCACCCATACCCCTTACCTAACACTATGGGCAATTTAGCATGGCTAATTCACCTGACCTGCACATCTTTTGGACTGTGGGAGGAAACCGGAGCACTCGGAGGAAACCCACGCAGACACGGGGAGAATGTGCAAACTCCACACAGAGAGTCGCCTGAGGCGGGAATTGAACCCGAGTCTCTGGCGCTGTGAGGCAGCACTGTGCCACCATGCCGCCCACAAATCTAGTCCCATTTGCCAGCACATGGTCCATACCCCTCAAAACCCTTCCTATTCATATACCCACCTAGATGCCTTTTAAATGTTGCAATTGTACCAGCCTCTACCACTTCCTCTGGCAGCTCATTCAATACACCCACCATCCTCTGCGTCAAAAAGTTGCCCCTTAGGTCTCTTTTATACCTTTCCTCTCTCACCCTAAACCTATGCCCTCTAGTTCTGGACTCCCTCAACCCAGGGAAAAGACTTTGTCCATTTATCCAATCCATGCTCCTCATGATTTTATAAACCTCTTTAAGGTCACTCTCAGCCTCCGACGGTCCAGGAAAAACACCCCAGTCTATTCAGCCTCTCCCCTGTAGCTCAAATCCTCCAACCCTGACAACATCCTTGTAAATCTTTTCTGAACTCTTTCAAGTTTCACAGCATCCTTCCAAAAGTGGCCTAATGAACGTCCTGTACATATCTGGTTGGCATGAACGAGGTGGACCGAAGGGTCTGTTTCTGTGCTATACATCTCTATGACTCTATGAATACTGCCTTGTCTTGTTAGTCCTCCCAAAATGCATCAGCTTACAATTTTCAGAATTAAATTCCATTTTCCGCTGTTCATTTCACCTAAGCAGCACTTCGATATCGTCCTGCTGTCTAAGGCTCTCCTCATTATTTACCATAGCACCAAATTTACAATCATCAAGGAGTATACTGATGAGGCCTTGTACTTGCATGACCAGATTATTAATGTACTGGACAAACAACAAGGGACCCAGCATTGAACATTTTGGTAAGCCACTGGACATAGGCTTCCAGTCACAAATAAACCTTCAGCCATGACCATTTGCCTCCTGCCACTTAGCCAATTTTGGATCCAATTTACACCACATTCCAAAGGCTTAAACAGTCTTAAACCTTCTTAAATAGTCTTTGGTGTACCACCTTGTCAAAAGCCTGACTGATGTCTATGTCTATGTAATACATCCACTGCATTACACCCATCCACGTACCAAGTTTGGGATGGCATGGTAGCTCAGCAGTTGGATCTGTTACCTCATAGCATCAAGGGCCCAGGTTCAATTCCAGCTTCAGGCAGCCGTTTGTGTGGACTTTTCACATTCTCCCCGTGACAATGTGGATTTCCTCTGGGCGCTCCAGTTTCCTCCCACAGTCCAAATATGTGCAGGCTAGATGGATTTGCCATGGGAAATGCGGAAGTTTGGTGTGGACTCAATGGGCTGAATAGCCTGCTTCCATATGGTAGTGATTCTATGAGTCACCTCCTCGAAAAACTCAAACAAATCTATCAGCCAAGATCTCCCCCTAACAAAGCCTTGCTGACTACCCTTGTTTAATCCCTATCTCTCCAAATAGAGGTTAATTCTGTCCCTCAGAAATTAGTTGTCCTATCACAGATGATACATTCACTGGCCGTAATTTCCTGGTTTATCCATACTACACATTTTGAATAATGAGACAACATTAACTATCCTCCAGCCCTCTGGTACCACTTTGGTGACAATGAGGACTTGAAAATTAATATCAAGGCCTCTGGATTCTTTTCCCTTGCCTCCCACTACAGCCTGGAATATATCGCATTTGGATTTAGGGACTTGACCAATATATAAAACTCACCAAAACCACCACTATATTCTCCTTCTCAGTTCTAATTTATATTACAGTCCTCTTGCCCAATTTCTAAATCTACATCATTCTTTTCTATTGTGAACACAAATGCAAAGTATTCATGTGACACCTCACCCAAATCTCTGGCTCCACCCTCCAAGCCAGGCAGTAGACTTCTCGACCTCCTGATGCTGTCTGGCATGCTGTGTTCTTCCAGCATCCTGCCGGTCTAGTTTGGATAAGCGCAGCAGGTCAGGAAGCATCCAAGGAGCAGGAGAATCGATGTTTCGGGCATAAGCCCTTCTTCAGGAATGGGACTCACTGAGATCCTTGTCGAGGGAGGAGGAGAGCTTCTTCAAGGAAGGCATTGTAGCAAGAGGATTCGCAGTAGGTTAAGATCAACTCGGAGAAAGTGAGGACTGCAGATGCTGGAGATCAGAGCTGAAAAATGTGTTGCTGGAAAAGCGCAGCAGGTCAGGCAGCATCAAAGGAGCAGGAGAATCGGCGTTTTGGGCTTAAGCCCTTCTTCCTGAAGAAGGGCTCATGCCTGAAACGTCGATTCTCCTGCTCCTTGGATGCTGCCTGACCTGCTGCGCTTTTCCAGCAACACACTTTTCAGCTCTGATCTCCAGCATCTGCAGTCCTCACTTTCTCCCTGTCTAGTTTGGACTGCAGCATGTGCAATTTTTTGGGCACTCTCCACCCTGAGTTTGCCATTTTGGTCCCTGATGGATCCCACTCTTCCTATAGATATCCTCTCGATCCTGACATACTAATAAAATTACTTTAGATCCTCCTTCATTTTACCTGCCAATGATTTCTCGTGCTGGCTTTTTGCTTTCCTAATTTCTTTTTCAAGTAGCACCCTGGGCTTCTTGTGTTGCCCTGGGGCATCTGATGTTCTAAACCCACAAGTATCTGCCATAAGCCTCTCTTCTTTCTGAATCCAATCCTGATCATTTCTTGATCTCCAAGGTTCTCTGGAATTTTTCTTCAGCTTTACAGGAATATACTGGCTCTGCATTTTCTTTCTTTATTTTTTGAAAGGCTCTAAAGTACATTTTTATTTTGTTAACTGATCCCATATCACTTTGGTCTGATCCTGCCTTAACATATTATAATCAGCCCTCTCCAATTTCAGACCTCTAATGCTGGTCGAATTTATTTCTATATTTCCATAATTACCTTCAAATGTACTGAATTCTGATCACTATTACTGAAATGCTCCTCAGCCTTCACACCTGCCACTTGCCTGGCTTTGTTCCCTAAAGTCATTTTCTAGATTAGAGTGGTGCTGAAAAAGCACAGCAGTTCAGGCAGCATCCGAGGAGCCCAAAAATTTAATTACACCTCCCCCCCTTTTATTTTTACATTGTATCCATATAATCTTTGAAGGTGGCATTTCTCTTGACTACAATAAGTGATTCCTTGACCATCACCTTCTCTTTATACACTCCACTGTGTCACCTGAAGATTCCAGAACCCTGGAATATTGAGCTGCCAATCCTGTCCCTTCCTCAACCTTGGGTCTGGTAGCAATGGGTGAGACACCAACTTGAAGCTTCTTGTCTTTTCCTACAGAGTGGAAACAGGCCATTTGGCCCAACAAGTCTATGCTGACCCTCCAAAGAGTAACCCACTCAGACCCATTCCCCAACCCTATTATTCTATATTTACCCCTGACGAATGCTCCTAACCTACACATCCCTGAACACTATGGGCAATTTAGCATGGCCAATTCACCTAACCTGCACATCTTTGGACTGTGGGAGGAAACTGGAGCACACAGAGGAAACCCATGCAGACACGGGGAGAATATGCAAACTCCACACAGACTGTCGTCCGAGGCTGGAATCGAACCTGGGTCACTGGAACTGTGAGGCTGCAGTGCTAACTGCTGAGCTACTATGCCACCCCAAAATCAGGAGTAAGAATCGGGGAGGGCTGATATACCCATCAGGACTAGGACGCAAGAAACCAAAACTTGGGAAGGGAACAATAAGTTACACAGCTAGAGAAAAAGGTGCAGATTATGATTGGATCACAACAGGAGCTGTTAATCATAGTTAGCTGAGGGTTCAAGTTTCACCTCCACAAAATCTAGGCAAATAATCCCATTTTCTTCCTATGTCCCTTGCAGTTACATCCTACTGGGTCAGAGAATGATTACAGCATAGGAGGTGAACATTTTGCCCATCAAATCCATGGTGGATAAGTTAGAGTCATAGAGTCATAGAGATGCACAGCACGGAAACAGATCCTTCGGTCCAACTAGTCCATGCCGACCAGATATCCTAAAGTAATCTAATCCCATTTGCCAGGACTTGGCCCATATCCCTCTAAATCCTTCGTATTCATATACCCATCTGGTAGCGTTTTAAAGGTTGTAATTGTACCAGCCTCCAACCACTTCCTCTGGCAGCTCATTCCATATATGCACCACCCACTGCATGGAAAAGTTGCCCCTTAGGTCCCTTTTAAATCTTTCCGCTCTCACCTAAACCTATGCCCTCTATTTCTGGACCCCCTCAACCCAGGGAAAAAGACCTTGTCTATTTATCTTATCCATGCCCCTCATGATTTTATAAACCTCGATAAGGTTAGCCTCCGACGCTCCAGGGAAAACAGCCCCAGCCTATTCAGTCTCTCCCTGTAGCTCAAATCCTCCAATCCCTGCAAATCTTTTCTGAATCTTTTCAAGTTTCACAACACCCTGTAAGTTCTCCTGTAAATTCTCAGATTAGCTGAATTTGCTCATCTAGAAAACTGATAGAGGAAGAAAATGAATGAGCAGAGGCATTAACTCACTCTTTTAGTGTAAAAGCTACTTACAAGCGCCAGCAAATGTCACATGATCACTGCAGAGTTTAAAGACCCATTATCCAACTTAACTCATGGGAAATGAAGTCCTCAATGGACCCACGTTAGTCTTCACAATTGCCACAAATCCCTTAACATGCAACAAATACGTTGCTAAAATAAGGAGGAGTACAGTAGGTTTGCATAAATAATTTTTCATACTAGATATCTGGATTCAATATAGCAGTCTGTAATGAAAATCTCCCCCTGTTTGGAGAGACTTTGTATCAATCCCAAGAATCAATCAGAAAAACTCAATTACTCAATATTATCTACTAATTATAGCAAGTGTCCTCACACCCTTTGGCTTCAGAAGATTGCAAAGTAAGCATTCCATTCGTCTGTCACATTGGTTATGAACTGCCAATAGATTTATAAACTGACAAATAGGCAAGTGAACAGAAATGAACTCATGCAGCAACCACAGGCAGCATTCCTTTAGTGGAGAAAGGAAAAGAGTCAAAGCTGCAATGTTCTGGGCATTAGACATGAGGTAAATAGTTCTAATCCTTAAAAATGGATGGCACAGTGGCTCAGTGGTTAGCACTGCTACCTCACAGGGAGCCAGGTTTGATTCCAGCCTTGGGCGACAGTCTGTGTGGAGTTTGCACATTCTCCCTGTGTCTGCGTGGGTTTCCTTTGGGTGCTTCTGTTTCCTCCCACAGTCCAAAGATGTGCAGGTTAGGTGGATTGGCCATGCTAAATTGCCCATAGTGTTCAGGGAGGTGTAGGTCAGGTGCATTAGTCAGGGGTAAATGTAGGGGAGTGGGATACTCTTCAGAGGGTCGGTGTGGACTTGTTGGGCCAAATGGAATGTTTCTATACTGTAGGGATTCCATGAAAAACAGTTGGGAAGTCAAAATGTTAACAGTTTCAAATCTCAAATAGCGAAAACCACCTTGAATTTTGGGATCTTCTGCTTTTGACCGGAGCAAGAAACAGAATGGGCAACCAATTCATTATGAGAAGGAAGATCAGTCACTGAAATCTTTCAAGGAAGCCATATGCTTCTAATTTGATAATATTTCTGTTTTAAAATGCATCAGGGGCAGGTTTCTCTGCCTCAGGAGGTCCAGCAGCTAAAAGTGAGGTATAAATGTAAAGACATTTACAACACTGCTTGTGGACCAGGAGCAGCAGGATGATTATTTCAACTTCTTCATCATCCCACACATTTCCTCCATTGCCATTCCTCCCTGACCTTCCTGAGAAAACTTCACTCCATGATCTTGCTGGTTTATACATTAATCTCTTGTGTTTTGTTGACTCCTTTTACTCCACTATTGAAAGTCATGCCTTCAGTCAATGAAGTTGAAAATCACACAACACCAGGTTATCATCCAACAGGTTTATTTGGAAGTACTAGCTTTCCGAACACTGCTCCTTCCTAGCTACCTGATAAAAGAGCGGCACTCCGAAAGCTAGTGCTTCCAAATAAATCTTTTGGACTAAAACCTGGTATTGTGTGATTTTTAACTTTGTCCATCCCAGTCCAACACCATCACCTTCACATTCAGTCATCCAGGCTTTGGTACTCTATCTCTCAAAGCTTCCAACTCTCTATCTGTTTAAAGTCCCTTGTGAACCCCTAAATATTTAATCAAGCTTTTGGGCACCTTCTCCTTCTATCTCCTTCTTTGAATCAATATTAATATTTGACTGATTATGCTCTTGTCAAATACTGGTGTTCCGTTGTATTTGTGATGGTGATTATCTCTGATCTATTCCTGTCTCCCTGACTCTGAATTTTAACAGGCAGATTGGAAAATACTTTTCACAAAGTGGCTGGAACAAATTAAGTTTAACTGCGCGACTCAAAAGAACCAAAAATGGATGTCAAATGTATACTGGACAGCACTGAGTCCCCTAACCAGACACTTTGTTTTCCTTTAATTTAGTCTTCCATAGAATGTGCGCTTTGTTGGCAAGACTAGTATTTATTCCCTGCCTCTAGCTGCCCTTGATATGAGAGGCAGGCTAGGCCATTTCAGAGTCAGTCACATGGAGTCAGATGTAGGCCACATTAAATAATGACAGCAGATTTCCTTCACTAAGAGACATCATCGAACCAAATCAGTTTTAACAAAACTTGACAATCGTAATGGTGAGCATGAAACTTAGACCAACTTCCAATTCAGGATCTTTATCAATCATAATTCAATTCCACCAGACGCTGTGGTAGAATTTGAACCAGTGTCCCAGAGTTTTTAATTCCTGCTTCTACATTACAAAGCCTCGTGGGCAGTACTGCAGTGCCACCATCTCCAAAACTGCAGTGATCATATCAAACGTACCATTTGCCATCAATGAGCCTAGTCTGAGTCCCTCGTGTATTGCGATTAGAACAACTTTACTGATGCGTTACAGGCAAAATTCTTTAATTTTGTCACAAGATCAGGATGAGCACAGATGGTCAGGCAGCATCCGAGGAGCAGGAGAGTCGACATTTCGAGCATAAGCTCTTCATCAGGAATGTCTGACTGGCTGTGCTTTTCCAACACCACACTTTTGGACTCTGATCTCCAGCATCTGCACTCCTCACTTTTTCCCACAAGATCAGGATAATGCAGTCATTTTATGCAATAAACTATGGTCCTGTATTCAGATTCAATCCAGCCCATGCTGGTATTAAAATCTGCATGTGCTCTTTCTTAGTTAGTTTAGATTTCTTTTCCCCAGGTCAGCTCCTGGTGAGTAAGGAAGCTAACAGTTACATTATTATTACAGGCATACAGCATGGAGAGGTCTCACTGAGGTAATGAAGCACGATTGCCTGGGCATTGGCGGAAAATATAAATAAGGACCAGCATGTGGGACGTCACTTGTACACTAAGGGTTTCATTCCAAAATGGTAAAATTAATGTATGTTCCCAATGGGATAGGATAATATTATTATCGTGTAATATTAACATATTTTTATAACTAACCAGAAATAATGTGCTGTTCAGATTAATAGGAAAATATTTCAAAGAATGAGATGAAAATCTTAATCTTAACTCTAGTCAATAGCAATGCTCTCTGCAGCAAGGTGACTCAGTGGTTAGTACTGCTGCCTCACAGTGCCAGGGTCCTGGGTTCAATTCCAGCCTCAGGCAACTGTCTGTGTGGAGTTTACACATTCTCCCTGTGTCTGCATGGGTTTCCTCCCATAGTCCAAAGAGGTGCAGGTTAGGGGAATTGGCCAAGCTAAAATTATCCCATAGTGTTCAAGGATGTGTAGATTAGGTGCATTAGTCAGGGATAAATGTAACAGAATGGGTCCAGGTGGAATACTCTTCAGAGGGTCGGTGTACACTGGTTGGGCCAAATGGCCTGTTTCCATATTGTAGGGATTCTATAAATCAATGTCCTTTCATACAGTCAATTCCACACCTGCCATTTCTAAAATGGCAATGGTTGAGGCTTGGAATTATTTTGCCCTTTGGGCTTGAGGGCAAGAGCAGGCCATAAATGAGAAGAAAGTTGTTCGTTTTGTCAAGATTCATCCCAAGCAGCTAGTTCAGGCAGGGTACAGAGCTCTTTTAGCTGTTCCCAAAGATGTACACTGAGATGATTAAGAATCAATTCCTGATGTTGGAGCATCGTCTTTCGTGAGAGACACTCTTCGGTCTGCCTGAACCTTCCTAGTCCTCCATTGAGGATAGCTGCCAAGGACTGAGTGTTGTGGACTGGAACATTCCAAGATGCCGGGATACGTTACATCTGTGGGCAGAACCCTGCCACCCCACCGCAAAGGCTCAGTTGAGACCCTCTGACCATAGAAAACTGAGGGGATTGACGACCATACAAAACTCCTCAAGCTGTGTGTGCATCAGAGTGTGTTTGACATGAAATGTAAATGCATAATGTAAAGCATCTTATGAATTTTATTGAAGGAAACTGATTTGTATTACGTTTCATGTAATGACAAATTTGACATGCTATGTAATGCAGGTTTACAAATGCTATGAATAAAGCACATTTTGTGGGGGGGGGGTGGGGGGTGGGGGGGAACAAATGAAAGGAAATTAATTGTGATAAAAGGTAAGTGGAAGTAGCAAGAACTATGCATGCAGTTTTCCTTGGGCTGGCGCAGATTTACTGATGCTGAAGGCTAATTGAGTTTTAAGGCTTTCTTGAGCTAATCAGTGTTTCTGAGTCCCCCCCCCCCCCCCCCCCCTCCCCACCCCCCTTTACAGAGTCTGATAGATGTAAACATGATCGTGCAATGAATGAGGTTAGTCTGGCTCTGTGATTGATAGCTTGAATATCCTAGCAAGTAATTCTCAAAATGCCCTCGCACGTTTGAGTGGCCGTGTATGTTGGTATTTTTATGCTGTTTTGACTTCGTTACCAAGGCTACATCCATCCTTGACATTTTTGTTCAGCAAATCCACAAGGAAATTAATGAGGTATTTTTATGCTTTGTCCAAAGTGGTTGTCACAATATTTTTAGCGAATTTAAATACGTTTAGATGAGAGAGAGGGAGAGAAACTGCTAATTATTTCTGCGGCTTAGAAATAATTCTGGGAATGGCACATAGTTTCAGTGGGATGTTAAATACATTTTGAGGAAGAAACGCGCAGTTAAAGTGATGCAGCTCATTCACAAATTATTTTACCATCCAATAGTATTTACCGTTTCACAACCAGGAGCATAAGCAGAACTTTGAAGGTTTAGAATACAAGGCAGCAGCTGAGCTTAGGAATAACAGTGTGCTGCTCTTTAGTTAACAGATATAGGGACATCTAGTGGAGGTTTAATGAGAGAGGTAGCTAGATGAAGTTGCAATGAGCAAAGAAAACAGGATGCCTTTCAGTAATATTGAATACCTCCTCAAACAGATAAGTGAACGACCGAGAATGGACCTTTCCCTTTTGACAAAGATATTTCAAGGGCTTACAGAAAAGATGTAGCAGGCAAGAAGATAACATATAATCTGGCAAGCAGGACTGCTGAGAAACGAGCAAATAAATGAGGAAAATGTTGCGTGTAGCAAAATGAAAAAACTCGCATTTGTAGCGTACTGCGAACCACCATGAGAAAGTATGTCACAGCTAAGGAGGCTCTTTTCTGTGTGGTCACATGAGGCAGCCATTTTGCACACTTCCACAAACAACAACAAAATCAACGTGCTACAGTGTGTGGGATGATGGATAAATGTTTGTCCCCTGCTTTACACACTTAGTGCGACAGCCTCTTTTACATTTGCCTGAAAGGGGAGACAAGGCTTTGGTTTGTATATGGACCAGACCAGATCCCCCATAAAGCTTTGTTAGGAGATAGGCCAGATCTTAATTTTTATATTTCTTTAAAGGCAAGTGGAAGGTGCTGTGTCCGAGATATGATTTGATTGGTCCACTACTAAGCTTTAATTAAAGCACACTTTATTCTTACAAGACAGTTAACATGCAAAAACAAAAGAGAATTGTCATAGCTTTAATTCTGTTGAAATACCTAACAAGATAATGTATTATTTTAACCAGTAAGCATCAACTATTCCAATGTAGGCAGCATCCCATATACAGTAGAACCTTGATTATCCGAATGAGATGGGCTTGGAGTATTTTGTTCGGATAATTGATTGTTTGAATAAATGATCTGATCATAAACAAGTGGTAATTTATGTGCTGTCGGTTATCCGAACATTTCTTGGTTATCTGGCAATTCATACCATAATGTCGTTCAACTGAAAGCTACGTTGCCTAATTCCGTTTTTAATGGGACCTTGGGATCTTGTTCGGATAATCCGAAATTTGGATAATCGACATTCGGATGATCAAAGTTGCACTGTACACACCCTTTGGCAAAAATTTGACTCAGCAAATCAGCAATGATTCTCATGTGTTGTTCGTCTCCAGTCCAGATGAAAGAAATAATCTACCCCGTTGGTTTTTAAAAAGAAGCCTGCCTTTCTAAGATTTCACTGTCAAAGCACCCAGCAGAGACTTTACCATGAACTGAAAGCAAAACTAAAAGCCTTCCTGGATCTATGTGAATCCCGACCCCATCCATTCGTGATTCTTTTTGTTTCTTCAAGGAGAACTCAAAAGCTGTTTACCAACTGCCTGTCTGGAGGAGACATTCTACCACCACTGTGTCAACACCTCTCTGCAAGAAAAGCAGCACGGAAAGCCCTTTCTCTTAATGGACACAGTCTCGTCACAGGTAAACAGCTCAGCAGCCCACCAACATAAGAGTGAGGGAGAGCAGAATTGCTGGATGCAGATTAGATTTCGTACTTCTCCCTACAAGACTGTGGATTGAAAGTTGTTCCTACGACTTCTGATTCAGGGAATGCTAATACTCAATTAAGATCCCTTTAGGAATCTTGTTCATAATTAATGCTGAGTTTGAGAGAAGCCACGGCAATTGCAGGGTTATTCGGACCAGAATTATTGACAAGGACAAAGGTGCAGTCGTATCAGAAGATCTTTCAGACTGTAAGTCATAAGAGCAGAAGTAGTCTATTCAGCCCATTAAGTCTGTTCTGCCATTCAATGGGATCATGGCTGATCTGATAATTCTCAACTTCACTTTCCTGCCTTTTCCCCATAACCCATGATTCCCTTACTGACTAAAAATTGAATACATTTCTAGAGTCACCTCCCTAAGGGTGGTGTACATTATCAGACCCTGGGGATTTATCCAACTTCAATCTCCTTAATTTTCCCAGTATCATTTCTCTCAGCTTTGAATGTATTCAATGACCCAAACTTGAAACTCTCTGTGGTAAAGATTTCCACAGATTTGCCACTCTCAGAGAGGAGGTTCCTCTTCATCTCTATCATCACTGGTTGATCCTTTACTCTGAGATCATACCCGCTCATCCTAGTCTCTCCCAGAGCGGATACAACCGCTCCACATCCAACCTATCAAGTCCCTCAGAATTTTATATGTTTCAATAAGGTCATCTTTCATTCTTCTAAATTCCAATGAGTACAACCTACTCAAATTCTCCCCATTAGATAGTCTCCATTTGTGTTATCAACTGAGTGAACTTTCTCTGGACTGCCTTCAATGTCAGTACAGAGGAACCTTGATTATCCGGCATTCAATTATCCAATTATTGGATTATCCAGCAAGATCGCAAGGTCCTGATGCTTGGCTAAGCTACATTATCCGGCATTCGATTATCTGGAATTTGAATAACCGAACAAAATACTCCCCCTCTGTGTCGTTCAGATAATCGAGGTTCCTTTGTATATCTTTCTTTGGGTAAGAAGCTAAATATGTTCAGAGTTTCATCAACACTTTCCTATTTTCATGCTCTGCTCCTTTGAAATAATTTTTGCTTCTTTATCACCTTTTGAATTTACATGCTACCATTTTGCAATTTATGCACAAGGGATTCTAAATCTGTCCATTATTGCTGTTTTCTGCAGTCTTTCCTGATTTAAACAACACTCAGTTCGAGTGTTTTCCTGTCAAAGTGCAAAACCACTCATTCTCCCACATTATTTTCCATGTGCCAAGTTTTCCACCATTTGATGAACCTGTCTTTATCCTTTTTGCACATCTGCTGTGTCATCCTTAGCACTTACTTTTCTGCTTTTTTGTGTTATCTATGAACTTTAGCACACCCGCTTTTCTCATCCAAGTCATTCCTATATATTGTAAATATTTGTAATCCTAGAACTGAACCATGTGTACTTCAATAGGTACAATCCGAAAAAAACCTGAAGTAGCATCTTGAAGAGGTCCCCTTATCTCAACTTGCTGTCTCTGATAGGTTAGCTGTAACTCGATTTGTACCAATAGACTACACCCTAACACCATGGGCTTCAATTTTATTAAGTAGCCTAATGTGTGGCAACTTATCAAATGTCTTTTGGAAATCCAAATATATTGCCTCTACTGTTTACCCTTTATCTACCCTACTTATTAGCTCCTTAAAGAACTGATCCCTCCTTCATGAAGCTATGTGGAATCTGTTTTGTCATGTAATCTACTTCTAAACGTTCTGCTATTATATCCTCCAAAGTAAACTCTTACAAACATTAAGCTAATTGGCTCATAGTTATCTTTTTTAAAAAAATCTCCTTCCCTTTTTAACTAAAAGTGTTACATTGTCAATTTTCTCATGCCCTGAGACTTTTTCCAGAATCTACCTTTTCCTGGATAGTCACGACCAGTTCACCCACTATCTCTGCAGTTACTTTTAATATCCTAGGATGAATTCCACCTGATCCAGGGAACTTATCAGTCATTAAACCTATTCGTTTCCTAGTACTTTTTTTCTTGTGATAGTCGTGGTATTTATTTCCTTTCCTCCTTTTGGCTCCTTGAATATGTAATAATTTCAGAATGGTATTTGTGTCTTCTACTGCGAAGTTAAATGAAAAGTATTTATTTAACTCCTCTGTCAGTTCCTGGTTCTCCATCATTATTTCCATAGCCTCATTCTCTAATGGGCCCATGTTCACTCCGGCTTCTCTTTATTGTTCATGGTGAGAGTGTTGGAACAGTCCCATAAATTAGACTTAACTAGCACTCAAATGCTTTGCTTAAACACCAAGGGAAATGGTAAATGTTAAGCTTTTAAAGAAAGAACTCAAGGTGGAAGAAGCACCAGTGCTGAACTTAATAAAGAACTCGAGATAGAATAAGCACCAGTGCTGAATCTAATTCACCCCAGTGTACTGGAGAAAATGACTGCCTTTGAGCGATGACATATCAATATCTCACCAAGAACATTCTAATGATAGGGTAAAATCACCAGACCATAGGGCTACTCTCTCATTTAAGAGAGAGGCAAGTGGTGATGGTCACCATACTTAAGGCAAAAGGAGAGTTTGGGAAGAAGAATCCCTCATGGTAACCTCAGCCAATGCAGGAATTGATCTGACCCCATTAGCATTAACCAGTGTAGACAACCAGCCATCTAGCTGACTGTGCTAAACTGACATTTTTCAATGGTCTAGAGAGATACAGAGGCAGTAAAATTATTAAGTGAATGATTTGAACTTGTGCATTATTGCATAAAGCCCAGAAGGTGGAAATAGGATAGAAGGACTTGAATAGAAGTGGGCCTAAGAGTGCGTTTCAATGCAGACAAATATCCATTCCAAAGTTCAGATGTATAAAGAGCGGCTGCAAGTTAAGGATTGTAGGAGGAAGAGAGACTTGTCCCTGGAATACCATAGCTAGTTGTTCTTCCCCAATTCAGTTGCCGGACCATTGGGTGCTTCAGGTCTTCCTCTTAAGCTGTTGAGCTTCCTACTAAATCAGCAAGCGGATTATCACTTAGAAAGCTGTTTGGGGATCATTGTAGATTTGTGGAAATGTGTAAAATTAAGAAAGGAGCATCGTAACCAATGAAATGGGGACTTCAGAGATTTACCTGATTATTTTGGAAGGGTCAGAAAGTTATGGAAAAGGCTTGCATTTCTACCGCACCTTTTCATGACTTCAGCACATACCTTTTTGAATATGTTTTCTGAAGTGTAGTCGCTGCTGCCGTTTAGGAAGCGGTTAGCAGGAAGAATCATGAATTAGTTACAAGTGCTTTCTGCTTCCTCACTCTGAGAAGGCGAAGAGCTGGAGACAGGTTAAAGAGGACATAAAAGAAAAGGTTGGAATACCACACCGTAAGATGATATTGCACAGAAAGAGGCCACTCAGCCCAGCACACCTTTCGTTTGTGCCCCTCACAATGTTTTGCGATAACTTGAATTTTATTTCCTTCAAACGTTTTGGTTTTAAACATGGCCATTGGATCAACTACCATCTTCCTCGGGCCATGCATTTTACTTCATAAGAATTCAAGGTACTTAAAAAATAATTCTTCCTGGCTCATTGACGTAGCTCTTTAAACCTTCATTCTCTGTTCACTTTCACTCATGGTATTTGAGGTAACTGTACTTTATTTACTCAATCAATATCACTCATGAATTAGAACATGTTTATCACATCTCTGCACTGGGACAGTGCAGCAAAGGGTCATTGATTGGTCTCAGGGATGAAAGGATTGCCCTAAGATGAGAGGTTGAGGGATTTTGGTCTTTAGTCCCTGGAGTTTAGATCTCACTGAGATATGCCTGACTCTGCAGGAGCTTGACAGGATAGACGTTGAGAGTTTGGCCAGACCGTGAAAATTCCCAGCCCAAGAGCATCATGGGGTCTCCAACAGCAAATACATTCAAGGCTGAGTCTGGTTGGTAATCTTTCAGTGTGTCAAGGGATAGGGGAATGGGCAGGGAAATGGATTTACGGTTGAAGATCAGCCGCACTCTTATCAAATGGCAAAACAGATTTGTCAGGCTGAATGGTCTATGCCTGACTCCCCAAATAAGACCATAAGACAGAGGAACAGAAGTTAGGCCATTCAGCCCATCAAGTCTGCTCCACCATTCAATCATGGCTGATAAGTTTCTTAACCCCATTCTCCCACTTTCTCCCTGTAACCCTTGATCCCCTTGATAACCAAGAACCTATCTATCTCCATCTTAAATATACTCAAAGACCAGGCCTCCACAGCCTGCTATGGCAGTGACATTCTTAGATTCACCACACTCTGGCTGAAGAAGTTTCTCCTTATCTCCTCCTAAAAGGTCTTCCCTTTACTCTAAGGCTGTGCCCTCGGGCCGTAGTGTCTCCTACCAATGGAAACATCTTCCCAGCATCCACTCTATCTAGGTCATTCAGCATTCTGTAAGTTTCAATTAGGTCAGCTCTCATCCTTCTAAACTCCATCGAGTATAGTCCCAGAGTCCTTAAACATTTTCATACCTGGGACCATTCTTGTGAACCTCCTCTGAACATGGTCCAGAGCCAGCACATCCTTCCTGAGATATGGGCCCCAAAACTGTGCAGAAAATCCTGCTCACCATCTGCAAGGCCCAAGTCAGGAGTATGATGGAATACTCCCTATTTCCTGGATGAGTGCAGCTCCAATGACACTCAAACAGCTCGGTTCACCTGCAAACTCAACAGCTCAAGAAAGTTGACACCACCCAAGACAAAGTATCCCACTCAAATGGCACCAGATCCATTCCTCAGAGTGATCCCAATTAAGATGGAGTCTGCCAGCATTTTATCCTCAAATCACCAATCATGATGCAGTGCTGATATGATAAGCATATCATTTAGTGGTACACTGACATACTGACTATGAGACATGACACAATAGGAATGTACTTTTATTTTCCATTCAGGTTGTTAAGCATTTTAAGAATTGCTTTCTGAAGTAAGTACATGTTGCAACAGTTTTACTTTTAAAAGGCACATATTCATTCAAATACTGCAACGGCTCATCAATAACATCTCCTCGCTCTGTGGGCTTGCACATTTCTGAATCCTGTGCTCCCCAAGCCGTGGAGTTGGATATTCTGTAAGTAGATTTGGATAATTTTCTGACTGATAGCATCTCCAGCTCCGTTATATAAAGCCCATCATCATCTCCAACATCAAAGAGTCATAGATTCATTCGACACTGAAGTGGAGTCTTCAGTCCATCTTGTCTGTGCTGAACCAGGCTTTCCAACTTCAACTAAACCTACCTGCCTGCCTATATTCCTCTAAACCTTTCCTATTCATGTACCTGCCCAAATGTTTGTTAAATGTTGTAATTGTACCTGCACCTGCGTGCCCCTCATAATTTTATAAATCTCTATAATGTCACTCACTCAACCTCCTCCTCTCAGCTTGTCCTGCCTCTCCTTATAACTCAAACCCTCCAGTTGCCGTACCATCCTTGCAAATCTTTTTGCTACCCTTTCCAGTTTAATAACATCCTTCCTGTAGCAGGACAACTGAAAGTGGCCTCACCAATGTCCTGTACAGGTACATGGTGTCCCACCTCAGTCTCAGTGGAGCATCTCGTGGTGTATGAACCTGACTTTTTATTGCTTTTCAAATCACACCAAACATCCTGAGCTGTTCATCAACTCATAGAATCTCCACTGTGTGAAAGCAGGCCTTTGGCCCATCAAGTCCATACTGACCCTTTGAAGAGCATCCCATCCTGACCCTGTCCCTGTAACTCTGCATTTCCCACGGCTAATTCACCTAGCCCACATATCCCTGGATAAGAGATTGTGGCACTGGAAAAACACAGCAGGTCAGGCAGGATCCGAGGAGCAGGAGAATTGACGTTTCGGGCATAAGCCGTTCATCAGGAAATGTCCATTATGCCCGAAGCATCAATTCTCCTGCTCCTCGGATGCTGCCTGACTTGCTGTGCTTTTCCAGCACCACACTCTCGATTCTGATCTCCAGAATCTGCGGACCTCACTTTCTCCTATCCCTGGATGCTACAGGACAATTTAGCATGGCCAATTCACCTCACCTGCACAACTGATCAACGACAAATTTAGAGTCATAGACTCATACAGCAGGAATGCAGGCCCTTTGGCCCAAGTCATTCGTGCTGACCAGATTTCCTAAACTGAGATACTAGAGTTGGTTTACATGAGTTCAAGTGTCCATTACATATATGTCCTGCTGAAGATCTTTCAGTGTGCTCAGTGCTCGATCCCATCGGAGCTCAGACACAGTTGAGTTGCTGATGATGGTGTTATAGTGGTAAACTGCTGAAACATAGATTTTTTTTCAGGAATCAGGCCTTTGCAAAACATTGAGCTCAACAATTCCTCATTTAGTCATGGCTGGAGCTGCTTACTCTTCAGATGTTACCAGCAGACTATTTAACAATAGTCAAAGCTACATAGATAAAGGTGTTTCAAATAATCCGACTGTCTTCATCATATGACTGGGGCAGTGCATGAAGCAGCCAGTAACAATGCAGATTTTCATGTGCCTGCCAGAAACACTTAGGGGCACATATCTTTGGCAATGGTGGCTGAATGGGGCACTTTAGCTGGAGCTTGTCCACTCAGTGCATTTCTTTGTCTCTTATCTCTCTTTTATCCTCTCTTTTCTCTTCATTCTTCTTGGTGACGTCCTGGTCTCCCAGCCTCAGTGCGGACTTAGACTCCCGGCCTCAGCGTGGACTTGAACTCTCGGCCTCAGTGTGGACTCAGACTCCCGGCCTCAGCATGGACTTGAGCTCCTGGCCTCAGAGTGGACTCAAACTCCCGGCCTCAGTGTGGACTCGGACTCCCGGCCTCAGCATGGCCTCGGAATCCTGGCCTCAGCGTGGCCTCGGAATCCCGGTCTCAGCGTTGACTCAAACACTCGGCCTCAGCCTGGATTCAAACTCCTAGCCTTAGCGTGGATTCGGCCTCCCAGCTTCAGAGTGGAATCGGACTCCTGACCTCAGTGTGGACTCAAACTCCTGGCCTCAGCACAGATTCAGACCCCTGGCCTCAGTGTAGATTCAGACTCCCAGTCTCAGCGTGGACTTGAACATCCGGCCTCAGTGTGGACTCGGACTCCCGGCCTTAGTGTGGACTTGGACTCCTGGCCTCAGCACAGATTCAGACTCCCAGCCTCAGAGTGAACTCAGATTGCTGGCCTCAGAGTGGACTGGGACTCTTGGCCATGGCACTGTCCCAGCATGGCATCCTCTCAGCTCGGTGTACAATCTCCTAGCCCTGTGTGGCAGCCTATCAGCTGCCTGTGATAGTCTTTTGGGCCTAGCATGGACTTCCAGCCGCAAGGTGATTCAAGTCCTAGTGCAGTCTGGAGGCACGGTGCCAGCATAGAATAGGTTGGAAGGACTGTGATTAGAATCATGGAGTAGTAGAGTGATACAACATGGAAACAGGCCCTTCAGCCCAAACTGGTCCATCCTGACCCATGGTACCCACCCAGCTGTTCCAATTGTCTGCAATTGGTCCATATCCCTCTAAACCCTTCCCATCCATGTACCTATCCAAATGTTTTTTTAAATGTTGCTATTGTACCTGCCTCAACCACTTTCTCTAGCAGGTCATTCCATATATGCACCACTCTCTATGTGAAGACATTGTCCCTCAGGTCCTCCTTAAATCTTTCCCCTCTCACCTTAAACGTATGCCCTCTACTTTTCAATTCCCCAGTGCTGGGAAAATGATTATATGCATTCATCCTATCCATGCCCCTCATGATTTTATACACCTAAATACGGTCACCCCTCATTCTCCTACATTCCAAGGAATAAAGTCCTATCCTGGCCAACCTCTCCCTATAACCCAGGCCTACTAGTTCTGGCAACATCCTCGTAAATCTTCTTTGCATTCTTTCCTGTTTCTCTCTGTTCAACAACATTCCTCAGGACCTTACCATTTATTGTATAAGTCCTACCTTGGTTTGACTTTCCAAAGTTCAACACCTCGCACTTTTCTGTATTGAATTGCATTTGCCAATCCTCATCCCACTTCTCCACCTGTAATTTTTGATAACCTTTCTAGTTATCAATGATACCTCCTAATTTTATATCATCCACAATATTACTAATCGTGCCTTGTACATTCACATCCAGATCATTACTGTAAATGACAAACAACAAAGGTCCTGGCACCAACCCCTGTGGCATACCACTAATCACAGGCCTCCAGTCTGAGAAATAACCTTCAACCACCACCTTCTGCTTCCTACCATCGAGCCAATTTTGAATCCAATTAGCTAGCTCTCCTTTGATCCCATGGGACCTGACCTTCATGTCTAGCTTGCCATGCAGGACATTGTGAAAGACCTTGCTAAAGTCCACATGGACAACATCCACTGCCCTACCCTCATCGATCCTCTTGGTTACCTCTTTGAAAAACTCTAACAGATTTATCAGACATGACTTTCTGCACACAAATCCCTGCTGACGAGCCCTAATCAAACCTTGGCTATCCAAATGTTGTTACGCTGTCCCTCAGTATTTTCTTCAACGACTTGCCCACCACTGATGTCAGGCTCAGTGGCCTGTAGTTCCTTGGCTTGTCCCTGTTATCTTTCTTAAACAATGGAACAGCATTAGTCACCCTCCAGTCTTCTGGAACCTCTGCAGCTAAAAATGAAGCAAAAATCTCGACAGGGGCCTCTGCAATTTCTTCCCTTGCCTCCCACAATGTCCGAGCATGCATTTGATTAGGCTCAGGGAATTTATCCACCTTAATGCGCTTTAAGGCTGCAAACACCTCCTCTCTAACACTGTGTACTTGGTACAGAACATCTTGACTTGTTTCCTTTATTTCCTTAGCATCCCTGATTCTCTCCGCAGTAAACGCTGAGTAAAGACATCTTTAAAGTCTCAGTAAAGACATCTTTGCGGGGACCTATTCTCCCCCTAGCCACCCATTAACTCTTAATATTGCTACTGAACCTCTTGGGATTAGATTTAACCTTTTCTGGCAGATCCTTTTCATACCTGCTTTTTGCTCTTCTGATTTCCCTCTTAAGTGTGCTCTTCCACTTATTATAGGGATTCACTTGAGCCCGATAACTTAAAGCCAATTCTCATTCTTTTTCCTGAGCAGAGCCTCAATATCCCTTGTCAGCCAGGGATCTCCAAACCTGCCAGCTTTTCTCAGCGCCCTAACAGGGACATACTGTCCCTGGACTATTGTTAGGACATTTTAAAAGCCTCCTATTTGCCAGTTGTTCCTTTTCCTTTAAACAGACTCACCCAATCGACCTCTGCCAGATCCTGCCTAATGGCCCCAAAATTGGCCCTGCTCCAGTTGAATACTTTAGCCTGTGGATCTGTCTCATCTTTATTCACAACTATGGTAAAACAAAGAGAGTTATGGTCACTGGACCCAAAGTGCTGTCCGACTGACACTTCGACCCTCATTTGGCCCAACTAATCCATACCGACCCTTGGAAGAGTATCCCACCCAGACCTGTTCCCCTAGCTAATGCACATAACCTACACGTCCCTGAACACTATGGGCAAATTAGCACGGCCAATTCACCCATCTTTGGATTGTGGGAGCAATCAGAGGAAACCCATGCAGACATGGGGAGAATGTGCAAACTCCATACAGACAGTGGCTCAAGACTGGAATCGAACCTGGGTCCTGGTGCTGTAAGACAGCAGTGCTAACCACTGAGCCACCAGAGGAACCCTGTACTATCAGCTTTTCACCCTTATCTCTTCTGGGGGTCACCCAGCTACCTGCAGCCTGCACCTCAGGAGTGACTACTTCACAATAGCTCTTATCAATTATGAATTTGTATGTTTTTCTAATTTATTTCTAGGATCTGTAATATTGAATTTTTTTGCATATTTCCAATTTTTTATTGAAGAACTTGTCTGAAGAAACCACACCAAAGTACCTTGTACCTAAGATGGTGGTGATTTGTAAACTTTTCACTGTATTCATATGAGTACATGTGACAATAAAGCAAATTCTATTCAATTCAACTTTGGAGTATATTGTACAATGTGCAGACAGAGTGAGTTTCAATGATCTCCTTTATGCAGCACCAGCCAAGGTAGAAAACCCATGCACTAATATGTTATGTCAGCTTGGCTAAATGTTCTTGCATTAGAAAGGTCACAGTCCAAGAGGCGTTAAGTTTGCTTTTATCCTGGAAACTACGAGAAAATTTGAGAAGGAAACTAGTTTGTTCATTTTGTGATCAATGGCAGCCATTTTAAAATTCCAGCAAAAGCCCATTTTAAGCAAATTTAAGCAAGAAAATCTAGTTTTCAAAGTAATAATTTAGGATCTCTTACTTTGTGGCTGCTGGAATTACAACAGTCTGATGTATGACATTCAGCACTGGCTTCTGACAGGTTTGCTGAACTGGTCATAGGCTCCCAGTGCACTGTTTGTTAAAGTTCCCATCTTATCAGTAAAGATGCTGGGGATAAAAAAGACAAGCAACTCACAAATGATCTTGGAACTGGTAGAATCTATGGCACTTTTGATATATCTTCACCACTAAAATACTGACTTCAATGACGAGATGGTATCAGAGGAGGTTGACAATTCCAGTAATGGGTTGTTTATGGGTGGAACTTATACAGTATGTTTCAAATGGCCTGTACTCTGTTTCATTCCCTTTCAATTATTATCCTTTTTCACATCTTTATCTCTTTTGACATTTTTCCAAGATTTTATAGGTTGAGAAACATTCATCAAAGCAATGTTCACTCCATTTGTTGTGTAACCGTAATGAGTTTATATCTATTCAGCAGGAGAATTAACTACTTCAGACAGGACTTTTTTATAACTGCGGGGGAGGGTGGAGGATTTGTACTCCTATCAGTGTTGAGCCTTTTTTAAAAAGAAAAGGCTGCAGGAAGTGAATGGCAATAATATATTAGAGTGCCCTACTCAAGGCTAATATAATTTCATGAAGAACTTTGTTCAAGCCAGACATTCACTCAATAGGACAGGTCAGGAATATGCGATATGAGGGTTTCCCTGTAGTCATAGAGATATACAACACAGAAACAGACCCTTTGGTCCATCTCATCCATGCCGAACAGATATCTTAATCTAATCTATTCCCATTTGCCAGCACTTGGCCTATATCCCTCTAAACCCTTCCCATTCATATATTCATCCAGATACCTTTTAGATGTTGCAATTGTACCAGCCTCCACTGCTTCCTCTGGCAGCTCATTCCATACAAGCACCACTCTCTGCATAAAAAGCTTACCCCTTAGGTCTGTTTTATATCTTTCCCCTCTCACCTTATACTTATGTTGTTCCCTTCTTTAAGAAGGGGAGTCGTCACAACACTAGTAATTGAGCCTTATTTTGGTTGTGGGTAAGGTGTTGGAAACGGTTATAGGAGGTTAGATTTATAAGCATCTGGAAAGGAATAACTTGATTAAAGATAGTCATCACGGTTTTGTGAAGGGTAGGTTGTGCCTAACTAACCTTATTGAGTTCTTCCAGAAGGTGACGAAACACATGGATGAAGGTAAAGCGGTTGGTGTGGTGTATATGGACTTCAGTAAGGCATTTGCTAAAAGTTCCACACAGTAGGCTATTGCACAAAATATGGAGTTTTGGAATTGAAAGTGATTTAGTGGTTTAGATCAGAAATTAGCTTGCTGAAAGAAGATAGAGGGTGATGGTTGATGGGAAATGTTCATTCTGGAGCTCAGTGGGGCCACTGCTGTTTGTCATTTACTCAGAGAGTAGTAGGGGCGTGCAATGGCCAGCCTGCAACAGTAGTAGACTTGATGACGTTAAGGGCATTTAAATGGGCATTGGACATACATATGGATAATAATGGAATGGTGTAAGTTAGATGGGCATCAGAGTAATTTCACAGGTCAGCACAACATCGAGGCCGAAGGGTCTGTATTGTGCTATAATGTTCTATGTTCTATGCCTTCTAGTTCTGGACTCCCTCATCCCAGGGAAAAGACTTTGTCTGTTTATCCTATCCATGCCCCTCATGATTTCATAAGCCTCTATGAGGTCACCCCTCAGCCTCTGACACTCCAGGGAAAACAGCCCCAGCCTGTTCAGCCTCTCCCTATCACTCAAATACTCCTACCCTGGCAACATCCTTGTAAATCTTTTCTGAATCCTTTCAAGTTTCAAAACATCCTTCCAAAAGGAAAGAGACCATAATCTGTGGCAAAACCAGCACTGTATAGCAAAGGGAAAGCTCTACTTAAAACATACTTCTCGGGTAATTTTGGCTTGTCCTTTTTGCTCGTGCTTTGTAGTCAAGCTGAAAAAATTAGCATTGATCAAAGAGATCCTTCCTCACTGCAACCAGCAGTGCCATCAAACATAACATGGTTGTTGTTATAGACCAGAGTAGATCCCCTCAAAATATATAAAGAAGGTGGCCTAGATCCTAACTTTTTCCTATTTTAAAGGTAAATGCAGGTGTTATGTTCCAGATGCAATTCAACTGGTCAAGCAAATCGACATTAAGCAAAACATAATTTATTCAAATACGATTGCAAAAATACAACAAAAGAACAAACAATGTGGAATAACTTAACTCTCTTGGAAAACTTAGCAGAATACTGGATTATTTTACTCCTAACTAGTAACTGTTCCAATATAGTACCATCCCATGAATACAATCTTGGTAATAACGCAAATGCAGAGACACAATTATCCTATCAGCTAGAAGAAGATACATGCAGCAGCTCCCTACAAAGAGTGATTCTGTGCAGCCTTCCAACCCTGCTGAGACCCCAGTAACAACTGCTTAAAGCTAACAAAAAATCCTGGATCTGAAAGAGCTTGATCACACCCACTCAGGATGCTTCTATTGTTCCAACTTTTAAAAATAACTCCAAGGCCTCACAACAATTTTATGTTCACATAGACTGCTTGGTACGTGTTCCTATAAAACAGATCAGGACAAAACATCTCTTAAAGCCCCAGTATTATCACATTAAAAAGGTGACATATTATTAGCCCTTACAATAAATCTCCAATTCATTCTCAGAAGAAAGCATCTCCACCCTCACCCCTCCCCCCTCCCCACCCATCCCCATCCCATCAGACACACAAACAATCCCAGTCAAAAGATGTGACTTTGGTTCCTGTTTCCCCCGCGAGTACAATTCCAATTAGAACAAGTTGATGTCATGTTCCAAGCCAATAGCCACAATGAATGGGATTCAGATTGATCAGAATTATTATACATAGAGTTTTACAGCCAACAGGCAAAAGAGACTTTCAACCCCTTAGCCGGTAATTCAATTGATTAACCTAGATGTCACTGCATAACACGCTGTACCACACTGGTAGTCTTTAACCACTGCAACTATAATGGTTTTTGCAATATTTTGGTTGAAAAAACTACTTTGGCAATAATTTTATCAGCAAGTCTTAAAGAAATGAGGAAACTGACTTGTGGCATGAAGAACTCATTGCTTCAGAAGAGATTTCAAGTTCATATTCCACAGAACAGTGACCCACACCATCATGACACTCCAATGATTCTCTTTATTGTGCATTACCTCAATAATCGGGGGTCTATCACAGGTTCTCTCACTAGATCTCTTCTGCTGGCCATCAGCTGCCAAATTGGATTTTTAGTTAAACTTGATGCTGGTAAATGGGGACTATAGATTGTTTTAAGTATCTCAGTTGATATGACCATCTATTGCTTAAGACCACTCAACATCCAAAGCAATGATCCATTAAACATACACCACACCAATCTTACATCTTCCAGGATCATCCAGCCAGTATCACAGTTAACAAAATCCAAATGCTATAGCCATACGCCACACAACTGACTACTGAAACATGCTACTTTCATTCATGACTTGGAGGTGCTGGTGTTGGACTGGGGTCGACAAAGTTAAAAATCACACAACACCACGTTAGAGTCCAGAAGGTTTGTTTGTAAGCACTAGCCATCAGTGTGCCACTCCTCCATCAGGTAGTGAAGAAGAGCTGCTCCAAAAGCAAGTGCTTCCAAATAAACCTGCTGGACTATAACCTGGTGTCGTGTGATATTCTACTTTCATTCAGAGTAGGTTTGGGAGCCAATTTGAGCAAATATTCAGATTATCCATTTATCATCATAAAACATAATTCCTCAATATTGACAGTCTATCACTCCACATTTCAGAGTTCACTTCACATCAATCAATATGATCACAACCAGAAGACAATCTTTACCCTGAGTGTGCCTTTATTTCTAAATGGTCTCTCACAAGCAAGCCTCAGGTCTTTATCCTGAATTATAAACATTGCTCTACACTTCTTATAAATTTAATCCTTAAGCTTGTTCTCTTGCACAGAGGTAGAGATATACAAATACAGGCATGTACACAGTAACAAGTTAACAAATTAGAAAGTTGTGAGTGATACAAAATGTGACACAGAACCCTTTTTATCCAATGGGGCCATCAGATTACATAATTCTCCATTAAATAGTAGAAAGTGAGGACTGCAGATGCTGGAGATCAGAGTCAAGAGTTTGGTGTTGGAAAAGTACAGCTGGTCAGGCAGCATCTGAGGAGCAGGAGAATCGCCGTTTCGGGCCTAAACCCTACATCAGGAATGAGCTCCATCAGAGACGTCTCTGATCTCCAACATCTGCAGTCCTCACTTTCTACTATTTAATGGAGAATTATGTAATCTGATGGTCCCATTGGATAAAAAGGGTTCTGTGTCACATTTTGTATCACTCACAACTTTCTACTTTGTTAACTTGTTGCTGTGTACATGCCTGTATTTGTATATCTCTACCTCTGTGCAAGAGAACAAGCTGAAGGATTAAATTTATAAGAAGTGTAGAGCAATGTTTATAATTCAGGATAAAGACCTGAGGCTTGCTTGTGAGAGACCATTTAGAAATAAACCAGTCTGCAACGTCGCTACCGTCACATGTGATATCACTTCCGCCCCTGCGGACACCACTGCTGGCGCCACTTCCTCTCCCATTGCATGCGTCACTTCTGTTGGTGATATCACTCCTGACCCTATAATCATGCCCGCTCAAGTCCGCCCCCACACCTCGCTCCAGCCTCACCCCTGGTCCTAGCTCCCAGCCCTGCAGTGTGTTTACCATTCCCCCAGAGCTTCCCCTCACTGAGGATGAAAATTTAGTCCTCAGCAAATGCCCCACCTTCATCCCTCTACAATCCCAGATTAATGAGTCCGACCTTCATTCCTGATGAAGGGCTTATACCTGAAACATTGATTCTCCTGCTCCTCGGATGCTGCCTAACCTGTTGTGCTTTTCCAGCACCACACTCTCGACTTGGATCTCCATTAAATGCAAATTTGTGAAATAGGTTCATAAGATTAAACATAGGGTCAAAACGTTTTGGGTTTACATGTCGCAGGTTGACTGATATGAAAAGGTTGTCTAATATTAATTTCATGCTGCTAAATTATTTATCTTTCCACAGTGTAATATTATAACTCATAATCTTTGACAGAAAACACAGGTTCATGTGTTGATTTCATTCATGATGAATTCGCAATTTGAATTATTGCTATGATCCCCATGGGGTAATTTAAACAAAAATAACAATATTTACCAAATAATTCACAAAGGAAGAAATTACCATCAAGATTTCACATTGTGTAACTTATGCTTTAACATGTTTTGATATTAACTGTGCATGAGTTAACAGGCAAATAATACTTAAATACGTTTAAATACTTTAAATAAAAAATCTTAAAATAGTTGATACAACAAAGGTACATCTTATAGAACCACAAGTACACATGTCAGTCTCCATACAAATGTGGCATTACCTAGCTATACAAGCCTTCCATATACTGTTCTTCACTATGCAGGATAAATCAGGAATTCTCGCCAACAACAGCTTTCACCTTCAAGAATCACAGGTTTGATTATCATCAGTAAGATACACTTGAAGATTCCTCTCTCCTCTGATTCTTTCAGAGTTTGGGTGGCTGAGTGGTTAACACTACTATCTCACAACAGCAGGGACCTGGATTTGATTCCAGTCTTGGGTGACTGTCTGTTTGGAGATTGCTATTCTCCCCACGTTTGCATGGGTTTCCTCCCACAGTCCAAAGAGGTGCAGTTTAGGGTGAATTGGTCATGCTAAATTGCCCATAGTATTCATGGATGTGTAGGTTAGACACATTAGTTAGGAGTAAATGTAGGATAATGGGTCTGGGTGGGATACTCTTCGGAGGGTCAGTGTGGACTTGTTGGGCCAAATGGCCTGTTTCCACACTGTAGGGATTCTATGATTTTAGACATTTTTGGCCAGCTCACACAATAGCTGTAAGTACTCCAGTTTCCCCTTCCGTCAGACAGAAAGCCGAACCTTTTCCTGAGAGAGACTTGCTCTATTATTTGACAAGAATTCAGTGTGTTCATCTATCGAGCTGTCTGCTCTCTGACTGTGCCTGCATCTATGTGATGCTTGCATTCACTTTCTGCTCCCAGCCCTGTTTTGTGTCTGCTAATAACAATCCTAATGTGATTGTTATCTGCATAGGACATTGGTGAGATCTCTTCTGGAGTACTGTTCTGGTCGCCCTGTTATTGGATAGATATTATTAAACTGGAGAGGGTTCCGAAATGACTTATCAGGATGTTGCTGGGAATGGAGGGTTTGAGACATGAAAAGATAGGCTGGATAGGCTGGGACTTGAATGCAAGAGTTTGAGGGGGTGAACTTATTGAATCATGAGGGGCGTAGATAAGGTGAATGACAAGGGTCTTTTCCCTAGGTGGGCAGATCAAAACTGGGGGACACATGTTCAAGGTGGGAAGAGAAAGATTTAGAAAGGACATGAGGGGTAACTTTCTTACATAGAGAGTTGTCTGTGTTTGGAACGAACTGCCAGTGAATGCATGATACAGGTACAGTTACACTGTTTAAAAGACATTTGGATAAGTTCATGAATACGAAAGGTTTGGAAGGATATGGGCCAAGTGTAGGCAGGTGGGACTGGTTTAGTTTGGGATTGTGGTTAGTGTGGACTGGTTGGAAGAAAGAGTCTGGTTCCATGCTGTTTGACTCTATCTTGTGAATCAGTATTTATCATCTGAGGAAGGTACAATTTATTCCTTTGTAGTTGACGCAAACGTCAAACAAGCATTTTTAATGTGAGTTACAGATCATGCAGACATTTTTAAAAATTACTCTCCCTTACTCTGTTGTGTCTGTGTCATTAGAGGGTATAGTGGAGTGGAAGCCAGATTTCCATAATCCTGCTTCTTCTGTTGACTGCTTCATGAACCGTTCCCATTGTCACCTCAAGGGTAGCAATGGTCAGTCTGAAAATCATTCACTTTGCTTGCAAGCAGATGATGGAGGGTGGTGTGGGGTTCAGAACCAGTTAAAATAACCTGCAACAATGATGGAGGAAGAACAGAGAGGATGTTGTTATAAGGGAATTTGTTATTTATGGGTCCTTTCAAATGTCTGAACTGTTAGAAAAAAATGTTCAGTTAATTCCACATTCAGTTTTCAAGACAGCCATTTTTCTCTCTGGTAACAAATGACAGGATGCTTTCGTTTCTTTTAAAAAACAAGAATCCCGACAGGTTTCCTGAAACAAAGTCAAATTATGAGCTGCCTTAAAATGATGCAGGACGGTTCACTTCAG
Organism: Chiloscyllium punctatum; assembly: GCF_047496795.1. Classification (NCBI taxonomy): domain Eukaryota; kingdom Metazoa; phylum Chordata; class Chondrichthyes; order Orectolobiformes; family Hemiscylliidae; genus Chiloscyllium; species Chiloscyllium punctatum. The sequence continues at coordinate 80,781,617 of NC_092758.1, forward strand.
AAGACCTTTTACTTATCTTCGAATTAATCAGAAGATGCCAGGGGGACCAAGAATTCCTCCCATACCTCATAATAGTTTGTGCTTGAAATGTCCATCCATACCATTGATTCATGTGGTCAAACATAGATGCCAGGATTTGTTGCTGGATTCAATTATCTGCTGAGGGGCTGTCTATAATAAATTCCCATTTATAAACACAAGAGTGACTGTAAGGTCAGCACACAAAAACAAAAGTATCAGTTACGTGTTGCCTCATGATCGTTAACCACAGTGGACACCTATCCAACAGCAAGCTGATTCAACCAATAAAAAACAAATCTGGGAGAAGCCAGCATTACATTTGAAACATATGGTTTACATTGAGGCAGGGATCACCATGTAATCTGAAACGGAGTAAAGGAGGCTTTCTCCGTGCAGATATTGGTGCCTCTTATTCATCTCTGGCTGTCACTTCGGATCGTAAAGTTGTTCGTTATAGCAGTCTAGCCAGAGACACTGAAATCCCCCTGCAGGGATCTCACACACTCAGCACAAAGGGATACTATGAATGTGGAATGCCGCACAGAGTTCCCAATTTGCAAGCAAGTACCAGAAAGCGACAAAAATGTGATGCCTTCTCACATTGAAACATCTCACTTAATCAAATACTTCTCACAGGTTGGTGATGGCTAGGGAAGTATGGAATCCCTACAGTGTGGAAACAGGACCTTCGGCCCAACATGTTCATACCATCCCTCCAATGAACATCCCACCCAGACCCATTCCTCTACATTTACCTCTGACTAATTCACCTAATCTACACGATCCCTGAACAATACAGGCAACTTAGCATGGCCGATTCACCCTAACCTGCACGACGTTGGACTGTGAGAGGAAACCTGCACAAATGTAGTGAGAATGTCCAAACTCTACACAAACAGTTGCCCAAGACTGGGATTGAAACCGGGTCCCTAACTCAGTGAGACAACAGTGCTAACCACTGAGCCATCGTGCTGCCCAGTAAATGCAGGCGGCATTCTCTATCAATGGAGAAACAGGATGTAGGCCACTTAGTCCTTCCAGCCTGGCTTCCCAGTCAACTAGATCATGCACCGCAACTCCATTTACTAATTGTTGCTTTACATTCTCATCTATCTCAAGTTAACAAAAATCAATGTAAGTCTCAAAAGTACCAACCGATTCACTTGTAGGTGTTCCTTTCCCCATTCCTTTATGCGTTTACTCCCGATGTCTGGTTCCAATTTCATGCCCTACAAAATATCAATGAGTAGCATTAATTTTACTTTTATTGTGTCTTAAATGTAGTACCATTCAAAGGGACACCAAAGGGGCAACAATAAATCAAGGTCACCTGAGAGAGAGGTTGGAGGTAGTTACAGAAGGCAAGGCCAAAGAGGTAGACTTTTAACAGTAGGTGGAAGTAGGGGTTTGGTGGTATTGAGAGCATTCTAGAAGATGAGACTGAATGTCTATGTTTCCATATGGTATTGGCCAAGAGCAACAATGTTACACAGTACATTGACAGAACTATGTGCTCTCCCATTAATGCCAAAGAATCTTAAGAAATACCTTGATTGTCACAACAGGCAAATATGAGCTAGTTGAATGGACAACACATCCAACAGGCAGAAGTGGGTACTGCACATGCTGGAGATTACAGTCAAGATGAGAGTGGTGCTGGAAAAGCACGGCAGGCCAGGCAGCATCTGAGGAGCAGGAAAATCGACATTTTGGGCAAAAGCCCTTCATCAAGAACATATTCAATAGTCTAGTAGATTCCTGCAATTGAAATATCTTCAATTCCACTTCTGGTGTACAAAAAGAAACTTTCTCAATCTTTTCGCTGAGATGTAAGAGGCAACATGGTCTCTCTGAAATTAAATTCCATTCCCCTCAGAAGGGCTGATCTCGTGTATCTTTCTGGGCTGGGATCACTTGAAATATTCAAGCTCTCAAGTCTTTCAGTTTTGTATTTTGACTTTGTGCTCACTTCCTTTTGGGTGGCATCAACAAGATTTCTGGGTCTTGGTGCTTTTACAGCCACAAGAAGCATCACCAATAACACCTCAAATTGAAGATTAAGCTAAACTTTGTCAAGGGCAAACCAAGAGGGAAATGACAGGGTTAGTTATGGTGTTTGATTGTCTTTTATGTAGAATATTTGATCAGCCATAAAACTGCAGATGGCATTATTGGAGATGGAATAAGGACGATTCAACAGAATGAGGTTGTTAGGAGGAGGGAACTCATATGATGAAATGTTAACCCCAAGTTCACTTACAATTTGTCACAGATTTGATATTTAGTTCTGAGAGAAACTCAGTGAGAAAGAGAGACACAAGCACACACTTAGTGAGAGAGAAGCTCCCACACAGATAAAGAGAAATAGAGAGAAGAGAGGAAGAGGGAGAAGGATGATGGAGACAGTGAGATAGAGAGAGAGAAAATGGGGGTGTAAACAGTCATAGAGATGTACAACACAGAAACAGACCCTTCGGTCCAAATTGTCCATGCCACCCAGACATCATAATCTAATCTAGTCCCATTTGCCAGCACTTGGCCCATATCCCTCTAAACCTATTCATATACCCATCCAGTTGTAATTGCACCAGCATCCACCATTTCCTCTGGCAGCTCACTCCACAAGTGCATCACCCTCTGCGTGAAAAAGTTGCCCCTTAACTCCCTTTTATATCTTTCCCCTCTCACCCTAAACCTATGCCCTCTAGTTCTGGACTCCCCAACCCCAGGGAAAAGACTTTGCCTATTTATCCTATCCATAATTTTGAAAACCTCTATAAGGTCTCCCCTCAGCCTCCAACACTCCAGGGAAAACAGCCCCAGCCTGTTTAGCCTCTCCATATAGCTCAAACACTCCAACCCTAGCAATATCCTTGTAAATCTTTTCTGAGTCCTTTAAAGTTTCACAACATCCTTCCCATAGCAGGAAGACCAGAAGTGCATGCAGTATTCCAAAAGTAGCTTAAAAAATGTATCGTACAGCTGCAACATGGCTTCCTAACTCTTACACCCAATGCATTGACCAATAAAGCCATGCATACCAAGCGCCTTCTTTACTATCCAATCTCTCTGCGACTCCACTTTCAAGGAGCTATGAACCTGCACTCCAAGGTCTCTTTGTTCAGCACCACTCTCTAGGACCTTACCATTAAGTGTATAAGTCCTGGTAAGATTTGCTTTCCCAAAATGTAGCACCTCATATTTATCTAAATTAAGCTCCATCTACCACTCCTCAGCCCATTGGCCCATCTGATCAAGATCCCATTGTACTCAGAGGTAACCTTCTTTGCTGTCCACTACACCTTCAGCTTTGGTGTCAATTGCAAACTTACTATGTCTTCTCTGTTCACATCCAAATTATTTATATAAACAACAAAAGCAGTGGAATCAGCACCGATCCTTCTGGCACTCCACTGGTCACAGGCCTCCAGTCTGAAAAACAACCCTCCACCACCACCCTCTGTCTTCTACCTTTGAACTAATTCAACATCCAAATGGCTAATTCTCCCTGTATTCCATGTGATCTAAGCTTGCTAACGGTCTTCCATGAAAACCTTGTCAAATGCCTTATTGAAGTCCATAAAGATCATATCACCTGCTCTACCCTTATCAATCATCTTTGTTGCTTCATCAAAAAACTCAATCAAGTTTGTGAGACATGATTTCCCATGCACAAAGCTATGTTGACTATCCCTAATCAGTCCTTGCCTTCCAAATACATGTAAGTCCTGTCTCTCAGGATTGTCTCCAACAATTTACCCACCATTGATGTCAGGCTCACTGGTCTTTAGTTTCCTGGCTTTTCCTTACCATCTTTCTTAAATAGTGGCACCAAGTTTGCCAACCTCCAGTCATCCAGCACCTCATCTGTGGCTATTGATGATACAAATATCTCAGCAAGGGGCCCAGCAATCACTTTCCTAGCTTCCCACAGAGTTCTAGGATACACCTGATCAGGTCCTGGGGATTTATCCACTTTTATGCATTTTAAGGGATCCGGCATATCCTCTTCTCTAAAATGGACATTTTTCAAGATGTCGCTGATTATTTCCTCAAGTTCTCTATCTTCCATATTCTTCTCCACAGTAAACACTGAAGCAAAATACTCGTTTAGTATCTCCCTCATCTCCTGCATTTTCACACACAGGTGGCCTTGCAGATCTTTAAGGGGCCCTATTCTCTCCCTAGTTATCGTTATTCATAAAATCCCTTTGGAATCTCCTTAACCCTATTTGCCAAAATGATAGAAGGAACAGTAGAAAGGAGGAATTTTAAACCAAGTAATGGGCTGATTAACCTTTCTGGGGTGTTTTATGACCATCTTTGGTCGTCAGAGGTTAAGGGGTTGCTTTCGAAAGTTGCGTTTGCAGTCAGTATTTATATGCAGCTAGTCTCCATAAACACAGCAAATGATCAGTTTCACTGGCATTTTTGTCAAGGGATGAATGTTGATCTGGTGCATGTGCTGGTCAGCAGATCTTTTCTGACCCAATACCTCAGGAGCTAGAAGCAACAAACATGTGAAAACTTGCCATAATTCATTCTAAATAACATACAGCTTGACTTGACTCTGATATATCATCGTAACAAGGCAATAGTTCCACACTCTGCGAACATGCATGAAATTTACAACTAAATTTGAATCCAATTTGCCTTCTCATCTCTTGTTCCTGATTTACCGGAGCTTGGACATTCTACACGGTCACACATTCAGCAAATCTTGACAGTTAACATACCTGGATGCATTGCAAACTCACAAAACTGCCCCAAAGCTCTATATGAAGCAAGGGCTCATTACTCAATTTATTGTTGTCCAAGGTAGAACAGTCCAACCAGATGTACGATGTAGCACCGAATGGCTTGTTAAACGTGCTTGTTAAATTTCACCACCACTCTCTTACAAAGAAGTCCACTCCAAATGTTGATCACTATGTGCATGAACAACATATCAGTTCTAAAGTTACTTTTCAGAACAATTAAGACAGTTTTATAAAGGTTGAAGTAAGTTATTTGAGTGCATCAGAGTAATACCCACTGACAATTTAACCTGATCACATCTCCCCAGTTTCCAAAATGCCTGAGTAGTGAAATTCAGAAGTTTGGGATTTTGAAATTTGTATTCCAATCTCTTGCATTCCTGTGCATCATAGCTCTTCCTTTTAGATTACTGAGGCCCTAAATTAACATAAACTTGAGGTTTAACTTTGATTGAGGCGTTCAGGAAAGTGTCAATGCTGACAAACTTGATGGAAGATGATATTGATGTGCTGATATGCTAATGTGATCGTTTGGACACAATCCAACTCTGCTTAGTGTTAGAACAAGTGATGACTTTTTTTCTTTCTTTGGGGATTTTGAGTATTTTTTGCAAATTGGCAGGAATCCAAGAGAGAGGAAAAAAAAGTCAAATGTTGCAGCTGTAAAAGAGAAATCATTATGGCACCAATTACCTTCTCAAGGATCCGTTCTTAAAGGATTTTTGTTAAATACAAATTGCTGTTGTTGGGGGAGGGAGCTGAAAGGAAGACTGCAATCCAATCCAACAGGAAAAAGAATATAAACATTTGTGTTTAATTTTTACACGGCCAGTCTAATTTCGCCAAAATGAAATTGACATTACTCTTTAATGCAGTCCGGATGCAAGCAGTAAATAGCTGGGCGACTACATCTGAAGATGTGCAAATGAAAGGGTTGAGGAGATACAAGCAAGAAAACAAAACAATTGAAACCTTTTCCTTCCTTCTGGTGAACACTGCAACTCCAATGAAAGAGACCATTCAATTAAGTGCAGTTTCATTGTACAGCAAGTAGAAAACTACCTCCAGGGACTGATGGTAACATGTGGACAGTAGCCATTGTTCAAGTAAATTACATACGTGAAAAGCATTTGCATTTATACAGCATTTTTCACAATCACAAGACCTATCACAGCTTCACAGCCAAAGGACTACTTTTGAAGTGTAATCACTGTTGTGATGTAAAAAAAAACTCACGATCCCATTAAAATGAAATGTGATATTGACTAGATAATCTTTTTCCTATATGGGGTGCTGGTTAGAGGGCTTAATGTTAGCCCAAATACTTGGATTAACTTCCTGGTCTTTTGAAAGAGCTCCAATCCATCTCTTGCATCTACCTGAAAGGCCAGACTGAGAGAAAAACACACCTTACAGCATTCAGATAGCTCCAGAAAAGTGATCCAATCTGATCAGATCCTGATAAAGGTTCCTGCACTTGAACAGCTGAGGAGTAGTAAATGGAGAAGATCATCAACACGTATCAGTAAATGGCAACTTCTAGCTTCATTTTCCAGAATGTAGCTTCATTGTGAAGAACACAATGTTCCGCTCACAGCGCCAGGAACCTGGGTTCAATTCCAGCCTCGGGTGACTGCCTGTGTTGAGTTTGCAATTTCTTGCCATGTCTGCGCGGATTTCCTCCTGCTCCAAAACATGCAGGATAGGTGGATTGGCCTTGCTTAATTGGCCATTAGTCAGAGGGAAATGGGTCTGGGTGGGGTACTCTTCGGAGGGTCGATGTGGACTTGTTTGGCCAAATGGCCTGCTTCCACACTGTAGGGAATCTAATCTAACATGGGTGGCATGGTGGCTCAGTAGTTGGCACTGTTGCCTCACAGCGCCAGGGACCCACGTTCGATTCCTGCCTTGGGTGATTGCCTGTGTGGAGTTTGCACATACTTCCTGTGTCTGTGTGGGTTTCTTCCGGGTGCTCTGGTTTCCTCCCACAGTCCAAAGATGTGCAGGTTAGGTGGATTGGACATGCTAAATTGTCCATAATGTTCAAGGGTATGTAGGTTAGGTGCATTAGAAATTAATGCAGGATAACGGGGAATGATTGGGTGGGGTACTCTTTGGAGTGTCAGGATAGACTTGTTGGGCTAAAGGGCCTGTTTCCACATTGTAGGGATTCTATTAAAAAAAAACACAAGTTGACAACTCCCATGGGGTTTATATTACAATACGCCATTAGAAGGGTCAAGAAATCAAAGCACATTTTGTGAATGCACAGATTTTCTCAATTATACTTTTACGTATAGCTCCAGTTTTATTATATCCATTTTTATTATAACCAGTGATCAGCCCATGTGGATGAAACACTCAAATAATTCAATTAATGTCATGTCAATTAACATATTTTGAGGAGAAGAGGCGAATGAATACAAGGTTATGAATAGGATTAAGGACTATAAGCAGAAACAAAATTGAGTACTTGTTGGAATATAAAGGCTCTCAATTAGTGGAACCATCACACTAAGGAAGACAACTTGACAAAAATTGGTTAACAATCTAAATCTGAGTAATTGTTGAGGCAATATACCTTTGAAAAGCGGGCAGACACTTGGCACAAACTTTTCAATTCAGTTCGTTAGAGGGGATTCTGGAGAGATGTTATGAAGGAGAATGTCCATAGGACTGAATAGCCACTCATTGATCCATGTCTCCTTGTGTCAAAGTTGATAAAAATTCCTTCGAAGTCTACAATCCAAATTATAGTCACCGTTACCTGGAGACCGATGCTCACTCTCAAAAGAACCAATCTTTAAACCAACAGCCAATTCTGTGCACAAGTCCACACCAAATTCACTTGTACAATCAGCAATTAAAAACTCAGCTAGAAACAATTTCTTGAATACAATTATGAGTAAGTTCACATTTTTGATAAAATTCACTTTGGATCGTGGCTGTCTCTCGTTCACCAGCATTTATTGCCAATCCCTAGTTGTCCCTTGAAAAGGTGCTGCAGAACTTTCTTCCTGATTTACTTTAGTCCATGTATTGTGGGTTGACCCACAATGCCATTAGAGAGGGAATTAAAGGATTTTGACTCAACGACAGTGATGGAACAGCGATATATTTCCAACTCAGAACAGTGAGTGGCTTGGAGGGGAACTTGCAGGTAGTGGTGCCCCCATGTATCTGCTGCCCTTGTCCTTTCAGACAGAAGTGGTCAAATGTTTGGTAGGTGCTATCAAAAGATTTTTTGGAGAAATTCTGCAGTGCATAATGAAGACGCTACACACTACTGATACTGAGCATCAATGCTGGAGGGAGTGAATGTTTGTTTGTGGATGTGGTGCCTATCAAGTGGGCTATTTTGTCTCATATAGTGTAAAACTTCTTGAGTATTGGTGGAGCTGCACCCATCCAGGCACATGGGGAGTATTCCATCACACTCCTGATTTTTACCTTGAGCCTTGTAGATGATGGACAGGCTTTGGGAAGTCAAGAGGTGAGGTATTCGCTGCAGGATTCTTAGTGTCTGATCTGCTATTGGAGCAACTGTGTTCATATGGCAAATCTAGTTCAGTTTCTGATCAATTATAATTCCCAGGATGTTGACAGTAGGGATTCAGCAACACTATTGAATGTCAAGGAGCAATGGTTAGATTTTCTGGTATTGGAGATGGTTATTGCCTGGCAAGTCTGTGGTGCGAAAGCGAATTGCCACTTGTCAGCCTAATCTTGGATATTGTTCAGGACTTGATGCGTTTGAACATGGACTGCTTCAGTTTCTGAAAAGTCACGAATAGGGCTAACAATTGTGCAAACAACCCCACTTCTGACCTTATGATGGAGGGAAGGTCATTGACGAAGCAGCTGAAGATGGTTGGGCCTAGGACACTACCCTGAGGAACTCCTGCAGAGATGTCCTGGAGCTATATATCTGACATCCAATAACCATGATCACCTTCGTATGTACCAGTTCTAAGACCAACCAACAGAGAGTTTTTTTTCCCCTAATTCCCACTGATTCTAGTTTTGCCAGGGCTCCTTGATGCTATAATCAGTTGAATGCAGCCTTGATATTCAAGGGCTGTCTTTCTCACCTCACCTCCGGAATTCAGCTCTTTTGTCCATGTTTGAATCAAGGCTGTAATGAGTTCAGTAATGAGTGGCCCTGACGGAACCCAAACTGGGTGTCATTGAGCAGGTTATTGCTGAGCAGGTGCTGTTTGATAGAGCTGTTGATGAGACCTTCCATCTCTTAACTGATGATTGAGAGTAGGTTGATGGGGCGATAATTGGCTTTTTATGTACAGGACATACTTGGGCAATTTTCCACATTGTCGTAATTGTACTGAAAAAACTTGGCACAAATTGCAGCTGATCCTGAAGAACAAGGTAAGTGCTAGAAAACTTTCGAAGCACATGGCCTTTATCTTTGACCAACATAAACAACTTTTTTGATTAGATTAGATTAGATTCCCTACAGTGTGGAAACAGGTCCTTCAGCCCAACAAGTTCACACCGACCCTCTGAAGAGCAACACATCCAGACCCATTCCCCTACACTTACCCCTGACTAATCTACCTAACGCTATGGGCAATTTAGCATGGCCAGTTCACCTGACCTGCTCAACTTTTGGACAGTGGGAGGAAACCGGAGCATCCGGAGGAAACCCACGCAGACACGGGGAGAATGTGCAAACTCCACACAGTCTGTTTGGAAACCTTCAACAACATGTGCAGACTTGTCCAAAGAGTTGGACCTGTTGGAGATGTCCAGATTTGAGCAGTGGTCTTACTGGAAATGGAGATCATGTACGATGTTCCCAATATTACTGGCGATTTTGTCTTTACATTAATTTTTGTACAAGTTGAGATCGAATTGCATTCATATATCAATGTTCTCCTGGTGTGCTTAGGCATGTAATGTTTAGCATGAGGCACACAACTTGAAGGAGAATACCTTAAGTTCACATCAGCAAAGTTTTTCTGTTGAATACACCACTGTGTTAGACACTTGAATCACACAGTGGTGAATGCCCACAGCTGTAACTATGGAGCTGTGGGACACGACAGAAAGAGTAAAGGAAGTCATAGTGAAAACCCTGCAGAAGAGAAAATGCTGCAACTTTTCCTGTCCCAGCTCCTGACTATGAAGCTGGAACTGGGAATTCTTCCATGAGCAATGGCAAACATTATTCAATATCTGCGGATTTCTTAAGCAAACCAGAGCAAGTACAAAGGTTCGGTTAGGAACAGACTGTTTCGAAATACGTTCCACTCTCAATCTCACTGAAGAATAGAAAAAGCACAGAGCAGAAATTTTAAAAACTTCAAAGATACAGTTTTGAGCCTCAAACTACACAGAGAGTCAGAGAGTTCTCGAGATGTGCAGCACAGAAACAGACCCTTCAGTCCAACTCATCCATGCCGACCAGATATCCCAACTTAATCTCGTCCCATTTGCCAGCACTTGGACCATAACCCTCCAAATCCTTCCTATACATATACCCATCCAGATGCCTTTTAAATGTTGCAATTGTACCAGCCTCCATCACTTCCTCTGGCAGCTCACTCCATCTACAAGCCACCCTCTGCATGAAAATGTTGCCCCTTAGGTCCCTTTTAAATCTTTCTCCTCTCACTCTGGACCTATGCTCTCTAGTTCTGGACTTCCCCGACCGAGGGAAAATACCTTGTCTATTCACTCTATCCATGCCCCTCATGATTTTATAAACCTCTATAAGGTCACCCCTCAGCCTCCGACACTCCAAGGAAAACAGCCCCAGTCTATTCAGTCTCTCCTTATAGCTCAAACCTGGCAACATCTTTGTAAGTCTTTTTTGAACCCTTTCAAGTTTCACAATATCTTTCCGATAGAGAGGGGACTGGAACTGCTTGCAGTATTCCAAAAGTGACCCAACCAATGTCCTGTACAGCCATAACATGACCTCCAAACTCCTATACGCAATGCTCTGACCAATAAAGGAAAGCATACCAAATGCCTTCTTCACTATACATGTTTAATATTAGTGATCAAGAGGGAAAGAAGAAAGTCCATTGATCAATACATAACATCATTAAGTCAGCTGTGAGTTAGCACAGCTAAAGATTGAATGATCTTCATTAATGGAGACACCATTATGACAGCACAACTGCCTAGGGAAGAGAATCTGACTCATGAATAGGTTCCAAAGATGGGAAGCTCCGGCATATAAGTGGGACAATAGTAGGGTTTGTCTACAATATGGACGGACCTGCCCACATATGTTGGAAAAACAGTCTCCTCCTTACATGCACAATGGCCTGAGATTAAAACAGGAGCAATAGAAAAATCAAACTGGAAGGACTAGTTGCAAATATTGTGAAGGATCATCAGACAAAACAAAATAAAGCATATTCAGTGTGAACAAAGTGCTTTTACTGTAAGAAGCAAAATTATTTTACACAGAAGTGTTTGGCTAGGAAGCAGACAAACAGGTTGATAAAGCCTTTCGAGGTAATCATTGAATCCTAGCAGTGCGAAAGTAGGCCATTCAGCCCATCCAGTCCACACCAACTCCGCAAAGAGCATCCCACTGAGACCCACCCCATTCCTGTCACTCTGCATTTCCCATGGCTAATCCACTTAACCTATGCATCCCTGGACACTCTGGACAACTTGGTATGACCAATCCAACCTGACCTGGACATCTTTTGGATTGAGGGAGGAAATCAAAGCACCCAGAGGAACTCATGAATTCACGGGGAGAAAGTGCAAACTCCATACAGACAGTTGCCCGACAGTGGAATCAAACATGGTGAGGCAGCAGAGTTAACCACTAAGCCATGGTACCCCTTCATTGCAGAATGTTGACCAATGGTTCCGACAAATCACAACTGGGCCTGAGAGAAATGTCAAATGAAGAATTAGGTTATTCACTCTACATCTTAGAAAAGTTTAAGAACATCAAACCTTAAGGAGAAAACCATGATGAAAGCATTGCAATGAAGATGGCGGAACGAGAACATTATGTGAATATGATGCGCAGATCGACTTTGACACTTGCTGCATTATTATGAGGTTCACAGCTGTGTGTGAAGTTACGTCACATGGTGATCCTAAAGTGTAACTCAAATGTAAAGTTGAAGCTCTCTGATGCAACAATACTTATCCTGAGCTGTTAATAGCCCAATAAGACTGAAAATCTGGAGTACCAGATATCAGGCACAAAGCAAAAGCCATTCATCACAAGAGAAGCAAACCAAAACCTCAGCCTGGTAATTCTAAATGCTGTAGAAGAGATGTTCAATGCTTCACAAGCCACTTTGCCGCACAATGAACAAATAAACAAAATGTGAGACAGACTGGGTTCAACTACAGAATCACAAAGACATCTTGATACTGCAGTCAATAAATGGAGAGATTGCCTTACCACACTGAATGGACAGAGGTGTTTAAGTCAGCAGGATCACCTTTGAAGATTCTGAAAGTGAACTACAGAGCACATAATTCCAACCTGCAGGCACTGGAGAAAAAACCGACAACCCACAAGACACGAACACTTTAAAGTCAAGATTAGAGTGGTGCTGGAAAAGCACAGCAGATCAGACGGCATCTCAAGAGCAAAAATTGACGTTCCGGGCAAAAGCCTTTCATCAGGGCTTATCAGATTCCTGACGAAGGGCTTTTGCCCGAAACGTCAATTTGCCTGATCCTCGGATGCTGCCTGATCTGCTGTGCTTTTCCAGCACCACTTTAATCTTGACTCTAATTGCCAGCATCTGCAGTGCACACTTCTGCCTACGAACACTTTAAAGATCACGTGTGTGCTGTGCCTGTAATTAAACACTCAAAAAATGGGACTAGCTGGAAAAACAAAATTGCTTATGCATGAGAATAGTTGCACATATAGTTGGTAACTGAGGCATCTCAAAATTAGTTGATGCCAATGATAAATGATGATAAACATGATAATGCAAGCAACCTTATTTTCTGTTTTTATAAAATGGGGCATATTTGGATTGATTTGCAAACATGTACAAATGCCCATCCTAGTTTGCTGTGGTCATTGTCACCTCTACCATGAGGCAGACACCCTAAAGGCAGACACCTTGAGTTCACTTCTAAAAGAATCACAGCTTGGTATTACATCTGCTGTAGCCAGGATGGTAAGAAACTGCAAAGTGTTGTGAACACAGCCCAGCCCATCACGCAACCCAACCTTCCATCCACTGAGTCCATCTACACTTCTCGTTACCCCAGAAAGGCAGCCAACATCATAAAAGCATCCAACCCCAATTATAACCTCTTCCAACCTCTTCAATCAGTCAGAAGATACAAAAGCTTAAACATACCTACCAACAGATTCAACAACAGCTTCTTCTTCTCTGCTGTTATTAGGTTCCTGAATGGACCTTTCAAATTTTAAACTTAATGTTGATCGCACTTTTTGTGCAGATTCTGTGCAGCTGTAACATTGCATTCTTCCCACTGTTCTATTAGCCTAATGCACTTTGTTTGCTGCGATCTGCCTGTACTGCATGCAAGACAAAACTTGTCGCTGTACCCAAGTATACATGACAATCATAGATCAAATCAAAATTGTAAAGCTCGTGTGCTGTGCTGTACTCTACTCTTGAATCAGTCCATTAACAAAAAGAAAGGAAGATTTAAATTTATGAAACATCTTTAATGATGTCAAGACATTCTAAGGCACTGCAGTGTCATCATTGCTGCACAATCACAGCAATGTGTACCATCTAAAAGACGTACTACAGTAACTCACCAAAATTACTTGGACAGCACCTTCCAAACCCATGACCACTGCTATCTATAGGTCAAATGGCTTAGCTGCCATTGCCCTCTGGAGTAGAGAACTCGAAAGACTGTCTGAGTGAAGAAATTCCCCCTCATCTCAGTGTTAAATTGCCTGCTCCTTATTCAGATACCAAGTCTCCTGCTTCGAGACACCACAGCCACTTTCCTGACTAGAGCCTGTTGGTCAACGTAAATGGTGTCAGGCAGGATTGGGGTCCCAGTGCAAAATGACCAAATAAAGACTATACAAATATGACCTGGTGCCTAGTCACTCAATTTTACTGTCCTTTTATGTCTTAGTAATAGGGATACTAAGGATGCTAACCTGATGAGGAACTTATGCTCAAAACGTCGATTGTCCTGCTCCTCGGATGTTGCCTGACCAGCTGTGCTTTTCCAGCACCACACTCTTCGACTCTGATCTCCAAGATTTGCAGTCCTCACTTTCTCCTACCACAACATGCTATTCATTATTTTAATAGGTGACATCTTCGGGATGTGTGAGCTGTTTATATGTTGAAGGCACAATCAGTCATTTCTAAATGCCTAAATTTCTAAACTGGTCAAGCGATGAGATAAATACGTTTTTTTAAAAAATCACATCTTCGTGTTTCTCGTTCCTCCCTAAAATAAGTTAGACAATTCTGACCAGAATGTTCCAAATGAATTTTCTCAGGTGTCCCACAATCTGAAGCGGCAGTCCATTTGGCCCATTGATTCCAGATCAACCCTCCAAACAGTATCGCACCAGGGTCCACCCCCTTACCCTATCCCCATAACCCTGCATTTTCCATGACCAATCCATCTAGCTTGCCCATCCCTATACACCATGGACAATATAGCATGGCTAATCCACCTAAATCATTGCAAACACAATCCGATACCAATGCAAAACAATCCCAACTTTATTATGAAAAAATTTACAATAGCTTTTACAACTATCCTCCGCTTTTCAAACATTCAATTTAAACAATTTTGCTTTTCTGAAAGATCTACATTTGTACCTGTTTTTGTGAATCTGAAAAGGATTTTCACTTTTATGAACAACAGCGATACCTTTTGCCATATAAATCATGCACCTTTGTTTTACACCATTTTAGGCTTATGAAAGGTTTCCTGGGAATGCTCTATTTTCGGAAAGCGGGGGCTACCTGTACTACAAAACAATGTCATCTCTAACCTGATTCAGCCTCTTTAGTTTACAATACTTCCCAAGTCTCTCATAGGTTTGTACAGCTGCTCTCTTTCTCTCTCTCTCTCTTTCTCTCACTCTGTGAATGTGCTTTCTCTGTTCTTTTTTCTCTCCGTACAGTCAATGGGTCTCAGATTTAAGCTGTGCTGCTCTCCTCAGAAGGCTCAAGAGGAATTGGTCTGTAGGTGAACCCCGTCTTCGTACCATTTTGGACGGTTTTCTGGAATTTTCTACAGTTCGGGCCAAACAGCGAGACGCACTTAATAGTTTGAAATATAGTCAATTATTTGGAAGTCTTGCTAATGTTTGTTTCTTGGTGTAGCAGGACCCAGTGCCTTTCTGTCTGACCCTCCTTTGTTAAGTGGATAAATTGTTGAGGGTTTTTCTCTCTGGAATAACTGGGTGCCTTTTACATTATGCTAATATCATTAGCACCTGTTTGCTGTGTTTGCACTGTGTCTGATGTGTGGGTTTTGCGATTTCAGAGTTTTACTTGGCCAATGTACCCAGCATCCCTTGCCATTTGGCCAAGTTAGCAATCTGTCTGTGTTTTAGCAGCCAGGAGACTGCTACATTGACAATCTATAAAATGCCAAGTGTGCCACAAAACCCCATTTTAGCCAAATGTCGGCTAAAAGTGACCACGTTTGAACTGGAAAAGAATAGTTAGAAACTCCTTTCATTGAAGTAGGGCCAAGTGCTGGTGAATGGGATCAGATTAGTTTAGGATATCTGGCTGGCATGGACATTTGGGATGAAGGATCTCTTTCCATGCTGTACATCTCTATGATATTATGACTCTGTAAGTATCTTGCAGTTTTAATCAGAGATGGATATCAAAATGAGAGAATAACCAAGGTTGCCCAAGGGACAACAGAGCCACAGTGAACCTTGTGTGAGGCAGGTGATTCATGGACATTGCCTGAATGAACATGACCATAAAATGTTCTGTTTATTAGAAATAAAATCCACTAAAGGTGAGAATTTTTGTGCTGTAGAAAGGATTACTTTTTCACTGTTGCACCCAACGTACTCTTAGGAGGGGTATGGTAGGAATTAGTTGCAGGACAACACTATTTTTACAGCATCCCAATCTGCATCTTGCTCTTGTACTTTAAGAGCATTGTTTAAATGGGATCTTTTCACCATCAAGCCCTGCAGTCTTTCTGAATAGGTAATACTGTGTCATAAACAATTTTGTGCAAGGTCTTAGACCCACATTTTGTTTTGGATGCATAGTATGGGGGAATTATTAGTAGAGGCACAATAGCTCAATTGTCTGAAGTTTCATTGCTATTTTAATGAGTGCACTGTCCTATTCATTTTAAGTAGGCAAACACTTTTACCTAATGAGAGGACTGAACTTCACGCAACCTGGTCAACATGCTCGTTGCCAGTTTTACACAATTTCAAGCCTTAGGAATCAGGAGTGAGATTTGCTGAAATTATTTTAAAGTTCTGCCCAGAACAAAAAAAAATGTCTGTGATGTTGTGTATTTGCATTGCAGTCCCAGAGATGGAAGAGGACAACAATCACACAATTGGTGACATGTGACGTGTTTCCAAGAACAACAGCTCTTAGCTACAAAGGCTCATCAGGTTGGGCAGTGTTTAGTCCATCTATAAGTTGACTTACACATAGGGGTCCCTTTCATTCAGTACAACTGAAGGACCTTGATTGCTTCTGGATAGGTGACCCATTTGTACGGAGAGTAGCCATTTAAAATTAGGTGCTTTTTCTTGAAGCCACATAGTTTGCACCAGACATGAATTTCTTTATCGTGATTGCTCTCCAGAAACCTGCTTACATGCCCATTTCCACCAAACAGTCAATAAAGGTAAAGCAGTGGAAGGGAAGGGAGTTTCCTACCATAAACTGGCCTCCCTCCCAATTACATCCCAACATCGACATGCTACAATTTGGAAAGTCCTATTGACCCAACTTGGTATCGAAGCTTCCGTGTCATAGTTGACTTATTGCATAATGTTTGGACCATTTTGGTATGATCTGTTTGCTTGTAATAAATAGAAAGCAATTGACTTACTGGGCATAAATAACTGCTCAATAGATGCAGCCATGAAAGCAACATGTTCACTAGATTATTACTCATTCAGCCCTATCCACTGTAAATATACTTTCACAAAAAGTTCCTGGACTATAACCAAAATACAGAGCTGCAAACAAACATTGCATCCATGCAGTAAAACAGCCATGTGAATTAAACCACAGCAAGTAAATGACTGCAATATCCGGGGGACCTGTAACTGGCTTCTTTTTACTGCTTTTATTTGTATTTTTAAAACCACTTTTAATTACCTTAAATAGTGCCCAATTCCAAGTTAAATCCTGGCCTTTTAAAGAACTCATCTGGGTAAACTCCTCATATAAGTCACCCTTGCTGACATCTATGACTAGTGTGATTTACTTTCACAGATTAAGAAGCCCAGTGTGAAGCAGTAATCACTTGTTTTCTGATTAACTATGGACAGATGTTCCTGTAAAGTGGGCAGGTTTGTTTTAATATAAACTGGTTAAGTATTTGCATGCATACATTCAAATGACAACGAAGAAGAGATACTTAGAAAGCTGGGCGATACAGTGTAATCACACTGCTCTCTCTCAATTCTGAGAGCTCAGTTTTGAACCTAACCAAAATAGAAGAGTCACTTCTCTCTTTTAGCAGCTGCTAAAAGTTCCGAAGTGGGATGAGTTTGGACAGCCACTCCAGTCCTTAGTAGACAAGCATCTGTAATACAAAATCACCCCGAGCACCGATGAGGCAATTGCATGGTAAGGAGCCACAAAAATATTGTAAAACCTGAAAATGTCACACTCACATTCTATAAACTTCCTTATGTCTCTAATATTGTTTTCAGTTTCTGCATATCAAAAACAATTTATTCAGAGTAAAAGTATAGAATGAATGCTTTGCTCACAGCGCGTTATGTAATCCAAAAACACCGCATTCCTTTTTGGGGAATGATATGCAATATTACCAGAGAGAGTTGCACTGTCCTTTATCTTGCTCCCTTGATAGTTAAGCTAGGATCACCATACTCCTTCTAGATGACTTCAGAGTAATTGTATTATGTTCATGTTGCAAAATCTTCTGAACTGAGTGCCTTGGTCCATTTTGAATTGAGCAATCATATTGAAAACTTGCTGTCATTGTGCTACGGCTCTTTGGCTGTGCTTTATGTACTGTGCTGTTCAAGTCATGGTTAGTTCTCTATGGTTGAGGTTGAATATTTGAATACCCTTTAAGTAGTTCACAGATTTCTGTTGGGAGAAACAAAAACAAAATCGCTGGAACTTCACTGAAAATGATCAAAATTTCTCGGTCGATTAGCAGTGATGCCATCAGTTTAGCAAAACTCAACACAGGTCAATGAATTAATGCTTTATAATTCACATGGGTAAGAGCCCCCATGTGTCAAACTATTTTAGCAGAAACTAATTGGACATTTATGTGTCCCCTATGTATATGCCCATCATTACATTATCTGCTAGAACAGTTCAACAGAGTACCACATTTAACAAAACATGACAGCCAGGACATTGCAAACTGTGGAAACCAAGGGTATTGACACAATAACTAGACAGCAATTACATAAAGTCACTTTCTGCAACTTCACCAATGCAACTTAATCACACATAGGATATCCTGAGATTGTACAAGGTGACACATAAACAGAAATGATTTCTTTCTTTCCAGTGAAATTTAAGCAATTTAAAATTTTCAGCAGCACAGCTTAGCATCTACAAAATTATAGAAACATAGAAAAAAGCTTGTTCTTGCCGTTCCCTCATATCTTTTGAACACTTTACTCACAAGGTTTACATTTACCTCCTTATTGAAATCGTACAATGTTTTGGCTTTGACTGCCTACTGCGATAGTGAATTCCATAGATTTGCCACATGCTGGGTGAAAAAGTTTCCCCTCATCTCAGTCCTAAAAGGATTACCCCTTATCCATAAACTATGACCCCAAGTTCTGAAGTCTCCCACCACTGTGAACACCATTCCTGTCTAGTTCTGTTAGAATTTTATAGGTTTCTATACGATCCCCTATCTACTTATAAACTCCAGAGAATACAATCCTAATTGAGTTGATCTCTTCCCATATGACAGAACTGCCATCCCAGGAATCAGTCTGTACCCCCTCAACAGCAAGAATATCCATCCTCAGATAAGGAGACCAAAACTGCACACAATATTTCAGATGTGGTCTCTCCAAGGCCCTCTATAATTGCAGCAAGACATTCCTACTCCTGTATTTGAATCCTATCATTATGAAAGCTAACATGCAGTTTACCTTCTTTCGGCTATTCCACCTGCAACTGCTGTACGAGGACACTCATTGAGGTCTCATTACACATTCCCCTTTCCAAGTCTATCACCATTCAGTCTATTACTTTCCTTCTTTTGTTACCAAAGTGGACACCTCACATTTACCAATGTTACATTTTATATTCCATGCATTTGCCCACTCGCTCAACTTGTCTAACTGCCATTGAAGCATCTCTGCATCCTCCTCACAGTTAACCCTTCCACACAACTTTGCATCATCATCATTCCCAAAATACTTCCTTGAGCACACTGGGTTGTAGATTTCCAGGCTCTGAGGATTTATTTACCTTCAATCGCATCAGTTTTTCCAAGACCATCTCCCTACTAACACTGACATCCTCCAGTTCTTTCCTCTCACTAAACTAAGTGCGCCCTACGTTTCTAGTATGTTATTTGTGACGTCCTTTTTGAACATAGAACCAAGTATCTATTTATATGGCCAGTGGTTTCTCATTCCCTGTTTCTGACTATAAGGGACCTACATCCATCTTCACCAATCTCTTTCCCTTCACATACCTATTAAAAAGGATTGTCTTTTTACCACTTCTTGTCCTATTCCCAATATTTTTCATTGTCTCTCTGCTTCTCCTTGCTCATAGATTTTTCAGACTTTTTCTTACCCCATCTTCTGTCTTTTGTTAATGACCTTGATTTCTGTGTTCTGACTCCTTGCGAGCAATCCAACCCCATGCCATTTTAGTTTCATAGCTCCACAGCCACTCTGGCAAATACTCCCCCTGGGACATCAGTCCCTTCTGCTAAGAAATGGGATTGCAATTTGGTTGCCATCAAGCGGAGGGAAAAAGACAAACAAAAAAAAACATACAAGATGCACCAGCAATGTACCAAAAAGCAGTCTTTTTTTCTATTATTATCACAATGCTATTAACTCAACATGAAACATTTTTCTCCTGATTTAATGCTGTTGAAAAAAAAATTGCAAGCATAAAGCAAGAGCTCAGCAAGGGGGCAATGCACATTGAAAGCTAAATAATTGCTTATATCAGATTTTAAGCAGTCTGGGATATTTAGTTCAAAAAGTGCAAAGACAGTGATAGCAAGCTGAACTAAATCAGCCTCACTATCATTAGATTCACACAAACCAGTGAAATTAAAACATTCAAAGATCCTCTAAATTACCCAATTGTTCCCAACCAGACCTTACAAATAACACATCCTGGACATTAATTCTATAACTTAAACAACATTAAATTTATTATTGTGATGTAACTTTAGCAGAACGAAGATAAACAACAAGCTAATCTAATTAATATCTACGATCGAGAGCCAATCTTCTCTGATTACAATCCCACTCTCATACAGTCAGACAGAGTTATGGGTTTAATTAGAAAACAAATAGAAGCATTGTAATTTGCCAGTTCAATAACCAGTCTTCACACAGGCCTTCATGAAATCCTTGGGCAATGTGTTGTTCACAGGTAAATAGAACTGTATCTCTTGCTTGAATTCCGAAGTCACTGCTTAATGAATCACTATCAGCATGCTCCCAGAAATATTTATTTGTTTCTGACAGACTGGGATTCTTCTCTCAGAACCTTTGAGAATAGGTGGAGAGAAACTAGAGACTTCACAAAACCAAACAGCATGATTTCTGGAAGTCTCCAAAGATTATATTGACTCCTGTAAAAATCCAAGCAGAACGGACTCTTCCCTCATCAGCCAATTTGACATCTAACCAGCTGGCAGTCCTAACCATAGCAACATTTGTCCATTGTGATTCAATCAGTAATTCATTGCAATATCTTTCCAGGCCCATTCCGAACAACAAAAAAACAATCTGTCATTGTTCTCTTCTCTTTCAAAGTGAGCTGTTGTTCAAAGTTTGCCCCTTAAATTCAACCTACAGTTTCAAACTGAAAAATGAGTAAGTAATAGAAACCTAGTGAAGATCTCTACAGAAACATACTAAAAAGATTAACATTCAAAGACTGCAGAAAGTCTTTGAAGAACAACAGAAAGGTGACATTAACTGGAATGAGAATATGCCCTTCCAGTATATATAAACCAGCCTGGTAAAGGGAAGTATGTACATTAGCTCACTGAGCTTGAAGGTTTGTTTTCAGATGTTTCACCACCATACTAGGTAACATCATCAGTGAGAGTCTCTGGTGAAGCGCTGGTGGTATGTCCCACCTCTCTGTTTAGAGAGAACCTCTCTAATGATGTTACCTAGTATGGTGGTGAAACAGCTGATAACAAACCTTCCAGCTCAGCAAGCTAACTTACATACTTATCATCAACCTGAGCTACAAATCTTCTCAAAAATCGCTAATAAAGGGAAATAGTCAGATTGCTTCTCATTTATAACCAAGAGATCAGCCATAGGATTTTTAATTTGCAAATGTATATACATGAACATTTTTATGGTACATTCTACCTAGTATCGATGGCCCTCAGCAGATAGACTCAGGACCTTCATTCTCAACAAGTTTGTCAGCAGGATAGTGACCAACCACCTTTAAAGGGGATGTGGTATAGTGGTCACATTACTCACCTGCTAATTCCGAGGTCTAGGCTAATACTCTAGGAGTGTGGGTTCAAATTCCACCAAAGCAGTTTGTAGAGGGAACTAAATTTTGATTGACAAAAATGGTTCCAGGAATGAAAAACATCAATTGGAGAGAAAAAGGCTGAGAGAAGATCTGGGAGAGGTTTTTGAAACCATTGAGTGGGCAGGTTAGAGTTGATAAGGAGTTTCTCATAAAAGAAAAAAGAATGAGAGAGCACAGATTTAAAACGTGATCGG
Source organism: Chiloscyllium punctatum (assembly GCF_047496795.1). Lineage (NCBI taxonomy): Eukaryota > Metazoa > Chordata > Chondrichthyes > Orectolobiformes > Hemiscylliidae > Chiloscyllium > Chiloscyllium punctatum. The sequence goes on from NC_092758.1 coordinate 80,803,496, forward strand.
CTAATGAAGCAAGGATGATGGGAGAAAAGACTTTTCCATACAATGAGAAGTTAGGATATGGAATGAACTGCTTAGAAATGTGATGGAGGCAAGCTCAATTGAAGCATTCATGATATAATTGTATGACTATTTGATTTGAAATGGTTTGGTGAGATATGACGGAAGAAGCAAGAGGTTGGCACTAGGGGATAGAACCAGTGTAGGCACAATGGGCTGATTGCACTCTTTCCATGCCATGACAATTCTGTGATCCTGTGATGTTCTGGTCCAAGCCACTCACCACCCTGACCTGAAAATACTTAACCATTCCTTTACTGTCACTGGGTCAAAATCTTGCAGCTCTCTCCCAAATAATATTGGGGGTGTACCTCCACCAAGTCTGTTTTATAGAGAAATGATGTTGGAGAAATTGATGAAATTGCAGACTGATAAATCCTCAAATGCCTGGTATACTATCTCCCAGAGCAGCTAAGGAAGTTGCTCTGGAAATAATGGTGGTCATCTTTCAAGATTCTTTCGACTCTGGAACAGGTTGGAGGGTGACGAATGCAACCCTGTATTTAAAAAGGGAGACAGCGAGAAAACTGGGAATGACATACTAGTGAATCTGACATCAGTAATGGGGAAGATGCAAGAGTCCACTATGAAGGATTTAATAGCAGAGCACTTCGAAAACTGTGGTAAAATCAGACGCAGTCAGCATGGATTTACAAAAGGGAAATCATGCTTGACAAATCGACTGGAATACTTTGAGGATGTAACTAGCAGAGTTGATCGGAGGGAGTCAGTGTATGTAGAATAAAGTTCCACATAAGAGATCACTGTGTAAAATTATAGCAAATGGGTTTTGTGATAGTGTTTAGGAAATTGGAAAATGGGAAACAAAGAGTAGGAATAAATGGGTATTTTTCTAAATGACAGACAATGATGAGGGGGTACTGCAGAAATTGCTAAATGGCAGGCAATGACTAGAGGAGTACTGCAGGGATTGCCACTACGATCCCAGCTAATCACTATATATGTTAATGATTTAGATGGGGGAACTAAATGCGACATCTCAAAATTTGCCGACGACAGAAAGCTGGGTGAAAGGGTGAGCTGTGAGGAGGATGCAGAAAGATTGCAGTGTTATTTGGACAGGCTGAACAAGCGGGCAAATGCATATTAGATATGGTATAATATGAAGAAATGTGAGATTCTCCACTTTGGTTACAAAAATAGGAAAGCAGATTATTATTTAAATAACTGTAAATTGAGAGAGGGGAATGTTCAATCAGACTTGGTTGTCCTCATGCACCAGTCACTGAAAGTAAGCATGCAGATGCAGCAGGCAGTGACGAAGACAAACTGTACGCTGGCCTTCATTGTGAGAGGATTCGAGTGCAGGAACAAGGATGGCTTGCTGCAATTATGCATAGCTTTAGTGAGGCCACAATTGGAAAACTGGGTACAGTTTTGGTCTCCTTATCTGAGGTAGGGTGTTCTTGCAATAAAGGGAGTGAAGTGAAGGTTTACCAAGTTGATTCCTGGGATGACAGGACTGACATTTGAGAAGAAGTTAAGTTGAGTCAGTTAAGATTATACTCTCTCGAGTTTAGAATAATGAGGGGGTGGGGGATCTCAGAGAAACCAATAAAATTCTAGCAGGAGTGGACAGATTAGATGCAGGTACGGTGTTCCCAATGATGGGGGAGTTCAGAACAAGGGGTATAGCTTAAGGATAAGGGATAAACCTTTTAGGGCTGAGATGAAGAGAGATGGTTTCATCCAAAGAGTGATGAAGCTGTGGAATTCATTTTGTTGAGGCCAAAAGAGCATGTGTTTTCAAAAATGGGGTGGACATTGCCTTTGAGACTAAAGGAATCAATGGATAGAGGGGGAGGCTGTGATTAGGGAACTGAGCTCAGTGGTCAGCTGTGATCTTAGTGCATGGTGGCACACATTCGAGGGGTCAACTCCTGTTTTTCTGTCTTCTATGTCTCTAACGGGACTGCAGCTGTTCAAGAAGACAGCCCACCACCATCTTGTCAAGGGCATCTAGGGACAGGCAACAAATGCTGGCCCAGCAATGACACCCTATCCGACAAGTGACGAAATAAATTGTACCTTTAACCGAGTAAAACGTCTCAAGCTGCTTTACAGAAGAAATATTGACAAAATAGCTGAAGACCAGGATATCGAAGAAGATTTGCATGCTGGGAGACTGTTAGAATGTTCACACAATCTAATAGCAGGTCAGTCAATTGGAGCAAGCTGTCAATTTTCAAGTTATGGGAACTGCATTCGCTCAGCTGGTCAGCAGATATCCATTACTATACTCTAATAATTGCATGCTTCCATAGGTCAAAAGTCAAATCGAGCCCTAAATCTGGTTGTTGAGATCACTGGGTACTTGCCAGTTCTTGAGCATTCCAAAAGTGGATCTTTTCAATTTGGCTAACCTGAAGATTGGGAAAATGCTTTTCTTGTGCTCATGTTGGTAGAATAACAGGGACACAGGACTGGTTCAATAGATTGAAAAGGTAGAAATTTGAGGAAAAACATCATCTTTCCAGAAAATCACTCTCCCGACAGGCAGCATTAACCTTCGGGCCTTAAACTTGAGTGTGATTTGAAAGAAGCCACTTTGAATATTTTTGATTTGGAGGAGCTGGTGTTGGACTGAGGTCCAACTACCTGATGAAGGAGCGCACGGATTGGAAGAGTTGGACTGAAGGGTCTGTTTCCATGCTGTACATCTCTATGACTCTAAGGAGTGGCACGGTGGCTCAGTGGTTAGCACTACTGACTCACAGCACTAGGGACCCAGGTTCGATTCCAGCTTCAGGTACCTGCCTGTGTGGAGTTTGCACATTCTCCCTGTGTCTGCATGGGTTTCCTTCCACAATCCAAAGACGTGGATTGGCCATGCTAAATTACCCATGGAGGTCAGAAGTAAATATAGGGTAGGGGAATGGTTCTGGGTGGATTACTCTTCGGAGAGTCAGTATGGACTTGTTGGGCCAAATGGCCTGTTTCCACGCTGTAGGGTTTTGAGACAAGGTGTTTCAGTCCAAAACATTGTTGATCTGGTCTAAAGCTCAACCCTAACTTAAAACGTAATCCACCCCTAACATTCGACTCCAGTGTTTTCAGCATTTTAACTTAAAAAAAAATCAATTTACCTCATCCTAACCCAGAGGGATTATCTGTTGTAAAGATTATCATGAAAGACAAGATTAGCTAGAACCTGGATTTAGTAAAGGGAGGTCATGCCTGACAAACCTGTTGGAATTTTTTGAAGAGGTAACAAGTAGGTTAGACCAGGGAAACCCAGTGGATGTGGTCTATCTGGACTTTCAAAAGGCCTTTGATAAGGTGCCACACGGGAGGCTGCTGAGCAAGGTGAGGGCCCATGGTGTTCGAGGTGAGCTGCTGGGATGGATTGAGGATTGGCTATCTAACAGAAGGCAGAGAGTTGGGATAAAAGGTTCTTTTTCAGAATAGCAGCCGGTGACGAGCGGTGTCCCGCAGGGTTCGGTGCTGGGGCCACAGCTGTTCACATTATATATTAATGATTTGGATGAGGGAACCGGGGGCATTCTAGCGAAGTTTGCCGATGATACGAAGTTAGGTGGACAGGCAGGTAGTACTGAGGAAGTGGGGAGGCTACAGAAGGATCTAGACAGGTTGGGAGAGTGGTCCAGGAAATGGCTGATGGAATTTAACGTGAGCAAGTGCGAGGTCTTGCACTTTGGCAAAAAGAATAAAAGCATGGACTACTTTCTAAATGGTGAGAAACTTAATAAAGCCAAAGCACAAAGGGATCTGGGAGTGCTAGTCGAGGATTCTCTAAAGGTAAACATGCAGGTTGAGTCTGTGATTAAGAAAGCGAATGCAATGTTGTCTCTTATCTCAAGAGGGTTGGAATATAAAGGCAGAGATGTACTACTAAGACTTTATAAAGCTCTGGTTAGGCCCCATTTGGAGTACTGTGTCCAGTTTTGGTCCCCACACCTCAGGAAGGACATACTGGCACTGGAACGTGTCCAGCGGAGATTCACACGGATGATCCCTGGAATGACAGGTCTAGCATATGAGGAACGGCTGAGGATACTGGGATTGTATTCGTTGGAGTTTAGAAGATTAAGGGGAGATCTAATAGAGACGTACAAAATAATACATGGCTTTGAAAAGGTGGATGCTAGAAAATTGTTTCTGTTAGGTGAGGAGACTAGGACCCGTGGACACAGCCTTAGAATTAGAGGGGGTCATTTCAGAACGGAAATGCAGAGACATTTCTTCAGCCAGAGAGTGGTGGGCCTGTGGAATTCATTGCCACGGAGTGCAGTGGAAGCCGGGACGCTAAATGTCTTCAAGACCGAGATTGATAGGTTCTTGTTGTCTCGAGGAATTAAGGGCTACGGGGAGAGTGCTGGCAAGTGGAGCTGAAATGCGCATCAGCCATGATTGAATGGCGGAGTGGACTCGATGGGCCGAATGGCCTTACTTCCACTCCTATGTCTTATGGTCTTATGGTCTTATGCCAAGAGGGGCAAAGTCAGAGACAAAAATCAAACAGTCAGGTTAAAAAATGAAAGGCTAAAACAATGACATCGCCTGTAGCAAGCTTGTGAGGGAAAATCTGAAGGGGTGGAATGAAAGAGAAACATTTTCCTCATCTTAAGGCCAGCCAAATGGAAAAAAGCCCACTTTGAAATGCTCAAGAACTGGCAGGTACCCAATGATTTCAATAACTGGATTTAGGACCTGATTTTTAACCTTGAACCTGTGGAAGCAAGCAATTATTAGAGCATGATAATGGACATCTGCTGACCAGCTGAGCGAATGCAGTTCCCATTAATTGGAAATTTACTCTAATTGACTGGCCATCTATTAGATTGTATGAACATTCTAACTGTCCCCCAAGCTTAGGATCAAACATCAGGCAATATCATTTGAGTTGCAAGGAATTGCTGAGCTGAAAGTGGGAAGAGCTGTAGGTTGTGATGGGATAAGATCACACTGGCTGTTCAACAAATGAAAGATGCTCCATGTAACCTAGCACGCAGATGCGAGTTGCCCTTCATGGGCAACAAGAAATAACTATACCTTTTTAGAAACTGAAAGCAGATTACGTTGCTTCTCTTGCAAGTACCTCACTCTGACCAGCTCCTACAGAACAGTCTGTGTCTTTCTGCCATTCAGTGGTAACACAACAGCAATAAGAATGAACAAAATTCTAACATGACTCTGGGATGTTTCACCATTCGGCTTACTTTTGCAGCCAGTACAACAGTTTTATACAATCTTTCTGAATATGACTAATAGTGAGGCCAGTGATCATAGAGTCATAAAGATGTGCAGCATGGAAACAGACCCTTTGGTCCAACCCGTCCATACCAACCAGACATCCTAAACTATTCTAGTTCAATTTGCCAGCACTTGGCCCATGTACCTCTAAACCCTTCCTATTTGTATACCCACCCAGATGCCTTTTAAATGTTGTAATTGTACTGGCCTCCATCATTTCCTCTGGAAGCTCATTCCATACATACACCACCCTCTATGTGAAATAATTGCCCCTTAGGTCCCTTTTATAAATTTCCCCTGTCATCCTAACCCTATGCCTTCTAGTTCTGGACTCCCCCACCCCATGGAAAAGACCTTGTCTATTTTCTGAGGATTTTTGCTGTCCTCCTCGAGTTCTTTTTTTTAATGAAAGAAAGGAGCTCCACATTTCTAAGAGGAGATTCCAACGTGAAAATGCAAAGTCTTTGTTAGCGCAGAGTGGTCAGAGGAAGGCACGTGACACCAGCTTTTCACAGTAGTCTGTGGACACTTTAAGGTCAGAATGCCACTTTCAGAGCTGCTGTCATACTGTAACTGCATAAGATAGGTGTCATGCTAGGGTGCTGGCTGCATAAGGTGTCAAAGGGATTGAAGGCCATCCCAGTAATGTACCAGGTGCGTAGGGTGCCAGGTAAATAGTGTGCCAATTGTATCAGGTGCCAGCTGGGGAGGGGATAGGGTGCCAGGATAGGATGCCAGATAAGTAGGAAGGGGGCAAAATGCCAGTGGCTACAGTATCACAGTGCCAGATATGTTGGGTGTCAGCTGCGTGGTGTGCTAGTTGGGGGAGGGAGTAGCATACCAGGCAGGTTAGGTGCTGAATGAGTAGAATGGCAAGTGTTAAGAGATGGTTACCAAAATGCAAGGTGGCAAGCTAAGAAATGCAAAATCGGGTCTGGTGGAGATGCAGGGTTTGGGGTGGGGGGGAGGAGGGTGTTGTGGGAGAGTGGTGCTGACTCTGGAGCTCTGGTGTGCTGATAAGAGTGAAGGAATGGGTTGTATTGAGTCCGGGGGAATTCAGGTCAAATCACATTTGGCCCCCTCACCTCTAAATCATACGTACAGATTGTGAAGAGTTGTGTTCCAAGTACTTATCTATCACATTTGCCAAACAAGACACTTATTGTCAAAATATCCAATAATTATATCCTTTATAATAGATTTTAGTAATTTTCTTACCACTGGTCTCTGGTTAACAGGTCTGTAGTTTCCAGTTTTCTCTTTCCCTCCTTTGTGAACCACTGGGGTTACATTTGCAACCATCCAATCTGCAGAGAGCATTACAGAGTTATGGAGACGTGAAAGATGATCACCAAATCTACCCACTATCTATGTAACCATCTCTTTCAACATTAAGATTATCTGGCTCAGTTATTTGTCAATTTTTAAAATCCTGTTAAGTTCAACAATGCTATTTTCCTATTATTGCTAATTTATTGGAATTGCACTTTGTCACGAGATCCTCACATAGTCCCTTTTTCAGGGAGATTGTTGATGCCTTCCTCCATGAACATGACCACAAAGTCTTCCTTCAGCTTCTCTGCCATTTTTCTAATTTACAAAGTTCTCCCACCCCTGATGACGATGAACCCATTTGACTTTGCTCGAGCTTTGTTAGTCTTTTCCTTGTTATAGAAGCATTAACAATCCATTTCAATGTTGCTTGCCATTTTACATTATTATTCTAATGTCTCTAACTTCTTGGCACCCCACTTACTGAATTCTAACACGCTCCCAATCCTCAATTATGCAACTTGTTGGCAACTTCAGAAGCCACCTTCTTTGATCTTGACCTTCCCTTGGGCTGAAATTACCTAATAGGTGCTTTAGGGTCTGATCAAAATTAATGCAACAAGACACCTGCACTTTAATATGAAGCAAATTTATTTGCTAATCTATTCAATATACGTTAGAGACATGTGCAAGCTAATTCGTGACTCTATTAGCTTCAACTACTTAATATCATTTTATATAAGTGAGTCTCACACTACCTTCGATCCATCAGGGCATTTGATGGCAGGAGTCTATCTCAGATTCTATGGCACTGGTTTTGTGAACTCCAGCCTGATGGTGAAAAGTTCACTGAGTGAGGCAAAGTCCCTGACATTAATATTATTCTGACTCTAACATTACATGCTGAATCACCATTCCGTAATGACTGAAGTACTTTCCCAAAAAAAAAACAGGCTGGAAGGTATCTCCAGGTGAATCCATGCCTAGGACAGTTAAAAAACCATTCGACAGAAAGGGCTGAAATTAGGCCATTCAGCCCATTGAGTCTGCTCCACCATTCAATCATGGCTGATAAGTTTCCCAACCCCATTCTCCTGCCTTCTCCCTGTAACCATTGATCCCTTCAGCACTCAAGATCCTATCAATCTCAGGCTTAACTATACTCAATGACCTGGCCTCCACAGCCTTCTGTGACAGTGAACTTCACAGATTCACCACCCTCTGGCTGAAGACGTTTTTCCTTATCTCTGTCCTAAAAGGTCTTCCCTTTACTCTAAGGCTGTGCTCTCAGGTCTCGTCTCTCCTACCAATGGAAACATCTTCCCAGCATCCACTCTATCCAGACCATTCAGTATTATGTAAGTTTCAATTAGATCACCCCTTATCCTTCTAAATTCCATCAAGTATAGACCCAGAGTCCTCAAACATTCCTCATATGTTAAGCTTTTGGGGTGGTACAGTGGCTCAGTGGTTAGCACTGCTGCCTCACAGCGCCAGGGACCCCAGTTTGATTCCAGCCTCAGGTAACTGACTGTGTGGAGTTTGCACATTCTTCCCGTGTCTGCGTGGGTTCCCTCCCCGTGCTCCGGTTTCCTCCCAACGTCCAAAGATGTGCAGGTCAGGTGAATTGGTCAAAGCTAAATTGCCCATAGTGTTAGGTGCATTAGTCAGGGGTAGGGGAATGGGTCTGAGTGGGTTACTGTTTGAAGGGTTGGTGTGGACTTGTTGGGCTGAAGGGAATCTAATCTTTTCATTCCTAGACTGTCCTCGACAGTTTGCACAGACAATTCAGTGTCACATTGTTATTTCCCAGTCAAAACTTAATATCAGAGAGAGTACTTTTAATTCTCTTTTGTTTTAAACCCTATTCTGTACCTTGACCCTGGTTGGTTCTGGGATTTGTTTCTACTGATTTCCCTTTTCATTGACAGCATTTTGTATATCCCATAACCAGCTTTGTTTTTGCTCCAATATAAAACGGACTGGGCTGTGTTCCAACTCTCTGCAATTTCTTGGGATCTTGGGCAGACTATTTGCCATTCCAAACTGTGATGCATCTGGATAAATGCTTTCTATTGTGCATCTATAAAAATTGCTAAGAGTTACTTCTATACATTTCCTTTCCCTTCTGAGGAAGTTGGTGTGCTTTCTTGACAGTAGCATCGATGTGGATGGATTAAGGCAGATTGCTGGTGATATTTACTCAGAGGAACTTGAAGCTCTCCACCATTTCCACCTCAGCACCTTTGATTCCGACAGGGACATGTCCCCCACACCACTTCCTGAAGTCGATGACCAGCTCCTTCATTTTGCTGACATTGAGGGAGAGATTGTTGTCTTTACACCATGCCACTGAGTTCTCTATGTCTTTCCTGTAATCTGTCTAGTCACTGTTTGAGATCTGACCCACTATGGTGGTGTCATCAGCAAATTTGTAAATGGAGGTAGAGCTGGATTTGGCCACACATTTGTGAGTGAGGGCCGAGTCCACAGCCTTGTGGGGCACCAGTGTTGAGGATTATCATGGAGAAGGTGCTGTCCTTATTCTTACTGATTGCACTCTACGAGTCAGGAAGTCAACGATGTAATTGCAAGGGGGAGAGCAGAGACCTAGATCTCGGAGTTTGGAGATGAGTTGGATTGGAATATGTTTTTGAAGGTCAAGATCAAGTCAATAAATGGGAGTCTGATGTAGATGTCCTTACCATCCAGATGTTCCAAGGATGAATGCTGGGCCAGGGAGATTTTGTCTGCTATCTGAAGAATTCTAATAGATTTGTCAAGCATGATTTCATCTTCTTAAATCTAAGCTGACTTTGTCTAACACTCTTACAGTTTTCCAAGTGTTCTGCTTTTACAATGAACTCTAGTATTTTCCCCACTGTTGATGCCAAGCTAACCAGTCCATGATTCTCAGTTTCCTTTCTTCCTCATTTTTTTAAATAGTGGGGTTACATCAGCTCATGCTTGTATTCACAGCAGCTAATCTCAAATGATACCAGCAAATGAGCTCAGCTCCCCTCAAGAAAATAGTTATGGATCTGTTTTGACATACATCCCTGAAACAATTCTAAAGGTGTGATACAACCAGAAGTCTCAGTTGGACCAGTGATCAACAGAATTGGAGATTCATCATGTGATCACTTGCTCACACATTTAATCAGCAACTTAAGATTGTCAGGCACAGTTGGACTAAGGAGACTCATTCCATGCACCTCCTGAAAAACAAGACTCATGATGCTGGCTGCTCTCTAAGACCACTGCAATCAGCTGAGCGGTGTGGAACTGTTTAATTCACATTTTTATGCAGCTCAACTGGGTGGACTAGAAATTCTGAAAAAGTGACTTAATGTTAATTTGCTTTTTCTCTGTCCACAGGTGCTGCCAGACTTGTTAAGTACCTACAATGTCCTCTGCGTTTGTTTCAAATTTCGAGCATCCGCAGTATTTTGCCATTGTCTAAGTTCATGGTGTTGTGGACACTTGAAACACAAGAATATGTTGCAATGTAAGTTGTCCATGATTGGCCAATTGACCTCCCATGCTAACTCCATTAGTTCAGCACAGGTTATTGTCTATGGTGACCTTAAAGGTTCTCAAGTGACTTCTAGGAACCAATATCTCACTCACCAGTTACTGTAGAGGATGTTGCTCTTCATTCTCCATTTAAAGGAGTTTCAATCTTCAGTAGAATTGTACTGCTTATGAGAACGGTTACCTAAAAGGGCAACATGACACACAGGAAAACTCTGCTCCGATCTGCAAGGCTTATATTCTCAGTTTTCTTTATTTCCTTATTAACTGCACAGAGGATGGCTTACTTACATCTGTGATAGAGAAAAATATTTACATTTATAGCATACTTTTCATGATATTGGGACAGTCTGAACCCCTCTATATCCTCAAGAGTAGCCATTGGCAAGAATGCTTAAGATGTATTGAAACATACTGAAATGTTCAACTGGGTTTCCCCCAAAAGGGTCCCAATCCCATTGGTTTCAGTTATGGCACAGACTTGAGTCTGACGGGATATTGTTCACAATATTCCTAATGGCAAAAAATTAAGATGGTGCTTCCCAATGGCCCTGTCCAACACTGGACAATTGGTGAACTGTGAGGCAAATCCAATCAGAGGTTTTGCAACAAAAAACAGCCTCTTGCATCCCCCAAACCCAGTATCGTACAGGCACTGGGCAACGCTGAGACAGCGGGAGTCTGTGAGAGTGCCTCAAAAATCAGGACTCTCCCTGCACAATTGTATTAAGTTAGACATTGTTTGTGTCTAGAGCTGTCAGACCATTGAGCTCCCACCCTTGTCACATTGCTGTCACATTGCAGAGGGTCCACGCTTAGGCAATAGATAGAAGGCATCAGTGGGCAGCAGAGAACTTGAGAATAAGGAAAACAGACTGGAAAGAGTTCAAAGGCAAAGCAGATTAAGAGGAAGAACTGAAAAAAATCAACCAATGAAGTGTAGATCCATCAACTTAGGGGAAAACATTGATTCTGTAATAGGTCTTCAGTTAATTTCCATTACAAGGAGTTAGCTGCATGGTTCACGGCCTGCACATTCTGCATCATCTGGGAACTTCAGGATGGATGCTTCTCAAACTCTTCAGAGAAAGGGCGGCACGGTGGCTCAGTGGTTAGCACTGGTGCCTCACAGCACCAAGGTCCCAGTTGTTGTGGTTCTGTTCGCCGAGCTGGGAATTTGTGTTGCAGACGTTTCGTCCCCTGTCTAGGTGACATCCTCAGTGCTTGGGAGCCTCCTGTGAAGCGCTTCTGTGATCTTTCCTCTGGCACTTATAGTGGTTTGAATCTGCCGCTTTCGGTTGTCAGCTCCAGCTGTCCGTTGCAGTGGTCGGTATATTGGGTCCAGGTCGATGTGCTTATTGATTGAATCTGTGGATGAGTGCCATGCCTCTAGGAATTCCCTGGCTGTTCTCTATTTGGCTTGTGCTATAATAGTAGTGTTGTCCCAGTCGAATTCATGTTGCTTGTCATCTGCGTGTGTGGCTACTAAGGATAGCTGGTCGTGTCGTTTCGTGGCTAGTTGGTGTTCATGGATGCGGATTGTTAGCTGTCTTCCTGTTTGTCCTATGTAGTGTTTTGTGCAGTCTTTGCATGGGATTTTGTACACTACATTGGTTTTGTTCATGCTGGTTATCGGGTCCTTCGTTCTGGTGAGTTGTTGTCTGAGAGTGGCTGTTGGTTTGTGTGCTGTTGTGAGTCCTAGTGGTCGCAGTCGTCTGGCTGTCAGTTCGGAAATGCTCTTGATTTATGGTAGCGTGGCTAGTCCTTTGGGTTGCGGCATGTCCTCATTCCGTTGTCTTTCCCTTAGGCATCTGTTGATTAAATTGCGCGGGTATCCATTTTTGGCGAATACATTGTATAGGTGTTCTTCTTTCTCTTTTGCAGTTCTAGTGTACTGCAGTGTGTTGTGGCCCTTTTGAACAGTGTCTTGATGCAACTTCTTTTGTATGTGTTGGGGTGGTTGCTTTCATAGTTTAGGATTTGGTCTGTGTGTGTGGCTTTCCTGTAAACCTTTGTGGTGAATTCTCCGTTCGGTGTTCTCTGTACCATCACGTCTAGGAATGGGAGTTGGTTGTCCTTTTCTTCCTCTCTAGTGAATCGGATTCCTGTGAGTGTGGCGTTGATGATCCGATGTGTGTTCTCTAGTTCTGTGTTTTTAACGCTCACAACAGACTTCACAAATACAGACAAGACATTGCACACCAAAAATCGTTAATTTCAAAAACCACCAATCGGGAATGGACCCGGACCATAGAACAGGCCGTCACCATAGGACAGAACAAGACCACATACTGCAAAAAAAACGGCACTAAAAGAAAAAATAGCCAAACTAACACACAACAGAGAGGACACCACAACACACTCCTGGGTTAGAAACCTCTCTCACAGACACGGAAAGAACAATACTGGCCAAGGGACTCAACTACAATCACAGGGACGCCAAGACAGCAGACTTCCTAGCAGCACTAGAATGCACACTCAGGAACAATGGACTGACAGAAGAGACACAAAAAACAGTGAGACAAAGTATCGTACCTCTGATAACAAGGAAAAGACAAACATATAACCTCAACACCAAGGAGAGGGAAGCACTAAAATCACTAAGAAATGATAAGAACACAATCATACTACCAGCAGACAAAGGCAGAATGACAGTCATTCTGGACAAAGCAGACTACATCCAAAATGCGCAACAACTACTTGCAGATACCAACACCTACCAAAAGAGGAGGTTTGACCCCACCCCTCAGCTCACCAATAGGATAAACAACACACTGAGGAACCTACAAAAAAACGGACGGACAGATAAGCAGGTTTAACCTACAAAGAATGAAACCTGAAAGCAACAACACCCCCAGATTCTATGGACTACTAAAGTGCACAAACCAGACATCCCACTCAGACCCATAGTATCACTACCAAGAACACCATCACACAAACTGGCTAAAGAACTACAGCAGAAACTGAAACACCTGATCAGCGGATCCAGACAATCTATACAATCGACACAGGAATTCTTGGACATCATCAGAAATATACACATAGACAAGGAAGAAACCATGGTCTTATTCAATGTAACGGCACTGTTCACTTCTATCGACATAACCCTAGCCAGAGAAACAATAGCCAACCTGCTGGACATACAGAACAGACAACAGGACATTGAACCTATCAACAAAGAGGGCATACGCAAACTACTGGACCTGTGCCTCACAACACACTTCACATTCAACAACCAAATATATGAACAAATCAACGGCACACCCATGGGCTCACCGATCTCTGGACTCATAGCAGAAGCGGTAATGCAAAGCTTAGAACAAACAGTCTTACTGCAAATTCAACCCAAACTCTGGGTCAGATATGTGGATGACACCTTTGTAATCATTAAAAACACAGAAATAGAGAACACACACCGGATCATCAATGCCACACTCACAGGAATCCAATTCACTAGAGAGGAAGAAAAGGACAACCAAACAACACGACCAGCTATCCTTAGTAGCCACACACGCAGATGACAAGCAACATGAATTCAACCGGGACAACACTACTATTATAGCACAAGCCAACAGAGAACAGCCAGGGAATTCCTAGAGGCATGGCACTCATCCACAGATTCAATTAATAAGCACATCGACCTGGACCCAATATGTTGGGTCCTTTGTTGGGTCCTTTGTTCGGCCTTTGTCGGACCACTGCAGCGGACAGCAGGAACTGACAACCGGAAGCAGCAGATTCAAACTACTACAAATGGCGGAGAAAAGATCACAGAAGCGCTTCACAGGAGGCTCCCAAGCACTGAGGATGTCACCTGGACAGGGGACGAAACGTCTGCAACACAAATTCCCAGCTCGGCGAACAGAACCACAACAACGAGCACCCGAGCTACAAATCTTCTCACAGACTTTGACTAAGGTCCCAGGTTCAATTCCAGCCTCGGGTGACTGTCTGTGTGGAGATTGCACATTCTCCCTGTGTCTGCGTGGTTTCCTCCCACAGTCCAAAGATGTGCAGTTCAGGTGAATTGGCCATGTTAAATTGCCCATAGCGTTAGGTGCAGTAGTTAGAGAGAAATGGGTCTGGGTGGGTTACTCTTCGGAGGGTTGGTGTGGACTGGTTGGGCTGAAGGGCCTTTTTCCACACTGTAGGGAATCTAATCTAACTCAGAGCCCAAGCTCCAGGATTCAGAGATTTAGCAGCAGCTCATGTCACTACAGTGCATCCCAAGGTTGAAAGCCACAGGGAGAGCATGTTTCAGTGTGTAGACACCCAACAGGTAATGGATATGCAGGTAGAAAGGCGATGGGTGATGACTTTTCATTGTGTGTGGGAGCTTCCTCTCTACTGACTCTTCAGGTCTGTGTACTGGTACACACGACGGGTCATCTAGAGAGTGCAGTCAGAGATAAGTCCATGACACTATGACTCTCTCAGCTAAACAGGGGGGTCAGGATGAGTATTGGGAAAGATATAATAAGAGAAGGAGGGAGAACAGACTGGCATTCACAGAGGGACAGGTGTAAACTCAGGCTGGCATGCTTTATAGAACATAGAACATCGAGCACAGAACATAGAACATAGAACAGTACAGCACAGAACAGGCCCTTCAGCCCACGATGTTGTGCCGACCATTGATCCTCATGTAAGGTAAACCTAATGTACGAACCCTCAAATTTCTGTGACCATATGCATGTCCAGCAGTCTCTTAAATATCCCCAATGACCTCGCTTCCACAACTGCTGCTAGCAATGCATTCCATGTTCTCACAACTCTCTGCGTAAACAACCCGCCTCTGACATCCCCTCTATACTTTCCGCCAAACAGCTTAAAACTATGACCCCTCATGTTAACAATTTCTGCCCTGGGAAAAAGTTTCTGGCTATCAACTCTATCTATGCCTCTCATTATCTTGTACACCTCAATTAGGTCCCCTCTCTTCCTTCGTTTTTCCAATGAAAAATGTCCGAGCTCGGCCAACCTCTCTTCGTAAGATAAGCCCTCCATTCCAGGCAGCATCCTGATAAACCTCCTCTGAACCGTCTCCAAAGCATCCACATCTTTCCTATAATAGGGCGACCAGAACTGGACGCAATATTCCAAGTGCGGTCTAACCAAAGTTTTATAGAGCTGCAACAAGATCTCACAGCTCTTAAACTCAATCCCCCTGTTAATGAAAGCCAAAACACCATATGCTTTCTTAACAACCCTGTCCACTTGGGTGGCAATTTTAAGGGATCTATGTACCTGCACACCAAGATCCCACTGTTCCTCCACACTGCCAAGAATCCTGTCTCTAATCCTGTACTCAACTTTCAAGTTCGACCTTCCAAAATGCAAGACTTCGCAGTTGAACTCCATCTGCCACCTCTCAGCCCATCTCTGCATCCTGTCAATGTCCCGCTGCAGCCTACAACAGTCCCCTATACTGTCAATGACACCTCCAACCTTTGTGTTGTCTGCAAACTTGCTGACCCATCCTTCAATCTCCTCATCCAAGTCATTAATAAAAATTACAAAGAGTAGAGGCCCAAGAACAGAGCCCTGTGGAACACCACTCACCACTGACTTCCAGGCAGAATACTTTCCTTCCACTACCACTCGCTGTCTTCTGTTGACCAGCCAATTCTGTATCCAGAAAGCTAAATTTCCCTGTATCCCAGTCCTCCTGACCTTCTGAATGAGCCTACCATAGGGAACCTTATCAAATACCTTGGTGAAGTCCAAATATACCACATCCACCACTTGACCCTCATCAACTTGTCTAGTAACATCCTCAAATAACTCAATAAGATTTGTGAGGCATGACCTGCCCCTCACAAAGCCGTGTTGACTGTATTTAATCAAGCCATGCTCTTCCAGATGGTCATAAATCCTATCCCTCAGAATCCTTTCTCACACCTTGCAGATGACAGACATGAGACTTACTGGTCTGTAATTGCCGGGGATTTCCCTATTTCCTTTCTTGAAGAGAGGAATTATATTTGCCTCCCTCCAGTCCTCAGGTACGACTCC
Source organism: Chiloscyllium punctatum (assembly GCF_047496795.1). NCBI lineage: Eukaryota > Metazoa > Chordata > Chondrichthyes > Orectolobiformes > Hemiscylliidae > Chiloscyllium > Chiloscyllium punctatum. The sequence goes on from NC_092758.1 coordinate 80,819,609, forward strand.
AGTGGAGAGCGAGGATGTAAAGGTCTTCACAAGTGGCGAAGCAATCACATTTCTCGCTTCCCAAAGCAGCCGAGGACAAACCTGGTCTGGGCCTGGCGACTTGTCAATCTTAATGTTTGTCAAAATTTTCAGCACATCAGCTTGCTCAATCCCTATCTGTTCCAGCATGCTTACCTGCTCCTCAATGGTTTCATTCAATACAAGGTCCTTTTCTTTAGTAAAGACAGAAGCAAAAAACTCATTTAGGGCTTCCCCTACCTCCTCAGACTCTATACACAAGTTCCCTATGCTATCCCTGATTGGCCCGACTCTTTCTTTGATCATTCTCTTATTCCTCATATACGTGTAAAATGCCTTTGGATTCTCCCTAATCCTTCCCAAGCCTTTTTCGTGCCTCTCTCCTCAGACCATTTTTGAGCTCCTTCCTCACCTGCCTGACACCCTCTAGAGCTGAGTAAGACCCTTGCTTCCTCCACCTTACGTAAGCTGCCTTCTTTCTTTTGACGAGAAGCTCCTCTGCTCTCGTCATCCAAGGTTTCTTTATCTTACCCCTTCTTGCTGTCTCAGAGGAACACATTTATGCATCACTCGCAACAACTGTTCCTTAAACAGTCTCCACATGTCTATAGTGCCCTTTCTGTGGAACAATTGCTCCCAGTCCATGCTTCCCAACTCATCTGTTGTATCATAGTTTCCTTTTCCCCAATTAAATATCCTCCCATTGTGCCTGCTTCTCTCCTTCTCCATAGTTATGTAGAATGTGAGGCAGTTGTGGTCACTATCACCAAAATGCTCTCCCACCACAAGGTCTGACACCTGCCCCGGCTCATTGCCGAGCATCAAATCCAAAATGGCCTCTCCCCTCATTGGTCTTTCAATGTACTGAGTTAGGAAACCCTCCTGAACACACCTTACAAACTTTTCGCCATTGTGTCTGGATTACTCAACTGCTGCACAGCGCCAGAGGGTGAGGGCTGACAGTGATAGCAGTTATCAAAAGGACAAAGCCCAACAGGTAGATTTTAGGGAGGTTGAAATAAAGCAAGCAGGTAGTAATCTCCAGATTAATCTGGGGAGTAGTAAGTACAGAAATTGGAAAGTGGAACAGATGAGTGTTAGCCTGGAGAGATATGGCAAGTTTTAGATTCCCTAAAACAGTAGGGAGGAACATATGTTAATACTTAAGAATTTGGGAGAGGTATTAAGTGCTATTACCAAAACTAGAGAAGTACTATTAGACAAATGAATGAAGCTAAAGGTAGATAAAGCCCCTGGCCCTGATAGCTTTCATACTAAGATCCTAAAAGAAGTAGCTATAGTTATAGTGATTGAAATTTTCGAAAATTCGTTGGATTCTGGAGAAGTACAAGGTAATTGGAAAGCTGCCAATGCGACACCCCTATTCGAAAAGGGAGGGAGTCAAAAAGTGGGCAACTGTAACCTCTTTAGCCTAACATTCATTGTGGAAAAGTATTGGAATAAATTACTAAGGAACTGATAACGGCTCATTTGGAAATTCATGACCTAGTCAAGCAGAGTCAGCATGGCCCCATGGAAATACCTTTTTAATACATTTTTAATAATGGCTAGGATCTGAAATGCACTTCTTGAGAATGTGGAAAGGACAGCTTCAGTTGTAGCTTGTGAGGGACAATTGGATAAGTGGGAGAAAGTGAGGACTGCAGATGCTGGAGATCCGAGTCAAGAGTGTGACATTGGAAAAGCACAGCAGTTCAGACAGCATCCGAGGAGCAGAAGAGCTGATGTTTCGGGCATAAGCCCTTCATCAGGATTCCTGAGAAATATTGATTCGCCTGCTCCTCAGAATTGGATGAGCACCTGAAACAGAGAACTACTTGGGAAGGTTTAGGAGTGGATTGACCAATCTGATCCTGCTGTGAATTGAGCATTCCTGTGGATGCTTACCTCAGTTCAGAGCTGCACTCTGGATGCAGGAGGGTTGGTTAGCTTGGCAGGCCGGAAAGCCAGTGAGTGATGCTAACGGTATGGGTTCAATTCCCCTCACTGGCTGTGGTCTTAATATAAATCATAGACTCCCTAGAGTGGGGAAACAGGCCCTTCAGCCCAACAAGTCCACACTGACCCTCTGAAGAGTAACCCACCCAGACCCCCTCTCCTACCCTATTACTCTAAATTTACCCCTGACTAATGCACCTCACCTACACATCACTGAACACTATGGGGCAATTTAGCATGGCCAATTCACCTAGCCTGTGTATCTTTAGATTGTGAGAGGAAAGTGGATTACCCAAAGGAAACCCACACAGACACAGGAAGAATGTGCAAACTCCACATAAACAGTCGCCCAAGGGTGGAATCGAAACCCTTGAGGCAGCAGGGCGAACCACTGAGCCACCACGCTGCCCCGTGTCTGTGAGAGACTCAACCTCTCCCCCTACCTAAGGCAGGGTGACCCTCAGGTTAAATTACTACCAACCATCTCCGTCTAATGAGAGAGAGTACACTTATGGTCCATGGTGACTCTGGCAACTTTACTGTTTCGCTGTATGTAACAAGAATGGATGATGATTCCAGGAATCGGTGAAACAACATTTTATTGAGGGTTAACATAAACAGCGATAAGAATACAGATCAGATATAATGTTTTGAATGGAAATATGCACTGACATACATGGATTGAAGAAAGGAAAAATAAACAACTTTAATACAGCATTACAGTATTCCCAAATTAGACAGAGCTCTACAGTGGTAAATAAAACTAGAAACATAGATCTCTGAATAACCTTATAGAGGGTACACTCTACTGACAAACATTCAATCAGTGTCTTCAGTGACTGATTGGATTACTTGGCTGTGATCATGATTCCTAGAAGCAGTGTCCACTGTCAGTTCCATCTGGACTTCATTCTGGACTTCAGTGATCTTTTTTACATTTTTCCAAAATAAAGGATTTGATCGTTTTTTTTTCCCGCAAGGTCTACAGATTTCTCAGAACTTAGGCTGTTTACGCAGTCTTGTTGTTGTGTTTCATGTCACTGAGTCATTTGGTTAATTACCATCCAGTAATTTCATCCCCATACAGCTGGTTAACCTGATTGCAAGGTCATTCATTGACCTGACTTGTCATTCAAGTATTAGTTGTGTTAACACAGCAAAAATAGTTTAATTTCATTTACTCGTGGGATGTAGCTGTCACTGGCTAGCCAGCATTTAGTATCCTTCCCCAATTGCCCTTAAGAAGGTAGGGGTAAGCTGCGTTCTTGGATCCCTGCAATCCCTGTGTTGTAGGTAGACCCACAATGCTGTTAGGGAGGGAATTCCAGGATTTTGCCCTAGTGACACTGACGGACACAATATATTTCCAAATCAGGATTATGAGTGGCTTGGAGGGGAGCTCATGGGTAGTAGTGTTCCCATTTAATCTGCTGCCATTGTCTAAGGATCTTTCCTCCGTGTGCTCCAGTTTCCTCTCACAGTCCAAAGATGTGCAGGCCAGGTGAATTAGCCATTCTAAATTGCTCGTAGTGTTAGGTGCATTAGTCAGAGGGAGATGGGTCTGGGTGGGTTACTCTTCGGAGGATCAGTGTGGACTTGTTGGGCTGAAGGGCCTGTTTACACACTGTAGGGAATCTAATCTCTGGCGAATTTCTGCAGTGCAGCTTGTAGATAGTACACACTGAGCATCAGTGGCAGAAAGAGTGGATGTGGTGCCTATCAAGTGGGTTGCTTTGTCCTAGATATTGTCAAGAAGCGGCACGGTGGCACAGTGGTTAGTGCTGCTGCCTCACAGCGCCAGAGACCCAGGTTCAATTCCCGCCTCAGGTGACTCTCTGTGTGGAGTTTGCACATTCTCCCCGCGTCTGTGTGGGTTTCCCCCAGGTGCTCTGGCTTTCTCCCACAATCCAAAAATGTGCAGGTTAGGTGAATTGGCCATGCTAAATTGCCCGTAGTGTTAAGTGCAGGGGTAAACGTATGGGGAATGGGTCTGGGTGGGTTGCGCTTCGGCGGGTGGGTGTGGATTTGTTGGGCCGAAGGGCCTGTTTCTATACTGTACGTAATCTAAATCTAAATCTAAAAATGCGTTGTTGGAGCATTCAGGTAAATGGGGAATATTCCATCCTGCTTATGACTTATGCCTTGGTGATGGTACAGAAGCTTTGGGAAGACAGGAGGTGAATTATTCAACTATAGCCACTGCACTTATATGGCTAGTCCGGTTCAGTTTCTGTTCAATGTTAACCCCCAGGATATTGATAGAGTACAATTCTATTTTTCAATGCCCTGCTGATTTAAGGAAAACAATAATTCGGTCACAACAGCTGGGAATATGAATAATACTGCTGATGATTAAGTCAAAACAAATCAATTACACAGTCAAAGCACAATAATTCTTAAGTTTAAATCAATGTTTACTCAAGTAAGTTCAATATGAAAATCAAAAACAAAGAAATTTGGTGGAAAACGTTAAATTGCTCAGATTGGTAGCTGGCAGCATTGGGCTTACATTGTAGAGAAGCCAGCACAGGTATAGTGGGCTGGGCGGCTTTCTCCTGTATTATAACAATACAATTCTATAATGGAAACAAAGAAAGCATAGAAATGAGGAGCAGGCAGAGGACATTCAGCCCCTTGAGACTGTTCCGCCATTCAATATGATCATGGCTGAACATCCAACTCAGCACCCTGTTCCTGCTTTCATCCCACACCCTTTGATCTCTTTAGCTTGAAGAGCAATGCCTTAATTCCTTGAAAATATTCGACATTTTGGCCTCAAATGTTCTCCGTGGCAGAAGGTTCCGCAGGGTCACCACTCTCTGGGCGAAGTAATTTGCTTCATCTTAGTCCTAAATGACCTATTGTGTATCCTTTGACTGTGATCCCTGGTTCTGAACTCCCCAATCATTAGGAATATCATCCCTGCATTAATGCTGTCTAAAATTATACAGAGAGATCTTGCTCCATTGTACTTCTAAGCTTCAGTGAATTTGGTCTTGACAATACAATCTCTCTTCATACGTCTATCCGGGCATCCCAGGAATCAGCTAAGCTTCATCGCATTCCCTCCATCACCAGAACATCCTTCCTTAAATAAGGAGACCCAAACTGCACACAATTCTGGGGGTGTGTAACATGGAATCATATTGCATACAACAAAGCTATTCAACCATTGCCTCTGTATCAAGTCTTGGAAAGTTTTCCAATTTTTCCCATTCTCACATTGTTCTCCTGAAGCCCTGGCACGTTTTCATTTTCTTTTCAATTTCTCTTTTGCAAGTTACTATTGAACCTTCTCCCGTCCAGATTATAATCAGCTTCCGAGACCTTTGTTTTTTAAAAAAAAACCCCAGAAGATACAGGGAAGGCGATGCCTTTATAAAAGTCAGTGCATCTGAGTGCACCGACAAAGGCGCAGATTTTTACATTAAAACGGATCAGAGCTAAGTTCATCCTGGTTGAGTTCACTACCACCTCTGTGCCATAACTTTTAATGGCATTTCCGAACCATTTTCAAAGTTTGATATTTAAAAGAAGCGTGTAAACACCTCAAAGAAATGATGCAAGCCCCAAGTATCAAAAACAAATTCATAAAAAATGTTTTCCATCGAGCGTTAAAATGCAGACAGAATGTGTGTGTGTTTGTGTATATCAGAATGAAATTTGCAATGAGAAACAGATGCTCTCTGGTTGAGTACTTGCAGGTGATGACAGGAGTTGCATTGGTAATACGTACATGCCATAAGTCTGGAGCAGCTGGTCCTACTTCCAGCAGCAACATCTATATATCAGTCTTTCCCAACCATAAGCTGTGCCCTTCCCTCTGGGACAATTTTATGTGCTGCCAGGTACAGTAATTGGCTATAGCTGTGGCTGCCTACAAATTTTTATAGTACAGCTATTATTTTAATGTTGAAACCGCAGAAGTCCTAGGAGATTACATCAGTTAGGCCCCATAATCTCATAAAATTAAGCAAATTGCCTAGCCAAAAATCACAGCAGATCATTGTATATGAAATTCCGCGATTCACAAGGTTATGCTCAACAAGAGGAGCATGTCAACTGCCCTAATGTTCCAATGCACAGCTGAACTCTGTAAGGTTCTGGAATTTCCTTGCTTTCTGACAATCAAAGACAAACAGGAAGAGGTTCCAAATGGGAAGTGTTCCTTTATCCCAATGCAGCACAGGGCAATTAGCCAACAGCAGCATGGGGTTTGTCAGACCTTTGCAGTGGAAGGTAATGCAAATTGACAGATTCACCAGCAAACTGAGGCCCAATTAATTTCCTTACTTTCCTTGCCCCTATTTTGTGCCACTTGTTTCTTGAAAGTAGTGAAGTACAGATCCACGGACAGCCATCGATGGCTCTCCACGACAACACCTGCTGTGAGAGTATGAACGAAAGCAGCCTGACTTGTCAAGAGTTTATAGCATTTTCTATCTCAAGCATCTTTAGCGTCCTACTTCGTCTGGCCCTGTTAGAACTTTGTACATTTCTTTAAAATCCCCCACACAGATCTACCACGAGCCAAAGGGAACAGAGATGAACTGACCTCTGTGCGCACAGCTTGGAAGGGAAACTTAGCGCCTCTGGTTCAAACTAATTGCAGGCACCTGAATGGCAACCAGGCATGAGATCTCCAAACATGTCACTTTCTTTTCGTCCAGTAGGTATGACTACCATGCCAATTCGATGAATTCTGAGTTGGCTGATAACATGCAAGCAGCAGATCCCACCATCTGATGCTGCCTGAAGTGTTGACTTAGGTGGCTGTTCGGAACTTTGTGCACTCCTTCCCATACCTTGATTTTGCTTCTGCAAATGCCCAATGTCCTGAGTGCACTTGGTCCTTTCCTGTGTGCACTGTCTCATTTTTCAGTCGCTCAGGGTCTCGAATGAATTGGCAAGTGTGACTCATTTTACTAGGGATGCTGTTGAGGCCATTGCCAGAGTGTTGCCTCTGTCTTCCTGAGAGTCACCTGCCACAATGGGATTTTCAAATAGAGCAGTGGCTTTGGGTGCCTGGTGTCGGGGCATAGTGGCTGGACAAGGAACTGGAATTCATTGGGAGTTGTGTTGACACTGTCGCTTTCTTCCAGCAGTATGGTGACAATATTTCAGGCCTGATGGTGCTATGGGTAAATATTCAGACCAGAATTTCACCCAGAAACAGACAGCTGATTGAAAACTCAATTAGGACTAGTTGTGGAAGCTAGTAGTTATTTTTCCTATTTGCTTGTGGGACATGGACATTGCTGGCTGGGCCAGCATTTATTACCCATCCCAGTTGCCCTTGAGGAGGTGGTGGTGCGCTGCCTTCTTGAACCATTGCAGTCCGTATGCTGTAAGTAGACCCATAATGCCATTAGGGAGGAGTTTCCTGATTTGGACCAAATGATGTTGGAGGAACAGCAATATATTTCCAAGTCAGGATGATTAGTGGTTTGGAGGGGAACTTGCAGTTGGTGATGTCCCACAGCATGACAACAACTTTGACTGGTTCCTGGGCAGATGGACAGAGTGGTTGTGAGCAACACAGGGGCAGAAGATCTCCAGAGAGGAAGAGCCAACACTCCAACACTTTTATGGGTGGCACAGTGGCTCAGTGATTAGCACTGCTGCCTCACAGCGCAAGGGACCTGGGTTCGATTCCACATTTGCACATTCTCCCTGTGTCTGCGTGGGTTTTCTCTGGGAGCTCCAGTTTCCTCCCAAGTTAGGTGAATTGGCCATGCTTAAATTGTCTATAGTATTAGGTCCATTAGTCAGAGGGGAATGGGCCTGGGTGGGTTACTGTTTAGAGGGTCGGCGTGGACTTGTTGGAGTGAAGGGCCTGTTTCCACACTGTAGGAAATCTAATCACTCTTTGTAGAACAATAACCAAAACCTAAAATATAGCTAGTTATTCTCTCCCACCATTTGCTATAAGCTGTTGGCTCCTGCAAGCAGCTGAGAAACTGAATAATTAGCGTGTCAACAAACAACACATTGCATCTTCGGCAAAGAACTGAAAGGATGTGGATACGAAGATTGGAGATCAGGAGAGATTATGGAAGAATCAAAATGGAAACTTCATCAACTCGTGTTACTGAACTGTGTTTCCACACTATGTCTTCCTCCACCCATGACATGTACATTTGTTTGTTTGTCTATGTATATGTACGTGTATGTAAGAGTATAAGAAGGGCTTAGAGTATCAGCTAGGAGACTCATACAGTGATAACTCATATCTTTGTTTCTCTGTGGTTAGAATCAATTTGTTTGTAATAAGTAACACCTCAATTTAATAAAACAGACCGGGTCAGTGATTTCTGTTAACCTGTGAGAAAGATTGAGAAAGATTGATTGAGGTCTTTGAGTAATTTTGATTAAATCTTTAACTTTTGTAATGACCCAGGAAGCAGTGGAACTCAGGTATCTGTGCATTTTAAGGTCCTGATATAGGGCTTTTGCCCGAAACGTCGATTTTCCTGCTCCTCAGATGCTGCCTGACCTGCTGTGCTTTTCCAGCACCACTCTAATCTAGACTCTGATTTTCAGCATCTGCAGTCCTCGCTTTTGCCTATCTGTGCATTTTCCCAATTTGGTTGAGACATGAGATTCTGGACAATTCAAAGTTTGTGAGAAGATTTGTAGCTCGGGTGCTCGTTGTTGTGGTTCTGTTCGCCGAGCTGGGAATTTGTGTTGCAGACGTTTCGTCCCCTGTCGCGGTGACATCCTCAGTGCTTGGGAGCCTCCTGTGAAGCACTTCTGTGATCTTTCCTCCGGCATTTATAGTAGCCTGTCTCTGCCGCTTCCGGTTGTCAGTTCCAGTTGTCCGCTGCAGTGGCTGGTATATTGGGTCCAGGTCGATGTGCTTATTGATTGAATCTGTGGAAGAGTGCCATGCCTCTTGGAATTCCCTGGCTGTTCTCTGTTTGGCTTGTCCTATAATAGAAGTGTTGTCTCAGTTGAACTCATGTTGCTTGTCATCTGCGTGTGTGGCTACTAAGGATAGCTGGTCGTGTCATTTCGTGGCTAGTTGGTGTTCATGGATACGGATCATTAGCTGTCTTCCTGTTTGTCCTGGAACAGCTGGAACGGACAACCGGAAACAGCAGATTCAAACCACTATAAATGCCTGAGGAAATATCACCGAAGCGCTTCACAGGAGGCTCCAAAGCACTGAGGATGTCACCTAGACAGGGGACGAAACGTCTGCAACACAAATTCTCAGCTCGGCGAACAGAACCACAACATTCTGGACAATGGCTATTGGCTGTGCAGTTGAAACATTGCAAGGACTTATTGCCAACAGAGTTAAAAGAATTGGCAAGGAAAAACCAAACTCATGTGAGGCTTCAAAGACATGACCGAGTTAAGAGAGTCTGAGACCTGTAATCAACAGCATTTCAGCTATCACCTACCCAAAATATAACAACTTTAATTTCCTTTTGCCAAGCCAATGCACCATTAGTTCAAAAGTTTGAACATTTAATACATACATCACAAGTATCATCTTGAAGATTTGGGAATGTCTGTAATAGCTTTATGCAATTTTATTGATGAGAAATGTGGAAGGGTTTCAAGAGAGTAACCCCATAACTCAACACTATAACTCATTCTCCACCATGCCAGAGCAGTTCCACTATATGTCAGGGTCAAAATGTTTATAAGTTTACATCCAGAAGTATTGAACAATCAAGGCTATTAAAAATAAGCATGAAACTCCCCTCCTGTTGGTTGCAGCTTACAAATCCAGCTGTAGAAAATGAGGAATAACAATAGATCATTTCATCCTTCTTCATCATTTCTCTTGCAGCTGACCAAGAACAAAGGTGCGGCTGGTGAGCCAACTAATTCTCCTGTTATTTGTAGATGTTCAGGGTACAATGACATCCAATTTGGACATCAGTAAAAGGGGCTTTAGAGTGAAAGGGTAGAAGCTCACTTACAGAATAGCAAAGCTCTCCTCAGTTCGAGACTGAAGCAGTGTATTTGGGTCTTCGAAGTTGATTTCCCTACATTCCAGCTGAGAGTCAACTCGATGCTAACAATCAAAAAAGGGAAAAGTTTAAATTGTTACAAGAAATATATATTGCTGTGCATGGAAACAAGCTTTCTGCCTACTTCCAACATCTGGAAATGGCTGGGATGTAGCACCCGAGGGACAAAAGGAGAGCCAGAGAGAACACAGGAGCAGATGGGCAAAATTTACACTTTATTTTCAAAGGGAATCAGAGTTCCTCCTCAAGAATACTTGGACCTGCAAGGTGTGTTGAGGTTGGCTGTCAGACAATACAATATCGCCCTGGTTTTCTCGTTGATGGAAATTGATGAAAAATGACATTGCGAGGAATGTTAAGAACTGAAGAATAAGCAGAAATCATAACAAATCTCAAGGCAAATGTACCAGTTCATGCAGAAGCCCTTTCAACATCTGTATTTATGGAATACCTTGTCACTTTGAAATGTGCCAGAGTGCTTCATGAGTTTTAATTACTTTTGACGTAAAAGGAAATGTCTTTATGCCGATTGCATCTGATGTTATTCACACTCTGACCACTTCATGCTTGCTCAAAAATACAAAGCAGTTACAACATAAACAAAGGTTTTCCAACCCTGTCAGCATTTATTCTTTCTGTGCTGTGTTAATATTTGTAATTGTGTTTATTCAACTTGGTCCCATATCCCATTTCCCTTTCCCCACCTAACTAATTCAGTAGTGATGGCCCACATAACCTCAAAACAGCAAATTCACCATAGTTCCACTCTCTCACTAGTGAGAGACAATTAGTGGTGATTTATCCTGAGGCTAATCACACCTCAGGCAGAGGGAGAGGGTGAGAAGGAAGGGCATAGAATCCCTCCAGTGTCCATTGAACCTGCACTGATCGTCTGCAGAGCATCCCATCCAGACCCCCCTCCGCACTCTGTCACCCCACATGGGTTTTGTTTTAGCCATAGCTAACCCACCTAACCTCTACATCCCCAGACACGATGGGGCAATTTGTTTCAGCTGCAGTTGTTATGGGAATGTTCACCGAGCTGGGAAGTTGGTTTGCAGATGTTTTGTCCCCTTTCTGGGTGACATTCTCAGTGCTTTGGAGCATTCTATGATGCGCTGGTGACCAACTATGTTGGTTAGAATTTATTTGGTTTCGTTCCCACTGCTCCTGGTTGTTCGTTGCAGTGGTCGGTATATTGGTTCAAGATCAATGTGCTTATTGATGGAGTCCATGGATGATTGCCATGTTTCTACAAATTCTCTGGCTCTCCTCTGTTTGGCTTGTCCTATTATTGCTGTGTTGTCCTAGTCGAATTTGTGGTTCTTGTCGTCTGTGTGTATAGAATATATTTATATTTATACATGTATATTGTTACAACATGGCCAATCCACCTCATCTGCATATCTTTGGACTGTGGGAGGAAACCCGACAGAAACCCATCAGGCATGGGGAGAACGTGCAAACTCCATGCAGACAGTTGCCTGAGGTTGGAATCAAACCTGGGTCCTTGGCATCATGAGGCAGCAGTGCCAACCACTGGGCCCACCAAAGGGTCCTTCATGGTAAAAACAGCAAGCACAATAAATGAACCCATACTGTTACATTGCATCACTCTACATTACAAACCAGCAATCCAGCCAATTGAGCTAACTGGTAGTGAATTTCACAACCTCTCACCTCTGTATAGAACCTTGCCCTACCCTCTCTCTCAAAACCCCTTCATTGAATCTCATTATCATGGCCTGCTTGCCACTTGAAACACTGAAAAATGCAGTTTTTTGGAAACGGTAGTTTTGACAGTTAAGTCGGGGGTCAGGGAAAGTCTGAGGAAACTTGTCATCCCCTGAAAGAAGATTCAAGCCCTGGGACTTTTGGCAATTCAGCAATTTGCTCAGAAATTGTTCCAGCACAATGTGTTCTAATAATCAGATTTACAGCAACTTAGAACAACTTTATGTAGGCTTTTAAAGTTAGTTAGAAATGCTTTTTCGTATCAATGTTTTGAAATGTCACGGCTGAGGAAATATTAAACCAACTTTTATCTCACAAACAACAGGAGTTGATTTGCTACTAAATGTCAGAACTAAATAAACAATTAAATTAATTTACAAAGTGGTCACTTTTTATCTCTGCTTCCCTTCCATCCTTCCTGTTCCTAATATTTGAAGCTTGAATTTTCTATAACGTCATTTATGATTTACAGAGGCATGTATTGATAGTAGCTACAGAAATGCAGTTATTGTCACAGATTGATGGGAGATTGAATGTGATGGAATACTCCCCGTTTGCCTGGATGGGTGCAGCTCCAACAACACTCAAGAAGCTTGACACCATCCAGGCCAAAGTAGCCCACTTGACTGGCACCATATCCACAAGCACCCATTCCATCCACCACCAATGCTCAGTAACAGCAGTGTGTACTATCTACAAGATGCACTGCAGAAATTCACCAAAGATCCTTAGACAGCAGCTTCCCAATCCATGACAAATTCTCTCTAGACAGACAAGGGCAGCAAGTACTTGGGAACACCAGTATCTTGAAATTCCTCTGCAAGCCATTCATTATTCCGAATTGAAGATACATCACCGTTCCTTCACTGTCGCTGGATCAAAATCTTGGAATTCCCTCCCGAAGTGCATTGTGGGTCAACCCACAGCTGGTGGACTGCAGCAGTTCAAGAAGGCAGTTCACCACCACCTTCTCAAAGGACGGCCTGGCTAGCCATTGGCATCCACATCTTACAAACGAATTTTAAAAAACACCATAATTTGCTAAATCTTAAGCTAGTAATTGATCAGCACTGACAGGAATTTGATATTGACACACTTCTTTAGAAGCAATGTTCCCTCAGCCTCTTCTGCTTAAAAACAAAGGAAATTTATGGTCACACAAGTCTCCTTTTTCACAGCGCATCAAAAGATTGAGCTGCACATCAACTCACTAATTAATGGATTGCTTGAGATTCAGGAGAAAACAAAGAAGACTTGAGGTACAAAAACAGCAACCAAGAGCTGGAAATTACAGTTGGATTGGAAAATTCACGTGGAACTGGCAAAGACAAGATGGGCCAAATAGTCTACTTCACTGACATAAGTGTTTTCATGTTTCTAATGTAACAGCCAGATCTGATATGAAAAGTCAGGTCTCTATGAATGGAATTTCTTCCTAAAAAAAATATAGATCTCTTTCCACATAAAGATTTGAAAGCACCAAGTGTCAAAGAGTGAAAAAAAATATTTTAATCCAAATGTCAATTCCTGGTTGATTCTGCAAGTAAATGAAGTCTATGGATTGGACTGGTGCAGGACATCTTTACAAGTAGATTCTTTTTCAGTGTTGACTGTGACCCACTTGGGAACCCTCAATGTCAGAGTCAGTGGGGTTGTGGGGTCATGTCCCACTTGAGACCTGAGCATGACAGTGGAGTACAGAAGAGGTGTTGAAGCATGCGATGATAAACTTGCTCTCAGGTAGATGTAAAAGATTCCATGAACAATTTCAAGAAATAGCTGACATCTGGCTGCTATTGATCCCTTTACCAACATCACAAAAGAAAAAAAAGAGTTTCTGATCTTCATTACATTGCAGTTTGTGGGGGTTTGCAGCTCGAAAATTGATGGTGACCTTTGCAACATCGCAACATGCCACACTATCGGAAGAACATGATTACGCTGGAGAGGATGCAGAGGAGATTCACCAGGGTGTTGGCTTGGGATGGAAAGGCTCAATCATGAGGAGAGATTGGATAGGCCGGGTTTGATTTCTTTGGAGTAGAGAAGGCTGGGCGTGTGGAGGGAATGAGATTAAGGCATGGGTAGGGTAGATCATGAGAATCACTTCCCCATGGTAGATACATCAAAGACCAGATTTAAGGTGAGAAGTAAATGGTTTGGAGGAGTTTTGAGAAAATACTTTTTCACCTAGAAGATAGTAGATATATGGAACATACTGCCTGAGTGGGTAGTGGTGGCAGGTACTATTGCAACGTTTAAGAAGCATTGAATGAGTCTTTAAAATGCCAGGGCAGAGTAGATAATGGAGCATGTTCAGTTGAATAAGATTTGTGTGGTTTGTTGTTTGTTGGTTGGCATAAACACAGTGGATAGAAGGACCTGTTTCTCTGCATTTCAAATGTGCTTGTAAAGACTATAGAACAGAGAACATTACAGCGCAGTACAGGCCCTTCAGCCCTCGATGCTGCACCAACCTGTGAAGCCAATCTGAAGCCCATCTAACCTACTCTCTTCCATTCTCGTCCATATGCCTACCTAATGACCAGAATGGAATAGTTTAGGTGCTATTTTTCTGTGTTATTAATTGTGGATTGAATTGAGAAAAATACCAATGTTTTAAAACCAGGGATTGCGGCATGTTTTGAAGGTACGTACTGTGAACCAGTGGCTGGACTGTGATGCAGACAATCTGGAGTAGAGGGATTGAGTACACATGGAGCTACAGTTGATATAATCAGTTGATTGGTCTGTCAACTAGTGGCCAGTTATCAATGACAAAGGCCACCCACCTGCTATCAACTGATTCTCAGGTAGCTAAGCATCAAGATACAAAGAAGCCTTCAGATCACCACAGGCTCCAGAGCACACTCTATTCTCTGCAGTAAAAGCCACATTGTTACTGAAGAAAGTCAATTTAATTTTGCCTCCAGCAGTTGCTGTAAGCCGTAACTTTAAAAGTGAACCAGTCACCCTGGTGCCTCTTGCAAACTGGTGAAAGCATCTGAAGAAGGAAGACAGAGAAGCAACATTCAGAAGGGCTTAATAGATCCTGTAGAGAGAGATGACTGAAATGCGTTCCCAACTTTCCCTCCATCCATAACACCTATGTTTTCTTTTTCCCAGCCTGTGTCTATGTGTGTAAGGGGGAGTTCATAACTGAATTAAAGTTTTGATTAGTAGAGTTGATGGTTCATAATTGTTGATCAGTTGTTAGTGTCTAATTACATGTTATAAATAATCATTTTCGTTAATTACAGAAGCTTAGCCTGCTAACTTGTATCTACAACTCAGGTAAATTGGTATATCCTGTACACTCTTAAAAACCTTTAACTTTTGTGATGACTCTGGGAACAGTGGGGCTTCATTTCCAGCATGTTATCCCAGTGAGGTGTAGCATGCTTCATAGCTCACCCTGAGGCTGCTAAAGGCGCTAGGTGAATGCAAGTCTTCCCGACTGTAGCTGTTTACAGTAGTGGTGCTTTATGACCTCAGATAAATAAGTCAGATCGAACCTTAGCAGCAGAATAGTTCAGTGTGGATTGCCTGTAATAATGAGACAAAAAAAAACTGCAGATGCTGGAATCCAAGGTAGACAGGCAGGAGTCTGGAAGAACACAGCAAGGCAGGCAGCATCAGGGGGCTGGGGGAACACAGCAAGCCAGGCAGCATCAGGAGATGGAGAAGTCAATGTTTCAGGTGTAACCCTTCTTTAGGACCTGTTTATAATGGCAGAAGGATTATACACAAGTTGTATGGCTCACAGCTCACAACACCAAGGCAGGTACACTTGTCTTTTTCCTCTTGGTTCCAACAGTCCACTTTGCAATTAGAAACGTATTATGAAGCAATTGGTCCAACATCTGATTTGTTTTAATCAATCAGAAGTCTGGGGATCTCCCAAACTTTGAATCTGAGGATCGATCTTTAACATTGACGTAAGACAAAAGAATGGAAAGTTATGAAATAGTGTTAGAGGAGGGAAGTGAGGAGACTCCTGTGCTGGATGGCACAGTTGAGTCTAAAGGCCTTTTGTTGGCATTGACAATGTAACTCAGTAAGAGCTCTATCTGTACAAACTGTTACAATTGGTTTAGAGTGAACCCAGCCCCTGTGGCACTTCAATGTTACCTTTAGATTCCTCAAAGCCCTACACTGTGGCAAGGGACCATCTGGTGTGCACTGACCCCACCCCCCCAAACAGCATCCCACCCAGACACAGCCCCCCACCTATCGCCACAACCCTGCATTTCCCATGGCTATCCCACCTAACCTGCACATTGCTGGACACCACAGCACAACTTAGCATGGCCAATCCATCAAACCTGCACATCTTTCGACTAGGAAACCCACGCCAACACAGGGAGAATGTACAAGCTCCATACAGACAGTCGCCTGAAGCTGGAATTGAACCCACATCCCCAGTACAGTGACGTAGCAGTGTTAACCACTGTGCTGCAGGAGAAACCTCTCAGAATCGGATTCAGCTCAATGTCTTCCATCACCTACACAGGCCAGAGAGGAACTCGTCAACTCATCAAACCAGCCCAAGGTTTTGTTACTTCTCCGAGTAGACCATATAGTTTCGGGGTTGTCTCTCCAATTCTGAGAGACCTGCTACATGGAGTGGAGAGTCTATTGATACCAGGCAATGTTCACATTTCCAGTTTCCACACACAGCATGGTATAGCGCACAAGGCTGATGACTGTGATTGCAGCACACGGGCTCCCACATTCCTCTTAGTTATCAGCAGTAATTGTGCTAAATAGGACCTGAATGATCAGAAATTACAGCACGGAAACAGGCCAATTAGCCCAAAAGGACTGCGCCAGTGTTTATGATCCTCCCATCTTACATCATTTAATGAAAATGTCAGGCCTTGTCGCAATCATTCTTCACTCACAAGGTTCTGAAATTAAGTCCCACTTCAGAGCCAGGGCACAAAATAACACTCCAGCTGAACTCGGAAAGTGTTTTGCTTTTTGAAGCTGGGCATTGAAACAGAGGACATCTCACATGGACGTAAAAGATCCCCATGGCATCTTTTGAGGAAATCTAGGGAAGTTACTTCTTCGCCTCCCCCACCCCCACCCCTCGGGAATCATCCCTCAATCGATACCACAGATTGACAGATCGTTGGTCATTATTAGTGTGATTCATTGGGGGAGCGCACTGGAAATCAAGACCTGCTATTCCCAGAGTCATCAAAAAAACGTAATGCTTTTAAAAGAAACAGGCAAAATTTGCAGACTATCCCGATTTTCAGACCAAGGAGCTCAGGCCAAGTTTTGTACTTAACAAGAAACCATTATTTCTGTTCATTAGATTCCAGCTACAGGTAAACAATTAAACTAAATTTTAAAATTCTACAAATTAAAACCCTAAACCGCTTATAAGGGCACACAGAGAGACAGACAAATGTTTAAAGGGGGAGAAAACTAGGACAAATAGTTCTTTAGTCCCAAGTTCAAAAGGCTTGGTTCTTTCTGCTTCATGTCTTCTTGACCATCCTTATTCCAAATGCCTCCACTAGTTTGCACATGGTGATTGTTTTAATTCTGAAAGGTCTCCATCTCATCCAATTCAAACTTACAACTTGCAGCACCCACTGACAAAAAGATAAGCCAGTTTTCTTCAGCCTTAACATGGTTTCTGGTAGAGAACTCAGAGCTGTTCGGTGGCATGGTGGCTCAGTGGTTAGCACTGCTGCCTCACAGCGCCAGGGACCAGGGTTGGATTCCAGCCTCGGGTGACTGTGTGGAGTTTGCACATTCTCCCCGTGTCTGCGTGGGTTTCCTCCCACAGTCCAAAGATGTGCAGGTTAGGTGAATTGGCCATGCCAAATTGCCCATAGTCTTCAGGAATGTGTAGGTTGGGGGGATGGGTTACTCTTTGGAGGGTCGGTGTGGACTTGTCAGGCCAAAAGGGTTTTTTCCCACACAGTAAAGATTCTATGATGTGGACCTGCTGCTTTCTTTCTCCTTGTTTGATCGACTTCTCTGTGTCTTTCCCCAGCCCAGGCTCTACCATTAACTGACAACTGGCTGTCCTCAGGCAAGACTTTGTTGTTGATTTGTAGACCAGGGACCAATTATCAATCTGTTTCACTTGTTACAAAACAAGTTCATCTGTAAGATCATTGCGGGAACCCATAGCTACACCCGCAGCATTCACAGTAGCTATTACATTCCAAAACACCTATTTGTCCTTCCAAATCCCTGGCCTTCAAAGCACCTTGCTCTCATTTCAGTCCATGGTTTTAGAAAGCACAAAACTAAAAGACATACTCTTTACATTGTTGCGTTGCTGTTTATAGGGGTTTTTAAATCAGTTGCCACAATTCTTACATTACAATGATGACCACACTTCAAAAGTAATTCACTGGCTATAAAGTTCTCCAAGACATATATGATCATGGAAAGTATTACATAAATATAACCCCTTGTGCTGTGGCCATGATGAGGTGTTGGATTGGGGTGGACAAAGATAAAGGTCACACAACACCAGGTTATAGCCCGACAGGTTTATTTGGAAGTACAAGCCTTCGGAGCGCTGCTCCTTTGTCAGGTGGTAGTGTCCTACCTCTGAATCAGATGGTCTGCTATCAAGTCCCTACCTTTCCTCCTTCAACCTCATCAAGATAACCTTCTGTTTGTTCCTTCCTCAAATATTGACTACAATGCTCTTTAAATATATCTAAGTTGTTTGCCTCATCCACACCTTGTGCTAGCAAACCCCACATTCTTGCCACTCTTAGGGGTAATTAAGTTAGCTAGGCCCCTACTTTTGCTCATACATACAACTGGAGGTACCTTCACTATGTCCATCCTCTCAAATCCTCCCTCTTCAGCAGCTTACGGGTCAACCATCGGCATTCTCTTTTTGAGATGAAATGCTTACCTGCCTGTTTAATCCATCCTGTTGGTATAACCTTTCAGTTCTGAAATTATCCATGTTAAATCAAAGTCAATGCGCATCAGACAGAATATTCTCCATGGGCTGGAGTGGCACCTAACACAAATTAAGATGTGACTGTTAGAGGCAAATCATTCCAGCGGCAGGGCATTACTTGTTAAAAATTATTGCTTCAGAGAATGTGAGCATCACAGGCTAGGTATGCTGACATCGCAGCTATTTAACATATTTAGATTGAGGCAAATGGAGCTCTATCTGAAATGAAATGTTCCTGCCTTTTCTGATCAGTCCAACACCCTCTGCATGTTCAAATTAGGATCAATTGCTCTTTTGTAGTTTATTCAGAATTCATTTGATAATACAAGCAGAGGGGTCCTGTTTTGTTCGTTATTCAAACAACACACACACACACAGACACACACACACACACACACACACCAGCAAAATTAGCAATCAAAGCATTAATCCCCAATCACACATAAGCAGGTTAGACATTCACAAGACAGTGAACTCATCAACTAAGCATGGCAATTAAAACAACACTCATAAAATACTGAGACATTAATTAAATTGGGTCCCCAAAGCCCAGGCAACTTGTCAGAACTTAGTTCTTTTGAAGTTAGAAGGAGCAGTTTAATTTGTGTGCTGCTTTGCAATTATAAAGTTTTACCTGCTGCGTGGCTGCATGTTTTATTAGAGCTCAGAGCTTTGTAAAACTTACAGCAGTTAATTAGGTTATTACCAAGGCAAATCATTTGCAAAATTTATGCAATTTTTCCTTAAGTAACCTCACATTCTTTCAACTCATGATAGGGTAAAGGTATAAATAAGAGGTCTTTTTTTGTTATCAAGGGTTTGGCTTTAGCAAATTTTGCTGAAAATGTAACTTGTAAGAGTAATAACTATTTCAATGCATCTCTGGGGCTTTATAAACTTAATTAGAACAATAACTCATAATGGTGTTACAGTTGCATGTTGGATTACCTTTAATTATACAAGAGATGCAATAATTATCCTAATTAACAATACACTGGTTTAAAACTATCCTTTCTGCATTCATAAGTCTCATACCCGCTGAGATCAATATCAGTCTGAGTTTAATATCAGTCCCATCTAGCATCAGCTAGATACAAAAGAGAAGTACGTTATAAATTAGTGAATCTCCAACAAGCAGGGGTGGCTTTTGTTAAAAATCCCATGGGTGAACTGCAAACCAAAGTGACCAAATTTTCCAAACAACCTCCAAATCAACAAATTACCTCTAAAATTTCACTTATTGTAACTTTTACTCGAACACGAATCAGAACCATTGCAAATTTAATATGAATTAACGGGCAAGAAATACTTCAAATAGCAAAAGATAAACTTCATTTTGTAGTTCTCACAACAAAGCTCCATCTTACACAACTGCCCACATCATTCCCACAGACATGGCACTGCATCCAGAGTTCTCTAATCTTTGCTTATAGATTCAGGCAAATGGAGCTCTATCTGAAATGAAATGTTCTTGCCATCTGCTGATCAGACCAACACCCTTTGTATTTTCAAATTAGGATCAGTTGTTTTTTTTGTAGTTAATTCAGAATTGAGATGATAATCCGAGCAAAGGGGTCCTGTTTTGTTCTTTATACACACACACACACACAC
Source organism: Chiloscyllium punctatum (assembly GCF_047496795.1). Lineage (NCBI taxonomy): Eukaryota > Metazoa > Chordata > Chondrichthyes > Orectolobiformes > Hemiscylliidae > Chiloscyllium > Chiloscyllium punctatum. Next base: position 80,839,871 of record NC_092758.1, read on the forward strand.
TAAAATCTAGTAAGACTAGTAAGGTCTCTCACTTTCCCACTGAATTGATACAACCAAGTCACATCCACCAGCAACTGTATTCTATTTCAAGTCTCTGATGAAGGTCATTAACTGAATATAAACTCCAGCAGAAGTTACTTAGCCAGGTCCACAACAGTCTTGATGGCACACATTCCGCAGGGACTCTTTTACAAACCCTGTTATTATAGTCTATTAGATCTTCGGATCTGCTCTGGCAAAATGGAAGCAAAAGTAAAATTGTCCAATTCACAATCCCTGTGCTAACCCTGCCTTCAGCTTTCTGCCCCCTTTAGCTATATTACAGACATGCACGTGCACATACACAAACAAAAACACATGCAACTCCCTATACATGTACCTTCTTTGTTCCACCCTCTGTTTAAGGTCTCCTTTCTGCCTGGTTGTATTGATTCTATATCTTATCTTCCCTTCTGTTAGTTCTGATCCCAAATCACCAGGCCACATCGAGTAGTAGGTCTTACTGTTTAAGCAAATTAAAATGTATCCTCTTTCAATTTATCTAAGCAGTTTAAAACCATTTTTGAACATTTATAAAAACAATTAAACTTCACAGATATTTTAAAGAAATTACATTTTCTCTCTACCAAACCATTAACAAGTCAGTAACAATCAGATATTGTAGACTGCAAGGGTCAGTTCTTGTGTTCAAGTGTTCCTCTGGTTTTGGAATCTAAGTAATAAAATAATTAATTAAGATCATTGTAAAGTGAAAAAGATTACCAAATTCAGTTGCCAACGACTTGAATTTTTACACATTATAAATGATATCCCAAAGCTCTGTTTAACTGTTAGGACTTCAAGAGGAGGATAGAGAAGTGAGGAATCAGAGGGTTTAGGGTGGGGGTTCCAATCTAAGTACCTGAAGTGGTTGATGGCACACTAGCCAATGGTGGGACAAAGGATGCAAAGATGCCAATGTCAAACGAATGGCCAATTCAGAGAGTGATTGCTAGAAGGGCTAATGCCCGAAACGTCAATTCTCCTGCTCCTTGGATGCTGCCTGACCTGCTGCGCTTTTCCGGCAACACATTTTCAGCTCTGATCTCCAGCATCTGCAGTCCTCACTTTCTCCTTAAGAGAGGGACAAACACAGAGTGAGATTTACGTACAAGGATAAACACTTACGCTTTTGAGACTTCGGCAGGACAGATACTGGAAAAGTTCTAAAAGCCAATGATTAACTAATATGAGGGATAAGGTATTAGCTACAACATTTTTGAAGCAATTAGAGGTTTAGTATGGGAATCACATTTCAGAAAAATCAGCCAGGGGAAGAGAATAGATTCATCAATTTAAACTTCCATTACTTTCTGCTTAGTTAGGGGTCAGTTAGCCTAGTTGGCTGGATAGCTTGCTTGTGAAGTAAAGTAATACCAACAGTGTGGGTTTGGTTGCTGAACCAGCTGAGATTACCCTGAAGGCCTGATCTTCTCACCCTTTCTCTTCACATGAGGCAGTGGTGAGACTCAGGTTAAACCATGACCAATTGTCTCTCTCTTTCTCTCATGAGAGAGTGATCCTCTGGGACTACAGTAACTTTACCTTCACTGAACTAGCTTTCCCTTAAGTGCATCAGTGCTATTTGCTCCAAATAAAAGTGGCACCACATTCCACGTTCTAACCATTCTACAAAAAAAAAGAAGCTCCTTGTGAATTCACTATCAGCAATCATCTTATCACAGACAATGTCATCCTTCGTATTGACCATTGGCTCACTGACCAAATTGTTCACAGATCATTTCCACTTCAACTTTCAATTAAACATCCAACCTCCTATGCATTCAATCTCTAAGTCCACCTCCTTCGAGTCCTGTTGCAGTTCTCATTTCCATTCTTCAGTTTATACATTGCTGAAATCATCAGCCATGTCTTTATTACAGCTGAGAGAAAGTGAGCACTGCAGATACGGGAGATCAGAGTTGAAGAATGTGGTGCTGGAAAAGCACAGCCTGTCAGGAGCATCCGAGGAGCAGGAGAATCGATGCTTCGAGCATAAGCTCTTCACCAGGGAACGAGTTCCTGATGAACAGCTTATACTCAAAACAACAATTATGCTGACTGACCGGCTGTGCTTTTCCAGCACCACACTCTTCGACTCTTTATTACATGTGGGCTTGACAACTCTATCTGGTCTCCCATAGTCCACCCTCCAAAATCTGGACTTCCTCCCAAGTTCCAAATTATTCTGCTTCTTCAATTTGTTTCAAGATTTCTGCACCTTGAGATTATAAGTCTTCCTTTTCTGGTTGTCTACGTCTTCAGCTGTTAAAGCCACAAGAGGTGAATTTCTCTCGAAACCCTTTTAGCTCATCTTATCTCTACTAAAGTTACCTCTTTGAGCAAACAAAGGATCACTTGTCCAATTAGCTCCTTACATGGCTCAATGTCAAATTATACTTAATAATATTCCTCTAAAGTGCTTGAGAACATTTTCCTATATTCAAGACACTGCATTAATGCAAGTTATTACATCTCGAGCTTTTAATTTTGTTTGCTCACAAGTGCAAACATCTCTATATCTAACTCAAATATTTTCATAATGTGAGCACTGGTTTTCCTCGATGGTTATGTAAGCACATATAGCAATAATATTGTGCACATCAAGTGGAATTAAATAAAGCAACCATTAGTTATTTTTGATGTGATCGTGTGGAGAAAGGAAGGTTGACTGTGTATAATCGATCTAATCAGCTTTTGGAGCTGGGCTTTTATGCACAATGTCTTCCCTGGAATGAAGAAATGCTATTGTTAATTGATAATTTGTTGTTCCATTTCAACCCAAGTTGTTTAGATAATACTAAGAATTGGCTTTCATCTCTTCATTGCTCAGACTTTTGAGTATAGCAGTTGGGATACCGTGTTGAGGTTGCACAGGATGTTGGTGAGGCCTCTTTTGGAGAACTGTGTCCAGTTCTGGTCACCCTGTTACAGGAAGGATATTATTAAACTGGAGATGGTTCAGACAACACTTATCACAATGCTGTTGGGAATGGAGGATTCGATTTAGAAGGAGAGGGTGCATAGAGTCATAGAGTCATAGAGATGTACAGCGCGGAAACAGACTCTTCAGTCCAACCCGTCCATGCTGACCAGATATCCCAATCCAACCTAGTCCCACCTGCCAGCACCCGACCCATATCTCTCCAAACCCTTCTTATTCATATACCCATCCAAATGCCTTTTAAATGTTGCAATTGTACCAGCCTCCATCACTTCCTTTGGCAGCTCATTCCATACACGAATCACCCTCTGCAGGAAAAGGTTGTCCCTGAAGTTTCTTTTATATCTTTCCCCTCTCACCATAAACCTATGCCCTCTAGTTCTGGACTCCCCAAACCAAGGGAAAAGACTTTGCCGATTTACCCTATCCATGCCCCTCATAATTTTGTAAACCTTTATAAGTTCACCCCTCAGCCTCCGACGCTCCAGGGAAAACAGCCCCAGGCTGTTCAGCCTCTCTCTATAGCTCAAACCCTCCAACCCTGGCAGCATCCTTGAAAATCTTTTCTGAACCCTTTCATGTTTCACAACATCTTTCCGACAGGAAGGAGACCAGAATTGCACGCAATATTCCAACAGTAGACTGGAACTTTATTTTTCACTGGAACGCAGGAGATTGAGAGGCGACCTTGTTGAGATTTATAAAATCATGAGGGGCAAAGGTAAGGTGAATGGTAGATGTCCTTTCCCTAGAGTGGAGAATTGCAAGATTGGGGATCATATTTTTAAGATGAGGGGAGAAAGATTTTAAAATGATACGAGGCAACTTTTTTACATAGAGAGTGGTTTGTGTGTGGAATGAACTGCCAGGGAAAGTGATGGATATGGGTACAGTTACAACGTTTAAAAGACATTTAGATAAGTACATGAGCAAAAAATGTTTGGAAGGGCATGAGCCAAGCGCCGGCAGGTGGGACTAGTTTAGTTTGGAATTATAGTTGCCCTGGACTGGTTGAATCGAAGAGTCTGTTTCCTTGCTGTATGACTCTATGATTCTATGGCCATTAACCATGCAATCCTCCTGTGCATCGTGTGGATTTGTGCACAGGAGAGAAGGTGAAGTGAGAGGATTGTTTAGGAAGGACAAGCTGGTAATGAAGGACGGTGCAAATAGCAAGGGTCACAGCATCAGAAAAGTAAGAACATTTTTGCTCTCAATCTATTTTCAGTTCCATCCTTAGTTGCTCCAAAGTGGTGGCATTCGGCTTGCCTTTTGAATAACTGTAAATTAACAAAAATGATACAAGAGAAACTTCAGGAGGGCAATTAAGAGTTAGATGAAAAGTGTAGCGCTGGAAAAGCAGAGCAGCTCAGGTAGCATCCGGATGTGCTTTTCCAGCGCCACACTTTTCAATTCTGATCTCTGGCACCTGCAGTCCTCACCTTTTCCAATTAAGAGTGAGTCATAGCTGCACAGGATTGGAGTCAGATATATGAGGGCAACAGTTGTCCATTCCCAGACCAAGTGTTCTTTCATTCATTAACAGGGTGACAGCATCTCTGGATAGACCAGCATTTATTGCCCTTCCCTAATTGCCCATAGGGCAGTTAAGAATCAATCTCATTGCTGTGGGTCTGGAGTCACATGTAGGCCAGACCAGGTAAGGATGGCAGATTTCCTCCCTCAAAGACTTTAGTAAAGCAGGTGGTCTTTTTTCTCTCTCTCCACCATCACTCCCTTCTATCCCTGAAGGACTATGTTCTGGTGAAAGTACAGGTAAGGGACAAGTGTCACTATACGTAGTGAAAAGTGACTACCCTGCATTATTCAGACACTGCTGGTTACAAAGGTTAAGGTTGAATTGGGCATAGTTAATAGGCTGGCAGATTCAAAGATAAGTTTGCGAGAGACTCTGGACAGGTTAAAGTTGTCTTCAAGGGAACCAAAGAATCATAAAATCCCTACAGTGTGGAAACAGGCCTTTTAGCCCAACAAGTCCAAACCGACCCTTTGAAGAGTAACACACCCAGACTCATTCCCCCTACCCGATATTTCCCTATTTTCCCCAGGAACCCTGGGGGGAATAAAAGGAGTCAAAATTAAAATACAGCTGAAGCCGGAGGCTCCGTCAATGAGCCTGAAGGCACATCTAATGCCGTCCGCCATTTGGGCCAAGGCAGAGGCAGAATGAAAACAGTTGCTGAGTCTGGGAGATTTGGAAAGAGTGGATGGGCCACTCCAATAGACCTTTTCTTCAAAAACAGATAGTGTACTGAGGGTCTGTGATGTGCTGAGGGTCTGCGATGTGCTGAGGGTCTGTGATGTGCTGAGGGTCTGTGACGTGCTGAGGGTCTGTGATGTGCTGAGGGTCTGCGATGTGCTGAGGGTCTGTGATGTGCTGAGGGTCTGCGATGTGCTGAGGGTCTGTGATGTGCTGAGGGTCTACGATGTGCTGAGGGTCTGTGATGTGCTGAGGGTCTGCAATGTGCTGAGGGTTTGTGATGTGCTGAGGGTCTGTGATGACTTTAATCTGGCCCAGTGGGTGCATCCATACCCTCTGCATGCATTGAGGTCCCGCTCAGTGGACCGGCTGAGGTAAGAAATTCTCCGAAATGGATCTATCGCAGGCCTACTGACAGACGGGGGGGGGGGGGGGGGGGGGGGCGGGGGATTGTGAGGGAGTCCCCACCGCCACTGATGACAGTGTCACACAGGGGACTTTTCCATAATGCACAACTTCCTTTTGGCATCGGGTCAGTGCCGGTTCTATTCCAGAGGGCCTGGGATCAAATATTAAGTGGGTTGCCCAGTTTCCGGTGTTATCTGGATGGTATTTCAGTCACTGGCTCCTCCAAAGAGGAGTGTTTAAGAAACCTTGAAGACATCCTAAAAAGGTTGCAGGAGCATGAAAAGGTTGACCCTTAAGTCCATTCTAATTCTTTCCCATCTCACCTTAAACCTATGCCCTCTAGTTTTGGACTCCACTACCCTGGGAAAAAAGATCTTGTCGATTCACCCTATTTGTGCCTTTCATAATTCTATCAACCTCTATTAGGTCACCCCATAGCCTCCAATGCTCTAAGAAAAACAGCCCAGCCTATTCAGCCTCTCCCTGTAGCTCAAACCCTCCAACCCTGGCAACATCCTTGTAAATCTTTTCTGAACCCTTCCAAGTTTCACAATATTCTTCCGATAGCAGGGAGGCCAGAATTGCACGCAGTATTCCAAAGGTGGCCTGACCGACGTCCTGCACAGCTGCAACATGACCTCCCAACTCCTACACTAAATGCACTCAAAATGTTAACTCTGTTTTCCCTTCACAGATGCTGCCAGACCTGCAATTTCTGGTTACGTTTCAGATTTCCAGCATCCACAGTTCATTGTTTTATTTTATTGCTCATGCCAACCTAGCCACTACGCAGCCTTTCAAAAAAAAATACATTTTGCTTGAGTCAAAGCCGTGAAGATCAGAAAAAAGAAAACTAATGGGAGATCTAATGTTAAATGTTATGAGGGGGTTCGATGGAGAAGATAAGCAGAACCTGTTTACAGCGGCCACAGTGCCAGCAATCAGGGGAGAAAATTTTAAAGCAATTTGGAAAATAATCAGGGCCAAGGTGAGGTTTTCATTTGTATCAATAAACACAGCAAGTTGATCGGTGGGCAAGTTCTTCCACATGAACGGTGGAAGAAGGTGCAATTCTAATTTTAGAATTATAGGCGGAGGTGGGTCCTGCAGATGCTGGAGATTAGAGTCAAAATTAGAGTGGTGCTGGAAAAACACAGCAGGTCAGGCAGCATCCGAGGAGCAGGAGAATCGACGTTTCGGGCAAAACGAAAGGCTTTCCTGATGGAACGTCGATTTTCCTGCTCTTCGGATGCTGCCTGACCTGCTGTGCTTTTCCAGCACCACTCTAATCTTGATGGAAATTATACTTGAAAGCAAAAGAATTTGAGGAACAGAACTATTTGGTGGATGTTTCAGAGAGTTGGCATAGCTGCAGTGGGCTAAATAGGTTCCTCCTTCAAATTCTAATAACGCTTCTCTCGGAATCACAAGAGTGTACTGACCAATAATTGTATTAAATGGGTTAACTGCAGCAGTCAGCACTGAATAGCTGTTGCCCAAATAAAGCCAGTTCATTGTATCTTTGAGAAGTATTGGAATGAGCATGATTGGAGTTGAGTTTTTTTTTACTGCTATTGGCAAAGAATCCAGCTCCTGCTGAGAATGGGGAAAATCCAGCACATGCTTATCAGATTAGATTCCCTACAATGTGGAAACAGGCCCTTTGGCCCAATCAGTCCATACCGACCTCTGAAGAGTAACCCATCCTGTCCCATTTCCCTCTGACGAATGCACCTAACACTATGGGCAATTTAGCATGGCCGGTTCACGTGATCTGCACATCTTTGGACTGTGGGAGGAAACCGGAGCACCCAGAGGAAACCCACACAGTCACAGGGAGAATATGCAAACTCCACACAGACAGTCACCTGAGGCTGAAATTGGACCTGGGACCTCTGGTGCTGTGAGGCAGCAGTGCTAACCACTGAGCCACCGTGAATGGCACCAGAATTTGGTGAAGTGAATGGTTAATGACAAATGTGGTTTACTGGAAGGCAGGATGTCTGTTTCCAGGATGATGATCAAGTCCAGGAACTGAGCAGCGATCAGAGGTCTGGACAAACTGGAATCCTCTAGCAGGAGCCAGAGGGAAGGAAGTGAAGATGTATACTGGCCAATCCAGAATGCACATGAACAAGATACTGTACTGTGTTTGTTTGAAATGAAGGGACATCAATCTGTGCTTCAAGGGGAAACACAGAAATGTTCTTGTAAACACCTCTGATTCTGCTCACCTCTTCAGGAAAAAGGAAGGGAATTATAGCGTAATAATACAAAACAACGGAGAGAAAAAAAGAAAGTGTATAAATAGACAGTTGCCACAGAAAGAAAATCTCAAAAGGAAGCACTATATATCTTGGACAGATGAGAAACTACTGCAATGTATTTGAGATGTGCCAGGCTCTTGGTCCAATACACAGAAGACAGAGGTGGAAATTTGGAATAACCTTTCTGATGATGAATTTGACATTTTAGCAGACGAGCCAAACAACAGATTCAAGGCATGCAGAAAAATATGTAAATCATCAAGGTAAACTTTTTGAAGGAATTGTCGGATGAGGTCAAATTCCCTTTCTGATTCAGACACAATGCAAGAGGCTGGAAGGCCCAACAAAACAGAACTTTGTTAATTCACAAGAATATTTAAAGGTCACCGGTGCCAATTGATTCTACAAATACTGACACACACACACAAAGACACACAGTAAGACACAGACACACAGAGAGATAGACATGTACACACACATACACATAAACACAAATAGACACTTACACATGCATACACACATGCACACACACAGATACACATGCACATACACACAGATACACATGTACACACATACATGCACAGACACACATGCATAGATACATGCACACACATATACACACACGCACATATAAATTCACGCACAGATGCTCACACAGACACATATATAAATAACACACATACGTGCACAAATACACTCACACACACAGATAAGCACACAACACAACACACACACACACACACTCCCACAAGCACAGACACCCCAGAAGACTTGTTTCATCTGAATGTTCATTTTAAAGCAGTTTCATTTCAATAAGGGTTAAGGAATATAAATGATAGTTAGTAACACAGCTAGAAGCAATGAGTGTAGTACAGACAAATGATTTCATGCAGGCTCATTCTATCTTGCACAGGCTATGTTCACTTGTCTCATTTGTACATTCAAGTTGGTAAATCAAGCTAGAAGGTTAAAATAATAACTTAGGTGTCACAGCCATACCAATTACTCATATGTAGATTACCATTGGAGCAAGACTATTGGACCCATATTTTAGTTCTTGGCCATTTTCTTTCTGCTGTGAGCTCCACTCCAAAATGAAGGGTAGGATATGACAGCTGGAAAAAAATGTCATCTTTTAAAACAAATCTTATTCTTAATTGTTTCTGAAATGAGAACAGAAGCGTTTTAAAATCAATGTTTGCTGCATGTTTGGAAAGCAATTAACCTGACACTTATTATAAGCATTGCTTACACAGCTGCTTGTCAAACAGTAATTGAAATGTTGCAGACAAACTAGGGCCGAAGAGGTGTGCACAAATGGATATTTGATGTGTTAAAAGAAGCTGATTGGCTATGGACTAGTGACCAGTTATTGATGACAAAGACCTTCTGTCTACCAACTGCAATGTGATTGGATCTTAGATTCTGAACAGATTGGTGTTGTTGACAAGATAGAGAGAAGCTTTTCAGATCCTCATCAGCTTAGGAATTCTCTCTACTTTCTGCCATAAAAGTACTTTAAGCCTTAAGGAACTGAGTTTATCCTCCTGTAGTAGTTGCTGTAAGCTTTGACTTTTAATTGATAAGCTGGAGACCTTTAATAAGTGAACTAGCAGACTTGCAAACAAATAGAGGTATCTGGAGAAGGATAGGGAAGCAGTTTCAACTGAACTTTTCAAGAGGGCATTGAATGGTTGTTTGGACAGAAATAATGTGCAAGGGTGTAAGGGTAAAAGCAGGAGATTGGCACTAAGTAATGATATGCATTTTGGTATGTAGGGTTGAATTACCTCCTACACTGTAACAATTCTAGGATTCTATATCAGACATAAAATAAGAGCTTAGAAATAGCAATTATAATTGTTAACCAATTTTTGCCAATCTGTTTTTTTTAAGTTTCTGTTTCTAACTTCTTAAATATGGCTGTTAAACTCTTCCTTAGAATCCCTACAGTGTGGAAATGAGCCATTTGGCCAAACATGTCCATGCCGATCCTCTGAAGCATAACCCAGAACTATTCCCTGACCTTATTACCCTATATTTACCCTTGACATATACATTCTGGGAAATTTAGCTTGACAAATTTACCTGACCTGCACATCTTTGGATTGCGGGAGGAAACCAGAGCAACTGGCAGACACCCATGCAGACAATTAGATGCATGACAGTGAAACAGCTGTGTTCCTGCTCTGCAGTACAGAGCATCTGAAACCTGAAGCGAGATCATTTCTTTCCCCTCATCAGTTGATGTAAGCTGTAACTTTTAATGAATAAGACCTTTACCAATGAGAACCAGTTACCCACTGCCTCCTATTAACGAGCACACGGATGTGGAGAAGCGAGGTTGAGAAGCAGTGTTCCGATCAGCAAAAAGACTACCTCAGCAAACCCTGAGGACAGCAACCACTGAATTTCCTTCCTAGTCTTTCCCTCTGTCCAAAGCATCCATTTTTGTGTGTCTTTTTGTATTTTTAGAGGGAAGGATTTTAAGTGGATTAGAGTTTTAATTAATAGAGTTACATGTCAATTGTTCATAATTGTTTCTGCAGCTAAAGTCTATTTATTTGTAATTATTAGTAATTATTGTTACGTATAGAAATCAGATCTGTGCTTTCTATCAACCTGTGTCAAAAAGGACTGTCAAATTGGGGAATTTTGCCTATTACATGAAGTCATTAAGTTTTGTGACAACTCTGGGAATAACAGAAATTGCATAATTTCTCACATGCTTCCCCAGTGAGGCGTAACGAGGAGGTGTGAATGAAAGATCCTTGGGAGACACTCTATATACTAGAGCACTAATGGAAGAGGAACAACTGCAGACGATTCTTCGGCTCTGATTGAATGGAAAGAGTACAGTCTCACCCAGCTCAATGACTCTGAAGAGCTGTTGGAGGAGGATGCTGTGATCAGTTATGTCAAAGGCTACAGATACACAAGCAGCAATTAGTCTCACAGGATGCCAAGTCTGACTTTCCTAAACCATTTCAGTCTTGTGTCAGGGGCAATTCAGGGATGCTAGATATATTTCTTTCTCACAAAGTGTCATAGAAAATCTAGAATGCTCTCAAAAGAACTGTTTAAAGAAAATCATCAAAATGAGATTGATAACTTTGTAGTTAAGTACTTCAAAGGTTAGAGAATCAAGAAAGGATGGAAAGGAGGCAAAGGAGGAGGGAGAGTAGCATTTTTGATTAAGGAAAACATTACAACTGTAATCAGAGAGGCTATATTTCTGAGGGATCATCCAGTGGAAATATGAGTTGAAAGTAGAAATAAAAAAGGGATGATTACCTTAGTGGGATTGTACTATCGCCCCCTCTCCCCCAATAGTCAGAGTGAAATTGAGGAGTAAACATATAGAGAGACCTCAGACATACGTAAGAAAAATAAGGTTGTAATAGTAGGGGAGTTCAATTTTCCAAACAATGACGGAGACTACCATAGTATTAAAGGTTTGGATGGTGAGGAATTTATTAATTGTGTTCCAGAAAACTTTCTTTATCAATATGTAAATGTTCCTACTACAGAAGGAGCAAAACTTGATCTGTTGGGAAATAAGGCAAGTAATTGCAGCCCTAGTAGGGGAACACTTTCACACAAGTGATCATGATTCTATTAGTTTAAAATAGTTATGGAAAGGTATAAGCCATAAAAGTTAAAGTTCTTAATTGGACTAAGGCACATTTCAATGGTATGACACAAGAACTTTCAAAAGTTGAAAGTTGGAGCAGACTGTTTACGGGTAAAGTGATGACTGACAAATGGGAAGCTTTCAAATATGTGATAATGAGAGTTCAGAGGCTTTATGATCCTGTTAGAGTGAAAGGTAAATTTGGTGAGATTAGGGAACAATGGATGAGAAAAGATATGGAAGTTCCAGTCAAGAATAAAAATGAATCATTTATTAGATATAGGTAATAGATATTGGGATTAAATGAATTTGTTGAAGAGTATAAAGAATAGGGGCATTCTTAAAAGGTAAATGAGGAGGGCAAAGAGGGGGTATGAAATAACCTTGGCAGGTAAGGTTAAGAATAATCTAAAGAGATTTGACAAATACCTTAAGAACAAAAGAGCAGAAGAGACAGAAGAGGGCCCTTTAAAGTTTAACAAGGTCATCTTTGTGTTGAACCTGAGGAGTTGTGACAGATGTGAAATGAATATTTTGCATCAGTTTATTTTACAGTGGAGAAAGAACTGGAGGCTAGACAACTCAGGAAAATGCATATTGATGTTCTGAAAACAGTTTATGTTACAGAAGAGGAAGTGCTGGAAGTCTTAGGAAATATAAAAATCGATAAAGCTCCAGGATCTGATCAAGTGCATCCCAGCACATTGTAGGAAGTAAGGGAGAAAATTGCAAGGCCCCGAGCAGAAATATTTGCATAATTTATAATCACGAGTGAGGTGCCAAAGGACTGGAGGGTGGCTAATGTTGTGCCTTTATGACTAACATTGTGGGTGGCACGGTGGCACAGTGGTTAGCACTGCTACCTCACAGCGCCAGAGACCCGGGTTCAATTCCCGGCTCAGGCAACTGCCTGTGTGGAGTTTGCGCATTCTCCCCACGTTTGTTCCGGTTTCCTCCCACAGTCCAAAAATGTGCAGGTTAGGTGAATTGGCCATGCTAAATTGCCTGTAGTATTAGGTGTAGGGGAACGGATCTGATTGAGTTGCTCTTCGAACAGTCAGTGTGGTCTACTTGGGCTGAAGGGCCTATTTCCACACTGTAAGTAATCTAATCTATTTAAGAAAGACTGCAAGGAGATATTTGGGAAATATAGATCTGTGAGTCTGACATCGGTGGTGGATAAGTAGTTGGAGATGATTCTGAAAGATAGTATTTAGAGACACTAGGAATGTTTAAGGATAGACAGCATGGTTTTGTGTGAGGGAAATCACGGCTCTAAAACTTAAGTGTTTTGTGGAAGTAGCCAATAAGATTGAGAGCAGAGCAGTAGATATAGTTTACTGGGGCTTTAGAAAAGCCTTTACTAAGTTTCTGCATGGTAGACTACTTAGTAAAGTTATATCAAAGGATTCAGGGTGAGCTTGCCAATTGGATACAATATTGCCTTTCCAGTAGCAGAGAGAGGGAGGTGATGAAAGTCTGAGACTAGAGGCCTGTGACTAATGACACTCCACAGGGATCAGTACTGGGTCCACTTTCGTTTGTCATTTAGATGAATTATTGAGATGAGAATATAGGCGGCATGGTCAGTAAGTTTGTGGATGACACCAAAATTAGTGGTATTTTTATGAAGATGTGGGTGCACTGTATCTTTAAGAGAGTTAAAAGCTAGCAAAACTACCTGACAGCACCAAGTGTTCTCAATAAGGTAATAATGCTACACTTGGTCAAAGGCTAGATTAGCAAGGTTGCCTAGAAACAACAGAACAGATTCGAATAGGCCCATCAGTTTAAATTATACCCTGAAAAATCAAATTCAAATCAAGTTTAAATTTAGTATAGTGACAATCTTAAAAGCCAATGACACAATCCAATGCTTTGTGGGGGGGGGGGGTATAAGATTGGGGAAAATTGAACAGTTGAGAGGAGAACTGCCAAGCCACCAGCATGTAAAGACTGCCCAAAGAAACGCTCTCTTAAAGGTACCTTTATTGATCAGTAACCTGTGAAGTAGAATCCCCAAGAAGAAGAAAAGAAGACAGGAATAACAGAGAAGACAGAGAAAAACCAAAAGCTGCCTGGTTTTGAGATAAGAAGTTTTGTTTTGTAAATCTTAATCGGAATTTTTATCGGATCAATATTGTAGAAGGGAAAGTAAATGATAGGTTAGAAAAAGGATTTGTAAATAGTTGTTAGTTAATTATTTTCTGTTATACTTTAAGAAGTAAAGTTGTTAATTTTTACTTTAAATAGTTCTTGGCCTCTTGAATTTTCACAGATTGCTGCTTGGGATAAATCTTTTCTGTGTTGCTGGTTTTAAGTTAAGCAGGAGGGCTTACCCCGTGTCATAACAGTATAGTGGATAGTGAAAAAGGTTATTAAGATTACAAAGCAATCTTGATCATTTAGGTCAATGGGCGGACGGGTGGCAGATATGCTTTAATTTGGATAAATGCATTGTATTGCATTTTAGTAAAACAAACAATGACAGGACTTACACAATTAATGGTAGGGCCCTGGGTGCTGGTGTAGAACAGAGAGATTTTGTATCACAAATAGACAGGGTAGAAGGTGTTTGCACACTTGCCTTCATTGCTCAGATCTTTGAGTATAGGAGCTGGGACGTTATGTTGAAGTTATACATTGCATCAGTGAGGTGTTTTTTGGAGTATAGTGTGCAGTTCTAGTTCCTCTGTTATAGGAAGGATATTATTAACCTGGAGAGGGTTCAGAAAAGATTCAACTGGATGTTGCCAGAAATGGAGTGTTTGAGTTATAAGGAGAGGCTGGGTGGACTGGGACTTTTTTCATTGGAGGTTGAGAGGTGACCTTACAGAGGTTTATAAAATCATGAGTGAATAGCAAAATGTCTTTTCCCTGGGGTGGGGCAGTTCAAGACTGGGTGGGGGGGGGGGGGGGGGCATATTTTTAAGGTAGGATGAGAAAGGTTTAAAAATGACACGAGGAGCAACTTTGTTACACAGAGAAAGTGGTGGATCCAGGTACAGTTAGAATATTTAAAATACATTTGAATAAGTACATGAACAGGACAGGATGAGACTAATTTAGTTTGGGAACATGATTGTCATGGACTGGTTGGACCAAAGGGTCTGTTTCCATGCTGTATGACTCGAAGACATCTAAATGAAGCTTTGACACACAGGCCAGCTGTGAACGAAAAGAATAGTGGAAGAGACACAAGGCTCAAACATCTCATTGTTGTTCCTAAGTTCCTTTCCATACTTGCTGCACATTTAATCAATGCTAGGTCAATGACTCACTCAGAATAAGTAGCCAATCTAAATATGGTCTTGTATTTTGTGCATATGTCTGAGTTTACTCATCCCTTTCTCCCTCGTTATCTTCCCAAACAGAATATTTTTAAAATCTTAAGCATCGCATCTTATGTGATAAAAACTTCAAGACTTTTCTGATTAATTCCAGACCATCATTTGGAGTATTTTCAGATTTTTTTTTCCCACACACTTCAATAATCCCAAACAAGGGGATCACAAGTTTAACTGCAGCCACGTCATCATTAAAATTATCATAGAATCCCTACAGAGTGAAAACAGGCCCTTCGATCCTCCGAAGGGTAACCCACCCAGACCTATTCCTCTACCCTATTACTCCACATTTACCCCTGACTAATGCACCTAGCCTACACATCCCTGATCACTACGAGCAATTTGACATGACCAATCCACCTAATCTGCACATCTTTGGACTGTGGGAGGAAACTGGAACACCTGGGGGAAACCCATGCCATGTTATTATCTCACATCATCTTGGATTGACCAAACACACTCCAACACCCAATTTCCACATGACCTTGTGACGTAGGTAGTGGATCCCTTGTGTTTTAAAGACCAGCAAACTTCATGATCCAAATCACACTCCATTACCCTATTGATGCTCTGCAGATTATTCTGCATTGAGAGTGTGGTGCTGGAAAAACACAGCAGGTCAGGCAACATCCGAGGAGCAGGGCAATTGCTGTTTTGGGCAAAAGTCCTTCATCAGAAATGAGCCAAGGGGGTGTAGAGATAAATGGGAGGAGGGCTGGGGTCAGGGGAAGGTAGCTGAGAGTGTAATAGGTAGATGAAGGTGGGGTTATGGTAATTGGTCAGAGTAGAGGATGGAGCGGATAGGTGGGAAGGAAGATGGACATGTAGGACAGGTCAAGAGGGCGGTGCCAAGTTGGAAGGTTGGATCTGGGAGTCGAGGGTGTGGTACTAGCAAAGCACAGCAGGTCAGGCAGCATCCAGGGAGCAGGAGAATCGACGTTTCTTCCGCATGTGAATTACCCAGACACAGACGCACGAATCCAGTTTGAAGGTTACAAGTTAAGTCCAAGCCATTTGCCTCCATCTAATTACATCAGTCTGTACCTCCATATATTCTAATGTTTCAGCTCCTGCAGGCAACATCATACTGTGAACAGATTTGATGTTTACAACCAAATCAATGAAAAAAAAATGAAGCAGGGATCCAACACTGATCCCTGTAGAATTTTACTAATGACAGGACATCATGAATTATTAGTTTGTGCCAATGAAAATACAAGCAATTTTCTATTCAGCACATACTCTGACCATCAATCTCACATATCATTAGCTTGGTTCATTGTTTTATATATTCTTCAAACTTCCAGAAACCATTCTGGAACTTCCCAATCAATGCAACTATCTCCAAGTGAGCATAAAACCCATCACCAATGATTTCCTGAAACAGCGACCAAATAATCTGGCCCTAAAAACACATTTTTTTTCTCTCTAAATCAGCAAATGGACATATTATGACACATCTCCAGGGCAGGTAGAACTTGAACACAGACCTCCTCACCCAGAGGTGGGGGCATTACCAGTGCATTATGAGCCCTTTAATAAACTACTCCATGTTTCTCCAGAAGATGTGTGCAGATTAGGTGAATTGGTCATGCTGAATTCCCCATAGTGTTCAGGGAGGTGAAGTTAGGTGCACTAGTCAGGGGCAAATGTAGAGTAATAAAGTAGGGGAAATGGGTCTAGGTGGATTACTCTTTGGAGGGTCAGTGTGGACTGGTTGGGCCAAATAGCCTGTTTCCACACTGTTGCGATTCTATGATCTATCAGTATGTTTCCACATCCTAAATATTGCTAATGCCAGGGATTCACTCCATTTCACAAGAACAATCTAAAACCTTTACAAGCTGTTACATATATCAAACAGTAACGAGGGCTCCTATGCTGCAATGGTCCTGAGCTAGGTGGCCAGATTTTAATCCCACCTATTTCAGAGGTGTGCCAATCAGAACAGGTTAATGAGAAAACATCCATAGCAGCCGGAATCTGACAAAAAAAAGACCCACAACTGCTCCATTCTTTGTTTTATATCCAAAAGTACTCTTCTACAAAACTGAATACATTTTTTCCCCATCTCCAAATCACCCGTAGTATTTTTCCATCAATTAGCCACCCATGATTTCCAAGTGAATAATTTACATACGGGAGTTCTTCTATAATGCGATGGTTGTGTTCTTGTGTGTAACCCCACATTATAGAAAAATCGCGCTTTAGAAACAGTGCTTAAAGTGTTGGTGTTCATCGCCTTCCAGCCACCACACAATTCAAAAGTTCATGCTTTAGAAACAATGTCATAAATTCGTCAATCGTGTTACAGCGAAGCATGCATTACAGCAGAATGACCTGTACAAAGTCTGTTAAAGGCAATGCAGACCATCGAAGGTGAGCAAGAGTTAAGGAGAGGAAGAGGGCTAAATCAAAATGGAATTGAGCAAAGAGATAAAGGATTCCCCATGCTGTGTTGCCCAGCTCTCAAAAGGCAACAAGAGTATTGCTAGACACTACATATCCCTCTCCAAGGACTCTAAGGCGCAGACATAGCTGTAGAAGAGGGCAGACAGACAAGACATGACCCACTGCCTGGACCTATTAATGGCCAACTTGGTCAGGCCCTGCTCTGTTTCTCATTCTTTTTTTTGTATCTAGATGTGCTCTTAGACACAATTGATTTACTTTTTGCTTTCCATCAACAAAACGTCCATGATTTTTTTCATTTATTAATCACTGCCAGAAAATCGCCCGTTAAGGGCAATGCAGACCGTGAAAGCTGAGAGAAAGGTAGGGAGAGGGGGTCTGCCCCAATTTTTTTCTGAGGCTTAGGATATTATGAGCAGCTGGAGTAGTCCTCTGAGCCTACATCCCATCCTTTTTCTGCATTAAATATCGAGGATCCCATTTTGCAAATGCCTCTATCGATCACCACGAGCAACTTAACATCACCTTCTACAGAGAAAGCAGGTGCAAACTATCCATTTAGCACCGAATGTGCCAGAATAATGTTTACTCTCAACTAAATCATTTGGATGTACGGATTAAGCACTTCAATTCATTTAGGACATGTGCACCTGTGTGGGATTTGTTATCGGTTTCTTAGTTATCACACTCCCTCATATTGATGGCACAATAGTTACACACTGAGGCCGATATTCAAATTTAACCTTGAATGATCATATAAAAGTTTTCAAGGTTTTTGCTTTGTTTAAGAGACCGACATTTGTTGAGTGCTAGATATTGAAAACATCTGATGACGGATCCATGGGGAGGGTGTGGGGTTCTGAGTCTAACTCTAATTTTCTGCACATTAGGCTACTATTATTATTTAAAATCCCTGAACTTCATAGCACAGAAGATCACAATGCCTGTGGTGGCTCTTCGAAAGAGTTGTGTTTAGCCTTACTTCTCTGGACTTTTCTGCAAATCTGCAAATTCCTCAATCTCAAGTATTTCCCCAAACCCCTTTCAAAATTAATTTGGAATTAGCTGCTACCAGTCAAGGTCAGAGATGGTTACAGAGAGTGCTGAACTCGGCCCAGACAATCACAAAGGCCAACCTCCCATCTATAGAATCCATCTACTAGTCCCGCTGTCAAGGAAAGGCCGCCAGCATTCTTAAAGATCCATCCCACCCTGGCAATGTTTTTCTACAACCTCTACCATCGAGGAGAAGGTACAGAAGCCTGAACACACGCACCAGCTGGTTTTAAAACAGTTTCTACCCTACTGTTGTTAGAATACTGAATGGACTCACAAACTCTTAACATTTGCCTGTACCTGTGTTTTTGTTTTTGCCACTGTTTACCTATTATTTACTTATCTATGATACTTAACTCTGTGATCTGTCTGTATTGCTCACAAGACAAAGCTTTTCACTGTGCCTCAGTACAGGTGCCAATAAATTCAATTCAATACCACCTTTTCAGGTGGACTGTTCCAAATGCCAACAACTGACTGAATGAGGAAAAGAAGCTCCATGGTCCAATAATTACTTTTACCAATAGTTTTGAATCTATGCCCTCTGGGTTTTGATCCATTTGTAAACCAGCAAAATAGTTTGTCCCCACCTACTCTCCCATAACTTGCCATCATCTTGATTTTCTCAGTTCCAAGAACAACAGCCCCCAATATATTCCAACCCAAAGTCTTTCATCTTCTTTGGCAACATCGTGGTAAGCTTCCTCTTTATCTTTTCAAAGGCTTAGATGTACTTCCTGAAGTGAGGAGTTGTCCACAATACTGTAGCTAAAGCCTAAGTAGTGGCTGACAAACATTGCCTTATTATCCCTTTAGTTTTATATTTAATGCCATTATTCATAACCTTGATCCATTTTAACTGCTTTATCCATTAACATCACCACCTTCAACATCTTTGAAGTTTGCTTTGTTTCTGATATCAGTTTCTGATCACTTCCCCACTATCAATATCAATTGTTTGCCTAATAGTTTATCCCTCTTTCTCTTCTACTTAATAGTGATTTAACATTAGCAACTGTCCATCCCACTGGTACTACGGTCAATTTGAATTAAAGAATTGTCACCAATACCATTCGCATTACCATTTTTGTCTTTGGTTCTTCCATCAGCATTCTTTCTCGACCAGGCAAATTAAACCAATTCAGTGATGCTAATCTTTTGTTAGTATATCTTGCCTACCTATTTCTATAATGTCCCTCTCCTCTTTCAGTGTAGCATTCATATCATCAATTTTCTTTCAAATACAAATACAGATTACTCAGATAAGTTATAGTCCTTTGGTAGTACCGAACTTGAGTTTAGCTGGAAAAGACACAATTTGTCAAGGTTTTTTGTTTTGTAGTCATCAGGATAATTTGCAAGAAATACCAATATACAGGAAAAACAATGTATATACTTTATATTTTTCCTATACATTGATATTTCTTGTGAATTTTTCTGAATAGTGCAACGCCATATGCTTCAACAAAACATGCATTTTTTTCAGCAATGCTTGTTTAATACTTTAATCCTGTCCTCTGCCTCTTTGTGTCCTGAAGAGACCAACTCTTTGCACTTGACATGTTTATAAAGTGCTTTGGGTTCAATTTAATGTTGCCTGATAATCTGTACTCAGAACCGATCCTTGTCACCTGATTTTTCAAATCCCTCCTGCACTTTTTATAATCTTCCTGGTTATTAACTGAACCTCGCTCCTGACCTTGGTCATGACCCTTCCCTTGGTGTTTTATTTTAACATTTATTACCTTTGTCAACCAGAGCATATTCGCTTTGGATGAGCCCTACACAGGAATGTGCTGTGTTTAGACCTGAATTGTCTCTTTGTTGAATGCCACTTGTTCTGTTCCTGTATTCTGTTTCCTGAAGAAGGGCTGATGCCCGAAACGTCGATTCTCCTGTTCCTTGGATGCTGCCTGACCTGCTGCGCTTTTCTAGCAACACATTTTCAGCTCTGATCTCCAGCATCTGCAGTCCTCACTTTCTCCTGTTCCTGTATTACCCTGCTATCACCTTTTCCAGTTTCTAACTCCGTCAGACTACAGATGTTGAATGTAATGCTAAAACTTGATAAGTAGATCCAGATGTAGAGTCTATATATCAGCCCACTGCCTGTTACTCAGCTGAGAATTAATACTGTTAATAATTCTGGTTCCTTTACATGATTAGTCAAAATAGTATTACATTTTGGACACTGTTAACTAGATGATGTCCTATTGTGACCCGGTTAGGAGAGTTCACATAGAGTTCCAGGAAAGGTAGGAATGGATTTGGGAGGTGATAATATATTCAAGGTCTTGGGAAGGAAAAGAGGGTTTGAGTTAGAACCAAAGACAGAGAGGGCAATAGCTCATGTTATGAGGATAGGAGTGATAGCAGAGGCTTTAAAGGTGAAAGGGGCAATACCTGAGGGGACAAAGCTGATAATCTTCTTGGCAAACATGAGGACTGACAAGAGAAGAGGATTGTGGGCACAGTAGGTGGGTTACATGAAGAAGATGCATTTAGAAAGGGCTTGAGGTTAGATAAAGGAAAAAGATGCAAGCTCAGGGTAAGGGACAGGAGGGATTTAGCAGAGGTGACTCGCCAGTACCTCATACCTAATGGTGGAGATGAGGGTGGAGAGAAAAAGATATGATGCTTTACGGTGTTAAAAATAAGCCTGGGGTTATTTTTGCATTCCAGGATAATCCATATATAAGCATAGAAGCATTCTGATTCACCCATCCATAAGGTATTGCCACTAAATTCCATAAATTTGAATTTCACTCATGTGCTTTCTAATTGACACAGGTTATGCCTATTGGCACAATAGTATTCAGTGTGAACTAATATTTAGGAACACATTGTACCAACTACATACAGCACAGCTCCTTTGAAACTTGATGCAACATAGTCTATATGTATATATGAAACAGTGTGTCACAGGGCTTTGTAAGAAACACAAGCTCACACGAAGTAAAACTACCACAATCTAAGAAATACTTGAGATGAAAGTAAATTGAAAGCCTGCTTTACATTGAGTCCAACTTGCTTTCCCATTGAAGTCAATTAAAAAATAAAACTGGGCAGGATGTAAAGCAGGGTGCCAGTCCCTTTACAAAACTGATTTCAACCCCATTATGGCACCTTTCAGGTTCATTGTTCATTGACACTAAATGCCAAGAGCCATCTAAAGAAAAACAGAGCCACCTCAGCTCATTTCCCCACTGCAACACCACCAGAGCAGTTGGGTTAGAAGTAATATTGTCAGAAACTACATGAAGCAAATAGAGCTCTATAGAGACATAATGCTGGATTTACAGCTCATGTATTAAACCATTGGTGTGAAAAGTCAGCCATCACTATCAACTTGCCGAGTTAAAAATTACACAACACCAGGTTATAGTCCGACAGGTTTATTTCGAAGGACTAGCTTTTGGAGCACTGCTCCTTCATCAGGTGGTTGTCAGTTGCCTAGTGGAAAGAATGATTGCTAAAATTGCTGACAACTCTTCTTGTTCTGTCGGAAGGGGGTGACTGGAGGATGTAAAGAAAGACTTGCTCTCCTTTCAGGTCCAATTTATACAAGTAATGGAAAAATACTCAATTTTCCAGTGCTGCTCATCCCCATGTTGTTGAGCTAAGATAAAAAAAAGTCAACAAAACAATGATCAGTATTCAAACTGCATAATGCAATAGACCTACTGTTGGCATAAGTCAAGATTAAAGTAATGCTGGAAAAGCACAACAGGTCAGGCAGCATCCAAGGAGCAGGAAAACCAACGTTTCAGGCAAAACCCTTCATCGGGCATATGTCCAAAATGTCGATTTTCCTGCTCCTTGGATGCTGCCTGGCCTGCTATGCTTTTCCAGCACCACTCTAAACTTGACTCTAATCTCCAGCATCGGCAGTCCTCACTTTTGCCTACTGCTGGCATAAGTAGACACCATTCAATATATAAGTTCCTCGACTGTTTGACACTGGCTTTTATCATTGCTTCTACCCTGCACATTCCTGACATTTTTAGACTATTAATGTTATTAATTCCATTACAGAAAGTGTACAGTACAGAAGAAGACCATTCAAGCCAACTTATACAGCACAGAGGAAAGTCTGTTGATTCCTTCACCTATTTGTTAGATAATTTCCCAAACTCATTTCTCTTAACCTTGGAATTTTTAACCTTCCAAAGTATTTATCCAAGTCACTTTTGATGTGTTGGTTATTACATTCCCCCTTGACCCAACTGTTTGTAGTTAGGGAGCCAACATAATATTGTGGGCATCACGCCAGTTTCCTGAAAACCTATCCTTTCCCTCACTTTTAGGGTGTGTGTGTGTGTATACTCCTAAGATGTGCTTTCAAATCCCACCAGGGCAGCTGGGCTATTTAAGTTCAATTAATGTTTTAAAGCGTGGAATTAAGAAGCTATATTGGCAATGAAGACTGTGAAGCTATTGGATATCGTACTTTAAGGAAGTGATCTGGTTCACTGACAACTGAAGGGGTCCTTGTTTAAAAGTAAGGGGTTGCCCACTTAAGACAGAGAGGAGTTTTTTTTTCTTAGAGAGAAGGGTCAGTTTTTGAATCTCTCATTCTGAAGTTAAAAATCACACAACAGCAGATTATAGTCCAACAGGTTTATTTGGAAGCACGAGCTTTTGAAGCACTGCTTCTTCATCAGGGTTTTGAAGCAGTGCTTCAAAAGCTAGTGCTTCCAAATAAACCTGTTGGACTATAACCTGGGACTGGGGTGGACAAAGTTAAAAATCACACAACACAACACCGGCACCTTCAAATTAAGAATAACTTCAGCAGTACAGCTACTCCCCAAACTGGCTGATTGCTAATGGGCACATTCACCAGACCTGGATTGTGACTGTCGGTGAGACAATCAACGCAAGGAACAAAGCTAGTACATCTTATCCTCATTAGTCTATACATTGCAGATGGATCTGTCCATCACAGTAACAGTAAGAGTAGATGAAAGTGAGGACTGCAGGTGCTGGAGATTAGCGTCGAGAGTGTGTTGCTGGAAAAGCACAGCAGGTCAGGCAGCATCCGAGGAGCAGGAAAATTGATGTTTCGGGCAAAAGCTCTTCATCAGTCCGATGGTAGTGGTTTATCATTGATATTTAGGCTGGTCCAATGGTAGTGGGTAACAGTAAGAGTGACCGCTGCCCAGTCCTTGTGGAGAAGTTCTGTTTTCTCACTGAACCATGTTAGAGAGAAGAAGGTTGAGAGGCAACTTAATTGAGACATATAAGATAATCAGAGGATTAGATAGGTTAGACAGTGAGAGCCTTTTTCCTTGGATATTGATGGCTAGCACGAGGGGACATATCTTTGAATTGAGGGGTGATAGATATAGGACAGATGTCAGAGGTAGTTTCTTTACTCAGAGAATAGTAGTGGTGTGGAACGCCCTGCCTGCAACAGGAGTAGACGTGCTAACTTTCAGGGCATTTAAATGATCGTTGGATAGGTATGTGGACGAGAATGGAATAGTGTAGGTTAGATCAGCTTCAAATTGGTTCCACAGGTCAGTGCAACGTCAAAGGCCGAAGGGCCTGTACTGTGCTGTAATGTTCTGTGTTCTATGTGTTGTGACACTGTGCTAAATGAGGTCAATTTAGATTAGACCCAGCAGCTCAAAGCTTGCATCCATTAACTCTGTGCCTGATATTGGTGTTAGATTATTGTTACAAGGTTAATGTTCAGCCTATTCACATGCAACAATGTCTACCATTACAATTGCTACAGCATTAGCATTAACAATCAGTGGTTACTGAAAATCTCTCTGAGATTGGCAGGTCTCTCGCAATTCTGTGTTCTCCTCAAGTAAGAGTAGCTGTGTCACAGCAGACGCAGTTTCTGACTGTCTCTTTGCCAAGGAGGTCAAAGTCCATGATATGGCAATGACATAATTTTGGGAGTATCCTCCAGACACATCTGGGTTATAGGGCCTTCAGTTCAACACAACAATGGAATGTTCCACTTAAATTCAAGTATGGTTTTGACAATCTGTGGCCCTAAAATGTGCACAGTACTCAGCTGTTGAGAAGAATGTAGTTCAGATGACTGCATGGCTAGGTAGGCAGCATTTGGGCATTCTAGGCCTATCTGCTCCAGACTGGCCACTTCCTCTCTTCTTTCCTTACCCTTTTCATCTTGTTTCTTTTTCTTCATCTTGATCGAGTTGGTGGCAGTGAAGATGGTGACATCGCGGAGGAGGGTGGCCAGAGCGGGACCCTTGGTGAAGCAGCAGCCATGCCTGACAGCGAAACCAGGGTCTCCTGGTTGTGGTAGGCCTGGATCTGGGACTCCTGGTTATTGGTGATGTGGTGTTGGTGGCAGGGGCACCTGGTTGTGGGGCAAGTGTGGGTCCAGCACAGACCTGCGTAGCTGAAGGGCACCTTCCTTTGATTTTAGCTCCAGTAACTATCTCAGGGATTTTCTTTTTGCCTGGGCTGATCAAATAGTATTATGGAACATTTTTTCATCCAGTTAAGATGGACAAATCTTCTCCCCTCTTCTCAACTTTCTCAGTTGGCTCCTCAAAGAGTTGATGATCTTTAGCATGTAATTGTACTTCAGTTCAGTGTAAATGGAGTCAACAAGTTTGCCAAGAACAAGTAAGGAGTCAATTCCAAAGTTTTCTTAAGCAAAAGAGGAATTTTATTTGCTAACAACCCCAAGAATCAAGACCTGACATCAAACACACACATATGAACCGAAGTACAGAGTTAAAAAGGGGATAGCAACCAAAACAAACCAAAAGCTAAAAGAATATACAATTTAAGGTCCTTGGGAACGTACTGTGTTAACCTGAGACCACCACTGATTGGCCATATCCTGAATCAGCATTAACTGTTAATATTACAACATGAACCCAAGATCCCGGTAGAGGCCATCCTCATGGACACTGAACTTGACTATCAGTTGTGTTCACTGTGTTCAAATGTTTTACCAACTGTGTTGTCCTTCTTGGATAGGGGCAAAGGAAATAAAAAAGGATCCCCTTATGTCAGTTATAAATCCAGCTCTCCAGATCTCCCAAACGCAGTTCCCCAAATACAGGTCTGTCTTGTATTCCATTGTCTGAATTCATTACTTCCAAGCTTGATAAATGAAGGCAATGTCTTGTATCTCCAACATATTGCCAATGTTATATAGATGTACAAATACATGATGAGCAAAGCTAATATAACCTGAAAAACAGAGAGGGAAAAATATACGAAGACTGAAAAAGACAAGTCCCACAAATGCAACATACTCCTGAAGGCTTGATTCATTCTTTTGTACTCTTATGATTTCACTCTAAATTCAACTACCTTTTGATCTCTCTCACTCAAGTTCCATCTCTTAGTTCACTCACTGAATCACAGAAACTTTATCTTTTGTTTGTCAAAATTCTAGAGTACGTATCTTGGTATGAAATGGATTTCCTGAAAATTCACATGGTAAATGGTGGTTTCCAGCCATTGATATTCTTTTTTTGGCCAAATAGTTGGCCGGTCTTTGACAATATTCAACTTCTTGTAGAATTCAAGGCTTTAAGAGACTTGGATACTGCTCTTGTATGTGACACGTGGATAACAAACATTTTACAGACAGCTAATTTCATCCTCTTCTCTACTTAAAATCATATCACTCTGGCAGCTCTTCATGTGCATGTCCAATTTATTTACAAGGTCTTCAGTGTTCCTGTGAACATTGGTCAGCACTATAAATGCTCTTATTGCTTTCTTCTTTTGAAGTAATCCATGTTCACACAGTCTGCTATCCTAATTCAATCTTTCCCAAGTCTGCAAAGTTCCTGCTCTTCCTTATTTTCTTTGGTTCACATTACAGTTTTCAGACTTTTAATGCCCCATGCAAACCACTACATTGTGATACACCCATCTGTTGAAAAAGCCATATCGAACCTGGCTTACCATGCCCTTGAATCAACATACCAATTATCAGAATAATGGAAGATGTGATCAATGTTGTCTCCAAGAAAGTATTCACCATAACATTGTTATTGATGCCTTTTGTCAATTCTGCCAGAACCACTCAATCCCAACATCACCACAACCTTGAGCTGTGTATTACTGATATTGAGACTGATACAGAGCTGAAGTGCAAGTAATCACCATTAACCTCAAAGCAGCATTCTACAGCATCGGGTGCCAAGAAGCCTTACACTAACTGAGACTTACAAATGTGAAGACAGATACATCTTTAATGGCTGATAGAGCATGCCTTTTCAGGGTTAATCACAGGACATTTGGCCTTGGATCTTCAGGTGACTGCCCTCCAAGGTGGACTTTGGGATACACAACTATGCAGGGTGGCCAATCAGAAGCTGATAATCAAGTTGCAGTCCCCACGAGGATGGCCTCAACTGGGATCTTGGGTTCATGTCACCCTACAGGTGACTCCACTGCACTATACCCTCTCTCTCTCTTTCACTCACACACACACAAGCATACATGCAAACACTTACACATACATTATTACACATGATCATACTCACACACTCATGCAGACCTTCTCTCATACACACAGTCTCTCAAACACACACACACATCCCCACACACATTCATGCGCACACCCTTTCACAGGTACATACTCGGTCACACTCATGCACACTATTAAGCATGCACACACGCACACTCTACCCCTCTCTTCCACAGACACACATACTCTCACACTCTCTCTCTCACATACACACAGACATATATAAATCAATGGGGTGCATTTGCATTTGCAGATTTGTATTTGCAGATACATTCTATTTTGTTCAAAAAGCACACAATCCGTACGCAGTCAGTCCATGTGACAGTTTATAAATTCATACTTTGGAAATAGAACCAATCTGACTCAAGATTGGAATACAGACAGACCTTTAATACATTGTCTGAGCTGAGATGACACCGATTTTTATGAAACCTTACATTGTCACGGGAATGTGACATGAAAGAACTTCTGGCATTTACATATTAATGAGTTGAAACATGGAACCCATTCTAAGTGATTAAAGACTGAACAAAAAAATGTAGATTTGTTCAATACATTGCATCAGTTCTATGACACTATGATCATTCTGTGTTCTATGATCCTGTCCCACTAGCAACTTGATGAAGGAGCAGCGTTCTGAAAACTTATACTTCCAAATAATCCTGTTGGTCTATAACCTGGTGTTGTGTGATGTTTAACTATAGCTTCAAGACAGGACAGCAGAGATCAACTGAATCCTTAGATGAGTATAAAAGCAGTAGGAAGAGGGAAATCAGGAGGGCAAAAAGGGGACAAGAGATAGCTTTGAGTTAAGGATACTCCAGAGGGATTCTATAAATATATTAAGGACAAAAAGGTAACTAGGGAAAGAATAGGGCCTCTCAAAACTCTGCAAGGCAGCCTATGTGTGTGGAACCGTAGAAGATGGGTGAGATACTAAACGAGTATTTTGCATCAATGTTTACTGTGGAGAAGGACATGGAAGATATAGAATGCGAGGAAAGAGCTGGCGACATCTTGAAAAATGTCCATATCACAGAGGAGGAGGTACTGGATGTCATAAAATGCATAAAGGTGGATAAATCCCCAGGATCTGATCAGGTGTACCTGAGAATTCTGTGGGAAGCTAGGAAAGTGATTGCTGAGCCGCTTGCTGAGCTATAGTCATCAATAGTCACAGGTGAGATGCTGGAAGACTGGAGATTGGTTAACGTGGTACCACTATTTAAGAAAGATGGTAAGGGAAAGCCAGGGAACTATAGACCAGTGAGCCTGACATCAGTGGTGGGCAAGTTGTTGGAGGGAATCCTGAGAGACAGGATTTACATGCATTTGGAAAGGCAAGGCCTGATTAGGGGTGGTCAGCATGGCTTTGTGTGTTGGAAATCATGTCTCACTAACATGATTGAGATTTTTGAAGAAGAAACAAAGAGGATTGATGAGGGCAGAGCTTTGGACATGATCTATATGGACTTCAGTCAGGTGTTCGACAAGTTTCCTCATGGGAAACTGGTTAGCAATGTTAGATCTCATGGAATAGAGGGAGAACTAGCCATTTGGATACAGAACTGGATCAATGGCAGAAGATAGAGGGTGGTGGTGGAGGATTGCCTTTCAGACTGGACCAGTGGTGTGCCACAAGGATAGGTGTTGGGTCCACTGCTTTCCATCATATATATAAAATGAACAGAGGAGGTATAGTCAGTAAGTTTGCAGATGACACCAAAATTGGAGGTGTAGTGTACAGTGAAGAAGGTTACCTCAGAGCACAATGGGATCTTGATCAGATGGATGAATGGGCTGAGGAGTGGCAGATGGAGTTTAATTTAGATAAATGCTGCATTTTGGGAAAGCAAATCAGAGCAGGACTTGTGCACTTAATGGAATGGCCTTGGGGAATGTTGCTGAACAAAGAGACCTTGCCGGTTCATAGCTCCTTGAAAGAGGAGTCACAGGTAGATAGGATAGTGAAGAAGATGTTTGGTATGCTTTCCTTTATTGGTCAAAGCATTGAGTATAGAAGCTGGGATGTCACATTGTGGCTGTACAGGACATTGGAATATTGTGTGCAATTCTGGTCTCTCTCCTATCAGAAGGATATTGTGAAACATGAAAGGGTTCAGAAAAAATTTACAAGGATGTTGCCAGGATTGGAGGATTTAAGCTATCAGGAGAGGCTAAATAAGCTGGGGCTGTTTCCCCTGGAGCGTCGGAGACTGAGGGGTGACCTTATAGAGATTTATAAAATTATGAGGGGCGTGGATATGGTGAATCAACAAGGTCTTTTTCCCAGGGGTGGGGGAGTCCAGAATTAGACGGTATAGATTTAGGGTGAGGAGGAAAGATTTAGAAGGGATCTAAGGGGCAATTTTTTCATGCAGAGGATGGTGCGTGTATGGAATGAGCTGCCAGAGGAAGTGGAGGAGGCTGGTACAATTCCAACATTTAAGTGGGATCTGGATGAGTATATGAATAGGAAGGGTTTGGGGGGATATGGGCCGGGTGCTGGTAAATGGGACAAGATTAGGTTGGGATATATGGTCAGCCTGAACGAGTTGGACCGAAGGGTCTGTTTCCATGCTGTACATCTCTCTGACTCAATGACTTTATGACATTGCTGTAGAAAAAAAGAGCCGAGCATTTATAAAGCACTTTCTACAAACACCAAATGTCTGAAAACTCTTTACAACCAATGACGCACTTCCCATATGTAAAGTAGGGAATGCACACAACAGAATCACACAAAAAACAGCAACGTGATAATGACCAGATATGTGCTACGTTTTTTCATGAAGTTGGTCGAGGAATAACAATTAATCGGTGCATGGGGATAATTTTTTTACTCTTTTTAAAAATAGTACCATATGATCTTTTAGGAAACAGGACACTGATTTAATATCTCGTTGAAGAGTCAGCACCTCCGACAATTCTACATTCCCTCAGTATTGCTCTGAAATGTCGGGCTTAATTTAGCTGCACAATCTCTAGAGTAGGAATTGATGCCTGGAACTTTATAATACAGAGGCCTTCAGCTCCTCAGAAAAGCATCTTCAGCCCAACTCTTTCTTCCTCCTCCTCCCCATGGTCATGGTATATATTCACTGATGAGTTCACAGTCTTCACTACAATTCACAACCTCCCCTGGCTTTGAACCAGCCAGTTTTGGTCTGGGTCATTACATACATTCAAGGCTGATATAGACAGATTTTTAATCATAAAGGGAATCAAGGGTTATGTGGAAAAGACAGGAAAGTGGTCTTGTGGACTTTCAGATCAGTTATGACTCGACAGGTTGAATGACCTCCGTCTGCTCCAATGTAGAGTCATAGAAATTTACAGCATGGAAACAGACCCTTCGAGATTTCTGATGAAGGGTTTTTGCCCGAAACATCAATTTTCCTGCTCCTCAGATGCTGCCTGACCTGCTGTGCTTTTCCATCACTACTCTAATCTTCAATCCAACTCGTCCATGCCAACTAGATATCCTACCCTAATCTCGACCCATTTGACAACAGTTCGTCTATATCCCACTAACCTCTTCCTATTCATGAACCCATCAAGATGCCTTTTAAATGGTGTAATTGTACCAGCCTCTACCACTTCCTCTGGCAGCTCCTTCCATATGCGCACCACCCTCTGTATGAAAAAGTTGGCCCTTAGGTCCCTTTTAAATTTTTCCTCCCTCATCTTATAGTCCTATGTAGCAGGACCAGGTTCAGACTAGGATTGGACTGCTAAATGGCAAGCAAAATTAAAGTAGCCAAGAAAAAGCCCAATAACCTCTTCATGGCTTTTAACGGTGGGTCTATCATTGACATCTGGGAAGGATCATGGATCAAAAACCAAATGAAAATTGTGGCTCCAAGCACAGAGCCAACACTGAGAGTGCCATGATAAGTGGCTCACCTCCTGATCCCAACAAAGCCTCTTTGAATCTATAAGCAGAACTGGAGTTTGCTATGGAATGCTCACAACTTTCCTTAGAGAGTGCAGCTGTAACAACACTCGAGAAGCTCAACGGCATCCAGAATAGAACAATTAACTTGATTTATGCCCCTTTCACTTCCCTGCCAAGAGTACACATTGCCTGCAGTATGCACTATTTAAAGGATGCACACCAATCTTACTTCAACAGAATCCCTCACTGCTACAATGTCTGTTCTACAGAAGGATGAGCACAGCAATGTCATGGGAATGCAGAAATGGAGAACAGGCTTTAAAAGCAGACCTTGTCTTTAAGCCTGAGTGTTTCTCTGACAGCTTTCAACAGAGTTCCACATGATACCCACTGGGACATGTGTGGAACCAGGTTGGTTTGAAAAATATGGATGCAGCCTTCTCAGGAAAGCCGAAACTTCACAGGAAATGAGGTGTTAGCACTGAGTCAGGCTCGGAGTCATATTGTCCCTGATCTGCATAACATGGAGTGGGAAAGGATCTCTAATCGAGAAGCAGGTCATTCAGTCTTGCTGTCATTTCTCTGCAGCACAAAAGCCTCCTCCAGCCCCTCTTCGTCTAATCCAATCAGCATGACCTTCCATTCCTTGCTCCCTCAGGCAGTTCTCTCGCTTTCCTTTCAATGTATGTTACTGTTCTCAATGACTCCCAGGGAGAGCAAGTTCCTCGTTCTAACTCTTTTTCTTTTTAAAGGAGTTTCTTCAGAATTCTCTCTTGGATTCATTAATGAGGACCTGACAGCAGAACCTAGAGAACAAAACTAAAATGTTAGCTGGTCAAATTGCTGACAGTACATAAAAAGGAAGACTCAGTAGAGTTATAGCACTGCAGCGACACATTGTGCAGAAAGTCTTTAAAAAATACACAAAGGAGCGAAATACAATAAATTAAATTGAGTCGAAATACAATGGAATAAACTGGAAAATAATTTCTTTAATAATTCATTTATGGCAGGTACGTGCATTACTGGTACAGAGAGCATTTATTGCCCATCATTTATTGTTCCTCAAAAGATAATAGTAAACTCTCGCCATGAGTTGCTAATGTCCTAAAGTTAAGGGACACCCACTGCAGCGTCACTTAGAGAGTTCCAGGATTTTGATCCAGTCATGATCAATGGTGGGCATTGTATGGCCAAGTCAGAATAACACATGACTTGGAAGGGAACGTTGTGCTGGTTATGATTGGTGGCAGTGTGAATGGCGGTAGTGCCATTGTGTTCCCGCTGCCTCTGTACCTCTGGGCGATAAAGGCTGCCAACTTGGAAGTGACACGAAGGGAGCCTTGACAAGTTTGTCACGATGGAGTTAACAGATGGTACATGTTGGAGCAGTACTTTGCCAACTGGGGGAAAAGCTGAATGTTGAGAGGGATAAACATTATCAAGCAGCTGCTTTGCCTGAGATAGTTATGGTGCTAAGCTTCTTGAGTGTTGCCAGAGTTACACTCATGCAGTGTAATGAAGGCTATTGCACTCAACCTGTACTTTTCAATATGATCTAAAGGTGAGTCAGAGTCGAGAGTATACTGCTGCAAAAGCACAGCAGGTCAGGCAGCATCTAAGGAGCAAAAGAATCGACGTTTTGGGCATAAGCACTTCATCAGGAATGAGGGTTGTGGGCCAGGGCTGAGAGATAAATGGGAGGGGGTTGGGGATGGGGGGAATGTAGCTGGGAAAGTGAGAGGTGGATGAAGGTGAGGGGGAAGGTGATAGGTCAGAGCGGGGAGTGATGGATGGTGCCGTATTGGAGGTTTGGGACCAGGATAATGTGGGGGATGGGGAAATGAGGAAGCTATTGAAATCCACATTTATCTCGTGTAGTTGCAGGGTCCCCAGGCAAAAGATGAAGTGTTCCTCCTCCAGGCGTCAGGTGGTAATGGTTTGGCGATGGAGGAGGCCCAGGACCTGCATGTTCTTGACGGAGTGGGAGGGAGAGTTGAAGTCTTCAGCCACAGGGTGGTCAGGTTAGTGGGTGCAGGTGTCCCAGAGATGTTCTCTAAAACATCCACAAGAAGGCGTCCTGTCTCCCCGATGTAGAGGAGACCGTATCGGGTGCAACGGATGCAGTAGATGACATTGGTAGAGGTACAGATAAATTTCTAGCAGATGTGGAAGGATCCCTTGGGGCCTTGGATGGAGGTAAGGGGAGTGATGTGGGTGCCAGATTTGTACTTCCTGCGAGTCACTCAAGGTGAGTCACTCAACCACCACAGAATATTAAGTCTCTGACCTATTTTTGTAGTTACAGAATTTATGTAGCCAATATAGCTAGGTTTCTGGTCAATGTATATTAGGATACGAATCTTGGAGTATTCACAATGGGCAATGACTTTGATTGTCAAGGGGAGGGAATTAGATTCTCTCAGCTGGAAATGGTCATTGCCTGACACTTGTGAGTAACAAATGTTAATTACTATTTATCAGCAGAAGCTATGAAGGAACCATTGGAAGTTGGAACAAATTCCTTGTGACAAAACTCGGATGTTGAATGTTAGCCTTTGAACTATCACAGTGGGAGTGGTCCTCACTAAGCAGGTTCAAAATATGCCAATGCCCCTGTGTAGCCAATTTTCACCAATGGGTCCTCAGTGCACTTGTGGAGAGACCAAACAACGCTTCATAGAGGGTCCCTTCAACTGACTGAATAGTGGACTAATCACCTTAAACTCAGTAAATGAGAGTCAATCACTTGGCTGTGGGGATCTGCATTTTGCAAATGAAGCCCAAGACTGAAAACTGTCTGAGTCTTGCTGCATACGGACACGGAGTGTTTCAGTGTCTGAGGAGTGGCCAATGGTGCTGAACATTGGGCATCTATCAGTGAACATTCCCTCTTCTGACTTTGTGAGAAAAGGAATTCATTGAGGAAGAAACTGAAGATGGTTAGACCTAGTATGCTATTGTGAGAACCTAGATCACTGTTTAACTATTAGGAGTCACACCTTTTAAACACAGTGAGGCAACAGGTTTTCTTTC
This sequence comes from Chiloscyllium punctatum, assembly GCF_047496795.1. Taxonomy (NCBI): domain Eukaryota; kingdom Metazoa; phylum Chordata; class Chondrichthyes; order Orectolobiformes; family Hemiscylliidae; genus Chiloscyllium; species Chiloscyllium punctatum. The sequence goes on from NC_092758.1 coordinate 80,873,618, forward strand.
AGCGGGCTGTGACTCTTTTGGAATCATCTTCCTAAACCAGCAGAGAAGCCAGACCCTTGGCTTAGTGGTACCATTGCTAGACTATCTACCCACACAATGTTCTAGGGCCCGAGGTTCAAATCCTGCCATAGCATTCCAAAATTCTGGAATTAAAAGTTTAATTCTGACCATTAAACTAGTATTGCTGTGACAAAAACTTCTTTGGTTCACTAATACCCTTCGGGGAAGCAAATCTGTTGTCTTTACCTGGTCTCTTCTTACATGTGACTCCAGAGACACATCAGTTTGGTTGACTCTGAACTGCCCTGTGGGCAATTAGGCCTGAGCAATAAATGCTGGCCTGGCCAGCGATGCCCATGTTCTGTGAATGAATTTTTAAAAAGACGGAGGTTGGTAGATTCTTAAGCAAGATGGTGAAAGATTATCAAGGGTAGGGTGGAGTGCGAATTTCAGGTTACAATCAGATCAGCCATGATCTTGCTGAATGGCAGAGCAAACTCGAGAGGCTGAGTGGCCTACTCCCGGACCCATGAATGTATTTGACCTTTAATATATAACTGAAATCCAAAAATCAGGGTTCACAGTTCAGTACAATGTTTCTTAGAACCCCCACATCCTCTGCCTTGGGAATGGAATAGTGGTATTGCCACTGGATGCGTAATCAAAAGGCCCAGGGTAATTGTCTGGGTGGATACAGTTGGTAGAACTTAAATTCAAGTAATAAAGTGAAGGTGACCATGAGATCATTGACAATTGTCGTCAAAATACATCTGTTTCCCTGTTGTCCTGCTGTCTTCACCTGGTCTGACCGATACGTGACTCCAGAACCACAGCAATATAGTGGTCTCTAACCTGACCTCCGAAATAGCCTCGCAGGCCATTCAGTTTGGGTGCAATTTGGGAGAGGAGGCTCTGCATACATACCATAAAAGAATAAAGAATTCAAGAAAAATTGTCCCGAAGTACAGCAGGGCTAATTAATGATCACCAGAACAATTTCCTCTTCAATGCTAGGAACAGCAATCTGTTGACTTGTATTGAGTCGAGAGTGTGCTGCTGGAAAAACACAGCGGGTCAGGCAACATCTGAGGAACAGGAGAATCGACATTTTGGGCGAAAGCCCTTCATCAGGAATTTCCTCACGAAGGGCTTTTGCCTGAACCGTCGATTCTTCTGCTCCTCAGATGTTGCCTGACCTGCCGTGCTTTTCCAGCGCCACACTCTCAACTCTCAGATCTCCAGCATCTGCAGTCCTCCCTTTTCCTGACTTGTATTCTGATCAGCCATAAGTGGAAGAGATTAAGGAAGCTTATTCACGTTCTTCCAATACACCATCCCATGGCACTATCCAGATATTTCTGAACTGAGTCCACTTGCTTAGACCAGAACTATTTTCCAGCTGTTGTTCACTTTTTGCATATTGCAGTAATATGCCATCGAAATAAATTTTAAGCAACAGCTTTCATTGGGCTGAAAGCGAGCTTTAAAGCAAAGAGTGACCTCGATGATAGATGAAGAGAAATACACACTGCCCCCCAGCTCAGCATTTCCAGATGAGTATATTCAGCGGCAGTATTTGGAAGGCTAAGCATCTGAGCATAATCATACCTTAACACTCATGTTTCACAAATTAATGTTGATCAATATCGAGATACTGAAATCACAGAGACACTAAATATGAAATTAACACACAAAGTCAAAAATTACCATACACGCTGCGTGTTAAGAATAGAATGCCTTGCATTCCCCCACACAAGGCAAAACATCTCGAAGCATTCTTTAATCAAATCTTAGCCAAAAAGTGTTACACTTTTATTATTAATTTCCAATTTCTCCTTCCGATGAAAGTACGATTAAATATAAGCTGGAAAATCTTGCCGTCAACCATGACTTCTGAGAAAAGGAACTGAAAATTGAATTCAGACACATTTTCATTAAAGTTTTATTTATGCTGATATAATTATAATTCAGCAATGAAACATTTCTGTAACAAAGATTTCAGACTGTGATATTGGCTTTGCTTGTAGCCTATTCACTTGTCTGAATTAATCGTGTCAAAATCTCTGTCAAAGTTTAAAAAGTAAATGTAAATTACGGGGAGGGAGGGATAATCAATTCACCAAAATACCTGGTTGAATGTCCCATGAATAAAATATTACCAAGATGGAGTACAATATATTGTCACTTAATTTTATTCTATCGAGGAAGATTCTTTGAGAAGGCCTATTCATTGTTCGAAAGAATTGCTTACTTCCTTGCTGTAAGTATTTGTTTTTCTTGCAATCTGTGGAGCATGTTGTAAAACAAGTTCAAAATTCAGCTTAATATGCTGAAGTTCACAAAACCATCTTAGGTACACATACTGTAAGTTTTTTTTTAAAAAATGTAGTATTGGTTTTGGAGTAATGCAGAAAGATATGAATTTCCTGAACATCTTAGAACCTTATAATTAGGGTGTCGAAATGAAGTTTCATTTTCCTCACCTTCGAGGGAACATGCAGATGTAAAACAGATTCTGTAGAATCATAGAGTATGGAAGAGGCCCTTCAGCCCATCAGGTCCAAACTGCAACAGCTACACTAAATTTACACTGGTTCCACTTTCCAGCAGTAGGCCCATAGCCGAACAATCATCAAATTCCTTTCCTTTTCTCCTGAAGGCATTAACTCTTGATGAGGTTGTGTTCCATGGGTGATAGTAGCCCTTTTACTATCTTTACCATGCACGTGACGCAGTGGGTTTAAGCAAGTTTTCAGTCAAGATGGGTGACCTGGTTCATGTAGGTTCCAATCAGTGCCCAGAGCACAAGACACTATCAGTGAACTTACTAACTAGGACTGATCCCTGGGCTTGACATGTCTGCTCCAACCGGGTAAAAACAATGACTGCAGATGCTGAAAAAAAAGAGTCTAGATTAGAATGGTGCTGGAAAAGCACAGCGGTTCAGGCAGCATCCGAGGAGCAATAAAATCGACGTTTCGGGCAGAAGCCCTTCATCAGGAATACAGGCAGAGAGCTTGAAGGGTATTTCCTGAAAGCAAATATATAAATGCCAGATTCTTCAGCCGCGCCCACAAGGTAGAGCAAAACATCACTCAATCACAACGCAACTCCATCCGTGCTCTCAAAACCAATCACAACATTGTCATCAAACCCGCAGATAAAGGAGGAGCCATTGTCATTCAGAATAGAACAGATTACTGCAGGAAGAGTACCGACAACTAAACAACCAGGAACACTACAGGCAAGTACTGGCCAATCCGACCAAACAGCACATCCGTGAACTAAACACATTGATCAGGACTTTGGATCCAGTCCTTCAGAGTCCCCTATGCACCCTCATCCCACATACTTCTCACGTAGGTGACTTTTACTGCCTTCCAAAGATACATAAAGCCAACACACCAGGGCGTCCCTCGTATCAGGCAATGAGACTCTCTGTGAAAACCTCTCTGGCTATGTCGAAGGCATCTTGGAACCCATTGTTCAGGGGATTCCCAGCCTCTGTCGCCGCACCACAGATTTCTTACAGAAACTCAGCACCCACAGACGAATCGAACCGGGAACATTCCTTGTCAGAGTGGATGTTTCAGCACTCCACAGCAGCATCCCCCATAATGATGACATCGCGGCAACACACTCAATACTCAACCCCAACAACTGCCAATCTCTGAGCACCATCCTAAACCTCAGTCACTTTATCCTTGACCACAACATTTTCATCTTTGACAACCAATTCTTCATCCAGACACATGGAACAGCCATGGGGACCAAATTTGCACCTCAAAATGCCAACATTTTCATGCACAAGACCTCTTCAATATGTAGGATCTCCAACCAACACTATACACCAGGTACATTGATGACATTTTCTTCCTGTGGACTCATGGCGAGAACTCACTGAAACAACTACACAGAGACATCAATGAGTTTCATCCCACCATCAAACTCACCATGGTCTACTCTCTACTATCTGTCTCATTCTTGGGCGAAAGTATCTCCATCAAGGATGGGCACCCCAGCACGTCACTCTACCGCAAACCCACGGATAACCTCATGATGCTGCACTTCTTCAGCTTCCACCTGAAACATATTAAAACAGCCATCCCCTGTGGACAAGCCCTACGCATACACTGGATCTGTTCAAATGAGGAGGAATGTGACGGGCACTTGGAAGTACTCAAGGATGCCCTCATAAGAACGGGGTACGATGCTCAACTCATTGACCGCCAGTTCTGACATGCCACAGTGAGAAACCGTAATGACCTCCTCAGGAGACAGACGCGTGCTGCAACTGACAGGGTACCCTTCGTTATTCAGTACTTCCCAGGAGCTGAAAAACTACGCCCTGTTCTTCGCAGCCTGCAACACATTATCAATGAGGATCAGCACCTCGCCACGACCTTCCCCACACCTCCACTGCTCACCTTTATCCAACTGCCAAACCTCAAACAGATCATTGTTCGCAGCAAACTGCCCGGCTTTCAGGACAACTCCATACAACTTTGTCATGGTAGGCGCTGCAAGATGTGTCAGAGTGTGGACATGGATACCACCATTACACATGGGGACACCTCCCATCATGTAGGAGAAAGTCAGGACTGCAGATGCTGGAGATCAGAGCTGAAAAATGTGTTGCTGGAAAAGCGCAGCAGGTAAGGCAGCACCCAAGGAGCAGGAGAATCGACGTTTCGGGCATAAGCCCTTCTTCAGGAAACTCCCACCATGTGCGTTGCAGGTATTCATGCTACTTGGCCAACATTGTCTATCTCATACACTGCAGGCAAGGATACCCTGAATGCATGTTACATTGGTGAGACCGAGCAGAGGCTACGGCAACAGATGAATAGACACTGTACAACAATCAACCGACAGGAGTGTTCCCTCCCAGTTGGAGAACACTTCGTGGTCTGGGACATTTGACCTCGGAACTTCGGGTGACCATACCCCAAGGAGGACTTCGGGACAAGCAACAACGCAAAGTGGCCGAGCAGAGGCCAAGTTCACTACCCATGGGGATGGCCTCAACCGGGACCTTGGGTTCATGTCACACTATACCCTTTTGCACACACTCGCTCACAGACACTTATAACACCCCTCTGCACACTCACACGCACATGCACACACACTCATTTAAGTTTGTGGGGTGAATTTGTACTTGCAGAATTACATTCCATGTTGCACAAAAACTGCATGAATCCATGTAAGATTCTGTTAATCCCTTTTCTGGATTAGATTCAGTTTGAATATTGTGTCACAGACAGCCTCACACAGGGCACCTCACACCTTCAATACATTATCTAGGCCAACATGGCACCTATTGTTAAAATTCACTTGAGAATATACCTTTAGAAAAGTTATGGGAATTAACATGAAAGAACTGAAACCAACATGGTCATTCTGAAAGATGAGAGACTTAACAAACTACCAAGTCTTTTTCAATATATAATTTCAGTTACATCACATTGTAAACATTTGTTATAAGTTCTGCGTCTTACAAACTTATTCTTCACAACCACCTGATGAAGGAGCATCGCTCCAAACGCTAGTGCTTCCAAATAAACCTGTTGGACTATAACCTAGTATAGTGTGATTTTTAACTTTGTCCAGCCCAGTCCAACACCAGCACCTCCAAATCAGGACTGATTCCATATGCCTTATTCATCCTTTGTTTTCAGTCCATTCACTTTCTAAATGTAGCCTCTTAAACCACCACAGGGATGAGGAGGCAGAGGCCTAGTGGTATTGTCGCTAGACTGTTAATCCAGAGACCCAGGTAATGTTCCAGGAACCTGGGTTCAAATGCTGCCACAGCAGATGGTGCAATTTGAATTCAGTAGAATCAGGAAGAGCCTAATAATGGCCATGAATTGCTGATTGTTGGAAAAACCCATCTGCTTGACCCATGCCCTTTAGGGAAGGAATCTGCCACTGTTGCCTGCTCTGGCCCACATGTGACTCCAGACGCACAGCAATGTGGCTGACTCTTAAATACCCCCTGGGCAATTAGGAATGGTCAGTAGATGCTGGTTTGGCCAGTGACTCTCTCATCATGTGAATGAATAAAAGAAATGGTGGGTTTGGAAGAAGAAATACTCCACCTTAGGCTATCCAACTGACTTCTATTGTCAGTGGCAGCTCTGATCATCCTACTTCATTTCTTCACTGTGGATTTTCCCATTCACTCTGGAGTAGTTACTATGTTCCTCCAGTCTTGGAGCTGCAAAGGTTGGATCCTCCACTGTTACTACACATGTGGATCAGAGAATAAATGCAAGTAAAAGGTCGTTTGAGCCAATTGACTCAATCTTTTTTCAGGGCGCTATACGTCATCAATCTAAATAGGGACTCTGACCATTCTCCTGAAGGAAGGCATTTATATTAGACAAATCTGAACTTCTATAATACCTTTCATGCAGTAAAGTGTTTCAAACTGCATCATAGGAGTGTTGTCAGGTACAATTTGCCTCAAATGTAATGAAATTGTAGGGCACGTAGCCAAAGGTTACTTGGTTGATGTGATAGATTTTAAGGGTGCTTTAAAACAGAGGAGGGAGAAGTAGAGGGATTTACTCATCAAGAAAATATCCCAAAAGATATTTCTCCACACATCTTCTCTTTAATCCCTGCATGAAGTCCCCATGACTCTCTCAGTCCTCAGAGCGAAAGTGAGGACTGCAGATGCTGGAGATCAGGGTCTAGATTAGAGTGATGCTGGAAAGGCACAGCAGGTCAGGCAGCATCCAAGGAGCAGGAAAATCGACGTTTCAGGCAGGAGCCCTTCATCAGGAAGGTTCCTGATTCCTGATGAAGGGCTCCTGCTCAAAATATTGATTTTCCTGCTCCTCGGATGCTGCTGGACCTACTGTGCTTTTCCAGCACCACTTTAATCTTGACGCTCTCAGTCCACAACCAATCCAATTGCAGCATTATGTGGAGCCATTATGCAGTATTTCTTGAGCACAATCCTCTTGAAGCTTCAGTGCTTTATTTGCTTCAAATATTTTGGGAATTAATAAGGCTTGCGATAAACAAATCTGGCGTATTCTTCTTGTGTGTATATGTGTTCCCTGGTGCCTAAGGTTGAAGTGCCATTGTTACTTACAAATAATGAACGGAAGAGCCTTGGGAAAAGTTGATGAGCAGAGAGATCTGGGAGTTGAGGTCCATTGTACCCTGAAGGTTGCTGCATAGGTGGATAGAGTGGTCAAGAAGGTATATAGTATGCTTGCCTTCATCGGACGCGGTATTGAGTATAAGAGCTGGCAGGTCACATTAAAATTGTACCAAACATTGGTTTGGCTGCATTGATGTACAGTTCTGGTTGCCACATTACCAAAAGCCTGTGGATGCTTTGGAGAGGGTGCAGAGAAGGTTTATGAGGATATTGCCTGGTATGGAAGGTGCTAGCTATGAAGAGAGGTTGAGTCGGTTAGATTTGTTTTCATTAGAAAAATGGAGATTGAGAGGGAACCTGATTGAGGTTTACAAAATCACGAAGGATATAGACAGGGTGGATAGGGATAAGCTTTCTCCCAGGGTGAAGGATTCAATAACGAGAGGTCACACTTTCAAAGTGAGAGGTGAAATGTTTAAGGAGGATACACATGGCAAGAACTTTACACAGAGGGTGATGGGTGTCTGGAACGTGTTGCCAACAGAGGTGGTAGAGGCAGGCACGGTTGATTCATTTAAGATGTATCTGGACAGATGCATGAGTAGGTGGGGAGCAGAGGGATACAGATGCTTAGGAATTGGGCAACAGGTCTAGACAGTTGACTTGGATCGGCTCAGGCTTGGAGGGCCGAAGGGCCTGTTCCTAGGCTGTAAATTTTTTTAACATTCCAAATCTCCCAGTGCTATATCTCCAAAGCAGTGTTACTCCTTCTGTCAAATGTGAATGCGATATGGAAGGAGTGAACATTCCCCATTTATTAAGGGGGGTGGGGTAAGGGTTCTCCAGTTTGGACAGGTTTAATCCAAATTAATCAGCCTTCTCGAAGCTATGGCTGTTCAAGTTGACACAACAATAGATGATATGTTGGGGAATGCAACAAGCAAATCTGTACAGAGCAGATTGTGGAGTGCACCTCATTCAAAGGTACTCAGATCCTGACTGAGGAATCCAGCATCAGGAAGTGGTGGAAGTATGGGTGACCACTGAGAGCCACACACCTTCCTTCCCTGTTGACCTTCCCTTCCCTACAACCTCCACATCATGACTCCCCTCCTGCTGAGCTTTGGTGATGAAACGAGCCTTCTAACTGCATGCCTTACCAAAAGTATTGGTGCTGATGTCATTCAACAGAGACATAGGCTTCTGATTGGGTGGGACTTCCACTCTAATGGTGCTTGATCCTGGGGCAGGCCTGCAGCTGTCTAGTCCAGTGCCTGAGTGCCCTTTCATCAGCAGTTTGCTGCTCTTGGAAAAACAACATTGGACATCAGATGATTAACATTTTAGCAACTCTTCATTTAATCACTATCAAGCAGCCTGCGTTACCCCAAGGAACATGATGTGAAATCTGATCATTAAAGATGGAGTTAAAATTAAAAATGCATGATTAAAATAGAAAGGAAGAGGAGAAAGTGTGTAAGCAAAATTTAAGAATTAGCAAGAGTTCATTTTATTTACAAATGTGTTATTTATATTTTTGGATTCCGTTAGTTACTGAAAAATAATAATTGATACAAGGATCCTCGATTATCCGAAGGACACAGGCGGGAAGTATTTTGTTCGGTTAATCAAATGCCAGATAATTGAGTGCCGGATAACATAGTTAGGCAAGCATTGGGACTGTGCAAATTGTTCGGATAATCCAAAATTCAGTTAATCGAATGCTGGATAATTGAGGTTCTTCTGTACATGGATTGTTCTGTTATTGCTCGAGTGTCAGACCCTGAATAAGGCAAAACGTGTAAATCCACTGCCCTACTGCAGATATTCTGAGGAGCAACGATAACAACATCTCTAATTGACTAGTATCTATTGCTAACAACCTCTGAAACCTCTCTTTCAATCCCCAAGTCTTCGTCTTCCAATTCTTTTAACAATGACTGTTGATCTTATTTAAATGTTATTTTTTTTCGTGCTGGTCTGAATAATTGGGCTCAAAAAATGGGAAGCATAACAATGTACAGGAACAGGAGCAAGAGTTGGATGTTAGTCCCCGCTAGTCTCCTCCACCATTAAATAAAATCATGGTTGAACTTATTGCCATCTCAAGTTCATTTTCCAGCTGCTGTACCAACACCTCCAAACATTCTTGACTTCCCAAAAACTGATTTAACTCAGCCTTCAAAATAGTCACAATGGCTCAAACTCCACTGCTTCTGGGGTTGCACAGCAGCTCAGTGGTTAGCACTACTGCCTCACAGTGCCAGGGACACCTGATTCCAGCTTTGGGCAAGTGTCTGTGCGGAACTCGCACGTTCTCCCCGTGTCTGCGTGGGTTTCCTCCAGTTGGGCAGAAGTGAGTACTGCAGATGCTGGAGATCAGAGTCAAAAGGTATGACACTGGAAAAGCACAGCTGGTCAGGCAGCATCAGAGGAGCAGGAGAGTCAATATTTTGAGCACATTTCTGATGAAGACCTTATGCTCGAAATGTCAACTCTCCTGCTCCTTGGATGCTGCCTGACCAGCTGCTCTTTTCCAGCATCACACCTCTTGACTCTTTCCTCCAGGTGCTCTGGTTTTCTCCCACAGTTCAAAGGTGTGCAGGTTAGGTGGACTGACCAGGCCTAACTACTGTGCAGGCTGAGTGGATTGGCTATGGGAAATGCAGGGTTATAGGGATGGAATTGGGAAGTTGGTCCAGGAGTGATGCTCTTTAGTGGTTCAATGTGGACTCGATGGACTGAATGGGTAAAAACAATGACTGCAGATGCTGGAAATCAGATTCTGGATTAGTGGTGCTGGAAGAGCACAGCAGTTCAGGCAGCATCCGAGCAGCAGTAAAATCAAAGTTTCGGGCAAAAGCCCTTCATCAGGAAGAAGGGCTTTTGCCCGAAACGTTGATTTTACTGCTCCTCGGATGCTGCCTGAACTGCTGTGCTCTTCCAGCACCACTAGTCCAGAGATCAATGAACTGAATGGCCTGCTTCCACACTTGGGGAATTCTATGAAGAGAATTCCAATGATTAAATAAATTGGTTTCAAAAAATTTCAGTTAATACATAAATCATTTGTTTGGACTCCAGGGGAGAGTGATTTCTGAAGAGAATCAATATGTTTCCAATTATCATGACATAATATGAGTTGCAGGGTCACCCGTACAGGCAAACTAAACCTTTTTTTATGGGTTACGCTTCCCATTATTGTGAAAGAACATTCAAAAGTCAACTTTCTCATGTTGTCCACAGCACTTTGTACTGCTGTCCTATTTAAGAAATGTTCACACAGGAACTTTGAAGAAAGACCCAGAATTGCTATTTTAGTCATTTTAAACTAGTATAAAACTGGTACTGACCTTGGGCTGTTAGATAAGTGACACCAGAACAGAAAAAAACAGCTGCCTTTGACCTGCCACTGAGGCCCAAGATTAATTTGAAACAAAAAATAGAATTCCAATAACCTGCTCACATTCACCAGGGACCAAAGACGAAAACTCTTACAAACCATGAAACACTTACAATGCAAATGATGACGTGGCACAGTACCAGTGTTGGACTGGGGTGGACAAGGTCAAAAGTCACACAACACCAGACTATAGTCGAACAGGTTTATTTGAAATCACAAACTTTCAGAGCGCTGTTCCTTCATCAGGTTTAGTGAAGAGAAGCACCTACACACAGGCTTTATAATCAGAAAGATCAAAAGATCATACAAATTATGTGAGTAGAGGCCAAATTGTAGGTCTCCATGGCTGATCAAGAGTGTCAGAAGCTGTGAATAAAATGTCAACATTTGAATAACAAATGAAGGGATGACACATAATCTGATTAATTGAGACAGAGAGATGATTACAAGAAATTAAAAGTAATGTGGTGATGGAGACAAAACCAGGCAGAAAACTAGCCACCAGGATATATGAACACAAACTAGCCACAAAATGACATGACCCTCTCTCACTAGTATCCTCACATACAGATAAGGAAGGACACCACTTCGACTGGGACAACACATCCATCTTAGGACAAGCCAAACAGAGGCACGCATGAGAATTCCAAGAAGCATGGCATTCCAACCGGAACTCTATCAACAAATATATCAAGTTAGACCCCATCTACCACCCCCTGAGAAAAGGAACAGGAAGTGACTTCACCACAAGAAATAACATCACCACAGGAAATGACAACACCAATCCAAAGAAACCCAAACATATAAATAGAAAGCAGGAATCATGAACAGTGCTTTGGCAGAAGCCCACTGAAGATGTTACCTTGTAGGGTGATGAAACGTCTGGAGATGAACCTTCCAGCTCAGCGAGCAAACCTCCATCCACAAAGCCAATGACTGGACTAGCACATACTAGGTATAAGAGTCGCATGCCGAGGGTTTAACCAAAGTACCAGGTAATCCAATGGTGTCAAAACAGGAAAAGATTTTACAGAACACTATGATGGGGTTACATGTAGCACAACATGAATCCAAGGTCACGGTTGAGGCTGTTTTCATGAGTATGGAACTTGGCTATCATTTTCTGCCCGGCGATTCTGCATGGTTGTGTATCACAAAGGCGACCATTCGATGATTTTTTGAACTCTCTGATTATAAAGTCTGTGCCTGGGTGTTCTCTTCATTTCACCTGATGAGGGGGCAGCACTTTGAAAGTTTGTGAATGCAAATTAAAGAGACATGGAATGGAGGAAGATGATGGACTCCGATCGGTCTACAAATTGCCTATCTTGGCTTAATTGGTATGATTTTCTTTTCTTAAGCTGATGAGTTAAGTCCTATTCTAGAGATTCGAGTGGGCAAATTGGGCCAATACTAATGCAGTACAGTTGATTAGATTAGATTAGATTAGATTACGTTACAGTGTGGAAACAGGCCCTTCGGCCCAACAAGTCCACACCGACCCGCCGAAGCGCAACCCACCCATACCCCTACATTTACCCCTTACCTAACACTACGGGCAATTTAGCATGGCCAATTCACCCTAACCTGCACATCTTTGGACGGTGGGAGGAAACCGGAGCACCCGGAGGAAACCCACGCAGACACGGGGAGAACGTGCAAACTCCACACAGTCAGTCGCCTGAGGTGGGAATTGAACCCAGGTCTCAGGTGCTGTGAGGCAGCAGTGCTAACCACTGTGCCACCGTGCTGCCCAGTTCTGAGGGATTGCTACATTGTTGGATGTGTCATCTGTTGTGTGGAAGTACAGCTCAGGTCTGGTCAACCCTCAGGTCAACAAAAGCCATCCATTGGCAATGCTCAAAGAAAAGCAAAAAATACTCTTTGGTTTCATGGACAATACATATCCCACCATGAACCTTATTCAAATTGACTCTTTGGAATCATAACCATGGAGGTCTACAGGACAAAAAAGGGTCTTTGCCCAATGAGCATGTGCTGGTCAAAAACAAATAGCTAAGTTCTAAACCCATTTTCTAGTACTTCGCCCACAGTCTTGTGAGCCATGGCATTGCAAAGATATATCTTAAATACTTCATTAAAATTTTTTAGGGCTTCGGCCTCATCACCTGTAAAGCTGTAAAGAGCTTTGGAATGTCCTGAGACTGTGAAAGTTACAATTGATTTCTTTCTGTCTTCTTATCAAAGACTCAGGCATCTTCTTTTCAACTACAAACTGTGTTCCAAGTAATATAAATGCGTAAGTTCTTCATAGTAATACAACACACCTTTGGAACAGCCGTACAGAGCAGAAGACACTGGATTCAATCCTTGGTCAGTGATGATTTAGCTTTCGGAGTCAAAAAGTGTGCACTGGAAAAGCACAGCTGGTCAGGCAGCATCCGAGGAGAAGGAGAGTCGACGTTTTGAGCATAAGCGCTACATCAGCAATAAAAAATTCCTGATGAAGAGTTTATGCTCGAAACGTTGACTCTTCCTTTGATTTAGCTGTACTGGCCAAAGGCACCATTTGGAACATAACTGTCTGCAGCACTGGAGAGTAAACAATGTGTGAAGGGATGGAAGTTGATTTTCTCTGGAATGGTATCAGATTGTAGATATAATGTTTTCCACAAAAAAAGAAACATCCTAGTGCCAGCTAACTTGTCCACAGTCAGTACCCATCTCAGTGCAACTTGCAGGACAGTGGGAACAGTGATAGTGCTATGAGATACAGGGAAACCATATCCTTTTCAGGAAAGGAGTTGAGAAGTGGTTTGGAGCAGCTATTTACTTTGTCAACTACTGAGTCGGAGATCCACAGGAATCTCAGTTCACTCTTGTCCTGTCACGCCCAGTCCTGAGTGGCAGAAGTGTTGGGCTGAGGGTTTTAAAGAGGCTTCCCGAAAGAAAATCTATCAGGTTGGGATTTGTGGATTGTCTATCCCACTGATAAATGAAAATGTTGTGAACAACAAAGAGGCATTCATTCCCCTATCGGGGAGGATAGCTACCTTGAAGATAACGGAAGGGAGGGAGTGAAGGCTTTCGGAGGGAATAGGTTTACGGGCCATCACCAACAGTACTGCCTGGATACAGTGGGAGATAAAAGGTGTGCTGTACATGGCTGCAGATGGTTGGAACAATAAGAAACTAACTCTCTCACAAATCTAATGCATTCCCACTTAATGCCACCAATTTGGAAAGAAGGCAAGACTCGGATCTGTTTCCTGTACCAAGCAATCTCCTCTCATCACTTTAGAAGAAAACAATTCTCCGCACTTTGTGGCTTTGATTGATTAGTATGTTTCCAAACTGATTGTGGTCTAGTACATCAGTGCTCCTCAGTGATTTTGTCTTCACTGAACAAGAGAAATGCCCATCATCAACCCTGTTGACTGCAGCAACATTAATTACTAATGAACATTCCATGCGACTTACAATCTTTCTGTGGTTTCTCCCTTTGAAATGTGTTGGCTCAGATGAGACATTCAGTGCATTGTTGACCTGTTGATCCATAACCTATTCTGCAAAATTAACTTCAGACTGCATTGGAGGCAGTGCCTGAGTTAATGGAGTACATTTTACTGAAATAAGGATATTGCCCAATTGGCCTTGGTATTTCCTCCCTTGTACAGCTTGCAACATATTTATCAGTACTGTCCCTCATACTCAGCCAGATTCAGATGGGAACCCTGACTGTTCTGCTCTCAGTTAATGGTTTGGGTATTTATACTTTACAATATAAGATTCTAAACCGCCTAGATGATATTCCTGACAAAGGCAATTCTTAGTTCCAAATATCATTCTTATGTAATGAGTGCAGGAAGTCCGTATTTATCATCTCACTAACTCCATATGACTAAAGGATATAAGATTAGAGGGAGGCCAATCAGATTCTTAAGAATCAATTCCACAATTCAATGAGATCATGGCTGATCTGATAACCCTCACCTCCACTCTCCTGACTTACCCCATAATTCCTGGCTCTCCTATTGATTCAAAAGCTGTCGATCCCGGCTGTGAATATACTTAACGACTCAGCTTTGACAGCCACCTCTGCCAACAAATTACACAAGTTATAGCATAATCTTGAAGGTTAGCCAGTGTTCGAGGGGAATGGCTTGTTTATAAAACATTATGCTTTGCACAGGAAATATAGGGGGATATTGCTAATTGGCCAGCATTCAAAATTTAGAGCGAAATTTGTCCAGTTGAAATACTGGATGGTCTACGAACCAAAACAAGGATTAACATCTCAGTCATTCATCATCAGAATTCTTTGTGATGGAATGATAAAAACCAATGAAAGAACTATAAATCCTGCATGGCCTGTTGCAACCTTTGGTTCCTAGTTTCTGTTTTTGCTACTCTGAGTTTGACTCTCTTGCTTCCCCTAAGTTTCACTAAGTTCTGGACTACACACTGTCCCTCTTTCCAACATTCATCAAGTCAGAACTTACTGCGTCATTCACTCTTAACCTATTATTCCCTAAGGTTTGAAAATGCTCAATTCCTCCCTTCCTCCCAAAACCTTCAGGCTTAAACAAAAGTGGTGCTTTTGATTCAGCTGACTCTTTAATCTTTGCAACCTTGGTAGCACCTTAACCCTTCACTTAAGTGCCTCTGTGAAACAAGAAAGTAAATGAGAAATGGTTCCCAGAGCGTGCATCAAAGACCTGCCTACTAGGCAAAAACACAATTCCATGAACCAGAAGCTAACCCGGAAACGTATCGCAGAAGGTAAGACTGCAATTCAGAATGTGTTCTCAACCTGATAGAAAAACATCACAAGCATTTCATCAGCCTCACTGAACCCAAGCTTCGCCACCCCCCCCACCCCTCCCAGGAACCATCATTTAGAAGCAAGTGTGCTATTGGACACCATTGCTCAGTGGAGGGTAGAAGGTTCAGAGCAGCAATGGACAGCCCTCTATTGATAACAGGGATAAAGAAGGAAGGAGAGAGATGGAACAAAAGAGGTAACACGGGAGAGCAAAAGATGAGAAAGATGAAGAGAGAGACAAGAAAAAGAGATGAAAACAGACACATGACAAATAGGAGCAAAAATAGGCCATTTGGCCCTTTGAGCCTGTTCCATCATTTAATCTGATCATGGTTGCTCATCCAACGCAGTATCCTGATCCCACTCCCTCCACATTTCCTATGATTCTTTTAGCCCTAAGAAATGAGAGAGAAGAGAACGAGAGAAAGACAGAAGGAGCAACAAGAAATAACAAAAGAAAGAGAGAAAGAGTGAGAGAAAGAAGCAAAAGCTTTCCTGATTCAAAAATGAACATTATCTTTTCTCAAAGTCAGAGAGATTGCATGGAGATTGACACAAAATCAAAGTCATGTGTTTGCTGACACCGAAGAAATGTAAGATGCTATCTTTATATTTACTGTTCAGTGTTTTCTTGGCCACATTCATGATGGGACTTCAGCCAGTAAGTAAGCCTTGTATTATTTAGTAATGCAGTGCTATGAATATTAAAATCCTACAGCAAACACATTATTTATGAATTTATGATGCCAATGTCAAAATATAACGTTTGTTGAGCCAGGTCATTTTGTTTAGATTCAGGCCTTCAGCCAGCTGTTATTTTCTGACTTAGGAGTCGTGAAACCATCACTGATAGCATCCCCCCCCCCCCCCCCCCCCCCACTCCCCGTGCAATAATTGATGGTGTTACTTTGTAGCATTTGATTAAACTTTCAACTGCAGCTCCTACTTTTACGAAAGTAGGTCTACACAGAGGAACTCTTCAAGGGAGAGTAGTTTGAGCTGGTGAAACTTCAGATTGGGAACAGTCCTTTAATTCCTAGGAACTTTCTGCACCTGTATCCTGGCTGAATAGAGGGCTCAAGAGTGTGGTACTGGAAAAGCACAGCAGGCCAGGCAGCATCCGAGGAGCAGGAGAATCGACGTTTTGGGCATAAGCCCTTCATCGGGAATGATGAAGTGGCGCTTTTCCAGCACCACGCTCTTGACTCTGATCTCCAACAACTGCAGTCCGCACTTTCTTCTGAATAAAGGACTTAAAAAATGCAAATACTTCTGATTGCTATTTTTCTATATTATTCAGAATGTCTTGATAACTCAGTTTTTGTGGGATTTTTAAAGAAAGGAGAAGGGAATAGCAATGAACAGGCCCTCCTACAGTGGTAGTGCCCATACCTCTGGATCAAAAAACCTGGGTTCATCTGCTCTAGAGGTGTGTCATAGCATGTCTGAACAGGTTGGTTAGAAATATCAAGAAGAATTTAAGTGTCTTGCGGTGCAGTGGTAGCATCCCTGCCACTGAGGCAAGAGATCCATGTTCAAGTCCCACCTACTCCAGAGGCGTATAATAACACCTCCAAACAAGGTGACTCAGAAATATCTATCAGTGGACATTGGGAAGTAGGTTAATTGCCCAGGTCAATGATCTGTTATCATCACCAAAGTCCTTCTCCCTCGGTTGCAGGCTGGATTTGAAACCAGTTTCTCAAGGTATCTGGGACTTCACATCTATCCCGTGTCTCATTATCATCTAATTGACATGTATACCTTAATAAAATTTCCATGTCTATTATGACTAGTTTGCACAGAATACTGCAAGCAAAATTTATTGCCAAACTCAAAGGGGAAATTAGGAATAATGCATCAATTCTGAACAAAATTATTGCTGGCAGAGAGAGAGGGAGGGGACCATCCAGACTCTGTGCTTTGTTGTTGTCTGTATCATTTTGGAAAGGTCCAACCAGCCAGGAATTGAGACTTGGAAGGATGAGTCAAAAAAAATGTAGGGACGAAAATAGACTGGGTTAGCAGGATCTGTAACTTCAGCCCATCCAAACCATTGTGCCACTTTTGCATATGCACAAGAAGAAAATATCTTTTCTTAGGTTGAAAGAGGCCTTCATCCCACATTTACTTTCAGATGTAGATGTAGATCAGCCATGATCTTAATGAATGGCAGAGCAGGCCTGATGGACCAAATGGCCTACTCCTGCTCCTATTACTATGAAATATGTGGCATAAATTAGACCAAAGTTAATTGCATCTCAATTGTAAGCAATCTCATTACAATAAAACAACTTCCAGGCTCTTCATGAGGGCAGTACCTTTTTATTGATAAATTATTGTATTTTTCTTTGTATTGCATTACTACAGACAACAACAAAGCACAGAGTCTGGACGGTCCCCTCCCTCTCTCTCTGTCATGATAATGAGACACGGGATAGATGTGAAGTCCCAGATACCTTGAGAAACTGGTTTCAAATCCAGCCTGCAGTCAAGGGAGAAGGACTTTGGTGATGATAACAGATCATTGACCCTCTGTCAATAAGTTTGTTTTAGGTCACCAAAAAAAGTGAGAACTCTTGCAGCATCAAATTAAAGCAACCAGCCTTCACAGAGAAAATATGAGGAACACCTCCGTGAAAATATATTGAAAATGTGAGGTTACTGAAGAGTCAGCCCAAGTTCAATTCTCCTGGATTTTTGACCTGTAACCAGGAGATCTATGCTCAGATCAGTCTTTGGGTCAGAACCCTGTGTATCAGCTCTGATTGGGTTTCATGTTCACCATTGGCATTGTATAGCAGGGTGTTCAGAGGGTCAACACTGACAACTGTCTCAGATCCCCAGCTGCTGCTTTTGAGTCCTTCATTGAAGAAGGATCAATACAATCCCTACAATGTAGAAACAGGCCCTTCAGCCCAACAAGTCTACACCTATCCTCCAAAGAGTAACCCACCCAGATCCATTCCCCTAAATTTACTCCTAACTAATGAACCTAATCTACACATCCCTGAACACTATGAGCAATTTAACATGGCCAATTCACCTAACCTGCATGTCTTTGGATTGTGGGAGGAAACTAGAGTACCTGGAGGAAACCTACACAGATGTGGGGAGAATTTGCAAACTCCACACTGATAATAGCCCAAGGCTGGAATTGAACCCGGATCCCTGGTGCTGTGAGGCAACAGTGCAAACCACTGAGCTACCGGACCTCCCTCAGTTCTTAACTGAGGCAGTTGCTGATAGACAACAAAATACTTTCAGTATCTAACAAATGGCCCCAGAAGGACTTGGACGGAGGTGGTGATGCAAGTCCACAGTCGATGAGTGAGCAAGAGGACGTGAATCCAGAATTGGTGAAGATTCAATGGTCTGATAAAGAAAATTGGACAGTGGCTCTCAGGGGCTCAGCTCTCTCATTCAGCATAACACAAGCTGAGCAGACTGAGTGCCCATTGTTCCCTTAATATTGTCAGATCATAGAGCCTCTACAGTGTGGAAGCAGGCTATTCAGCCCATCAAGTCCACACTAACCCTCTGAAGAGCATGACACCCAATACCACCTCCCTACCCTTTCCCTGTAACCTGCATTTCCCATGGTCCACCATCGATGTCTGGCTCACCGATCTATAGTCCCCTGGCTTTTCCTTACCACTTTTTAAAAATAGTGGCACCACATTAGCCAGCCTCCAGTCTTCCAGCACCTCACTTGTGACTATTGATGATACAAATATTTCAGTAAGGGGCCCTGCAATCACTTCCCTAGCTTCCCATAGAGTTCTGGGGTACACCTGATCAGGTCATGGGGATTTATGCGTTTGATGCGTTTATACATTTTAAGATGTCCACCACATCTTCCTCTGTAATATAGATATTTTTCAAGATGTTGCTATTTATTTCCCCATGTCCTTATCTTCCATATTCTTCTCTACAGTAAACACTGATGCAAAATACTCAGTTCCACACATAGATGCCCTTGCTGATCTTGAAAGGGCCTTATTCTCTCCCTAGTCACTCTTTTGCCCTTCAGGTATTTGGAGAATCCTTTTTAGATTCTCCTTAACCCTTTTTGTTAAAGCTAGCTCATGCCCCCTTTTTGTCCTCCTGACTTCCCTCTTAAGTATACGCCAACTGCCTTAATACTGTTCTTGAGAGGTAAACAGCTCTGAGTTGTGCATGGGTAAGTTTTTAAAGTAAAGAACCATGAGTGGTCAGGATCATGCTCACACAAATCCAGAAAACGTTGGGTTGCTTTCAGTGAGTTGGTGGTTTTCCCTGGCTGCTGGAGCTGAAAACTTTAGTTCTCTGTTACTGGAGTGAAGTCTTACTCAGGGAGGCTTCCTCTTAAAAATCAAAAGAGACAGATTGTTTCTTCCTACTAGACTGGAGAGAGCCAGCTTGTGAGAATAGTAACCATGTGGCTGAAATGCCTTTATGAAGGGTGTGTTTCCAGGATGCTGCCTATATTGGAATGGTAGATGATTGTTGGTTAATTAATACATTATTTTATTAATTATTTCAATAGAATAAAGTTGTGCCAATTCTTTTTGTTGTGTTTTATCTGTGTTATAAGAAATAAAATGTGTTTTGATTAAAGGTTAATGGTGGACCAACTAAATCACATGTGGAACACAGCACCTCACATTTGCCTCTAAGAAAATATCAAAGTTAGGTAGTAGGTTATCTCAATAATATGCTTTGGTGGAAAGGTGGTCTGCTCTGTTCCATAACATTACCATTCACTGCTAACAAATGCAAGCCTCTCATCATCAGTAACTCTATCCCACAATTGAACATCTGAGCATTATTCTCTGCTCCTCTGTGTGTTGACCAATGTCTAATCCTAACCGATTAGTCCTTATGGCTCCACACTTTTCACACCAGCACTGCATCCTTACATGTCTCATACACAGCGATTTCCTCATGCCTATTTGAATACTCCAAACTAATGCCTGCTAATGAATTCAATATTTATCTACATGACAATGAGGGCTCCCCCACTCCAGGAAAACCTTTGAAAATTGTGCTGAACGCAAGGGGCATTGGGAGCTACAGTTGATTTAGGATCACAATTTCCAAAGTGCATCTGTGCCCCAGCAACAATTCTAGTCCTACGTGTGCGTTCTTGCAAACCAACTATTTGTTTTTTAAAAGAATTGTGATAACTGTAATATTCAGTTGTTCAATGTTTGATCAGGTGTTAGCTCGCCTTTTTCTTAAATGACCTCTTCTGTGTAATTAGTCAAGGCTGGACGTGGTTGTTGAGGTGGAGAAATGAAAAGCAAATAGTGGAGACATTTGAAAACATTGAACAAAGTTCTTGTTTCGAGATAGGAGCTAGTGTGATCTTTGCATATCTCCAAGATAGACAATGCAACAATTGGTGATGAGTTGGTGAATAATTTAAATTCTCGTAAACTAAGTCACCCAGAAGAATGTGATACTTGAAATGGAGTTGAAACCAGTGGATATTCTAACAACTTAGAGATGACACTTATGTAGTTGATATGGTGCTAAGTGCTCTCAAAAAAATACTTTGCGACAAAGTATCATGATCAAATGATACCTGTTGTGTGAGGTATTCCAGAAAGCCCATCACAGACTGATGCCCAGAACCAAAGAAGTGGACTTTAACGCTTTGACACACAAGACAGTGAGATGCAGTATAAGCATACAAAGATGAATAGTAAAAATTCTCTTTGAGGAATACTCAGTTGACAGTGTTGGCATCTGACTGTCATTTCTCATTGATGTTGGTGTGTGAGAGCTGAGTGACAAACTCTACCTTTGTTATTTTTCAGCATTTTCTCTTCCTCCTGAGATAGATGCTCTTCCTGTTTACATGGAGTTGATTATTTCGGCATTGGCAATGATCCTCATTCCAATGCACTATGAAAATGTCAGTGTGGGCAGGTTTATATTCCATATAGCCAAAGGTAAAAGCCTTAGGGTGGAGAACACATTCTAAAAGCTTCACTTCAAACCTTCAGACCCCATTGAAGCATACATCAAACCAATCAATTACACAGCTAGTTCTGAAGGAAGATCACTGGACCTGAATGTTAACTCTGCTTTCTCTGCACAGATGCTACCTGACCTGCTAAGTTTTTCCATCAATTTCTACTTCTGTTTTAGACTTCCAGTATCTGCAGTTCCTTGGGGGTTTTTTTTTAGAGAGTGCTTTAGAGTTAGTCGAGATAGGGAGTAGGTGAAACTGAAAGGGTGTGGCACTCACTCTCAGCCCAGGCAGTTCCGAAAGTGACTCAAACCCCAACAAACACGGCCAAATTGGTAACTGATACCTGCAGAGTATTCTCTTGCAGTTTTCAAAGCACAACACATTCGCTTAAATAAAAGTTAACACTTCCAATTATAAATGAAATGTTTCAAATGAAAGAAGGTCCCTAGCTTAATTAGATTCTCTTAACAGAGGTAACTGGTTTAATGTAGAGGGAAATCATGACAGGACACCTCAGCCCTGTTGTACAATATGGGAAATAAGGGACATAGCAACTACACATGCAAGAAATGTACCTATCTGCAGCTGGAGCTGTGGGTGGACTCTGTGAGGAGCATCTGTGATGCTGACAACATTGTTGATAAGATGTTTAGCAACGTGGCCATACTGATGGGAGGATTACACAGGACCATCAGACAAATTAAAAAGGCTCAGGAAGGATGTGCAGGAAACCCCTGTGGCCATCCTAGTCTCAAATAGATATATTGCCGTGGATGGTGTGTGATGACTCAGGGAAAACAGCATCTGTCACACTCATCACATCATGAGTGGCTCTATTGCCGAGAAGGTGAGGAAAATGAGTGGCAGGTCTATAATGATAGAGGATTCAACAGTAAGCGGTACAGACAGGTGATTCCAGGGGATAGTATTTTACCTTCACAAGTCAAGGATGTCATGGAGCAGCTGCAGGACATTGGAAGAGGGAGGGTGAACAGCCAATGGTCAGGGTACACCTAGTTACCAATGACATAGGTACACAAAGGGATGAGGAGCTGAAAACTGATGATAGAAAATTAGCAGAAATTAAAGTGCAGGACCTCAAATGTAGTTATCTCTGGATTGCCCGCACTTTCATGTGCTTGCAAAAGCAGGAATAAGAGGATAGATCAGATGGATATGTGGCTGGCAAAATCGTGTGGCACGGAGGAGTTTAAATTCTCGACGCATTGGGATGGTTTCTGGGGATGGTGGGACCTCTGCGAGCCAGACGCACTGCACATGAGCAGAGCTGGACAAATCTCCTCGAGGGGATTTTTGCTAGCTCTGTTGGTGAGATTTTAAAGTAATATGGGTGGGGGGGGTGGTGGTTGAAACCCTTAAATGGGTCAGGTTTAGGTCAGGAAACTGGAGTTGGAACATTAGTTATTGATGCAGTCAGTAACTTGAAAAGAACAAAAGAAATGAGGATTGAAAAGCATTCAGCAAATGAAATTGATGGGGTTTAACTGTCTGTTATTGTAAAACAGGACAGATGAGTTCAGGGCACAGACAGACAAATGGCAGCACAATGTCTTTGCTATAATGGAAACCTGACTAAAATGAGGAGCAAATCTGGTAGCTCAAAATGCCCGGGTGCAGGCTTTTCAGGCAGGATAGAGTAGGTGTCACAAATATTGGGGATAGGGGTGGGTAACTGTACTGTTAAAGAATCAGTTACTGTTGTGAGAAGGGATGATATACTAAATAGGTTAAAACAAATGAGTTGAGCTTAAGACTAAAAAACAGCATGCACACTACTAGGGGTATACTACAGACCCCCAAATAATGAGAGGGAGATAGACAAATTTCAGCCTGCAGGATTAATATTCGGAGACGTTAACTATCTTAATATTAATATTTGGGTTTTAAGCAATATAAGGGGCATTGAGGGTGAAAAATTTATACACCATGTCCAGAATGTTTTTGTTAAAACAATACATGGCAAGCCCAGTGGTCAGGGTACACATAGATACCAATGACATTGATATACAAAGGGATGAAGCAATGCAATTCTGGAATTAGTCTCGGGAAACGGAAATGGGCAACTGGATGAAGTGACAGAGGGTGACCATAACAGGAATAATTACGACATTCAGTTAGATTTAGTTTATTATGGAAAAGGACAGGAATAAATCAAGATTAGCAGTGGCTAGCACTGCTGCATCACAGCACCAGGGACACAGGTTCGATTCCAGCCTCGAGTGACTGTCTGTGTGGAGTTTGCATATTCTCCCTGTATCTGCATGGGTTTCCTCCCACAGTCCAAAGGATGTGCAGCTTAGGGTGAATTGGCCATGCTAAATTGCCCATGGTGTCCAAGGATGTGTAGGTTAGGTGCTTTAGTCAGGGGTAAATGTAGAGTAATAGGGTAGGGGAATGGGTCTGGGTGGGATACTGTTCAGAGGGTCGGTGTAGACTTGTTGGGCCAAATGGCCTCTTTCCACACTGTAGGGATTCTATGATTAAAAATTTTAAACTGGATGAAGGCAAATTTTACAAAACTGAAGGCTGAAGGATAAATCAGTGGTAAACTATTGGGAGACACTAAAAAAGTGAGATTCTTTGAAGACAAAGCAGACATGCCCCCTCCAAAAATAAGAATGGTACTGCCAAATACACCACTGTTATTCAGAAAAATACAGGGAAAGTTTAAACAAAAATAGAAAACTTATGATTGTCACAAAAAAACTCAACATTGCAGATAGCCTTGAGGAGTATAGTAAGTGCAGGGATCAAGTGAGAAATGAAATAAGGAAATCAAAGAGGGGGCATGAAAAAATATTAACAGTCAAGATAAAGGAAAACTGAGAGATGTTTTACCAGTGTATAAAAAGCTAAAGATAGGTAAGGAAAACGTGGGACCTGCCAGAGATGAAGAAGGGAACTTGTGTAAAGATGTAGAGGATATGGAAAGAATTTTAAATGAATTATTCTGTCTCAGTATTCAAGAAGGAAAGTGATGATGTGGATATAGTAATCCAAGAGGGGCAGTGTGAAATATCGGACAAAATAATTGTCACAAGAGAGTGGTGTTAGAGAAGTTGGAATTCTTCAAGATGGATAACTCACCAGGGCTGGATGCATT
Organism: Chiloscyllium punctatum; assembly: GCF_047496795.1. Classification (NCBI taxonomy): domain Eukaryota; kingdom Metazoa; phylum Chordata; class Chondrichthyes; order Orectolobiformes; family Hemiscylliidae; genus Chiloscyllium; species Chiloscyllium punctatum. Next base: position 80,898,010 of record NC_092758.1, read on the forward strand.
GTTCACTAGAATGTTGAAGGATGTCAAGGAAGAAATAACAGATGCTCTGAGGATAATTGTCTAATCTCCATCAGACACATAGGTGAGGTGCTGGAGGACTGCAAATGAGGTTCCATTGTTTAAAAGGGTACAAAGGGAATACTAAGAATGATAGGTCAATTAGTCTCACTTCGGTGGTGGGCAAATTGACACCCCCAAGAGATTGGATAAACTGTCACCTAGAAAGGCAGGGCTTTGTCCAGGAAAGGTCAGGCCTTACAAATCTGATTAAACGCTTCAAGGAAGTGACAAGGAAGATCGATGAGGGTAGTGCAGTGGATGTTATCCACATGGATTAATCGTAATGAATTTGACAAGGTCCCACATGGCAGACTGTCAAAAAAAGTAAAAGCCCAGAGGATACTATGTAATGTGTTGAGTTGGATCCAATGTTGACTTAGCAACAGGAAACCAAGAATAATGGTCAATGGCTGTCTTTGTGAATGGAAAACTGTTTTTTCTAGTCTGCCGCAGGGCTCAGTGTTGGGATTCCACCTGTTTGTTTTATATATTAATGATTTGGATTTGAACATGGGGAGCACAATCAGCAAATCTGCAGATGAAACAAAAATTGGCTGTGTAGTGGATATCTTGGAAGATAGCTGTAAGCTCCAAAATGATATAGATGGGTTGGGAAGACTGGGCAGAAAATGCAGATGGAATTCAACTCTGTTAAGATAAAAAGAGAATCTCTACCTGTCCCTTCTATGTTTTGACCCTCATGTGGAAACAAGACAGAACAGATGTGTCAGGGAATGGGACTGAAGCTTCACACTCCCAGTACATAGAAGGTAGTGAATGGCCAAATACTGATGCATCACACCAGTTGTTATATTTGAACCCAAATGCTCTCCTGGAGAATGGGAAGCATTAGTCTTCTTGTTATACTTGTGAACATTGGCACTTTTGTCTCTATGGTTGAAAGTTTACCACATCGTTACATTGTTACATTTAACTCTGACTAATGCAGCTAACCTACACATCCCTGGACACCATGGGCAACTTAGCACGGCCAACTACATCGTTACATCAGAATCTGGTCATCAATCTCCATGCATCTACAGATGCACACATCATCTTCATCAGTACAAATCCAAGTCTGAGTATCTCACACTTTCTTGTAACTGAGCATAGCTACCAACATGCTCAGTCACACTACAAGTATCGATAGTGTTAGTGACAGCTCTTTAGAGTGTCAATCATGGTGATGTTACGTGAAGCCACAAATCTTGTTACGAGAGTAGAGTTGAAGACTGAGTCAGCAAAAAACAGTGTACTGCATAAAGCATTCCTTCAGCTAAAAACTAAATGATCCATACTTCAGTGTATGGAATGAGTTTACATTTTGACAACTGTATTGCGCGTGAAACTTGAATGGCTGTCTTAAAAGCAATACATCTTATATCTTGCACCTGAAGGACAACTGTTGTTCAGATGAAGCAGCAATCCAATGAAGAATTCTGGGACAGGATTATGATCGCCACATAGAAGACCTCATTGGAAACAGACCAGCTTACACATCCAGTGAAAATCTGTCGAACACTGCATTCTTCTTCCTACAGATGGTGACTTGACTAAGCAAACCATGGTAACAACTTCAAGTCAATACTTTTGGAGATGTGCATGCAGCCTCTAGGAATCAACCCTGTTTTTATTTGTTCATGATCTCCATAGTTCATGGACAGAAATCACAGGACTATAATCCATAGCCTATTTCAGCTATTCTAGACAAGTTATTTACATAGTAGGATTTGTTAGACACTACCATTACAAACACTGGACTGCAGTCTGTTTCTAAGTCAGTTAATGGAGTTCCTATCAAACTGCAGAATTCACTACCATCTGACATTGTGATAAACCATGCAGTTCAACAATGAATGCAAATGATTGAACAAAGTGATCACGTACAGTATCCCAACGGAGGAAAATGTTTCAACACTCCCACATGCTTTCTGACCAGATCCACCCCCTTGCTTTCTGAGCAGAAAGACACCAGTTGAACTTATCAAGGGGAAATGTAGAGTAATAGGGCAAGGGAATGGGTCTGGGTGGATTACTCATTAGAGGGTCAGTGTGGACTTGTTGGGCCAAAGGGCCTGTTTCCACACTGTAGGGATTCTATGATTCTGTAGGGATTCTATAACTATTTGGTTTAGTATCTGCATGCTGTCACCTCGATTCAAGATCAGTGTGAAATTACAAGGTGACAAGATATACCAAAATTGTACTTCAACAAGCAAACAATCACAAAGGAAGCATGATTTGAAGTTGGAGACTGGCTTCACGTCAAACAGCCAAATTGCAACCCCAAGCAAAATCATCTGTAATGGGCGCAAACCAAATCGAGTGCTTGCTCAGTACCAACACATCACTTAGATGGCAACATAATGTGGGACATGTGACATTTAATATAAGCAGACCGGGCTATTTCAAAGGCAGGGATTATGAAGACACATCTCCTTTTTGGATGAGCAACTCCAATGCTGATCATCCACCTCATTGAGGAATCTCAAATTCAAAACTGTCAACCTTAATGTTGTTATCAGAGACCTTCAGTTCTCAAAGACTAATTCCATGTAGAAAAAAAACAGAAATGCTGAACTGGATGATGTGAGTTGATGTACACATATTTGTTGTTTAGCATGGTTGAATTGCAATAAGATCCCTTTGTCTCACAAGCGACAATAGGTATAGTAGTCAATTGTTCAGTTTTTGATTTTGTGAGTCTGTTAATTTTGTGCTGTTGGTCAAGCCTAGGAATGGTTACAGGGAAAGCTAAACAAGGAGCTGGAAACATGAGAGTGTTGACATTTTTAAGTTAAAAATCACAAAACACCAGGTTATAGTCTGACAGGTTTATCTGGAAGCACTAGCTTTCAGAGTGTCATTCTTTCACCACCTGAAGAAACAGCACTCCGAAAGCTGGTGCTTCCAAATAAACCTGTTGGACTATAACCCAGTGTTGTGTGATTTTTAACTTTGTCCATCCCAGTCCAATACCAGTTCCTCCAAGTCATGACATTTTTAAATAAAACTCCTCTACAGGCAGAGAAACTGGTCATCGCTGCATATTTCTAAGGGCAACACACCAAACTACCCAGTTTAATTAATAATCACGCCAGCCGGTATTGTTTCCTAGTCCACTGATGCTTCAAGTGAAATCCTCAACTTGGTTCTCAAATTCCTCTATGACTTCATCTCCAGCAAAACTCAGCTACCTCCTCCAGACTGACAAACCTCAGAGATATCTGCACTCATCCAGTTCAGGCCTCTTCTGAATCTGCAATATCATTGCTACACCCTGGATGGCAGAGCATTCAACAGCCCACACCATAACCTCTGGACTTCCATGACCTCCACTCAAAGTCTTCTTTGTACATGCTCTTGAAAAGCAACCTCTTTGTTCAGTTTTGTGGTTTCCCCATCCTAATCCCTCTTTAACTGGTGCCAACATTCTGAAATTCTGTCCGATAACACTCCTGTGAGGTATTGTTATATAAAATTTAAAATGGCACGTAACACACTTTGTTGTTGTTGCAGTAATTTCAATTCTCAAAGAAAGTCATTTTTGAGAGTTCCAGAAAGGAAAGTAGACTACAAATTACGATGTGATAATAGGAGACAGATGCTTAATGTGCTCACATGATATCTGTCTATCCGCTGTTTTATTGAACAAATTAACATGCCTAATTTGAATGCACTATTGCCTCAGTTAAGTTTGCACACAGGGAGATGTTACACAGATGTATTAAGTGTTTGTCTGTAGTATCATCATTTGTAGCTTGTGCATCATCAGGTTTTGAAAATGGAAATTTTCAAATTTCACAGCAGACTGGGATCTAAAAGAGGAAAAGACAAGTTGGGTCCAAGTACTCAGCAAAACTTGTTCCTAAGTTGTTTCAACAATGTTAGCTCATGCTCGTCCTTCCTGATTCTACTGAAGAAAGAAAGATATTTGAATGAGATTTTCCTCAATCCAGGTGATCAAAGACTGTCTCTCAGCTTCTTCTACTGCAGGACAATGAATGATAGGAAGAAGAGGAGCTGATATCATCATGAGAACCTATTGCATCATTCAACGGCAACAGGCACACATGAGCCGCTTGAGTCTTGTGCATAAAAGGTTTGTTGCAGAATGGAATTATTGTAGATATGCAATGTTCACAAAGCAACAGGATGTAGCAGGGGAGGTGGATATCCAAATGAAGGAACTAATCCCTGTAAAGCTGTATTGAGGTTGCGACAGCTACATTTCTTTTTATATTTCAAATGAATCATTTTTGCTTGAAAGCCAAAATAACAATAGATTCCAAAACACAGCAAAAGAAGAAGCATAAAATGAAATCATATCCTTCCAGCTCACATACTATGTTCTGTCCTTTCAATAATGATCAAGGCAACCACACCAGCAAAGTGCTTTTGAGTGCCTGAGGAATTTTAACGAAGCTGAAATTACATGGTGAGGCAACATCTGCAATCAAGCTCAAACATTTGGCTTTGGTGATAGTTGTCACTGACACAAAAGGACATAAAGGTAACAATGTTGCTGAAATAGTATTTTGGAGACTTGTACGTATGTATCTAATGCCTTGGTAATTTTAACTTATGATTAACTTCAACATTAGGATTAGACTTGCTGATAGCTACTTTCTGGAACTATTATAACCCCAAACCTTTTGGGGTGGGTTGCGCTTCGGCGGGTCGGTGTGGACTTGTTGGGCCGAAGGGCCTGTTTCCACACTAAGTAATCTAACCAAAAAAAAAATTCAGCTTGAAGTAATCAGAATTTTATTCTAACATTTCTGGTCTGGGATTTGCACTAACCCTTCACTCTAAGGTAACCTAATTCTCCACATTTCCTTTCCTTCTCAGGAATACTGCTCTACGTAGTCATCCCATTTCAAGGACTCATAGGATTACACAGAAGTCTAAGTAAAAACCTGTCTAAGCTATGGGTGGTTCCCCAAGCTTAAAAAAAATTCCCAAATGCCTAAAATGGAGTTTATTTAATCATAGAATCCTGCCATTCTCTCCCCCCACCTCCAAAAAAAGAATTGAAGTTAAGCTTCGAAACATGTTTTAAAATAAATCACCATGGCTACAGAAATACTTACATTAATTATTAAATTATTTGCTGCAGCAGGAAAGCCTTCAAGAAACTTCACAGAACTTGAATTTAACCAAAGAACGTAGGATTTGGCAACCTCCCCTTAATAAAAAAACAATTAGGAGAGAAACAATCCCAAAAGCACAACTCCAAAGAGCTCTTTGAAAAGAAAAACAACCTAAAACATTTTTAAAATTGGCTTCTGCGTTAAGAAAGGTTACCTATGCCCATACCTTAGAAATGTAGAATCCATATGGCGTGGAAGCAGATCACTTGTTACATAAGTCCACAAGCGACTCTCTGAAGAGCATCCTACCCAGACCCACCCCAAATCCGTAACTCTGCATTCCCCATGGCTAATCTGGCTAACCTGCACACTGTAGATAATCAACTTGCACATCTTTGGACTGTGGGAGGAAACCAGAGGACCTGGAGAAAACCCATGCTAACACGGGAAGAATGCGTAAACTCCACACAGACAGGCACCCAAGGCTGGAATCGAACCTGGGTCCTTGGCGCTGTGAGGCAGCAGTGCTGACCACTGAGCCAACCCAAAGTTGCTTCTGCCTTTTCCTTTCTCAAATTCAGTGCAAAGATGCAAAAAAGGCCACCTGATGTAATCACTCCTTAGTTGATGCAACATATTTTGTATGTTCAGAGACATAACCGTTGCCATATCAGCTGTCGTACCCCTTACAGACCAACACAAATCGGCAACAACCATTAAATCTAAGATTCTCTTACGGACTGGAGAGCTAAGGATGGGACCCGAGCCCTTTGGGTCTGTGTAGCTCAGTCCCACACTTGCACTTCTTAACTGGACTCTTGTGATTCCCCTCAATGGAAATGGGATGAAACTGCCTCTCATTGATCATTTCATCAGAAAAATTGCTAGGAATACGAAACGGGAATCGGGCTTTACATCTGCTCCCGCTTTTTCAGCTCGGCTCCTGACTGGAGAAATTCTAGCCCACTGGTTTCAAAACAACACGCAAATTATACAGCTTTTAAGTTCAAGCAATGAGTCATTTTTTTTATTCTTGCCTGATAATCCTTAGCATAAGTTTTCTCATCAGCCTTTTTTTTCCTTATTAGTGCAAAATGGCTTGTATGAAAAGAAATCTTTGAGGTTTCTTCTGCCTGTGTTCTCTGGAGTGATCATGCCACAGTTGACAAGCATACAGCACAATGATCTGACTTTTAGATTTTTTACATTGTTTAATAATTAATGGAGATAAAATCCCCCGTGCCTTATTTATATCCATAATATTAAGAACAAGGCTAACCTCACTATTACTGGAGGTGAGCTGCAGCATGAAAATGAAGGCTTCCCAAGGAGCTGTGCTGTCTGGTTTCTGCAGCTTGGCTTGTCACGTGAGGCTACGGTGGAAGAAAATGTTGTAACTCAAGTGGAACACAACAGGCTTTAACACTTTGAAATGGAGCTTGTGATTATGTGTGAAACTGTGATACCAGTCTAATTGCGTAATTAAGATGACCCTTTCACTGTCAGACTAGCTTTAAATACCCTAATTGTTTTTATTTTCCCCCACTTTGTTAATTTCGCATGGAATGATTTGCTACAAAGTGCTCTGTGCTTTTGTTTCGAAATGTATTTCTAAAACGTGGACGCCTATTTTTTGTTAACTTACCGGGGCTTATTTGAATGTTAATTGTTCCCAAGCCCATCTGAAATTGACCTTGAAATAACTCCACAGAGGCCAGTATCCTATTGGCAAGTCACCCTACACAGAGGAACCTTGATTATCTGGCATTTGATTAACTGAATTTTGGATTATCCAAACGAGGTCGCAAGTCCTGATGTGTGGCTACCTATTAGCGAGTTTTGAGAAGATTTGTAGCTCAGGTTCAGTTCTGGGTATAGGTTTGTTTTCAGATGTTACGTCACCATACTAGGTAACCTCATCAGTGAGCTTCCGGATGAAGCACTGGTGGCATGACCCGCTTTCTATTTATGTGTTTAGGTTTCCTTGGGTTAGTGATGTCATTTCCTGTGGTGATGTCATTTCATATGGTGACGTCATTTCCTGATCTTTTTCTCAGGGGGTGGTAAATGGGATCCAAGTCAATGTGTTTGTTTGATCGAGTTCCAGTTGGAATGCAATGCTTCCCGGAATTCTTGTGCATGTCTCTGTTTGGCTTGTCCTAGGATGAGTGTGTTGTCCCAGTCGAAGTGGTGTCCTTCCTCATCTGTATGTACGGATACTAGTGAGAGTGGGTCATGTCTTTTTGTGGTTTGTTGATGTTCATGTATCCTGGTAGCTAGTTTTCTGCCTGTTGTCCAAGGTAGTGTTTGTTACAGTTTGAATGTCTGAAAATGAACCTTCCAGCTCAGTGAGCAAACCTATATCCTGTGGCTAACTGTGTTATCCGTCATGGATTATCTGGTATTCAATTAACCAAACTAAATATTCCCAGCCCATGTCCTTTGGATATTTGAGGTTCCTCTGCACTTACATGTGGAGGGTCCTTTACACTGATCCAGCTCCCTCAGAGCCAGCTCTTCAAGTGAACAGAATATCTGCCAGCCAGGGCTCCCTGTTTGGACCAGGTTAACAGCCCCAGTTAGGGAATTCATATTCTATGAGATCCACCTGGCTGACCAGACCTAACTACAGACCTAAAATAATTTACAGAGTGGACTTTAACTGAAGGAACCTGGGTTAAGACCGAGCCCAGAGTTTTCTGCTGATTGTTAAAGATGAGCACAGGGTAGGTTCAACCCAGTTTCCAATGGGGCTGCATGCATGTCAGAAATGGTCCCGCATGAATTTGTAGAAGTTAGTCACATGGTCCGACAGGCAGCTTGGTGATGGGCCAAATGGAGAACCTGGAATCACATTGGTAGAGTGGGGAGTGGCAAGTAGAAGTGAGAGTTTAGGACAGTTAAGGAGTGCTGTTCTACATCACATATTGGAGATAGAGTAGAGAGAACATTACCTTGCATTGTTGTATCATGTGAGATTTGTGTTATGTTGGCAGAGGACACTGACATGGTTTGTATGGATGATTGATTGAGGACCATATGGTTTGTACATGACTTCCTTGAACTTTCAGGTGCCTGTTTCAGCATTAAGACTCAGCAACACAGCTACCTTGTCAATTACTGCTCTTCTAGAGTCAAACAATTCAAGAATCAAGAATACCAACATCTCCACACCTCTGATGCTTCCATTCCGACATTGAATTGACCAGTAATGTTGAAAATGTCTACACATTACCAGTTACTTTGGTTATGGCCCTCTCATAGGGAAGCTTTATCAAGCTTGGTCATTTCTTTAACAAAAACCAGAAATTGCTCTAGGAACTCAGCAGGTCTGGCTGTAGCTGTGCAGAGAAAGCAGAGATAATATTTTGAGTCTAGGGCCCCTTCTTTAGAATTGACAGTAGGAAAGAATGGTAGATATGCTGAAGGCAGAATATTGATGGGGAAAGGAATGGTCAGATAACTGAAGATGTAGCCCACAGAGAGAATGATACTTACCCAGACAAAGGGAAGGATAATAGTCTGCCAGAGAGAAAGTAAAGCTGATGATAGAGACCATAAGTCGGTGAAAATGGGTTGACTGTGCTAAACACAGCCCATATCATTGCCGGGTCTGGAGTGTGGGGTGGAGAAAGGACTTTGGAGAAGGAGATCACATTCTAATATTATTGAACTCGATACTGAGTCCGAAAGACTGCAGGGTCCCCAAGCAGAACGTGCGATACTCACTGTAGAAGTACTGAGCTACACTGGAGCACTGCAGCAAACCTGCTACAGAGATGTTGGCCATGGAATATGATGGTGTGTTGAAGTGGAAGCTCAGAAATGAAATAAAATGTATACTATTATCAATTTCTCCATCTCTTTGTCCTTTCTCTTTCTAGATTCCATCTCTGCCTATTTGCTCATTCCTTTTGACCAACCCTTGGTCTTTAGCATATATGCCATTTTTTCCTAACTACTAACAGTTCTGAAGAAAGGTTGCTACACTCAAAACATCAACTCTGCTTTCTCTCCACAGGCGGACTTCAAAGCGTCGTAGAGATGTACAGCACAGAAACAGACCCTTCGGTTCAACTCGTCTGTACGACCAAATATCCTAAACTGATCTAATCCCATTTGCCACCATTTGGCCCATATCCTTCTAAACCCCTCCTATTCATATACCCAACCCGATACCTTTTAAATGTAGCGATTGTACCAGCCTCCACCACTTCCTCTGGCAGCTCATTCCATACACATACCACCCTCTGAGTGAAAACGTTGCCCTTAAGGTCGCTTTTAAATCTTTCTCCACTCACCTTAAATCTAGGCCCTCTAGTTTTGAATTCCTCTACCCTGGGAAAAAAAGACCTTCTCTATTCACTCTGTCAATGCCCCTCCTGATTTTATAAACCTCTATAAGGTCACCCTTCAGCCTCTGACATTCCAGGGAAAACAGCCCCAGCCTATTCAGCCTCTCCCTGTAGCTCAAGTCATCCAACCCTAGAAACATTCTTGTAAATGTTTTCTGAGTCCTTTCCGGTTTAACAAAATCTTTCCCCAAGCAAGGGGACCAGAATTCAATGCTGTATTCTAAAAGTAGCCTAACCAATGACCTGTACAACTGCAACATGATATCTCAACCCCTATATTCAATGCACTGACCAATGAAGGCAAACATGCTAAATGCCTTCTTCAGGACCCTGTCTACCTGGGAGTCTACTTTCAAGGAACTATGCACCCGCACCTCTTGGTCATTTTGTTCATCAAAGCTACTCAGGGCCCTACCATTTGGTGTACAGGTCCTGCCCTGGTCTCCAGCAATTTCTGCTTTTGTTTCTGAATTCCAGCATCTGCAGTTCTTTGTTTTATATTGGTAATTGCTTTCCTCGATTTCCAAAGACATGATGCCAGATAAATCGGAACCATTACATTGAATGTCAATATTATATATCAGAATCACTGCAACACAGAAGGAGGCCATTTAGCCCATCATTCCTCAAGAAAAAACCATGACAAGCAGACCAAACACAGCCAAAAACCCTAACCACCTTATCATACATCAAAGAAGTTTCAGAAATGACAGCCAGATTACTAAGACCCTTCGGAATCCTAGTAGCACACAAACCCACTAACACTCTCAAACAAAAACTATCAAACTTAAAAGACCCAGTACAACCCATGGACAAAACCAATGTCATCTATAAAATTCCATGCAAGGACTGCCACAAACACTACGTAGGACAAACAGGAAGAAAGTTAGCCACCAGGATACACGAACACCAGTTAGCCACAAAAAGACACGACCCTCTCTCCCTCATAGCCCTACACACGGATGAAAAAAAACATCATTTTGACTGGGACAACACATCTATCCTGGGACAGGCTAAGCAAAGACATGCCAGAGAATTCCTAGAAGCCCGGCACTCCAACCACAACGCCATAAACAAACACATAGATCTAGATGCTATCTGTCAACCCCTCAGAAAACGAACAGGAAATGACATCACCACAAACCCCAGGAACCCCATCCAGGAGAAAGGTATAAATAGAAAGCAGGAGACAACAGCTTCGCTTCACTTGGAAGTCACCACTGATGATGTTACCTAGCCAGGTAATGAAACGTCTGGATATCAAACCTACAGCTCAGCGAGCAAACCTACACCCTAAACCTCAACCTGAGCTACAAACCTTCACAAACCTTACAGCCCATCATTCTAGCATTAGCTCTCTGAGTGTCACCTTATGTCATTCTCTCACCTTCTCTCTATCCTTTGTATATTCTTCCCCATCAGATAGTCACGCAAAGATCAAATCTTCCATATCCCTTCCCTTTCCACATAAATAAAAAGCAATTTCACAAATTAATATCAACTAGCGGTGGGAGAAGATGGGTGGCATAATGTTAGTGTCACTGGGCTAGTGATCCTGAGACCCAGGCTAATAATCTGGGGAGCTGAAAATGTGTTGCTGGAAAAGCGCAGCAGGTCAGGCAGCATCCAAGGAACAGGAGAATCGACGTTTCGGGCATAAGCCCTTCTTCAGGAGGGCTGGGGAACATGGGTTCAAATCCCAGTACAACACGTAGTGGAATTTGAATTCAACCAATATCAAAACGATAGTTACCTCAGAGAGGGTGACTATGGCAACTATCAATAGTAGGTGTAAATACTGTGTTCACTCATGTCCTTTAAGGAAGAAAATCTGTTGTACTTACCTGGTCTGGCCAATATGCAACTCCAGCCACACAGCAATGTGATTGACTCTTACTTGCCCTCAGAAATGGCCTAGCAACCCACTCAAATCAAGGGTAAGTAGAAATGAACAAGATTTGCTGTCCTTGACAGTGATGCCCACACCCCATAAAGAATAATTTACTCAATTGTGGGACACACAGTGCCAACCTAGTCAGTTGTAGATATGATGTGAAAACAAGACCACATAGTGGGAATGGCCTCGCTTGTTTACATAGTGAGCACCGTAAAAACATGTTTGTTTGTTTTATTGTGGTGGTCACTGGCTGGATTTATTGCCAGACCCTAGTTGCCCTTGAGAAGGTGGTGGTGAGCTGACTTCCTGAACTGTTGCAGTTATTTTGTGAAGATACACTCACAATGCTATTAGGTAGGGAGCTCCAAGGTTTTGACCCAGTGACAGTGAAGATATATGCTCAAAATAGGATGGTGTGTGGTTTGAAGGGGAACTTGTAGGTTCTCATATATCTGCTATCCTTGTCCTTCTAAATGGTTGTGGTCATGGGTTTGGGTGGTTCTGTCTAAATAACCTGTTCTTATCTCTTCAAAATCTGATGTACATCAAATTCAGATTGTTCATTTTAGAAGGAGACACATCAGAGAGTCATAGCTAGTACTAATACCCCTGGGTAGGAGGAGAACCAACCAGCAGCTTAAGTAAAGCAAGGAACTATGGATGCTGGAAATCTGAAACAGAAATTGCTGGAGAAACTCAGCAGCTCTGGCAGCATCTGTGGGGAGAAAGCAGAATTAATGTTTTGAGTCCAGTGACTATTTAATTCCTGTTTCTGATCATGTTGCCTGATGGGAAGTCTTACCTGGGTAAACCAGAGCAACAGACAGGGTGAGACACAGCTCCATTGACACTTTTGATGAAATATTTTGCCAATCTCAATATCTGGGCTCACAAATGAATAATCACCAAATGGGTAGGGTTATTAGGAAACTTGGCAACACGAGAATTTAACCCAGCAAGGAATTGGTTCCTTCCATTGAGAAGATGGACAAATGAGCAAAAGCTAACTTTTCTTCTTAAAGCTTTTCCAGTGAAACGAGGTCCTTGTTGAATGAGCTGAGAGTAAGTTGTGGAGGTTGTTTTCATTCAGAGAGAGGATCACCCTGGGACTATAAGATCTAATCATTTATTAAAAAAATATTTTTGGCATATTCTGCCCCTTTCTGCCTTGTGACTTTCATTTGTGTGTTCTTGTGGAGATAAAGATTAGCAGTACATGGGGGAATAAAACTCATAGTTTCATCCAGCATCAGGCACTTCCAATCCAAGGTCTAGAAGAGGAATCGTTCAACACTGTCACCACTACTGTTTCATTTATATGAGGTGTGCAGTGACAAATTTGTTGCCAATATATTTGTTAATATATTTTAACATGTTATTAATTGGATTATGACTACAAAAATCTTGATTCATTTGTACACTACTTGCAAAAGTGGAAAATTTATCAACGCATGATAAAACAACTAGTCAATAAAACTTTGCTAACTCCACCAAACAAGATTGAGCTTTGGTGCTAAACATTTCATCGGCATCGATTCTCACTTATATCACAGTCTGTACATTGAAGGGGAGTGGAGAAATTCTAGAATTAATTGATTGTTCAAAAGTTGTTGATTGGTGTGAACACCTTTTGAATGTAGTGGAGTGTCCTTATTTCTAATTGCTGAGTAGATTCAGCGATGACAGCAAAGAAATTGTACTACCAACTTAATGTGAGAGCAGTTAATGTGTCTCAACATCACACTTAATGCAATGGATCCTCCTACACCATCCTTTCTGAAATTGCACCCATACCCTAAAATTCTCCATTGCCAATGTGTTACTGACAACTGCACCAAGGATACAAGAGGCAAGAAACATGGCATTCTAAATCTGGACATCGACCAAGCACAGATTCTTGGCATTTTTTTTTGTTTGCTCTTTATTTTTAGTTTTATCATTTGGACTTTTACATAGATCATAGAACAGTACAGCAGAGTACAGGCCTTTCGGTTCTCGATGTGGTACCAACCTTTTACCTTATTTTAAGATCAGACTAACATACATATCATTCATTTTAGTATCATCCATGTGCCTACCTAAGAGTCGCTTAAATGTCCCTAATGTGTCTGATTCTACTACCACCACTGGCAGTGTATTCCACGTACCCACCACTGTCTGTGTAAAGAACCTCTGACATCTCCCCAAACCTTCCTTCAATCACCTTAAAATTATGCCCCCTCATGATAGACATTTCCACCCTGGTGAAAAGTCTCTGGCTACCCACTCTATGTATGCCTGTCATTTTGTACACTTCTATCCAGTCACTTCTCATCCTTCTTCACTGCAATGAGAAAAGCCCTGGCTCCCCCAACCTTTTTTCATAAGACATGTCCTCCAGCCCAGCCAGCATCCTGGTAGATCTCTCTGCACCCTCTCTAAAGCTTCCACAGATCTTTCAATTACCCTAACAATGCCAAGAACTACCAGACGGAGAAACGATTACAGTGGACTGAAACTGAGCGCATGCCTTAAAACACTCTTAAGACTGAACCTTATTTTTTTGGCTAAGTCTGAATTATGCCAGGATTTTTGGAGGGGTTTTCGTCATGAGGCATAATGAGATTTTCCGCCCAAACTGACCTCATTATTTACACACTCCGCTCCCCTGGCACCTGCCACGTCCAATTTCCTCTTCATCTTACCACGGCCTGTTCCTGGAACAACTCGTCATATCCCAGAATTCACCAGCATCCCTTGAACCCGTGTCATATTTAGCCTGATGTGCTCCTGGAGTCGTGCCACCTGTCTGGAGCTGCCTGGCACAGTTCCTGACAGTCACCTGGAATATGGCAGACAAAGGGGAAAGCTGTGTCTTCCATTGAGGGGAGGAGAAGAGGGTGGTGCACAAGTGGGACACCCTCTTCCTCCAAGACCAGGGGTTGAGGTTACCAGATCATGCCAATCTGGTCCAAGATTGCCAACCAGGCTGAAGCATGTGTGCAGGTATACCCAGCACTGTAGGAAGAAGGTCAAAGATCTTCTCCACACTGCCAGGGTAGGTGCCACCATCTTCTCTCTGATACATTGCACTCATTCTATGGTGCTACATCCACCCCCACAAAGGCTCAAGCTCAATCACTCTCATTATTTCCTGCAATATCTTCTTCATTCACTCTAACCTTAGACATCACTAACCCACATGCCCTCTGTGCCGTCACTCACACACTAAGACATAGGAGCAGAATTAAGCCATTTAACCCATCTAATCTACCCCACCATTCAGTAATGGATGATATGTTCCTCAACCCCATTCTCCTGCCTTCTCCCTGTAATCTGTCGATTTCCCTTACTGATCAAGAACAGAGCTGCTTTAAATACACTCAGTGACATTATCTCCGCAGCCTTCTGTGGTAATTAGTTTCACGGCTAAAGAAATTTCTCGTCGCTTCACTTCTGAAGATTGTCCCTTCACTCTGAGGTTATGCTTTGCCTTCTAGTCTCCTCCTAGTGGAAACATCTTCTCCATGCCCATTCTATCCAGACCTTTCAGAATTCTATAAGTTTCATTCAATCCCCCCTCGTCCTTTTAAACTCAGTACAGACCCAGAGTTGATGATTTGGACATAAACCCTTCATCTTGCTCCTCAGATGCTGCCTGACCTGCTGTGCTTTTCTAGCACTACACTCTCAACTCTGACTCTCCAGCATCTGCAGTCCTCACTTTCTCACACACCCAGTGTCCTCA
The DNA here is from genome assembly GCF_047496795.1 of Chiloscyllium punctatum. Taxonomy (NCBI): domain Eukaryota; kingdom Metazoa; phylum Chordata; class Chondrichthyes; order Orectolobiformes; family Hemiscylliidae; genus Chiloscyllium; species Chiloscyllium punctatum. Next base: position 80,913,142 of record NC_092758.1, read on the forward strand.
ACTGTTCCTCATATGACAAGCCCTTCATGCCTGGAATCATTCTTGTGAATCTCCTCTGGACCCAGACCAGCCTCAGCATATCTTGCCTTGGATACGGGCTCAAAACATCTCACAACATTGTGAATACGATCTGACCAGAGCCTTACACAGCCTCAGCAGTATGCTCATGCTCTTGTATTCTAGCCCTCTTGAACTGAATGCCAACATTGCATTTGCCTTCCTAACTGTCAACTTAACCCACATGGTGCCTTGAAGAGAATCCTGAATGAGAACTCCCAAGTTCTTTTGTGTTTCAGATTTCTAAAGCTTTTCCACGTTTAGGACATAGTCAATCCTCCAGTTGTCCAACCAAAGTGCACAACTTTACACTTTCCCATATTGTATTCCATCTGCCATTTCTTTGCCCACATTTCTAGCCTGTCTAAGTCTTTCAGCAGCCTCCCTGCCTCCTCGACACTATCTATCCTTCCACCTATCATTGTGTCATCTACAAACCTAGCAACAAGGCCGTTAATGTATAACCATGAATAGTTGTGGTCTCAGTGGAACTCGATTAGTCACCGGCTGCCATCCTGAAAAAGACACTTTTATCCCTACTCTCTGCCTTCTGCCAGTCAGCCAATCCTCTAACCATGCCAGTAATTCACCCCTAACACCATGGGCTCTTGCCCTATTTCACAGCTCTGGTGCAGTGCCTGGTCAAAGGCCTTCTGGAAATCCAAATAGATCGCATCCATTGGCTCTCATTTGTACATCTATCTCACTATCTCCTCACAGAACTCTAACAGATTTGTCAGATATGACCTCCCCTTGATGAAGTCCTGCTAACTCCGCTCTATATTACCATGCACGTCCGAGTGCTTCACAAACTTATCCTTAATAGTGGACTCTAAAATCTCATCAATGTCTAAGGTCAAGCTAACTGGCCTATAGTTTCCTGTCTTCTACCTTCTCTTTTTTATTGGGTGTGTTATATTAGCCATTTTCCAGTCCTCTACGATCCTCCTGGACTCCTGTGATTCCTACTAAGATTCATCACCAATGCCTCTACAATCTCCTTAGCTATCTCCTTCAGAACTCTGGGCTGTAGTCCATCTGGTCTGAGTGATTCATCCACCTTCAGACTTTTCAGTTTCTCCTGCACCTTCTCCTTAGCCACTACACTCACCCCTGTCCCTGACTCTCTGTCGAAGATAATACAGGTAACACAGCCAGTCGATCCTGATGTCTATTCCCTTTACTGTACTATCTCCAATTACAACTACATTTCTCTTTTCTCCCTCTTCTTAAATGGCTCCCTGTACCATGGTGCTATTGTTAGTTTGCTGATCCTCCCCACAGCACGCCCACACTCATCCACACAGAGCATGAATCTCTGTTAGACAAGCTCAAGGGCTAAGTCTTCTTCAGTATTATCTCCTGTATTTCTCTACCTACCTCCTTGGTAGTTGCACCTTCCTGTCCCTAACCAAATTTAACATAGTTAGTCTGAGGGGTGTGACTGCCTCCTAAAATATAGCGTCCAGGTAACTCTCCCTCTCCCTGATGTGTCGCAGTGTTCAAAGCTCAGATTCCAGTTCATCAACTCTGAGCCAGAGTTTCTCAACAGACCAACGCTTGCTACAGATGTGGTCACTATGACACGCAATGGCGTCCACCACCTCCCACATCAGGCAAGTATAACACACCGCTCGGCCTGGCATTTCTATTTTAATTACTTTGCTACTAATTTGATTGTTAAAAATTTGATAACGGTCTGTAAATATTTCCCTAATTTACCTTCAAATCTGAAAGTAACCTTCAGTTGTCAAATTAGGAGCTCTCATCAACCAATGAACTTGTGTTTTACCTTTGATGTCACTGTTTAATGCCAGGTCCCTGATCCTGAGTTTCAATTTATCCTGTTTCAGAAAGAAAATTACGTAACATGGGCCAAACAAAAAGCAACCCAAAAGTACCTCTTCCCATCCAAATTCCCTGAATTATATACACACTTGGGCTGTGTCGCACTCTGGATTTGATCTCTCTTTCCTGACTGTGAAAAGCTTACTAATCGTTTGGGACACCTCTCCCGACCTGTGGTAAGCTAATAGTTGTATTGCTGACTTTCGTCGTCCTTAATACCTACCTCTATCTCATTACAGGAGGGAAACAGCCCAAAATGGGGTTGTAAGAGTCAAGTTGCATGCTGGGGTGCCTAACATTTGGCTTCTCACTGTTTATGAGGAGAGAATCCTGACTTTGATCAACTCTGGCAAGGCCTGTGCTAGTGTCAGATGCTGCTCTTGACATACTGTCCCATGATCCTTTGAGCAAAGCTATCCCCCTTGACTGGACTGAGGCCCTCTGGCAACAATGGCAAGATTCTTGGCTTTCTGCATGCACTAAACCAGCAAGACATGACAGTAGTAATTTGAGTCAGATATTGCTGGTTAAGGCGACAAAATGCAAAGAATAGCAAGGCAGGGATTCTGTGACATCCAGGTAACCTCAGAGTGAGTGAATGCTATGACAACAAGTGAAGAGACCAGAGATACAGCCTGGTTCATTTCCATGAGCACACAGTCTCCTTGCTTCAACGTTGCAATGAGAGTTTCTGGTGCAGCCTGCAGTGCAGTGTTGAAATGCAGAAGTGTCCTAAAAGTGGATTGAAGAGGTGCCATGCGGGTTTTTCGAGACTGGCACACATCAGATGCTAATTCCATGAATGTGAGAGGCTGGTGTCCATGAGGTTGCTCAGAGATTTTGGCTCCCAGTGTCTAACATTGGGATCACTCAGGGGAGGAACGAGCTGAATCCACCAGGTACCCACTTTGGTTTCTTCATTGAGTTTTCCCAACGTCAGGCACATTTGGTAAGATGAGTGTCTGAGTATTAATAAAGGGATGTCTGACACTCACGAGTTGCTGAACAAGTGTTAATTTGATGAAATGAGATTGGCCAAATAGTTTCACTCATCCATACTTATTTTGAGGACTTCTTTCTTTCAGAAGGTCATGAGTCTGTGGAACTTGCTTTCCCCAAGAGTTCGTTGTGCAAGTGAGTTTGTTGAATATGTTTAAGGGAAAAGTACTTAGATTCATCGCTGACAAGGGAATCAAAGCATATCAGGAAGATGGACTTAGTGAAGGCTACAAACAGATCTGTCATGATCTTTTTGAATTGCGGACCCAGCTTTAAGGGGCTGAATGGCCTACTGCTAGTCTTAAACCATATGTTTGCACTGCCATTCTACATTTCCTGCATTGTGAGTACTTCAGTATTGCCAGCTCTGACTTGGAAATAGTCAGATTTTATTGGGGTCTCACTCATACAGCAGCTGGAACATAAGGAGGATCTTACATGAGATGTTGTTAAATTCCAATGAATCATGCCTTCCATAGCTGGCAGACAACTCTATTTTCAAAACAACCAGTTCAAAACCACCAACTTACCTTCACTTAACCCCAAGTCAGTTTTAATTCACATAGTCCATGTTTCAGCACTTCAACATAGAACATAGAACATAGAACATAGAACAATACAGCACAGAACAGGCCCTTCGGCCCACGATGTTGTGCCGAACTTCTATCCTAGATTAAGCACCCATCCATGTACCTATCCAAATGCCGCTTAAAGGTCGCCAATGAATCTGACTCTACCACTCCCTCGGGCAGCGCATTCCATGCCCCCACCACTCTCTGGGTAAAGAACCCACCCCTGACATCTCCCCTATACCTTCCACCCTTCACCTTAAATTTATGTCCCCTTGTAACACTCTGTTGTACCCGGGGAAAAAGTTTCTGACTGTCTACTCTATCTATTCCTCTGATCATCTTATAAACCTCTATCAAGTCATCCCTCATCCTTCGCCGTTCCAACGAGAAAAGGCCGAGAACTCTCAACCTATCCTCGTACGACCTACTCTCCATTCCAGGCAACATCCTGGTAAATCTTCTCTGCACCCTCTCCAAAGCTTCCACATCTTTCCTAAAGTGAGGCGACCAGAACTGCACACAGTACTCCAAGTGCGGCCTAACCAAACTCCTGTACAGCTGCAACATCACTTCACGACTCTTGAATTCAATCCCTCTGCTAATGAACGATAACACTCCATAGGCCTTCTTACAAACTCTATCCACCTGAGTGGCAACTTTCAAAGATCTATGAACATAGACCCCAAGATCCCTCTGTTCCTCCACCTGACCAAGAACCCTACCATTAACCCTGTATTCCGCATTCTTATTTGTTCTTCCAAAATGGACAACCTCACACTTGGCAGGGTTGAACTCCATCTGCCACTCCTCAGCCCAGCTCTGCATCATATCTAAGTCCCTCTGCAGCCGACAACAGCCCTCCTCACTGTCCACAACTCCACCTATCTTTGTATCATCTGCAAATTTACTGACCCACCCTTCGACTCCCTCATCTAAGTCATTAATAAAAATTACAAACAGCAGAGGACCCAGAACTGATCCCTGCGGAACTCCACTTGTAACTGGGCTCCAGGCTGAATATTTACCATCTACCACCACTCTCTGACTTCGACCGGTTAGCCAGTTTTCTATCCAATTGGCCAAATTTCCCTCTATCCCATGCCTCCTGACTTTCCGCATAAGCCTACAATGGGGAACCTTATCAAATGCCTTACTAAAATCCATGTCCACTACATCCACTGCTCTACCCTCATCCACATGCTTGGTCACCTCCTCGAAGAATTCGATAAGACTTGTAAGGCAAGACCTACCCTTCACAAATCCACCGTACAACAAAGAGAAGTTTCAGATCAAAACAGAGGCAAAGGAAAAGTTCAAGGACTTTAAAGTATCTGGAAAAGATGTTGTGTGATTACCTGAAGAGGTCTGGGTCCCCACATTCCTGATGAAGGGCTCATGCCTGAAACATCAACTCTCCTGCTCCTCGGAGGCTGACTGACCAGCTGTGCTTTTCCAGGGCTGCCCTTTTCGACTTCTCACTGATAGGACAGGTTCTTGTATTTTAGGAAATGGAGTGTGGTACTGTGCCCAAAAATGGGAGTTTGTTCTGTTTGGGGGTGGGGAAGGTTGTCCCTCACTGACCTTCTTCTCAGTGTGAGTAGGAGGCCAGACTATATGGGCCAGATGGGCATTGAAAGTTCTAATACCAAGTGAGGCCAACTGGACTCCAACGTTTCATGCCATCTTTAAAAGGAACCCGGATGGCATCTGCAAGCCAGGAGCCTCAGATACCACACCCCTGGAAGCATCCGAGACAAGACTGAGAGTGGGTCTACACTTCAGAGACGCCTCCTAAAGGGGTTTTCCTGCAGCCACTCCTGGGAGTGTACTGCAGGATGGCCACAGAAGGTTGTCCTGACTAAGTCAGTTCAACATCAATGAATCATTCAAGGGAAACCAGCTCTGAGAAGCAGAGTGTGGAGGGTGGGAGGGGACCGTGTCTGTGCTGAAAGGGAGACATGAAATGTGCACAAGTTTGGGGGGTGACCTATTTGAGGTTTATAAAATCATGAGGGGCATGGATAGGATAAATGGACAAAATCTCTTCCCTGGGGTGGGGCAGTCTAGAACTAGAGGGCATAGGTTTAGAGTGAGAGGGGAAAATATAAAAGGGAGCTGAGGGGTAACTTTTTCATGCAGAAGATGGTGCATGTATGGAATGAGCTGCCAGAGGAAGTGGTGGAGGCTGGTACAATTGCAACATTTAAAAGGCATCTGGATGGATATGAATAGGAAGGGTTTAGAGGGATATGGGCCAATTGCTGTCAAATGGGACTAGATTGGGTTGGGACATCTGGTCGGCATGGGCGAGTTGGATCGAAGGATCTGTTTCCGTGCTGTACATCTTCATGACTCTAAGTCCAGCGATACAGAAGACCGCAGGCTATTCCCAGATGCATGTGAGATTTCAAAACCATCTGAGGTATGCATGGTTGGATGGAACCATTAGGAAACCTTTACAATTTTCTTTGCAGGCCTCAGTTCCCACTGCCATTCTGGGGAACATCCCAGGTCCGATCAAGCTTCACCTCTCACACTTTCTTGAAAATGTCACTCCCTACCTTCCACCAGCACTGACACATTGATTTCACTGGGTAAGTCCTCGATTGTAAACTAGTGCTGATTTGTGTTGAGCACAGTGCTGACTTAGGCCCCGCAGTGAATTCAAGGACCAAGAGCTCTGAATGTGCTGAGGACTGCTCACAAAGAATCATAGAATCCCCGCAGTGTAAAAACAGGCCATTCTGCCCAATAAGTCTACGCTGACCTTCCAAAGGCTAACCCACCCAGACCCACTCCTCTACCCTATTACTGTACATTTACTTCTGACTAATGCACTTAACGTACACATCTGTGTACACTATGGGCAATTTAGAATGGTCGATTCACCTAACCTGCACATCTTTGGACTGTGGGAGGAAACCAGAGCACCCGGAGGAAACCCACGTCAACACGGGGAGAATGTGCAAACTCACATAGACAGTCGCCGGAGTCTGGCATTGAACCCGGGCCACTGATGCTGTAAGGCAGCAGTGCTAACCACTGATTCACCGTGCTGATAAATGAGCAGGTTGAGGATACAGTGGAAAACAAGAGAATGTCTGGCGGAGGGGCCAGAGATCATACACAGATTAGAATGAAGGGCAAAGGAATTTGCTAAAGTTTCAGCTAGAATGGAGTGTAAAAGTTTGGAGGATTTTCTAAACCCATATAAGGCAGTAGTCAGATTAACACTGGAATACGGTGAACGGTTTTGTGTCCCTTATCTCAGGAAAGGAATACAGGCATTAGAGAAACTTCAGAGAAGGGTCGCTAGTCTGATGTCAAGTATGAGGGATTGTCTTACCAGAATAAGTTGAATAGATTTGGTCTGTACTTACTGGAATATAGCAGAATGAGAGGGGACCTTAGTGAAACATGCAAGGTTCCTAGGGGATTTGACAGGGTAAAGACAGAGACGTTGCATCCTTTGTGGGGAAGTCTAGGACTGGAGGGTGTAATCTTAGAGTAAGATTGCATATTTCAGACAGGGATGAGGAGGAATTTCTCCACTCAGAGGGTTTTGAATGTGTCGACTTCTTTATCACGGAGGGCTGTCAAGGTTCCGTCATTAAGTGTATCCATGTGTGAGATCGATTTTTAATCAATAAGGGAATCAAGGGTTCTGGAGAAAAAGTAGGAATGGTGGAGCTGATCGTGATCTCCTTAAACGGTGAAGGAGACTCGATGGGCCGAATGGCCTACTTCTCTGCTGTCTTAGATCATGGCTTTGGCAAACAACTACAGACCTCGAAGGGGTAGCAGCCACCTTGGAGAACCAGGCCCAATAGACCAACCAGGGTTTAGTCTCGGGTTTTTGTTTGGCTTTGGATTAAATTCCACTTTGTTGTTTCCTCATCAAAATAAACACAACCAAATCTCAATCTCAAGTCCACTTCTAGTTCACAGACCTGGGGATTTCCTTTAAACTAAATCTATGTGGCAATTTTGTTTATTTGCTCATGAGCCTGGCAGCGTTATTTTGGCCCATTGAGGACAGTGATCACAGCTTAAGCAACGGATGCAGTCATTCCCTGGTGAGGAGAGTAGGGACTGAGGGACCTTACCCTCTGTTCGGGTACCCTGTGCCCTCAAGGAGGGAATGAGGAGCGATTGCACCAGGCAGGGAGGGGGTGGTGTGACCATCAGCCTCCCAGGTATTGTTGTCTCAGGACACTCCAGAGATCTGAAGCCGCACAGTGGCTCAGTGGTTAGCACTGCTGCCTCACAGCACCTGGGACCTGGGTTTGGTTCCAGCCTTGGGCAAAGGTCTGTGTGGAGTTTGCACATTTTCCCTGTGTCTGTATGAGTTTCCTATGTTGCTCTGGTTTCCTCCCACACTCTGAAGATGTGCAGGTTAGGTGAATTGGCAAAGCGAAATTGCCCCATAGTGTCCAGGGATGTGCAGGTTAGGTGCATTAGTCAGGGATAGATGTAGAGTAATACTGTAGGGGAATGGGTCTGGGTGGGTTAGTCTTTGGAGGGTCGGTGTGGAGTTGTTAGTCCAAATGGCCTGTTTTCACCCTGTAGGGATTTTATCTCCTCTGTGCCAGGGGCACAGTTGTCTCCTTCATATTGGACCTGGGAGGTTACCTGTTCACTTCCACGGGAGACCTCTAGCAGAGCAGAGCCCTCTTGTCCTCAGACCCCCACAGGATGGCCACCCAAGTCATCGGGGCAAGCTATCAGAGGTCTGTCTCACACTCAGCACCACCTGCTGATGCAGAGCCCAGATGTAAGTGGTGAGAAAGACAAAAGGTTAAAGAACCTCGTAATTAATGGGCGTGTGGGGTCAATGTTGTAAAACTGTTCACAAATACGGCAATCGTATTCACCCTAAACATAGCCCCAACCCTAACTCTAACATGTGAAGCTGGAGTCATAAGGCTCAAAAATGTGATGCTGGAAAAGGAGGAGTGTCAACGCTTCAAGTATAATCTCAACTTTCCTGTTTCTCGGATGTTGCCTGACCGGCTGTGCTTTTCCAGCACCACACTTTTTGACTCGGATCTCCAGCATCTGCTTTCCTCACTTTCTCCTGGACTAATAAGGCTGTCAGTCGCTATAGCCCTCTGTACGGAACATGGCCTTGTCGAAGCTCAATCTTAAACAGAACACATGGGTATTGAAGAGTTGCTCAATACTATCTAGGCATTCTACACCTCAGCAACTGATGGACCCTCCTTGCTCCCTGACGTCCTTGTGTAAGTTCCCTGTATACTATAATCTAATTCCCTGGCTCAGAAACACAGTGGAACCAACCTGACAAAATAAATTACATTTAATGCCAAGCAAAGGAGCATAAAGTCATAGTATTAGAAATTAAACATATCTTTCAGGCCAGGAATGTCTCTCATCTCCTCACTTTGAGCAGTTCCATCTTAGTCCAGAGGAATTTGGTCTCAAATCCAGCAGCTATTGGTTTCTGTCATCCCTGACTGTCACCTTTCATATTACCAAGGTTCCTTCAACTACAGCAATAATATCAATTTTATCTCGCTCATCACCTCTAACAGACTCCCCTTCGTTCCCAGCTAAGGAGACCGGCCCTATCTAACCCTCATTGTAAATTGCCACCGTATTGCTGAACTAGATTGTACAGGGTGCAGCAGACACTCATTATTTTGGAGAATAGATATTACTGTAGAGTTCTTACTGAGAAGACCAGACAATGAAAATCTTCAGCAGATCAATTATCTGTTTAACGATGTCCCTAGCTGATGCACAGGTGGCACTGTACTGCTGTTCAGCATCAGTCTGGGACTGACACTCTGGGCTCATTAACCTTGACTTATGAGGAGGTTCCCCTTTCTGTCCAATAGACAACCCTGGAGATGACAGGGACAAGCAAACATTCACAGCACCTCGACAGTCTGCAGGAATTGTTGCCTGTGGTCACAAATGAGCTAGACATTGAGAGAGTGAAATCCCTTCCTGTTCAGGGATCTGGCTAATGCTGCCACTGAGCTCTGGAGCCACACGTGTGCAGTTGACGTAGGCACCCGGACCTGAGGGAAGACAGCCATGACCGGTGAACTGACCAAACTGTATAGCCTTCTTGGAAAGGGCATCAGTGCAAAGTGAATGAGTGGGGCCTACCAACTGGGGGATGTCACACCCATCCTAAAGACATGTACCAAAGAGGCTGGTGGCTCTGTAGCTCAGTGCCGCTGTGGCTTTCTGTGTCACAGACATATCGCCGCCTAGCAAGCTCTCTGGTTGTAGATTCTCCTGCAGGAGGTGGCACAGATGTAGAATCCCTAGTCATGCAAAGGTGTCTCTGACATTAACATTCACCCATCTGCAGGCAATTGCAACGTCTTTGGTACACCCTCACTGGGTACACTGCTCATGAACGTGGCATCCCTAGTTCAGGTACATTTGGAGTTCCCTTAGTCTTGGCTGTCTCATGCAGTAAGCACTGCATCTACCTTCACCTTCTCCTCCACTCCATAACTTTAACAAAACTAGTGCAAACTGCTGGGATTAGCTGGCCAAACATTTTGCACTAAAGTAAGGATCGGTGAACAATTGGCAGGAAAGGGATGTTCGGTTTCCTTTGGAAAACGTCGCCCTGGTCAATCTAACCTATGGGATGTTATCAGGCTACTATGTTAAGCAAAAGCCTTCCTTTTTGCCACCATGGTGAGACTCACCAATTGGGTTCCATGACTGCTTGCCATTTTCCTGAATCAGCTATGTGTCCTGTGCATTACAGGACATTGTGGACACGTGGCACCTGACTATTATACAATAGGCAATAGACAATAGGTGCAGGAGTAGGCCATTCTGCCCTTCGAGCCTGCACCACCATTCAATATGATCATGGCTGATCATCCTTAATCAGTATCCTGTTCCTGCCTTATCTCCATGACCCTTGATTGCACAATCCTTGAGAGCTCTATCCAACTCTTTCTTAAATGAATCCAGAGACTGGGCCTCCACTGCCCTCTGGGTCAGGGCATTCCACACAGCCACCACTCTCTGGGTGAAGAAGTTTCTCCTCATCTCTGTCCTAAATGGTCTACCCTGTATTTTTAAGCTGTGTCCTCTGGTTCGAAACTATTGGTGGGTTTCATTCTCCCCTGTGGGATAATGGGACCATAGAATCGACAGCAGATTAATAGATTCATCTCCATGTCCTTAAGATTTGAGAATTCTCACCAATGATAGCTCCTGCAGGACTTCACGTGGAGAAATGCCTCGTGACCACCACCAATGTTTCTGGGTGTGAGCTCACTTAGAGTTTGATGATTACAGGACCTGGTTGGGATGTCAGTAGAATGAGTAGCTATAATGTGCTGTAGTGAGTGTTTAATCTCAGCATGAAGTCTTTGACAGAGTGCTCAAACAACTTTCGTTTGTGTTTCTGTTTCGAGTCACTCACATTTGGGTGCTTGGTCTGTGCAGGAACATGCACAAACAGATGCAATGCACACTCTCAATGCAGCTACTGAGGAGAAGAATAGATTGACTATTTTGATTTTTTTTGGATTCCTTTGATTCCTTCACTCTCAACCCTCCCTCTCTGCAATCTTCCATCCACCATGGTTGTCCATCACCCCTTTTCTTCTAGCTTCTCGTCAATCTCTCCCTGTCGCCATGACCCCATTCCTCATTTCCTTTGGTCTTCCTGAACTTCTGTCTGCTCCCCTCCTCTCAACACCCATCCTTGCCCACCCTCAGTCTTGCTCATTCAAAATCACCCAGATCCTTAGCATTTAATTCTCTCCTTGTGTTCCCTGCCTGCAATATGCAGCTCCCATTTTCCCTTGAGCCCCTTGTCTCCACCACTGTGACTACCCCCTTTGCCTCTGAGTTGCCTCACTCCATTCTCCAGGATATTACTGGCATCCCTAACAACCATAGCCTTTCCCTTTAATTTCCTGCCATCCACTTACCTGCAGCCCTTTTATTGTTGAGTGCCATTTACTTAGTGCCCCCTCAGGCCTGCATTTGTCAGGCTTGTTGGTGTCAGTCAACATGGCTCCCTCAATGTTGGATAGTCCTGAGCTGCGCAGTCTGTATCCCCTGCTCTGGTAGCAGAATGTCTTGCAGCACTAGCTACGAATGAGCGATCCTGTGAGCTTGGTGGACATAGTCTGCATCCATAAGGCGATAACACGGAGGATCAATGGAGGCCATCCAGCCCATCGGGCCTGCTCTGCCCTTCAATGAGATTGTGGTTGATCTGATAATACTTAAGTCCACTTTTCTGCTTTCAACCTTCGATATACTTAATGAACAAACCTCAACAGCCCTTTGTGGTAAAGAACTCCACAGATTCACAACCCTCTGAGAGAATAAATTCCTCCTCATCTCTCTCAAATGTGCAAACCTTTACTCTGAGATGATGCCCTCTGGTCCTGGACTCTCTCACAAGCAGCAACAAGGTCTCCACATCTCCCCTGTCAAGACGGTTATGAGTAACAGATTAATCAAAGAAGCACCATGGCTATGGAGGACTACTTAAGAAATTTGGAGTTTTGTGTGCAGTTTTGGGCTCCATACCTCAGGAAGGATGTATTGGCCCTAGAGCGTGTTCAGAGGAGGTTCACAAGAATGGTCCCAGGAATGAAAAGCTTAACATATGAGCAACATTATGATGACTGGTTTCATACTCGATGGAGTTTAGAAGGATGAGGGGGGGGATCTAATTGAAACATACAGAATACTGAATGACCTGGACAGAATGGATATTGGGAAGATGTTTCCATTGGTAGGAGAGACTAGGACCCGAGGAAACAGCCTTAGAGTAAAGGGAAGACCTTTTAGAATGGAGATAAGAAGAAACTTCTTCAACCACAGAGTGGTGAATCTGTGGAATTCATTGCCACAGAAGGTTGTGGAGGCCAGGGCATTGAGTATATTTAAGATGGAGATAGGTAGCCTCCTGAGTATCGAGAGGATCAAGGGTTACGGGGAGAAAGTGGGAGAATGGGGTTGAGAAACTTATCAGCCATGATTGAATGGTGGAGCAGACTCAATGGGCTGAATGGCCAAATTTCTGCTCCTATGGTCTTATGATCTTATGGTCGAAGTGTGTACTCACCATACTGCCCTGGAAGAGGTTTATCCCAGTAGGTAGCCTCCCCATTTTTATGGTTGGGTTTGCGAATGCAAGTTTTCAGCTATCAACATTGTGCCCATAAATTCTAGTAGACTGAAGCATCAATGGGCATTCATTGGATGCCAATGAATGGAAAAAGTTGTCCTTGGCTCGAGCCACCTGAAAGGTTCTGAGAATGTAATAGCAGAAATTCAAAATGGCATGAACCTGAATTTTGGCCTTGGGCCCAATTGAGTTCCCTCTCCCACTTTCCTAGATAATCCAGGCAGGCTCAGAGGATTGTACGCATGGGAAAACACTTTGAGTCCTCTTCTCGCCCAAGAAAGGCTTCCCTGATAAATGGGGCCACTAAACAAGAATCCATCATATTAGCAAATAACTCCATATTGCAGAGAAAACCATATTGTTGTGTCTTAAACTGTGCCCTGGAGTTTGTGCCTGCCACTATAAACCAACAGCTGAGCAGTTAAGCACAATGAGCTACAAATGTTGAAACGCCAGGCTAACATGAGAGAAAAAGGGAAAAAAAAATCACTTCCCTCTCCCAAAACAGGTAGACACGACAGTAGATTTACAAATGACATATTTATGATTATTCAAATATTTATGAGCTAATTTATTAAGTGAAATGAGCTTTTTGATTTGTTATATTTTTCATCAGAATATTATTTGAACAACTGACATTGTAATTATTATTGTGACATGCAAGAAAACACAAAAGGGGCTGAATTTAATTCAGCGCGTTAAATCATTAAACACCAAAGAAGGTCTCCCTGTTTAATTTGCAATAATATGCTGCTGTTTCTTGTGAGTTCTCAAGACTTTCAAACAGATATATTAAATAGTCAAAGAACATTAACAAAATGGATTTATAAATTATTTGTTCAATGTACTTATGTAAAACGGTTGTCAATCATAGTGTACAGCAAGGCCTCAGAAGGCAAACTGTTCAACTCCCAGTTCATGGGCATCTCATTGCCCAGGTCACCTGGGGCAATGGAATGTGAAAATCATTATTTTCTGTAATAAATAAATTAGTGGCCTATATTTCATGTATCATTCAAATGTACTGGTATCACGGGTCTGAATAATATATCACAAATAGCCCCATTCATTTATTAATAAAGTATTTCTTTCACCAATTGTGAGCAATAAATTGGTTGGTAGCCATTCAGAAGGACAAATGTTCCTGCCTCTGGGAACTTTTAAATGTGTCCAGACCCAAATATATATGAAAAAAAAACACCGTGAAGGTTGACAGGCCCTTTTGACAGCTGTCAAATGAACAATTGTGTTTTCAGCAGGGTTAAAAAACGACCCAGGGTAGGAAGCAGCAGGGAATAATAGTGTTTGGAAGAGTAGAAGATCCACCTTTTCAATTGCTTTTTATTTTTTCTTATATTTCATTCTATTTTTCCTACCATTCCGAGTTCTTCAAATTCAACCTGCTTGCATCGATGCCTCTGAAGACCGTCAACTTACCATGCAGTTAATCACCTAAATGTTAAATGTGGAGCAGTGTTGGCTTTCATAGCTGGATCTCTGTTCAAATACATTTGTCAGTAAGTAGAATTAAATATCCCAAAAAGAACAGGAAACACAAGCCTGACCATTTTGTCAGTCTGTTGTAAGACTTTGTACTTTCAGCAGCTCTTTCTCCAGCCTCATTTACAGAGCCGTAATCTCTGAAATACTTGGAATGACAGGGTCCTTGTAATGTTGGGGGTATAGCTCGTTCCTCCAATTGCATAAGCATTGTTCATATTCTTTGCCAAGGATTCTTCATCTCAGAGAAAGAATCCCAAATAAATAATTTCAGCAGCAAGTTATTGTGGGTTTTAAAATAAAAGTGTTGCCTTATCATAAACTGCCTTGGACTATTGAAAATGTAATCCCTATCTCACACACACACACACACACACCTGATAGTGTTATGGACCAAATCAGACCCCCTCAAAAGTATTTTAAGAAGGTAGACTAGACCCTAACTCCTCCTTATTTTAAAGACAAATGTAAAGTGTCTCAGATGCAAAACAACTGGTCAAACTACTCCTAATTAAGCAAACCACAATTTATTCAAACACTGCACTTAAAATACAACCAAAGAAAAAGGAATTTAGAATAACAGCAAATTGGAAACTTTACAGAATAATCGATACAGTACCTATTACTGATTAACCGTTCCAATATAATCGCATCCAATTAACGCACCTAGAACATAGAAAAGTACAGCACAGAACAGGCCGATTGGCCCATGATGTTGTGCTGAGGTTTAATCCTAATGTGAAATATAATAACTTAACCTACGTACCCCTCAACTTATTGCTACCCACGTGCATGTCCAGTAGTCACTTAAATGTCCCCAATAACTCTGTTTCCACCACCGTAGCTGGCAAAGCATTCCATGCATTAACAACTCTCTGCATAAAGAACCTACCTCTGACGTCTCCTTTATACCTTCCTCCTAATATCTTCAAACTATGACTCCTCATGTCAGTCAATCCTGCCCTGGGGAAAAGTCTCTGGCTATTGATTCTATCTATTCCTCTCATTCTCTTGTATACCTACATCAAGTCTCCTCTCTTCCTCCTTCTCTCCAGAGAGAAATGTCCAAGCTTATTCAACCTTTCTTCATAAGGCAAGCCTTCCAGTCCAGGCAGCGTCCTGGTAAACCTTCTTTGCACCAAGAACAAAGCTCTGCACGACCCCACTCAATGCTGACCTCCAGGCAGAATACTTTCCATCTACACCCACTCTCTGCCTTCTGTCAGCCAGCCAATTCTGAATCCAGATAGCCAAACCTCCCTGTATCCCATACTTCCTGACTTTATGAATAAGCATACCATGGGAAACCTCATCAAATGCCTTGCTGAAGTCCATATACACCACATCCACTGCTCAACCTTCATCGATCTGTCTTGACACCTCCTCAAAGAACTCAATAAGATTCGTGAGGCATGACCTGCCCCTCACAAAGTCATGCTGACAGCCTTTAGTCACACTGCGCTTTGCCAAATAGTCATAAATCCTAACCTTCAGAATTTTTTCCAAAACTTTGCTGACCACAGATGTAAGACTGACTGGTCTATAGTTGCCAGGAACTTCCCTATTACCCTTCTTGAAAAGAGGAACAACATTCGCCCTCTTCCAATCCTTCGGTACAACTCCCGTGGAGAGTGAGGAGGCAAATATCCTCGCCAGCAGCTTAGCAACCTCCTTTCTCACTTCCCGGAGCAGCCTGGGATAAATCTGGTCTGGCCTTGGGGACTTATCAATCTTAATGTTTCCCAAAATTTCTAGCACATCAACTTCATCAATCTTGATCTGGTCCTCAAAGTTTTCATTCACAACAAGGTCCCTTTCCTTGGTGAAAACTGAAGCAAAAAGCTCATTTAGGACTTCCCCTATCTGCCTCAGACTCCACGCACAAGTTCCCTGCGCTATCCCTGATCGGCCCTACATTCTCCCTGATCATTCTCTTATTCCTCATGTATGAGTAAAATGCCTTTGGTTTCTCCCTAATTCTTCTTGCTAAGTCTTTTTCATGCCCTCTCCTGGCTCTCCTCAGTCCATTTCTAAGCTCCTTTCTAGCAAGCCTGTAATCCTCTAAAGCTGTGCTAGTTCCTTGCTTCCTCCAAAGTACGTAGATTAGATTACTTACAGTGTGGAAACAGGCCCTTTGGCCCAACAAGTCCACATTGACCTGCCGAAGCACACCCACCCAGACCCATGCCCCCACGTATACCCCTGCACCTAACACTACGGGCAATTTGGCATGGCCAATTCACCTAATCTGCACATCTTTGGACTGTGGGAGGAAACCGGAGCACCCGGAGGAAACCCACGCAGACACGGGGAGAATGTGCAAACTCCACACAGTCAGTCGCCTGAGGCGGGAATTGAACCCAGGTTTCTGGCGCTGTAAGGCAGCAGTGCTAACCACTGTGCCACCGTGCCGCCCTTAAGCTGCCCACGTAAGTTGCCTTCTTCCTTTTGATGAGAAGCTCCTCTGTTCTTGTCATCCAAGTTCCTTAATCTTACCCCTTCTTATCTGTCTCAGAGGAACAAACTTGTGCATCACTCGCAACAACTGCTCCTTAAATAATCTCCACATGTCTGCTATGCCCTTTCTGTGGAACAATTGCTCCCAGTGTGTACTTCCCAACTCCTGTCTGACAGCGTCATAATTTCCTTTTCCCCAATTAAATAACTTCCCTCGGTAACTGCTCCTTTCACTCTCAAAGGCTATGCTAAATGTGAGGCAGTTATAATCGCTGTCACCAAAGTGCTCTCCCAACGCGAGATCTGATACTGCTCTTGGCTCATTGCCGAGCATCAAATAAAAAATCCTCTCCCCTCGTCAGTCTGTCTACATACACGAGTAAGGAAACCCTCCTGAACCCACCTGTCAAAAGCGGCTCCATCCAAACCATCTGCACTTAGGAAGTTCCAGTTGATATTGGGAAAGTTGAAACCACCCATAACAACAACCCTGTTACTTCTGCATTTTTCCAGAATCGGCCCACTTATGAGTTCTTCAATCTCCCTACTGCTATTAGGGGGTCTGTAGAAAACTCCCAATGCGGTGGCTGTTCCCTTGCTGTTCCTAACTTCCACCCATACTGACTCAGTAGACAAACCTTCCTCAACAACCTTCGTTTCTGTAGCTGTGGTGTACTCTCTGATTAGCAATGCTACACCCCCTCCTCTTTTTCCACCCTCCCTGTTCTTTTTAAACATTCTAAACCCTGGAACATCAAGCAACCATTCCTGCCCCTGTGAAACTCATGTTTCCGTTATGGACACAACATCATAGCCCCAAGTACGCTTTGTCTTGGTAAAAAGGCAAATTCAGACACAGATTCTCGCATGCGGTTCTCCAATCCAAGAGGAGAAAAATCATCAGAGAAAGATTCAGAGAGAGTAGCAGTTAGGAGATATTCACTGAAGCTTCCAATTCTTTTGAGATGTCTTCTGATATTACACAAAACTCAGGAATATGAATGTGTGAGGGCTGGCCACACACATTTAGATTCTTTAAAAAAGCCCAAAGCTTCCCTAGCTGTTGACTCAAGAGGTCTTCAGTAGCCAGTTCAGCATCACTGCGTTCCAATCTCTTTTTAAAAAAAACACAAAAAATAACTTCTTAACGTGACAGCATCATCACAACACTGAGACCCTGAACAATCACCTATAATAAATTTCAATGATGTTTGGCTAGGTCAACAACGAAGACAATCCAAATTAAGAAGGAGTGAAGGAAATACCAACCCAGATTCTGTTTTAGTTTTAAGTATATTTCAAAATACTTTACACCTCTGGTGTAAACAAGTGTTTCATGTTAAAAATGTGAAAATGTGAGCACATGAATTAGGAATAGGAGGAGGCCATTCAGCCCCTCTTGCATGATCTGTCATTCAACAAGACTATGCTGGTCTGAACGTGAATCTAATCTTCTAAACTTTTCTCCAATATGGTCCCTAAAGAAACATTTGGCTCAAAGTCGCAATTCTGTGAATGAACTCATTTCTCCCCAAATCTTTGTGGTTGTTCAGGAACTCCCTGCTATCGGAAGGATGTTGTGAAACTTGAAAGGGTGCAGAAAAGATTTACAAGGATGTTACCATGGTTGGAGGGTTTGAACTATAGGGAGAGGCTGAATAGGTTGGGGCTGTTTTCCGTGGAGCGTCGGAGGCTGAGGGGTGACCTAAGAAGGTTTATAAAATCACGAGGGGCATAGATAGGGTAAATAGACTCTCCCAGGGTAAGGGAGTCCAAAATCTTTTCACGCAGAGGGTGGTACATATATGGAATGAGTTGCCAAAGGAAGTGGTGGAGGCTGGTTCAATTACAGCATTGAAAAGGCATCTGGATGGATATATGAATAGGAAGGGGTTAGAGGGATATGGGCCAAGTTCTTGCAAATGGGACTAGATTAATTTAGGATATCTGGTTGGCATGGACGAGTTAGATGGAAGGTATGTTTCCATACCGTATTGACTAAATGACTCTCTCACCCAACACCAGGAAGACAAATTTCCAGCAAAAAGCCGATTCAGCAGTTCTGCTATGGGATTAGAAACAAAATTCTATATTTGTTGAATCTATTTTTATCTTGGGCCCATATCCTATTTACGTCATCTGCTTTGCTATTAGGCCGAGTCATTTTTGATTAATATTTTGACTAACTTTGGTCAAACCAGAATTTGGAGTTGGCCAATTCTTTAAGAAAGCTTACTTCTGTGTCCAGTGCTATTTAACTGGCAAAGTCTGCACAAGCCTTACTTTAAAGCTATAGTTGTCAGTCACTGATGTTATATTTCTTGGTTCCCCTTCTGGTCAACAGAATGTCTGCAGCTCCAAGGAACAAGGACATACATTTTATAGACCGACATATTGATCATGGACAGTAAAGAGGGGAAATGTAAACTCTACCGATGAAGTTAATTTTTTGTTGGAGATCTGGAGTCAGATCCTGGATTTTTTATTTAATGTATCTGCAAACATTAGGAAATGGGAAAAATTGTAATTGTTGCTTGCAATAAATCAGAGGGCAATAGTGACTGTTTTAGTGAGTACCAGACTGTCTCTGGGCCTGAAAAGCACGAGATTAAATATCCCACCTCAGGACTTGTTGGCCACAGAAGCAGCATTGATGTGGTTCAGAGGAGGCCATCAAGCAACTTGCAAAATCCTTGCAGCATTCCACTGGCCAAGGGAGGAAAGAGGGTGAAGATTTGCAAAATAAAGAGGAACTGTGCTTCAAAATTATTTAATTGCTGTAAAGCTTTGGAATGTTTCGAGATCAGAGAAGGTGCTACATAAATGGAACAGATCTTGCTTTCCTCTCATCATTGTATAAATTGCATTTTTAAATGCACATTTGCTCAGAAAACGGCATTACTAATATAATTGTCTTCAATTATCCAGCTCTATTTTTTACCAATTTTTTTCCTCACCTCTTGACGATATTATATACACTGAGCTACATTTCCACTGTCTTTGAGTACTTTACCAAATAGCTGTTCCTTAAGTGTGAGTCTGAACAGCACACACTGGAACATAATTCAACTTAAGGATCATCATAGCTAACACTGGGTGCTTGTGTGCTCTCCCACTCCAGGACTCATTGCAGAATGTAGTAGGTAAGATAATAGGAATAGCAGTCAAGCGGCCGAGATAAATAATCCAAACCATACAAATCAAACTCTTCCATGGTCATTAGTGCATTTCAATTTAATTTTTTTTTAAAGTTTATAGCTGGTTTCAGTAAAAGCAAATATGAAGCTGCTGCATTGTCATAAATGTTCACTAATATTTTTAAGGTAGGAAACCTGTTAATTGTACAGCCTTTTTCGAGTCAACCTGTTCAGAAATGTTATTACATGTGCTTGGAGCAGGTAAGACACCAAATGGGGCCTTTTGGCTCAAAGGTAGGGACACAACCACTATTCCACAAGAATCCAACTGTTAATTGGATACTAGTCGTGTTTAAATATAGGCAGGTGGTTGGCATCAACTAAGGACTTCCATGTGCCTTATAAATATAGACTTATTATAACTTTAGTTGCTGCATTAGGAGTTAAATTCTTGGAAAGTGCAATTCTAGAAATAAAAGTTAATAGAAAGGTGTAAATATTAGCTCTTTAAGACTATTAAACATCAGTACTCTTGACTTGGACTCGCCTATGCATTGCCAATATCAAATGATAATACTTAATGTAACTTTCCTCTGAAGTGGCCTGGCCAGATTACTTCTGCTGGGCTATCACTTAAAGAGGGTGCATGAAGAACATGTGACCTTACAGCTATTGCACAGTCTAATTTGTAATGTGTAGTATGAGGGAGTTGTACCGTTCTGTAACAAGAGTTACTGGACTTTTGTAATGTATCAGCCCACTATGAATTCTACAATATGTCTTCAAATCAATAGAACCCACATTTTGTTTAGTAGTATGAGATTGGCAAGTTTTTGTTGAGTAAGCATCAAGCCAAAGAGAGATAGGCAATAATTACAGATTTTAAGCAAAATCAACACAGCAATCGCACTAAAAATGTTTATTTTCATTATTCATTCATGGGATTGGTTATCACTGGCTGAACTAACATTTATTTGGCCACCCCCAACTGCCCTTGAGAAGCTAGTGGTGAGCTGACTCCTTGGGGTGTCGACCTTGGGGTGTAGGGAAACCCACAGCGCTTTTAGGAAGAGAACGTGTAGCAAGGTTCAAAGGCCAAAGACAAAGTTGGTTTCCAGGAAGTTTATAAGCAAGAGTTCCAAAGGGCTGGGACACTACAGTTCCAAACATTGAAGAGTTGAGGAACAAATGAAAAACTGGAGACAGATTCAGACAGAATTGTACATGTATAGTTATTTATCCTCAAGTAAATTAAATCAAAATAGGATTGGAGTGGTTTGTGCGGGGAAGGGAATCAATGACTGCTAATGTTAAACAATCATCATTGATTAAAAAGTGGGATTTTGTGGTTGACATTCATGCTTATCTTTGGTAAAATGTAATCAACAGTGATAATTTTGCCCAACTCCAAATAGTTTTTATTTTCCAGAGATGAAATTACTACTTCAATGCAAATTTTCATACAATCACCACAAAGACTTAATAGAGAAAGGCTACAAGAATTAGAATATAGAATTAGCTTTATTGTCACATGTACTCAAATGAGTATAGTGAAAAGTTTGCAAGTAGCCACTTACGACACCATCTTTGGTTCCAAATTACCTCAGTACAGATTCTTCAGTTCAAGTACTTAGGGAAAGGCAAATTAGAAAAGTAAAGAAATAAAAGATCCAGCATTGCAGAGTGTAGGAATAAATTAGAAAATGGACAAATGTCATGTTTAAAGCCTTTTAATCAAGTCCGCACTGGCAACTAGCCTTCAGTTGGCGCAGGGTCTTGATGGTGCCCCATCATAGTGAACTAAGGAGTAGGAAACTGCGTGAAGCCCCTTGGGCATTATATTTGGCATGAAGCTGTTTTCCCTGGAGCGTCAGAGGCTGAGGGGTGACCTTATAGAAGTTTACAAAATTATGAGGGGCATGGATAGGGTAAACAGGCAAAGTCTTTTCCCTGGGGTCAGGGAGTCCAGAACTAGAGGGCATAGGTTTAGGGTGAGAGGGGAAAGATATAAAAGAGACCTAAGGGGCAACTCTCTCACACAGAGGGTGGTACATATGGTCTGGAATCAATGCAATAATAGAATATCTCCCATTCCGCCTTTTCCCTTAATAAATGGGTATGCTTTATTGATAAACATGTGCATGGCTGCACAGATTTATTATCTCCACACATGAAGACAACACTTCAGCAGATTTATGGCATGGTCAAGTGTAGTCCTTACACAGTTCCTACAATTTTGTAGCTTCACTCAGTAGTGTACCATGTGTGATTTGTTGACGATTTGTGATTGTCAATCTGGCCTGAGCATGACACTTACAGTGTCTTATTTGACATTCTGGGTGAAAGAAGGTTTGATCAAATCCAGCTCAAACATGTCATCTACTTTTTTCACAAGACTTGACAAGTATTCATAGATGATAAAATGTGGAGCTGGAAGAAGTACAACAGGTCAAGCAGCATCAGAGGAGCTGGGGCCTGGGGAGTGCAAGGTGGGGGTCGACATTTCAGGTTGAAAGTTTTTATCGGGACTGACCTATCAACTGACCATTATTCATCATACATGACTCGGGCTGGACACAGAAATGTAATATCATTTTGAGAACCCACATGTTTATTGGGCAATCTCAAATTCTTATTTTTGTCCTGGGGCAAATTGGGATAACTACATGTCATTGATCATGTTATTGGGATACGTATGTCATTGAGCATGTTATTTGGACAAATGCATGCCATTGATCATGTTATTGGAATCACAGCATGCCGTTCGATTATGTTATTGGGATAACAGCATGTCGCTAATCATGTTATTGGGATAACAGCATGCCATTGATCATGTTATTTGGATAACTGCATGTTGCTGATCATGTTATTGGGATAACTGCATGCCATTGATCATGTTATTGGAATAACAGCATGTTGTTGATCATGTTATTGGGATAACTGCATGTCGTTGATCATGTTATTGGGATAACAGTATGTCATTGATCATGTTATTGGGATAACAGCATGTCACTGATCATGTAATTGGGATAACAGCATGTTATTGATCATGTTATTGGGATAACTGTATGTCTTTGAACATGTAATTGGGATAACAGCATGCTGTTGGTCATGTTATTGGGATAACTGTGTGTTATTGATCATGTTATTGGGGTAACTGCATGTCGTTGATCATGTTTTTGGAATAACAGCATGTTGTTGATCATGTTATTGGGATAACTGCATGTCGTTGATCATGTTATTGGGATAACTGTGTGTTATTGATCATGTTATTTGGATAATTGCATGTCGTTGATGATGTTATTGGGATAACTGCATGTCATTGATCATTTTATTGGGATAACAGCATGTTGCTGATCATGTTATGGGGACAACAGCATGTCATTGATCATGTTATGGGGATAACTGCATGTCACTGATCATGTAATTGGGATAATAGCATGTTGTTGATCATGTTATTGGGATAACAGCATGTCGTTAATCATGTTATTGGGATAACTGCATGTCATTGATCATGTTATAGGAATAACAGCATGATATCGCTCACGTTATTGGGATAACTGCATGTCATTGATTATGTTATTGGGATAACTGCATATCATTGATTATGTTATTGTATCATTTTCTGCATTTGTATCAATGGTGCTTTGTGCACATGTGGTTGGTGAGAATGCCCACGAGGTAAGAATTGTATGGATGTGTCTGTCAAATATGAGACCTGCCAGTGACTATAAACCATTGCCATGAGGAACAGCATAAAGCTATTTGAAAGTTTTGGCAAATCACTCTACGTGACTTGACTATTATGAATCTTATCACACAGACAGTGTGTTCTGTAGGACTATCAAACTGAGGTTAGAGTGGAGAAGAGGCAATACGTTAGAACATTGTCAGACCCATAATTTATTGAGGAACACAGAAAATACTGAATGCGGCAATTCATGCGTCAACAACCAGCACAGTCGTGGTAACTTTGGTTATTTAGAAAGGTAAGTCAGTCATATATTTGTACCCTTGGACATGGAAAAGATCAGACATGATCTTGCACCCCCAGCTCAGAAAGAACCTTGTGCTGACTGAAAGGTTCTATTGATTGTTGACCTTGATAGACTCGGCTGACAAAACCCGATCAGTTGATTGATACTCTTATTGATATTGGGCCAACAGTTAGATTCACCTGCCAATCTGTTGTTTTACTTCTGGTCCCATATGACCTAAATGAATATGATTCAGCATGTCGTTATGTTGGTGGAATTATCACTATTTTGCCTTTAAAAATTTCATTCCTGCAGAGTCCTGGTTCATCTCTGAATGACCAGAAAGAACAAGCTATCTCAGGGACCTGTTGAATGCATTCAGGCCACCCAGTGATGATGAATTTTGGATTGTTGTAGTTGGTCATCTGACTCATATTGCTGAAACTGCTCTATTAAGCTGTGACTAAAATGTGTGAGATCAATGTTGAAACTATCTTCCATCTCAAAGGCAATCACATCCATTTGTAGTTTTAAAGAAATATCTTTGTTCTTAGCAGGATTTGGAAGTCGGGTAAGAGCATTGAAGATAATCATTTTGGAGCCTGGTTTGTAAATTATATCTGACATCTTCACAAGTAGTCATGGAGTCATAGAGATGCACTGCTTAGTGGCTTTAGACAGATCATCTCCAACAGTTTGAAGATTGGTATGAATAATAAATTAGTATACATGAAACCGTTCTATTCTGCAGAATAGAACAGACGTTCTCTTTCAACTTTGGAGTAGATTGGCTGAGCTGTCATAGGAAAATAGAACGAAATGCAATTGGCTTGTCATCCTTTATTAGACAACTTCAAGGACTTTCTGGAAGACATCAACTTCCAAAGTTGGAAAGTTGCAGGGATCACGTATTATGGACCAGACTGAAGCCCTCTCAAAATATATGAAGAAGATAGCCTTGATCGTAATTTCTTCTTATTTTAAAGGCAAGTGACAGGCATTGCATTCTAAAAGCAAATCACTTGGTCAAGCTACCAGATTTGAAGCAAACCACACTTTATTCACTCTACTGGATTCAAATACACAGCTCTGTCTTAAAACCTTTCCTCAAAAAAAGGACAAAATACACCTCTTAAAGCCATAGTATGATCACACCTGATATTAAAAAAATACACAACGGCTGAAAACTGTAGTGTGTTTGATAGAATGGAAAATATGCTAGTGATTTCCAACCACATGAGCGGTTAACTCATTTGGCTGGGTTGCTGGTTTAGTCTTCAGAGTGGAACCAACAGTGTGAGCTCAATTCCTGCACTAGCTAAGGTCACTGTAGTCATCGAAATATACAGCACAAAAATAGATCTTTGGTCCAACTCGACCATGCCAATTAAGTTGCTCAACTAAACTACATCCACTTGCCTGCATTTTGCCCATATCCCTCTGAACCTTTCCCATTCATATGCCTGGGTGGACATGTTTTGTGAATGTTACGGACCTGACTAAACCCGCTGAAAATAATCAGTAAATAGTTTATACACTAATATTTTTTCTTATTTTAAAAGTAAATGGTGCATTCCAGATAACAAGTTGATCAGTCAAACTACTGGATTTACAGCAAAACATACTTTATTCATCCACTCTTGCTAAAATTCAACAAAAGAAACAAGGAATTGGAATAACTTAACTCTATTGGAAAACGTAACAGAATAATAGGAACAATGACTATTACTAATTAACTGTTCCAATATAATAGCATCCTATAAACACAGCCTTGGCAAAAGGCACATTCAGAAAATAAATCGTCACACATGCAACTCCCATAGCAGGAGGAGAACCCCCAATGTTTGGCTGTAACTGAGAGAGGTAAAGAAAAGGTTCCATTTCTTCAAGATCCCAACAGCATCTGCAGAAAGCTAACCTCAAGATCCTGGTTCTGTGCGAGTTTTCCCACACCCATTCAGACTGCTTCTATTGTTCAAACTTTTAAAAAAAACTCAGGGCCTCACAAGCTGTTTACTCCCATTGCTCTGGTAGATGGTGTGACATCTCTGCCATAAAACCTCTCTTCAAATAAAAACATCCAGGACTAAATAACCTCTTAAAGCCACAGCATCATCATAGCACGCATTGGGTAGGTGTTTGTAAATGTACTTGACATTTTTGGTCAGGCAGCATCTGTGGAGACAGAAACAAAGTTAGCATTTCAGGTTCAACAAACCTTCTTTGTAATAATTCCGAACAAGAGTCTTTGTACTCGAAACACTAACTTTGTTTCTCCCTCCACAAATGCTGGTGGACCTACTAAGTTTCTCCAGCACTTCCTGTTTGAATTTTAGATTTCCAACATCCACCACGTTTCGCTTTTTTTTTGACACTTTTTTTTTGTTAGACTCCCCTTCATCAGCATTGTGTGGCACGTTTCCTGAATCAATTAGATTTCTTGCACATTTTAGGCAAGTGTCCTCTTGTAGCTTGCCTGGCACTGTTTTTATGGATGGTAAAGCCACATTCCAACAAGATCTAGATATTTCACTGACCTTTCTAACGGCTACAATAGTTGTTACAGAATTAAGCACCTGAAGATGTTGCTTGTGTAAAACAATGACAACAAATTTGTGTCCGTAATCTAACAGTGCATTAATCATACATTCCCTGGAAATTTCAATAAGTACTTTTCCAAAGGATTTAATAGGTGTAGAGATTCATTCCATAAGCCAGTCAATTAAGTTAGTTTTGATGAAATCATATTCAGTACCTTTATATTAATACAAGTCAATGGTCAATTATTTCAGGTGACTGTTGCTGGTGTGGCATGAGCTGTAGTCAGTATAACCTGAAGTTGACTTGAATTTTAACCTGATCTTCTAATAGATTTGTCAGAGATACTTTTCATGTCACATACACTTTTATTATAAATACCCACAAATTTGACTCACCTAAATCTTTCATTTTCAAGGTTATAAAATGTTTGAGTGCCTGACTGTCCTTATCAGATATTCGTTGATCAACATCGTGAAGATTTTTTTAATCTTTCTTTAAATGATTTGTACTTTGATGTTATATCAGTGCATTGCCAATCCATCCTGAGATGTTCATTGTTCATTTTATTTCTGGAGCTGCGTGTGCTTTAAAATGTTCAGAATAAAAGAAATACTTTACTGTGGTGTAATGCTGTTCCTGCTTTTTTTTGTTCTTTGGCTTCTCTGTTTCTTTCTTATTTTGTGTTGTTTTGTGCAAAAGAAAAGCAGACCAATGTCTATGGTGCCAGAAGACAGACTGGAGTGATATCATTTTTTTTAAGTGTTTTCACATTGGTTATAAAACGACATCTGGACATGGGTATCTTAGAGAACACAGAGAATGTTTTTGAGTTTCAGTTTACATTTTGCCCAAGAATCATTTTGTTCAAAGGAGCTGGCCTGCACCATTTGTCCTTTCTTACATTAGATCGAAGGTGGCCTTTCCTTTCTTTAAAAAGGAGAGTGCTCACAATTGTTGGTCTCTTATTGTGGCTGCTGTGCTTCAGAATATAGCACCTAGATAGTTGGTTGCAGATTTTAGTTCTGAATCTATGTTGATGAAGAGTGAAGCCTTTCCCATGCCTTTCCCAGCTGTTATCATCTTGTAGAACCAACTGACTGATGCCATTATATGGGGCTTATACCATTGCCATGGTATATGGTCTGAGCATTACCACTTATTTGTATACCACAGGGACTAGTTTCTTATTTAGACAGATGACATGTAGTTTATTAACAGCACTATATATCACACTGTGATAATGTCTCAAATTTACACATAGCCTGTGCTTTGTACATTGAACAAAAATACTGAAAATGCTAAAATAATGAGATGTGATGAAGAGTCACTTGACTTGAAATGTTAACTCTGCTTTCTTCCCACAGATGCTGCCAGGTTGCTGACTTTCTCCAGCAATTTCTGTTTTTGTTACAGTAAATGTTACTGCTCTGAAACACTCTGGCAGGATTGAAAATGAAAGCAAGTTAGGTGTCTTTATGAGAGTTAGTCACATCTCAAGGTGAAATCTAACTCATTTAAAATTCACTCCCTGTCTGATTTGGGATCAGAGTTTGCCTTTGATAGAAGATGAAAACAGAAAGTCTACATTAAGTGATAGGGTAATGTGTATTGTGTAGAATGGCAGATCCTTGACATTATTTCTAATAGATACTTCACCCTCAGCTGTATTTGCTTGGCAATGGTGGATAATCATTGCCTTCCGCTTCCAGGAGCAGGGAAAGGGGTCACATCCCAAGTTTATTTCAGCCAGAACAGGAATCAACCTGTGGCATTGGTGTAATGCAGAACCATATACTAACCACCTTGTCAAGTGAGCTAGTCAAAAACTTTGCAGCCCTCACAATGAAAACTAGAACAAAGATTCATCCTGTCATTATGGAGAATGGCCAGTGTGCAGGAGTGTACAACTGAATGAAACAAATTTCCTGATTAAGGGCTTTTGCCCAAAACATCGATTCTCCTGCTCCTCGGATGCTGCCTGACCAGCACCACACTCTCGACGCTAATCGCCAGCATCTGCAGTCCCCACTTTCGTCTGAATGAAACAAAGACTAAGTGAGTACATTGTTGGAAATTTGATTCAAAGTAGGAATTTGGTAGAGACAGAAGTACTTTAACTCGAGTTTACTGCAAGAAGTCAACTCTCTAGAGTGAGAAGAGAGTGGGACAGGATAAAAAGTTTGGGCTGAGAGACAACGAGACCATCAGAGGGATGACTGAACCACAGTGTGACATGTGACCACAGAAAGAAGCTGATTTGTAGATGGCATTGGTGAATATTTCTTTTCTTTAAGGTAAAAATCAAGGTCTTCAGTTTGCATTTACATCTGCAGTGGATTTTATCCCTCACTTAAAAACAGCTGTTTAAATATAAGATTGCTGCCACTGATTGTTTAAATTTTAGAAACAAAATATCACTTAAGTATAAAGATGAGGAATCTTGAGTAATAAGTGTAGACGCTAAATCAAATATAATAGTGACTGCAGGAAGGGTGATGTGTTACTGCTGCTACATGTAGAAACTGCTGGACATGAATGTGAAACAGCAGAAACACATCGTAGTAAGTGTCTCTAGCTCAAATCTGAATTGGGGAGTTAGAGTCTGAGCTGCTGACATTGCGCCATGTCAGAGAAGGGGAGAGTTACCTGGATGTGTTACTCCAAAGGGTGATCACACCTTTCAGATTAGTTCATTGCAAACTGGGGCAAGGTGTGTGTAACTGCAGGTGAGGTATAATGACTCAGAGGGTTACAACCGAGGAACCCCTGCCCCTGTAATAGTCCAGCAAGAGCAAGGTTCATGTGTGGATGAGAATGGCACCTCAGGCGGGATGAGCAGACTGGCCATGGGCATCTTAATGCAGGGAGCAAGTTGAGTTGTAAGAGAAAATAGCAATACAGCAGCAGGAGGGGACAATATAATTCAGGGCATCAACACTGTTCTCTGCAACCATGAGAAGGAGTCCTGAAGGTTCTGTCGCCTGCCCTGTGTCAGACATCTCCTCAGGGCTGAAGAGTAACTTGGAGATGAAGAGGAGGGAACAAATGGTCATCATCCAAAATCAGACCAACAATATTGATAGGACTAGAAAGTGGGTTCTGCTGAAAGATTTTGATCATTTTGGAGCCAAATTAGCAGAGCGAAAGAAACTTCAAAGTAATAATCTCTTCTCTCTTGAGCTGGGGAAAACTGGAAGTAGATAAATAAAATCGAAGAGTTAAATACTTGGCTCAGTGATTGCTGCGGGAGGAATACTGACACTAATACTGGGGTACAACAGCAATTTGGTGGGAGAGATTTTACTTGAACTTTGCTGGTTCTAGTGTCTTGGTGAATCCCTGAACAGAATAAGTAAAATAGAAAGAAATTATTTTGAATAGGAAGATGTAGAATCCATATGCATGGATGTGAAAAAAGGTTAAAAGAGGAAAAAGACATTGGTAGGTGTAGGCTATAGGCCCCTAAAAATAGTTACACTGTGGGACAGAGAATTAACCAGGTGACAGTATAGGCAATCCATTGAGTCATAGAGATGTACAGCACGGAAACAGACCCTTCAGTCCAACTCATCCATGCCAATCAGATACCCTAATCTGACCTAGTCACACTTGCCAGCATTTGGCCCATATCCCTCTAAACACTTCCTATCCAGGTTCACCTTTTAAATGTTGCGATTTTATCCCTGCCTCCACCACCTTGTCCAGCAACCCATTCCACTCTCTGCATGAAAAAGTTGTCCCTTATGTCCCTTTTAAGTCTTTTTTCTCTCACCTTAAACCTTTCCCATCTCACATTAAACCCTCCAGTTCTAGACTCCCCCACTCTGTGGAAAAGACCTTCTCTATTCACCCTATCCATGCCCCTCATGATTTTATAAACATCTGTAAGGTCACGCCCACCATCCAACACTCCAGGGAAAACAGCCCCAGCATATTCAACCTCTCCCTATAGCTCCAACCCTGTCATCATGTGAAAAAGGAGAAAGTGAGGACTGCAGATGCAGGAGATCCCAACGCTCCTCCCCCAAGTCCCTCCTCCCTACCTTTTATCTTAGCCTGCTTATCACACCCTCCTCATTCCTGAAGAAGGGCTTATGCCCGAAACGTCGATTCTCCTGCCTCTTGGATGCTGCCTGACCTGCTGCGCTTTTCCAGCAACACATTTTTCAGCTCAATCATGTAAAAACGGCAGTCCATTAATCATGGGTGACTTTAATGTTCATGTAGTAAGGGATTCAGATTGTCAGAGGAAGAATTCATAGGGCAGTTTTCAGGACAGTTTCCTACAACAATATGTTGTTCTTCCAACCAGGGACCTGCCTATTTTGGATCTGATGCTGTGGCATGAGACAGGTTTAATAAATGATGCCTGAGTAAAAGATCTCTTAGGAACCAGTGACCATAACATGTGGAATTTAGAATTCAGTTTGAGAGCGAGGAACTTGAGTTGGAAAGAATTGTGCTCAGCTTATAATAGGGAAATGACAAAGGAATGAGTCAGAGTTAGCCAGAGCAAATTGGAAAGAGAGTTTAGCAGCAAAATCAATTCAATAAAATAATTCTTTGCTCACAGCAAAGGTATATTTCCTGTTAAAAAGAGGGCTTTTGGGAAGAAAATAATCTAACCATGACTAGCAATATAAATTAAGAATAACATCAAATTAGAAGAAAAACATAGAATTAAGTTTTTCAATTTGCTCTTTTTCTCGTTCTCGATTGAAGGTGCTGACATTTGATGTGTATTACAGATAGCAGTAGGACATGGCATATGTTGACACCTGAGAAAGCTTGGCAACATTTTGCCTAAAACATTAGTATTTGTTGACAGAGTATGGATGTCTGTAGTGAGCTTAATATCCAAAGCTACTCGCAGAGATAAGGGCTAAGGAGACTGAGCCTAAATGAGAATGTGGAAATAAAAATGGAGAACCAGCAAATGGGGAGGTGTTGAATAAATACTTTGCATCAGTCTTCACCATAATAGACACTTAAAGCATTCCAAAATTAATAAACAACTAAAGGGACAAGAAAAGGAGAGGAAATAAATCCAATAAATATCCCGAAAGAAAAAGTGCAAGGGACACTAATGGGACTAAAGACTGATAAGTCCACTGATCCTCATGGCTGCATCCCAGCAATTTAAAAGAGATAGAAGAGGTGGCACCGTGGTTAGCATAGAGCCATAGAGATGTACAGCATAGAAACAGACCCCTTGGTCCAACTCATCCATGCTGACCTAATCTAGTCCAATTTGCCAGCACTTGACCCATGTTCCTTTAAATCCTTCTTATTCATATATCCATCCAGTTGCCACTTAAATGTTGTAATTGTACCACCACTTCCTGATAGCTCATTCCATACGCGCATCACATTCTGTGTGAAAAAGTGTCCCTTAGGCACCTTTTAAATTTTTTCCCTCTCACCCTAAACCTCTGCCCTCTAGCTCTATACTCCCCTACCCCATGGAATAGACTTTGTCTATTTACCTTATCCATGCCCGTCATGAGTTTATAAACCTCTATAAGGTCATCCCTCAGCCTCCGACGCTCCAGGAAAACAGCCCCAGCCTATTCAGCCTCTTTGTGTAGCTCAAACCTTCCAACTCTGGCAACATCCTTGTAAATCTTTTCTGAACCCTTTCAAGTTTCACAACATCCTTCCAATAGGAGGGAGACTGCTGACTGACTCATAGTGCCAGGGACTCGGGTTCGATTCCAGCCTCTGGCGCCTTACAATGTGGATTTTGCACATTGTCCCCATGTCTGCGTGGGTTTGCTCTGGATGCACTGGTTTCCTCCTGCAGTCAAAGATGTGCAGGTTAGGTAGATTGGTCATGGGAAATTGTCCATAGTCTCCAGGGGTGTGTAGACTAGATGAATTAGCTACGGGAAATACAAGGTTACAGGGATAGACAGAAGATGGGTCAGCGTTGGATGCTCTTCATTAGATTGGTATAGACTCAATGAGCTGAATTGCCTGCTTCCACACTTTATGGTTCTATTCTATTCTGTGAAGTAGCTGCAATGATACCAATCTTCAAGGAATCCTTGGATCTGGAAAATTCCCAGTGCATTGGAAAACTGCAATGTAACACTTTTATGTTTAAAAAAAATGAAAGGAACATAAAACAGGTACCTACAGGCCAGTTAGCTTCACAACTGCTATTGGGAAATGTTAAAGTCAGTTTTGAAGGATTTAATAGCAGATCGTTTAGAAATACATGTATCATCAAGCAGAGTCAGCATGGCCTCAAAGGGTGAATCATTACTTTGAAAATCATGGAATCCCTATTGTGCAGAAAGAGTCCATTCAGTCTGCACCAACCCTTGGACGATCATCCCACCTAGCCCAACCTCACCGCCCTATCCCCATGACCCTACATTTATCACAATTCATCTACTCGGCTTGCAATTTGACCAATCCACCTAATCTGTACACTTTTAGATTGTAGAAGAAAGCCAGAGGACCAAGAGGAAACCCTCATAGATGCAGGAAGAACATACACACCCCACACAGATAGTTACTTAAGGCTGGAATCGAAGCCAAGTCCCTGGCACAGTGCTAACCACTGAGCCACTGTGCTGCCCCATATTAGAATTCGTTGAGAAGCTAATAAGGAAGAAAGATAAAGCAGAAGCAGTGGATGAGTTATATTTGGATTTTCAGAAAGCATTTTTGATAATGTATCATATGTCAGGCAATTTAATAAGAGCCCATGGTGTTGGAGGCTGCATACTAGCTTGGATAAAAGATTGGCTAAATAACAGAAAATAGAGAATTGAGAAACATGGGACATTTGAAGGATGGCAACCTGTGACTAGTGGTGTGCCACAGGGATCAGTTGTGGGCCACAATTATTTACAATATATATTAAAAAGTTAGATGAGCAAAATGAATGCATGATAGTCACGTTTTTGAAGGACTCAAAAATAAGAGGTAAGGATGACTCAAAGGGTCTGCAGAGGAATAGAGGCATGTTAAGTGTGATTTTTGTGTGTTTGGAAAGGCAAGGACTGATTAGAAATAGTCAACATGGCTTTGTGCATGGGAAATCATGTCTCACTAACTTAATTTGACTTCTGTGAAGTAACAAAGAGGATTGGTGAAGGCAGAGTGGTGGATGTGATCTATATGGACTTCAGTAAGTTCAGTAAGGTGTTTAACAACGTTCCTCAAGGTAGACTGGTTGGTAAGGTTAGATCACACGAAATACAGGGAGAACTAGCTACTTGGATACAGAACTGGCTCGAAGGTAGAAGACAGAGAGTGATGGTGGAGGATTGCTTTTCAGACTGGAGGCCTGTGACCAGTGGCGAGCCACAAGGATCGGTGCTTTTCGTCATTTATATAAATGATTTTGATAAGAATTTAGGAGGTATGGTTAGAAAGTTTGCAGATGACATCAAAATTGGTAGTGTTCTGGACAGCCAAGAAGATTACCTCAGAGTACAATGGGCCCTTGATCAGATGGGCCGAGAAGTGGCAAATGGAGCTTAATTCAGATAAATGTGAGGTGCTGCATTTTGGAGGGGCAAATCAGAGCAGGAATTATACACTTAATGACAAGGTCCTGGGGAGTGTTGATGAACAAAGAGACCTTGGAGTGCAGATTCATTATTCCTTGAAAGTAGAGTCACAGGTAAATAGGATAGTGAAGAAGGTGTTTGGTATCTTTGCCTTTATTGGTCAGAGCATTGAGTATAGGAGTTGGGAGGTCCTTTTGCGATTGTACAGGACAGCGGTTAGGCCACTTTTGGAATACAGTCTTCATTTCTGGTCTTTCTGCTACATGAAAGATGTTGTGAAACTTGAAAGGGTTTAGATGTTGCCAGGGTTAGAGGGTTTGAACTATGGGTAGATGCTGAATAGGCTGGGGCTGTTTTCCCTCTATTTTTCCAGAGATTGAAGGGTGATCTTATCAAAGTTTATAAATCATGAGGTGCATGGATAAGGTAAATTGACAAGATCTTTTCCACAGGGTAGTGGAGTCCAAAACTAGAGGCCATAGGTTTAAGGTGAGAGGGGAAAGATTTAAAAGGGACCTGAGGGACAATGTTTTCACTCAGAGGGTGGTGCGTGTGTGGAATGAGATTCCAGAGGAAGTGCTGAAGGCTGGTACAATTACAGCATTTAAAAGGCATCTGGATGGGTATATGAATAGGAAGGGTTTAGAAAGATATAGGCCAAATGCTGGCAAATGGGACTAGATTAATTTAGGGTACCTGGCCAGCATGGATGAGTTGGACCAAAGGGTCTGTTTCCATGCTGCACATCTCTCCGACTATGACTCTAAGTGAGTGGGCAAAAACGTGGCAGATAGAATATAATGTAGGAAATTGTAAAGTTATGCACTTTGACAGGCAGAATAGTGGAGCTGACTATTACTGAAATGGAGGAAGTTTGCAGAAAGCTTACAGAACAGAAGGATTTGTGAGTCTTCATGCATAAATTACAAAAGGCTCACATAGAAGTTCAGCAAGTAATAAAGAGGTCAATGGAATGTTTGCCTTCATTTCAAAGGGAATGGAATTTAAAATTAAGAAGGTCTTGCTGAAACTATACAAGGTACTAGTCAGACCACCATTGAAATGCCATGAATAGTAATAGTCCCTTTATCTAAGGAAAGCTTTATTGAGATTTGAGACATTCCAGAGAAGTTTCACTGGACTGATAACAGGTATGGAGCAATTGTATTATGAGGAGAGGTTGAGTAGGTTGGGCCTGTACTCATTAGAGTTTAGAGGAATGAAAAGCAATCTTACTGAAACATGTAAGATTCTTATGGGACTTGACAGGGTACAGTAAGGTTATTTCCCCTTGTGGAAAAGTCTAGGACCAGTGGATATACTATCAGAATAAGGTCTTGCCCATGCATGTCAGAGATGAGGAGGAATTTCTTTTCTCAGCGGGTAGTGTATCTGTAGAATTCTTTATCACCGAAGGTTATAGAGGCTGAGTTATTGAGGGTATTCAAGACTGAGATAGACTGATTTTTAATTAGTAAAGAAATCAAGAGTTATGGGAAAAGACAGAAAAGTTAGGTTGAGGATTATCATTGAATGGCAGAGCAGACTTGATGGGCTGAATAGCCTACTTCTGCTGTGACATATTATCATCTAATGATGCTATGATAGTTCATCTATAAGAGTAGAACAAAGGGCTGCTGTAACAAAGAAGTGGTTGAATATTGCTGGGAAGGAATGTAGATTATAGAACGAAAATCCAGACATATCATTTGTATTTAACTTAATGAATCCTGAACGGATGTGTCAAAATCCCATGATTTGATTGGATAATTATACTTCAACATTCAATTACATTAATTGAGCAGACATTTTTAATTTGAAAGAGTAGAGCTCCATTGCCGAGTGGTAGAATGTTATTGGTTTATAAGGGGGAGCATTTAACAGAGGTGATTGTGTGCTAAAGTGCACAGTTTTAATCAGTTACACTTCAGCGATGATCTTCTGCAAACTAACTCATCTTCTCAGGGTTTCTCAAAGTAGACTGTGTCTCTATAAGTGAAGTGTGTGTTAGCCATATCTGTCAAGCTGACAGAACTTTGGCTGGAGACTCAGTGTATTTCCTTCCGTGCCAATGACCTAAATGATCAAAATAAAATGAATTTTCCAAACTCTCATCTGCATCACAGGTGTTCATCATTTAATGTGCTGCTATTAGCAGGGTAGTACAGAATGAAGCAGGCAGAAAATTAGCTTCAAATTAGAATTGAGGGAGGCTGCAACCCCCTCAAAACGAGATCATCAACAGTTTCAAATCTGATGCATAGTGCATTTCACACAACAAGTCAATATTACTTTGCTCAGGGAAAAATTGCAATAATCAAGATCCACCATTATGCTTATGGGATATATGATGTATCAATGCTCTCTATTTCTATCTCTGAAAGTTGCATGTGATGGGAGCTTTTGCCTGGTATTTATCTATGAGTACGCCACTGCCCTAACTTATGCAGTTCCAAGATGACAATGTTGGTCTAGCCAGCACCAATGGCATGGTGTAATCCACCATGACAATATTGAACTCACAAACACATTCACTCTGCATGCATAGCATACATTTGCAAATGAAATGGAGCTGGAGTTTGCAAACGCGTGCTTCATGTACTTGCCCATGCGATGTCCTGAATTTGAGATATGTCGATACCATTCATTTGCCCTTCAAAGTGACATTGACTCAGCCCATGTTGAGTCTAGCCCTAGCCATTTGGCATTACATTGTAGATCTAGAGAACACCTAGATGACAGGGAATGCAGTTCATAGTGGACACTGTCAGCACAGGGCTCTGCCTGGCCACCAGACACTCACCCCCCAGAGCCTTCATATCCTTTTTTATCTCACATTACACTAATGGCCCATTTCCATCTGTTCCCCTGATGTGGAGACACAACCCAACATTAACTTCCCATTCCTTTTACCAGTGATTGAGCCAATGCCCCTACAGGCCCCCAGTGCACCCTCCGTAACAACTGACAAATGGACAATCTGGACCGTATTCACCCTACGGTTGATGTTGGATGTAACTGACCAGATCCCTGTCCGCAGTCTTTGCAGATCCTCACAATCATCCTACATAATTGTTGTCTTTTGCACCTCTCCACACTAATCAGTACAACCACTCAGAGTTCTGTGCTCACTCTTCATAGGGTCATAGAGTCATAGAGATGTATAGCATGGAAACAGACCCTTCGGTCCAACTCGTCCATGCTGACCAGATATCCCAACCCAATCTAGTCCCATTTGCCAGCACCTGGCCCATATCCTTCCAAATCATATACCCATCCAGATTATTTTTTAATGTTGCATATATACTAGCCTCCACCACTTCCTCTGGCAGCTCATTCCAAACACGTACCATCATCTGAGTGAAAAAGTTGCCTCTTTGGTCTCTTTTATATCTTTCCCCTCTCACCCTAAACCTATGCCCTCTCGTTCTGGATTCCCCGATCCCAGGGAAAAAAACCACGCCCCTCATGATTTTATAAACCTCTATAAGGTCACCCCTCAGCCTCTGAAGTTCCAAGGAAAACAGCCCTAGCCTATTCAACCTCTCCCTATAGCTCAAATCCTCCAACTCTGGCAACATCCTTGTAATTTTTTTCTGAACCCTTCACAAGAAAAGAAAGCACACAACTTGATGGGGAGTGGGAAATGAGAGAGAAGGATAGCCCACCAGTGATAGGACTATAAACAGCAATGTATTTCCAACCACTCTACTAGAAAGGTTGCTGCTCCTACAACCTTTAGTGATGCTGACTTTCAGAAGATGTGGAAAGTGGAGCTGTGACACATCACTTATTACACCTTGCCACCCAGAACAATTACTCATTTATGCCTACTCTGCTTCTTTTCAACTCGCTAATCTTCTATGCAGGCCAGTCTGTTCATCCTTTTACCATTATTTACCAGAATAATCTTTAATGGGTCAAATTATTAAATGCCTTCTGGAAATCTAAGAGCAGGCCAATCTGCCAAAATATGGGTTTCATTAACGTGAACCTATTGTAATGCGGTTCATCTATTGAGGACTCTGTTTCTACAGTGCAAACGTTTAGAGCACGTGTTGGCTGCAACGTGATTACATTGCCAACACTTTAAGTGCTATTTCTAAAGCACGATTTTTCTAAAATATGGGGTTATACAAGAATGCACCCATCACATTATGGAAAATCTAGCCATACATTACATCCCTTGGTTCCCCTTTATTCTCAGCACAACTCACTTTTTCAAAGAATTTCAATAAATTGTCCAACCATGATTTCCCTATCATAAAACCATGCTGACTCTGCCCCATCATCTTCAATTTAACTAAGTGCCTGGCTGCAATATCCTCAATAATAGCTTTTAACATTTCTTCAATGATTGTTAACTGTTAAGCTATCTGAGCTATAGTTTCCTGCTTTCTGTCTCCCTCCCTATTTGAATAATGGAGTTACTATTTTTCCAATTAAATGGAACCTTCATAATTCCAAGAAACTTTGGAAAATTTAAACTTATGTATCAATTATCTCATTACTTTGAAGATGTTAGGATGAAGTCAATTATCATCTAAGGACTTGTTAGGTCATAACTCCAGCAATTTGCTCAGTTCTAGTTCTTTGTGATTGTAAATTTCTTGAGTTCCTCTGCCCCATCCATTTCCTGATTTTCAACTATTTTTGGGATTTCTAGGCATCCTTTAGGCTGAGCACCGATGCAAAATATCTGTTCAATCAATCTGTCATCTCCTTATTTTTCATCATTAATTCCCCTAAATCACTTGTTAAATGAATAACACTCACTTTGTTAATTCTTTTCTTGTTTTGATATTGGTAAAATATCTTGCTGTGTTTAGCTTTCAAGCTAACTTTTTCTCTTACTGTATTCGTTCTCCTCCTTATTAATCTTGAGTCATTCTTCACAGATTTTTATATGTTGCCCAGTCTCTGACCTGCCCCCTATATTTTGAGATCAAGATGGGAGACAAGCAGGGAAGTGTCATCAACTCACACTTTTCTCCATCTTCATTGCCCCCATTCTTCATCTGATAGCCACAAGCTTCTCAATAGTGTGGACATTTTCTGCAGGATGGACAGAAAACATTTCCAGCCTTGATCCCGCAACTTAGTTTAAAGCCCTCACTACTTCCTCAATTATTCATCTTGCTAGAACTTTCCTAAATTTGTCCCAGCAAGGTTCAGGTTAGGTCATCCCGATTTCCAGTGTTGGGGTCAGTGTCTTACGATCTAAAACCCACTTCTCCCACACCAGCCTCAGAACCACACAGTCATTTCTATACTATTATTTGCCAGATACCAGTCTAGGTATAGGCTTAGGTAATAATCCAGGTCTAACCTTTGAGTCTCTGCTTCTTAATCTGGTGCCTAGCTCTTCATGTTGACTCCAGAGAATCTTTTTCCTTGTCTGTTATTGGGTACCTAGGAGAAAGTGGGAACCGCAGATGTTGGAGATCAGAGTCAAGAGTGTGGCGTGGGAAAATCACAACAGGTCAGGCAGCTTCCGTGGTGCAGGAGAGTCGACGTTTCTTCCAAGGATGCCTACCTTGAAGAAGTTCTCCTCCTCTCTCTACAAGGATCTCAGTGAGACCCTCCCTCACTGTGAACCCCTACTTCCCCCACCCCAGGTCATCCCCATTGCCCTGAAGCTCTTCAGCTATGTCCTGAAGCAGACTCGCTACCACAGCCACATGTCCTTCCTCAGTGCCTACCTATGGAACTGACTGATCCCACATGGACTCTGGACTATATTCAGACCAACACAATTTGGATCTGAACAAGACAACCAGTATGTACTACACATTCGAAGACTCCTGGTGAATGGCTTTATGCCTAAAATATCAATTCTCCTGCTCCTAGGATGCTGCCTGACCTGCTGTGCTTTTTCAGCACTACACTCTCAATTGTTATTGGTACCTATGTGGATTATGAAAGCTGGATATTCACCTTCCTGCTGTAAATCCCTCTGAAACCCTCCATAACTGTCTTGTACCCTGGCACTCAGCAGACAATACAGCTTCTGGACTCTCCCTTTTTGCTGTTGAGAATAGCATGAATTCCAAAACACCCTTCTCCCATTTTCCTGTACTTTGCATCAGGGAAACTTTAAGAGCTGTAAAACCAGGGGAGTGCCTTCCAAATGATTGGACAATCACCTATCAAGGACTAAAAGCATTCTCCAAGAAAAGAGATATTTTGAAAGTTGTTTCTCAATGACTACTGATAAAGCTCTTCATTGCAATCCTTTTCATTCCAAAAATATACTTTAGTCATAAATTACCTATAAGCCAATACAACAAGCACAAAGCAGACTTTGCAGAAAATGCAGTGGAGTTTTGATATTCTTCATTAGAGCTTTATTCCAGTTGCAACAAAAAAAAGGCATTTTCTCAACATGAAAGGGAACTATTTAGATTAGATTAGATTCCTTAATGTGGAAACAAGCCCTTCGGCCCACCAAGTCCACGCCGACCTTCCGAAGAGCAACCCACCCAGACCCATTCCCCTACACCTAACACTATGGGCAATTTAGCATGGCCAATTCACCTAACCTGCACATCTTTGGACTGTGGGAGGAAACCAGAGCACCTGAAGGAAACCCAGACAGACACAGGAGAATGTGCAAACTTCACACAGACAGTTGCCCGAGGCAGGAATTGAACCCAGGTCCCTGGTGCTGTGCCACTACATTTACGTTCCCATTAAGGCTACAGGGTCATCTTGAAATGCAACAGAACACTCCTTTTCCTTTCACAGAAAGACCTTAGACAGTGAGCTTTCCTCAATATCTTGTTAACTTCTCATTGTCACTAAAGAAGCTATTCCCATTGTGCACTCAGCTTTGTGACACTAAGGAGGGTAGACAGTTTCCATGAGTGGAAAATCCAGGATTGAGGGCAGGACAGCTTATAATTGGCTTCATAACCTCAGCAACCTGTCACTTGATAGTCCTGAACTTGAACACTGCTGAAGAGAAAGACACATTTGCTGAAGGTTTTTTTTTTGCCTTGAGGTCATCAGGGCAAATACCAGATCGTCAAATTTCAAACAATAGGAATTCATTGTACAGAGGAAATAGGTGTTGCTTATTTGGCCAATCAACTCTGCCTGAGATGTTCTGTGGATGAAATAATGGGGAACTATCAGCTTCTCAAACAACTGGGCAATTCAACAAGGCTGCAGGTCTTTGGTTGTAGAGGAGAGGTCCTTATACAGCAATGTATAATGCAGCTATCAGAAGTCTATTAATTGCATTGCTGGCCTACCATTACTGATCACTATACACTTTGAAATTCAAATTCCTCCATGCACTTTAAGATTAACCTTAACAACAGCCTTGGGTCAGAGGCCCAGGCCAATGCTCTGGGAATATGAATCAGTATGCAACCATGGCAATCAATAAAATCTGAAATTAGTCTCAATAATGGTGATCAACAATTGTCATAAAAATATGTCTACTTTAGTAAAAGGAATCTTCCATCCTTTCGTGGTCTGGCTACATGTGTATTCAACTCCACAGTAAAGGGTTGACATGCAACTGCCCTTTCAAATGACTGAGGAGGTTATTCAGTTTGAGGGCAATTCATGATGGACAATAGCCACACTGCACAAAACAAAAGCCATTATAAAGGGTCCTAGCGATTTTCTCAATTTGCAAGCTTGACAGAGAAAGTAGCAAAGCTTTCCTGCAGCACACTGGTGATTCTGATCCAATCAGTGTTGACGTTATTGAGTGCAAATTGACAAATGGGTGAAAATCAAAGACCTGAAAAGATGACATATCCACCTCAAATTTCATGATTTCTGCTCCTGCCCTAAATGTCCACCCACATCCACAAGTTCCTCCCTCCTCACTATTTTAAAAATACTTGAGCCTATCATTCTTGGGCCCAAAATGGATGCCTTTAAACTTTCTCACATTCAACTCCACTTGCTACAGTTTTGTCTACTCACATAATAGAACATAGAACATAGAAAAATACAGCGCAGTACAGGCCCTTCGGCCCTCGATGTTGCGCCGACCGAAGCCTACCTAACCTACACTAGCCCAATAACCTCCATATGCTTGTCCAATGCCCGCTTAAATGACCATAAAGAGGGAGAGTCCACCACTGCTACTGGCAGGGCATTCCATGAACTCACAACCTGCTGAGTAAAAAATCTACCCCTAACATCTGTCCTATACCTACCACCCCTTAATTTAAACTGTGTCCCCTGGTAACAGCTGACTTCATTAGTGGAAAAAGGTTCTCACTGTCAACCCTATCTAAACCCCTAATCATCTTGTACACCTCTATCAAATCTCCCCTAAACCTTCTTTTCTCCAATGAGAAAAGCCCCAAGTGCCTCAGCCTTTCCTCATATGATCTTCCTACCATACCAGGCAACATCCTGGTAAACCTCCTCCTCACTCGTTCCAATGCCTCCACATCCTTCCTATAATATGGCGACCAAAACTGCACACAATACTCCAGATGAGGCTGCACCAGAGTCTTATACAACTGCAACATGACCTCAGGACTCCGGAACTCAATTCCTCTACCAATAAAGCCCAGTACACCATATAGCGGTGTATCAAAGTCCCTTCACAACTTTCTTCTTTCAGCTACAGCATTTTCATTTCCAACTAGCTTAATGACTGAAATCATTTGTAGAGTATATACATAAATAAAGTAAAAAAAAAATCAATTTCAGATCCCTGGGGTAAACTATTAGTCACATTCTGACAATTACAGACCCATTACTGCTTTTTGATTTTAACTGGCTCCTACCTTACACTTTAAAGTTTCTTTGTCTGGCTCGAGAGAGTGACGTGCGAGGTCACTTTGTAGATTCATGGCTTCAGGATTATGCAGTTGTTTAAATATCATTAGGTTCCATCTCCAAATTTTTGAGAGAAGCAGTGGAAGCTGCAGGCAGGAATCACTGCTGTCTTGCAAAACAATTATTTTCCGTTTAGTCACTTTGTAACACAGAGCTTCAATCTTGCTAGAAGAAAGACATAATTTTAAAGCTTTTTTGTCTTGCCCTCACCGGGATAGTTCACAAAAAATGCCAGTGTAAAGGGAAAGGAATAATTATGCTGTTTGCTGATTGGTTAGGGAGTGATCACTGATTAGAGGCGGTGGAGAATATGTCAACACTGAAATTCCTCTACCACGTTGCTAGGGGAACTGGCATGATGGGTATAATAGCAAA
Organism: Chiloscyllium punctatum; assembly: GCF_047496795.1. Classification (NCBI taxonomy): domain Eukaryota; kingdom Metazoa; phylum Chordata; class Chondrichthyes; order Orectolobiformes; family Hemiscylliidae; genus Chiloscyllium; species Chiloscyllium punctatum. The sequence goes on from NC_092758.1 coordinate 80,956,099, forward strand.
GCATGCTGCGTGTGTGTGTCATGGGTTGAAGTTGAGTCATAGAGTGCTACAACACAGAGACAGGCCCTTTGGCCCAAACTGGTCCATGCCAACCAAAATGTCCATCCACACTAACCCCATTTCCCTGTACTTGGCCCGTATTCTTCTAATTTTTGGATTAGTGGTGCTGGACGAGCACAGCAGTTCAGGCAGCATCCAAGGAGCAGCAAAATCGACGTTTCGGGTAAAAGCCCTTCATCAGGAATAAAAGCTTACTTATTCTACTAAACCTTTCCTATCCATGTATTTGTCCAAATGCCTTTTAAATGTTGTTAATGTATCCGCCTCAACCACTTCCTCTGGCAACTCATTCCATACACAACTCATTCCCCTGTGTAAAAAAAGTTGCCCCTCAAGTTTCTTTTATTCTTACCCCTTTAACCTTAAACTGATGCCATCTCACCCTCAATTCCCCAACCCTGGGAAAATGACTGAGTGCATTCACCCTATCCATGCCTCTCATGATCTTATACACTTCCATAAGGTCCTCCCCTCAGTCCCCTTTGCTCTAAAGAAAAAAATCCTAGCTTGTCCAACCTCTCCCTATAACTCAGATCATTGAGCAATATTCCTGTAAATTTCTTCTGCACTCTATCCAGTTTAATAACATCCTTCCTATAGCAAGGTGTTGAAAACTGAACACAATACTCCAAATGTGGCCTCAACAACGTCCTGTACAACTGCAAAATAACTTCCCAACATTTATACTTAATGCCCTGACTGATGAAGGCCAGTGTGCCAAAAACCTTCTTCACTGCCCTGTCTGCCTGTGATTCCACTTTCAGGGAACCATGAACCTGAACACCAAGGTCCGACTGTTTCACTGCACTCTTTAAGACCCTGAGGCATACTAAGATGAATTAAGGTCCATACCTAAGGTTCATGAGGCACACTGAGTTGGCATTCAAGCTATAAAAGCCATGGTGGTGAGGAGATGGGCATAGATTGGCATGGGTAGAGGTGAGGTACCATGATGAGTGGGCATGGAGCATAGGTTGACATGGAAGTCGTGAAGGTCAAAGGAGGTGTGTACTTTGGCATAGATTGGCATAAGGAATGTTAGGGGTTTTGGGAATGAGTTATGGGCATGATTTAGCAATGGCTTGAAATGGATAGGACATGCCAAGTTGTGATGGAGCACTGTTTTATGTTTTATTTTTTAGTTTGGCATTGTAGCACCAAGAAAGAACTTCTGACCAGACCATCTCTGCACCTGGCATCTTCTGCTCACAGACTGGGATTGCATGGCCTGACTTCGAATGCAGCCCCAACCCCTCCCACACTGAAAATCCAACGCTTAAGGCCATAATTTGCAAAAGACAAGTCACATTTGTAAAACACCAAGAATTCTCCCCAGCTCGGCACAGCCAACTCACAGTTGAAAATCCAGGCCAGGTCAACACTTGCTAGCCTTAGTTCCTCCAGAGGTGGAGCTATAACCTCTCAACATTGAAAACAGCAAGAGTTTACAAAATAAACCAGTTATCTGAAAGGAAACCACAAGCAATATCATTGACAGTTCATTTTCAAAATTTGTGTCCAAGTAATTACTGAATCATAGACAGCCTTTACTTCCTTTCTGTGTGTTCTTTCCCCTTCTGTTTCTAAGCGAAGTCTCATTTATCTGATTGGCACTGGGTTCAATAATGGCCAGTCTATACCTCACAAGCTGCTCATGAACATGAGAATCCATCCTCACTCATTTTCGTCAGGGTTTATGTCTTGGATATAGGTTTGCTCGCTGAGCTGGAAGGTTTATTTCCAGACGATTCGTCACCCTACTAGATAACATCTTCAATGGGCCTCAGGCAAAGTACTGCTGATAATTCCTGCTTTCTATTTATATGTTTGGGTTTCTTTGGGCTGGTGATGTCATTTCATGTGGTGATGTTATTTCCCGTGGTGAAGTCACTTCCTGTTCCTTTTCTCAAAGGGTCTAACTCGATGCGTTTGTTGATAGAGTTCCAGTTGGAATGCCATGCTTCTAGGAATTCTTGTGCATGTCTTTGTTTGGCTTGTCCTAGGATGGATGTGTTGTCCCAGTCGAAGTGGTGACCTTCCTCATCCAAATGTAAAGATACTAGTGAGAGAGGGTCATGACTTTTTGTGGCTAGTTGGTGTTCATGTATCCTGGCAGCTAGTTTTCTGTCTCTTTATCCAATGTAGTGTTTGTTACAGTCCTTGCACAGTATTTTGTAAATGACATTAGTTTTGCTTGTTGTCTGTATAGGGTCTTTCAAGTTCACCAGCTGCTGTTTTAGTGTGTTGGTGGGTTTGTGGGCTACCATGATGCCAAGGGGTCTGAGTAGTTAGGCAGTCATTTCTGTGATGTCTTTGATGTAGGGGAGAGTGGTGAGGGTTTCTGGATGCGTTTTGTCTGCTTGTTTGGGTTTGTTGCTGAGAAATTGACGGACTGTGTTCATTGCGTTCTCATTCTTTTTGAATAGCCGGTAAGGGTGATTTTCTTCTACTCTGTGCTGCAGTGTGTGTTGGCTTGTTGAAATAATGTTATGTCTCCACAATCGTACCTGGATGTTTATTCTGCAGACCCATCACTGTGATTAGAAGAATTTCCTGATATCCCTCTTAAGTTTACCTAATACTTGATTCTGAGTCCTCTGTCAGTCCCTTACAATTTAATTTGAAGTTACATGTCTGCAGGTCCCAGAAAATGGAAGGAGAGGTTAGTAAGGTGATAAAGAAGGCAATGTTTTGCTGTATCTGATGAGGCATTGAACATAAGTGCAGAAATGTAATTCTTGGAACTATGTGAGACACCGGTTAGGTCACAGCTGGAGTTTTGTGTACAGTTCTGTTTATCACATTACAGGAAGGACCTAACTGTACGAGAGAGAGTACAGAGAAGATTTACAAGGCTGGTAGCAGGGTTTAAAAATTGCAGCTTTGTGGAAAGATTGGATAAGTAAGGGTTGCTTTCTTTAGAATAGAGGAGGTTAAAAAGTGAGGTGTACACGATACAAAATACAAGAGACTTGGATATGTCCCCGAGCTTAATTACCAGGAGCACAGATTTAGAGGTGATGGGAGAAAGATTAGAGGGGACATAAATTCTAGATCATAGAACTCCTACAGTGTAGAAGCAGGCCATTCGACCCATCCACTGATCCTCAGAACAGTGTCTCACCCAGGCCCACCTCCCACCCTATCCCTGTCACATTGCATTTCCAATAGCTAACCCACCTAACCTTCATTCATTTGTGGGACTTGGGCATCGCTGGCTGGCCAGCATTGATAGCCCATCCCTATTTGCCCTTGAGAAGGTGGTGGTGAGCTGCCTTCTTGAATTGCTGCAGTCCACTTGCTGTGGGTGGACCCACAATGCCGGTAGGCAGGGGATTCCAGGATTTTGACCTAATGACTGTGAAGGAATGGCGGTATATTTTCAAGCCAGGGTGGTGACTTGAAGGGGAACTTGCATGTGGTGGTGTTCCCAAGTACCTTCTGGATGCTGCTGTCTAAGGATCTTTGGTGAATTTCTGCAGTTCATCTTATAGATAGTACACACTGTTGCTACTGAGCACCGGTGGTGGAGGGATTGAATGTTTGTATATTCCTGCACATCCCCGGACACTGCAGGCAATTTAGAATGACAAACACATCTAACCTGCACATTTTGGACTGTTGTGGGGAGACTGAAGTAGCCAGAGAAAGCCCTTGCAGAAGCAGGGAGAATGTGCAAACTCCAAACAGACAGTCGCACAAGAGTAGCATCAACCCCAGGTCCTTGGCCCTGCGAGGCAGCAGTGCTAACCACTGAACAACCTTTTCACTCAGAGGATATGGGTGCCTGGGATTCACTACCTGTTATGTTCAAGGAGAAACCTCAACTCATTTACAATGAACTTGCATCTAAACCCAAAAGGCTAAGAACCCGATGTTAGAGCGTGAGGTTAGAATGGGTGACCAGTTTATTCAGCTGATGCAGGTACGATCGCCTCTCTCTGGGCCGTGACTTTTCTATCATTCTTGTGGATTTACATTCTTGATTCCCTTCCCTTTCTCACCACGTTAATAAGACTATAAGGTCATAAGATGTAGGAGCAGAAATTAGGCCATTCAATCCATTGGGGAGGAGAAAATGAGGACTGCAGATGCTGGAGATCAGAGTCGAGATTGTGGTGCTGGAAAAACACAGCAGGTCAGGCAGCAAGAAAATTGACCTTTTTGGGCATAAGTGTTTCGATGTTTCGATTCCTGATGAAGGGCTTATGCCGGAAACGTTGTTTCTCCTGCTGCTCGGATGCTGCTTGACCTGCTGTGCTTTTCCAGCACCACACTCTTAACATTCGATCCATTGAGTCTGCTCTGCTATTCAATCATGGTTGATAGGTTTTTCAACCCCATTTTCCTATTTTCTTCCCCATTCTTTGATCCCCTTGGCAATCAAGAACCTGTCCAGCTCTGTTTTGAATATATTGAATGATCTGACCTCCACAGCCTTCTGTGGTAATGAATTTCACAGATTCACCACCCTCTGACTGAAGAAGGTTCTCCTTATTTCAGTTCTAAAAGGTCTTCCCTTTACTGTAAGGCTGTGCCCTCGGGCCCTCATCTCTCCTGCCAATGGAACCATCTTCCCAATGTTCACTCTGTCCAGGCCATTCAGTATTCTGTCAGTTTCAATCAGATCCCCCCTCATCCTTCTAAACTCGATCAAGTCTAGTCCCAGAGTCTTCAAACATACCGCATATGTTAAGCCTTTCTTTCCTGGGATCATTCTCGTGAACCTCGTCTGGACCCATTCATAAAGTCATTAATTAGATTTCTTTTCTCAACTGAGAAGCCTAAGTTTCTCCAGTGTTTTTTCCTGTGGCTCCCTTGACAACACAAAGCCAGTTGCTCACTGACTCTTTTCTGCATTGTTTCTGGAGCTTGGACAAAACCATATACTGGACATAGTGCTCAAAGTACAGTTGAAGCACAGCACTGCATAGATTGATCAGGACTTTCACTAACTTGCATACCATGGTTGTGGCTACACAATGGGGCATTCCCTTGGTTTAGTTGAATATTATTGACCATTGGTTGCATGTGTTAGCATTGAGATCATTTTGACTTAGCTTCTTGAAGTATTTTAACACCATTTATCAACTACAGTATGCATGCCATTGATACTTCCTTCATATAAACTGTTCTTTAACATTGCTGAGAAGAGAGGCAAAGGTAAAGCTTATCAGGGATAAGACACAAAAAAAAACTGTGTTTTTCACTTGTTATACTTCACCTGAAACTCTCATATTTGATCAAACCTTTTCGACATTAGTCTCCTCTAAATCTGTTGCCATCCTATTGGTATATATATCTGATCAGTTAGCACTGAGTTTATTACGGAATTCCTACTGTGTGGAAGCTGGCCATTCAGCATCCCACTCAGACCCACCCCATTCCTGTTACCCAGCATTTCCCACGGCTAACCCTACTAGATTGCATATCCCTGAACACTATGGGGCAATTTATCATGGCTGATCCATCTAACCTGCACATCTTTAGATTGTGAGAGGAAACCAGAGCAAACCCACACAGACACGGGGAGAATGTGCAAACTCCACACAGACAGTCACTCGAGGCTGGAATCGAACCCGGGTCCCTAGCGCTGTGAGACAGCAGTGCTAACCACTGAGCCACTATGCCCAAATTTGTAAATTAGAAATCACGACAACAATTCGAATCTCCTTATGAGTACTTGTTTATTGTAAATTCAGCTCCATGGTTTACAATGTTTCCTCACAGTTCTGGGGCCAATAGTCTTTTAATTGGATCTTTGGGAGGCATGAGTACGGCAGGCCATGTGATGTGCTGCAGGTTCGGAAGAAAAGTCATTTTTGACTTGAAATGTTAACTCTGTTTCTCTCTCCATAGTTGCTCCGTGACTGCTGAGTTTCTGCAGCACTCTCTGGCTTTATTTCAAGTTTCCACATTCCCATTGGGAAGTCACTTCCTCAAAGAAAGTAAGGAGATTGACACCAAGTATCCCATCTGAATCTGTGTTACCGTGGTTCTTTGAATTATTATTCTGCAGATAACCTTGACTTCCACTCTTGATAACCATTTGATTATTTTACATGCAGTGAAAGTAGGGTTAATGGATCCACAGTTTCTGTTCTGCCTCTAATTTTGAATGTGGATCAGATGTAGCATGCCCCTCGTTTACTAGAAATCACGGATTAGAAGTAAATGATTCATTTAAACAGAGTTTTAGTCTCTCACAGGTTTCTTCAGTCTTGCTTTGCTGCAGTATTTGAATATGTACAAAATAGCGGGAAGCACCAAGTCTCAGCATTAGCTTTATAGTTGTACAGGTAAAGCTCCAGTCGACAAATGCATTGCCATATGCAAGTCTAGCACCGTGGGGCAGGAGGATGTGGAATTTGTGCCAGTCATTCCACAGAAACTGAGCTTTCAAATTCAGGAGATGAGCTGCAACTGTTTGTTGTTTTGAGATCAGAAGCTGATCCCTGCTGAATGGAAGCCTGAATCAGAAAACGTGTCATTGCAGGTTGTCTGCTAGTTCATAGCAGCCAACCGCAAACCAGCATCGGCAAAGGCCTAATGATAAGTTACCTGCTGCCTTCTGCACACAATGTTGCAGCGGACTCAGAAAATTGGCTTTGGAAAGATTTCTTTTAATAACTTATTCACTTTCATTTCACTTTCCTTCATTTCCACATTATTGTCTCGACAGAAAATTTTATTTGGAAATAAATTTTGGGTACATTGCTCATTTAGAGTCATAGAGATGTGCAGCGCAGAAACAGACCCTTCATTCCAACTCATCCATGCTGACCAGATATTTTAAATTAAACTATTCCCATTTGCCAGCACTTGGCCCATATCCCTCTAAACCCTTCCCATTCACGTACCCATCCAAGTGCCCTTTCAATGTTGTAATTGTACCAGCCTCCACCACTTCCTCTGGCATTTCATTCCATACACGCAGCACCCTTTGCATGGTTAAGTTGCCCCTTAGATCCCTGTAATATCTTCCCCTTCTCACCCTAACCCTATGCCCTCTAGTTCTGGACTCCCCTACCCCAGGGAAAAGACATTGTCTATTTACCCTATCTATGCCCCTCATGATGTTAAAAAAAACTCCACAGAACTCCACACTCTCCAAGGAGATCAAAGTTACTCCATCACAGTAATCTAACTTCAATTAAAATATATTAGGACTGTCCAGTGCAATGATAGTCTTCAGGCAGTGAGTCCACTGCAAGTACATATTCTCCTTGATACATCAGCTCCTGTTCTTATGAACATAAAGGGGCAAATGAATTCAGGAACTGTCAACTCCTACATCTGAGAGACTATAGTCTTCTCTATCAGTGCATCCAATGGAAGTGACCATCATTGTTCATCAAGCCGGTTATTTCTGGCAAAATTCCTTGACAGCGGTTTTCATCAGCTCAACAAACAGCCTTCCTGCCTGGTTTAGTAATTTCTGTATCCTTCCAGCTTTCCTCAGACAGCTACAAACCAGGCACAGCTTGCAAACAGAATCGAACTCTCAACTCCAGCTGTATGATAAGGGTTTCATGATTGCAGGATCAATTCAAAAAGTTTGAGTTTCCTGAGATAGTATAACTGTATATGTTTCTTGCCCTCCATGTGTGCATTCTTCTCTTCAATTCAACCATCTGTATTTCCCTCCTGTCAGTTCTGCACTCATCTATAATGTAGGTTGGGAAATGGGACGCAATGCATTTCAGCTCCTTTTTCAAGCTCCCACTACCTTGTTTCCAAAGTCTGTAGCATTTTTCCCCACATCAACCCTCCCAAGAGTGCCAGGCCCATGCCAACATGCTACTGAATTGAGATAAGCGACTACATTTTAAGGCATTTCTTCTAGTCAAAGCCAAGTGCTTGTTTTTTCATTAGAAACTATCATTTTCAACATCGTTATTCACATGCATCAAGTACATCATGGTTTGCACAATTGAGTTACTGACTGCTGTTGGACAAATAGGACACTATTAGGGTATTTCAGCATAAAGATGCCTTCTGAAAACACAGAAAACATTGGTTTCAAATTCAATATCTTTAACATACAAGATGGTGCATCAAGCAATATATACCTTGACAAGGGAATTGCACCAACAGATCCATTATCCCTCATTATCAGTCCTAATATATTTTAATTGAAGTTAGATTACTGTGATGGAGTAACTTTGATCTCCTTGGAGAGTGTGGAGTTCTGTGGAGTTTTTTTTAACATCATGAGGGGCATAGATAGGGTAAATAGACAATGTCTTTTCCCTGGGGTAGGGGAGTAACTGGATCAACTGCTATATTAAATTGAAAGCTTTATCAAAAGATCCATCAACAGCTCCATCCAAACTCACGGCAAAAGTTTCAGCATGTATGTTAGCAATGACAAACGATAACAAAGGAAAAGTTGATGAGCAGAGAGATCTGGGAGTTGAAGCCCATTGTACCCTGAAGGTGGCTGCATAGGTGGATAGAGTGGTCAAGAAGGCATATAATATGCTTGCCTTCATCAGACGGGGTATTGAGTATAAAAGCTGTCAGGTCATGTTAAAATTGTACAACACTTTGGTTCAGTCACATTTCGAATACTGTGTCGCCACATTACCAAAAGGATGTGAACACTTTGGAGAGGGTGCAGAGAAGGTTTACAAGAATATTGCCTGGTATGGAAGGTAAAAACGAGGACTGCAGATGCTGGAAACCCGAGTCTGGATTAGAGTGGTGCTGGAAAAGCACAGCAAGTCAGGCAGCATCCGAGGAGCAGGAAAATCAACGTTTCGGGCAAAAGCCCTTCATCAGGAATAGAGGCAGGGTGCCTGCAGAGTGGAGAGATAAATGAGAGGGGGTGGAAGTGGGGAGAAAGTAGCATAGAGTACAATTGGTAATTGGGGGTGGGGATGGAGGTGATAGGTCAGAGAGGAGGGTGGAGTGGATAGGTGGAAAGGAAGATAGGCAGGTAGGACAGGTCATGAGGGTGGTGCTGAGCTGGAATTTTGGAACTGGGATAAGGTGGGGGGAGGGGAAATGAGGAAACTGGTAAAGTCTACATAGATGCCCTGGGGTTGAAGTGTTCCGAGGTGGAAGATGAGGTGTTCTTCCTCCAGGTGTCGGCTGGTGAGGGAGCAGCGGTGGAGGAGGCTCAGGACCTGCATGTCCTCGACAGAGTGGGTCGGGGAGTTGAAATGTTGGGCCACAGGGCGGTGGGGTTGATTGGTGTGGGTGTCCCAGAGACGTTCCCTAAAGCGCTCTGCGAGGGAGCGTCCAGTCTCCCCAATGTAGAGGAGACCGCATTGAGAGCAACGGATACAATAAATGCCATTGGTGGATGTGCAGGTAAAACTTTGATGGATGTGGAATACTGCTTTGGGGCCTTGGATAGAGGTGAGGGAGGAGTTGTGGGCACAGGTTTTGCAATTCCTGCGGTAGCAGGGGAAGGTGCCAGGATGGGAGGTTGGGTTGTTGGGGGGCGTGGACCTGACCAGGTGGTTACAGAGGGAACAGTCTTTGCAGAAGGTGGAAAGGGATGGGGAGGGAAATATATCCCTGGTGGTGGGGTCCATTTCGAAGTGGCAGAAATATCAGCGGATGGTGGTGTGGAAGGTGTGACCAGGGGGGTTCTGTCCTTGTTACGGATGGAGGGGTGAGATTCGAGGGCGGAGGTGCGGGATGTGGACAAGATGCATTGGAGGACATCCTTAATCACGTGGAAAGGGAAATTGTGGTCTCTAAAGAAGGAGGCCATCTGGTGTGTTCCATGGTGGAACTGGTCCTCCTGGGAGCAGACACGGCGGAGGCAAAAGAATTGGGAATACGGGATGGAAGGTGCTAATTATGAAGAGAGGTTGAGTAGGTTATGATTGTTTTCATTAGAAAAAAGGAGTTTGAGAGGGGACCTGATTGAGGTCTACAATATCATGAAGGGTATAGACAGGGTGGATAGAGATAAACTTTTTCCCAGGGTGAGGGATTCAATAATGAGAGGTCACGCGTTCAAGGTGAGAGGAGAAAAGTTTAAGGGGGATACATGTGGAAAGTACTTTATACAGAGGGTGTTAGGTGCCTGGAATGCATTGCCAGCAGAGGTAGTAGAGCCAGGCATGGTAGATTCATTTAAGGTGCGTCTGGACAGATGCATGACTAGGTGGGGAGAAGAGGGATACAGATCCTTAGGAATTGGGCGATAGGTTTAGACAGTACATTTGGATTGGCTCAGGCTTGAAGGGCCAAAGGGCCTGTTCCTGGGCTGTAAATTTTCTTTGTTCTTTGTTCTTTAATACTCAGTTCTATCTCTCCTCCATTGCTCTTGACCCCTCCTTTGTGTCTAAGTTATACTCGATCATCAGTACAGCGATAAAATTAGTCATTGATAGTACTATCAACCAGCATCTGGTCAGCAACAATCTGCTCAGTGTTTCCTAGTTTGGACCCTACTCGGGCCACTCAGCTCTTGAGATCAATATAGCCATGGTGCAAAGGGCCAAACTCTAGAGGTGAGCTGAGAGCGATAGCCCTTGACATCAAGGCCACATTTGACCGAGTATGGCACCAAGAAGACCTAACGAAACTGGAATCAATGGGAATCAGGGGAGATTTCTCTGCTGGTTGGTGCTTAGGAAGATAGTTACAGTTGTTGGAGGTCAGTCATCTCAGCTCCAAGATATTTCTGCAGGAGTACCTCAGGGTAGTGTCCCAGGACTAACCATCTTTGGTTGCTTCACAAATGACCTTTTCTTCACCGTAAGGTCCAGGAGTGGGGAGGTTCACTGATGATTGCACAATGGTCAGTACCATCTGCAACTCTTCAGTTACTGAAATAGTAAATGCTCAAATACAGCAGGAACTAGACAATATCCAGGTTTTGTCTGACAAGTGGCAAGTAACAGTAGACAAGCAGGATGCTGGAAAAACACAGCAAACCAGACAACATCAGTAGGTGCAAAGTGGCAAGTAACATCCGTGCTACACAAATACCAGTAAAACATAATCTCCTATAAAAGGCGTGCATTGCAACATGGACGTATTCGCCACTGCGTGTGACAACACTTCCTGTATGGTCAGTTCAAAGATAACTGAAGAACTGCACCAGCCTGATCCAGGTGAGCTCCACTTTCAATACATGACAAATATCCAATAGTCATGGATTAGTTCACTTGCCTTGGCAGCGAATTCTGTCTCAAGCTGTCTATTGGCAGATGCTCAGCATTATCCTGGGATTTAAGAGTCTATTGAACAATCTGAAGGTCTATAGATCAATAGGCCTGTCCCTTCTGCTCTACACATGGAATCAAAGAGTCCCTACAGTGTGGAACCACGCCATTTGGCCCAACAAGTCCACACCAAGTAACCCACCCACACCCATTGTCCTACCCTATTGTTCTACATTTACCCCTGACTAATGCACCTAACGTACACATCCGTGAACACTACGGGCAATGTAGCATTGCCAATTCACCTAATCTGCACATCTTTGGACAGTTGGAGGAAACCAGAGCACCCGAAACATGGCAGACACGGGGAGACCGTGCAAACTTCACACAGGCAGTCGCCTAAAGCTGGAATCGAACCCAGGTCCCTGGCGCTGTGAGGCAGCAGTGTTAACCACTGAGCCACCGTGCTGCCTGTGATATTTGGAGGCTGTGTCAACATCAAGTCAAGAACCTCAGTCACTTTCACTTGAGCAGTTTGAATACTTCGGAAAAGCAGATGACAAAGCAACATACCTGACACTGAGATGAGGACAATCTAACCATTGCCCCTTAGCATTCAATAGTATCACTATCGCTGAAACACCCAATATCAAAAACTTGGGTGTTTCCATTGACTGGAGAAAGTTAGATGTTGGAGAGTCAGAGTTGACAAGGGTAGCACTGAAAAATCACAGCAGGTCAGGCAGCATCCGAGGAGCAAGAGAGTCGATGTATCAGGCATAAGCCCTTCATCAGGAATGTCCATTGACCAGAAACTGATTTGGACTAGCCATACAAATACTATGGTTACAAGAGCATGTCTGAGGTTAGGAATCCTGCAGCAAGTAATTCACCTCCTGACTCCCCAAAGCCTGTCCACAAGGCACATGGCAGGACAGTGATTGAATACTCCCCATTTGCCTGTGTGTGCAACTTCAACAGCACTCGAGAAACTTGATGCCATCCATGGTTTAGCAATCTGCTTGGTTGGCACCACATCCACTCCCTCCATCATTGATGCTCAGGAGCAGTAGTATGTGCTGTCAAGACCAGGGTAGCAGATACATGGGAACACCACCACTTGCAAGTTCCCCTCCAAGCCACTCACCATCCTGACTTGGAAATAAATCACCATTCTTCAATGTTGCTGGGTCAAAGTCTTGGAATTTCTTCCCGAGTGGCACTGTGGGTCTACCTGCAGTGATTTGTTACCAACACCATCAGGGACAGATGCATCAATGGCAGGCAGATTGGTGAGGATGAGGTCAAGTATGTTTTCCTCTTTTCTTGATTCGCGCACCATGTGCTGCAGACCCAATCTAGCAGTAATATCCTCTCGGACTCAAACACTTCAGTCAGTAGTGGTGCTGACAAAACCATCTTAGTGCTTGTCATTGGCATTGCCTCCCTCAGGACTTCCTCCAATCCTGTTCAACATGGGGGAGGATTGATTCATTAGCTGAGGAAGAACTTTGCCCTTCCACATGTCTATAATCATCTTCAGGCAGCAAACCACCAAAATCCCTGCAATCCCCCAATTCTGGCTACTTGATCATTCTTAATTTTCAGTGCTGCCCTAATGGCAGCCATGTCTTCACTGGCCTAAGTCCTCAGCTCTGGAATTCCTTCTCTATATTTCATTGCCTCCTCTCACTTCTTCTCACTTCCAACTTTTATCTCTCTTACTATCTCTTTACATGGTGAACAAGGGGATTAATCAACCAATCTCTTGAGTTACAAGACCATAAAAAATATAGAAATAAATACGCTTGATGATTGACTCACAGTAGAAAAGAACTATACAGTGCTTTGTTTGATTTGCAAATTATGCACCATTATTGAGATCTTGGTACCAGGTGTGTAGTACCAGATGTCACGGCAAGTGGACATATTGGGTGAACCCAGAGGGCAAATGTGTCCAGATGTTCAAACATAGAGGGCATCTCAGATAAACAAGCAATCCGACTTTTATTCATCATTTGACATTCTACCTTGAAATCATTGCATAACAAACCAGAGCAGGAGGCTATTGTATTACCTTTTAATTTCCACCCTTCCAGACTCCATATTCACGCAACCCTTCCTTACCATTTGTACACTCATTCACCTAATCTCCAGTTAATACAACTCGGTAAAAACAATGACAGCAGATGCTGGATACCAGATTCTGGATTATTGGTGCTGGAAAAGCGCAGTCGTTCAGGCAGTATCCGAGGAGCAGGAAAATCGACATTTCGGGCAAAAAACCTTCATCAGGCATTCCTGATGAAGGGCTTCTGCCCGAAACGTCGATTTTACTGCTCCTCGGATGCTGCCTGAACTGCTGTGCTTTTCCAGCACCACTAATCCAGAATCCAGTTAATACAACCGTGACCAATGCCATCTCTCTTCATACCTCAGTCCTGCTATGCCAGGGGTCAGCATGAGAAACGTTGTTGCACTCCCTCCAAAGGTAGGACAACCTTCTTTAGAGAAGAAGGCCAAAACTGTACATAATACTCCAGGTGTGATCTCACCAAGGTCCTGCACATTTGCAGCAAAATATCCCTGCTCTGGTATTCAAATTGACTCACTATGAAGGCCAAATTGCCACAGACCTTCTTCACCGCATGCTTCATTTGTATGCTTATTTTCAGGGATTGCTCTACAAAGACACCCAGGTCTCATTGCATCTCTCCCTTTCCAAATGCGTCACCATTCAGATAATAACCTGCTCCCTTGATTTTGCAGCCAACATGGCTAACCTCACATTTATCCACATTAACATCTTTTTTGGGTCCTTGTTACATCATCCCAAGCTGCCAATGATCTGTTATTTTAACAGTCCTCAGGTTGGCACATTGTTCCAATGAAGCACAGTACCAGGAGCAACACATTGAGGTTTATTAAATCATGAGGGACATGGATAGGATAAATAGAAAATCCTTTTCCCGGGATGGAGGATTCTAGAACTAGAGGCATAGGTTTAGTGTGAGAGGGGAAAGATATAAAAGAGACCTAAGGGACAACTTTTTCACGTAGAGGGTGATACCTGTATGGAATGAGCTGCCAGAGGAAGTGGTGGAGGCTGGTACAATTGTAATATTTAAGAGGCATTTGGATGGGTATATGAATAGGAAGGGTTTGGAGGGATATGGGCCGGGTGCTGGCAGGTGGGACTAGATTGGGTTGGGATATCTAGTCGGTGTGGACGGGTTGGACTGAAAGGTCTGTTTCCATGCTGCACATCTCTGTGACTCTATGACTGAGCATTTTACAAGCTTCTGGGCACAATATTAAGCTCAAAATCTTTGAGTAATTATCTCTCCCTCCATTTTATTGACCTTTCTCTTTGTAGATTTCAATCTCACCTTAGTTTACCCTTTGTTCTTGTTCTCAGGCAGCAGCTATGTGTCACTTTGCCATTCACATCTCCCCTGGGAAAACCATTTGTTTCTTTGCTTGCCCCATTACCCATTGCCCCTTTGGCCTTGTGCCACTAATTCCTTGGTCATTCCAACCCTGCTGCCTTCCACTCTCACAAAGAACTTTGCTTTTGTTCTTTTTCCCATCCTTTTCTCTACTTTTCAATTGCTTAAACTCTCCATTTCTAACCTCTCCCGGATCGCATGAAAGGTCATTGACCTGAAACATTGACTCGTTCTCTCTCTCTTCATAAATGCTGCCAGACCTAGAGACGTACAGCACGGAAACAGACTCTTCGGTCCAACTCGTCCATGCCGAACAAATATCCTAATTTACTCTAGTCCCATTTGCCAGCACTTGGCCCATATCCCTCCAAACCCTTCCTATTCATATACCCATCCAGATGCCTTTTAAATGTTGTAATAATACCAGCCTCCACCACTTCCTCTGGCAGCTCATTCCATATATGCAACACCCTCTGTGTGAAAAGGTTGCCCCTTTGGTGCCTTTTAAATATTTCCCCTCTCACCTTAAACCTACACCTGCTGTGTATTCACGGCATTTTCTGTTTTTACTATATCACGCAATCTGAAGCAGAAGGTCATTGGGTACTGCTCAAGGGACAGTAGTCTCGTATATTTGTTCCTATCCCGAAGCCATTAGTGGCAGCCCTATTTCTGCCTAAAGTAAGATCAGCATTGACCAGCAATTAAAACTGACCTTCTCATCTGTGTGACTTTTTGGTCTACACATAAGCCACTCAGGGAAGCTTGTTTGTTCACCTTTTTCAGCGAATGCATGTTTTCTTCACACTGTAATATATTTAACCTCAACAAGAGACAAGCTTTCAGATACCAGCTGGGAAATTAACAGTTGTGACAAGTGTGGCTTCTGAGCAGAGTAGATTTTTAACAAATATACGGACAGTAATGATTGACTAGTTATTTATTTATGTGCCCTATTTATACACTGAAGGACAGCTGACTTGTTCCTACAGATCCTATCTCTATATTTTTAGCAGCAGCAGTCCCTTGACAATGCCCCAAGAACACAGAAAATGTTGTGCAGTGTATAATCGGCGGATGAAGTGCTTTCTCCCTGCATCCCAGTTTGCTTGCTTAATTCTCCCCCTCTCTAGTTTCCAAGCAAGTACTGTTTTAAACTCATAGATTTGTCTTTAGGTTCACAGAAACTCCCACTGAAAACAAGTGGGAGATGTATAGCCCCGGGCCAAGCATTGTGTTCGTGTTGGCATGTACACACATCCATTGTCTTCACTGGAGAGATGGAGATTGCATTTGTTTTGTTTCCTAATGGGTTCCTGTTGCGCAGTTTTTTATATTTGGGATATAAAAGGGGAGGATTGCTATTAACACCCCAATGGCTCAATTGTTAAAGATGTGAACGAACCGTCCGCATTTTATGTAGCACCTTTCATAAAATTTTTATGAAAATTGCAAAGTGCTTTACAGCAAAGTGGGCTCGTTTGCAGTGCTATCACCACTCTAACGTAGCTCAGTTGTGCACAGCAAGCTTCCACAAATAGTTTACAAGATTATGAGCAGATAGTCAATTTGTGTGATTTTGTTGGACGGTAAATATTGGCCAGAAATCTGGGGGAATCTCATGTCATCTTCTTTAAATAATGCCATGGATCATTTGGCGTGCAAGAGAGAAGATGGGACTCCACCTTCACACTTCCTCCAAAAGACAACACCTCAGAGAGTGCAGCATGCAACTGAACGTTACACTTCTTCAGCAGCTTAATGACATCAGACAAGCTACCTGATGAAGGAGCAATGCTCTAAAAGCTAGAACTTCCAAATAAACCTGTTGGACTATAACCTGGTGTTGTGTGATTTTTAACTTTGTCCGTCCCAGTCCAACACTGGCACCTCCACATCATTGTGAAACTTGAAAGGGTTCAGAAAAGATTTACAAGGATGTTGCCGGGGTGGATGGGTAGAGCTATCGGGAGAGGTTGAATAGGCTGGGGCTGTTTTCCCTGGAGTGTCGGAGGCTGAGGGATGACTTTATAGAGGTTTATAAAATCATGAGGGGTATGGATAGGTAAAATAGGCATGGTCTTTTTCCTAGGGTGGGCGAGTCCAGAACTAGAGGGCATAGGTTTAGAGTGAGAAGGGAAAGATAGAAAAGAGACCTACGAGGCAACTTTTTCACACATAGGGTGGTGTGTGTATGGAATGAGCTGCCAGAGGAAGTGGTGGAGGCTGGTACAATTACACATTTAAGAGGCATCTGGATGGGTATATGAATAGGAAGGGTCAGGAGGGATATGGGCCACGTGCTGGCAGGTGGGACTAGACTAGGTTAAGATATCTGGTCAGTCTGGATGACTTGGACCGAAGGGTCTGTTTCTGTGCTGTACATCTCTATGACTCTATTTGTGTTATATCATTGCATTGTGTAATGGAAGCTTTTCATTGGACAAGCTAAAATAGTGAGCACTAACCACCCCATTCAGCCACATTCACAACTGAAGCTTCCCAGCAATCAGTCTTGGTGATTTTTCACTCCAGGCTGATTGCAGTCAGAGCAGTGTAGTAGTACAGAGATTGTTGAAGCTGTCTCTATTGTGTCATGCATCTGGACACAGATCAGAGATATTTTTCAATTTGCAAAAGATTGCCAAGTGACATAGTCATCTATGTGTAGGTTCTCTTGTCAAGATTCTTTACTGCCCCTCTGAGTACATTTGGCTCAGTGTTAGAGGGCACTTTGCTGTCTAGCTGGTGATGCAGGAGCTTTCTGTTGACTCTTCTATGTTAATGTGATCACTAGACAGGTCAAGTAGCACTTAAAGATTTCTTATAGTTCCATTCCTGTCTCTCACTTACATGTACTTGTACACTATCCAATTTGACAAAACCCACAATCCTCTTTCTTGCTGGCTGCCTTTCAGTTGAAGGTTGTACCCGGGCTGATGCATTATTGAGAGTGTGGTGCTGGAAAAGCATGGCAGGTCAGGCAGCATTGAGGAGCAGGAGAATCACCGTTTCGGGCAAGAGCCCTTCATCAGGAAACTGATTCCTGATACTCCCTGACCCGCTGTGCTTTTCCAGCACCGCACTCTCGACTCTGAGCTCTGGTATCTGCAGTCCTCACTTTCTCCAAGGACTGATGCGTTATCTGTTGAGGTGACAAAGTGGTTCCCAAGGCTGTGGCAGGGACTGGTCACCTCATGGACTACTGGACCCTCACTTGTGCTGTGGTCACGTGTGCGGCAAGGGACTACTTTACTATATCCAAGATGCAATGGGTTGTTGTTATGAGCAGCAAACAAGATTAGGGCCATGTGGACACCAGAGGGCATGAAAGAAGCCTAATTCTGAGCGAAAGGAGAGAGTGTCAAGTCCCAGGAATTTGTTGAAGGTTAGTTCTGAGGAGATAAACACCAAAGGAGTGAAGGGAGGTTATGCCCAGGGGTTATAGGAGAAAGAGAGGACTGCAAATGCTGGAGATCAGAGTCGAGAGTGTGGTGCTGGAAAAGCACAGCAGGTCAGACACCATCCGAGGAACAGGAGACTCGACATTTTGGGCCAGAGTATTTTGTCAGGAATATGGAGGGGGAAGGTGACTGAGAGATAATTAGGGGGTGGGGGGTGGAGCTGGAGCGCAGGTAGGTGGGAAGGCGAGAGGTGGATGTAGGTAGGGGGTTATTGTGATAGGTCGGTGGGGAGAGTGGAGCAGATAGGTGGAGCAGAAAGTTTAACACCTGGCCATTTACCCTCCTTCCTTCTCAGTATCCAAGGGTCCAAACACACCTTCCGAGTGAAGCAGCACTTTACCTGCACTTCACACAATTTAATCCACCACGGTCACACTGCACAACGTAGTTTCCTCTACATTGGGAAAAAGAAGTGTAGTCTGGGTGACTGCTTTGCAGAACACTTACGTTTTGTCTGCAACAGAGACCCTGAACTTCCAGTTGCCTGCCACTTCGACACCCCACCCTGTTCCCCGGCCAACATCTCTGTCTAAGGCTTGCTGCAGTGCTCCAGTGAAGCTCAGTGCAAACTGGAAGAACAGCACCTCTCTTTCCGCTTTGGGGCTTGAGACACCTTTTCCTATGTCCTTACCCCAACCCCAAAACACTAGGCCCTGTTCCCACATGGTTTGCTATTACACCCCAGCATTGTTAGTTCCTAACAGTTATTCATCCTCCTATGCTGATGGTTCTCTCCTCCACAGTCTATTCAACTGTTCTTTCTCTTTCAGCTCTACCTCCACCTATTGTTTACTCATTATTACCCACCCCGTCCACCACCACTCTCCCCCTACCCACCCCCTCCACCACTACTCTCCCCTACCCACCCCCTCTACCACTACTCTCCCCTACCCACCCCGTCCACCACCACTCTCCCCCTACCCACCCCCTCCACCACTACTCTCCCCTACCCACCCCCTCCACCACCACTCTCCCCCTACCCACCCCCTCCACCACCACTCTCCCCCTACCCACCCCCTCCACCACCACTCTCCCCCTACCCACCCCCTCCACCACCACTCTCCCCCTACCCATCCCCTCCACCACCACACTCCCCCTCCACCACCCCCTCCACCACCACACTCCCCCTCCACCACCCCCTCCACCACCACACTCCCCCTCCACCACTCCCTCCACCACCACTCTCCCCCTACCCACCCCCTCCACCACCACTCTCCCCCTACCCACCCCCTCCACCACCACTCTCCCCCTACCCACCCCCTCCACCACCACTCTCCCCCTCCACCACTCCCTCCACCACCACTCTCCCACCACTATCTTCTGCATTAAAAACAACTTTCTCCCTAGCTACCATCAGTTTTGAGGAAGTGTCACAGGACTATGGTCTTATGAAGCCAAAAGGTGAACTCTGTCTCTCCACAGATTCTGCCAGACCTGCTGAAATTTTTCAGCGATTTCTGTTTTTGTTGGAGAGTCCTTGACACTGGCCTCAGCTCCCAGAAACAGCTCTCAGTGTGAGCAAGATGTCTGACACTCCTGTTCATTTTTTTTCTTCTTTCTCTTCTTTTTTTCCACACTACCGCCTAACTGCCCCCTCCACGGCCCGCTGCCTGGACCTGTTGATGGCCAGTTTGGCCAGGCCCAGGAGCAGACCCACAAGGAGGTCCTCGGACCTGCCCTCCCTCCTCTGTACCGGGTGCCCGAAGATCAGGAGCGTGGGACTGAAGTGCAGCCAGAAACAGAGGAGAAGGTTTCTGAGGAAATCAAAAAGGGAGTGCAAACGCCCACACCCAATATATACATGGTCCACGGACTCCACAGCGCCACAGAACAAGCAGTTGGGCTGGGAGTCCGTGAACCACCCCAATCTACGGTTGCAGGGGACTGCTGCGTGCAGCACCCTCCACCCCAGATCCCCGAGAGAAAGGGGGAGGACTCCCGCATAGAGAGCCCTCCACTGGGGATCCCCACCGCCCGGTGGCAAATGGGCACGCCAAGGCGTGTCCGGACGGTGGATGAGGGAGAAGAGGTGGACGGTGTGCAGCAGCAGTCGATAAGGGCCTTCCTTTTTATGTCCCTGATAGCAACAAAATTAAAATTCCGGAGGCGGCTCAGGTTCTGGGGCACAGGCTCCCGCGGGAAGTACGGGACCTTGGGGCCAATGTGAAATTCCGTCCGGGCCGGGGTGAGCGCAGACGGGATCCCACCGCACACCTGAGCGTCCTCCAACTGGTGCACTACGTCGGGTCCGAGCACCGCCGTTTTAAGGCGTCGGACGGCGGCGGCCACGTACCGGACGTCTACCGCTGCCCTGCTCGCTATGTCCTGCGGCAGCGTCCAGCCCAGGCCCCCGGCACCCAGCCTGTCCCTGACCCTGGTCGCCCTCGCTGCCACGGCCCTCCCCTCCGACAGCCACTCGAACCCGCGAGTACGGAGGTGCGGATTCCTGAGCAACGGCTCCCTGACGACAGCCGCTACTCCAGCCGGAGGGTAGGCGCGACGCGATTCGACCATGTTCCAGACAGTGATCAGTAAAAGACAGGCAGCACCTTGAGGGAGACCTCCAAACCGTCGCGGTCGACGAACAAGAGCTGCGTGTCGTAGTTGAGGTTACGCACCTGGCGGAAAAAATACATCACCAGGGCGCACCACCTAGGAGGAGGCTCGACGTAAAGGTATCGCCGCAAGGTCTGGAGGCGGAACGTCGCGACCTGGGTGCGGACGCACACCAGCGACTGACCGCCCTCCTCGATAGGGAGACTCAGAACCTGCGCGGCGCGCCAGTGCATCTTTTTGTCCCAGAAGAAGTCAACCAACGTTCTCTGAATGTCAGCGACAAAGCCAGGAGGAGGGACCAAAGTGACCAGCCGGTACCACAGCATGGCGGCCACCAGCTGGTTTATGACCAGCACTCGACTCCTGTAAGATAGCACTCGGAGCAGTCCTGTCCAGCAGCCTAGGCGAGCCGAGACTTTGGCCTCCAGCTCCTGCCAGTTGGCCGGCCAGGATTCCTCAGCCGGGCTGAGGTAGACCCCCAGGTAGAGGAGATGGGTGGTACTCCAGCTGAACCCCCGTAACTCCTCCGGCAGAGTCCACCTGCCACGGACCGACCAGTAGTCCGGAACACTTGGCCCAGTTGATCCTGGCGGAAGACGCCGCCGAGTACACGGCCTGGCACTCGCGCATCCTCCCCAGGTCAGCCGGGTCGGTGAAAGTGAGGAGCACGTCGTCGGCGTAGGCCGAGGGGACCACCCCCGTGCCCGCACCACGCAGAACCAGCCCCAACAACCTCCTCTGCAAGAGGCGCAGGAAAGGCTCCACACACAGGGAATACAGCTGGCCGGACAGGGGGCAGCCTTGACGCACTCCTCTCCCGAAGCGAAGGGGCACCGTCAGGGACCCGTTAACTTTAACCAGACACTCTGTGGCGGCGTACAAAAGTCAGATCCGGGCGACGAATCGCGTCCCGAACCCAAATGCCCACAGAGTCCCGAGCAGGTACTCGTGATTGACCCTGTCGAACGCCTTCTCCTGGTCGAGAGACAGGAAGGTGCTCGGCAGACCAGCCCGTCGACAGAAATGGATCAGGTCCCGGACCAGGTGGACGTTGTCGTGTATCCTCCGGCCCGGGACCGTGTAGGACTGGTCCGGGTGAATCATGTGGGCCAGCACGGAAGCCAGGCGAGAAGACAACACCCTGGCAAAGATTTTGTAGTCCGTGCTGAGGAGGGAGACCGGACGCCAGTTCTTCAAAGAACGAAGGTCCCCCTTCTTTGGCAGCAGGACGATGACCGCCCTGCGCCAAGAAAGGGGCAGCTGTCCGGCATTTAGAGACTCCCCCAGGACCTGTGCGTAGTCATTCCCCAGGACGTCCCAGAACGCCCTGAAGAACTCCACAGTCAGCCCGTCCAGCCCCGGGGTTTTGCCCCTCGAGGTAGAGGGCGCCGGTCAGCTCCTCTAAAGTGACGGGAGCGTCGAGCCTTCCGGCGTCCTCCGGGCTGAGCTGCGGCAGGTCCTCCCACAGAACTCTGCGAGCGTCCTCGCTGGACGGATCCGGAGAGAACAGAGCCGTGTAATAGTTTCGGACGTGGGCCCTGATGCCCTCCGGATCCGAGATGAGGGACCCGTCGTCAGCCAGCAGCACAAGGAGCTGCTGACGGGTGCCGCGCCTTTTTTCCAGCGAGTAGAAGAAGGGGGAGCCGCGGTCCAGGTCCTGGAGGAGCTGGATCCGCGACCTCACGTACGCGCCCCGAGCCCCGACGAGCTGCAGGTCTCGGAGCGTGGCCTTCTTCTCTTCGTACACCCCGCGCAGGGCCGGGTCCGCGTTGGGCTGACCGAGGTGTGACTCCAGGTCGAGCATCTCCCTCTCCAACTCCTCGATCCTGGACTTCCGCCTCTTGGTCGACCCCCTCGCGTACTCCTGACAGAAGACGCGGACGTGAGCCTTGCCCACGTCCCACCATAGCCTCAGGGAGGGGAAGCTTCCCCGCTTCCTTCTCCAGCCGGCCCAGAAACGACGAAACGAGTCCCGGAACCGCTCGTCCTCCAGCAGCAGGTTGTTAAAGTGCCAGTACGCAGAGCCGAGCCTGGCGCCGAACGGAAGGAGTTCCGCCCACACCAGGTGATGGTCCGTGCACGACACCTGCCGCGTGGAGGCCTTCGGAAAACAGGAGGCATACGCCCGCGAAACGTACAGGCGGTCGATTCTGGACGCTCCGACCCCAGGCCTCATGAAGGTGAAGGCAATGGAGTCGGGATGGAGATTCCGCCAGACGTCCACCAGGTCGAAGGACTTGATCAAGTCCCCCAACCTCTTCCCCGATGCCCAGCCAGTGCGGGCACCGCCGTGGTCCCTGCCCTCGAGGACGCAGTTAAAATCTCCCCCCCGAGGACAACGCACTGGTTCTCGTCGATGGAAGTGAGATGAGCGGACAGTTCTTCGAAGAAGCTCGCTTGCCTCGGCCCGGCCAGGGGAGCGTATACGTTCACCAAGTGAAGAACCGCGCCCCCCAGCCGAACCATCAGGTGAAGCAAACGGCCTGGCACCGGCTCCCTGACCCCCAAGATCTCCGGCTGAAAATGAGGGGCCAACAGGATAGCCACCCCGCCAGATCTGCGGGTGAGGTGACTCATGTAGACCCCCCCTCGCCACTCCAGGAGCCAGGTGGTTTCGTCTCCCGGGGTAGTGTGGGTTTCTTGCAGGAAGCACACCGCATACCTCCCGTCCTGAAGGACCGAGAGGGTCTGGAATCTGCGCTGTGACTCCCTGCTGCCGTTGATGTTGAGGCTGGCTATAGTCGTCTCCATGTCGGAAGCGTTGTGCTACCACCACCAGTACAGTTAAAAACCAATTACTGGGAGGACGAGGGAGGGGCACAGGAGTCCCTCACCCTCACCAGGAGTGCCCCCAGGAAGTTCCTGACTTGCTTTCGCTCATTGACGTCGACCCAGGTGCCTGGCGAGCAACGTGGGCCGACCAATAAACATTTTCGAAGGAGCTCCAGCGGTCGAGCGCCAGTTGGGCTCTATCCCGGCGACCTCGAGTTTCCTCGACAAATTCCCGGAGCTCCTCGAGGGGGATGAGGGGGAGATCGGCGGGGGGCACCTGGGACTCAAAAATGTCACTGCAGACAGAGTCGGCGTCGTCCGCCACCGATCCCGAACCCTCCTCTGGGAGGTCGCCCTCGGTCGCCGACCCCTCCCCCACAGAGAGGATGGGGGCTGGTCCGGCGCTGCCAACCGGCCCCGAACCCCCGGCGACCCCACCCCCAGCGTCACCGGCAGCACCTTCCTCGGTGCACTCCGTCCCGGAACACCCTGAGTTCGGGTCGTCGGGCAGCGGAGGCTCGGGGCCCCGCTCCTCTCCCGACACCGGGACGCCTGGCTCCTCGAGGAAAAAGTCATCCCCCAGGGCCAAGGCTCCCGGAAAAACAGTCTGGGAGGGAGGAGCGAGGATAACACCTTCATCCCCTCTGCCGCTCGGCGACCCAGTAAAGGGTCCTTTGTCATCGCGGCCTTTGTGGCCGTCAAAGTCCAGTCCCGTTCCCCCCCCCCCCGAGGAGTTGAGGCAGCAGGAGGCCCTGCTGTAGCCCCTGGGGGTTTGGGCAGGTCAGGCCGCGGTGTGGGATCGTTGGGGGGGTACCGTGGGCCCGTCTCCTGGAGAGGGGCAGCACCGCCAGCGCGCTACAGGACTATCTCTTCCCTCCAAGGGCCAGCACCTCTTCCCCAGAGAGACAGGGGGGAATTTATGTGCTGTCCCCTCCCCGCCCGCCTTGGTGGTCATGGGGCCTGAGGCCCCCCCCCTGCCTTTCCTGGAATACGATTGGCTGGGGGATGGCAGGGGGTGTGGCCAGGGTGGGGAGGGTCAGCTGTGTCACTTCCTGCCCCGCCCCTGGTTTAGCAGGTGATGGTGGGTGGGGCAGGGTGGAGCAGGGTGGAGCAGGGTGGAGGTGGAGCAGGGTGGAGGTGGGGCAGGGGCAGGGGCAGGGGCAGGGGCCGGGGCCGGGGCCCAGTTCTCTCTCTGGGGTCCGGAGACACGGTCACTGCGGGAGATTGGGCAGTGGTGGTCCACCCCAGGTTAGTGCCAGGGTGTGGCGGGGCTCGGGCTCAGGGTCCCCCGTGCCAGGTGTTGCAGTGCCTGAGGCGGGCGTCGCAGCCCCAGGGGTTTCTCCATCGGGGTGGGGGGTAGATGTGGGGTCAGGGTTGGGTACGGGTTCGGGGGTTTGGGGGTCAGGGTTCCCGCGCCGGGGCGACGCTGGCACGGCCGCAGGGGCATTGTCGTGCCGGGGCGGGGCAGGTCGTGGGCTGGGTGTCGGGGATGGGGATAGGGTGGTCTCCCAGTGGGCGGGCCTGACGCGTCGCGTCTTCTTTAGCGCCTTCCGGCCGGCTGGACGCTCACCCCCCTCCCTGCCGGAGACTGGAGGATCGGAAGCCTCCGGCTCAGGCTCCGGTGCCGGGGCCTGCGGTGTTGACTTTGGGGGAGGGGGAGTGGGCGCGGCGGCACCACCGTCAGCCGTTGGCGAGGGCTGGGCGGCCTTCTGGGTGGGGCAGTTTTTTCTAATGTGTCCCACCTCGCGGCACAGGTGGCACCGCACGCCGTCCAGAAGGCGCGGTAGGCCACGCCCTCGTGGAGGAGGGTAAAGGAGCCCTCGGTGACCTCCTCCCGGGCCAGGCAAATGAACACCTGGCGTCGGAAGGAGTAAATGTGCCGGAGGGCGGGGTCCTTCAGACCGAGCAGGAGCGGTTGGATCCCTGACCGGATCTCCCCCAAGGTGGTGAGGTGGGGGAGAAGGAGCTCGCTGGCAATGAAGGGCGGGACGTTGGAGATCATGACCCTCTGGGCTGACCACACTAGCCATGGCCTTGCTGCAGGCCTCGATGGTCATGTTGGGGTGGGGATAGGCCTTGACCCCCAGGCGTTTAGTGAGGTGCCTGAAGGGGGTGTGGTTTGCAGCCGGGGCTGGGACAGCCGAGCCTAAGGCAGCGGCTACCCCGGCGTAGGTGCGGCTGGGCCCTGCGACCTTCAGGCTTGCCATCCTCTGCTGCTGGTGGTGGAGTCGGGCCTCTGGCAGGAGCAGTGGCGGAGGTTGCTGGGAGAGTCCCAAGCAGCAACAGTGGAGACCTGCCTCAGGTGACAACGGCGGTGGAGGCAGGCCTCAGGCGAGTCCCAGGTAGGCCCTCGGTCGCTGTGGTGTGGGGCAGACCGGTTGGGGAGGGTCCCCAAGGCAAGTCCCAGGCAGCCCCAAAATTGAGTCCCAGGCAGCGGTGGTGGAGGCAGGCCTCAGGCAACAGCAGTGGTGGAAAGCAGGCCTCTGGCAAGTCCTGGGCAGGCCCTTGGTCACAGCAGTTGTTGGGGAGGGTCCCCAAGGCAAGTCCCAGGCAGCCCCAGAATCAAGTCCCAGGCAGCGGTGGTGGAGACAGGCCTCAGGCAACAGCAGCAGCAGTGGTGGAGGTCCTGGGGAGGGGCCCCAGGGCGAGTCCCAGGCAGCGATGGTGAGGCAGGCCTCGGGCAGCAGCAGCAGGGGAGGCAGGCCTCTCCTCAGGCAACAGCAGCAGCAGTGGTGGTGTAGGTCCTGGGGAGGGGCCCCAAGGCAAGTCCCAGGCAGCAGCAGTGAGGCAGGCCCCAAGCAGCAACAGGAACAGTCCTTGGCACATATGCACACAAAGTCTTACACTGATCCAACTCCCAAGACAGGCAAAACACCCGAGTGGCTAGTGACAACACTGCCCTTCACATCAAGGGGCAATGCTGTGTGAGCAAAACAGTGAAGGGGAGGGTAGGGACTAAATCAAAATAGAGTTGGACGGGGAAATAATACACTCCACTCCCTGCGGCGCCCACCTCTCCCTGAACGACTCCAGGGTGTTGGTGGACACCGCGTGCTCCTTCTCCAAGGACACCCGGGCTCTTCAGCTTTCGAAAGTTCTTGCCTAATATCATCAAAATTGGCCTTTCTGCAAATTAGAACTTCAACTTTTAGATCTGGTCGATCCTTTTCCATCACTATTTTAAATCTTATAGAATTATGGTCACTGGCCCCAAAGTGCTCCCCCACTGACACATCAGTCACCTGCCCTGCCTTATTTCCCAAGAGTAGGTCAAGTTTTGCACCTTCTCTAGGAGGTACATCCACATACTGAATCAGAAAATTGTCTTGTACGCACTTAACAAATTCCTGTCCCTCTAAATGCTTAACACGATGGCAGTCCCAGTCTATGTTTGGAAAGTTAAAATCCCCTACCATAACCACCCTATTATTCTTACAAATAGCTGAGATCTCCTGACAAGTTTGTTTCTCAATTTCCCTCTGACTATTTGGGGGTCTATAATACAATCCCAATAAGGTGATCATCCCTTTCTTATTTCTCAGTTCCACCCAAATCACTTCCCTGGATGTATTTCCAGGAATATCCTCCCTTAGCACAGCTGTAATGCTATCCCTTATCAAAAATGCCACTCCCCCTGCTCTTTTGCCTCCCTTTCTATTCTTCCTGCAGTATTTACATCCTGGAACATTAAGCTGCCAGTCCTGCCCATCCCTGAGCCATGTTTCGGTAATTGCTATGATATCCCAGTCCCATGTTCCTAACCATGCCCTGAGTTCATCTGCCTTCCCTGTTAGGCCCCTTGCATTGAAATAAATGCAGTTAAATTTATTAGTCCTACCTTGTCCCAGGCTCCCCTGACTGTTTGACTCACTTCTGTTCTCAACTGTACCAGTCTCAGATTGATCTCTTTCCTCACTATCTCCCGGGGTCCCACCCCCTCACCTTACCAGTTTAAATCCTCCTGAGCAGCTCTAGCAAATCTCCCTGCCAGTATATTAGTCTCCTTCCAATTTAGGTGCAATCTATCCTTCTTGTACAATTTGCTTCTCCCCCAAAAAAGATTCCAATGATCCAAAAATGTGAATCCTTCTCCCATACACCAGCTCCTCAGCCATGCATTCATTTGCTCTATCCTCCTCTTCCTGCCCTCACTAGCTTGTAGCACCAGGTGTAATCCAGATATTACTACTCTCGAGGACCTCCTTTTTAAATTTCTGCATAACTCTCTGTAATCTTTCAGAATCTCAACCTTTTCCCTTCCTATGTTGTTAGTTCCAATGTGGACAATGACCTCTTGCTGGCCTCTCTCCCCCATGAGAATATTCTGCACGCTCTCTGAGACATCCTTGATCCTGGCACCAGGGAAGCAACACACCATTCTGCTATTTCGCTGCTGGCCATAGAAACATCTTTCTATACCTCGGACTAGAGAACCCCCTAACACAATTGATCTCTTGGATCCTGACGTACCCCTCATTGCATTAGAGCCAGGCTCAATACCAGAAACTTGGCTGTTCATGCTACGGTCCCCTGAGAATCCATCACCTCCTACATTTTTCAAAACAGCATACCTGTTTGAAATGGGTATATCCACAAAAGACTCCTGCACTAGCTGCCTACCTCTCTTACCTTTTCTGGAGTTAACCCATCTATGTGACTGTATCTGAGACTTTCCCCTCTTCCTATAACTGCCATCCATCCCCTACTGTTGCTGCTGCAAATTCCTCATGGCTTCTAATTGATTCTCCAACCGATCCATTCGATCTGATAAGATTCGCAGCCAACAACACATGGCAGATATAATCCGCAGTAACCCTTAAACTCTCTTTAAATTCCCACATCTGAAAAGAAGTACATATCACTCTATTAAAGGTCATTTTTGCTCCTTCACAATCTACAGACCCAGAAAATAACACCGTCTTATTCCTCGACAAACACTGCCCCAGGTTAAATTAATAGTTATGGCTTATATTTTAAGTTTGATCAAGAGAAATATCTCCAAAAGCATATAATGAAGGAAGAACACACCCTACTCACTACTGCAGATTCTCTGTAGGCCACACGTAAAACAACGATTAATTTATCTGATTCTGTGCTGTGACCTTTGCCCAACAGTTCCTCCAAGATTAGTTGTGAATTTCACTGTTTGTTAGTTTTCCCAGATGCCACTCAGACATCCAGCAATACATGAATTCAAACAGTAAAGGCAGGAACTGTGCAGGTTCTCTCTCTCTCTCTCCCCCGCAATGATGGGAAACATCCTTTCCATGTTGACCTTGTCAAGACTATTCAGGATCCTATCCACTTCAGTCAAGTCACTCCTCACTCTTCTAAACTCCAGTGCAAACTAATCTAGCTTGTCTAAGCTATCCTCATTAGACAACCTAAATTCCAGTCTAGTTAACCTCTTCTAAATCACTTTCAATGCTTTTGCATTCTTCCATAAGGAAACCAATACTGCACACAATATTCAAGATGTGGTCTTATCAATGCCCTGTAAAACTGAAACACAAAATCCTTACTGTCATCTCTAATTCTTCTTGTAATCACAAAGCATACTCCATTGGCCTAGTTGATTCTGTGTCACACTAAACTTTTCTAACTCACCCGTCAAAACATCTAAATCCCTCTGCACTTTGGAATTCTGTAAAAACTATCTAATAGTCATCTGCAACATTCTTCCATCTTTTCACAACACAGTTTTCCACCTATCTGAGTGCTTTCTATGAATGTAATTATCATTATTTGTGTCCTTCATCTAAGTCATTGATGCATTTTGTAAAAGGAAATTGAAACCCCAACACAGAAACCCTGCTGTGGAATTCCTTTCATGATGATCTGCCAATCGATCAAAGATCTAGTCTTGCAAACTCTGTTTTCTGCTAACAAGCCAACATTCTGTCCGTGTTAAGACCATATACATTTGAGTAATAGTCGATCTCATGTCAAAGTCAACCCCTAATCTTTGGCCAAATAACTTGTAATTTTCCATATATCTCATGTAAAAGTCGACCCTAATTCTTCACAGGGAACAGATCAACGTTTATGAGTCAGTGTGCTGGCCGTCACCACCCGCTCCAGCTTTCCAGTCTGCCGGTTGTTTCGCTCCACTCCTGGTCTTCCAGTCTGCTAAGTGACACTGCGGGTTTTCAGAATTACCGTAATTTCAGATTAGATTCCCTACAGTGTGGAAACAGGCCCTTCAGTCCAACAAGTCCACACCGACCCTCCGAAAAGCAACTGACCCAGACCCATTCCCCACCTTTTACCCCTGACTAATGCACCTAATACTATCAGCAATTTAGCATGGCCAATTCGCCTGACCTGCACATCTTTAGACTGTGGGAAGAAATCAGAGCACGCGGAGGAAACGCACGGGGAGAATGTGCAAATTCCACACAGACAGTGGCCCGAGGCAGGAATTGAACCCGGGTCCCTAGCACTGTGAGGCAGCAGTGCTAACCACTGAGCCACCGCGCAAATCACTTGGGCTTCTGCTCATGATATGTTATGAATTTTGACAGACATGAATTTCAGCCACTCAAAAATAGTATCCATGCAATAGTTGAGCCCATAAATTTAACCTTTAAGAGTCGTCAAAAAAAATTTTGACTATTACTTGAATATACACGATGTGTTAACCTCGACATCATTGTGCTTTTAAGTTCTACAATAATTATTGATGAGGTTTCTCCTGGAAATCCAAGTACAATACATGCAGCAGCCTTCCTTTATCCACAGCACATGCCGCTCCTTCAAGGAGCTCCAGTCAACTGTGAAAAATGATTTCCCTTTCACAAAACCATACTGACACTTCCTGATGACCTTCAGTTTTTCTAAGTGTACAGTTATTCTTTCTAGTGATCGATTCTAACACTGTTCCCAGACATTAAACTATGTTTTCCTGTTTTCAGCTTCCCTTACATGTTGAACTGGATAATGAATTTGCTCGTTTAGTTGGATTGAAACTTTCCTGAATCGAGTAAACTTTGTAAAATTAACACCAACACCATTTACAGAGGAACCTTTATTATCTGAATATCAATTATCTGAATTTCGGATTATCCAAAGAAGATAGAAACATTACAGCAAAAAGGTGTTTCAACTCTGATCGCATCCTTTCTTTACACTAATTAAAAATGAACTCGACTTACTGAAATGCTGCTTAGAACAGTCCTGGACATTGATGGGAGCCCAGGCACTGTCTCCAATGACTGACCACCTGTCCTCTTTCCCTCTCTCTCTCCCCACACTTTCCCTGGAGCTCTACACAGTGGTGTATCCTGAATCCCCCTTCCCCAGATAATCTCTCCTACATTGTCCTGTACAGGGTAAAGGTGGAACTTGTCAAAATGTTGCAGTGAAAAGTTTTGTGTGTGTGTGCACTAATTTTGAGACTATTGTTGGTGTGCAGCCCGGGGGTGGGGGATGGAGTGGTGGTGGGGGGAAGCGGGGGCGGATGGGGGTGCTGACGGGTCGAGTGCCCACAGGGGATGGGGGAGCTGGGGTGCATGGGGGCTGGGGGTACACGGGGAACGGGGGGTGGTGGCCTGGCGGTGGGGTTAGACAGGAGGCCGGGGCGTGGATGGGGGCGGGGTAGACATGGGTGGGGGCCGGGTGGACATGGGTGGGGCTGGACAGGAGCAGGGTTGGATGAGGTTGAGGAAACTGATGGGGGCGGGTTTGGGGTGCGAACACGGGCCAGGGTTTGACGGGGTTGGGGGGGGGGGGGCGGAAGTGGGTGCGAGCGGGGCAGGGTGAGGGAGGACAAGGGGTGGGGGTGCACAGGGGGATGCAAAGGAGCAGGATGGCCAAGCCAGAAGGGGAGACAGAGGTGAGGCCGGGGGGCATGGGGTGGATGTGGGTGGAGGCAGACGTGGGAGTTGGACAGGTTTGGGGCCCGGACAGGGGCCAGAGTTGGAAAGGATTTGGGGGCGGACAGGGGCAGGGCAGGGTGCAGGCAAATGGGGAGCAGGTGCGGATGGCGGGCGGGAATGGGGGGGATGGGGGACGGGTTTGGGGTGGTTGGGGGTCCAGGGACTCGCATGCTGCCTCGTCTCCTGAACGGAGAGCAGACTTAGCAAGTGCTCGCTGTGTCAATCCCATTGAACTGATGGGGGGAGGCGGTGAGGGGGGTGGGTAGCAGGAGGCTTCAGCAATGCTGCAGGTCCCTTACACACGTGTGTGTCTACTCAGAACCCAACCGTGAGACAGAGAGAGGGAGCAAAGCAGGCAGAGCAAGGAAAAAGGAAACTTCAGAAAACTCTGGAGAGGCATTGAATCAAATAACCGAATAATCATTAATCTGAACGAAATACTGCCTGCCCATTGTGTTCAGATAATCGAGGTTCCTCTCTACTACCTCATTAGCCAGGTCTTTACTTCCCTGGCCTGATGTCCATCTGGATCTAGAGAGTTTTTAGCCACCAGTTTACTTAGCAATACTTCCCAATTGCAAACATGTTCCTCTTTTCCTTACGCATCCTGTTATACAGCTATTACTGGAATTTATATTGTATCCTTTTTAGTGAAGAAAAAAGCAAAATACTTGTCTGTCTCATTTGCCATTTTCTTTTTATTCACTATTAACTCCCCATTCTGACTCTCTAAGTTGCTTACACTCACTTTACTGTTCTCCTTTACTAAATACCTGTGTAAACTCTTGCTGCACATTTTTATACTTCCGTCTTTCTCTCATACTCTAATTTCTTTTTAATGTTTTAGTTATTCTTTATATTCTGGCCAACTACCTAACTTACAACTCAACTTTGCACGATATCATTCCTGATGAAGAGCTTATGTCCGAAGCGTTGACGCTCCTGCTCCTCAGATGCTGCCTGACCAGCTGTGCTTTTCCAGCACCACACTTCTTGACTCTGATCTCCAGCATCTGCAGTTCTCACTTTCTCCTTTGCACTGGAACATACTGTTTCCTTAAGTTTGATACTTTCCTTAACTTTTTCAGGTAGCAGTGGATTGTGGGTCCTTCCCTTAGAATTAGCCTTTAAACAGTATTCTGAAATCTCCCTGGAAATGTCTGCAACTGCATCCCTTCTGATTTATCCCCCAAGCTAGTGTAAAGTTCACTTCAACTAAGCTCAGTTTTGATGCCTATATAGTTGCAAGTCTTTAAGTTTAAAACATTAACCTTAGAATCAATCTTTTTCCTTTCAAATTAGATATCAGATTCAATCATATTGTGCTGGCTGCTTTCTCAGAATACCTTTGCTCTGAAATGATTAATTAATCCTGTCGCATTGCACAATACTAAATTTTAAAATATCATGTTCCCGTCAGTTCTAGAACAAGCTGCGCTATGAAATTACCTTAATGGTATTGTGGGAACTTGTCATTAGTGATGCATGTTCAAGCACGTTATCCGCATCAATATTTATTTGGCCCCATTTTAGCTGATATCATTCCCATCTACTGGTCTTACTGCACACTTAGGGAGAAGGGAAAGACAAGTGACGTTTAATGCCTGTCAATAATGCCTTTGTGAGTCCCTTTAGTTAATTCAACTATCTTTAGCTGATTCATCAATGACTTTCACCTCATCATAAGGGCAGAAGTGTGGATGTTCACCCATGTGAATGCACAATGTGCAGCACCATTCACGACTCTTGATTTATTGAAGCAGTCCATGCTGAGACAAGACCTAGACAATATCCAGGCTTCGGCTGAAAAGTGGCAAGTCGTATTTACACCTCACAATGTCAGGCAATGACCATCTCCAAGAAGAGACAATCAAACTATCACATTCACTGAATCCAGAAATATCAACCTCCTGGGATTACCTAGGCGAAAGTGAGTACTGCTAGAGATTAGAGTCAAGAGAGCGATGCTGGAAAAGTACAGCAGGTCAGGGCTTTTGCCTGAAATGTCGATTTTTCCTGCTCCTTGGATGCTGCCTGACCTACTGTGGTTTTGCAGCACTACACTCTTGACTCGCAGGACCACCGTTGACCAGAAACTGAACTTCATTTAAGTTGTATGGCTACAAGAGCTGGTCAGAGGCTAGGGATCCTGCAGCAAGCAACTCACCTCCTGACTCCACAAAGCCTGTTCACTATCAACAAGATGCAAGTCAGGAGTGTGATGGAATACTCCTCACTTGCCTGGAATAGGTGCAGCTTCATCAACACTCAAGAAGCTTGACACCATCCAAGGTAAAACAAGCTGCTTGATTGGCACTGCATTCACAAACATCCACTCCTTCCAGCCCCCACGTTCAGTAGCAACAGTGTGTATTATCTTCAAGATACTAACTGCAGAATCCCACTAAAGTTCCATAAATAGCATGTTCCAAATCCATGAAACCTCGAATCTTAGAATCCCTACAGTGCAGATAGAAGTCATTCAGTTCACTGAATCTCCCCTGATCCTCCAAAGGCCATTCCACTCAGACCCGACCCAACCCCTTACACTATCCCTGCGACCCCACATTTGCCATGACTAATGCACCTATTCTGCACATCCCTAGATTATCATCCATATGGACCAGAGCAGCAGAGAACATGACCACCTGCAAGTTCCCCTCAAAGTCGCTCAACATCCTGACTGAGAAATACATTGCTATACCTTCATTGCTGCCGAGTCAAAATTCTGGCGCTCCCTCCATAACGGCATTGGGAGTCTACCTACAGCACATGGACAGCAGTGGTTCAAGAAAGCAGCTCACCATTACCTTCTCAAGGGCAACTAGGATGGACATTAAACGTTGGCCCAGCCAATAAAGTAGGCACCTCATGAGTGAATTTGAACAGAAGGTGATTTATGAAGAGAATTCTACACTTGTCCCTTCGATATGCCGGGATCATTGTTTTTCCTCAACATTTATCTATCACTTTCACCAAAGAGAATAAAAAATCTCCTCTGGCCCTTTATTCCACAATTCAGTTGTTTATCTAAGGAAAGTAACATTTTTCCTGACGTTAGAAAGTTTTCTGGACTACGTTCTGAGAGAACAACTTACCCCCCATTTTTGTCTTCACTGGGTGACCCCTTACTCTGAGATCATGCCTTCTGGTCCTAGACTCTCCCACAGGTGGAACAACTTCTCTGCATCAATCTTGTCAAGTCCCCTAAGAACCTTGTTTTCAGGAAGGTTGCTGTCTAAGGAAAGTAATATTTTTGCTAGTGTTAGAAAGTTTCCTATTTCTGGAAAACAGCCAGTGCTGCAGGTCAGATGTAAGAAGGGAATGAAATGGTTTATAATTATATAGTATCGTTAGTGACCTCAGGACTCCCTCATCGAACTCAACGGCCAATGAAGAATTTTGAAATGTAATGTCCAGAAATATGGCAGCTAATTTGTATTTAAAGCATAGTTTTGACACATAAAACCACAGGACATAGGAACTGAAGCCTAATCAAGGCTTATTCACCTTTCAATGATATTATCCCTGATCTGATAATTTTCAACTCCACTTTCCTGTCTTTTCCTCATTACTTTTGATTTCTTTATGGATTAAAAATCTGTCCATCTCAGCCTTGAATATACCGCAATAGTCCTTTGTGGTAAAGAATTCCACAGACTGACTACATTCTGAGAGAACAAGTTACTCCTCATTTTTGTCTTCACTGATGCTCTGATGCTAATCACTACCAGCTTGTGGTTGAAATTTCTCTTATTCGCTCATGAGACGTGGGCATTACTGGCTGGGCCAGCGTTTTTCATCCATCCCTACTTGCCCTTGAGAAGGTGATCAGGAGCTGCCATCTTGGACTGCTGTACATACGTCATAATGCCCTGAGGGAGGGAATTCCAGGATATTGGCCCAGTGACCGTAAAAGAACAGCAATATGTTGCAGGATTGCAAGTGGCTTGGTGGGGAACTTACAGTTTGTGGGTTCCCATGTATTTACTGCCCTTGACCTTCCAGGTAGAAGTAGTTGGGTTTGAAAGGGGCTGTCTATGGATTGCTGCCATTGATTTGAGACCACCACCCTCTTTCCTCGTTTGAATCTGAAGCCCCATTTCATTTACAATGATAAAGAAAAACCATAAGTGAATCTTAATATGAAGAGGTTCTTGGCTTAATCAAGATATAGATTATTACCTGATTACAAACCGGTACAAACGACATCAACAATTTAAACTGAGACCTGTGAATATAGGTCTCACCCTAAAAGATCTTGAGATGTTGGGTCTTCCCCACCCAAATCCTTATGACATTATTAGATTTGGTGGAGCTTAATACCATCTTTAACATTAACTCTTTTAGAGGTTGGATCACTCAGCATGTAAGGAGAACTAGCCATTTGGATACAGAACTGACTGGAAGGTAGGAGACTGAGGGTAGTGGTGGAGGGTTGCTTTTCAGACTGGAGGCCTGTGACCAGTGGTGCGCCACAAGGATCGGTGCTGGGTCCAGTGCTTTTTGTCATTTATATAAATGATTTAGATGTGAATATAGGAAGTATGGTTAGTAAGTTTTGCAGATGACACCGAAATAAGAGGTGTAATGGACAGCAAAGAAGATTATCTCAGAGTACAATGAAATCTTGTTCAGATGGACAATGGGCTGAGAAGTGGCAGGTGATATTTTATTTAGATAAATGCAAAGTGCTGCATTTTGGGAAAACAAATCTTAGCAGGACTTATATGCTTAATGGTAAGGTCCTCGGGAGCGTTGCTGAACAAAGAGACCTTGGAGTGCAGGCTCATAGCTCCTTGAAAGTAGAGTCACAGGTAGATAGGATAGTAAAGAAGGCATTTGGTGCATTTGTCTTTATTAGTAAATGTGTTGACTATAGGAGTTGGGAGGTCATGTTGCAGCTGTACAGGACATTGGTTAGGCTACTTTTGGAATACTGCATTCAGTTTGGTCGCCCTGCTATAGAACAGATGTTGTGAAACTTGGAAGGGTTCAGAAAAGATTAATGAGGATGTTGCCAGGGTTGGAGGGTTTGAGCTACAGGGAGAGGCTGAATAGGCTGAGGCTGTTTTCCCTGGAGGGTCGGAGGATGAAGGGTGACCTTATAGAGGTTTATAAAATCATGAGGGGCATGAATCGGATGAACAGACAAGATCCTTTTCTCAGGGTATGGGCGTCCAAAACTAGAGGGCATTGGTTTAAGGTTAGAGGGAAACACTTAAAAGGGACCTAAGGGGCAACTTTTTCACGCAGAAGGTGGCTCCTGTATGGAATGAGCTGCCAGAGGAGGTGGTGGATACAAAAAACTGCAGATGCTGGAATCCAAAGTAGACAGGCAGGAGGCTGGAAGAACACAGCAAGCCAGGCAGCATCAGGAGGTGAAGTCGATGTTTCGGGTGTGACCCTTCTTCAGGACTGGGGCCTGGAAGTGGTGGAGGCTGGCACAATTTCAACATTTGGATGGGTACATGAATAGGAAGGGTTTAAGAACAAGAACAAAGAACGCCAAGCCTGTGCCGATCCAGATCCTCTAGAGGGATGTAAGCCAAATACTGGAAAATGTGACAAGATTAATTTAGGATATCTAGTTGGTATGGATGAATAAGACGGAAGGATCTGTTTCTATGCTGTATCTCCCTGTGATTATACGACTCGAACAAAGCCCTTATTCCAAACTGGCCAAGTTTTATTCCACCATTAACATGGCAAAAGCGGATTTTCTAGTCGTTATCACACTGAGTTTGCTGTGCATAAATTGGCTGCGATCTCCCAAACATTACTACAGTGACCGGTCTTCCAAAGCACTTCATTGCTTTCAGGCAGCTGGGCCAGGATCCATCTGGGAGAACAAACATAAACAGATAAAAGCAAGACAGGCAAAAGGCCACAAAATGAGGTTGCATGCAGAGCTTAAACATAGAGACCAGTGCCAGTTTAAAATCAAACCTGAATCCTGCGGAAAGCTGGTGTACGTGCTTTGAGATGCGTGTAAAACTCAGAAGGCACAGACTTTGGAATGAATTTTTGTTTGGGTGTACACACAATTTGAACTTTTCAGAGCAAATCTGATTTTCCTCGACTTGCTGCACACTACTTTCTTCTGGCCTTTCGGTGGGTTGGGAACGTGAGAGTAAAACACACACCCACTCCCACTGAGATTGGGTTACCACTTTATGCACACCCCAGCACTGTGATTTTTAAAAATCCAGACAAGGTCACACATGAGTCAAATGGCTGGACTCACAATAATATGCTCTCAAAAGGAAAACCCAGCCACTTGTTTGTATTATAAATGCCCAACTGGAGCAGCATCAAATCATAGAAAGACCTAGATTTGCTGTTAACGTGCCAGTAGACTTTAAATATACAATTCAATATATTCAGAATAAGAAAAAGACTCCTTGCAGCATTAATTAGTGAATTTGAAATGCTAAAGACAGCCATTAATAGTATTATTTGCACATGGAGGAGGATCGTAACTTAGTTAAACCTGAATTTTCAAGTGCTTACAATTAGATACATATTTTGATTGCTTTGTGCTTGCAGGGGAAGAATATTGAAATAGGAAGGATATTTAATATACACCAAAGTACTAACCAGCCGCATCAGGGATGTGACTTTGGCATGAATGGTGACTGCAACCAAACCAAACACACACTACTTTAGTGGAATGAATGAGTTAGGCTGAATCACAAACATCAGAGGCTTGAATGCCGACAGTGTGGAAGCAGGGCCATTCCACCCATCGAAACCACACCGATCTCCAAAGAGACCACCCAGATCCACCCCATCCCTGTAACTCCACCTAGCTGCACATCACTGGACTGTGGGTGGAAACCCACACAGATGCAGGGAAAATGTAAAATCTCCACGAAAACAGTCACAGAGTCATAGAATAATAGAGACGTACAGCACGGATACAGACTCTTCGGTTCAATTCATCCATGCAGACCAGATATCCCAACCCAATCTAGTCCCACCTGCCAGCACTTGGCCCATATCCCTCCAGACCCTTCCTATTCATATACCCATCCAGATGTCTTTTAAATGTTGTAATTATACCAACCTCCATCACATCCTCTGGCAGCTCATTCCATACATGTACCACTCTCTGAGTGAAAAGGTTGCTCCTTAGGACCCTTTTAAATTTTTCCCATCTCACCCTAAACCTATACCCTCTACTTCTGGACTCCTCCACCCCAGGGAAAAGATTATGTCTATTTACCCTATCTATGCCTATCACCTCTATGAGGTCATCCCTCAGCCTCCGATGCTCCAGGGAAAACAGCCCCAGTCTATTCAGCCCCTCTCTATATCTCAAATCCTCATGCCCTTGCAACATCCTTGTAAACCTTTTCTGAAACCTTTCAAGCCTCACAACACCCTTCCGAAAGTCACTCAAAGGTGGAATTGAACCTTGTTGCTGTGAAGCAGTAGTGCTAACCACTGAGCTACCGTCGTCTCCTGAGGTCTGAAGAAAGACAGCTGAGAGACTTCCACGGAAGGTATTAACAATATATCGAAAAGATAAATCAAGGTTAATCACAGAAGGGAAATACATGAACAATGGAAAACCAGGGAGAGGACAAATTATAGCTTATGTCAGGAAAAAAATCTCAGCACCATCAATATTTGAAAACCTGCCCAGTGGAATGAATTCATCTAAATTTAAGATCTAATTGCATGACACAATAGGGAGTCTTCTGGTGGACAGGTAAAATATACTGGTTCTGGTGATCACTATCTAGCATTTTGTTGTGGATGTTGTGAAACTTGAAAGGGTTCAGAAAAGATTTTCAAGGATGTTACCAGGGTTGGAGTGTTTGAGCTAAAGGGAGAGGCAGAACAGGCTGGGGCTGTTTTCCCTGGAGTGTCGGAGGCTGAGGGGAGACCTTATAGAGGTTTATAAAATCAAGAGGGGCATGGATAGGATAAACAGACCAGGTCTTTTCTCTGGGGTGGGAGAGTCCAGAACTAAAGGGCATAGGTTTAGGGTGAGAGGGGAAAGATATGATAGGGGCCATTTTTTCACACAGTGTTTGGTGCGTGTATGGAATGAGCTACCAGAGGAAGTGGTGGAGGTTGGTACAATTGTAACATTTAAAAGGCATCTAAATGGGTACATGAATAGGAAGCGTTTAGAGGGGTGTGGGCCAAGTGCTGGCAAATGTGACAAGATTAGGTTAGGATATCTGGTCAGCATGGTTGAGTTGGACCGAAGGGTCTGTTTCCATGCTGTACATCTCTGTGACTCTATTTTGGTTAGAACTGAAAAATTCTTACAATGAGACTTTACATGTCTATATAATCACAGTAACAGTACTTGAAATAAATGTGCACATTCATCAGCATGGTATTGTGAAGAAAAAGCTGTTATTTCCATCACACCTCTGATGTATTCAGGTCAATAATCATCTTTGGAGGGCAGTCACTATTGTGACACAAACAACTGCAGAAGGTCCTCTGTAAGGAGGGATTGTCTTATGAACAAAAATTAAACAGTTTGGGACTCTACTGTTTAATGGAAGGTGATCTCATTGAAACGTATATGGTTCTTAAGGGGTTTGACAGGGTGAACGCTGAGATGATGTTTCCCCTTAGGGGAGACTCAAGGACCAGAAGGCATAGTTTCAGAATAAAGAGGTGGCAATTTAAGATAGACGAGGAGGTACTTCCTCTCTCAGAGTATTGCTAGTCTTTGGAGCTCCTTGCCACAGAGAGCTGTGGGGCAGAGTCTGTGTGAATATTTAAAGATCAGATTGATTCTTCATCAGGACGGGAATTGAGGGAGAGAACAGAAAGTGAATGTGAGGAGTGTTAGATCAATAATAATCAATAATAATAATCCTACTGAATAGTGATGCAGGCTTGAGGTGTTGAATGAATTACAATGTTTCTATTTCTTCAGTCTTAAACTGTAAGGTCCCACAAATCAAATCAAATGGTCTCTTACTGTTTTTGTTTTCTCTGGTGATCACTGAAGGGTAAGCATTAAACAGGTCACCAGACGAAACCGTGATCTTCCTCAAACAGTGCTTCACCAGATTGCCAGATCCTCAGTTTAGTATCTTGTTGAAAGGCAGCGCCTCCTGCAGCCCAGTGCTGGCTCTGCACCGTGTGAAAGAGGCCCATGCCAATGATGCTCGCTAGCTCATTACTCGAATATGATTGAAAATGATACTCATCAAATACCTTCCATCTACTTAATGCCTCTTAGCATAGCACTACAATCATTAGTGTGAACAAGCAACTCATTACACAATGGCACAGTGCAATGGAGCCCTCGTACCACCTAATAAGAGCAAAGCACACCACCAGGCCCTTCAGCTAACCAAGCCTGTGCTGACACATGATGCCCTTCTAATCTATAAACCTTTTGCCTCTACATGGTCTGCCTATTTATGTATCTGTCAAGATGCCTCTTAAACATTGCTATTGTATCTGCTTTTACCACCTCCTTTGGCAGCATATTCCAGGTATTTCCCACTCTCTGTGCCTCTCACATCTCCTTGAAACTTTCCCCCTTTTACCTTAAACCTGTGTCCCCTAATAATTGACATTTCTACCCTGGCAAAAAAAAAGATTCCGACTATCCATCCTATCCATGCCTCTCATAATGTTGCAAACCTCCATCATGTTCCCTCTCAACCAAAACAAATGGATTTTTCCAACCTCTTCTCATAGCTAATACCATCAAAACCAGGCAACTTTTCGGTAAACCTTTTCTGTACCATTTGTATAGTCTCCAGATCCCTCTGGTAGTGTGGCAACCAGAGCTGTACGCAATATTCCAAATGTGGCTGAACTAAAGTTCTACACAGGTGCAACATAACTTGCCAATTTTTATACTCTATGCCCTGACCAATAATAGTAAGCATGCCATATCCCTTCTTCGCCACCTTATCCAC
This sequence comes from Chiloscyllium punctatum, assembly GCF_047496795.1. Lineage (NCBI taxonomy): Eukaryota > Metazoa > Chordata > Chondrichthyes > Orectolobiformes > Hemiscylliidae > Chiloscyllium > Chiloscyllium punctatum. The sequence continues at coordinate 80,997,320 of NC_092758.1, forward strand.
TTGTATTCCTACTTTCAGGGAACTATGGACTTGTACTCCTAAGTCACTCAGTATGTCAAACATCTAAGGGCTCTGCCATTTACTGTATACTTCCCTGCTACATTAGACCTTCTAAAAGACATCACCTCACATTTATCTGGATTAAATTCCATCTGCCCTTTCTCTACCGAAGTCTCCAGCCTATCTATAAGCTGTAGTATCCCCTGGCAATCCTCCTCACCACCTGCAGCTTCCTCAATCTTTGTGTCTTCAGCAAATTTATCAATCATAACAATGACATTCTGCTCCAAATCACTCAGGTATGTTACGAACCACAGGGGTCCCAGCGCGATCCCTGTAGAACACCACTAATCACAGATCTTCAGTTAGAAAAACATCCTTTCACGATTACTCAGTCTCTTATGACCAAACAGCTCTGTTTCCATCTTACCAACTCCTAGAGTCACTGAATCCTTCAACCTAAACTGCTCCATGCCGACCAAAGTGTCCATCCACACTAACTCCATTTTCCTGCACTTGGCCCATTAAAATTCTAATCCTTTCCTATCCATGTATTTCTCCAAATGCCTTTTAAATGTTGTTAATGTACCCACCTCAACCACATCTGCTGGCAGCTCATTCAATATGTGCACCACCCTCCGTGTAGAAAAACATTGCCCCTCAGGTTCTGTTTCATTCTTTCCCTTCTAATCTTAAACTGAGGCCCTCTAGTCCTCAATTCCCCAATCCTGGGGAAAAGAGTCAGTGCATTCACCTTCTCCATGCCTCTCGTGATCTTATAAACTGCTATAAGAACCCCCCCTCAGTCTCTTACACTCAATAGAAAAAAGTCCTACCTTGTCCAACCTCTCTCAATATCTCAAACCCTTGAATCCTGGCAACATTCTTGTAAATTTATTCTGCACGCTTTACAGTTTAATGACATCCTTCGGATAGGAAGATGTCCAAGCTGCACACAATATTACAAGTGCAGCATCAACAACGTCTTGTGCAACTACTTATCATAGATCCCATGTGACTTCACCATCTGTATCAACCTGCCATAAGGGACCTTGGAGATAGTGGGGACTGCAGATGTTGTACAGTCAGAGTTGAAATATGTGGTGCTGGAAAAAGCATAGCAGGTCTGGCAACATCCGAGTAGCAGGAGAGTTGACATTTTGGGCATAAACCCTTCATCAGGATTGGACCTTATCAAAGGCCTTGCTAAAATCCATGTAGACAACATCCACTGTTCTGCCCTCATCAATAACTTTGTCACTTCCTCAAAAAAAAAGCTCAATCAACTTTGTGGGACATGGCATCCCTCTCACAAGGCCATGCTGCCTGTCAATAATAAGTTCATATTTTTTCTAAATGTGAATAAATCTTGTTGCTGAAATTCTTCTCCAATAATTACACGAACACTGACGTAAGATTCGCCAGCCTGTAATTTCCTGGATTATCCCCGTTCCCCTTCTCAAACAAAGGAACAACATTGGCTACTCTCCTGCCCTATGGGACCTTGTCTGTGACTAAGGAAATACGAATATTTCATACAAGGCCCCATCCTTTTCCTCCTTCGCCTCCCTCAGCATTCTGGGATAGATCCCATCTGGTGATAGGGACTTGTCAACCTTAAAGTTTTTCAAAACATCCAATACGTCCTCCTTTCTTAGATCAACATACCCTAGGAGTATCAACATACCCTTCCTGAGGCTTTCAATCACCATGTCCCTCTCCTTTGTGAGTACCAATGTATAACATTTGTTAAGAACCTTACCCACATCATAGAATCCCTACAGTGTGCAAAGAGACCATTCGGCCCATTGAGTCTTCTCTGACTCCTTTGTCCTTGTGTGGGCCTACTCTTTCCCCAGCTTATATATGGATAAAAAGCATTGGAATATTCCTTAATCTTGTTTGCCAAAGTCATTTCATGGTTCCTTTTAGCCCTCCTAACTCCTTTTGTAAGTTTGATTAGATTCCCTACAGTGTGGAAACAGGCCTTTCGGCCCAACAAGTCCACACTGACTTTCCGAAGAGTGACACACCCAGACCCATTTTTCCCTGACTAACGCACCTAACACTACGGGAAATTTAGCATGGCCAATCCACCTGACCTGCACATCTTTGGACAATGGGAGGAAACCTGAGCACCCGGAGGAAACCCACGCAGGAAACCCTGCTTTCTTCATATTCCTTGAATGCTCTGTCTGTCTGAACTTCCTAACTCCCTTTACTTTCTGATGAAGTTCACAAATTATTTTGGCATCCAAGGTTCCTGAATCTTACATCCTTATCCTTCACTTTGACAGGATCACGTTGGTCCTAAACTCTAATCAATTGGCCTTTAAGAAGATTCCCACATGACAATGTGGATTTACCCTGAAACAGCCCCATCCCCATTTACATTCCCCAATTCCTGTCTATTGTTGTCGAAGTTAGCCTTCCCCCAATTTAGTACATTCATCTGATAAAGAGTCAAGTTTTAGATTAATGTAGCAGAATGGAATTGAACATTGCCACAGGTTCTGAGAAGACTCACATTCATGGTGGAGACTATGTTAATTTGTCTCCATGTGCTGCACATCTGGTTGCATGTAAAATGGACCATTTATTTTAGCTGTGCAATAGACCAATACGTGAGATCAGAATTGACCAGCTTAACTACATATATTAAGAAAAAAAACAGAAACACAAAGAAATGAGAAAGAGACTGACAAAAGGCAGCACATTGGCTTTGTAGTTAACACAGCTGCCTCACGGTGCCAGGGACCTGGCTTTGATTCCAGCCTCGGGCGACTGTCTGTGTGGAGCGTGCAAATTCTCCCCATGTCTGCGTGGGTTTCCTCCGGGTGCTCCAGTTTCCTCCCACAGATGTGCAGGTCGGGTGGATTAGCCATTGCAAATGCAGGGATAGGGTAGGTGTGGGTTTGTCTTGGTGGGATGTCCTTTGGAGGGTCAGTGTGGACTTGAAGGGCTGAATGTCCTACTTTCACACAGTCGCGATTCTTTGAAATCAGAAAGATACTAAGAAAATAGTTGAGGAGAGGATATTTATAGAAATTGAGGAAAAATCAACAGAGAATTACAAAAAGAGAAATTTACACTGGGTTATTAATTTGTTTGATGATTGTTACAATTGATTTTCCCTTCTTGTCCTCGCTGACCTGCAGGATGTCTTCAGATATTAATTTAGCTGCTTACAGGTACTGTTACAGTGTATGGACACCCATTTACTCTATTTGGCCAGGACCTTGTTTCTAGTCAGTACTTTGGGCACAACAATCGCTCAAGACCAAGCCTTGAACTCACGCCACCAATCTATGGCATGAGGCAAGTCAAGCTGGACTACACAGGTTCAACTGCTTATTTTTCATATTTCAAAAAGAGAAATACTGCTGAAGCTTCTTGTCTGGCATTCATCAGGACAAATGCAAGAATAACAAATTTCCAAACAGTCACAACAATTTCTATGACAGGAGAAAAGATTTAGAAAATCAACTCTGATTAGCCGAGACACAACCATGGAAAAAGCAATATGGCCGCACAGGCTTTGTAAGCTCCCATGTAAATCAAAGAGTGTGCAACATGTTCACTTTTCCTTTCGTATAAGTTGTTGTGATAATTCAAAATTTGGCATTCATTCTTGCATCTGTCTTGGGAAGTTAAGGTCAAAAAGTTTTAGCAGCCTCTCTCTCTCTCCTGCAATATTCAAATTCTGTACTAGCAAGCGATTGTTTTCTTCATGTATTATTTCATAAAGTTACTCAAAAAATGATTTAAAGAAAACGCTTTAAAGAATTAGCAAGGGTCCAGTGAACCCTGATAACTATCTGGATAGTACTTGCAAGCAAGCTGTTTTATATGAAAACATTCCAAAGAACATTGTGCTCATTAACAGTTCTGGGATAATGATTACTGTCCCAAAAGAAGAGCATTAGCAATCAGAACTCCTCGCTGCTAATGAAACAAAATGATGTTATCGCTGTTTATTATCAATCATTCCTGTGTTTACGTTTTCCATAATCTGCTTAGCATTTTCTATGTCAGCACATTGGGCCCAATTCTCAAATGTTTTTCTTTTAATACGTGAATTCTGAACTCGCCCTGAAGTTTCAGTTTCCTTCTGCTGTTTTTGGGCTGGAACAAAAATGGCCAAGTACGAGTGGTCTCTATCTGCTTCAAATGCACGTGGGTGTTGACCTATCTCCAAGGCCATGTTTGCTGATACCCACAACCATGGGCAACTGTGCATGCGCGCAATTCCAGACCCATTGCGTCATTGTGTACAACTTACATGTCACCACAGCCATAAGCAAAGGCCACCCTGCACATGTGCAAGAAGCGGTGCATTTTTGAAATGGGGTGCAGTATGAGTGAGGACACTGAACAGGGTTGGGTGAAGGTGGGTTGGGAGGGAAGTGGGTGAGAGAATAGGAATCGAGACGAGATGGGAACTCATGAATGGAGGGCTTGGTGGATGGGAACAGCAGGTGGAATGAGGACCCAGGACCCGGGTCCTGTTCTCTGCTTCCCCCCCTCTCCCAAGGCTACGTCCAGCCCGAACCCAATTGGTTCATATGCCCTGGTGTCAACAAACACAGTCTATCTTCAATTCTTCCACCATCAAACAAATGACGGAAGTATTGAGAGTCTGGGCCATAAGTATCCTCTGATGAACAGCAGAAAGCAATGCATTTCTAACATTCATCTGAACATCCTGTCCCTGTCATTTTAAAGCAAGCAGTCACCTCATTTATTTCAATTAAGGGTGCATTCAATATTCAAACTCTGCGGCAATCTTTCTCAGTTTGAACAATATTATTTTTCTAAATCACCTTTGCTTAACAAACCAAGTGTGAGTTATTGAAAAGCTATTTTGAATGTCCTCATATCATTAGGGGAAGTGGTTGCAATGAGAAAATCAACCCAGGAACTACATAAATGGGATGGATATCAAAGTCCAAGCAGATATTGGTCAAATTTGCTGATAACATATTTGCAGAGAAAAATACAAAGGAATGTGACAGATGATTCACAAGTGTAAGTGGGCAAGTAGGTGGCAACTGAAGTTTAACATTCAAAACTTTAAACATCCTGTCAATGGAATTAATTGGTATAGTGAGAGCTGAAAACAGAGCTTTAACTAAAATGGAAATGTCATTTTCAAGGTAAAAAACTTAAATGAATATAGTGCCTGCAGAAATACCAAGACACTAAACAGTCAATGACATTTTTTTTAAAGAAATCAGTGCTGTTTTAAAGGCAAATTAGATCATAAATTTTCATACAGACATGCACAGCAAACAAAAATTAGGTTAATGTAAAGGTAATCATTTCCATTGTTGATGGTTCAGAAATAAACATTGCTCACATCCTCTTCAGACAGTGCAACAGGATCTTATGCATCTACCCAGCTAGTCTACACCTCAGTTTGAAACAAACTGATGGTAGCTCTGAGATTGCAGCACTCCTTGGTTCTGCAGTACATTGTCAGCTTCAAGTACTCAACTATCTGTGCAGGAAGATCCACGCACAACAGCATTTCATGTTGATGTCAATCTCCGATGAATGCTCTACATGTGCATTGCATTGCACAGCACCTTAAATCTGTATGTTCCAACAAATGAGATTGCCAGAGCTGGGTCTTGGATGGAGTGAGGCGGAGGGACACGCACTGTTGAGGTGCTGATGGTCTCACACATATTGGAATCAGCTGTGTTTTTCATTTGTGCTCGGCCTAATTTTCACTTTCCTGTCGTGGACTCCAATTGTCTTTTTAAAAACCTAGGAGAAAGTGAGGACTGCAGATGCTGGAAATCAGAGCGGAAAAATGTGTTGCTGGAAAAGCGCAGCAGGTCAGGCAGCATCCAAGGAGCAGGAAAATCGACGTTTCGGGCATAACCCCTTCTAAAAACCTACCCACTTTGCACATAATTGAAGAACAGAGTTGCACCACACCATTTTGTGAACTGCACCAAGCATGCGGTTATCTCTCTTCAACAACTTTGTTGTCTTGATCTGTTGTGGTACTTTTCACTAATTTATTCATAACATTGCAAGCCAAAAATAAGCCAGTGACTACTAAGTGCTTTCTGCTTGAAAGGATGCTGAGAAAAGTTACATTTTAAGTGAAATTTGATACTGTAAAGTGCTCTGAAAGAGGTGAACATACAGAGGATACCACCAGTGCTTTGGGCTTAACAGCAATAATTACTGAGGTAAAAACAATGACTGCAGATGCTGGAAACCAGATTCTGGATTAGTGGTGCTGGAAGAGCACAGCAGTTCAGGCAGCATCGAGGAGGGCTTTTGCCTGAAACGTCGATTTCGTTGCTTGTTGGATGCTGCTTGAACTGCTGTGCTCTTCCATCACCACTAATCCAGCAATAATTACTGAAAACATTGAAAAAAAATAACAGTTTAGTGAGCTAAGAACAATTTTGACTGATGGACAAAGTAAAAATACTTTCATTTCAATTGAAAAACAAACTCAAGAATGAATGTCTTTTAGTTTAGCACTTATTCAAAAACAGTCTCGGTGATTGGGCGATTATCTTACAAAAGACAATAGTGAAAGTTGAAAAATGGAATCATTACCCCTATTCGTGGGTGGTATGCAAAGTAGAAAAATGTTCTAAATGCAGATCTTCATTGTGTGTAAGGAAGTCACCAGTCTCAATGATAACAAAGCTGAAACTGTCCTTAGAAAATTAAGTGAGGTAGCTACATAGGAACAAAGGAATTAAGAGTGGGATCAGATAATTCAGCCCTTCGAGCCTGCTTCGCCATTTAACATGGTCATGGCCGATTTTATTCTGGTCTAAACTTTACTTTCCTGCCTGCTCTTCATTGCCTTTACCCTGCTTTTCATCAGAAACACATCATTTCTTTCTTGAATTTGTTGCTTGATTCTGCCTTCATTGCACTCTGAGGCAGTGACTTCCACAGATTCATAACCCTCTGAGAGAAGTAGGTTCTCCTCTGAACCTACCGCCTCTCACTCTGTATGTATGCCCTCTTGTTCGAGACTGTACCGCAGCAGGAAATATCTTTTTTAAAGAAGTAATGAAGAGGATTAATGATGGCAGAGCATTGGATGCAATCTACATGGACTTCAGTTAGGCGTTCAATAAGGTTCCTCATGGTAGACTGGTTAGCAAGGTTAGATCGCATGGAATAGAGGGAGAACTAGCCATTTGGAGGCAGAACTGGCTTGAAGGTAGAAGACAAGAAGGTGGTGGTGGAGGGTTGCTTTTCAGACTGGAGACCTGTGATCAGTGGTGTGCCACAAAGATCGGTACTGGGTCCATTGCTTTTTGTCATTTGTGTAAATGATGTGAATGTGAACATAGGAGGTATAGTTAGTAAGTTTGCAGATGACACCAAACTTGGAGATGTAGTGGACAGCAATGAAGGTTATCTCAGATTACAATGGACCTTGATCAGATGGGCCAAGAAGTTTAATTTAGATAAATGTGAGGTGCTTCATTTTGGAAAGGCAAATCAGGGCAGAACTTATACACTAAATGGTAAGTGTTACTGAACAAAGAGACCTTAGAGTGCAGGTTCATAGTTCCTTGAGAGTCGCAGATAGACAGGGTAGTGAAGAAGGTATTTGGTAAGTTTGCCTTTGTTGATCAGTGCATTGAGTATAGGAATGTTGCGGCTGGACAAGACATTGGTTAGGTCACATTTAGAGTATTTGCATGCAATTCCGGTCTCCCTCCTATTGGAAGGATATTGTGAAAATAGAAAGGAGTCAGGAAAGATTGATGAGGATGTTGCCAGGGTTGAAGGGTTTGAGCGACAGGAGAGGCTGAATAGACTGGTGCTATTTTCCCTGGAGCATCAGAGGCTGAGGTATGACCTTATGGAGGTTTATAAAATCATGATCAGCGAGGTTAGGGTAAATAGAGAAGGTCTTTACCCTGGGGTGTGGGAATCCAAAACTAGAGGGTATGGGTTTAGGAAGAGAGGGGAAAGATTTAGAAGGGATCTAAGAGGCAACATTTTCACACAGAGGGTGGTGCGTATATGGAATGAACTGCCAGAGGAAGTGGTGCAGCTGGTACAATTACAACATCTAAAAGGTATCTGGATGGGTATAAGAATAGAAAAAGGTTTAGAAGGATATGGGCGGAATGCTGGCAAATGGGATTAGATTTATATTGAATATCAAACTGTAGGGTCTGTTTCCGTGCTGTAGATCTCAATGACTCTCTGACTCTATGAAAGTGGGGACCCATAGACACTTCTGCACAGTGAACATGCAAAATGGCTGCAAATATAGTTAATCTTTGGGCCCCAATACACTGAACTTTGAGGGCATTCGCAAGACCGAGGTTCTACCCTCTGGCAAACGTTGCATCTTTTCTTCATTCACAGCTTTCAAATCAGTGTTTGTGCAAAATGGAATTTCCAGAAATTGACACATGGTAATAATTGTTTTAAAATGAAAGGTAGGCCCAGAAGCCATATGAACATACAATGTGTTGCTAGCATTTGAGCTCCAGAAGATTAGACTCAGAGCAATGTTAAAGCTGCTGTGTCAGTCAGCAATGAAGGCTCCAACCGAATTCCAAAGTGAAGCTTCCAAACTCTCTCTGTCAAGCAACTGGCTTCAGAGTACTCTAACCCCCTTAACTGCTACAAATGTGCAGTACACTTCTACCTTTTATGTCCTGAATCATACTGACCACAATGGCATGGACTCTCAGCTCAGTCGAACGTAACAGTGACCACTCTACAATCAGTCTAATTGCCCTCTAGCTGAGGGGGAGTTCAACCCAGATTTGCTGCTGCTAATGTTGGACACAGTAGTGCCAAGGCTACATCGTGGGCCAATTAACCCGTGGGCTAGATTAGTAATCCAAGCAAAGCAAGATCCAATCCCATCACAGCCATTGGAAAATTTCAGTTTTTAACAGTGATCTGAAAATTCTCAGAAAAACCAATTTCAGCAAAAGTGTCCAAAAGATTGTCCGATTATTGCAGAAATTTAAATGGTTCACAAATATACTTTAAGGAACATTCTCATAAAAAGCGATTTCAGCAAACATCTCTGAAAGACTGTTTGATTATTACAGAAGTTCAAATGATTCACTAGTGTGTTTTCAGGATGGACACTTTACTGTCTGGCAAATATGTGACTCCTGCCCTACGTCTGTGTGTGTGTGTGGAGCCTTTACGCTCTTTTGAAATGAGTAAGCAACTGATTCAAACAGCTGCGGCATTGTTGGAGACAGAGGTTCCCAAAACGTGGGTCACGGCGAGAACAATAGAGGCTGTGAACTCTGGCTTGAAGACTGGAATTTATCAGTTTTGGGATTAGCTGCAAGACCCCTTCAAGTATGTGTGCTTTTTTATTTGTCAATGGCCATAGCCTAATGCAGGAGGAAGTGAGGACCGCAGATGCTGGAGATCAGAGTTGAGCGTGTGGTGCTGGAAAAACCAGCAGGTCAGGCAGCATCCGAGGAGCAGGACAATCGATGTTTCAGGCATAAGTCCTTCATCAGGAATGTGGAGGGGAAGGGGGCTAAGTGGGGGGTGGGTGGAAGTGAGGTGGGGGGGTGGGGGGGGGAAGTAGGGGGCTGATAGGTGGATAAAGGTGGGAGGTAATCATGATAAGTCAGTGGGGAGGGTGGAATGGATAGGTGGGAAGGGAGACTGATAGATCAAGAGGCTTATGCCCGAAATGTTGATTCTCCTGCTCCTCAGATGCTGCCTGACCTGCTGTGCTTTTCTAGCACCACACTCTCAATGCACAGCCTAATGCAATGAGGTCCAATCACTGGCAATAACAGAAAGTGCAAGGAGGTAGCTGCTTTTTTTTATATCTGTGCCCCTGATATTTGAATACCCAACCCACCTCCCCCCGCAACTTTCACTCTGGGATTGCACCAGATATGAAGTATTAAGATGCAGTGAAGGGAGTGGGGTGGGGGGGGTGTTGGTTTATGTATTGTCGATACCGAACAGCAGCTTAACCAAGAGTCCCAATGCTCACAACAACTATGTCCCAGTAGGAATCCTTTTAGCAATTTTATTTTTAAATCCAGTGACTCCTATTGGAAAGCATGAAGATGCAGGAACATCTGATGAGGTAAGGGGGTGATTGTAGATGATGCTCTCCCCTCCCCCCGTTCCACCCCCCCCCAAAGTGATCTTGGGAAGATAGTGGTGTCACTGGACTTAAACCCAGGATTCCAGGCCAAAATTCCGAGACATGGATTCAAATCCCACCATGCGGGATGGATAAATTCAACAAAACAAGATTTGGAATAGCAAGTTAGCCTAATGCGGCCACTGTTGATTATTGTAAAAACCATCCAGTTTTGGGAGGGAAATCCACCATCCCTACCTAGTCCAGCCTACACGTAACTCCAGACCCACAGAAAGGTGGGTGACTCTTAGCTGACCTTAAGGCAATGAGAGGTGGGCACTAAATGCCAGCCCAGCCGGTGACGACCACATCTCATGAACGAATAAATAAAAATTGATAAATGTGAATGGGTTCAATCGTCAATCGAGCAAATTAACAATTCCAGATTCCTGGAGTCAAAATGGGTCAAAATAAAAATGATCGAGCGGTTTAGCAGATGTCTTTTCAGCAGCAGTCAAAATGACTCTGAACTCGAGCTAAATAATATTGAATTACTTCCATGGTGCTGTAACTTTAATCTGTCGCTCTGCGTTCCTTTTAACAAAAGAAAAGACCTAGATTATTTGTTTCACTTTGCCTCAGTATGTAAAATGAGGCAGGTTCAAGAAAAGGTCAGAGGTGTATTTGTTTTCAGTTACCAATGGTTTCAGGGCAGCTTCATGATAAATCTGAAGACATAATAAAAGAAAGAGGAAGTAAATAATCAAAGTCACTTTGAAATATGGTCTTTAGGAACAGCAGTCAGACAATAAACTAAAAATGACATCAACCTGCACTGTTCTTGTATATAGGTCAAAGAAATGCCTGCACATTTAAAAACAAATCCCACAATATTGTTTCCCACAGATATATCAGTAGAAAGAAAATTGTGCAAAGAGACAAATTCAGTGGGCTGAGAAAATGTACCATTTTTTCCCACTCAATTTCCCATTCGTGAAATTCGCCCGTCCTTTTCCCCGTTGCTGTCTAATCACCTTTGGCATTGCTCATGACAGTCAATGCATACAGTAAAATGTTACATTTATGTTACAATGTTACAATGTTAAAATGTTACAATGGAAAAAATACAAACTAATTTCTTCAGGGGGCCACCTGAGATGAGGTTCAACCCAGTACTTGTAATTGCATGGTTCCAAGTCAGGAGAAACTGGAATGAAATGACTTCCTTTCTCCAATATCTTCAAACTTGGCCAACCAAGAAGAGGTGGCATATTGTATACACGTTAACAGCATGAAAGGGAAAATACTGATGAAGAGTCACCAGGCTTAAAATGTTAACTCAGCTTTCTCCCCATGGGACCTGCTAGGTTTCTCCAGCATTTTCTGTTTTTATGTATTTGCTCTTCTTCAAATGGTGATATGTGGTTTTTATGTTGGTGTAACAGAGCAGAGGGCACATGGGTGTAATATCCCATCTGGAAAAATTACACTTCTGACAGTGCAGCACTCCCACAGTACTGTGTAGCACCAAAGTACTGGCCCTGAGTTCATGTGTCTGAAGTGTGTCTTGATCCTGCGACAATCTGGGTCACAGGCAAGGAAACGACACTGGCTGCTCCGACTGTTGCATCTATACAATTCCCAGCCTGAGCTCCGTCACGGCCACTGAACTCCTGATCTCATTGTAATGTTGCTCCAATTGGCAATGGCCAAGAGATGGGGTGAGAATGACTATTCTTGATGTTAGAGACAAAACAACTGTACATGCTGGAATCAAACATAGACAGGCAGGAGGGTGGAAGGAAACAGCAAAACAGGCAGCATCAGGAGGTGAAGAAGTTGACATTTCAGGTGTAATCCTTCTTCAGGACTGGGGGTGGGTGTAAGTGCAGCTGCAGATAAAGGGGATGGCAGGCCTAGAGTGGTGAAGTGGGGACAGGTGAAGACAGGTAACGGGTACGACCTGGTTGGTGGCAGGGAGCAGTGGAATGGCTAACTGAGCATCGCCATCGGGTCAACAAGGGCAGACCGGATCTCCCAAACACTGCCCATGTCAATTATCCCAACCAAACCCTTTCTGATATGACCACCCTTGGCCTCGACCATTGCCAAAACAAACCACAGCTCCTATTAGAGTCATAGAGATGTACAGCATGGAAACAGACCCTTCGGTCCAACTCGTCCATGCCGACCCAATCTAGTCCCACCTGCCAGCACTTGGCCCATATCCCTCCAAACCCTTCCTATTCATATACCCATCCTGGTGTCTTTTAAATGCTGCAATTGTACCAGCCTCCACCATATCCTCTGGCAGCTCATTCCATACACGATCCATCCTCTGTGTGAAAAAGTTTCTTCTTAGGTCTCTTTTATATCTTTGCCCTCTCACCCTAAACCTACACCCCCAAGTTCTGGACTCCCCTATCCCAGGGGAAAGTCTTTGTCTATTTATCCTATCCATGCCTCTCATGATTTTACAAACCTCTATAAGGTCACCACTTAGCCTACGATGCTCCAGGGAATACAGCCCCAGCCTATTCAACCTATAGCTCAAATCCTCCAATCCTGGCAACATCCTTGTAAATCTTTTCTGTATCCTTTCAAGTTTCACAACATTCTTCCAATAAGACAGAGACCAGAATTGCACACAATATTCCTAAAATGGCCTACTCAATGTCCTGTACAGCCGCAATATGACCTCCCAACTCCTGTAACAATATTCTGACCAATAAAGGAAAGCATACCAAACACCTTCTTCACTATATTATCTAACTGTGACTCCACATTCAAGGAGTTATGAACCTGCACTCCAAGGTCTCTTTGTTCAGCAACACTCCCGAGGACCTTACCATTAAGTGTATAAGTCCTGCTAAGATTTGTTTTACCAAAATGCAGCACCTCACATTTATCTAATTAATATTGGATGAACAACAGCTCATCTTCCGCTTGGGCATACTACAGCCTGGAGGACTCAACATTGAGTTCTCCAATTTAAAGTAACCTCCTTCCCAGCCTATCCCCCTCCCTTCCACTGTTCCCAGCCACCAACCAGATTCATTCCTCCCATTGACCAACCAGGTCGCACCCTCTACCTGTCTTCACCCATCCCCACTTCACCACCCTGCCCCCACCTCCCCCTTTATCTGCAGCTTCCCTCACACCCACCCCCAGTCCTGAAGAAGGGTTACACCCAAAACGTCGACCTCTGCAGCTTCTGATCCTGCCTGACTCGCTGTGTTCTTCCAGCCTCCTGCCTGTCCATTCTTGATATTGAGCAGCATTTGACAATTATGGCATTAAAGAGCGCCAGCAAAACTGGCATTCATGGAATCTGATGGCCAACACACCACTGGTTGGAGTCACTTCTAGCACAGAGGAAGATGGATGTGGTGGTTGGAGGTCAACCACTTCAGTCACAAGATATCTCTGCAGGATTTCCCAGAGTTCTTTCCTCGGTACAACCATCTTCAACTACTTCAAAGACCTTCCCTTCATCATAATGTCAGAAATAGCAATGTTCACAGAGATATTTGCACAACTTAATATCATTCAAAATGCCTTAGATACTGAAGCAGTCTGTGTCCATATCCAGGAGACCTGAACAACAGTCAGACTTGAAATGATAAATAGAGTCAAAGAGATGTACAGCACGGAAACAGACCCTTCAGTCCACTCATCCATATCAACCAGATATCCCAACCCACTCTAGCTCCACCTGCCAGCACCCGCCCATATCCCTCCAAACCCTTCCTATTCATATACTCAGCCAGATGCTTTTTAAATACTGTAATGGCACCAACCTCCACCACTTCCTCTGGCAGCTCATTCCATACACACACCATCCTCTGCAAAAACTCTGCCCCTTCAGTCCCTTTTCAATCTTTCCCCTCTCACCATAAAGCTAGTTCTGGATTTCCCCACCCCAGGGAAAAGACCTTGTCTATTTATCCTATCCATGCCCCTCGTGATGTTATAAACCTCAAAAAGTTCACTTCTCAGCCTCCGACAAAGCACCAGGCTATTCAGCCTCTCCCTGTAACTCAAATCCTCTGACCCTGGTAACATCCTTGTAAATCTTTTCTGAACCCTTTCAAGATTCACAACATCCTTCCTATAGCAGGGAGGCCAGAATTGCACACAATATTCCAAAAGTAGATAAACAATGTCCTGTATAGCTGCAACATGACCTCCCTACTCTTATACTCACTCTGACCAATAAAGGCAAAGATACTAAACGCTTTCTTCACTATCCTATCTACCTGCAGCTCTACTTTCAAGGAACTATGAACGTGCATTCCAAGGTCTCTTTGTTCAGCAACACTACCTAGGACTTTCCCATTAAGTGTATAAGTCCTGCCCTGATTTGCCTTTCCAAAATGCGGCACCTCACATTTATCTAAATTAAAGTCCGTTTGGCACTCGTAGGGCTATTGGCTGATCTGATCAAGATCACATTATACTCTGAGGTAACTTTCTTCATTGTCCACTACACCACTGATTTTGTTGTCAATAGAAGTAATATTTGTAGCATACAGGTGCCAGCAATGACCATCTGCAACAGGAGAGAATTTGACCATTAGTTCTTAACATTCAATGGCCTTACCATCACTGAATCACCGTCTATCAACTTCCTGATTTCAGCCATTGACCAGAAACTGAATTAGAGTCAAGAGTGTGGTGCTGGAAAAACCTAGCAGGCCAGGCTGCATCTGAGGAGCAGGAAAATCAATGTTTTGGGCAATAGCCCTTCATCAGGAATGAGGCTCGTGAGATGACCTGGGGGGTGCAGTGAGAGAGAGACTCACTGAGATCCTTGTAGAGAGAGGAGGAGAACTTCTTCAAGGTAGGCATCCTTGGGAGAGGCTTGAAACTGAATTGGACTAGCCACATTAATAATGTGATTGAAACAACCTGTAAGTGGCCAGATTGCAAATTTCCAACAGATAATGCATTTCTTGACTATAAATATCCTGTCCACCATCAACAAGGCACTGGTCTGGAATGTGATGGGTAACTCTCTATTTATCGGGATGAGTGCAGTTCCAACAACAGTCAGGAAACTCAACATAATCCAGGATGAAGCAGGTCACTTGATTAGCACCACATCCACCAGCTTCAGTATTCATTCCTTCCAGCATTGATAAGTGGCAGTAGTGTGTACTGTCTACAAGATGCACTGCAGCAACTCACTAGGGGCTCTTTTGACAGCACCGGTCGCGACCCGTCACCTCTTCCATCTAGAAGGACAAGAGCAGCAGAAATAAGGGAACACCCTGCAAATGCTCCTCCAAGTCACTTATCATCCTGACTTGGAAATATATCACCATTGCTTCAGTGCCTTGGGGTCAAAACCCTTGAATTCCTTTCCTAAGGTCTACCTACATCAAATGGACTGCAGCAGTCCAAGGAGGTAGATCACCACCACCTTCACAAGGGGAATTAAAGATGATTAACCAATGCTCAGCAATGCTTACATATCATTAATGAAAAAAACAAAAATGTGCTATTAAATTTTCTATCAAATTCCCACGTGTTATCCATAAGTTCAAGAGGTAATTACAGGTTAAGACGACCATCTGGCTCAACATAATTCATTTATCAAAAGTGATCCTAACTACCCCAATTACATCATCCAAGTCTTTTTTAAATTGAATCCAGACATGTCGCCTCGACTTCTTTATCTGAATGTTATCCTGCATTAACAGCTCAATTCTATCCAGTCGCTCATCAGAACCAATACTCAAGGGTTGGCAATGGGAACTGGAATGTTACACACTCACACCAAAGTTCATTCATGACTCTCGCTATGAAGTTAACACGTGGCATAGCCACTATTTGAATTTACCAGATCTGGTTCAAGCAAGTTCACTGTGTCATGTGTTGCATTTACCAGTCTCTAGCCCCAGTGATTAGTAGCATAACCATTCATCTGACAGCTGCTGAAAATCTGCTCATCCTTTACGTTTTTTTCTCTGTATCTACCTCTTTGCTCCTTTTTCTCATTTTGGCCTTTTTTCCTCAGTATATTCCTTTCTTACTTCTGCCAACTCGGTATGTACTCATATGATTCCCATACAAATTTTAAACTGTCCATCCAGAAGCTTTCTTTCCCTTGTCTGATGATAGACAATAACACATTAAAAAACCTTTTTTCTAAAAATAATAGCACTATGCCCAGAAGAAAAAAACAAGGAAAACATACAAACTTCACAAGCAGGTCTGACCTTTCTTCAGGTCCAGTATGGTTATTTCTAAGTTTTTTTTAACAAGCTATTCCCTCTGAGTCTTTCTTCATCTTGGTGACTCTGTCTCTCAGGATCTGTCTCTCAATCCTGGAGAGTTAACAATGCAAGCCCTTCCCTTCTGTCCCTCCCAAATCCACTTGTTTCTAATTCTAAACAATTCTGTCCATTTTCTACTTCAGATCCATTTCGTTGAACTCTCCCACTGTGGGTAGTTGAGACTATAAAACCTGACTGAGTCCTCCAAAAGCACTGACCTCTAGTAGGTTCCAGGCAAAACAGTGCCATGCAGCTGAATATCTCACTGTATTCCTTTTTTGTATAGAATCCCTACAGTGTGGAAACAGGCCGTTCATCCCAACAACCCTCTGAATAGTAACCCAACCAGACCCATTCCCCTACCCTATATTTACTCCTGACTAATGCACCTAACCTATACATCCCTGAACACTATGAGCAACTTAGCATGGTCAATTAAGCTAACCTGCACATCTTTGGACTGTGGGAGGAAACCGGAGCACCCGGAGGAAACCCACGCAGACACGGGGAGAATGTGCAAACTCCACACAGACAGTCACCCGAGGCTGGAATTGAACCCAGGTCCCTGGCGCTGTGAGGCATCAATCTAAGACATCACTTCTCTTTCCCTCTCTCTACAGACATTGCCAGGTCCAGATGAGCATTGCCAGAATTTTCTATTTGTATTTCTGAACTCTTCCTCTAGCCAGATTGTTTTGGTGAAACACAAGTGAAGCTGCAGAGCACCAATTTAACAGTTGTAATAGAACATCCGCAACTCAATATTGTTTTTGGAAGCCAATTGGAATTTTTAAAGTGGGCTGCTTAACAAATGCGAAAGAACTTTCACTCAACACTTTTTTGTGAGGGATAGGACACTTAAAAATGAGCAATAAAAATCTAAGCACCACCAGGACATGTAGCATCAGCAAATGGCATCAAGAGATGGATCATAGAAATAATTTGCTTGCCACATGACTGATGTGATATAGTAATGTGGCTTATCAGCCTACAAGTCACCACAACCTCATGTATGTCTTCTGAAAGTCCAGCCTCCTACGTTGTTGCTGAACAATTATGTAAGGTTAGTGAGTGTGATAAGATTATTACTTCAGTGGAAAATTACCATCATACCTATGCATAAGAAGAGGTCAGACAACGACATGTGAGTGAAAACCTTGATCATAACAACCGGCAATTTAATTCTGAATTGTATTGACAAAACAAGTCTTCCAGTCTGTATCATTCTTGATGAAGATCTGGAATGGTTCAACATGAGGAATCATGTAGGTGCTTGTACAAGCCCCAGTGTAAAACAATTGACGTCAGAGAACATTCTAGCAATATTATGTCTAACAAAACAAAACGTGATACTTTGTCAACACAAGTCGCTGCTAAACATTTCAGGTCTGTCGTGGATCTTCTCTCCGTTTGCTTTGGGACCCACTAAGGTCATGAAAGATGCGAAATATATGGATGATTTTGTTTCGTAAGTTAATTAATCAAAGTATAGCAGCAATACATTTGAATTAAGTTAGGGATGATGACTTAGCTGCGAAGTTATGTACAATCGAAGATGAGCAGATGTGCAAATCCTGAGCTCAGAGCCCACATGAGGGGTCAATCTTCCCTGGAAGGAATCATTATAAAATTAGATAGAAATTGCAGAAATTCATGTGGCTCAAGCAGAGTGAACTCATTCTGATTATGTGGATGGGATAGAGTCAGTATTAGAGGAAAGAATGGACTGAATCTTACGAGATATAATTTGCCCGCCATAAAATGTGTGTGATACGCTCTGCAAAGTGTTAGTTTTATCAAGTTTCAGGTAGGGTTTCTCTCTGCAAGGGCCAGTGAGTTTTCTCATGCAATCATCCCAAACTTTCCTTATTAGGTACCACATCCCACTAGTATACTGTTCATCCGATTCTAGGGGTGGCACGGTGGCTCAGTGATTAATACTGCTGCCTCACAGAGACAGGGACATGGGTTGATTCCACTCTCAGGCAGCTGTCTGTGTGGAGTTTGCATGGTCTCCCTGTGTCTGTATAAGTTTCCTCTGGGTGCTCTGGTTTCCTCCCACTGTCCAAAAATGCATAGATTAGGTGGATTGGCCATGCTAAATTGCCCTTGGTAATTAGGGATGTGCAAGCTAGGTGGATTAGCTACAGGAAATGCAGGGTTAGAAGGGAGTGGGTCTGGGTGCGATGCCTTTCAGAGGGTCAGAGTGGATCCAATGGGCTTGTTTCCATACTTAGGGATTCTATAATTCTCATACAATTCTCCACTTGCTGTAGGCAGAAATACTCACCACTGCTAGGATAATCCAGGATTTCTGGCACTGCTACCCAAATTAAAAAGCTATTGTGCACTAAGGCAGGTAATGTCAATTCAGAGCTGTCCAGCACAGTATGACGTTTTTCGGGCTAGAGCATGTACAGGGAAATTTGCGAACAGAGGGTTTGGATGTTCAGGTGGGCAGAGTACTGCAGTGGAGGTACATTCTCATCCCCAGGGATTACTCAGGAAGCCTTGACATCAGACCCTGCCAAACTGGTCTGAGTTCCACCTTGGTCAGTACGGTTGCAACCATCTAGAGAAATGCCCAGGAGAGCAGGATCCAGGTCCCCATTCTGCCAGAGTAAGCATCACCCCCTTCTCTCTCTGCTCTGTCACACTCACTCCTTCTCAGCTGCTGCATCCATCTCCTGCCAAGAACCGTTGTTCTCCTTATTGCATGAAACATCTTCCTTGAAGAAGATGTTTCCTGAAGAAGGGCTGATGCCCGAAATGTCGATTCTCCTGTTCCTTGGATGCTGCCTGACCTGCTGCGCTATTCCAGCAACACATTTTCAGCTCTGATCTCCAGCATCTGCAGTCCTCACTTTCTCCCTGAAACATCTTCCTTCACTCATTCTCACTCACCTCTATGCTACTAACCCTGAATGCCCTCTCTGCTGCCTTCTCATTCAGTCAGAACGTTTCGTCCTTTCTCCCCCATATGCACCAGCATTAACATCTCTGTCAGCCACTTGCATATCACTCAATCCTTCCCTTTGCTTCACCCAGGAGACAATGTTCTGTAATAGCATGAAAAGAGCACCAGAAGAGGTGGGGGTCTGGGCGTCCAACATTTATCTTCTGACCTCCTATGAAGAGAGGATCTGGCCCCTCACCAGTGAGGACCAAGCCTGTGGAAATGCAGAAACAATCATGTATCAGCAGCCAAGTACAAAGTATTGTCCATTGCTGTGCTGCTTTCTTATGAATGCACTTGTATCATGCCCAGATGTTTCCCCTGTGGGAGAACCTAGGACCAGAGGGTATAATCCCAGAATAAGGGGTTGCACATTTGAAACAGAGATGAGGAACAGTTTCTTCTCTCAGAGAGTCGCAAATCTGTGGACTTTGTTACCACAGAGGGCCATTGAGGTTGGGTTGTTGAATTTCTTGAAGGCTGAGATGGACAATTTTTTAATCATGAAGAGAATCGAGGCCAGGGCAATGGATGTTTACTAAAGTAGACTTTACTAAAGTGTTTGACAAGGTCTCTCATGGTAGGCTGGCAGATTAGGTCACATGGGATCCATGAGGAGTTGGTAGGTTGATACAAAATTAGCTTGGCCATAGAAGACAGAAGGTAGTTGTGGAGGGCTAATTTTCCTGACTGGAGGTCCGTGACCAGTGGTGTTCCACAAGGATCAGTGTTGTTTGTAATATATATAAATAATTTGAATGAAAGGGAAGTTAATCTGACTGGTAAGCTTGCAGACAACTTGAAAATTGTTACAGCTGTGGATAGTGAGGAAGGTTGTGAAAGATGCAAGCCGATAATGTGTTGCTGGAAAAGCGCAGCAGGTCAGGCAGCAGCCAAGGAGCAGGAGAATCGACGTTTCGGGCATAAGCCCTTCTTCAGGAATGAGGAGGGTGTGCCAAGCAGGCTAAGATAAAAGGTTCCTGAAGAAGGGCTTATGCCCGAAACGTCGATTCTCTTGCTCCTTGGATGTTGCTGGATCTTTTCCAGCAACACATTATCGGCTCTGATCTACAGCATCTGCAGTCCTCACTTTCTCCTGTGAAAGATGGAGCACAATATAGATCAGTTGGAAAGTTGGGCAGAGAAATAGCAGATGGAATTTCATTGGGAAAAGTGTAAGATGATGCATTTTTGGGAGGTCAAATGCAAAAGGTGAGTTTACAGTAAATGGCTGGATCTTTAGGTGCATTGATATGCTCCTAAAGGGTGGCTCAATGGTTAGCACCATTGCCTCACAGCATCAAGGGACCCAGGTTCAATTCCAGCCTTGGGTGACTGACTGTGGGGAGTTTGTAGATTCTCCCTGTGTCTGCGTGAGTTTCCTTCTGGTGCTCCGGTTTCCTCCCACAGTACAAAGATGTGCAGGTTAGGTGTATTGGCTATGCTAAATTGCCCAGGGATGTGTAGGTTAGGTGCATTAGTCATGGGTAAATACAGGGTAGGGGGAATGGGTCTGGATGGGTTAGTCTTCAGAGGGTTGGTGTGGACTTGTTGGGCCGAAGGGCCTGTTTCCACACTGTAGGGATTCTATAATATGCAGAGGGATCTTGGGATCCAATTCCAAAGTTCCCTGAAAGAGGCAAGACAAGTGGATAAGGTGGTGGTATGCAGCATGCTTTTCTTGAGGACCCAGCAGTGTCAGCAATCAGGGACTTTATCCAAATGCACAGGGAGGGATAAGACCAGCAGGCAGGCTTGGCTGAGACAATGGGCAAGCTGACACCAAACTTGCAGGACTGCACCAATGTTGTTCAACCCCCACCGCCTCCACCCACCTCCCCCCCCACCTCAAGCATGTGATTGTCTCTCTGCCTTCATGGTCAGGTTGACGATTGCCATAGAGGCAAAAAGTGTGGTGCTGGAAAAGTGCAACCAGTCAGGTAGCATCCGAGGAGCTGGAGAATCAACATTTTGAGCGTATGCTCTTTATCAGGAAAAGTTGAAAGTGACAGGTTGGTGATTACCATGGAGACCTTGGCACAACGCCCTCCAATAAAATCATAATGCTGCAGACGTTGGAAATCTGAAAGTAAAAGATCAGAAATTGCTGGGCAAACTCAGCAAGTCTGGCAGCATGTGCAGAGAGGGACTCTTTCTCTGACCCGACCTGCTGAGTATTTTTTTTCCTGCATGTGGTGTTGTTTCTCATATAGTACTTCCAGGGTCTGCTGGATATGCGCATGGACCTGCACCCTATAGCCACAGCCATTGGCACCCAGTGCAAACAGCAAGCTGAGAGGGACTTGTAGAGTCGTAGAGTCAAAGAGATGTGCAGCACAGAAATAGACCCTTCTATCCAACTCATCCACACTGACCAGACATCCTAACCTAACCTAGTCCCTTTTGCCAGCACTTGGCCCATATCCCTCTAAACCCTCCCTTTTCATATCACCATCTGCATGCCTTTTAAATGTTGTAACTGTACCAGCCTTCACCATTTCCTCTGGCAGCTCTTTCCACACAGGCACCACCCTCTGCATGAAAAAGTTGCCCCTTAAGTCCCTTTATATCTTCCCCCTCTCACCCTAGACCTATGCCTTCTAGGTTTGACCTCCCCTACCCCAGGGAAAAGACCTTGTCTATTTACCCTATCCTTGACCTTTAGTATTTTACAAACCTCTATAAAGTTACCCCTCAGCCACCAACGCTCCAGGGAAAATATCCCAAGCCTGTTTGGTCTCTCCCTCGAGCTCAAACCCTCCATCCCTGGTAGCATCCTTGTAAATCTTTTCGGAACCCGTTTAAGTTTCACAGCATGTGCCTGATAGGAAGGAGACCAGAATTGCACACAATATTCCAAAAGTGGCCTAACCAATGTTCTCAAGGGACTCAAGGAAACTCCACCTTGTGGCAGGTGGCCCACCCTCACAGAAAACGGGGTCCATGCCAGTGGGCACTCTGCCAGAGGATGAATCACATGCAACCACTACAAAAACCTCCTCTTGATGCACTCCAGAAACAGCCAGGCTTCTCAACGTCCCCCCTCAGGACTGCAAGTCAAAGAGGACACGTCACTCTCAGGGGCAGGATCTACTCAGAATATCTGGGCCCTTCAGAGAGACAGAACCTCCCAGCATCACATGACCACAATCCCAAGACTAACAGCCCCACTATAGTTCAGGGTCCCTTGACCTCAGCCACAGATCCCAGAACTACACTGAGACACAATGGAAGGAAGAGAAAGAACACTTTCTGAGAGAACAGAGGTGAAATGGGTGATACTTCACTGGAAATATGTTCTACCTTTGTTAATATATGTGCACTTTACATAATCAAGCGAAGATCTCTCTCTCTGCAACTGCAATATTGAAGGTACAAAGTATCGCCATCCTTAACGTGATACAATGCTACATGGTCCAAAGTGTGCAAAGTTAAAAATCACACAACACTAGGTTATAGTCCAACAGGTTTAATTAGAAGCACTCAATGAAGCTGCTCCTTCATCAGATGGTTGTGGAGTATAAGATCGTAAAACACAGAATTTATAGCAAAAGTTGACAGTGTGATGTAACTGAAATTATTAATTGAAAAAGACCTGGATTGTTTGTTGAGTCTCTCATCTTTTAGAATTGCCTTGTTGGTTTCAGTTCTTTCATATGTAAATCCCAGAACTTTTTTAAAAGTTACATTCTCAAGTGAACTTTAGCAATTGGTGTCATGTTGGCCCAGATAATGTATTAAAGGTAAGAGCTTCTGTGTGGGACTGACTGTGCCACAATGGCCAGACTGATTCTAATCTAAAAAAATGGATTCACAGAATCTTACATGGATTTATGCAGTTTTTGAGCAAAGTTGAACATAAGTCTGCAAGTACAGATTCACCCCACAAACTTACATGCGTATTAATGCATGTGGTTTGTGTGTGTCGCGTGGGGAGGGTGGGTGGGATGTTATGGGTATCTGTAAGAGAGTATGTGTATGTGTGTGAGTGTAAAGGGGTCTAAGTCTGTGAGAGGGTGCGTGTGTGAGTGTGGGAGCGTATGTGTGTGCGTATGAGACAGGGTCTGCGTGAGTGTGTGTGTCTCTAGGAGTCTCTGTGTGTGTGTAGGAGTGTGTGTGCGTGTGTATGTAGGTGTGTGTTTGTGTATGTGTATGCAGGAGTTTGTGTGTGTGTGTTTGTGTGTGTGTGCGTGTGCACATACGCCTGTCTGTGTGTATATAGTGCACCTGTAGTGTGACATGAACCAAGGTCTCGGTTGAGGCCATCCCCATGGGTACTGAACTTGGCTATCAGCCTCTGCTCAGCCACTTTTCATCATGGCAGGTCCCGAAGTCTGCCTTGGAGAACGGTGACCCGAAGGTTCGAGGTCGAATGTCCCGGACCTCTGAAGTGTTCTTTGCCAGGGAGGGAACACTCCTGTCTGTTGATTGTTGTGTTGTGCCCATTCATCCAATGCTGTAACCTCTGCTTGGTCTCGTCAATGTACCATGCCTCAGGGCATCCTTGCCTGCAACGTATGAGATAGACAACATTGGCTGAGTCGCACGGTGGGAGGTGTCCCCAAACATAACGGTGGTATCCGTGCCCATCATGTTCCTTCTCATCTGAACAGATCCTGTGTATGCATAGGGCCTGTCCATAGGGGATGGCTGTTTCAGGTGGCAGCTGGAGAAGTGCAGCATCATGAGGTTATCCGTGGGTTTGCGGTAGAGTGAGATACTGAGGTGCCCATCTTTGACGGAGATGCATGTGTTCAAGAATGAGGCAGATACTAGAGAGTAGTCCATGGTGAGTTTGATGGTGGGATGAAATGCATTGATATCTCTGTGTAGTTGTTTCAGTGACTCCTCGCCATAGGTCCAGAGGAAGAAAAGTGTCACCTGGTGCATTATGTTGGTTGGAGGTCCTGCGTGGAAAAGGTTGGCATATTGGGGTGAAAATGTTGGCATATTGGGTGCAAAAGGTGAAGTGAGCACCTCCTACACCATCTTCAGGCTGTAGAAACTTGGATGGTGAGAGCTACATTGGCAACTAGAGTCAATCTTCCAGGCTGTGTGACATTGCTTGTGCATCGCAGTGCGGATTGGTTTGTAATGTTACGTGATGTGGGGCAAGGATTTGGATTGCACATTAGAAGGTAATACCAGGACACTTTCTTTTCATTCGTTCGTGGGATGAGTGCATCACTGGCCAGGCCAGCCCATCCCTAATTGTCCAGAGGCCAGTTAAGAGTCAACCACATTGCTGTGGGTATGGAGTCACATGTCGGCCAGACCAGATAAGGATGGTAGTTTCCTTCCTTAAAGGAACTAGATGGGTTTTTCCTTAATGGTCCTTTCTGGACTCCTAATTCCAGATTTCTTTTATAATTGATTTCAAATTCCCCATCTGCCACGGCAGGATTGGAACCCAAGTACCCGGAATATTACCCGAGTCTCTGGATTAATAATCCAACAACACTAGGCCCTCGCCTCCCTACGTAGTGCTGGGTGGAGTGTTACAGCTTTATTGTATAGTGCTTGTATAATGCTATTAGCTTTGGAAGAGTTTTATTCACTCAGAATAGAAGTCCCCTCCCTCACAGAATGTTACACTCACCCTGCCCACTCCAGGTTTGGCCACTGCCTTTTTAATCTCCATTGTAGACTTGTTCTTTACAGCACCTTGGAAGGAAACCATAGTTACATCTCATTCAAGTATGTCTCAGCCTCAGCCTCGTACCCATGGTGAAACTCTCAAAAGAATGCATTCCCTTATTGGTAGCTCTCCTCATCAGCACCATAGGTTTTGAACGTATCCATGTTACCCCATGACCCAGCTATTTGAACTTCATCCAACCCCGTATCGAATGGTTGTTAGATATAGTTGTGCACTTTCTGCTCATGGAACCCTGTTGACTGGCAATGCCCCTCCCCCGAGTATAACCCCATTCCTTTCAATGCTGTAATACCTCCCTCATCTCTTAGGCACCTTTCACAATTATATTCCCGCCTCCATCTCAGCATTATGCCTCCAATTGGGCCCAATCCCTTGACTGACTCAACTAGACAGCCCTGACCAATGAGCAAACTCCTGACTGACGTATGCGTAGCTCCCTAACTGTACTCCAGTGACTCGCTGGACTGTATACATCAGACCCACAGGGCTGTCTATGGCCCATTCCCTGGACTAGAGAGATATAGACCCACAACTGCAAACAGCCCCAGCAGTCGACTGACCGCACCCAGCCCTTCAACAGATAGCAGATGGCTGTCATTGAGTTACAGTGTTGGGACCCCCCTATCTAAAGAGTATCTATCTTGATCTGATAGCAGACTGTTCCCCTTAGACTTTGAGTAAAAGTGTCCTTGCATCTGCATTGCAATAAAAGGGGCCGTTGAGCTGCAAAGTGCAACACTGCAGGGCAGAACCACTGTGGAGGTGGGTCAGAAATGCGCCACGAGGGTGCAGTGAGGCATATTTTGAATGCCAACTTCTGTTGGTGTGAGGTGAGTGTGGTCACTGCCCATGGAGGGTGCCCTGAGACGTTGGCGTTTGTTGTCCGAGGTGGCCATCTGGAAGAGCAAGCGGAAAACTGGAATTGTCGGGTAACCAATCTGACGCAGGAAATAGGAATTCTTGGTATCAAGTTTCTACCCGTCAGGTTAGGGATGTGAAATTACATTTTAATGAAGCTAGAACAAGTAATAATGGAATGTCAATGTATGTTAATAGTTGCTGCTCACTAGGGAGAATCTCATTCCACCATTCTTCGTTGGAAATGAGACATTTTGATCTCAATGTTAAGAAGTTTCTCCTTGTTCTCACATGATCTCACACCTTCCCACCATGTTAATAATCACACAACACCAGGTTATAGTCCAACAGGTTTAATTACCATGGCCCATGTCACTGGGGACTGGGAAGATTGCACCTAACATCTCGATGGACAGAATGGCATTTCTTGGTATCTTACATTCTTCTGTTCAACAACACTTACTCCAGTGCAGCAGATTTCACACTCATAATCACATTCTGTAGAGTATTATATGACTTAAAAAATCAGAAAGTGGCATTATTAACCAGAATAGCCTTTCAACTTTAATACAGTAAACTGTGAGAATTGCAGCCCAGAAATAACAAAGCTAATCAAAAGCAATTGTTGTACAGGGCATCAAGATCAGAAAATATCAAAGCTGCGTGCATGTAGTTGTTATTAATATTATTGAACAATCTCTTAATGTGTCCATTACAAATTCATGATCCATTATTTTAACAGAGACATTACCTCATTTATTTCAAAATTATTCTGTATAATTTGAAGTTTCGTAATCGTAAATGAGTGAAGATGCCGAAATTAACTTTCAACGACTGAAACAATTCAAATCTGGCCTCCCTCCGTCCTCCCGCCCCGGCTTTGGGTCAATGCTACTCCATTGCATCTTCAAGACTCCTACACCCCACAAATTCCGACTGAATCACCAGACAAAATGATGGCATTCCTCTATAATTTATTTTTACAATGAGTCATGCTGCTTAATAGAATAAGATATTTGAATAACTCAGCTGGAAGTACTCTGCATTTCACTTAGTTGATGTTACTTCCTGTGCTCCAGCCTTTTAGGACAATGTCACATGAGGAGGCAGAAGGAATCCACTCTGAAACTAACTTTCAGAGGAACTTTCAGAGCTCAGGGCCTGGAAGATGGAGATATGAGCAACACTGCTGGCAGAAAGCAGAGGTAGGAGAAAGTGAGGACAGCAGATGCTGGAGATCAGAGGTGGGAGTGTGGTGCTGGAAAAGCACAGCAGGGCAGGCAGCATCTGAGGAGCAGGAGAATCAACATTTTGGGCATAAGCCCTTCATCAGAAATGTCCCAATGAAGGGCTTATGCCCAAAACGTCGATTCTCCCACTCCTTGGATGCTGCCTGGCCTGCTGTGCTTTTCCAGCACCACACTCTGGAAAACAGAGATACCAAGAGAACAAAACTAAAAGGGCTTGACACTCCCTTTCTCCCTCCATTAACACAATTCTGAAACTTTAAAGGGATAGGATCTGTCATATCCTCTGTGGTAAATGCGAGGGGCCAGACAGATTCATGTGCTTCTTTGTTTGAGCATCAGCCATATTTACCTCAGGACTGGTTGTAGGAAAGACTGAGCAGAAACCTACCTGTATTCATGAGCACCACTCACTGGTGTCTTCTCAAAAGTGACCACAGAGGTGAGAATGCCTCAGCTCTTCACCATTCCAACAAGTCCCAGTTTATCACCATACACAAAGGCTAGCATTTGGGTTGGCAAGGACATTAACCTGTTCACCCCAGTTGGCCATTAGACTGAAATCCTAACACCTAATGTTTGCCCATGATAGGGAGCGAAGTGTATCTAGTATAACAGAACAGTGATCAGCTGATCCCTGGGAAGACGTCGTTTGACGTTAAAATAAGACTGTTAAAATAGGTGATGTCAGTGAATTCCTAAAGAGTACATGACATGGTTACAGCCAGTTGGTATAATGTATCCAAATGAACCCCAATGCGATTGGCCAGCAGCCATGTGATCAGCACATGTTTCAACATGGAGAAGGCATGACGTGTCTCGGCTGCCAAAGTGGTCTGATTGGTGATTGGGAGTGATCAATGTAATCAGTTACCATAAGGAGCAGTGTAAAGCCTTTGTGATCGAATCAGGTAGATCGTGCCTCAGTCTGACTGAGATGCGTTCTCCCCGGCAAATGCCTGAATAAAAGTAGTGAGACAAAATGGAGTCTCGTGTAGCCTGTCAGCCAATCACAGAGTCATAGAGTTGTACAACATGAAAACTTGTAGGTTTGTAGAGATCATGGATTTGGAAGGTGATGTCAAAGCAGCCTTTGTGAATTGTTGCAGTGCATCGTTTATTTGATACACACTGCTGCTACTGAGCATTGGTTATGGAGGGAGTGGATGTGGTGTCAACAAATTGGACAGCTTTTCTCTGGATGGAGTTGAGGTTCTTGGGTGCTGTTGGAGCTGGATAATCCAGGCAAGTGGGGAGTATTCCATCACAATCCTGACTTGTGACTTATAGATGTGGATTGGTTTTGAGGAGCCAGTTACCCACCAGAGAATTCCCAGCCTCTGGCCTGCTTTTGCAGGTGCAATAGTTACTTGGATGGTCGAGTTTTAGTTTATCATCGATGGTTATCCACACCATTCCCGCCATCCCCTGCCCCCAGAATGTTGATAGTGGGAAATTCAGTGAACGTTAAGGCGAGGTGATTAGATTCTCTCTTGTTGGAGGTGGTCATTGCCTGCCACTTGTGTAGTGTGAACATTCGTTGCCAGTGATCAGGCCAAGCCAGTAGGTTGTCCAGGTCCTACTGCTTGTGGACACAGGCATCTTCATAATTGAGGAGTCATGAATGGTACTGAACGTCGCTCCACATTTGGATCAAAGCTGCATTATGGTCAGGAGGTCCTGGCAAAACCCACACTGAATGTCAGTGAACAGACTGCTGTTGAACACGTGCTGCTTAAGAGCACTGTTGATGATATTTAGCATCACTTTGCCGATGATTGAGAAATTATTGATTGACCCAGGTAGGTTTTGTGCTGCTTTCTGTATATGGGACACACTTGGGAAATAGTGGGGGAGGTACCAGAGTTGTAACTGCACTGGAACAGCTTGGCTAGGGGAGTGGCAAGTTCTGGAGCACAAGTTTTCATTGCTATTGCTGGGATGTTGCCAGGTTCAGGAGCCTTTGCATTGGTGAAAGAAGCATGGGGAGGGCAGAACAAAGGTAAGGACCCATGAAAATAGGCTTCTGGTGATTGTGATCTGGCCAGAGAGATCTATTTTTGAACCATTTTGCTACTCTCCACCTAATCCCTTTCTCCATCATTTTGCCTCATATTCACTGTGTGGTGACACTTCAAAGGTTTTCTTACAGACCACACAGACAGACACACACACAGACACAGACACACACACACACACACAGACACACAGACCACACACACACACACACACACACAGACACAGACACAGACACAGACAGACACACACACAAGACACATACACACAGACAGACACACACACACAGACACACACACACAGACACACACACACACACAGACCACACACACACACAGACACACACACAGACAGACAGACACACACACACAAACACACACACACAGGCACACACACACAGACACACACACACACACACAGACACATACACACACACACACACAGACACACACACATAGACACACACACACACACAGACACACACACACACATAGACACACACACACACACACACACACACAGACACACACACACACACACAGACACATACACACAGACACACACACACAGACACATACACACAGACACATACACACAGACACACACACATCTAACTAATTTCTCTAATTCTTTGCTTTAATTGCCATAGAATTGCTAGCTTCATTATCTAATATTTCAGGATTCATCTGCATTTCAATGTCCTTTCTTGTATACCTTGAAGTAAAGTACTTCTTAAATTCTGTGCCATTTTTGACCATCATCCACAAACTGAGAATCCTTTTATTCTCAGGTGATCATCTTACTTTGAGCAATTCCTTGGACTGACACATCTGTAAAATAGACGAGATAAAAACAATGACTGCAGATGCTGGAAAGCAAATACTGGATTACTGGTGCTGGAAGAGCACAGCAGTTCAGGCAGCATCCAACGAGCAGCGAAATCGACGTTTTGGGCAATTTTATTCCTGATGAAGGGCTTTTGCCCGAAACGTCGATTTCGCTGCTCGTTGGATGCTGCCTGAACTGCTGTGCTCTTCCAGCACCACTAATCCAGATCTGTAAAATAGTTCAGTTTTGATATATGTTCAATATATCACCTAACTTTTCCTCAAATCTATTATCCACCTCATATTTTGTCATAGTCTTAACACTTTTCATTATCTAGAATCTTAATTGGTGCAAATATTTATATTTATCTCTGGCATCTTAACAATGCTAGAGTTGAGAGCGTGGTACTAGAAAAGCACAGCAGGTCAGACAGCATCCAAGGACCAGGAGCATTGATGTTTTGGGCATAAGCTCTTCCTGATGAAGGGCATATTCCTGAAACATCGATTCTCCTGGTCCTCAGATGCTGCCTAACCCGCTGTGCTTTTCCAGCACCATGCTCTCGACTCTGATTTCCAGCATCTGCAGTCCCCACTTTCTCCCATTATTAACAGTGCTAGTCAAGTATTTTGCTTTCCAATGGAAAGTATTTGTATCTGCCTATTCTCTATTTTTAAATGTTCCTCAATGCTATACATCATTTTCTCCTGCCACTTCATCTCAGATACTTTGCTACTTATTCTTCCAAGATGCAGTTGAACACAATCTGGTGTTCCAGTTTTAGGAAGGCTTCTCTTACCCCTTTTCCAGTTTTCATTTTGAAGATTATTAAATTGTGGAAATTACCTCCAAGGGGTCCATTCACAGGAAGTCATCTAACTTATATATTTCATTACCTGCTCAAGCAGTGTTTCCTTCCAGGAGTATTGATGTTTGGACAGGGATCTACACACATTTTAGAAATTTCATTCTCATTTCTTCATTTTCCCAATCAATATGTGAACAGATAAAATCTTCCATAGCAATGGTTATGTTATTTCTACTTATCCCACTCAAATTGAAGACCTCTCTTCCACGCATTTGCCTTAGTTTGTTTCTGCTAGGTTGTGCTGGGATTTGTTTTTAGGCACAGTTCACCAAGTCGTAGTCAAACAGTATAATAGGTCAGGGAATTTCACATGCACCAATGGCAGATCAAGTTGCCATGAACTTTTACAATAGGTTATAAAGCATCACACTGCAAATAGTCTCCAGCCCCAAAATAGCCCGTGCTGTCAGGGCAAGTTAATAGTGATGGCGACCTTTTGCTGATTGTACCCATTAATGGGATTTCAAGGAGACTCTTAAAATTAACCTTTTTTAGAGCAAGGGCAGTAATGGGCACAATATAAAAGATTTTCAATATTATTTTTTCTTAATTTACGAAGGAGCTGATTAGTGCACACCAATGTAAAGAGCAAATCATTTATTTATATAAATTCAGGTTAATCGCTGGTGGTGGACTGATTAAAAATGCGGTATCTGATTAAAAATGCTTCCTTTTTATGATAAACTCACTTTCAGCTGTGTGAATAAAAGTTGATTGAACTAATCAAATCAAGGTTACCACCTAAACATATCAAGAAATATATCTTAATGCCCATTCTGCTGATTTTACATTCAGTAATTTGCAAATGAGTTTAAACAGAAACATGAGGAAATATTTTCTGAGAAAAACTAGTGCAATGTGAGTGTAACTTGTGCCTGATAGTGTCTAAACTGGGAACTGTTGGCTGCTACACCTCGACCTGTTATTTTCCAATCTTCTCTAGTCTGCAGCCAAGTTTATGTTAATGTTATTAAGTACAGATCTTCCTGTAAAATAATTGCTTCCAGTCCCCCCACTTTATTTTCTCCACGCTAAGCATTGGCAGTACAAGTGTTTCTGCCTAACATGTCCTCTGTCTTTACTTTATTCTATGTCCTTCTTATAATTAATCAATTTAGTTTTAATCTTCTACTCCATATTCTTTCCATTAAATCTTTGCTTGCTTGAATGTTATCCTCATATACTTCTCCAATCACCATTAGCTGATATTTATTTTCTTAGTCCACACCAGTTTACATGCCACATCATTTCCCTAATAAAAAATTTTGTTCATACATTTGAATTCTTTCTTTTCAGGACCAGTCTATCATTTGGGAATAATTCTTAGAAAGCCAGAACTAGCGCTAACATCCGACAAAGTGGAATCTGTCAACGCAGCAAGACACCTTCAACAATGCATTGATTTCTCTAATCTTGTAGCATACTTGGATTTCCAGCTGGCCCTCAATAAGGTGCTACATAAAAGATTAATACATAAGGTATGGGCTCATGGAGTGAGGTGCGATATAATATTGTGGATAGATTGGTTAATGGACAGGTAACAAAGAGTTGACTTAAACAAGGTATTTGTAAGTTGGCAAGCTTTAAGGATCAGAACTGGAGCCCCAACTATTTGAAATCTATATTAATGACTTAGACCAAGAGGCAGAGAATAATGGTTATTGACAATATAAAGCTAGGTGGAAGAATGCACTGATGACACAAGGAGGCTGCAAAGAGATATAGACAGGTTACGTGCCCGAAACGTCGACTCTCCTGCTCCTCGGATGCTGCCTGGCCTGCTGTGTTTTTCCAGCACCACATTTTTCAACTCTGGTCTCCAGCATCTGCAGTCCTCACTTTCTGCAGGTTACATGAATGGCAGCTAGTTGGCAGATGGTGTATACTGTGTGGAAGTGTCAGTCTATTCACTTTGGTAGTAAGAGTCCAATGGTAGAATGCTTTTTAAAAGGTGCAAGATTTCAAAGTGTTGCTGTTCAGAGGGACTTGGGGTACTCCGACAAGGAAACAGAGTGCTAATAGAAGGGTACAAATTGCAATTCAGAAGGTAATTGGTCTTCGTTGCAAGGGAATTGTAGCTGAAGGATAAAGAAGTCTTATTGTGATTGTACATGGAATTAGTCAGACCACATCTGGGATGATGTGTGCAATATTGGTCTCCATATTTAAGGAGAGGTTTACTTGTATTGGAGGCAGCACAAAGAATATTCATAGGACTGTCCCCCACCCACAGATCCCTTTGATGAGAGACTTATTGACTGGTACAATAATCTCATCAAAACTGAGCTTGAAGGGGCATGACAGAGTTGTTTTCTCCAGCTGAGGAACCTAAAACTCTGTGGCGTAGTCTCAGGATAACAGAGCCAACATATTGGACTGAAGATGGCGAGAAAATTCGGCACTCCAAGAGTTGTGAGTCTTTAATGTTCTTCACCTCAGAGGTGCCTCTGAAATGGATTTGTTGCCTGTGCTGGGCCATCTTTGCCCAGAGGATCCTACAAATTTGTCCTATTTGCTGTCCTAAGCTTTTCCTTCCTGCCCCTTTCCCTTCCTCCTGAGAGTGGGCGATGTAGCTTCCTATCTCGACAACCTGCTTGCTGCCACTCACTGGTGTGGTATGGCCGTCCTCTGAAATGTTCATCCAAAAAGTCTCTCTCTCTCTCTCTCTCTGTCTCCACAATATGTCAGTTTGCCTCCCCCTCCTTCTCAAACCCAGTGATTCTGAATTGAAACAACATGATCTGTTAACAATTCCCGCAGACATGTTAGCCTGAGTCAACATCTGGTGCTGGAAACTCCCACGACTTCCAGGAATAACACATTGCTGTCCCCTCCTGTGCTAACAGTTTTAGATTTCATTTGTTACGTCTGCTTATAAAACGTGCATTACTTGCTTGCATAGGAGATCAGCTCACCTACTTACCACCTAATTCTACTTTGTCTTTTAAACACAACACTCACTCCATTTTTTACTCTGTTCCCACCTCAATCGTGATGCTCATAATTATGCCAGGAATCGCTTTAGAGGTAAAATAAGATCATTATTTGTACACTCCCATCATCCTTCATTAATCTGTAAGTGGCCATTAAATCCATTGATGCCAAACTTTGGTTCAGTTTTACTCAGTACGACCACATAGCGAAGGAGCAGTGCTCTGAAAGCTAGTGCTTCCAACTAAACCTGTTGGACAATAACCTGTTGTGTGATTTTTACTTTGTACACCACAATCCAACACCGGCATCTCCAAATCATGACTCTGTACAGTTTACCTGCTGACAAATGAATCTGTAATCCCTGTCAAACAAGTGGTTTCTCCTCACTCTGAGAGAAGCAGGCTACATTCTATCTCTGCAGTTGGTATACATGGTACTGGTTAATAGAGCTGCAATCTGCATGCAGTCTCCCAGTGACATGTTAAATCTTCCCACAAACTTTCTTACATCTCCCACATTTTTCTGCTCACTTGCTGGCTTCTGAGTCCTGAAGAAGGGTTACACCCGAAACATCAACTCCTCCACCTCCTGATGCTACTTGGTTTGCTGTGTTCTTCCAGCCTCCTGCCTGTCCACTTGCTGGTTTCACCAATGAATGAAGCTGCAACATGGTTTTTGTCTATTCTCTAACTTATAGCCTTTATTAGGGAAAAGAATACAAAGGGTTGGGAGGTGCTTAGAAGAGAAGGGGAAGAAAAGAAAGCATGATTTTATCTTGACAATATTCTTGAAAAATGGCCAATACTGTCAGATATAGTCTAATGTAAAATATGGTTGCATTCCCTCTGACTGGAAAATGGGCAGCTCAAATCTTTCTGTGACTGGCACCAATCCAGCATACAGGTCACTCAGTATTGAAGGGGTTAGGGAAGTTTCAAGCTTTAAAGCCATGTGTCACTGAATAATGCGAACATGATACCACCCGACATACTAACAATCATAGATTTGTGGAGACTTCTATTCTAATTAACAATGTGTTTGCTTTTCAAAAGAATAACGGATGTCACTCACAGGACATGCATATTTTTAACTCTGACCAATAAAAAAAAAGCAAAGGCTCTGTTTTGTAATATATCTGCAGGCCTGAGCTGCACTTCATTCTATAGACTGTCCAGGCTGGGTTTTGGCAAAAGAATAAACGGCAGAGAAAGAAAACAGGAAATGTGCGGTATCCACCTATAATTTTATCAGTTAGTTTACTTCCTGCCCTCATGGCAACTCCTGCCAACAGAATAGGACAATGTTTAGGTCCTCCTCCTTCTGAAAAGCGTTGATTTATTCTTATTTTATCGAAATCACAGTATGACAAATGACACACAGTTATGGCAAGAATGCCACCCAGAGACAAATGACGAAAGCCCTTAAATTAAGAAATCATTGTGACCTCGTATGTGGTGTGCATCTTAGAGTCGTGTTTCCCACAGCTGCCTTCTTTAGTTCTATTCATCAGAAAATCACAGACCAAAGCTTCTCAGTAAACAGACGCGATATCATCTTGCTGAAAAGCCACTCCAAATTCCAGCAGTGTGCTGGCCAGAATGATGCTTTAGTTTCTGTGCAGTCCTTTTGCTCTGTGTATAATTCCGAGGTTGCTGTGCATAATTTTTAAAAAATTCAGTCACAGGATGCGGACATCACTCACAACTCATCCTTAACTGGACTTGAGAAGGTGGTGGTGAGCTACCTTCTTGAACTGCTGCAGTCCTGTGGTCTAGTTACAACCACACTTCTGTTGTGAAGGGAGCTCCAGCATCTTGATCCAGTAACAGTGAAGAAACAGCAATGAAGTTCCAAGTGAGGAGGGGATCTTGTAGGTGGTGGTGTTCCTATGCAACTGTTCCTGTTATCCTTTGAGATAGGAGAGGTTGTGGTTTTGGAAAGGACTGGAAGACATCTTGGTGAGCTGCTGCAGGGCATTTTGTAGATGCTGCTGAGCATCAGTTGGTGGAGGGAGTGGCTGTTGAAAGTTGTGTGATGAGGTGCCAGTTAAGGGGATTGCTTTGGCCTTAATGGTGTTCAACTTCCTGAATATTATTGGAAATACACTTATCCAGGCAAGTGGGGAGCATTCCATGACACCCCTGACTTGCTTTATGTGGATGGTGGACAAGAACTGGGGAAACATGAATTGAGTTACTCCCAATAGAATTCCTAGCCTCTGACCCGCTTCTGTAGCTATATGTGTGTATGGCTGGCCCAATTCAATGTCTGGTCAATGGTAATTCAAGGAAGTGGTAACAGGGAATTCAATGATTGCTGCGCCAATGAATGCCAAGGGATGATGGTTGGATTCTCTCTTGTTGGGAGATGGTCACTGACGGCCGCATGTGCAGCACAAATGTTTCTTGCCTCTTGTCATCCCAAGCCTGGATATTGTTGCACTTGGTTATGGGCTACTTGAGTATCTGAGGAGTCACAAACAGTGCGGAACACTGTGCAATCACTAGCGAACGCCCTCACTTTTGACGTTATGATGGAGGGAAAGTCATTGATGAAGCAGCAGAGGATAATTCGGCCTGGGACACTACCCTGCAGAGATGTCCTGGAGCTGAGGTGACTAACCTCCAACAACCACAGCCACTCTCCTACATGCCAGGTATAACTCCAAGCAGTGCAGAGTTTTTACCTGATTTCTGCTGGGTCAAATGCAGCCTTTGTGTTAAAGATATTCAATCTCACCTCACCCCTGGAATTAGTGCATTTGCCCACGTTTGGCTGTAATGAAGTAAAGAGCTGAGTGGCCCTGGCAGAACCCAAACTGAGCTTCAGTGAATGTAAGTGATCTTAAATTATTGCCTTGTTTCAAAAGGACGGGGACAAGTGTTGTATATCGGTTCAAGATCTAGGCCTCAAGAGCAACAAGCTGAGCCCAGATTTAAAATGAGGCAATAATTCAGCATCATTCCACGAATAGAATCTTTCTATTAGTTCTGAGTTCTATTTTGTTATTTCAGTGAGGTACTGTCTGTAATTTGGTGTTTGCCAAGTCTAATTCTAAATACACAAAGGATGTTGCTAATTCAGTAGAGTATATGTCATGTTCATATCTTGGGTCAGATCAAAACTGTGTCCAATTTCAGTTGCTAAGACACAAGAGAAACATTTAAGCTCTGAAGGTGGTGCTCGGAAGAAGCCACAAGGCAGACCCCAGTGTTATAGTACTGAACTATGATAAAAAAAAAACATGAGAAACTGCTTTGAAAGATGATAGCTGAAAGAAGGCCTAGAAGGACTCATGCAATATAGACAGGATTAATCAGGAACATCGCTGCAAAGTGAATTATTACAGGAGATCAAGATCACATGGACAAGAGGAAGATTTAGGACTGATATCAAGAAAGATTGCCTTGCACAAATAGTTATTAACAACACAGAATGATGTTTTAGATAAAGAAGCAAAAATCTTGGAACGGTACAATGTCCAGGCTCATATTGAACATATATTTCTAGATATGCAACAGTTATGTTAACTATGCAAGTTGGACATATACCTTAACTGTATATAAGAAATGTGCAATAATAATTCCAGAAGAAAATTTGGGTTGTGTCCCAGCGGTGCTACTGTTTCCTGTTTGATACTCTCTCA
Source organism: Chiloscyllium punctatum (assembly GCF_047496795.1). Classification (NCBI taxonomy): domain Eukaryota; kingdom Metazoa; phylum Chordata; class Chondrichthyes; order Orectolobiformes; family Hemiscylliidae; genus Chiloscyllium; species Chiloscyllium punctatum. Next base: position 81,034,703 of record NC_092758.1, read on the forward strand.
TCCTGCAAGAGTGAGGCATGTGTGCCACCAAGTGTGGTGCCAACCTGTTTGGGTGATGTGCCTGTCACAGTTAAACAGCTAGCATTGTGTACAAGCTGTGAGATGTGGGTGTGTGTTATGAAATCTAAATCATCATTGCTAGACACTGTTAGTAGGTGAGTGAATTGAGCGTGTAAGGCAAGTGATCCAGCTGAAATATAGAACTGGAAGTTGCATTCAAGAGGGGGAACTGCTGGTGGTCATTTCTGTCCTTGTTGGCAGTCTGGGCGCTGTCCCACCAACGCATCTATGTCTGCATCCAATCCTAATCACCAGATGTAGCTTCTCACCAACGTCTTCATTTTGAAAACCCCTGGATGAACCTCATGCAGTACAGCCAGCATCTAGTGGTGACCTTTGCTCTGGACAATCACTCTTGTCCCCCATAATAAAATGCCATCCTCAACTATAATCTGGTCTCTCCGGGTCCAAAAAGGTTCCAATCTTGGTTGTGACAAACCTTTGGCTTCCCCCACCACCATCAGTTGTTTCTGTTTCACCAGGAACGGATCTTTCTGCATCCAAAACCTGGAACTGTCAGCTGTGACTGGAAGCATGTCCAGAAATTTTACAACTATCATGGAGTCTTCCAATGACCACTCATGTAAGGTTATTGAACTTCTTGCAGTATGGTATTCAGGTGCTCCACTGGCACAGACAATTGTTGCCATCTTCTCTCAGTACCTTTGCCAAGCTATCTAGAAGGATACCTGGCTATTTAGATAGAGATCATCTCCTTTTCCTGTCCATCTCCTGCACCAAAGACTCAAGTGCCATGTCAGAAGATCTTGGAGCCCATTTCCTGCCATGCTATGCCATTTTAATGTCAAGGCGAAAGTGAGGACTGCAGATGCTAGAGATTACAGTTGAGAGTGTGGTGCTGGAAAAGCACAGCAGGTCAGGCAGCATCTGAGGTGCACGAAAATTGAAGTTTCGGTCAAAAGCCCTTCATCAGGAAGGGCTGATGAAGGGCTTTTGCCCGAAACATTGATTTTCCTGCTCCTTGGATGCTGCCTGACCTGCTGTGCTTTTCCAGCACCACACTTTCCATTCTAATGTCGACCCCAGGTCAAATTCACTTCTTGAATAACTTTTGCAATGTTGGACTCCTTACTTAAAAGACTAATTGGAAAGAGACTTGGAAGCAATTCAGAAAAGGTTTACAAGTTTGATTTCAGGGATGAAAAGGTTATTTTATGAGGGAAAATCTTCACTCCTTGGAGTTTGGATGATTAAGAGGTGATATGACTGAAACCAGAAGATATTGAGGGGAGCTTGAAGCAATGTTTCCACCTGTAGAAAGACAAGATCTAGGGGACACGGTCTTCAAATCGAAGATGTCCAATTTAAAATGGAGATGAGGAGCAATTTATTTTCACAAAGGGTCATTGATCTTTTAGCTTTTAACCTTGGATCCAATGTTCAGTTGGATAGTTGCTCAGTAGATTGTTTTGCACTAGCTGCTTGCTACGATCATCTGTGTGAACAGGCAGGTGAAGTTTGCGTGCTGCCTTGAATAGAAGAGGTGGCTTTGGGTTCATGACACATCATGATCATTGCGTCTGTTTCTGGAACGAATCACATTTTCCCTGTTTAATGTTCTGGACAAACTAGCTCAGACACAAATTGTGTTTATTCAGCCATCTTCTGAGGAAGAAAACCTCTCCATGACAAAGAGTGAGAGTAAACATTACCATTATACATGTCCCTGTGTCAACATCTGATGATTTTTGAATAGGGATGTGATTGTTTTAGCAATGATACCATCAGAGGAGAAATTCACTAGAGAAGCTAATGTGCCTCAGTCAGTGAAAGTGGCATTGAGGTGGCACCATTCCTATATTAATACTTGCAATCCCTCAGCCCATCCAGTTGAAATTTATTTCTTTCATTCATGGGATGAGGGCATCACTTGCGAGCCAGCCTAACACTAATGGCCCAGAGGGCAGTTTAACAGTCAACCACATTACTGTGGGTCTGGAGTCACATGTGGGCCAGACCAAATAAGGATGGCAGTTTCCTTTCCAAAATGATGTTAGTGAACCAGATTAGATTTTCCAACAATCGAAGAAAGGGCCATAGTCACCATTAGACTCTTTTCATTGAATTCAAATTCCACCATCAGCCATGGTGGGATTCGAACCGGTATTCCCAGGACATTACTGGGGTCTGGATTAATAGTCCTATTATAACACTAGGCAATTGCCTCCCCTATTGGTCACCATGAATGCAACAATCTACTGAGCAACTATCCAACTGAACAGTGGGTCCAAGGTTAAAAGCTAAAAGATCAATGACCCTTTGTGAAAATAAATTGCTCCTCATCTCCATTTTAAATTGGACATTTTCGATTTGAAGACCATGTCCCCTAGATCCTCTGAAATTATCATTGCACATTTCTTATACTTAGTGAGGGTATATTTCTGACTTGCATACTTAACATGACTATTGTAGATCTTCAGACATGTAAACCCAATCTGCAAGTTTGCTAGGGATGTGGGAAATGTCCATAGTGTGCCTACTTTCTACTTATTGAAGGACAAAAATGCTGGTGGATGCGCCATTCTGTCGTTCCAGTCACCCAGGTGAAGTGTTAAATATTTCCAGATCAGTTGTAGGACCATTAGACAAAACATGGAGCTCCCAAGAAACCGCCCAACCTCCCAGCAGTATTAGCTTTCTTTTGAGTCCAGAACCTGAGGGCATGGGCTTAGAGTGAGAGGGGAAAAATTTATAGGGAACTAGGGGGCAACGTTTTTACACAGACGATGGTGCATGTATGGAATGAGATGCCAGAGGAAGTGGTGGAGGCTGGTACAATTACAACACTTAAAAGGCATCTGGATGGGTATATGAATAGGACGGGTTTAGAGAGTTACGGGCCAAGTGCTGGCAAATGGAACTAGATTAATTTAGGATATCTGGTCAGCATGGAAGAGTTAGACCAAAGGGTCTGTTACATCTCTATGACTCTCATGTTATGGGATATCTGAATCAGGATGACATTAAGGGAAAGTATTAGGCACATTAAGAAAGTGTGCTGCTTAAATTTGTGTAAGCTTCGTTAATGACTGGTAAATCATCCTTGGGTACGTGCAATCTCCAATCCATTTGCAGATATTCTGTCTGCAGTTGCAATATTGTATTTTTCAATTCACACAACTCAAAACTCTTCATTTTACAAATGATCTCGATAAACCAGCAGTGAATTTTTTAGTCTACTAGCCAAAATTACATGTTCATCTCGGTCTTAGATGTGGAAACAAAGTGGCCCAGATCTTCCCTCTCACCAGCAAGTGTGTCTTTTGCTGTTTTATTCTCAGTTGCCCGAAGACTTTTCAAAGCTCATTAATGGTAATTGCTACTAATCCAGCAACTGATTCAGTGCTGTGCCCTCTACAGGGGCCTTGTAGTATCTCCAAAAAGCAAAGGTTTTTTGCTCTGAGGATCTTCAACAAATCAGACTAAAGGAATATCGCTGTGATAGACAGACATCAAAACAAGATATAAAAATCAGGACACTTAAATCGCACATCAATCTTTGTAAAGAATGTAGAAATAAAAAACTGGGACATGTACATAAGGCTAAGTGAAATACAAAAGAGAAAAACAAAATTAAAAATAGACTAATATATGCAACCTTAATTTCGTCTGAGCGAGTGAGGTTTCACAGTTGTAAAAAGTGATCTTTCGATGCCAGAGAGGTTATTCAACTATAATTATCACTTAATAATTCGTGAAACTGCACTTGTTTAAAGTAAATCAGCATAAACATTTCCACTCAATTGCAGTTCAAAAGCCTAGTGACTACTTTTCCAAAATTCACACCATTACCAAAATGTCAATCGTCAATGAAGAAGAAATTCATCTACAGCAAGGACTATTGTGAATGCATGTTATATGTGGAATGGGTCTGGCTTATTCCCAGAACCTGTGCAGTCGCAGTCACCCAGGCCATCTTGCACTTTATGTGGAGATCAAAGATGGTTCACGTCTGAAGGGACTCAATGTATAAAGATCTGGGCAACAGGGGAAAAAACACACCCAATGCCACCCTCACCCTGATGGCCACCTTTGTGTGTGGCTGCATCAAGCTGTGCGTGGATCCCTGGTACGCAAACACCACGTGTCACTACGTACTGAGGTTCTACCTGTCCCGGGTGTTGCAAAAGATGGGCCTTACCTCGCTGCTGCGGAACGCTCCAAGTAGTTGGACCGTTCCGTATCACCTGTCCATCATGGAAAAATTTATGAAGAAAAACACCTTTGACCACAAATGGTCAGCACGTAGTGTCCTTGAGACCCTTCGGGAAAAGGAGAGGGCAGATCCTATTGAGCGGTTCCCTGGGCAGACTGTCAAAGTTATTTGGCAGAATGCCTCATTGCCAGAACTTTCCAACAAGCACCAAGACATGGCTTGGCTGGTGGTGAGAAGGGCTCTGCTGTGAGATCCTTTATGCACGCCCGGACTCTCTCCTGCACCGCACGCTACCCTCGAAGCGGCTGTGGAGGGGACGAGACTGTCACACACCTCCTTCTGGAATGTGCCTACACTGAGGAAGTCTGGAGAGGAATGCAGTGGTGTTTGTCGAGGTTCATCCCGAGCAGTTCCGTGATGCGGGACTCCGTGCTCTACAGTCTGTTCCCTGGGACTCACACCGAGACGAACATCAACTGTGCCTGGAGGATCATCAACGCGGTCAAAGACGCTCTTTGGTCTGTCCGAAACCTGTTGATCTTCCAGCTGAGGGAGTTGACCCTGACTGAGTGTTGCAGACTGGCACCTTCCAAGGTCCAGGACTATGTGCTGAGGGACGCACTGAAGCTTGGGGCAGCCGCCGCCAAGGCGCGACGGGGAAAAAAACCCACCGTGTAACGTCTGCCTGCCTAAAGAAGAACAGGGGGCCCACTCAGTAATCGGGCCCCGCTGACACCTCAGCTACATACCTGGATGGTCAATGTACAGACTTGTATGTACGAATGATTAATTCCGATCTTTGTATGTAAAGAAATGAAATGTATACATATGTATGGCATCACCAATTATATAGACATCAAAATAATTTTATGAATGAAGTACAGTTTTGAAATTTAAAAAAATTTTGGAGCTGTAATCTGTGCGGAGAGGCGGGCCACATGTACAAGGCCTGCCCAAGACAGGGGGCCGCCAATTACGCACAGATAGCTGGAGGTGCCAATGTGAGCCGTTAACCCCCAAAGACCAGCAAGGTACCACCAAACAGCAGGGGAATGGAGTCTGGTGGCACACAGAAAGAAGAACAGGCTGGAGTGGAGGAGGTGGTAGCCAGCAGAGAGACACAGCAGCCGATCTTAGCTCCAGCTGGGCAGGTGGAAGCAATGGAGGAGGAGGAGGTAATCAAGGAGGCAGAGGAGGGGATACCTGTTAAAAACAGGAAAAGAAAATCCTGCTAGGTCCTCAAAGCCTCCTGGCAAAGGAGGAAACGGCAGCTGCACGAGGAGGGTACGGGCAGCTCTTCGGATGGTGAAGACGGGTACAAGGAGGGTCATCACCACAAGAAGAGACAGAGCGCCATAGGGGAAAAGGAGGGCAGTTCCCGCCAACTAGGAAACAACAGACCCACCGAAGTCCACCCTCCACCCAGTGAGAACCAGGGGATACCCAGTGCCCCACAGCTCCAGCTACAGGTAACTGAGAGCCATGATCCTCTGACAGTTCCACTGTCAGACACAGAACTGGGCTGTGTGGACCCTTGCCTTGGCTCAATGACACCAGAGCAGGAAAATGACCCCAGTGAGGAGCCTGACAGCTACCTCAGCCCCGCGAGAGTCCAACAGTTCGCCTACACCACAGAGATGCAGACATCCGCCCCAGAGACAGGACCATCGACAAATGGACAATGGTAACCCCATAAACTGGGGGGTTAAAGAAGGTCCTTCTGCTGTTGAATAACAGGGGGCCCACTCAGTAGTTGGGTTCCGCTGATGCCTCAGCTAAATACCAAGAGGCTGGATGTTTAATATACGGAACTGTAAATACGATTCACTCAATCTGTTCTCTGTATGTAAAGATATGAACGGCATGACCAATTGTACTGGTACCAAAGATTTATTTCTATGAATAAAGTATATTTTGAAATTTAAAAACATTTAGTCTACTAGCCAAGATTATATGTTAATCTAGGTCTTAGTAGTGGAAACAAAGTGACCCAGATCTTCCCTCGCACCAGCAAGTGTGTCTTTTGCTGTTTTATTCTCAGTTGTACATGGGCAAATTCTGTATCAGATCAAGCGCAGAAAGGGAAATAAAGAAAGGGAAAGAATGATTGGATTGGAAAGAGGAGAAAAAACACAAGAGACAGAAAGAAACATTAGCTAAGCAATCTCAAAATTTAAAATTTACGTTTTTTTTTAATTGCCAAGAATTCACTCCCTAGAAAATAAGGATTTATCTCTATAATTGCTCACTTTATACAACAGAGATGATTGTCAGTCAATACAATTCTTCAACCCTTTCAAGTGTGCTATCATGATCCTGGTTGATGGAAATACTGCTAAGTCAATTCCAGGTGCAAAACCTGGGTGGATAGATTATAATTTAATTTTTGCAGTTGGTTATTAGTCATTGAAACATATTGGCATGATACTGCAAATGTTCTTTAACAAAGGAATCACAAGTTTATTACACAAAGTATAGCAGTCTGTCTCCTTCCTGTATTCTGACTCAACATTGTTTGATATTTCTGCCCCACATTGGTGGTGTCATCAGCAAACTTGTACACACCGATTGCCTGGAATTTGACTACACAGTTGTGGGTGCACAGGGAGTACAGGAAGGGTCTTAGTACACATTCTTGCAAGGTGCCAGTGTTGAGGATTATCATGGAAGAGGTGCAGTTGTCTATCTTCACTGATTGCGGTCTGTGGGTCAGGAAGCTGAGGAGCCAGTTGCAAAGGAGTGAGCTGTTACCTAAGTCTCAGAGTTTTGAGATTAGTCTGGAGGGATTATGGTATTGAAGGTGGAGTTGTAGTGGATGAGCAGGAACTTGATATAGTTATCCTTGTTATCCAGATGTTTCAGGGATGAGTGGAGGGTTAGGGAAGTGGTGTCTGCTGTGGACCTGAGTTTCCAAGGTGTTTTAACTTCTTATTCAGCAGATTCTTTCCAGTTCTGTTTCTTGGAATGCTGATAAAGTTTTTGATTTCTTTTTTCCAATTATGTCATCTGAGCCTCCATTCAGGTATATGGGACACTTGCCTTTGTTAGCTGAGGCATAGAGTTTAAGAACAGGGAGGTTACATAATCTATATAACCTGTTGGTTAGGCCATGACTATAATATAGGAGAAAGTGGGGACTGCAGATGCTGGAGATCAGTCGAGAGTGCGGTGCTGGAAAAGCACAGCAGGTCAGGCAGCATCCGAGGAGAATCGACGTTTGAGGCAAGAGTCATTCATCAGGAATCAATATTGTGTGCAGTTCTTGAATGCACTTTATAGGAGGGATGTGATTGTACTGAAAAGGTCACAGAGGATATTGACCTGGATGTTGCCAGGACTGGAGAGTTTGAGTTATGAAGAGAGATTGTATGGACTGGAGTTGTTTTCCTTTGAGCAGAGGAAACTGAGGGGAGACATATTTGAGATGGATGAAATTATGAGGGGCATAGATGGAGGAGACATGAGGAATCTGTCCCCTTAGTACAGGAATCAATGGACTAGGGGGTATAGATTTAAGATAAAAGGCAGGAGGTTTCAGGGTGCTGTGAGGAGAAAATGTTTTCCCTCAGAAGCTGGTAAGAACTTGGAACTCACTATGTTGTAAGGGTGAAAGAAGCAGAAAGTTTCATAAAATTTAAGCAATATTTAGCAGCAAACTTGCAATGCCAAGGCGTACAAGGCTGTGGTCTAAGTACTGGAAGGTGGGATTCGAATAGTTTAATGGTTGTTTTGTCCAGCATAGACTCAATGGGCCAAACAGCCTTTTACTGTGTTGTAGACATCTATGACTCTATAACTCAGCTCAGACAACTTGAAAACCTCAATAGAATCCTTCAAAGGTTGGAGATTTCAAAAACTAAAATTCTTCTGTGAGAAGGAAGGTATTCTCTTGAGCTGAAAATCCAATTCTTCTGAACTGAAGTCAAAACTAAATGAATGGTCCATGGTTTGTTTTCTCTCTCTGTTATAAATTCAGCAATACAAGCATTCCATCAATTAGCAGCACAGGAATCCTGCAAGGCACTGAATTACATGCTTTCTTGGTAAGGATATATTCAGGTCACTGTTCCAAATAACTTTCTGACCAATTTTTTTTTTACAAAGATAGTTACCTTTGTAGAGCTGAAATTAAAATCTATCTCCCTCAATTTTAAAATCCAGATTAAGAAAAAGCATGAGCTTGACTACTTTAATCAACCTGTTCACACATTTCATATAGTCATAGAGTCACAGAGATGTACAGCATGGGAACAGACCCTTCGGTCCAACCCGTCCTTGCTAATCAGATATCTCAACCAAATCTAGTCCCACCTGCCAGCACCCGGCCCATAACCCTCTAAACCCTTCCTATTCATATACCCATCCAAATGCCTCTTAAATGTTACAATTGTACCAGCCTCCACCACTTCCTCTGGCAGCTCATTCCATACACGTACCACCCTCTGTGTGAAAAAGTTGCCCTTTAGGTCTCTTTTCTATCTTTCCCCTCTCGTCCTAAATCTATGCCCTCTGGTTCTGGACTCCCCGACCCCAGGGAAAAGACTTTGCCTATTTACGCTATCCATGCCCTTCATAATTTTGTAAACTTCTATAAGGTCACCCCTCAGCCTCCGAAGCTCCAGGGAAAACAGCCCCAGCCTGTTCAGTCTCTCCCTATAGCTCAAATCCTCCAACCCTGGCAACATCCTTGTAAATCTTTTCTGAATCCTTTCAAGTTTCACAACATCTTTCCGATAGGAAGGAAACCAGAATTGCATGCAATATTCCAACAGTGGCCTAACCAATGTCCAGTACAGCCGCAACATGACCTCCCAACTCCTGTACTCAATACTCTGACCAATAAAGGAAAGCATACCAAAATCCTTCTTCACTACCCTATCTACCTGCAACTCCACTTTCAAGGAGCTATGAACTTGCACTCCAAGGTCTCTTTGTTCAGCAACACTCCCTAGGACCTTACCATTAGGTGTGTAAGTCCTGCTGAGATTTGCTTTCCCAAAATTTGAAGGAAGTGGGACTTGAACTAAGGCATTGAGACAGGGATACTATCACTGTACCCCAAGAATCTCAATAGTGTTAACATATATAATCCACTTTTATCACAGCGCTTACACCATTGATAGTGCTTTTACTGTAGCATGTTCATTATAAGTTGAGTGTAAGATGCTATTTTTGTGAAGCTCATGAAACAGAAACGCCTTATGGTAATTTACAGGTCATAAGATATCTCTTCCTTACTGTATATTACTGCCAATTTGCACTTTAATAACAGTGTAACATTCACATGCTACTACTTTTTTCCCAAATTCCAGCCCACTAGTTTTTTATTATTATTATCATGCTCTTTCAGTGTTGACAGTAGCACTGCAGAGACTTAATCATTGAAATAACATCAAAGTAGGAACCAGAAACAGGAAGAAAACTATTTAGATTTCAGACAAAATCTTCAGGGTCAACTGAGTTAGTTCATTTATTTTATCCACAAATAAACTCCACATTGTTCCATTATGCCTCAATCTTGGGTCAAGGGTGAGCTGTCGCTGAAAAAAAGACACGCTGGAACTATACCTTTTCTGCATTGATTTGCCTGACAGCCCGTGTTTTCCTCCTACAGGCACTGTAAAGGCATCTTGTAGATTACTCCTGAGGTTTTAGTGTCACTTCAATGCTCTGATTTATTTGACTCCAGCCTAGCATTGATGGCATGGTCTCATCTGTACAGCCGTAAAATTATGACATATAAGGAAAAACATCTTTATTTTGCTGCATCATCTGAGAGAAGAAAGGGATTTGTAGGCAGTGTGGGATCAGTAGCTCGCAAGATAAACTAAACAAGCTAAAAAATCTAGAAATTTGAGTAAAATAAATCTATCTGTGTCATAGATATAAATAGCATGCATACAGATTATGGCATGAGACTAATGCGTCAGAGGTAATGCATTCAAAATCTGACCATAGTGAGAAGTCAATATATCTCATTTTGTAATGTATGGAAGAAATAATGATCAAAGTAAACCTCAGTATTGTTTTACCATTTAATTAGAGCATGTCAGTACTTATTATCATTTACTATTTTGCACCAAATCCCACATAATATTACCTGACAAAAATCTCTCACACTTAGACTTACGAGTTACAATGAACATGTCATCAAGTGACATTTATGGAGAGAGTTCCACATTCCCATTACCTTTCATGTTCAAAAAACTTACTGATTTAAGTCTTGAATAGTTTGGCTCTAGTTTTAAGATTATATGCCTCAATGCTCTGGATTTTCTCGCCAGAAGAAATTATTATTTTTTTTATCCGTTGCATTAAATCAGTTTTAGTCATTTTAAAATCACTCCATTGGATTACCCCTCGACCTCAGTCGAAAGTATATAAGTTGAAGTTTATTAAAACTGTAAACAAAATGAAAAACGGAAGAACTGTAGGTGTTGGAAATCAGAAATTGCTGGAAAAGCTCAGCAGGTCTGGCAGCATTTGTGGAGGGAAAGCAGAGTTACATTTCGGGTTGAGTGACCCTTCTTCAGAAACGTTGACTGGAACCAAAATGTTAACTCTGCTGTCTCTCCACAAATGCTTCCAGATTTGTTGAGATTTTCTAGTAATTTCTGATTTCATTTCCATTAAAACCATCCTCAATTGTAACTTAGCTATTATGCTGCACTGCATCCCCTATTGATTCTTCCTGGCGTACTATTACAGACCAGACCAAACACTCTCAAAATATATCGAGGAGATAGCCTTGACCCTAACTTTTATCTTATTTAAGACAATGGAAGGATGCTGTGTTCCAGGTGTGATTCAACTTGTCCACTAGTAAGCTTTAAGAAAGCACACTTTATTGTTACAACACAGTTAAATTGCAAACTAAAAAAAAGCATAACTTTAACTCTCTTGAAATGCTGAATAAAAATAATGTGTTAGCTACAAATCACTAACTGTTCCAAAACTGCAGATCTCATAAATATATTCTTGGCAAAGGCAAATAAAGCAAAACAGATTTTTCTCATGTGTTAGCTCCCTTCCAATCCAGGAGAGAGGAACACCAAAAAAAACAGCCTAACAACAGAAAGAGAACTCAAGATTTTTCTGCAGTAGAGAGAGAGAGAGATGTACCTATCAGCTTCAACAGCTCTCCAAACCCCAACAGTAACTGAAAGCAAAACTAAAACCCTCGGTCTATGTGAGCCTAACTCCACCCATTCATGCTTCTTTTGTCTAATTTTGGAAATAAAACATTCAGGGAGCTCAAAGCTGTTTACCTACTGTTTCTGAAGCAGGTATTCTGGTGCCATTGTGACAACACCTCTCTGCATGCAAAACAGCACAGAACAAATCCCTTTTAAAGACACGGTACCATCACATATAACTGTGGTGTCTATAGCTGAACAGCATTATTACTGATAGGGTCTGGTCAGAAATAGAATTTGCTCTCCTTTGTGTTCCAGCTAAACCTTTTTGTTTATTTTTGCAGTTGTCCACTGGCTTTCCATTGTTTTCCATGGATTCCTAAGTTTCCTTCTTCATCTGTGACTGCATTTTCTCCATTGAGAAAAGGTACATCTTCCTGGTTCCAAGATGGACAACCTCATAGCTGCCCACAACAAACACAGCTTTGCCCATTAACTAATCTGTCCGTATGCCTTTGCAAACTTCTACTCCTTCCACACTACCTGATATGTATCAACTTGAAAACTTTAATATGTAGCTTCCCTCGAATGTAGAACAATAAAGCATAGGAACAGGCCCTTCGGCCCACCATGCCTGTGCCAACTAGAATGTGGTTCTGAACTAATCCCATCTGCCTGCACATGGTCTGTATCCCTCTATTCTCCATCTGTTCATGTGTCTGTCTCAATGCCTCTTAAACTTTGCCTTAGTATCTGTTCCCTGACAATGTGTTTGTCCAGATCATCAATAAATGTGGTGGAAGGTTGATTTCCCAGTGCATTTCTCCAGAGACATCAGTTGCCAATGAGCTAGCAGTCCTTTGTTATTTATCCTAGCTCTCAGTCTGTCTACCTTGTATCTTCCAACCCATGTCTAATTCATACCACAGGTCTATAGGTAATCTGAAATCATAGAATCCCTACAGTGTGGAAGCAAGCCATTCGGCCCATCGAATCCACACCCACCCTCCGAACAAGCATCCCACCCAGGCCTACCACCCCCCCCCCCCCCCCAAACTAATCCTTCAACCCTGCATTTCCCATAGGTAATGCACCTAGCTTACACATTCTGGGATCCTATGGGTAATTTAGCATGGCCAATCCACCTATCCTGCACACTTCGGACTTCTGGGAGGAAATCAAAGCACCTGGAAGAAACCTGTGCAGTCATGAGGAGAATGAGCAAACTCCACACAGAAAGTCTCCTGAGCCTGGAATCGAACCTGGGTCCCTGGCGCTGTCCCTGGCCCCATGCCAACCACTGAGCCACTGTGCTGCCCGATCTTGAAATGATCTGCAATAGTAATGAATCATTACTTCAGGAAGCTGCTTAGGCTCTCCAACACAGCAGTTAAGCTTTTAAAGGACACTTAAATTTGACCTTTTTCGCACGGGACTCCCTACCCACCGCAATGCTGCCTCAGGTCATGTCCCCCCTGATATCATTCATGCCACCCATAATAGAGAGTACGGAGGAGGTTCAGGGAGTACAGAGGACGTTCACTAGGATGTCTCACAGCTATTCACCCTCCAAGCCTGATTGTCATCCACTCTTTTGTTTGTCCAATGGTTTTTCTCTCTCTTTAGGCTCTATTCCCACCTATCATTTACCCCTTACCCCCTCCCCCCACCCTATCTTCTGCATTTAAACCAATATTTTCCCAGCAACCATCAGTTCTGAGCAAGGGTCATCAGACCCAAAATGCTAACTCTGGTTTCTCCACGCAGACCTGCTGAGCTTTTCCAGCAACTTCTGTTTTTGTTTCAGAATAAAATGGTGAACCATTTGCTTTTTTTTAAATTTCAAAGCAAAGAGCTTGTCAATTAATGGAGGTGAGCAGGTTGCAAAGAATCTTTTTTTCAGTTCATGAGAAGGGTACTTTTAATAGTCAGAGCTGCCAGTCAATTTCGATCACATCGCAAAAGATGGCAGCAGAGGAGACCAGAACTGGATCTTTCTCTTTTTATCATTTTAAGGTATTAACTCACTTTATCCAATGAAAACTGTATTATACCCATGATACCTCTTTAACTATAATGAGCAATGGAAGGGTTAAATGACCTTTTCTGTAAGTATCTGTGTGATAAATCACTGAACCAAAAACATATATACTGGGAGTAGGTTTACCTCCATTCAAACCCTCAAACATTGTATTTAAAAATAGTGCGCGAGCTTGTTTAAACATATCACACCCACCTTTCAGAATGTTCCCATTCTTCAGTCGTTCTGCCCATTTGTCACAGTCTGTCCGTTTTGGGAGGTGAGGCAGGGTGGGGGGGATCTTCCAAAACCTACTCCAACTCACAAAATTTGTGTGCCGGAGGAAATGGAATTTTCCTGAGCCTCCCACAATGGGGTCCCTGACTTCAGAAGTGGCACATGGTGCATTTTGCACCGAATGCTTTCCTGGTTCAGATTTTAAAAAGTACAAAAGGGGTCAGCGAGGCAGTGGAAAATTGTAGTGACAAAATTCCAGTCAGAATTAAAGGACCAACCTCAGGGTTTTGCAATCTGACTCGCCTCTATATTGGAAAGTAAAAATCTGACCAGGGGAATACAATAATCCATATAAAAGAGAGTTTAATCTCAGATTATCAAGAAGAAGTTACAGAAGACATTTCAGGACATAGAAATGATCGCCAAACAATTACAATATTACCATTAAAGAACAGGAAAGTACAGAAATGGACACATATGAATCCGTATGCTACAGTAAACCATTATGTTTATACATGCTATTTATCTACAGTGAATTAATGGCTCCATTAAAATAATGGAGGAAGAAATCTAAAATGAATGCATTATGTGTTCAAACATTGATCTTCAGGTACAATCATTTCAAAGATATGTACTTTGCACAGATAATGAATGTATTTTCAATCACAGAGATATACATCCACATAAAACTTGAAGTGGCTACTGGTTACACAAAAACTAAATGAATTTCATTGTCAAATTAGTCTCTCTTTATAATGTGATGAATGTGGAGATCATCTTAAACATGACTGTTATTTTAAAAAAGGAATCAATCCATATACAGTGCCTAAAATCATCTACCCAAACACTGGTAGATCTGGAAACTATTATCCATGCCTGAATTTTATTTGAGTAAAAGTTAGGAGAATTACTTACCTGGATGAATCGATTGGATGCCACAATGCCTCGGTTGGCTCTGCATTAGTTTTGTGCTTTGGATGCCAGTCTATCCTGCTTTCCATATGACCCTTGACCCCAGCTGACCTGGCTTGACCCAAACCGTCCATGACCTGAACTGTACGAAAATAAAAATCTGGAAATATATCCGAAATCCAGCACAGACCTGGTCCTGAGAGTATTGCAGCTCCAATATGTGCAGGCACATTGGCAAAGTTAAGTTGAAATAGCAACTTCAGAATGATTGAATGAATTTCACTGTACTAACAAACTTTAGATAATGGACATTTACTCAAAGTTGATGAAAGGATACATGTGTGTTCAGGAGTGGCCAACAGTTAGATCGGCTTTGGATTGTCTCAACGCATCACATGAGCAACAATCACCTCAATTGAAGGTTGTGAACTCAGTGCATAAAACAAAGGAAGTTTCTGAAAACACAAGTTGCCTGAAGAAGAAGATTAGGAAGTATAAATTGTCAAACTTTTGTTCAGCATATCCTGTGCATCCTTACGCATCCGTATTAATTTCTACCTTATCTGGTTTGAAGTCTTTTGTTATTATTTTTATGAGTCCAAATTACACTTAAAAGCAAAGCAAGTCACAGATTCCTGTTTATTGTCTCTGAATTGCATCGTTTGCTGTTCACTGATCTGAGCATCAGCCATTAGTTAAAACTTGATTGTATGCCGAGTGACCTTGATGATATAATTTCCATGCTCTTGTTCATTCAATTTTGGATGCCTCTCTAGTAACTTGCAGTGTTGTATTTTCAAAATATTGGACGTGCTTAGATAAATACCTCAGGGCATCCTCCTCTTTCAAATTGCAAAAGGAACACAAATCCAGCCCAAATTTAATTAAATCTTCAATGAGTCTGTGCCTTACTGACCAGTGAATTAACATACAACACGCAGAACATGAAACAAGAGCTTACATGAGAGCGATCTCCAAGGTAACGCTCCGCAGCTCATTAGTGTCTTGTTAATGAGTTTAGCAAAATGAAGCCAGTCAGTAATTCCCTCAGATACTGTTAACTTCTAATTATTCAAGAAGTGCTTCAGATTCCTTCACCAGTGGGTTTTATAAAATATATTACATAAAATTGATGTTTTGCTCATATAATTCTGAAGCAGAGGCCCATGTAAGTTGAAGGGATATTAGTCAGGTTGGTCCATTATATTTTTAATATCCGAATGTTTTGTTTTCACAGCCACAATGTATAAATTGCGAACCAATTTGCAAATATGATCAATTGGCTTGATGCCAACTTGAAGACATTTTAGGGATGAAAGAAAGGTGATTGTAGATCAGCTCATTTAACATCAACAAAATCAAAATACATTGGTAAAGCACCTCCAGTCTAATGAAAGGCCTTCCAACAGTTTGCAAGAGCCTTATGCCATATTGAGCCCCATATTAGTTCAAATGACCAAACGTTTGGTCAAAGAGGTAAAATTTTATAAGGTTTAATGATCGACAAATGTAACATAAAGAAGTGGAGAGAAGGTAATCAAGAGCTTGGGGCCAAAGCAACTGAAGGTATAGGCACCAGTCAGGGAGAGTTACAATTTGCCCAGTGTTCTCTTTCAGGGAACACAAACATATTGAGTGATGATAGGGCTGCCATTTTGAGCCATAGCCCAAGTCAAATTTCACTATCTTCTTCATTTTCTTTAGCAATACAATACCTTATGGTGGTTCAGTGGTTAGCATTGCTGCCTCACAGCACCAGAGACTTGGGTTCAATTTCATCCTTGGGCGTCTTTCTGTTTGGAGTTTGCACGTTCTCCCCATGTTTGCATGGGTTTCCTCCCACAGTCCAACCATATGCAGGTTAGGTCGGATTAGCCATGCTAAATTGCTTGTTGTCTTCAGTGATGCGCAGGCTAGGTGAGTTAGCCACTGGAAATTCAGGGTCATAGGATAGGGGGTTGAATCTGGGTGGGATACACTTCAGAGGTGTGGACTCTATGGGCCGAATGGCCTGCTTCAACACTGTAGTGATTCTATATATCACCTTTGAAAAATACAAGCTATGCGTTTATATCATTGTCTCAACCAACTGGCTCCTCAAAGTGGTCCATGAACTGAGAATTGCATTAGCTTGTATATGGCCCCCTGTAATTTTTTTAATGTTTCCATTTTTAAAATAACCAGTAGGACAGCTTTATGTTCTTATAGAAGATAACAGGTTAGTTCGTCACAAAACTACTGCTGTAATCATTCAAGTAAAGATGATAAAGCTTTTACTCACAAACAAAGGTTAAAAGTAAGTAAGTTCAAAAGATACTTGGAAAGGTGAAAATAAAATCATTTTCTAATATATTGTTAATCTGTTTCTTATTGTGTTGTTTCTTTCTGAAGGGAAAAGGTCAAACTTGAAGTCAGGTTCAGTAGCTGTGATGGCCTCTATTAGTCGAATGGTTAGGATTTGCTTGTAAGGGTGAACTCAGCACTGAAATAACGCCACAGAAGATGATATCCTCATGGTATCTTAGAATCCCTACAGTGTGAAACTAGGCCATTTCGCCCAACAAGTCCACACCAACCCTCCAAGGAGTAACCAATCCACACTCATTCCCCTACACCATTACTCTACATTTCCCCTGACTAATTTTTTTTTAGATTACTTACAGTGTGGAATCAGGCCCTTCGGCCCAACAAGTCCACACCGACCTGCCGAAGCGCAACTCACTCAGACCCATTCTCCTACATTAACCCCTTCACCGAACACTATGTGCAATTTAGCATGACCAATTCATCTAACCTACACATTTTTGGATTATGGGAGGAAACCGGAGCACCCAGAGGAAACCCACGCAGACAGGGGGAGAATGTGCAAACTCCACACAGAGGGTCGCCTGAGGCGGGAACTGAACCCGGGTCTCTGGCGCTGTGAGGCAGCAGTACTAACCACTGTGCCACCGTGCCGCCCAACGTACCTAGCCTATACATCCCTGAACACTAGGGGCAATTTAGCCCATCACCAAGTCCGCCTTTATTTACATATGGAGGGTGCTTGCCCCTGACTCAGATCACTTAGAGCTAGCTTGCAGAGTGAGCAGAACCTCTGACACTCCTGTTTATATCTGTTAGCCAGGTCTCCCTAATCGGAGCAGTTGAACAGCCCCAGTCAGGGAACTCATAATCTATGCTGACCACATGGCTGACCTTGTTACAATCAATGCAAACACGAGTTGGGAGAAACAGACGGTTCTTGTTCTTTTATGGATCTGGGGCTAGGGAACTTGCAGATTGCCTGGACACTTTCAGTAGAACAGCATTTTATTTATGTATGCATTTCTTCCTATGCTCCAAGACCCTTCATTGATGACTAGAGAAAGTGAGGACTGCAGATGCTGAAGATCAGTTGAGAGTGTGGTGCTGGGAAAGCACAGCAGGTCAGGCAGCATCTGAGGAGCAGGAGAATCGATGTTTTGGGCGAAAGCCCTTCATTGATGACATTGCACAAAGCACTTACTGGGTTTTTTTTTGCACAAAATGACTTTAACAACTTATACTTTGTCACAATCAAAGCAAAACCGCAGCTATCTAAATTTCAAATGAGTTGTTGTTCCACCAGTTAGGGAGGTTGATTGAATTGTGGCCCTTTCTTTTGTCTCCTGTTCTCGGAGAAGCTTTGATTTCTCACACTTTTGACTAGGCCCATTGTCTTCTTCAAAGGTTAATCAAATTCTAGGTATCTCCCTTGATGATTGCTGATGAGATAACCACTCAAGAACCTTTAAAACAGCCTGATGTGACATATAGTTGCTGTGGCTTCCATATAAAAATGATGTTAACAAAAGTTTACTTACATTTCAGGAAAACCCCCTCCACGCTAATGACATGGACAATAATGAGAATGTTGGGAAATATGTCAAAAAAATTTAAAAATTAGATTCATGACATTCAGAAAACAAGGTCTGAATTTCCCTTTAAGGTATCAATGACTTGGTGAGAATCTCCCCATAAGCAGTGAATTCTCCATGTCAGTGCATCGACATCTGATTGTTAGTTGATCTCACAGTTACCAGTGAGAAGCTGGATGGTCCCAAATCCTAATTTGCAGTTACCTGGTGATTGCAGCTATTAGGTGTCTTCTCCAAGTCTCCATACTGGTCTAAATTCACCTACTCCTCCAGTCATGCTGCTCAAGCAGGGATCACCTTTACCCACCTTAGGCAGAGAAAACTTGTACCCTTAATGGACAGAGACCACCTTTACCTTCCATCGACAGAGATCATCTGTACCCTCAAAGCACAGAGACCACTTGTACCGTCATGGACAGAGAGCATCTGTACCTTCCATGGTCAGTGATCACTTGTGCACTCCATTGGCAGAGACCACCTGCACCCACCCTGACCAGAAACTACCTGCACCATCTGTGGGCAGTGATCACCTGTATGCTCCATTACCAGAGACTACCTGTAATCTCCATGGGGAGGCATCACCAGACTCACCATGTGTAGTGACTATCTGTAAAATCCATGGGCAGTGACAACCTGTACTCCCATCAATGGAGATCACCTGTACGCACCCACCAGGAGCAGGCAGAGTCCATCTGCAATTACTGTGAGTAGTGGTCATCAGTAACCTCCTTGTGCAGGGACCACCTGTACCCTCCTCGGATAGTGATAACCTGTACCCACTATTCATCAGCAGAGATAACATGTACCCTTCATGAGCAGAGATCACATATATCCTCCAAAGGTAGAAGCTCCCTGCATCCTCCTTGGACAGAGGCTACCTCTACCCACCATCACCTGTACCCTTTGTGAGCTCAGACCACCTGTACTCTCCCTGGGCAGAGATCACCATTACCCTCCCTAGGCAGAGACCACTTGTGGCCAGCAACCAGGAGCAGTGACCACCTGTGTCCTCTGTGGGCAGTGACCACCTGTACCCTCTATGGGCAGTGACCACCTGTACTCTCCATGGGCAGCGACCACTTGTGTCCTCTGTGGGCAGTGACCACCTGTACCCTCCATGAGCAGTGACCACCTGTACCCTGGAAAGGCAGTGACCACTGGTACCCTCTGTGGGCAGTGATTGCCTGCACCCTTCATGAGCAGTGACCACCTGTACCCTCTGTGGGCAGTGACCACCTGTACCCTCCATCAGCAGTGACCACCCGTACCTTCTGTGGGCAGTGACTGCCTGCACCCTTCATGAGCAGTGAGTACCTGTAGCCTCCAAAGCCAATGAGCACAGCATCAGCAGAAACCACCTGTACCCTGGAAGGCAGGCATCACCTGTATTCTCTGTGGGCAGTGACTACTTCTGTTCACAATAGGCAGAACTCATCTGTATTTTCCATGGGCAGTACCTGTACTGGGCAGCGAACATCTGTACCCTCTGTTGGCAATGACCACCTGTAAAATCCAAATGTAGAGACCACCTGTACCCGAGGTGGGCAGAGACCATCTGTCGCCACCCACCAAGAGTCGAGACCACCTGTATCCTCCCTGGGCAGTGAACACTGATGAAGGGCTTATGCCCAAAGTGTCAATTCTCCTACTCCTTGGATGTTGCCTGACCTGCTTTGCTTTTCCAGCACCACACTGTCGATTCTGATCTCCAGCATTTGCTGTCCTCACTTTCTCCCAGCAACCACCTGTACATTCCTTGGACAGAGATCACTTGTAACAGCCCCCTTCCCCCCACCATTTGCAGAGACTACCTGTTCCCTCTGTGAGCAAAGATCATCTGTACTTTTCATAAATGGTGACCACCTGTACCCTTCATGGGCAGGCATCAACTGTGCCCTTTATGGGGAGTGACTACCTGTTCCTTCTGTGCCCTCCATAGGCAGAGACCACATGCACCCTCCTTGAACAGAGACCACTTTGTCCCCTCTATAAGTAGAAACCAGTTGTCCCCTTTGTTGACAGTGGCCACCTGTGCCCTCCATAGGCAGAGAACACCAGTACCCTCAATGAACAATGACCACCTGTGCCCTCTATTAGCGACCACCTGTACACTTCAGTGGAGAGACCACCTATATTCTTTGTAGGCAAAGTCCATCTGTACCCTCCATAGGCAGTGACTGCCTATCCACTTACTGGGCAGTGACCATCTGTATCGTCCATGGCAAGTGACCACCTGGGTGCAGTGGCACAGCTTGAGTAGAAATATAGAAAGACAGTGTAGGAACATAGGAGCAAGTCGTTTGGCTGTTCTACTATGTAACATGATCATGCCTCTATGTCAATGCCTCCCTTACACATGTTTTTCCCCTCAACATCCTTAGACTCTAGAACTCGATTTATTAATTTCTTAATTATATTTAGTGACTTGCACTTCACAGCTTTCTGTGGCAGAGAATTCCATAGATTCACCAGACCCTGAGTAAGAAATTTCTCCTCATCTTAGTCTGAAATGGTCCACTGTGTCTCTTCAGACTGTAAGCCTTTCTCTGCACTCCCACCCGCCACAACCCTGCCATGGCCAAAGAAACCATCTTGGCTGCACCCAGTCTGACCATCCTGTCAGAAATATTTAGATTTCAACTCTGGCCCAGCTGACCCAATTTCTCCACAAGCAACTCGTCATCATTTTTTTAAAAATATTCATTTTGTGGGATGTGGGCGTCACTGGCTGGCCAGCATTTATTGCTTGTCTCTAGTTGCCCTTGAGAAGGTGGTGGTGAGCTGCCCTCTTGAACCGCTGCAGTTCACCTGCTGTGGGTTGACCCATAATGCCATTAGGGAGGGAATTCCAGGATTTTGACCCAGCGACAGTGAAGGAATAGCGATGTATTTCCAAATCAGGATGTTGAGTGGCTTGTAGGGGATCTTGAAGGTGATGGTGTTCCCATATATCCACTGCCCTTGCCCTTCTAGATGGAAGTGATCATGGGTTTGGAAGGTGCTGTGTGAGGGTCTTTGATGAATTTCTACAGTGCATCTTGTAGATAGTACACACTGCTGCTACTGAGCATCGGTGGTGGAGGGAGTGAGTGCTTGTGGATACAGTACCAATCAAGCAGACTGCTTTGTTCTAGATGTTGTCAAGCTCTTTGAAAGTAGTTGGAGCTGCACCTATCCAAGCAAGTGGGGGGTATTCCACCACACTCCTGACCTGTGCCTTGTAGATGGTGGATAGGCTTTGGGGAGTCAGGAAGTGAGTTGCTCACCACAGTATTCATGATCCCTGACCTGCTCTTGTAGCCATTGCATTTATGTGGTGAGTCTAGTTGAGTTTCTGATCAGTGATAACTCCCAGGATGTTGATAATGGGGGGTCAGTGACGGCAACATCATTGAATGTCAGGGTTCAGTGTCTAGATTGTCCCTTATACGTCATGGTCATAGCCTGGCATTTGAGTGGTGTGAAAGTTACTTACCAGCTGTCAGCCCAAGCCTGGATATTGTCAAATTTGTTGCATTTGGATACAGACAGTTTTAGTATCTGAGGAATTGCACATGGTGCTGAACATTATGTAATCATCAACAAACATCCCCACTTCTGACCTTTTGATGGAGGGAAGGTCATTTGATTAGGCTGAGGACACGACCCTGAAGAACTCCTGCAGAGATGCCCTGGAGCTGAGATGACTGACCTCCACCAACCATGACCCTCTCCCCAGGTGTCAGGTATGATTCTACTCACCAGAAAATTTACCCCTTAATGCCACACTCAGTTGAATGCAGCCTTGATGTAAGGGATGCCCAGTCTTGGGTTGCTAGATCTGTTTGAAATCTGTCCAATTTAGCACAGTGACAGTGTCACATAACCTGACGGAGGTTGTTCTCACAATGATGGCGGGTCGTTATCTCCAAAAGTGCTGTGCGGTGGTCGCTCTTATCAATGCTGTCATGGACAGATGTATTTGCAGCTGACAGATTGGTAAGGATGTGGTCAAATATATTTTTCCCTATTGTTGGTTCCCTCACCACCTGCCACAGATCCAGCCTAGCAGCTATGTCCTTTAGGACCCGACCAGCTCACGCAGTAGTGCTGCTGCCGAGTCACACTTTGTGGTGGACATTGAAATCCCCCACCTAGACTATATTTTGTGCCCTTGATATCCTCAGTGCTTCCTCTAAGTGTTGTTCAACATGGAAGAGTATCGGTTCATCAGCTGAGGGAGGACGGTGTGTGGTAATCAGCAGAAGGTTTCTGTGTCCATGTTTCACCTGAAGCCACGAGATTTCATGGGGTCTGGAGTCAATGCTGAGGACTCCTAGATCAACTTCCTTCTGACTGTATACCACTGTGCCACCACCTCTGCTGGGTCTGTCCTACTGGTGGGACAGGACATGTCCAGGGATGGTGATAGTAGTGTCTACTCCATTGTCTGTAAGGTATTATCCCAGGAATTAATCTGGTGAACTTTCACTGCACTACCTCCATGTCAATAATATCTTTCCTCAGAAGGCTGAAGGAATCCAGGGGTATGAGGAGAAAGTGGGGTCAGGATACTGAGTTAGAGTCATAGAGATCTCCAGCATGGAAACAGGCCCTTCAGCCCCAACTTGTCCGTGTTGCCTCGTTTTCACAATTTAAACTAGTCCCATTTGCCTGTGTCTGGTCCATGTCTCTCCATGTCCTTCCCATCCATGTCCTGTCTAAATGTTTCTTAAATGATAAAATTGTATTCGCCTCCACCAGTACTACTGGCAACCCGTTCTAGACACTCACCACTCTCTGTGTGAAAAAGTTACCCCTTTGAACCCTTTTGTAACTCTCCCTCCTCCCCCATGCCCCCCCCCGCCAATCAGCACCCCCCTCACTTTAACCTATATTTCCTACCATAGGGAAACACATTTGGATATCTACCTTATCTATGCCTCTCATGATTTTATAGACCTCTGTAAGGTCATGCCTCAGCCTCCACTCCAGAGGAAAAGTTCCCAGCCTATCCAACCTTTCCTTTTAACTGAAACCTTCCAGTTTAGGTAGCATCCCAGTTAATCTTTTCTGCATTCTTTCTACTTTAATGATATCCTTTCTATAGTAGTGATCAATACTCCAAATGTGGCCTTACCAACATCGTGTACAGCTGCAATAAGACATCCTAACTCCTGTACTCAATATCCTGACTGATGAAATCTAGTCTGCTGACAGCCTTCTTCACCCTCCTATCGTCCTGTGACTCCACTTTCAAGGAGCTATGAACTTGTACCCCTGGATCTCTTTGTTCTATAACACTCCACATGGCCCTATCATTGACTGTGTGAGTCCTGCCCTGGTTTGCCTTAACAAAATGCAACACGTTGCCTCTTAACTCCATCTCCCATTCCTCAGCCCATTGGCCCAGTAGATCAAGATTTCACTGCCTTTCCAGATAACTTTCTACATTGTTTACAACACCACCAATCTTAGTGTCATCTGCAAACTTACTAACTATCCCTCATAAATTCTCATCCAAATCCTTTATATGAATGGTGAATAACAGTGGATCAAGCACCAATCCCTGTGACACACCACTAGTGGGTTAGATGATCAGCTATGACCATATTGAATGGCAAGCAGGCTTGAAGGGCCAAGGCACCTATTTC
The DNA here is from genome assembly GCF_047496795.1 of Chiloscyllium punctatum. NCBI lineage: Eukaryota > Metazoa > Chordata > Chondrichthyes > Orectolobiformes > Hemiscylliidae > Chiloscyllium > Chiloscyllium punctatum. Next base: position 81,058,777 of record NC_092758.1, read on the forward strand.
TGCTCGTATTGTTTATGTTTCTATGAGGAGACCAATACTTTAGATGCAGTCTCAACCAGGCCCTGACATTGATCATAAAATATCCTTACTCATGTACTCAAACCTTCTTGCAATAAAGACCAACATCCCATTGTCTTCCTGACTGCTTGTTGCATCTACAAAAGGGAAGGCAATGGCTTAGCGGTATTATTGCTGGACTGATAATCAAGGTAATATTCTGGGGACTTGGGTTCAAAGCCCACCATGGCAGATGGTGGAATTTGAATTCTACAAAAAACAATCTGGAATTAAGAGTCTAGTGACCATGTATCCATTGTCGATTGTTGGAAAAACCCATCTGGTTCACTAATGTCCTTTAGGGAAGGAAACTGCCATCCTTACCTGGTCTGGCCTCCATGTGACTCCATACCCACAACAATATCATTGACTCTTAACTACCCTCTGGGTAATAAATGGTGGCACAGCCAGTGATGCCCTCATCCCATGAATGAATATTTTTTTTAAAACCAAGCATTTAATGACCAGTGTCCAAGGATACCCAGATCTCTTAGTACATCAGCATTTCCCAATCTAACACTCTTTAAATACTACTCTGCCTTTCTGCTTTTGCAAACAATGGGGATACAGTTATTCACATTATTCTGCATCTGCCATCTATTTGAACATGAAGTAGCAGAGAGAGATACCTTTGCAGAACATAGAGGGTCAGTAACTTTCCTGTGATTTTTTTTCTGGGCCTCACTAATCTTGGATGCTCCTTCAGACCAGCAGCTGGCATTGTGGCCTCCTGAATGGGTCATGGGGGAAACAGGACACTTCCCCACTGCCCCATTCACTAGGATGTCCAGGGTTCTGCTAACGAACCACAGTGCCAACTTTCCCCTCTTGGCATGATAGAGCAACACATCAAAGGCTTGGTTAGCAGTATTTGAATTGATATGTAGCGATGTTTAAATATGGCACCAACAGTGTGAACGCCAAGAGCTCTTGGCACCAATGAGCTCTCCCGTCTCTGCTGACCGCAAGGTTGCGTGCTACCGAGACAAACAGTGGGGAACTAAGTGAGAAAAATCGCCAAGGCTCAAAGTGGGAAACCATCCATGAAAACTCCCCAAAATTGACACTGAGCCAAATATGCAAAAGTTCAAATTGTTTTCGAGTTACAGATGTTAATGGCAACTTTTTTTTAACATTTTAAAATTTAGAAATGTCAGAAATGCACGATCACAGAACATGTTTCACGTCTTTACACCATCATGAAGCACCTTCCAAACCAATATGATACTTCTCCCTTTATGCTCACTGTTGTTGCAGGAAAAGACACCAGTGAATTCATGCCCAGCTAGGCTTCACAATTGAGATAAATAACCAGTTAACGTGTTTCTGCTGAAGAAGAAATGTTGGCCAGGACACTGGGAGAATTCTGTTTTTCCTTCAAATTGTGTCTTGGGAATCTTTACAAATCTCTGGTCTGCAGATAGATCTCAGATCATCTTATGAGTTTACCTTTATGGGTAGGGCTTGAGCCCACAACTTTTTCAATTCAGAACTGTGTTAATCTAATGCCTTAACATATCGAATCATCCTAAAGTCGTCTTCTCCTTAGGTAGTCCCTGCAAATCAAAGATGATTTGCTACCACTCCAGTTCAAGGAATTTCAGAAACCCAGAGAATGTACATAATCTGTGGTGAGAGAAAAAGAGATAACATTGCAAATCTGATATGACTCGATACTCAATCCTGAAGAAGAGTAATACCAAATTCGAAACATTAACTCTGTTAACTTCTCCATTTTGAGCTGCTGTATTGTTAGGCTGAAAGTACGTAATGGGTTCTTTAATGTCTGATCAAAAGAATTTCAAGAAGACATATCCACTTTAATATGAAACAAATTTATTAGCTAATCTACTTAATATATATTAGAGACATTTGCAAACTAATGAGTGAATCAATTAGCTTAAGCTACATAATATACATATATGCACAAACAAATGAGCCTCACACTGCCTTCTCTCCATCAGGGAACTTGGTGATGGTAGCACTTTGAGGTCTACCTCAGATTCCATGGCACCAGTCTTTCAAATCCCAACCCAATGGTAAAAAGTCCAATATGTGGACAAAGTCCCTGGTATTAACACTAATCTGAATGCAATCTTATACACTGAATCCCCGTGCAGTAATAACTTAATTACTTCTCCAGCCATTAACATAGATGGAAATCAAGTAGAGGTGGCCTCATGTAGACCACACAATCAAACGATTCCCACTGCCCCTCAAGGTCAGGTTGCTCTTCCCCAAAAGACAGAACGTGGCCTGTTTCTCATGTACTTTTTCACTTGACTTCAATTACTCATTGTCATGTCCAATTAAGCCTTAATTATTAACCTTAAATGGTCTGGTTTGAAGATATCATTTTTGAGACCAACATTACAGATGGCCTCATGATTACCTATCTGCCTCAACAGTGCCATCTCTCATGGTGGGGTTACCAGACTTTGTGGTCGTAGACCTTTTTATTGGACCAGAAGCTTTGGGAGTCCTCCCCCATTCTTAGAGCACCAGCAAATATAGAGAGGGCCAACTGGGAGACCAGCAGGAGGAAAACATCCCGTCATCGCCCAGCAAGTGTGGGCTCAGTACTCCCATTTGACCTTCATGTTGGGACCACAAGAGCATTCTCTGCAACATTCCCTTCATTGGCCCAGAGTCAATATTTTCATCTGACTGCTCCTCCGAAGCACGTTGGAATGATTTCCCTCATTACGTACAAGTGAAAATCGTCATTTTGTTAGACCTTTCCACAATCACTGAATGACTTTTACTGACTCCATATTCTCCAATTTAATTCTTTCAGTAATCATGACACTAATCACACACCCCAGCAGAATTAACGGCCAAGCTCTTTCAGGAGACAGCAAGATGGCCCCCAAAAGCATAAAACAGTAAGATTTATCACAACTCAAAGAGACTAATTGCTGAAAAAGTGCTAACACCAATGGACAAAGGTATACCTAAATTGTAAAGAATGATATAATTAAGAGTTTGTTATGGCGTGGCATTATAAAACACAGGCTTGTGAGGATAACTGGCATAAAACCAGTAACAATCTGTTTAAAATGTTATTAATGCTTTTAAATCTACATGAAGTAACTTGAGCCTTGGCAATTTTGAAGAAAAGAAAATGTCAAGTCAGACCAGAAGAGAAAGCGCCTTAAAATATATGCATCTGCCCAGATGGGACTACAGGCCTACTTCAGAAAAGACAACAAGTCTAAGGAATAAGCCAGCTCACTAAAAAGGAGGGAGACGAATATATCGTAACATGACTGATCAAGGACTACCATGGTGTTTCCAGTGAACAAGATAGGACCGATGGAGGTTTATATGTGAATCACCACCACAGGGAAACAATCACAATTTTAATAGTAATAGCTTTTGTTTTAACCAAGTGCTATAACCAGTCCTGAGAAGTCATCAGTACTTGGTGTCAAACGACATTTGAGGCTAAAAGCTCCAGATATTATCGCCAGCAATTCATGTTAGTATTCATCTTCTCATGGTAATTTTATATGGCCACTCTGCTCCTATATCCTTATTTTTCTCTTTCATCCAGCTACTCAGTTTTAAATGATCTGTCACTTACCATCGTTTGTAGACAAGCAGGAGGCTGGAAGAACACAGCAAGCCAGGAGCAACAGGAGGTGGACAACTCAACGTTTCAGGTGTAACCCTTCTTCAGGACTGGTGATGCGTATAGGGGGAGCTGCAGATAAAGAGGTTTCATTCCTCCCATTGACCAACCAGGTTGTACCCTCTACATGGGAAAAAGTGAGGACTGGAGATCGGTCGAGAGTGTGGTGCTGGAGAAGCACAGCAGGTCAGGCAGCATCTGAGGAGCAGGTGAATCGACATTTTGGGCATAAGCCCTTCATCAGGAATCTTTCTGCCTGTCTTCACCTATCCCTATTGCACCGCCCTGCCCCCTCTACCTCCTTTATCTACAGCTTCCTCCCCACACCCAGCCCTTGTCCTGAAGAAGGGTTACACCCGAAATGTTGACTTCTCCACCTCCTGATGCTATCTGTCTTGCTGTGTTCTTCCAGCCTCCTGCCCGTCTACCTTGGATTCCAGCATCTGCAGTTTTTTTTTGTCTCTAACCCGCTTGCTTATCTTCTGTGAGTTCTAGTCTTTTAACACATATATATTCTGTTCTTGTCCTTATTTGATCATCCATTTTCTTATTGATTCATTCATTTATGAGTTGAGAACATCACTTGCAAGGGAAGCATTTAATGTCCATCCCTGATTGGCTTTGAGAAGTTGCTGTTGAGTTGTCCTCTTGAACCATCACAGATCATGTAGTGTAGGCGCACCCACAATGCTGTTCAGCAGGAACATCCAGGATCTGATCCAGCACTTTCTCCCAAGTGGAGGGTATGACCTGGTTGGTCAATGGGAGAAATGAACCCCCTTCTTCTGCAGCTCCCACTACACCCAGCCCCAGGCCTGAAGAAGGGTTACACACAAAACATCGACTTCTCCACCCCAACAATGAAGGAATGGATTTAATTCCAAGTCTGGAATGTGTGAAACATGAGGGTAGCTTGGAGGTGGTGGCTTTCCAATATGTCTGCTACCTTTGTCCTTCTCAAGGTAGAGGTCATAGGTTTGAAGAATAGTGTTGAAGGGGTCTTTGTGAGCTACTGCATTGTGTCTTGTAGATGATGTACAACCTGGTTGCATTTTGTTGATAATGGCGGGGGTTAATGTTGAAGCAAGTGGAGGAAGCACCGATCAAGTAATCTTGTTCTGGATGGTTTTGAGTTTCTTCAGTGTTATTAGAGTTACATTCATCTAGAAAAGAGAAAAATGTTACATTATATTCCTGACCTGACTTGAATGACTGAAAATAATACATTTAATCAAATGCAGCCTTTTGATTAGATTCCCTACAGTGCAGAAACAGGCCCTTCGGCCCAACTAGTCCACACCAACCCTCTGAAGAGTAACCCACCCAGACCCATTTCCCTCTGGCTAATGCACCGAACATTATGGGCAATTTAGCATGACTAATTCACCTGACCTGCATGTCTTTGGACTGTGGGAGGAAACCGGAGCACCCGGAGGAAACCCACGCAGACACGGGGAGAATGTGCAAACTCCACACAGTCAGTCGCCTGAGGCAGGAATTGAACCCAGGTCTCTGGCGCTGTGAGGCAGCAGTGCTAACCACTGTGCCACCGTGCCTGCCCTTTGAATCATAGTTATAGAATCATAGAGATGTACAGCATGTCCATGTCCAACTCCTCCATGCTGACCTCAGATCTGGAATTCAACTTTTTTTTCCCCATGTTTGAACCTAAAGAATAATAAGTTCTGGTTCTAAAAGGTCCATAAACAGAAACAGTGAGCATTCAGAACTCATTCAGGTTGTATATGGGTCTAAAAGGGTTAATGAAAAGAAGCACCGTCAGCACTAACCGCAATGATGGTGACATATGAACAAGGTCAAGTCGACAGAAGAGCTTAGAATCTCTGATCCTCCTTAAGGTACAAAGCCTGTGACATCAAGGTAATCTGTAATTACTTCCTAACATGCGTGCAAGTCTAAGGATGTGCAGGTTAGGTGGATTGGCCATGCTAAATTGCCCATAGTGAACAGGGATGTGAAGGTTAGGCAGATTAACCATGGTAAATGTGGGGTTACAGGGATAGGGTAAAGAATGTGGTCAGGTCAGATTGCTCTTCGGAGAGTCAGTGCAGACTCGATGGGCTGAATGGCCTCTTTCCAAGCTAGAGGGATTCTACGATTCTCAGCTATATCTTGTTAACTACAAGAGACTTTTCTAGTTAGGCCAGGAAGTGGTTTTCTTCTACCACTCAAGACCAAGCCGGTCCTATACTTTCCTAAATTAATGAGGATGGTGGCAGCTACCTTCATTACAAGGAGCTACCCAGACAGCATAGGCTTGCTCAGACAGCATAGGCCTGCCCAGACAGCAATTCCTCACCTCAGTCTCATGCACTTTGCACTGCCATAACCGCATCCCTACATCTCACAGTTTGCATACATTACCAGCTCGCCAATCATGACAGAGAACCAATCGGATCTCGCTCATTACAACATTTCTCCATTTTTTCTCATCAGGCAAACAGGAGTGCAGCCAGAGGCAGTAGAAGAAAACCAGAGAGGATCTGTCACACCAGTATTTCCAACCATCTGGAGTAGACAGTATTGGCTATTCCGGGGAGTTTATTACTGAGGCCAGCATCCTGCTTCTCACAATCCAATTTCTTGTTCCACGGGCTCTTCAGATCTAACAGCTGTAGAGAGTGTACACAAGCCCCTCATACTTACCCGCTCCCCGCGCACTACAACCTTGCAACTTTTGCCTTTCAAATTCTCAAAAGTCTAATTTGGAGGAAAACTCAGAGGAGAATAATGATGAAGATAAACTTCATACTCAGAGTAACAACCTTGCATAGTTGGGAGTGAGATCAGCTCCCGAAGAGAGATTGGGTGTGAGTGTGCCAGGTGAAGGGGCAAGTTAAGTGCAGCTGTCAGCTCACTGGGATCCAAGGTCACACTTGACTAACCCAACAGGGGACTTTGATGGGACAGCATACTATAAATGCAGATAGGGTTGCATAACAAAATGCTTAATGCACATGGAAACCTGTCAGAAAGTCTGTCATCAGTATCAATGAACTTAGGACAGCTCAGCATCAACTTGGGCTTAAAGGTCAATCCTTTCTAACATTCAAACAGTGGCTGTTGTATGTTTAATTTTCACCACAGCTTACCCTTGTTAAAGAGTTGGTGGCAAAGAGGGAATCTCACTGGGTAGTAATCCAGAATCCCAGGTTCATGTTCTGGGGACATGATTTGCATCCCATGTAAAATCTGAATTCAATTACTAAAAGATGGTGACCATATAACCAATGTCAAGTGTTGTGAAAGCCCCGTCTGGTTCACCGGTACCCTTCAAGGAGGGCAATCTGCTTTCTTTAACTGGTCTGGCCTACATGTGCTACTGCAATGTTGTTGACTTGTAACTCCCCTCTGGGCAGACAGGCTTGGATAATAAATGTTGTCCTGCCCAGCAATGCCTACACCCCGTGAATGAATAATAAACAAGTTCCATCTGGCAGATTTACAGCCACCAGACACATTTCCAATAGAGATGTCGAGGCTCTGCTTGGTCTAGCGTAAAAGCAGAAAACCACTTGGTAATCAAATAAGAAAAGGGTCTCGTTTTAAACAATGTGTGGTTTTTTGCAAGATAGCAACTAAATACAAGTCAAATTGGTTTGATAGACTTGTAAGAGTATGAAGCAACCCCTGATGTTTGACTTTACTCCTTCGAGGAACAAAGCCCACCTGAATCTGTGTGCTACTCACATATTTGTCATTGCTTAACGCACTCCTCACCATAAACATTCAGACCCTTTTACAACAGCGGCCAAAACAGGAGCATCTGATAATTGATGTTGCCGGTTCTACTATAGCTTAAGCAGATACTGTCCAAGAAGTATACATAGTGTCTCAGCAATCCAGAAATCTGTACTCCCACTCTTAACTCGGATCGCTTTGGTGCCACCCTGTGTGGGTGGCAGGGGCTCTGTGTAAGTGTGAGCAAGCTGCTATCTAACAGGAGATCAGCATACACGCTCCCAGTGGCCAGTGCAGACTGCTACCAATCTCACGATGGTAATACAGGCCCAATCTGAACCTTCGAGGCCCACGGCAGCATGTTGTACTCCAGGCCCTCTGCAGCATACACCATTGTAAGTCATCATTCCATCAGCCATGCTGCACTCACATGAACAACAATGTTTAGGAGCATATGGCCAGCTGACAGTGGGAATGCACAAAGTCAATTTGTTGCTTTTAATCTGAATCACAAATTCATTTATAAGTTTGCTTTGCAGTGTTCATTTTGTCTTGGCTTTTATTTGGCTAAGTGAATGCTGCGACAGTTAGTGAGGCAGGAAAGGTAACCCATGTTGGTGAATGATCAATTGAGATTATGTTCGATTGACATCAATCAGCCATAGAAAGATATGACCCATTCTATCTTATATCTTTACATACAGATGAGGAAGGACCCCACTTTGATTGGGACAACACATCCATCCTGGGACAAACCAAACAGAGACACGTGCGAGGAGTCCTAGAAGCGTGGCATTCTAACCAGAACTCTATCAACAAATACATCGACTTGGATCCCATTTACCACCCCCTGAGAAAAAAACAGGAAATGACATCACCACAGAAAATAACATTACCACAGGAAATTATGTCACCAACTCAAGGAAACCTATGCACATAAATAAAAAGCGGGCCATACCACCCATGCTTCACCCGGAGGTTCACTGATGGTGTTACCTCATATGGTGATGAAACCGAACCTTCCAGCTCAATGAGCAAACCTACACCCTGAGATTATGTTTTCACTGTACACTGTTGAGTTATCCATGATTAGCCTGGCCAGATGCCATTTTACATCTCTGAGGGCCCTCATAACATTCAAAAAACAATATTAACAAGGTTTGTGTTCATTCTGTTCCAAGATGGGACCATGATATACTGCTGGACAAGTAGCCATGTCTCTAGCCAAGCTGTGTCATAACAATGATAGCATTGGCACCTACCCAACAAAGCAGAAAATTATTCAGGTGTGTTCTGTCCACTTAAAGATTAATCTAAACAGGACAATGATTGCCCCTTCAGCCAAATGTCAGCAGAGATGGAAGTGCCATTATCATTGATGGCAAAGTCATTTTCTGATAAATAAGCTTCTCACAGTTTCTATGTTTGAGCCACTTGGCTCTAAGATTCTGTATAGTCTAGATTCAAGCTTGGGGAAGTAAACTGAGTTCTAGACAACTGTTGACATCAAGGTAGCAGTTGACCAACTATGGTAGCAAGGAACTTGAGAAGAATTTCAATTAGTGGGAAACTGTGGAAAACTCTCCATGACTTAGAGTCATACCTTACACAAACCAGGTCAGAAGTCTGATGTGTAATGGAGCAGGCCAGACCCCTGCCAAATATTTTAATCAGGTAGCCCAGACCCTAACTTTGCGAGTTGTTTTAAGCAGGTGTAAGGTGGATATTCCAAGAGAGATGCAGCTGATCAAACCAACTGATTTTAAACATGACAATGTATTTGCACAAGAAGAAAAGAAAACCAAATTTAGAATAACATAACTATTTGAAAACCCAACCGACATGAAAACGCAACTTAACAAATATCCTGCAACATCTCCATAAACACCCCCTTGACAAAAGGTAAATTTAAGCACATGTTCTTACAGGAGAGAGATGCCAGAGATACTGAGGTTCAGCATGGAGCTGTTTCTTTGGGTCCTCAGCTAAAACTAACGCAAAATCAGAAAAACCCTGAACTGGAAGAACAGGGTCACCACCCACCTCCATCCCACTCCACCCCCTTTCATTGAACAAGTATTTTAAAAAGAAAACCTGAAAGCCTTTTCTGATTGTTGACTTTGGTAGCATCCCCATTCCATTTATGTCTCAGCACCCCCCTGCCCACAATCCTCATTCCTGATGAAGGGCTTATGCCTGAAACGTCGATTCTCCTGCTCCTCAGATGCTGCCTGACCTTTTCAAGCACCACACTCTCAACTCTGATCTCCAGCATCTGCAGTCCTCACTTTCTACTTAGGTAGCATCCCTCAACCATTATTAAAGTAGCCAGTTCAGACATTTTGGTACCTTAGCCCTTACGACCCCTCTCAAGAAAAACCTAAAGACAGAATAACCTTGTTAAAAGAGCATAATTGTCACAAATGCAATGTTATTTTACGAAGGCGGGTGAATGGGATGTGGTGTTTTGAACAGTGTCCAAGTCTAGTTAGGGAGTTGCAAAGGTGTGGCCTGATGAAACATCCACAGACCTTATTTACTCAAGTAACTTATTTTGTAGTCTTGACCTCCGAAACTGACTCCTATAGACATCTGCTCGCTCTGTCATTTGACCTTAACTGGTCAGCTGCTGGCCACCCTCACAGAAAAAGAATATCTTCCTACTTTTCACAAACTCCACCAAGGCTAATACTGCAATGTCAAAAAGCCTTGGAGCCCTACGTCCTGAGTCATTCTGCACTGTTTGCCAGACGGAACATTGTCCTTGCAGAACAGCCGACATGGCTCCATGGCATGCCTCTTACCAACAACATCTACCCTCTACATCCCCAAACTACAACCAACCCCATCTAATTCCCCCATAATGGGCAGGCTGATGTTAAATAGTGCTGGAAAATGGTGAACTCCCTGCTAATGTGATTAGCTAAAGAATAGTTCAGTTAGCACTGACTGCACAATAATCACTGAAATAGGTAGCCAGCATGAAGTTGGTACATTGCCTCGATTAAATTGAATGGGTAGAAGTTAACCACACATCACAAACCCTCATGCTAGCTCAAGGGCCGTCAGTGACATATATATCTGAGACAATTAGCTGCATTTTTATGACCCTCCTCCTCACTCTGTCTTCAACCATGCTGTCCAGGGGAGTGTTAAAACCAGCCAAGTGGATATAATGTGTATGAAATATCAGTGGGCATGAGTTGTATTATGTTGGATCAGCAGATCTTGGCAGTCCATTAGAGTTTGTCAACTTGAGCCCTATAGCTTCAACCCGTAATCTAGGCTGACACAGCGCAGCATTGAAGTAGTGCTGTATGTGTGGTTGCTGGTATCACCTTTCATCTACAAGGACTTCTCTTCCTTGCAAATGTGTAGAGATCCCACAGCATGGTTCAAAGGTCAGAAAGTTGTTTTTGCCAGTACTCGTCTCTCAACCAAGAATGAATTAGGTTTGTCATCGGGACATTGCTGTTCCAGAATGGACGCCAAGTGAACGCAATTCAAGAGGTAATTAACTGTTGCTTTCAGATATTCCAACACAAGAAGTTAGAGCTAAGCGCAAGTATTATTTGTAATCATACAGTGCAATGAAAATTCATTTCGGGAAGCTTTTATCGAAGTTTTTTTTTGAAGCTTTACTTATGGACAGACACCTCCCTTACAGAGGGTTACATAAATTGGGTGGAATCCATGATATTGCAAGCTGTCGGAAGGAATGTGCATGATGTGCCAACAGCTTTTTATTTGCACACTTTTTTAATCTCTTATTTCCAACATCTGCCTGGATACATTATTTCTTTCTGTGGTCACGCAAGCTATTTCCATTGTATCCATTGCATTGATTAATTATCTGACATGCTTGAACTGTTCTGTGGAATATATGGCTGCAATTTGATGTTCAATATAATCTTTAGTTACAAAAAAATCAAAAGAAAATGCACGCCCTATGTACTTGGATCATTAAATGCCAGGAACAATGAGAGCCAAGATGGGATTTTTAGACTTTGCAAGTGCTTTCCTTCAATATTTTTTATTGCTAAATCTATTTTGTAGCCAGTTGGGCTCATATTTAATGTTCTATAACTCCAACATACATAATTATAGCCATGTTTGCTAGTTCTGCAGCAGGATATTATTTTGGGAATGTACCCAATCAAAATGTACTGGTAGAATTGTAAAAACATATGCCTGGATTGTCCAATGCAAAGCAGTGATACAATACATTAGCTGTTGAATGTCATACATTACTATTGGCAACAGCCAGACCCTCACTGTGATTAGCACATATTATTGCACATTATTAAAAACAGTCAATTGGCCCTAAAACGATCACATTTATTCAGAGGCTACATGACACAGCCTGGCAATGGGAAATGGAAAAAAAATACACTGTACAAAATATCTTCTGAGGTTGGGGGCTGAGGTACACAGTCAGACATAGTAAAAGGAGCTTTATTTTGCTGGGAGAGCATGAAATGGAAATATCTTCCATTCGTCAGCTCGAAAATCAATGATAATTCATCAAGCAGGAATCCATAGGAAAGGTTTTATACACTGCCCACTCTACTAATAACAGTCTGCTACCTTACTCCATAAAATTGCATCCATTAGACGATCCCTTTCACCATTTCTATCCAATACCCACCATCTGTTCCTTGTTCATTGTTCTCTCTATCTAAGAAACCATGGAAATCATAATCAGGAACTTTCCTCTTTATCTTTTCCAGTACATCCACAACTAACTCTTTTCATACTGCTGACTCCTTTGCAGTCTCTTGTCTCGCTGTATGCCTGCTACATTCTTTATCTCTTCCCACAAACTGTTAATGAGATAATGTCTGCCATACTCCAGGCCTGACCTCATAATTCTTGCAACTACTTGCAGAATTAGTCTTTAATAAATTTGTATGAATGTCTTGCATAAAGAATAGCTTACTATGGCTGTTCTACGTGGTCCACCTACAGGCTTTATGAATGGTTACAGCAGTGTTCTGGATTATGAACATGAGAATATAGGAGCAACAGTTGGCCATTCAGCCCCTCAAATTTGCTCTGCTAACCCAGATCATGGTTGATCATCTATCTGGATGCCATATTCTTGCACCATCCCCATATCCCTTGATGTCATTAGTAACTAGAAAGCTATTGCTCTCTCCTAAAGATATTCATTGACTGAGTTTCTGTAGACCAGAGAATACTACCATCGTCTGAATGAAGAAGCTCCTCTTCATCTCAGGACTGAATCACTTGCTTTTATACTGAGACTGTATCCCTTGCTTCTGGGTCCTATATCCAATGGAAAAATTCTTTTTGCACCTAGTCTGTCTATCCCTTAAAGAATTTTGCACATTACTATGATGCCATCTTTCATTTTCCTAAACTCTAGAGTATACAGGACCAATTTCCTCAATCACTCCTTATCGCACAGTCCCACTATTCCAGGATTCAGTCAGGTGAAACTCTACTGGAGAGTTGATTGAGCATAGTGCTGGAGAAAGCACAGCTGGGCAAGGCAGCATCCAAGGAGCAAGAGATTTGATGGATTGGGCTCAAGTCCTGAAGAAGAGTCCTGTCCGAGATGTAGATTCTCTTGCTCCGCAGACGCTGCTGTGCTTTTTCCAGTGCCATGCTTTATCAACTCTGACTCTCTAACATCTGCAGTCCTCACTTTCTCCTCGAAAATCTACTGCACACCTTCAATGGAAAGAATGCCCCTCCTAAAGCAAGGGAATCAAAATTGGAAACAATGCTCCAAGGTTCTCAACAATTGTAAGGTCAGGAGTTAGACGACACCAGGTTATAGTCCAACAGGTTTGGATTAGATTAAAATCCCTACAATGTGGAAACATGCCATTTGGCCCAACCAGTCCACACCGACCCTCCAAAGAGTAACCCATCCAGACTCATTTCCCTCTGACTAATGCACCTAACACTATGGGCAACTTGGCATGGCCAATTCACCTGACCTGCACATCTTTCCATTGTGAGAGGAAACCACAGCACCTGGGCAAAACCCATGCAGACATGGGGACACCTCCACACAGACAGTCGCCCGTGGCTGGAATTAGACCGGGTCTCTGGTGCTGTGAGGCAGCAGTGCTAACCACTGAGCCACTGTGCTGTCCTAAACAAGCTTTCGGAGCTTTGCCCCTTTGTCAGGTGAGGTGATGCTATCTGACAAAGGGGCAGCACTACGAAAGCTTGTGATTTCAAATAAACCTGGGCTATAACCTGGTGTCATCCGACTTCTAACCTTGTCCCCCCAGTCCAACACTGGTGCCTTCACATCATTTCTACAATTGTCGCCACATCTCTGTGCTTAAATCCTGATGTGATAAAGACTGACACACCATTCACTTTCCAAATTGTTTATTGCACCTGAATGTGAGCTTTCAGTGACTTATGAGCCAGGTCACCCAGGTCTCTTTGGACATCAACACTTTCCAATTGCTCACCACTTAAGAAATACCCTGCCCCTTCATTTCTTCCGCCAAAGTAGATAAAATCACACTTATGCACATTATATTCCATCTGCTGCATTCTTCCACATACAGCCAGCCTATCTAAACTGCAGTGAAACCTTTTTGTATCCTCCTCAAAACTCACGCTGCCACCGAGTTTTAAATTTCCCAATGAAGGTTGTGGGGACCAGAGACCTGATTTCCTTCTCCTGATTGTAATCTAGTAAATCCCTGAAAATGAATACGTTGGGGCTGATCCTAGATACACAGGGAATGAAAATTAAAAGGAAGTGTTCTGTCAACTCACTCTTCAACACTGGGAGTTCTGCCATTTACCACCAGAGAGCCGTTTTTCACATACATGCCTACATGTAAATATATGTTATAACAAAGGGAAAGGGGAGCAGTAGATAATTTCTGACCTACAAATATTAGGAAATGTTTCTGAACACATCAATTTGTCTCATCAGAGGCTACAGCTTGCCAGGAGACCCTCTTGCTCTTATACGCTGTGGAGATGTATTAGAATGATCTACATGTTCACAATGAACCTGTTTCATTATATTATGAACTCATCTTCCTCGGCCACCTTCTGCCTTGGTTCTTCCGGGGGGATAGAGGTGATGGGTTTGGATGGAGTTGTTGGTGTTTTGCTGCAGTATTATCTTGTAGATGGTACACACTGCTGCTAATGTCCATTGGTGGTGGAGGGAGTGAATGTTAAAGGAGGTGGATGTTTGCCAGTGCTGAATTGTGTCAAGCTTCCTGGACATTGTTGGAGCCGCACTCATCCAGGCAAATTGGGAAAACTACATCACATTCCAGACTTGTGCTATGTAGATGATGGACAGGCTTTGAGGATTCAGGAGGTGAGTTACTTGCCACAGAACTGTTAACTCTGATCTGCTTTCATAGACTTTACAATAATAATAAGTTTTCTTAATGTTGACAGTGGGTTTTAGAATATTGTGTATACAGGGTTTTATAGCACAATGGGTGCTCTTCTATCTTTGAGCCCGAAGCTCCAGGTTTGAGTCCACTGCAGAACCTGATGGCCAAGGAAGCTAAATACCTGCCAATTTCATCCTCCCATATCCCAACATCTTGAGTTGGAACTATATCACTAAATGTTCACTGTCTCTGGGTCAAAATCCTGGAACTCCCTCCCCTATGTCACTGTGTGTGTATTTACTTTTATTGGATTGCTCACAGTTCAAGGAGGCAGCTCACCAACACCTTCTCAAGGGCAATTAGGGGTGTACAATAAATGCAGGCCTAGCCAGCATACCTGCACTGAGAATGAAGAAAAGTTGAAATGTAAATGCTCCTGTGATGTGGGAAAATGGGAAAAGGCTGGGAATGCAATGAGCATGCTCATTACCATTGACAGGAGGTCGCCTTTTGGTAATGTCAAGTTAGCTGATTCTTAGCTTATTACTGAGCGACACCATACTGTTGCTGCAGTTATATAGCCTCCCTAGGATCACCAGGAGCATAATGGTCATTTTTGAAAGGATCTGACAGAGAGCACCACCAATTGCATTGGCCTGAAATGGGAAAGCAATACTTTTAGAAAGACTCTGTATTTACACAGGCAAAAGTGAGGAGTGCAGATGCTAGAGATCAGAGTTGAGGATGTGGTGCTGGAAAAGCAGGGAAGTCAGGCAGCATCCGAGGACCAGGAGAATTCCTGATGAAGGACTTTTGCCCGAAACGTCAATTCTCCTGCTGCTCGAATGCTGTCTGACCTGCTGTGCTTTTCCAGTACCATACTCTCGACTCTGTATTTTCACAGCACATTTCAGTCCTCAGGGTATCAAAAAAATGCTTCACAGTCAATGAATTATGTTTGAAGCGCTGTTAATATTGTGACATTGGCAAGTGTCGTGTTTAATGTGGTGCAGAAATGTGGTGAACAGGAATGGGAAAAAAGGTCAATTCATCATTTTTCTCGAATGAGAGTTAAACATTGGCCCATGGCAATAGGAGAATACTATTGCTCTTCTTTCAAGAGCACCATGCGATTATTTGTAACCCTGAGCATACACAGGCCTTAGATAAACATCTTACCGAAGTGACAGTAAGCCTAACAATGCAGCAGTCCATTAGTAATGCACCAACATATCAGCCTCAATTATGGGCTCAGTTCCTGGAATGTAACTCAAACTTCTGACACAGCTGAGGTCAATGGTTAGCAGAGACATTTTCTTAGATAAATAAAATTAAACAGCTATATAAAAAAAACCGCTGTAGAGAAACAGTCTAGCAGATTAACAATTATAAAAATGATTGTTGTGAAACAGATCTAACTTCAAACTGCCAAATTTTCTCTGGTTTTGCAAATCTCATTCTAAAGAACTCCCTGGCCATTAGAGGGGTATATGTTACTGGCTCAAATAAAGTAGCATTATAGTCACATGTACAGGTATTACTTTATTGATACAGATACCACATTTATTAATTTGGACAGATTCAGCACTAATTGGAAAGTGTTTTGGGTTAGTCTGGTGTCAATGCTTTACCTTGGGATATCCAATAAATGTCAGTAGTGCCCAATTCCCATCAATGAATTGAATAGAATGGGTCTTGTTGCATTAACATGACATTAACAGGGGCAGATAAGTTCCTCGTCTGGATGTTAGACATCCCAGGAATAGAGTACTGGAAATGAAGGACAAATCCCAAAACAACTTACAATGATATTGCCAGAGTTGGAAGCTTTGAGCTATAGGGAGAGGCTGAATAGGATGAAGCTGTTTTCCCTGGAGTGCCAGAGGCTGAGGTTATAGAGATTTATAAAATCATGAAGGGCACGAATAGTGTGAATAAACAAGGTCTTTTCCCTGGGTTGGGGGTGTCCAGAACTAGAGGGCTAGGTTTAGGGTGAGAGGAGAAAGATTTAAAAGGGATCTAAGGGGCAACTTTTTCACACAGAGGGTGGTGCGTGTATGGAATGAGCTGCCAGAGGAAATGGTGGAGGTTGGTACAATTACAGCATTTAAAAGGCATCTGGATGGGTTTATGAATAGGAAGAGTTTAGAGGGATATGGGCCAAGTGCAGCAAATGGGGTAGATTAATTTAGGATATCTGGTCAGCATGGATGAGTTGGACCGAAGAGTCTGTTTCCATGCTGCACATCTCTATGACTCTCTAACTCATGGGAATATGTTAGATCCTTGCCAGGGTTGAATTCCTGATCTAGATGGTGTCTAATCCAAAAAGGCTTTTTTTTCTGGTAAAGGGGTGGCTCAATCTGGACCCCTAGGCCTGTATAAGTAGGGTTTGAAAGTGGAGAGATTGGAGGGAGTGTTCCTGTTCCTTTTGCCCCATAACCTAAAATGGGAGGGGTGTGTACTCCAACTCTTCCATTCCTTTAAACAATGCTGTGAAGGGAGACAGTGGCACATTTGAAAACTGCTGTCCTCCGTCTTCCACCAGAATTAAATGAAATGGGAAGGTTATGTTCGGACAATCTACCCTAAAACCAATTGGGGTTGTGAGCAGTCTATTCTTGATCACGCAACCTTCCAAAAAGAAGGGCAAATGATACAAAATCTCCATCTTAGTTTTTACATCAGGACAATAAAGATTAATTTACTAAAAGGTTTAAGAAAACTTACAACACCCCAAATTAATTTAAAACATCATTAAAGAAATATTCTTACAACAAAGAGACTTTAAAATGCTTCCACATTTTAAAACATAGAGAAAAATATTTCAAAAGTTTGAGGGAAGAAACTTTAGAATAATACAAAACAGCAATCAATTACAATTTAAAGCTTTATTCTAATTTATCAGCAATTACATGTAATTACAATTTCATAAAATTTCTAACAGGTGGAACTTTTCCTAAAAACAGGCTTACATCAATTGAATTGAAACCACAATCCAAACTTAAAGAAAATGAAGATATCGCAGAATTTAGATAGTGTTTAAATGCTTTCAAAATTCAAAGTGAACAATTTAATATAACCAAAATAGTCAAGAAAGTTATTAGACCTCCAGGTTAAATTCAATTGCAGATACTTTTGAGAATTAAATTAGTCAATCATAAGATACAGAATTCTAACCTATACACCAAGTCAACACATTGTTTTATTATGTGGGACTATTAGCTGACTATGCCATGAACAGACAAAAAAGTTTAAAACTACCTGATTTCTTCAATGATGCCTTGAAAGCATTTGAAATTGATATTACTTTGAGAACCAATTGTATGAAAGTAAAAGATAAAAAAAAAATGCATATGCAGGAATCCAAGGTAGATAAGCAGGAATGAAGCATTAGAACTCAATCTAGTTGGAAATAGAATTGGTATTAGAATTTCTAATGCATCTCTTTCAGATCTTTGACAACTAAAGGAAGATTTTTGCCCTGGAAAAGGCTGCCCAGATTATGTTAGAAGCAGAGATTCAGAAAACCAGTAAAATATCTGGGGAACAGGAAGACAAATTTAGTCTAGTATACCATCAGAACCTCGCAATGTCATAAGGTCAGTCACACAGTGGACAAACATAAAGAATATTTAAATCTTTTGATGGCAGGACTCATTGTTCAAGATGTAGAGCAAAAATGAATTCAAACAAAAGCAATTTGCAGCTCTAACACAAGAATTTTATTTTTGCGAGAAAAATGTGAAAGAAACTAGCAACAATCTCTCAAAAAAACAGAAGCAAACTGATTCCATCTACAAAACATTCAATAATTTATACCAAATATGATTAATAAATAAAACCTGACTCTCAAAATATACTTCTATTCAAACATCTATCCTTAGATAACCTACAGCCCTTATCCGAAACACTATGGCTATTCCTGTGGGAAACAGTCAACCAATTTGAACCAGATGTGATAGATCTCATTTATGTCATAAACATCAAAGTCAGCTCAGTTTTGATACAGGAATGAACATTATGGCATGATCAGACAAAATGCTTTGTTCGAAAAACATAAAGGGCAGAATCTCAAGGCCCTGAATGGTGAAGACAATAGCAAGAAATCTAGGACTGAGGCCTTTATTGTGATTAGGTGCAGTAAATTGTGTTTCTCAAAAGATTTCTGGGTGTCAAGAGTATTAGCCTTCACTTGGGCAGTGCACTGAAGCCTTGGTAGTTCCAGAGTTGTCACAAAAATTAACGATTGTAAAAGTATGCAGAATTCTCAATTTACCTTCCTTTTAAACCCAGCTAGATAGAAAGCTCATAACAATAACTGAATAAAAGTTACTATCTATTACAAATGAATAGATTCTAACTACAGAATTATGAACCTTCAACATGTAATTCTGTTAGATAAACCTTTAGCCCTCTTATCAACTCACCCTTTATGTAAATGTCCAGACAGACCAAAAAAAAGCATTATAGGCAGAGAGAAAGACTGGGAAGGCAGTTCAGTGGACCCAATTGAAAGGGTTTGCTACAATGATTCTTGTGCTGATCTGAATGCTTTTGCTTGCTCTTCCTTCTCCACATACCTTCACTTGCTTGCAGGAGGTGCAGGGTGACCGATTCACTCTTGTAAATATCACCGATATGTTAATTCGTAGTAAGAGCTTATGGCAGCTGGAAAGGGGAAATTAACTTGCTATCTTCAGGCAGGAGATGGCAGACAAGATCAGCACTTTATCTACTGAAGGTCCACTCATTTCTGACCAGAACATTCACACCACAAGCTGTTCAGCTACTTGGGAAGCAAGCACAAAATTGTTGGCATGCAGAAGGGCCATTGTTACCAATGACTTGTCACTATTTCACAGACCAATCAGCTGCCTGTTACCACCCAATTGCTACTTGTCCTCAGATCCTCAGGCTCCCCTGGGATATTTTTGTCTGTGTTAATTGTCTGTAACTGGGCTTTATTCACTACTTGAATCAACAGCTGTAGCCACATTTACTACGGGTGACAGGCAACTTACTTTTAACGAGTGCAGTAAATTAAACCCTTGCTTTTTAAAAAAGGTTTTTCTCCCATTTCCATCCACAATAACAAATGCAGGAAGGTTAAACAATACAGTTTTTAGAAGATGAAATTTGCACTAGGGACTGATGAGAAGTCTATTAACAGGAATTGTTGTTCGATATCACCCTCATAAACAACAAATTTTCTCTCATTAATATGTAAGTTCCTATTCTACCATGAACTGGATAGAAACTAGATGCTGCGAAGTCTCGACATGAAAGTTTGAGTGAGGGCTACTTGGCCACTCCAGCTCACCACTTGCTCCCCCAGACCTCCATTATTGACACCAGATGTTCAATGCAGCAGCCACATCCATGGATGTTGGCATCCAATCCATACCATCCTCTCTAAGCAATAATGGCGTATCTCTGATCCACCTTCAGTATGCTTCTGTACCACAGCACACTGGCACCTCTCAGTACAATGCTGTTCCCAGGGCACTTTGATCATATTGACAGGCACCCAGTCTTCGGTTTGGAGTAGGGAGAATCTCAGGGATCCTCACTTATTCCCTTTGCACTCACTCACTCACTTTGCACCGACCTGACTGCTCACAGCATCTCTGCCTTGCCTTACTCTGCCTTACCGAGGCAAACTCAGGCAGCTTGTCATGGTGGCTAGCTGTCACCAGCCAGGTGGGTAGATATGGAGAAAATGAGGACTGCAGATGCTGGAAATCAGAGTCAAAAGTTGTGGCACTGGAAAAGCACAGCAGGTCAGGCATCGTCTGAGGAGCAGGAGTGTCTACGTTTCGGGCATAAGCCCTTCATCAGGAATGTGGGGTGGTGGCGGCCCAAGGGGGGGCTGAGAGATAAATGGGAGGGGGTGGGGCTGGGGGGAAGGTAGCTTGGATGTGTTGTTACACATAGCCATGCTCACACTATGTTCTAACTGCATACATGACAACCCACTGCATGTGCTTCAACTAAATGGCTCAGAGTCCATAAGACCATAAGACATAGGAGCAGAACTTAGGCCATTCCGCCCATTGAGTCTGCATCATCATTCAATCACGGCTGATAGGTTTTTCAAACCCATTTTCCAGCTTTCTCACCAAAACCTTCGATCCCCTTGACAATCAAGAACTTGTCTCTCTCTGTTTTAAACATACTCAATGACTTGGCCTCCACAGCCTTCTGTGGCAGTGAATTCCATAGATTCACCACCCTCTGACTGAAGACATTTCTCCTTATCTACAGTCCAAAGGGTCTTCCTTTTACTCTAAGGCTGTGCCCTCAGGTCCTCATCTCTCATGTCTGTAGAGGTCTATGGAAAGTAGTGCTTAATCAAGTCAAGGAAGGGAGTCCTGACACATAAAGTGAAGGGCAGCCTCCAATATTGATCCAGGGGCTTGGGTATGGTCAGGTGTTGCTTCAGGTGATCGGGGTCAGGGTCCTCACCCCTTAAGGCCACCCCTCCCTGACCATTTCTGCCCTACAATGGGTTGCTATCCCCTGAGCTGAGAGAATGACAGATCGATTGAGGTGAAAGGGGCTAGCACCACTGTTAGTGTTGGCGTGGGGTGGGGGCCAAAGATAATGAGGTATCCCAAGCCATAAGTTGGCAGTGCACAGGTCACGCAGGGTTAGTAGCCTGGGGTGTGGGTAGTTGAGAACAAGCGAGGGAAGATATTTGCATGCAACAGTGAGAGTGGGTGAGCTTGAGACATGGTGAGAGGTAGAGGTAGTAGCAGAGATACAGTGAGTGTGAGGCAGCAGAGAGGGGATGTTGACATTTATTGAGATAGAATGGATAGTCATTGACTTTATAACTGTTGGGTAATCAAACCATTGAGACCACACTGACCTGGATGGCATCTTGGATCAGGCATTTGGAATTGGGTATCATGACCTCCTCTGCTGGCCTTAGGAGGACATCCCTCTCTGTACTATCTCACCTTAAATTAAAATTAAATTATACACCTTGGCTGGTTCCAATTAAATTAAGTATTATTTGGGAAAAGTCTCCTGATTAACTATTCAACATATCCCATGCATTCCCCACACCACCCCAACTTCATCTTCCCTGACACACCCCCAGACCCTTGATTAGACATCCCAAAACCCCTCCCCGAGGAACCTCACCCCCTTTCCTACTCTGCCACTGGACCCCCATTCTCCCTGCCATCAGACCGTCCCAACTCCCCTCAACAGTGGACCAGAAGCCTTCTCAACCAATGCCCATCATCCCTGTTGGGAATGAACTTCTGCATCCTGGCTACCTCCTCCCCTTTTACATTTGGCATTCTCTTCTACCCATCTGATACCTCTACTCTGTACCAATCTAACATCCGATCCGTGGCATACTACTGTACCTGAAGAAAGTGAGGATTGCAGATGCGGGAGAGTCAGGGTCAAAAACTGTGGCACTGGAAAAGCACAGCAGGTCAGGCAGCATCCAAGGAAGTTTCGGTCATAAGCCCTTCATCAGGAATGTAGGGTGTGGGGGGCTGGGGGGAAGGTAGGTGGGAAGACGATAGGTGGATGGACCATAGGTGGGAGGTGACTATAATAGGGTCAGTGGGGAGGGTTGACTGTATAGATGGGATGGAAGATGGACAGGTAGGTCAGGTCAAGAGGGTAGTGCTGAGTTGGAGGGTTGGATCTGGGATGAGGTGGGAGGGGAGGGGAGATTTGGAAACTAGTGAAGTTGGCGTTGATGCCTATGGTTGATGGTTCCTGAGGCGGAAGAGGAGACAGAACATGGATGTTTCTGCAGCCCCCAAACCCTCCCTAGCCAACATCCCCATCCCTCATCCTCCCATCACCCCAACCTCCCAATCTGCACTCCAACCACACCTCCCCTTCCCTCCCCCGCACCCACCCCCACCCCCACACAAGGAAGGATCTTGGTCTTCTCCTGTGAAGGTCAAGATTCTCTCCTCAGACGGCGGGTGGTGGGGGGGTGCGATGTGAGGACACAAATGTCATGCACCTCCCCCCACTCTGACAACCTCTGCTATCCCTCTGCCTGGTTATGGTATGCCTTCTCAAGGAATATCGGGAAGACGGGAATGGGTGAGATAACAGTGGATTGTCCTGGTGCCTATGGAGGAAAAGTGGAAAGATGTTCTGGAGGACCACGGGAGGTAGACACACAAGGTTAGTGATGTGGCAGGTTGAGTAGTGAGGGTGGTATGGCATGAGCATTGGTGGGGGGTCTGTGCAGAAGCACTAATAGATTGAATGTGAGGTGGCAGAGAGAAGACTGTAGCATTCACACTGGTGCAGTGATTGACCTTCATTCTGCATTCATGGTTGCTTCTCTGCACCTTGCAGATAGCACTGACACAGATGCTACCTTCAGACCAGGCTGGTAGAGTCAGGCTGTGTGGCTTCCTCTTCCAGTTCTCTTCGTTCTACCTCCCCTCCACCAGGACCTCTGGGTATCTGTTAGAGGATCATGATGCCACCTTCGTTCTGAGTCTGTCCTCGACCAAGCCTCAGAATGCCAGCGCTCATGTAGGTGAGCCTTTGAAAGATTGCACGTACATGGGGATTGCCATTGTTCCAGCAGAGGCGAAAGTGAGGACTGCAGACGCTGGAAACCAGAGTCTAGATTAAAGCAGTGCTGGAAAAGCACAGCAGGTCAGGCAGCATCCGAGGAGCAGGCAAATCGACGTTTCGGGCAAAAGCCCTTCATCAGAATTCTGGGAACAGCTCTATGGTAAGATAGAGTGGAGATCAGACATAAGAGCTGCCTTTGTGGAATGGAAGGTGATTAATGGGGCGGTAAGATAGGCCGAGAAGCCTCCAAACAAAAACTCCAACTTAGCTGAAAGGACATAAGATTCAGCCCCTTGTTATTAATATAGTGAACCACTTCTTATTGTTCAAGTGAGTGCTTCTTCTGCTGAAGGTTTGTTAATAATTAATCCTTCACTACTGAATTCTAGAAGGATCTGTAGCACTGTAGGGTTGGTTGCAGCAAAGTAGAAAACCAAAGAACAGCAGTTGCTGGAAATGTTCTGAAGAAGCGTCATGGACACGCAACGTTAACTCTCTTTTCTCTCCACGGATGCTGCCAGACCAGCTGAGATTTGCAGCAATTTCTGCTTTTGCTACTCACCTGGGTGACCAGGTGCCAGCTCTTTTGAGGTGACTCTCAGAGTGGGTGCCTATGACCAGACACCACTGGTGATCCTATTACACCATGGACAGGAAGCTCGGTTAGCTCAGATGGTTTGTGGTACCTCGCGTTGTCAGGAGTAGTGGTGGAGCCAGATACAATAGGAGCATTTGAGGAAGCATTAGAGAAACAATATGAATATGCAAGGAATGGAGGGATATGGACCAAGGGCAGGAAGAAGGGATTAGTTTAATTTGGCGTCATGTTCGATACAACATCGCAGTTGAAGCGCCTGTTCCTGTGTTGTACTGTACTATGTTCGACAATGCCACACCAACTAAAGTTACCATGAAGGACTCTCCTTTGCAGCATAGAACATAGAACCCCTACAGTGTGGAAAGAGGCCATTTGGCCCAGCAAGCCCACACTGACCCTCCGAAGAGTATCGCACCCAGACCTATTCCCCTACCTTATTACTTTTACATTTACCCCTGACTAATGCACCTAATCTACACATCCCTGAAGACTATGGGCAATTTAGCATGGCCAATTCACCTGACCCGCTCATCCTTGGACTGTGGAAGGAAACCGGAGAGAACCCACGCAGGTACGGGGGAGAATGTGCAAACTCCACACAGACAGTCGCCCGAGGCCGGAATCAAAACCAGGTCCCTGGAGCTGTGAGGCAGTAGTACTAACCTCTGAGCCACCATGCTGCCCTGAACCACTCATCCTGCCTGAGGAATGTTCATTCTCAGGATAAACCACTACCAGTCTTCTCTCTCTCTCTCTCTCTCTCTCTCACTCTCTCTCTACTAAGAGAGCAGCCCCATGGTCCAGTCAGACTGTGATGACTATGGAGAACCCTTTCCACCTCCCATTGTTGCATCGCCACTAATTTAAAGCAATGCAAGCTAAGCAGTCCAGTTCAAAACTCTTGTGTGCAGCCGATCACCTGACAGTAAAAGCAGGCAGTCTGTTGTCACATCAGTTTTAAATAATGGAGACACAAAATGGGGCCCTGCAGTATGGTAGCACCTCCGTGGAAAGATCAGGTTGCGAGCACTTTTGAACACAGTCAGCCTAATGCATGAATTCAACACCATCGCATTCACAAATCACTTCCTCTCATTAGTAAATCCGCACTCTGAGATGTCGGGTTTGCTGCACTGTAATCCAAAATTTGATGTTGCCTGGTCTATGAATAGCACAGCCTTCCAGTCAACTGCTTTGTACCTGAAATGCACTAAAAATGGACTAATTCAAACTGGAAGCATGTTTAATATCTCCTATTCCTCACTAACCTGATACTGAATCACAGATATCACAATATATTTGTCTTTTCTGTATTAAAAAAAAATTCTCAGAGGAATATAATGCAAGTATATTAAGTGCCATGAAACAGAGCTAGTTAGAAAATATAACCCTAAATTTCACTCTCAGTCAGAGACTCCTTAATAACTGGCTTTGAGAAATGGACCAAAAAAAACCATATTGTTCTTCAGAGGGTAGAGTTAAGTTACAGTGTTTGGAAATTTTTCCTCCAATGTTACAGAAAAATATAGTTACTTAACCCGCTCCCAGAAGACGACAACTGCCTGAGGGGAATTTCTTCTTCCTCTTCAATAAGAGCCAAAACAACTTTTATTTTTGTTTTGGAGACTTATATATAAATAATATACATGAATTAAAATTATGGTCACCCCAAATAAAATGGAAAGTTTTTCTTCCCTAGCTTTAACTTGGATTTGCAAAAATATCCCATCTACAACTAATACAGGAATGCTCTTCTGATGAGGGATCACATAAGAGAAAGATTCTCTTTAATCTATCGTGCTTAAAATGCAAATGAGAATTGAGAATGTGGCAATATGGTAAAGCACTGCAAATCTTAACAACATTGAAGAATGTGCAGTGAGCACCACTGTGATTTTTTCTAAGCATTCCTCCTCGGACATTTACTACTAGATGCCCTGCATTTCTGTATTTTAATCTCCGAGAACTACTAATAGGATCTCAGCTTTGGACATGTTGAGAGAATACTGCTAATTTCATGATCAATTCAGTCAAGCACGGTTAATAATCTTGACTTCAAAAGAAAAAAATGTTACATGTGGAAAACCTCAAGCAACTCCCTCTGAATGTGTTGGATGTTCTACATGTCAAAACCTGAAGTTCCATATGCCAGACATGAACAGACCTCAAGGGATTGATGAAGTGGACTTGTTTGGCCTTTGTGTCATTAAACTAAAGAATGATGTTTACTGTAGAAGATAAAAAAAATTTCAAAATAAGTTGATGCTTAAGTGGACTCCACTTGTGTCTAATCTTGCCTTGTGATTATGATATTGCATCATTCTATATGCATGGTTGAAGTGTAAATAGCAATTTGTGTCTGTAACAGTCAGTTTCTGGAGGAGATGTTACTGCATTCAAATTGCTAGAGCAGAGAGCAGTGGTACAATATAAATTCTAATGCGCAGTTACTGCAAAATAAGGGAAATGATTAACCCTGGGCTATGCAACTGGAGAAATAAGCTTGTAAAATGCTACAAGAGACAAAGCTCTCTCCTGGGGTCCCCAGTGCAACCACTAAAAGGGAAAAAAAATGGCATTTTTTTTTTAAAAACCCTGGAAATGTGAAAACCATTTTTACAGCCTCCCTAAACGACTTTATTAAGTTCTGAGCAATTTTGCGCTCACAGCAACTAAAAACTGGGTCAAACCTACCCTCAAAGTAATTTCGTTGTAAGGTCACGAGAATGGAGGAGAGGAAGTTTTCGACTGCGTCAGTCTGGTCTGGATTTGAACTTTGGTTTCAGTCCTGGGCCTGATGGTTGTGTCTGTTTTGCTGTTCTCCCCTGCAATTCTTTCCAGCCGCTGAACCATTTGGTTTCCCTACCTTATACTGCTGTGCACATCCAGTATTTCTTCCTGCAGTCAGAGAATGATGAATTCCACCTCACCTGTAAGCAAATTATTCAGCTCATTTTTTTTTCCCCCACTATATCTTGACACAGCCCCTCATTAGAGTGCCGCATTAGAAATTTCTCCAGTCTGCACACTCATACCTTTAATTCAAGAAGCCTTTAGGGTTTTTTTTTGCAGCTCGAACAGCACTAAAGCTGATAATTTGACTGCTGTGAACAGCACAAAGTGCCTCCTGAACTTGAGAAGCAGGGTGAATCAAGCTCCTTGTCTCTCAAGATACCTTTTCTATTCTAGCTTGTGAAAAAAAAAAGTAGGAGGGAGCATTCATTTCCCTAAGCACTACCTTATTAAAACATCCAGATCGGAGAATAAGTGTGAGAGGGACAATGTGTTTATCAAAACATGTCATAACTGCACTGTGGATGTCAGCGCAGAAGTCAACTTTCGAAAAATCTTCCCAGAAACACAGCTTGACTTATACATTGAGTATAAGACTGAAGCATCAGAGTGGTTGTGGGAGAGTCGCCACTTTGAAATGCCACAGCACAAAAGTGTGCATCTGCTGTAAACTTCTGCAGATGTTCACAACACAGCCTGCATCTCCCGCTGGATTCCCTGCACCCAATTTTAAGATAACAACAAGTGAAGCAAGGTGGTACAAGGTAATGGTTCTGAATGGGTTTGTGTTCATGCTGTACTAGCTCCACCTATTCCACTGTGTGTGGCTGGAGACAAAGCTAATTTTGTTTTCAGTTATACCTCTACCAGCTCTCCAAGGTTCAAGGGAATATGCCTGATCAAATGTAATTGCACTCTTTTGTGATAAACCTTGTTTTCCAAGGGGACACCATTGTCTAGTGATAGTCTATCCTGAACCACTAATTGCCAGAAAGGCCCAAGACAAATTAAAGACAAGGAAGACTTTTTAATAGCGAGCTACCCCGAACAACCCTTACTCAACTGGGAGAAGACCACAAGGTACCAGGCTGGTCATCTGAGAAAGTACCCCGAAACATGTTTTTGTGGATGAAAGTTTGAAGCTGACTACTCATGTGAACATATAGTGAGTCATGACTGAAAAGGATGGTTTACTTATAAGCAAGCAGGTGCAAAAATAAGATCCCAGAAAATTGGGCCCACTTTATACGACATGTTTTACTATATCGAGAGTCTGGTGTTGGAAAAGCACAGCAGGTCAGGCAGCACCCGAACAGCAGGAGAATAAATGTTTCGGGCATAAGCCTTTCATCAGGAAACATTGCTGATGAAGGGCTTATGCCCGAAACATCAATTCTCCTGCTCCTCGGATGCTGACTGACCTGTTGTGCTTTTCCAGCACCACACTCTCGAAACTGATCTCCAGCACCTGCAGACATCATTTTCTCCATGTTTTATAATATCTCTCACATTGTGATAGAATTCGTTTGTCCAGAACCATGTCTTCCCCTCAGCTTGTACATCATATAGAAAAATTTATCCAATATATAAACTTTGCTTAAAGTTGCCAGATTATTTCTTACTGAGGTGTGCCTGGAGGGTGATTTTGCAAGAAGGGCAAATAATGTTTGATATTCTGTCTGAGCTGTGAGTTCACATTTCCTTTCAACAGTGTATTGCCAGTGACAAAAAGTCACCATCGCCCCCTCCACCAATGACATCCTGCTGTAACAATTTCACTGTATTTATTCACAGGATGTGGGGATCGATGGCTAGGCCAACATTTATTGGCCATCCCTAATTGCTCAGAGGGCAGTTAAGAGCCAACCACATTGCTGTGGGTCTGGAGTCACATGTAGGTCAGACCAGTCAAGGGAGGTGATTTCACTCCCTCAAGGACACCACATAGAGCAGCTAAATGCTGAACCTCCCTTATGTTACACTCCTCCTTCCATGAGGTCCTGGGATTGAAGGCTTAGTGGAATGGAAAACAAGCTCATTGAAGCTCTGGGGTTGCAGATCTCCGCTTAAGTTGCACATTACACCTACTCCTCCACCCCCATCACCACAGATATTTCCTTCCAAACCCACTCCCAGTGCCTGCAGCCAACATGAAAGTCACTGTACACACACAACACATTTAATAACACAGTAACCCCCAATAGACCAGAAAGAATAGAATCCAAATCACAATAAAACCACATAGCAGAGAGTTTCTCTACATCCATAGAACAAGGTGCAGAAGCCTGGGACCAATATTTCTGTCTCTGTACTTTATTTTCCATATGTGCAACTGCGCCTAGAGCTCCAATTTTGATATGTGACTCTTTATGGCACTATATATTTTTAATGTCTGCTAGCGTTTTTTCATTTCTATTCATGACGTATATATCTATGCTCGGTGCTCTGAGTCTACAGTGTAATATAAACTTCTGTTATGCTGGAACTGTAAGAACACAAGAAGTTTGAAATGAGGAAAGTACATTGGCCCCTGTGGATAATGCTGTTAGCTTTAAACCTCTGCTCAGGAACCTCACAGATCACTTCCAGTTGCTTCCTAACTTTGGTACCCCTCAATAATCTGTGTCCATAAGGAATAAAAATACACCATCACAAAACATCACGCCACACATTAGCACAGTCATAGGAAAGGAATTCAAACACTAGACTTTATTCCTGAGACGGATACATTTTAAAAAGCTTTGTATTGCATTAAAAACCTTTGTATTATTATTGCAAATTGTTGTGACCACACTTTGAGTACCACATTCATAGATCATAGAATCCCTACAGTGCAGAAAGAAGCCATTCAACTTTTTTGGGTCTGCACACCAACCTCTAAAGAGCATCCCAGCCTAACCTGGATTTACCATGGCAAATCCACCCTTGGACTGTGAGTGGAAATTGGAGCACCTGGCAGAAACCCATGCAGACACAGTGAGAATGTGTAAACTCCACGCAGTCAGTCGCTCAAGACTGGAATTGAACCCAGCTCTATGGCACTGTGAGGCAACAGTGCCAACCACTTATATACATGCATTTAAAAAGATGCTAGATAAATGTTTGAGCAAGATGGGAATACAGCTCTGTGACGATGAATTTACATGAGTTTGAATGTTGCATTAATTCTGGTATGGACTGATTGGCTGAATGGTCATGGATCTAACATTAATCGTTTGTAAGCACATTAATCTGTTAAATTGTGACTCTTGGGGTTAATAACAAATGGACCATGGTTAGCACAGAGTTCAGTCTGTCTTGGCAACATGCTATAGAGAGTGTACCATAGTGTGAAATATTCCATTTTCTCCACATCAGCCATCATAATGTCCTCATTGAGTAAATAGAGGTAGATTAGGTTAGATTTCCTACAGTGTGGAAACAGGCTCTTTGGCTCAACTAGTCCACACCAACCCTCCAAAGACTAACCCACCCAGACCCATTCCCCGTATTTACCTCTGACGAATACATCTAACTCTATGGGCAATTTAGCATGGCCAATTCACTGACCTGCACATCTTTGGACTGTGGGAGGAAACCGGAGCACGCGGAGGAATCCCACATAGACACAGGGAGAATGTGTAAACTCCACACAGACAGTCGCCCGAGGTTGGAATCGAACCCTGGGTCTCTGGCACTGTGAGGCAGCAGTGCTATCCACTGAGCCACCGTGTCACCCCTAATGTTAAGTTAAGGCCATGGTCAAGGCCAAAATCAAAGAAACATGTCCAACAACTTGCTTGTATAATTAATGAGGTAAAAAGTGAAAATTCATTGCCAACTCCTACCCTGCTTCCCGT
This sequence comes from Chiloscyllium punctatum, assembly GCF_047496795.1. Taxonomy (NCBI): domain Eukaryota; kingdom Metazoa; phylum Chordata; class Chondrichthyes; order Orectolobiformes; family Hemiscylliidae; genus Chiloscyllium; species Chiloscyllium punctatum. Next base: position 81,089,329 of record NC_092758.1, read on the forward strand.
CCTGTCATTGTGCCCCAGATCCATGAAACTCACTCGCCACACACTTTCGATGCCAGGGGAAAGCATCGGTTAACTGGTTTCAGGTTGTAGCTGGGCAGCTTTGTCTTGGATAATGTTTAGCTTCTTGAATGTTGTTGGAGCTGTACTTATCCAGGCAAGTATGGAGTGTTCCATCATACTGTTGCTGTTTGCCTGTTAGACGTGGACAGGTTTTGAGGAGTTGAGAGAACTTCTGCACAATAAAATTCCAAGCCTCTGACCTGCCCAAGTATGTATACTGTTGTCCAGATAAGTGGTGATCCCAAGGGTGAGACTCTGTGATGATAATGCCATTGAATGACAAGAGGACATGGTTAGTTTCTGTTTTGCTGGAGATAGTCACTGGCTAGCACTTGTGTGGTGGAAGAATCAATCGTCACTTATCAGCCCAACATGAATGTTATCTCTGTCTTGCTGTTGTACCTATTGTTAGAAAAGCTATACCTTTCCTAAGAATGTTAAAATCACACAACACCAGGTTATAGTCCAACAGTTTTAATTGGAAGCACTAGTTTTCGGAGCACTACTCCTTAATCAGGTGGTTGTGGAGTGCACAATTGTAAGACACAGAATTTATAGCAAAAGTTTACAGAGTGATGTAACTGAAATTATACATTGAAAAATACCTTGATTGTTTGTTAAGTCTCTCATCTGTTAGGATGACCATGTTCGTTTCACTTTTTTCATACGGAAAGCACAAAACCTTTTTTAAAAGTTACATTCTCAGGTCAACTTTAACAATTGGTGTCAGCCCAGATAATGTGTTGACAGTGTTAGCCCCCTGTGTGCTGTTGTCTGTGCCATAATGTTTAGGCTAATTCTAATCTAACAAATGAGTTAACACAGCCTTACATGGATTCATGCAGTTTTTGAGCAAAGTACAATGTAACTCTGCAAGTACAAATTCACCCCATAAACATATATGTGGATACACACACACAACCACATATACATTTATGGGGTGAATTTGCACTTTGCTCAAAAACTACACGAATCCATGTAAGATTCTGTTAACTCATTTTTTAGATTAAAATCAGTCTAAACATTATGGCACAGACAGCACCACACAGGGAGCTAACACCTTCAACACATTATCTGGGCTGGCACCAATTGTTAAAGTTAATCTGAGAATGTAACTTCTATAAAAAAGTTTTGTGATTTGCATATAAAAGAAGTGAAACTAACATGGTCATTCCAACAGTTGAAAGACTTAACAAACAATCACGGTATTTTTCAATGCATAATTTCAGTTACATCACACTGTAAACTTTTGCTATAAATTCTGTGTCTTACAATTGTGTACTCCACAACCACCTGATGAAGGAACAGCGCTCCGAAAGCTAATGCTTCCAATTAAACCTGTTGGACTATACCTGGTGTTGTGTGATTTTTAACTTTGTCCACCCCAGTCCAACACCGGCATCTCCAAATCATTTCCTGAGAATGTAAGCTAAAAGAAGTTCTGGGATTTACATATCAAGAACAGAAACCAACACATCCCATCCTAAATTGATCTTAAATTGTTTAATGTATCATCACATTTCCATGACACTGTACTCATTTGGATATAAATGCTGTTTTATGACCTTATTCTCCACAACCACCTAATGAAGAAGCAGTGCCTTGAAAGCTAGTGTTTCCAAATAAACCTGTTGGACTACAACCTGGTGTTGTGTGATTTTTATCTTTGTCCACCACAGTCCACTACCAACATCTCCAAGTTAGGTCCTGCTGCATATCACAAGAACTGACTAGATCAGGTATCAGCCAAGACCCCAGGGTTGGATTATGCATTTTAATTAGCAGTCTACCTCCTAACTTCTTAAATGATTCAACAAAGGCAGCTAGTTTAACAATTGTTAACTTCTGCTTATAAATACTGTGCCTTATACCTCCCTATCATACGCTAGGCCTGAGGAAGGAGCAGAGCTCCGAAAGATTACAATTTCAAATAAACCTGTTGGAGTGTAACCTGGTGTCATTTGATTTTTAAAATACAATATGCTGGATTATGGTTAAAAGTCACACAACACCAGGTTATAGTCCGACTGGTTTATTTGGAAGCACTAGCTTTCGGAGCACTGTTCTTTTATCAGATGATTGTGGAGTATGAGATTGTAAAATTCAGAATTTACAGCAAAAGTTTACAGTGTGATGTAACTAAAATTATATATTGAAAAAGACCTGGATTGTTTGTTGAGTCTCTCATCTTTTAGAATGACCATGTTGGTTTCTGTTTTTTCTTATGTACATCCTAGAACTTTTTTAAAGTTACATTCTCAGTAAACTTTAACAATAACAGCCCAGATAATGCATTGAAGGTGTGAGGTGCCCTGTATGAGGCTGTCTGTGCCTCAATGATCAGAATGATTCTAATCTAAACAGGGGATTTACAGAATCTTACATGGATTCATGCAGTTTTTGAGCAAAGTAAAATGTAATTCTGCAAATACAAATTCACCTCACAAACTTATATGTGTATGTGTGCATGTGGGTGTGTGTGTGTGTGTGTGCGGGGGGATATGAGTGTCTATGAGAGAAGCCTGTTATACATGGCACCTATTGTTAAAGTTCACTAGAGAATGTAACTTTAAAAAAGTTCTAGGATGTACATATGAAAGAACTGAACCCAAAATGGTCATTCTAAAAGATGAGAGACTTAACATATAATCCAGGTCTTTTTCAATATATAATTTCAGTTACATCACACTGCAAACTTTTGCTATAAATTCTGTGTCTTACAATCTTATACTCCACAACCATCTGATGAAGGAGCAGTGCTCCGAAAGCTAGTGCTTCCAAATAAACCAGTCGGACTATAACCGAATGTTGTGGGATTTTTAACTTTGTACACCCCAGTCCAACATCAGCACTTCCAAATCTGGATTATGGTGCCACTAAACTTTATGTTGGCCATGTGTGTCCCCTATCACACAATACTTCCCTTTTACATTCTGTCAGTTAGGATTTTCTGAACCCATGGGATCTGTGACCCAATAGGAATGGGTGACCAAAAGAAAGCTCTTTCAGTCATTCAATTGCCAAGCCTTAAAAGGTAAGTGCAAGAGCAGTTTGAACAATGGAATGAAAGAAAAGACACTCAATTCATTTTCATTGTCCTGTACAGTTCTTGTCAATATTAAAAGGCTTCAGGAAGCCAAGACAGGAGTTACTCGCTGCAGAATTCTCATTCTCTGAGCTGCCCTCTTGAGCCAAAATAATTATATGGCTTGTCCAATTAAGTTTCTGGTCAATAGTAACACCCGAGGAAGTAGATGGTGAGGAATTCAGTGATGGTAATGCCTTTCGATGACCTATTTTCCAGTTAGAAAATCTAATACATGTTGCTCAAAGTTATTCAAAGATTTGTGGAAAAAATACTATTTGAAATATTTATCCTGTGGAAGTCCTCTGCCACAGCATGGTAAATTCATATTATGTGTAAGCTAAATTGTCATTCAAAAGGACAAGGAAATTCCAAAGATTCAACTAATTAGACTCCCCTATGAAGTGGTTAACTGTAAAAAGGGATTAATCAAAATCGTGGTGTGGGCTGTCTCAAAAAGGAAGGCATTAAGCATTCCTTTTGTGCACTTAATAGGGGCTGGATCAGGGAATTTAAATCTACAGACTGTTCTCTTTAATGCATACACTAGCCTTTTAATGAACTGAAAGTGTTCTAGATAATTTAATCAAAGAGCAAAATGGTGATACAATTAGGAGACTTTTTATTTTGTATCAGACTCAAGTAAATCAAGCTTGAAGCATTTCAACAATGTTTCACAGAAAACTTCTCGGATAAAATATTCATAATTTGGGAAGTGCTAAAGGGGGAATATGTCGTGCACATTTTGTTATTTTTTGACAATTTTCAAGTCAAGAAGCGAGGGTATCCAGCCTGTTTAACAATAATAGGCTTGTCAATTTGTAATCTTACATATTTAATAGACTTCTAGGCACACTGCTGGTGCTGAAACACAGCAGAGATAACAATACCCAAGATTGCCTTCTCCCTACTAGAGACCAACAGTGGCAGCAAATTCAGGGGGAAAATATCTTTTCTCTTCAGCCGACTTTTGAGAAAAGTGCTTTCAACTCTCACGGGCAAATGTGCTTTGAGAGCAAATCAGTTGGAAATCACTGCCACTCCTCATTGGGGATGAGGTTATACTATTTCCTTCATGAACATCACTTTTTTCATTTCCACCTTTCCCTTTCGAGCCATGCTGAGAGGCAATCTCAATCTGTGATCTCTGAGCTCCCATCTATGTTGCAGCTGCTAACCACTGCTTTTACAATCATTCATATGCCTCCTGGCTTCAATAAATTAAACTGTCCAAAAATCACAATGATGCTGTCACCAGGCCATTCTTTTTTTCTTCTCCTTCCCATTACTTTTCTTCCCTTTTAAAGTGGTTCCAGAAACCAGAATTCCACACACATCCCTTTTAAAACGGTTGCTGTAGATCCCCGCTGGGAGCAATGAAGTTATTGGTTTTGTGTTCATTTCAGGGGCGGGGTGGGGGGGGGGGGGGGGCGGGGTGGGGGGTGACAGGCCACAAGCAAAATTACGTCTGAAGCAGTGATGTTTGGTGATTATTGACTTGGTGTCCTTGATGTATACAGCACTGTTGTAAACAAGGTCCTCTCCCGCTTTACAAATTCCAATGTCTTCGCGTGTTGTCTATTCCCTACCACTTTGCAAATTGCTCATGTCACAATTAGTTTGTTGTAATTAATTATTTATTCCATACCTGGGGGATTGTAGGGACTGTAGGATCTCTTTTCCTATCCTCTCCTGTGGATGTGTGCTGACTCCAATCAGATAATGCTCCACAGGCATTGATATTCCTAAGCTATGATGCGGAGTGGACTGGGGTGGACAAAGTTAAAAATCACACAACACCAGGTTGTAGCCCAACTGGTTTATTTGGAAGCACTAGCTCTTGGAGCGCTGCTCCTTCATTAGGTAGTGCTCCAAAAGCTGGTCCTTCCAAATAAACCTGCTGGACTATAACCTGGTGTGGGTGATTTTTAACTCATTCTTACTTTAATTCACTCTTGGAGTCATACAGACGTACAGCACAGAAACAGACCCTTTGGTTCCAACTCATCCTTGCCAACCAGATAGCCTAAATAAATCTAGTCCCATTTGCCAGCGCTTGGCACATATCCCTCTAAACCCATCCTATATACCCACCCAGATGCCTTTTAAATATTATAATTGTACCAACCTCCACCACTTCCTCTGGTAGCTCTTCCATATACGCAACACCCTCTGTGTGAAAAAGTTGCCCCTTAGGTCCCTTTTAAGTCTTTTCCCTCTCTTCTTAAACCTATTTCCTCTAGTTCTGGACTCCCCCCATCCCAGGGAAAAAACCGTGGTCATTCAAGCCCCTCAAGATTTTATAAACCTCTGTAAGGTCACCCCCCCATCCTCCGATGCTCCAGGGAAACCAATTAGTTATTTTTTTGTTTGCAAGGAATTACTTTTCAGGCCTAGTATTCAGGCTTTTGTGGTTGTGGGTGGTTAGATGATGGGAGGCACCAAGTGAACCTTTCTAAAGTGAATCCTTTCTAAAAAAAAGTGCCAAAGAACTGTGGAGGCTGGAATCAGAACCACAAGTAGAAGTTGCTGGAAAAACTCAACAGATCTGACAGCATGTTTGCAGGGAAAGCAGAGTTAATGCTTTGGGTCCAGTGACCCTTCTTTAGAACTGATTATAGCTATGAAAAGTTTGGTGTATATGTTAAAGATGGGAATGGGAGGAGGTTTAAAAGAGCGTTGGAGATGGAGCCCAGAGGTAGAGACCGGACAACAGTTGGACAAACAAAGGAATAGGTAACGGTCAGCCTAGGAGAATGAACAGCTGCTAATGGAGACCATTAATGGCTGACAATGGATTGTTTGTGGTAGCAGTCCATGTGAGGACAAGGCCTGGTGTGTGGGAGTTGGGGTAAGGGCATGGGAAAGGTCCTAAACTGATTGAACTTGATATTGAGTCCAGTAGGCTGCAAGGTCCTCCAAACGGAAAATGAGATGCTGTGTTTCCAGCTAACGCTGAGCTTCACTGGAGCAAGCACTAGACAGAGATGTTAGCCAGGGAACAAGGTGGTGTATTGAAATGGCAGGCAACTGGATGCTCAGGATTGTTTTTGTGGGCAGAACATAGGTGTTCTCCAAAGTGGTCACCTAGTCTGCACTTCATCTCCCCAACGTAGAGGAGATCACGTTGTGAGCAGCAGATATTTGGGAACACAACCACTTGCAAGGCAGCTCATCCCCACTTTCTCAAGGGGAAACTAGGGACAGGCAATAAACGCTGGTCAGCCAGTGATGCCCACATTCTACAAAAGAATTAGGAAAAAGACCATGGTCGAGGTCAATAGTTAGTGGTGGATATTGGTGACCAGCCGAAATTGGACCCAAAATGTTAACTCTACTTTGTCTCCTCCAATGCTACCAGACCTGCTGAGCTTTTCCAACAATTTCTGCTTTTGATTCTGATAGTCTTTTTTAACGCTGTCTGTACGCATTCATTCCAATATGATGAACAGACAGCAGTTTGAAACAGTCATCCAAGCTAACGGTTGCTGAGTTGACATAAAAATACTAACTCACACTCAAGATGAAATCAGCTTCATCTGTATTCCCCGCAGATTAATTCCGGTATCTTTGTGGTTTTTTTTGGCTTGTTGTTACATTGGGATTTAGCTTCACCTGCTGCTTTAAGTGAAGAAAATTATTGCCTTAAGGTCGGCAATTGCTGAGAATGCAAACTGATAGTTTTGCAGAAGCTTATATTTTGCCTCTTGCACTTGGATTTACAGGATATATTATGTCAGCCGTGTTAGTCTAACCATTCAGTATTTGAGTGATAAACATTCTTTCAAGTCCATCTGCAAACTAGTCAGCTCTTGCACACCAATTTGTGCAATCAAATCCTCCTTCAGAAAATGACCACCATGAACACTCAACATGCTTCAGCGAGTTTATCTGAAAAAAAAACATTAATAAGGAAGAAAGATCATGCCAATACCCAGCAGCTTAAGGCAATGGAACGAGATTGAGACTCTTAGTTACCACTTCATTAGGCATTTTAGGCACCTCAAGAGGCCTAAGGGAGGGCAGTATTGTGGGTGACTTACCTTACCAACCCTTACTAATGGATCAGTTTGGGGATAAGCAGGAAGGAAGTGGGCTCGGGCCCTGACATATTTTACTGAAAAGAATGCAAGGGGTTGGGGTGGTGGGTTTAAAATCCTCCTTTTTGTGATGATAACCCATTCAGTTCTTCATATCACTAATGAATTTGTGGAAAGTTACAACTGAACTGAAGAAGCTGGAGGAGGTCCATGCTACAACATTAACATAAAGCAGAACTGTGCATCAGCAGGGAAAAACCCAATAACTTGACTTATAACTCAGTCACCAAAGTATAAACACAAAGATGTGGACAATATTCTTTAGTAGGACTGAAAGGAAACCAAAATTCTTGTAGCAGTCATCTCTCCACACTCTACATTTTAGGGGTGATAATTATGAGGTGAAGTTCCTCATCAGAAAAGAGAACAAAAAACAGGAAAAGATAAATGAGTGAAGATAAGGAAACAAAATGGGAAATGCAGGATGAACCTTGACATTGCACAGCACTAAATACGAGGAAGGATGACCATCATAGATAATGGAATGAGAATCCATAATGCATTTAAAAGAATTGGGCAAGTTCTTGTCCACAAATGGCCTTTGGAAATTGCAAGAGATTCATCAAATGACTACAAAGTGATAGGTGGCCTCAATGGACTGAAAAGAGCTCATCCTGCCCGAAGGTGTGACTCAATCAAAATCTCTCTATGTGGACCATGGGAAGTTCTGAAGAGATGGAGATACTGCCTTTTCGATGAGACATTAAATCCAAGGCCACATTTGTTCTGTCAGATTGGCATAAAAATCTGCATCAGAGTCAAGATTGGAGCATTGCTGGAAAAGCACAGCAGGTCAAGCAGCAACCAAGGAGCAGCAAAATCGATGTTTCGGGCAAAAACCCTTCATCTCCCAACTTGTGTACTCACTATTTCACTTAATACAGAATGCGTGTGCTGACGATAACCAAGGTTTATAATTCCCGGGTACAGCAGAGGTGCATTGCTGGCAATTATCCAGCTGAAACTGAAAGAAAGTCTTTCAGTTGCTTAGCACCTTTCACAACCTCGGGATGACACAAAGCACTTTCTACCGAATGGAGGACTTTATATTTGGAAAGGTCGTCATTGTCATTTGTAAGCAGCATGCTTCTACAATAAAAATAACCTGCTTTTGGTGATGTTCAGTAAGGGTTAATCATACGTCAACACTAGGGATAAATCTCATGCTCCTCTTTCAAATAGCATCATGGGATATTAAACCTTTGGCTCTGGTTTAATGTCTCCTCGGAAGATGGCACCTCTGATAGTGCAACGTTCCCTCAGAGCTGAGCTGGAGCAGCCTAGAGTTTTTATGTTCCTCAGTAATGAGGCAGAATTCCACAACTTTCCAACTTTGAGACAAGAGCGTTAGGAACTGAGCCAAGTTTTACAATAAACCGGGTAAGAATAGGCTTGCCAGCGCCTGCTCAGGTTAGACCACCCTGCTCATTAGCTGATAATGTCCTGCCCATTAGTCCTCAGCCTGACCCCAGTGGGCACTCAGAAGCACTAGTGGGCATTTACATTCATCTGCAGTTAGCGTATTTACAGCCAGTAATTTGTGTTGAGGGAAATTTGTTGATGGCGTTTATTAAAGAGCCACACACTAAATGTGCTGATGCAGAAGCAAGTTAAAGTGGAATATTAAAGGACAGGCTGTTGTATGCAGATGATGGCCGTACAGGGATTTTAAACCATGTGATTGCTTGTACTTCCCCAACATTCAGTGATTCTATTGCCACTTGTTTTGGAAAACAAGCCTCAAGCTTTTACTTTCACGTGAAGCGCAATGTCCTCATTCACTCACTTAAATATTGGGTATCCTGATTTAGCTCATCAAAACCAGTTTACTGCAAAGCTTTGTCGTCAACTTATACACAGAGAAGTGGCAAAAAACATAAAGCACAATACTGAAGCAAAAATGACAGCGCAATTATAAATGCTAATAAATGTATGTTTGAGGGTCATCAGCAATGAAGTCCACTTCTTTGTTTGTTCAGTTCTGGTTATCTTAAGAAGAATGCTATCCAGTTTTAGAAGGGCTGATCAATATCAATATGGGATATCAGGTGTTGATTCTTATCACAGCCAAACTGCGAAGATCAAATGGAATCCATTCACAAAGAAAGAATGTACCCAAATAGCACATGCTGTTCAAAAGTCAATTGCTTTCTAGCAATTCATCCACAGTGGGCTACAAGATTAGACAGCAGGACACTTCTGCAGGAATAGGGTAACTGGTAACATGTCCATTATTGCTTTTACATTCATTGCTGTCATCATTGAGAGGGAATTTGCTTGTGAACTGTACCTCAGGATTCAGTGACCTGGGAAAGGAAGATTACTATGTGTTAGGATCTTTCTTCTCCATTAAGAGGATGAGTTTTGGACAATTGTAAACAATTCAGATAGTGACACTTCACGTCAGCTCTGATGAAAAGTTATCTAGACTCGAAACGTTAGCTTGCTCTCTCTCTGTAGATGCTGCCTAACCCACTGTGATCTCCAGCATTTTTCATTTTCGCTACAGATTCCAGCATCTGCAGTCATCTGACCCTACGGATAGTGCAGCTCTGACTCCATATGTGGGTTAATAACAGCATATCGATGCTTGGAAAGATCAGTAAAATTCAGGAAAAGTCAAATGAGTGATTACTTTGGAATCTGCCATTGTTGGTCTTTGGTACATTTCAGCAGATCCAGTGGTGTTCAATGAATAGGCACCGTCCTCAAAGCTCACAGTAAATTCTGTGATGGTCTCAGATGGTTCATGCTGAAAGCTGCAGAACAGCTGTTAGGAAAGCAGCATTTTATGGATTTGCAAAAACTCGGAGAATACAGATCGTAGTCAGCTGCTTTGGTAGGAAGGTTATGATCCTGAGAAACTCACCTTCCAGCCTGAATGACAGCACATGGTCCCAAGGGAATCTCTGGTATTTAATGATATACACTTAAAGGAGCCTGCTGGTATGACTTATTAAGTGCCAAAAATATATATATTTACTTATTCAAATACCTCATTGGTAATTAATTTTGCAGTAATGGCGTGTCATGAACCAGTGCATTGAAATGGTGAAAAATACACCTTCCTCCTCTGTTACCGCACTCACTGTACTATATTTATTAAGCAATGGGCTGTCTTTAATAAAGCCACTTCATTATTCTTCATATCAAATGAAATAAACTGTTGTTCTTTTTCACTTAGATTGTCAATGTGATAGATTTTAGATTAGAAAGGTGTATTAAATATATAAAAACCAAAACAGCAGCAGATGCTGTATGAATCAGAAACAAAAACAGAAGTTGCTAGAAAAGCTCAGCAGCTCTGGCAGCATCTGTGAAGAAAAATCAGAGTTTGCGTTTCAGGCCCTGTGGCCTTTCCTCAAAACCCGGAATGTTAAGTCTGACTTCTCTTCACAGATGATGCCAGACCTGCTAAGCTTTTCCAACTACTTCTGTTTTTGTTTCAAATTAAATATATAGATTCATCCAACATTGTAGCAAAATCTATTTTATCAGAACTTATTAATGACTCTGTCCTCTCTCAAAACATAGAACATCAAGAAAAAGTATAATTCCACCAAAGGGGAAAATGCCTCCTATGATATGTGCCCAACCAGCAACTCTTAATCCTTAGCAATCCAAAATGTGATGAAGACCAGAAAACTATCCTACTTCTATTTCTTTTTCACTGTTTTAATCAATCAACCTGAAAAGTTTGGTAAAGGTTATTTTACAGCACTATTCACTACACACTATTCACAGATCATCTTACACAGGGGGGTAAATCCTCAATGAGCACCCTGAGATCTTTTACTTTCAGACAGTGTGAGATATTGTGCAAACTAACAGGAGTGCAAACTTAAACACGAAGGGCACAGAATTAACCAGATCCCTTTGCTACCAACCAGTCCTGATTTTCCTTGATACATTCCAAGCAGGTAATTTTTTTGCATTAAAAAACATAACAGAAAAAAATTGCCAATATATGGCCTTAAGTTTTCATAATATGTTCCAGAATTTCCAATGAATAAAAAAGATTGCACATCATTGTCGAAATCTGTGGATTAATTAGCCCCACCGGAAACAGAAATTGTACAAGCCGAGGAATCATGGATTGATCACTCACATATAAAAGCAATTGCTCTGAGTCACAAAGAAAATATAGGCCATAACTTTCATTGTCTGCTGCATTTAAATTATACATTTGACAACCCGAAGGGTAAAAACAAATTTTTAAAAAATTAATGGAAAGAAAGCAAGCTAATATTTCGAGTCCAGATGACACTTCATCAGAACTGATTCAGAGTCATCTAGACTCAAAACTAATTACCTGATGAAAGAGCAGTACTCTGAAAGCTTGTACTTTTAAAAAAACATAGTTGGACAATAACCTGGTGTTGTGTGATTTTTGACCTAGACTCAAAACGTTAGCTCGCTCTCTCTCCATGGATGCTGCTTGACCCGCTGTGATCCAGCATCTGCAGTAATTTGCTCTTACACAAAATTAATACTTCGAGATGAATCTACTCGTTATATCAGAACTTCTCTGTGATGTATATAAGATGAATGGGACCAGTGTGTCTCATTTGCCAGTTTTACTGCTTTTCCTTTCTGGAAAGTTACAGGGATTTCACTCTCATTTGGGGACAGTTATGGAGGCAGGTGACTTTGATCTTTTGCTATACGAGTGTCAGTAACCAATTTAAGGCACTTAATGTGGATTAGTTTACTCACTTGGCTACCTGATTCGTGATACGGAATGATACTATCAGAATAGGTTCAATTCATGCATCTGCTGAGGTCAATCTAAAGGACTCTCCTTCTGAACCTCTCCCCTCCTCTGAAGCATGGTGACCCTCAGGTTAAACCTCCACCAGTCACCTCTCTCTAATGAGAGAGCAGTTCCAGAAGACAAATTTCCCTTTTTTTAAGGCCTTTGCTATTTTTGAGAAGATGTGCAGCTCAGGTTGAGGTTCAGGCTGTAAGTTTGTTCTCAGATGTTTCGTCACCATGCTTGGTAATATCTTCAGTGAGAGTCTCTGGTGAAGCGCTGGTGGGATGTCCCACCTCTCCATTTATAGGCCTTGGTTTCTTAAGGTGGGTGATGCTATTTCCAGTTCTTTTTCTCAAGGGAAGGTAGATGGGATCTAAGTTGAGGTGTTTATTGTTGGAGTTCTGTTTAGAATGCCATGCCTCTAAGAATTCTCATGCGTGTCTTTGTTCACCTGTCCTAGGATGTGTGTGTTGTCCCAGTCAAATTGCTGTCCTTCTTTGGCTGTAAGTATGGAAAATAGTGATAGTGGGTCATGTCGTTTGGTAGCTAGTTGGTGTTCATATATGCTGGTGGCAAGTTTCCCACTTTTTTTATCCGATGTAGTGTTATTTACTTATGCCTATTTATTTATTTAGGTGTCTTGGTCTGTTAAGACATCGATTTGGAACTCCATCAATAAACACATTGATTTGGACCCCACTTACCAACCTCTGAGAAAAAGAACCAGAAATGATATCACCACTTTTACAGACTAAGACACATAAATAGAAATCTGGATAGAACACCAGCGTTTCACCAGAGACTCACTGATGATGTTACCTAGCATGATGACAAAACATCTGAAAACAAACCTATCAGCTCAGCGAGCAAACTTACAACCTGTTTTAAGGTCTATTGTCAGAGGCCAACTTGAATATTCCAGTCAGTCTACAGGCTTCCTGATCATTGGGAGCTAGACCATTAGTCTAGAAAGGGGTGTTTCAGATTTAGATTTAGATATAGATTTTTTTATTGTCACATGTACTCAAAAGTACAGGACTGCAATGAAAAGGGCAAATGGCGCCTAACAAAGCACCATTGTACACACAAATACCTAGGTACAGAATCATAAGAACAAGGTATCATAGAATCATAGCATCCCTACAATATGCAAACAAGCCAACAGGTCCACACTGACCCTCTGAAGTGTAACCTACCCAGACCCATCCCCCTACCCTATCCCTATAACCCTGCATTTCCCATGCCTAACTCACCTAACCTACACATCCCCATTCCTGATGAAGGGCTTATGCCCGAAATGTCAATCCTCCCGCTCCTTGGATGCTGCTTGACCTGCTGTGTTTTTCCAGCACCACACTCTCGACTCAATCTCCAGCATTTGCAGTCCACACTTACTCCTGTGGGTAATTTAGCATGGCCAACCCATCCAACTTGTACAGCTTTGTACTTTGGTACAAAGGAAGAAAAAAATTAAACGCTAACCATAACAGTAATTGTTGGTATTATGTAGAAAAATAAAAAAAACAAAGCTACAAGTCAAACATGACAGTCTTGAGAAAATGCTTAGCCATGCTGGGACCGCGCTTTTCCTCCAGGGGCTTTGCCATACTTTCCCGGCACAGCCCATTCCAGGATTTCCCGCTGTGGTCCGACCATGCTGCCGCCGCTCCTGTTGATCCACTGGAGTATGGATTCGGGTCTACTGCCTTGCCACGGCTGACCGCTGCTGAGTGCAGAGGCTACCCGACCATTGAAAGCTGATGCTGCTGCCACAGCCTAAAGTGTCGAGCTGGGCCCACCAACCTTGAAGACACCCCACTCTGGTGCCATCACCAGCAGATTGCGAGTAGCCCAATACTCCTGACAGACCTTTAGGCCTTTCCCACCTGCTTGGGTTTGCGCAGAGTTCCTGGTCTCTGAGGCCTTTTAAAATATCAGAGTCATAGAGATGTACAGCTCAGAAACAGACCCTTCGGTCCAATTCATTCGTGCTTACCAGATATCCCTAAATTAATCTAGTTCCCATTTGCCAGCACCTGGCCCATATCCCTCTCAACCCTTCCTATTTATATATGGTTTGGCCATTTTTGGAATATTGTGTGCAGTTCTGGTCTCCCTCTTATTGGAATGATGTTATGAAACTTGAAAGGGTTCAGAAAAGATTTACAATAATGTTGCCAGAGTTGGAGCTATCGGGAGAGGCAGAATAGGCTGGAGCTGTTCTCCTTGGAGCATCAAAGGCTGAGGGGTGACCTTATTAATGTTTATAAAATCATGAGGGTTATGGATAGAATGAAAAGACAACGTCTTTTCCCTGGGGTGGGGGAATCCAGAACTAGAGGGTATAGGTTTAGGATGAGAGGGGAAAACTTAAAAGGGAACTACAGGGCAACAAGTTCTCAGCATGTGTATAGAATGAGTTGCCAGAGGAAGTGATGGAGTCTGGTTCAATTACAGCATTTAAAAGGCATCTGGTTAGGTATATTTCTTTAACCTAAAACTTTAAACTGTGCAAAGGGCACACCTCAAAGTGGAGGTGTCTTCTGTCTCTCACTTTAACTGTAGGCTTCGTTTGGAGAGCTTCTTATCAGCCTTCCCATTTTGAGACACCAATCTCTGATCATAACTTGGCCAATTTTGGGAAAATCATTCGCAGTAACCAGTTCCCACACAATGCGACCCCAATTTGACCCTGACAGCAGGGTCCTGATTCAAAGTCCTGTCTTTGTAGCTCAATTAAATTAATGAATAGAAGAAAATGGTTCTGATGATGAAAATCAAACGATCATTTCTCGATTATCCTCAGTTAAAATATCTTAAATAATAAATACTTGCATGGAATTACTTACATACACACCGCACAAACCTGCCACCTCATCGAACCAGATCATGTCAACATTTATGTTCCATTTGATCCTTTCCCATCCTGCTTTGTCTGCCTTCCCATAACCTTCTATCCCCTGGTGGCATACTTTCATCTTTAGATAAAGAAAGCTCTTAATTCCTTGGTGATGATTTCATATAGAGAATGTGTGCGTGTCCAACATCAGCTCCCTGTCTATTCTATATTTAAAGATCACCATTACCAGCTAATACCCTGTTTTCACTTTTTAACGGTAACGAGACCTAGACTGTTCATTCTTGCCTATTTGATGAAGCTCCCCGTTCTGACTTTCATTGTGAATCTTCCTCTGCAACACATTAATATTTTTCTAGAATGTGATAAACAAAACTATGAAGGGTATTCCAAGCAGAGTAAATACAAGTTTAGTATAACTGCTCCACTTTTCAATTCCACCTCTCAAAAGTAAACCCTTATGTTTTGTTTTCTATTGTTCTAGTCTTATTAACCTGCATTGCAACTTAGAGTTGATTGGTGTGTTTATACTCCTCTACCTCTTTGATTTCCTATTTTCTAAATAATGTAGGACCTCCAATTTTCCCTACCAAACTGAACACCTCGCAGCTGCCTATCAAAATTCATTTGCCAATTATAAACCCATTCTGCTGCATTGTAATTTGTTACAGTTCTTCTTACTGCTGATCTACCCCTCAAAATTTGGTGCTGCCCACAAATTTAGAAAGTGTGGTTTTGATTCCAACTTCCAAATTGCAAATCTAAACCTAAAATGTAAAAATGGAAACAGGAATGGTCTCAGCACTGATTCTTGTGGAACACAGCTTCCTATTTCTGCCACTCTGAACAGTTACCTTTTACCCCTACTCAAGCAAGAGTAGACAATGCAGCCCCGTGAGCCTGCTGTTCCATTCAATAAGACCATAGCTGCTCTTATCACCCTGTATTCCTGTACAGTATATCCCCATTAAACAATCATCCTCTAGCTTATTATAAATTTGTCTTTCAGCTATCCATTCTGCTACCTGTCCCTCTTATCTGCATGTTCTGACTATTTATTAGTCTATTATATTATTGGAAACCATCTTTGAAATCTAGATCATTTACAATATTATCGCTTGACAAAACTGGTGCCTTATTGCAGTCTCCCAAAGTATTTCAAAACATACTTATGGGAGGACAGAGCGAGCATGGCTGACTGGGAAAGTCAGCGACAGCATAAAAGGAAAAGGAAAAGCATACGGTGGGATGAAGATTAATGGGAAGCCAGAGGATGGAAAGCCTTTATCTAGTGGAGGATAACTAAAAATGCAATAATGGGGGAGATGATCAAATACGAGGGTAAACTAGCTAGTATTATAAAAGAAGATTTCAAGAGTTTTTTCAGGTATATAAGAAGTAAGAGAGAGGCAAGACTAGATATTGACTGCTGGAAATTGTGGCTGGAGAGGTAGCAATAAGGAACAAAGAAATGGCAGATAAACTGAATAGAGATTTTGCATCAGACTCCTTCTTGGAAGACATCAGCAGCAGACTAGAACTTCAAGAGAGTCAGGGTGCAGAAGTAAGTGCAGTGGCCATCACTAAGGAGTGGGGGTTGGGAAGCTGAAAGGTTCTGAAGATGAATATATCACCAGGACCTGTTGAACTACAACCTACGTTTCTGAAGGAGATACCATGGAGATTGTAGAAGCATTGCCGGTAACCTTTCAGGAACCACTTATGGCAGGGAGGATCCCAGAGGACTGGAAAATGGCTTATGTAACAATCCTGTTTAAAAAGGGAAGGAAGCAGAAGCCAGCTAGCCTGACCTCAGTCGTTGATAAGATTTTAGAGGCCATAATGATTGAGGGTGAGATTGCAGAGTACTTGGAATTGCATGGTAAAATAGTACTGAGTCAGCACGGCTTCGTCAAGGAGAGGTCATGCCCGATGAATCTGTTAAAATCCTTTGAGGAAGCAGCAAGCAAGTTAGAAACCAGTGGACATGATCTATTTGGATTTTCAGACAGCCTTCGACAAGGTGCTGCACAGGAGGCTGTTAAATGAGATAAGAGCCCATGGCATTGGGGGCAAGGGACTGGCATGAACAGAGTATTAGCTGACTGGCAGAAAGCAGAGAGTGGTGATAAAAGGGGCCTGTTTGAGAATGGCAGTCAATGACTAGTGGAGTTCTGCAGGGGTCAGTGTTGGGACCACAGCTGTTTTGCGATTTACGTAAATGCCTTCGATGCGAGCAGAAGAAGTACAGTTAGTAAGTTTGCAGATGACACCAAAATTGAAGGTGGAGTGGACAGCGAAGAGGGTTACCTCAGATTACAACAAGATCTTGACCATGTGGGCCAATGGGCTGAGAAGTGCCAGATGGAGTTTAATTCAGATAAATGCAGTTTGCATTTTGGGAAAGCAAATCTTAGCAGGACTTACACACTTAATGGTAAGGAAAGATATTGTGAAACTTGAAAGGGTTCAGAAAAGATTTACAAGGATGTAGCCAGGGTTGGAGGATTTGAGCTATAGGGAGAGGCTGAACAGGCTAGGGCTGTTTTCCCTGGAGCGTCGGAGGCTGAGGGGTGACCTTATAGAGGTTTACAAAATTATGAGGGGCATGGATAGGATAAATAGACAAAGTATTTTCCCTCAGGGAGTCCAGAAGTAGAGGGCAGAGGTTTTAGGTGAGAGGGGAAAGATATAAAAGCGATCTATGGGACAACAACTATATCACACAGAGGGTAGTACGTGTATGGAATGAGCTGCCAGAGGAAGTGGTGGAGGCTGGTACAATTGCAACATTTAAGAGGCATACGAGTGGGTGTATGAATAGGAAGGGTTTGGAGGGATATGGGCCGGGTGGGACTAGATTGGTTTGGGATATCTGGTCAGCATGGACAGGTTGGACTGAAGGGTCTGTTTCCATGCTGTACATCTCTATGACTCTATGACTCTATTACACAGAAATAATCTGGACGAAGAAACTGAGGGCATTGTTGCTAAGTTTGCAGTTGGAGAAACAGGTAGTGTTGAAGAGATGGGCAGGCTACACAAGAACCTGGAGATGCTGTGTCAGTGGACAAAGAAGTGACAGATTGAATACAATGTGAAAAAGTGTGAGGTGATGCACTGTGGTTTTCTAAATGAAGAACATAAGAATAAAGTTTTTTAAAGTCTGAATGCAAAGGGACTTAGGAGTCCAAGTTTAAGATTTTTTTTAAGGTTAACATGCAAGTTCGGTTGGCAGTTAGGAAGGCAAATGCACAGTCGCATTCATTTCAAGAAGACTGTAATAGAATCCCTACAGTGTGCAAACAGGCCATTTGGCGCAACAAGTCCACACTGACCCACCAAATAGTAACCCATCAGTCCCATTCCCCTACATTTATCCCTGACTAATGCACCTAACCTTCACATCCCTGTATGCTGTGAGTAATTTAGCGTGGTCAATTCACCTAACCTGCAATTCTTTGGATTGTGGGAGGAAACCAGAACACCCGGTGAAAATCTACGCAGACACGGGGAGAATGTGCAAACTCCACAGAGACAATAACCCGTGGCTGGAATCAAACCTGGGTCCTTGGCACTGTGAGGCAGCAGTGCTAACCACTGAGCCGCTGTGCTGCCATAATAGAAGAGCAGGGATGTACTGCTGAGGCAGTATAAGGCTCTGGTCAGACCACGTTTGGGATATTGTGAGCAGTTTAGGACTCCATATTGAAAGAAGGATATGCTGGCCTTAAAGGGAGTCCAGGCGAGGTTCACAAGAATGATCCCAGTGTTGAAGGGCTTTTCATATGAGGAACGGTTGAGGACTCTGGGTCTGTACTCAATGGAGTTTAGAAGGATGGAGTGGGGGATCTGATTGAAACACAGAATACTGAGAGGCCTGGATAGAGTGGACATGGAGAAGACATATCCTCTAGTAGGGGACACTAGGATCCAAGGGCACAGCCTCAGAGTGAAGAGATGACCCTTTAGAACTGAGTTGAGGAGGAATTTCTTCAACCAGAGGGTGGTGAACCTGTGAAATTCATGTCCACAGAAGTCTATGGAGGCCACATCATTGAGAATATTTAAGACAGATTTAGATACATTCTTGATTCATAAGGGGATTAAGGTTACAGGAAAAGGCAGGAGAATGAGATTGAGAAACATAACAGCTATAATTGAAAGAGGGAGCAGACATGATGAGCCAAATTGCTTAATTCGGCTCCTAAATCTTATGGTCGAAAACTAATTTACTTTTGAAGTATTGTGATTACAGTTCCAGTAAAACAAAGAACCAGATAATGAAGGAAGGAGAAAGTGAGGATTGCAGATACTGGAGATCAGTGTTGAGAGCGTGGTGCTGGAAAAGCACAGCAGGTCAGACAGCACCCGAAAATCAGCAGAATCGACATTTTGGGCATAAGCCCTTCATCAGTTAGATAATGCAAATGAACTAAAAAAAAGGAAAATAAATTAACATTAGCTGTTTCCAAAAATGTGCAATAACTGGTGCAAAAATGCAAAATGTGTAGCTACGCATTGGAAGCTAGTTTTATATATCTTCCCATTTTAGTTCCTTTAAATTCATGGAATTAAAATTGAGAGATAATGGAAGGGCTGCCGACTCACTGTTGCTCACTATTAATGCCTTTGCACAAAGTCAAGATCTACCTTTAAAGGTAAAGACGAAGAGGAGTGAAAAATAATAATAGCTAGCCTACATTTTACAGTGTAATACATTTTCTGAATTTGTGTCTGAGATGGGAAAGATCTTTCTGCAATATGTATCTAGACTTCAGAGGCCCTTAACAGCAGGACTGATCTGACATAGCAAAGAAATGACCCATTAGAGGAGATGATCCTGTAAATAGAGTGACTGTAATAAGTCAAAAA
The DNA here is from genome assembly GCF_047496795.1 of Chiloscyllium punctatum. Classification (NCBI taxonomy): domain Eukaryota; kingdom Metazoa; phylum Chordata; class Chondrichthyes; order Orectolobiformes; family Hemiscylliidae; genus Chiloscyllium; species Chiloscyllium punctatum. The sequence continues at coordinate 81,109,062 of NC_092758.1, forward strand.
CAGAAGAGCAGAGAAAGTGAATTGTAATTGTATTCCGTTTTATAACAATTTCCAAATAAATGTTGCAGCAAACCAAAGAAATGGCATGGCCAATATCTCTTTAATCTAACGTATGGGATTGAGGTGACATGGTTATTTATTTGCCATAACATTTGGGTTCAGGGTGTCAGCCATGGCTCAGGGGGAAGCATCATCTTCTCTGAATCACAAGGCTTTTGTTTTAAGTCCGTCCTCAGGGATTCAGCACTAAAACCAAACCAAACCAGTGCAGTACTGCATTATCAGAGTTCCTTCTTTCAGATGGGATGTGAAACTGACAGTTTATTTGCATGTTTGAGTAAATGCAAAAAAAAACCCATGGCATTTTGAAGAAAAGTAGGGGAGTTCACCTTAGAGTTCTGGTCAATGCTTATCCCTTAATCAATGTCACAAAAGCAAATTGACTAGTCATTAACCCATCGCTATGTGTGAGAGCTCGCTGTACTCAAATTGGCTGCAGGACTTCTTACATCAGCCACAATTTAAAGATGACTCTAAAGCATTTTGGTACATCCTGTGTTCATGGAAATTGGCAGAATAATTACAGAACAGAAAAGGATGCCATTTGGCACGTTTTGTTTATGCCGGCTCTCTGAAGGATCATTTCACCTGGTATCATAGCCTCACCTTTTTCCAATAGCCTGGCATGTCGTTCATATCTAAATAAAAGGCTAATTCCCTTTTGAATTCCTTGACTGAATTTACATTCACCACACTCTCAGATCATTTCAAACCCAATGGCATGTAGAAGCTATTCCTCATTTTGCTGGGCTTCTTTCTCCTTATTTCCATATTTTATCCTTTCAGCAATGGAACCAATTTTCCCCATCCACACTGTCTACGCCCCTCATGATTTTGAAGATCTCTATCAAAAATGCTAGTTAAATGCCAGTCTCCTTTTTTTTTTAATTTCGTTAGGCAGATCCACAGAGTGCAGTTAGTTCAAGTGCCTGTTTTATTTTTCATTTCTCAATTGATAATCCATTATGACTATTGATTGATTTGTGCAGCATTTGTTCTAGCTGTTAATTCCATTCCTAAAATGGAACAGGAAAAAGCGGCTAAGCATAAAATACAGTCAATCTCCTGCAAAATGCAGGGCAGTAAACAAAATTAGAGAGGAGGAAGCAATGTGCTTTCACCTTTTTAATGCACTGGTCCATGACACACCATTAATGCAAAATTAATTACCAACGAGGTAGTTGAATAAGTAAATATATATTTTTCTGGCACTTAATAAGTCACACCAACAGGGTCCTTTAAGTGAATGTCATTAAGTACCAGTGACACTCTGGTGCCTTATGTAAATTATTAATAAATAATAAATAGCTTTTGGGCAGCAGTAAGATGAATGTGTTGCACAGTTACTAAATGCATATAGCAGAATTGTGATAATCATCAATCATTTAAACTTTGCCTATTAATTTTTTCATAACCTGATGTTGTATGCTCATAGGAATTATGCAACAGCAAAACTCAGCTCAGCGGTGTGTATGAACAATTATACATGGCCGTGTGCCCAAACCAATCCTATCATGCATTATTCACCAATAAAGCACATCGGTTTCAATTAACTTGCACTCGACACTGAATGACTTACTTAAATCAAGGGCCTTTGTGCTTACAGAAATGTGGAAACCAGGCAATGGCAATAAAACAAGTGCATTTAGCATGGACTCCAGTACTCCAGGGATCATGAGGTGAAGCCGAATGTGAGGGCAGTGCGTGATTAGTTAAAATTCTAGGTGTGCAGCCTATTCAGATGCAAATACACCTGCAATTGACCCATTCAATGTTGAACACATTTGAGTCAGAGTTGAGGGATTTTCCAGTACCGAGGGAACGAAGGTATATTGCAATACCTCGGAATGCTGGATTGCAGTACGGGGTCAGCCATGATGTGCTGATTGACAAAGCAGACTAAATGGCCAAATGCCCTTCTCTTATTCTTAACTGCTGAAGAATGAAGCTGTCATGCAGAATTCAACTATCACATTCTTCAATGCTACTGTCACATTTGGGACAAAGTTATTTAGCAAAGCTATTTTGTGCCCAAACTATAATTGATGTGAACAATAGAGTGTGGAGCCGCACTTGAATTCCAAATTCAACACTCGTTCTGAAGTAACTCCATAGAGGCCAGTATCCTATCAGCGAGTCATCCTTCCTTTATATGTGTAGAGTCCTTGACACTGATCCCGCTTCCTTGGAGCCAGCTTTCAGAGTGAGCAGAATCTCTGACATTCCTGTTTCTGTCAGCCAGGGCTCGTTGATTGGACCAGGTTAATAGTCCCAGTCAGGGAACTCAGCAACATGTAGGTTAGGTCAGGGGTAAATATAGAGTAATGGGGTAGTGGAATGTGTCCAGGTGGGTTACTCTTTGGAGGTCAGTGTGAACTTGTTGGGCCAAATGGCATGTCTCCACACTGTAGGGGTTCTATTCTATCTATTCATAACTCATATTTTACAAGGTCCACCTGGTTGACCTTGTTACAAACATTACACATTCATACTGAGTCCATTCATTTTGGAGCTTTGAACCTAAAGAACCTGCTTTTCTAACAAAGGCATGTCTGGGGTCATTTCTTTTTCTCAATGATCACTTCACAAATGTTCAAAGACATTAAACAACATCAATGTTTCTCTTTCTTGAGGTTGTCTTCCAATTTGAAATCGCTATGCTCTGGACGTTTGCTGGGAAGATGCAGGGGGATGATGTTCCCGACTCCACAAATCCCAAACTTGGGAGAAAGTTGTTGGGACAGTTGTTTTTCCCATTCCATGGGGCTTTGGGTGTTAACTGGAGTCAGACTCAATGCCCCCTGGAAGAGTTTGGAGGTAGCAGCGGGAGCAGCCCGACACAGGGAAAGGCCATGGAAAAGTTCAGCTCCAATGCTCTGGAAATTTGTTACAGATGTTAAAGAAGACAATAAAACAAAACAAATCAGCTCTTCATAAGCATAAGCCCTTCAACAGGAATGTGCCCTTTGTCAGCTTATGCTTGAAATATTCACTCTCCTGCTCCTCGGATGTTGCCTGACTGGCTGTGTTTTTCAAGCACCATACCTTTTGACTCTGATCTCCAGTATCCGCAGTCCTCACTTTCTCTCCTTGGCCTGTTAAGAAACCAATGTGAGAGGATTTTCCTGAGATTTTCAGCTAGTTGTCACCCTAACTCTATCACAGAGAAGATTGAATCTTCAGATCTTGCCAGCTATAAGGTGGTGACAGCTCGGTAGTACATCAGTGTTGGCTGCAGTTGGTAGACATTGTACTGGTAGACATGGTGACATAGCACAGGAATAAGATATGATATATAAAACATGGCAGTAAAATGTGTAGGCTGGGAAATAGGTCCAATAGATTAGGTCTATCTATGATACAGCTTATGTATTCAGAGTCAGAGAGTGGGAAGCTTTGACAGACGAGTGTTGTAATGGGTCTCACCATCTAGCTACCTCCATTGAGCTCCCACTACCTTTGTTTGGTTTTCCTTTTAGCTTCTTACAGCAAAGTCTCTGTCTCCCCTTTAGATATGGACCTGCTTCTCAGGGGCTGAGACCACAGCTCCCACCTCCACCCCTCCCTGTGCAGCCTATCCGTCCACTCCCAGACCTTCTGCACCTGATCGGAAAGCCTGGATCAAGTTACACTTTCTCTTCTCCCAGCTGCCTATGGGGCAATGCCAGTTGCTTTGTGTCCCAATATCAGACTGTGACACCAGTGGCAAAATTCTACTGTCTCACATTCATTTCCTGGGATGTAAATTAGTGAATCAACTCACCCTTTCTGAGATTTGACGCATCCTCAGATTCAACAATATTATGAACATTATTGTTTTAGTGATGAAGAAACACTTGTGGGTGTTTCGTGTTTTGCATCATATTTTCACAACCAGTTACAGCGTTTCCTCTTGGCCATGCTGGTCTTCAGTATCACAGTGTCTTTAGCAAATTGTTAAAGTGGTTGCATTAATTCTTTTAGCTATCCTGTTATGTTGGTAAAGACACGAGAAGCAGCAAATTTCACAGCAAGTATATAATTATCACAGACTCCTGACAGCGTGGAAATAGACCCTTCTGCCCAACAAGTCCATGCCGACCCTCTGAAGGGTCATCCAGCCTGACCCTAAGCTACACGTCCCTGAACACTATGGGCGATTTAGCTGGGTGGGAGAGTGAATTGTGCTATGACATGTGATTCCGACAAGTTGTATGAGTAGCAAGTGCATGTCAGATGAAGTATAATGTGGGCAAATGAGAGATTATCCACTTTGGTAGCAAAATCAGGAAGGCAGATTCTTAGCTGAATAGCAATAGATTGGCAAAGGGGAGATATAATGAGATTTGGGTGTCCTTGTATATCAATCACTGAAAATAATTGCAGGTCCATCAGATGGTGAAGAAAACAAATGCTACGTTGGCCTTCACAGCAAGAAGATCTGTGTTCAGGAGCAGTGTTATCTTGCTGCTGACTAGATTAGATTCCCTACAGGATGGAAACAGGCCATTCAGCCCAAAAAGTCCATACCAACCCTATGAATAACCCACCCAGACCCATATTCACCCCTGACGATGGACAATTTAACATGGCAAATTCACCTAACCTGCACATCTTTGGATCGTGGAATGAAACCAGAGCACCTAGAGGAAACCCATACAGACACGGCGAGAATGTGTAAACTCCACACAATCAGTTACCCAAGGCAGGAATTGAACCTGGGTCCCTGGCACTGTGAGGCAGCAGTGCTAACCACCGAACCGCTGTTGGACAGAGCCTTGGTGAGACCACACCTGGAGTACTGTGTGTGGTTTTCAGACTCTTTATCGAAAGAAGCCGATGGAGGGCGTGGTACTAGGCTTTACCAGACTTCTTCCTGGGATGGTAGGACTGACATATGAAAACAGCCTGGATTGGTTAGGACTATACTCACTACAGTTTAGAGGAATTGAGGGGGAAATCTCATAGAAATTTATAAAGTTCTAACAGGACTAGAAAGGGTAAATATAAGAAGGATGTTCCCAATGACCGGCAAGTCCAAAACCAGACAGCATAGTCTCAGGATATGGGGGTAAGCCATTTACAACTGAGATGTAAATTAATTCAAAAATTAGTAACATTAGATCACAGGGTGAGCTTGCCAACTCGATACAAAATTGGCTTAACAACAGGAGACAGAGAGTGATGGTGAAAGGTTGTTTATTGGACCAGAAGCCTGTGTGTGACAAGAGGCATTCCACAGGATTCAATGCAGTGTCTACTTTTGTTGGTCATTTATATAAATGATTTAGATGAGAATGTAGAAGGCATGGTTAATAAGTTTGTGCGTGACACTAAGATTGGTAGTATAATGGACAGTGAAGAAGATTATCTAAAATTGTAAAGAGAGCTTGATCAATCAGGTAAATGAGCTGAAGAGTGTCAGATAGCGTTTAATTTGGAGAAATGTGAGTTATTGCATTTTGGTAAAACAGCAAGGGCAGAACTTATATCAAGACTCCAGGCATATTTTTAGGATGAGTGGAGAAAGATTTTAAAAAGATATGAGGGGCAATTTTTTTGTATGTGGTTCATGTGTGGAATAATCTTCCAGATGAAGTTGTGGATGTGGGTACAGTTAAAATATTTAAAAGACATTTAGACAGGTACATGTATAAGAAATGTTTGGAGGGATATGGGCCAAGTGCAGGCAGATGGGGGTAGTTTAGTTTGGGATTCGAGTTGACATGGACTGGTTTGCACACACAATTCATACCTGACTTTACCTCGGATTTCTGTTTTCCCACAGGATGGCAACGTATGGTTTTCATTCCACAATTTTGTGAGTGTGGAATATGAGTGCAGCATTATAGGCCAATTTGGAGCCCAGTTCGTTTCTTAGGGACAGTTGCCCACCTCCCAACAGCTTTCTATTGGCTCTTATACCTCACCCTTCACCTAACCAATCACTCCTTGAGCCTTCCATACTCCTTCACCTTCCCCAACCCAACTAAACACTTGCAATGTTTCCTCTGCATTCCCTGTAATAACACACTCAGTACTTACTATGTACAGTCCTCAGAAGACATGAAATAGCAATGGGTATAGATGGAGACAAAAATGTGCAACAATCCAATTAGACTCTCATTCACACCTTTCTCTTTTATAGTGCAAAGGAAAGCAGGCTCAGATGAAAAAAGTTCAATTACTTAAGCAATTATTAAATTGTGTAAAGCAGCAACTATGTAATAGCAATGATACTAAAGGCTGATTATGTTATCACAACCTCTTAAAACTGTCAATCAACTTCATAACATTTGGAACTCAGCCAAGCATTTATATTAATGAAAACAATCAAAACAAACTGTCACAGCTTCAGGTAATGCAATTGACGAAGCAAGTCAGTGTTTCATTTCCATCTTAAATCAAATTGCCTGTCTATCGATGGAGTCAAGCAGGACAAGTATTTTCTAAAACAAAAGTAAGCTGGACATTTATATTTCAGGCTAAAAAATAACCGGATGGGGATGTTTTCCAACATATTTTCTGTGGTTTTAATACATTATGACAATTTCTTCATAGGAAAGGGATAGTAACTCCTGTCAATACTTGTCCAATTGTGGTTAATGTAATGATCAACTTATTTTTAGAACATTGAACATAGAACATTACAGTACAGTACAGGCCGTTCGGCCCTCGATGTTGCGCTGACTTGTGGAACCAATCCGAAGCCCATCTATCCTACGCAATTCCATTTTCATCCATATGTGTATTCAATAACTATTTAAATGCCCTTAAATTGGCGTGTCTACTACTATTACAGGCAGTGTGTTCCATGCCCTACTACTCTCTGAGTAAAGAAAATCCCTCTGACGTCTGTCCTCTATCTATCACTCCTCAACTTAAAGCTATATCCCCTCATGCTCGCCATCACCATCCATTTGCATGACCAAGACCTATGATGAATTACAGGTAGACAACCTTTTATCCGAAATCCCAAAAGCTCCAAAGTCCAAAGGCTTTTTTGTGAAGTTCTTTTTCTCATTAATAAGGTAGTTTGGCATGCAAACAGTTAACTCAAGTCCACACCCACTCGGCGTGTGTCACTCAGATGCGACATGAGGGTGGCATGGCCCAGCACAGGCAGGCCTCAATTCTCTCTCATAACCCAAGAAGTTTTTTAAAATTTCACCATAAAATTGCCACTTATGCTGAAATTCGAAAAATTCTGAATTCCGAAAACTGGCTGGTCCCAGGCAATTCGGATAAAGGGTTGTGCACCTGTACTGTATTTTAAAAATCTACATCTACATTGTAATACAGCATCTTGTTATGACCTTTGAAGATGTTTTGGGCGGCACGGTGGCACAGTGGTTAGCACTGCTGCCTCACAGCGCCAGAGACCCGGGTTCAATTCCCGCCTCAGGCGACTGACTGTGTGGAGTTTGCACGTTCTCCCCGTGTCTGCGTGGGTTTCCTCCGGGTGCTCCGGTTTCCTCCCACAGTCCAAAGATGTGCAGGTCAGGTGAATTGGCCATGCAAAATTGCCCGTAGTGTTAGGTAAGGGGTAGATGTAGGGGTATGGGTGGGTTGCGCTTCGGCGGGGCAGTGTGGACTTGTTGGGCCGAAGGGCCTGTTTCCACACTGTAAGTAATCTAAAAAAAAATGTTAAAACTTGTTGCCAATGATCTGGTAGAATATTACAGATTTATCAGCATACTATCCTCTCCAGTGATTACCCACTTTCTGAGGAGGTGAATTTTCCAAAGACTGCAGGGGCAGAAGCAATTCAAACTTACTCACATCTTGACAATGGGGACCCTGGCCTTGGGAGATGTGTATGTGCACCCTCAGCCTTCTTGATCTGTGAAAAGGCCACGAGAAAATGGGCATGGGCTTGGAATGTCATTGAGAAACTGCTCTTCCAGCAAGGGGAAGCAAAGTTCAACATTTCATGACTCAATTCCCACCTCCACTGAAAGACAAAAATCCGGCTTTATGACTCTGTGCACTCAATTTAAATTTAAACATTTGAGCTTCATACAATCAGACGATTTCATCCGTGGCTATCATTTTCAGGATGGCATCAAATTTCAAAAGTATTTTGAGGGTAATGAGGCCTGTTATAGGCTTGTAATACAAACTATTTTTTTCCCCTAAACTGATTTTACAGCTGTTACTTGTGAGCTCACAAATTATTACTTGTATATCAACACACAATTCCCTGTCCTTTCAGCTGGATAAATAGGGCATTATGAACTATTGACTTGACTGTTCCATCAGAGGCCAGCTGCAACCAAAACTCTTGTCAGCTGTCGAATGAAAAATGAAATTAAAGGTGAGTGGAGTACAATGTTCGTTTTTCATTCCAGAATGTAACATCTTGGCTGGATGCGGTGACTTGAGAGTTACTTTGGAAACATCATCCCACTTGGGCAGGTCATGAGGATCTCAAGGATCAACTCGTTGGACAGTAAGGCACATAATTACTTTATCTACCATTCAATTCATCAGTCCTTTACGGATTAAGTAATCTCTGGTTTAGAAATGTTTACTGGTGGGCAGTGTGAAATAGAGAACAAAATAGGGTGTCCTTGCTCCAAACTAAAGTATTCAGCTACTTTGAATTTCTATGAAGCTGGCTGAAGGCATTACCTCCCAAGAAAGGTTGAACAGATTGGGTCTATAGCAACTGGGGTTTAGAAATATGGGAGGGTGATTTTATTAAAACAGTTAAGATCTAGAGCAGACTTGAGAGAGTGATGTTTCCTCTTGTGGGAGAGAAACATAGAACCATGGAAACTGGTGTAGACTGTTTAATATTATCATTGTTATTCCTCCAATTCTGGATATTGTTCTTGCTTTTTCACCACAACCTTTGATCCCTTTCAGCTTAAGAGCTGCAGCTAAATTCTCCTTGAAAACATCCAACGTTTTGGTCTCTATCACTTTTTTTTAAGCAGAGAATTCCACAGGCTCACCACTCCCTGGGTGAAGAGATGTCTCCTCATCTCAATTATAAATGGCTTACCCAGTAACCTTAGATTGTGACCCTTGGTTCTGGACACGCCAGTTATTGTGGGACCATTCCTCCTGGGTTTACCCCGTCTAGCCCTGTTAGAATTCTCTTGGTATGAGAACGCCCACCTCATTCTTCAAACCTGCAGTGAGCAGGTCCGAACCAATCTAGTTTCTGTTCATACGTCAGTCCTGCCATCCCAGGGACCAGTCTGGTAAACCTCTGTTGCACTCGCTCCATAACCAGAACATCCTCAGATAAGGAGATCAAAACTGCACACGAAGTGGATAAGCTCACACTTATCCACGTTACACTTCATCTGCCATGCATTTGCCCACTCACTCAACTTGTCCAAATCGGACTGAAGAATCTCTGCATCCTCCTCACAGCTCACCCTCCCAACCAGCTTTGCAAACTTGGAGATATTAAGTTAAAAATCACACAACACCAGGTTATAGTCCAACAGCTTTATTTGGAAGCTTACTTGTCACTGCTGCTATTTGGAAAAAGACTTGTTTATTCCTACCTTTTGCTTCCTGTCTGCCAGCCAGGATTTTGTCGAATGCCTTCTGAAAGTCCAAGTAAACGATATCCACAGGCTCCAGCCTTATCAACTCTACTACTTGTACTCTCAAAAAATTCTCACAAAATAGGTTTGTCAAAAATGAGTTCCCTTTCATAAATCCATGCTGACTCTGTCCAATCTTGTCACTGTTTTCCAAGAACTCTGTTAATAAATCTTTTTCAATGGATTGTAGCATTTTCACTACGACTAAGATCAGGCTGACTGGTCTATAATTTCCTGGTCTCTCTACACCTAATTTTTTAAACAGTGGGGTTACATCTGTTACCCTCCAATCCATTGGGACAGTTCTAGACTCTAGAGAATCTTGAAAGATGACCATAATGCATCTGCTAGTTCTAGGCCCACTTCCTTGAGTGGGACCTGGGGATTTGTCAGCCATCAGTTTCCCCAGCACCATTTCCCTACTAATATTAACTTCATTCAGTTTTGGATGTAAGTTTGCTCATTGAACTGGAAGTTTCATTTTCAGACGTTTTGTCTGGTGAGGCGCACTGAAGATGTTATCTAATATGGTGACGAAATGTCTGAAAATGAATCTTTCAGCTCACCAAAACTTACATCCAGAAACTCAGCCTGAGCTACAAATCTTTTCAAACTTCTTTCAGTTTGTCTCTCTCACTAGAACACATGTTCCCCAACATTTTTGGGATGTTATTTCTGTCCCCCTTTCCAGAGAATAAAAGTATGTATTTAATTGGTCTTCCATTCATTGTTTCCCCATTATAACTTCCACTGCTTCTGACTGTAAAGGACCTACATTTGTCTTCATTAAGCTTTTTCTCTTCACATACGTGGACATACATGTGGACTAGAACTAGGAGAGAGAGTTTAAAAATATGAGGTCTCCTTTTAATATGAAGAGTTCAATTCGCTTAGAGGGTCGTTAGTCTGTGGTACAATTTTCTCAAGAAACCAGTTGATATGGATCATTGAATTGGTTCAAGGCAGAGGTAGATTTTTTGGATAGAAATGGAGTTAAACATTGCACCGGGTAGGTGTATTTGAGGGGGGGCGGGGATGGTGGAGGGAGGGGAATGGGTGCATGTGTTGGTCTGCAGACAGGAAAATGGACTGAGATTATAACCAGATCAGCTACGATCTTGTCAAACAGGAGGTTGGCCTCATGGGGCTGAATAGCATGCTTTTGTTCTGAAGGCCATCGTTCTTTAATAAAGAGCAATGTACGTTAATGCGTACAGCAGTATCTTCAGGGATTGAGTGGCAGGATGGCATAATACTTTGTATATCCCACTCTGGAATCAGACTTCAAATGCCAAAAAGGAATTAAAACTGACTTTTCTCTGCTACCTAAATACAGCTTGTACAAAACAAATTTTGCACGCCTTACAGATACAAATCCACCACTGAAACCTGACCCATAATTTGGCATGGATGGCTTTCCGAGAAACCAAGAAGCTGGCTGGATTGGGGAGCAGAGGTATCCACCCTGGTTTAGTGGGACCTTGATTCAAATGTTGGATGTGGAAGTACAAGAAGATACATTTTCTAAGTTAGCGGTCTGAGCTAGAAACAGCACAGCACAACACTTGCTGTGCTCAATTTATGCCGTTGGATTTTCAGTCCATTAATTTTAATGCGGCAACCTCCTGTTCCAAATAGTTTTTTTTACCTAATATTAACCCCATTCTTTCGGTTACGATCTAAACCAAAAGCATAGATTTATATTGCAGTTGGTAACTGAAGTTAGTCCATCTGGAACAACTGAGTCAAGTTTAATGTTTCAATATTAAACATAGAATTTAAGGAGAATTATTTACAATTCATTTTGACTTTATGATTATCTAACACTGGTAATATTTCTTGCTAATCTTTCAAAGGACAAAATGTGGACCTACAAAAATAAGAAGTACTGAATGTAAAGAATAGTGGGGTTGAACTCAGGTGATATGAAATTAGATATGAAAGTGTTATTTCATTGTGCGAACTTCCTCTGTCTGCTATTTTATCTTATGTAGAATACATTTGCAGGATCTGGCAATTTCATGCAAACACATTAGGATTCTAAATATGGTTTAAGCTCTTGAAAGTTTCTAAGCCATTGCACACAGGACGATTGCTGATCATTTTAATCAGCTCCTATTGCATAAGCCAACAGGAGACAATAGGAGGGGTCACAGTCTGGGATTCACAAGGTCTAGGCCTTCAAAATGCAGTTCTCCCACCAGACTCCAATCCCTCCTATTTCTAATTGATTATCAAGCAATATTCGTCAGGGTTATCAAAGTGGTCCAGCACCCAGACCCTCTGGGGAATTGAAGAGAATGATTGGTGGCAAGCAGTTTTCAACTGGAAGATGTAAAACAGAAGCAAAGTTAGAAAAATGAACTGAACTAGATATCCTGGAAGTCCGAACAAATGAGTGCTTCTTTTAGTAAACCCATTATAATGCAGCCCAGAAACTTATGCTGTAATAAATCACCTCTTGTTCTGCAGGATGGCATTATATTCTTCCAACTGCTTGCTCATTAGGTCTCTTGTTAATAGCGAATGTAATATTCTTGAAGGTAATTTGAAATCCCCAAAATAACCACCCGTCATAAGACCTGCTTTCTGTGTCCTGAATTTTTTTTTAACAGCAGCCGAGAGACAGCTCTATTATAAATTATTGTGCGGCCTTGGGAGGGTAAAGGGTCTGAGTTAATAAAACCACTTCAGGATTGAGAGTTGTTTTTGGTGGGAAGGTGGAATATTGCATCAAGAAGACGATGATAATGCTTAAGAGTTAAACATTTCTCCACTCTGCACTCAGTAGTAGAGACAATGCTAACTGCTTAGTTTTATTACATTTCAGATATAGAGGCTGCAAAGCACCCCAGAAGAACACTTCTTAATATTTCAGTGTTGTATTATCATTTCCCATACCACTTACTTTCATTGTGTCTCTTGCACCAATTAGTGTTGAATTGTGGATAGTTTTATAATGTGGACTGGTATCCATGGGGAGCTGGGTTTCAAGCTGCCCAAACTCATTTTACTTAGGACTCTTAACAACCATTAGAAATAGAACAGACCTTATTTGTCTTGGCTACATGTAAAACCAAGTCCCACAAGTGAAAAGGCAGCATTCTAATCCATTATACAGCATAGTTACCCCAAGTTCAATCAGATTGTTTTTGGGACATTATAAATCATGCGTAATTCCTAACCAACTTGAACTGGAGTTTACCTATTCAGGGACGTTGTCAATGAACACTGCTTTTTCAATGACCAACCCATTTTGTTGTTTATGAATTAAATCTGTACCATTATACAGCGTAGATTGAGACATATAGGTGACTAAGCAAATAGGACAATCCCGTTTCTCTGGCCCTAAAAAAGTTTGCATATACTCAGTGTAAAACTCAACAACACCCATACCAAACCATTTTAGCTAAGGCACTCTATAACTGTACTAGTAGTCAACCTCAATCTTTACCTCCACAGTTGGAGGTTATAACTGAGACATGGTACCAAGTTGGTGGAATGAGCAGTGTTCTGAATATGCGCCAGAGTGTAAGGCATACTCACAAAGAGAAGATCCATGTGACAAACAGCAAATATGGTGACAATCCAAATAGTCATTTTAATATATTGTCCCTGTTTTTGAAAGGAGTTTTTGAGGCTACAAAGATCATCGCATGTACCAACATTTGTGGTAAGTTTGTTAACAAACTATAACAATACTTCTATCAGAAACCCTTACTTAAGGACAAAGGTCTATGAAAGCAATGAAGAAATTAGATTGGTGGTGTTCTCATTTATTTCTTGATGGATAATATGTTGCACTGCCAAGATAATTGAAAAACATTGGACTCAAAAACCATGATTTCAAGAATACTGTCAACATTTAAACTTCTCACCCGTTGTTCCAAACGATCAGATGTAACGCATTGTCACTGAGCTTAGGGCTGCTCTTCAGTATTATATTATCTGTCAGTTTGCAATTGGCCTGGATTTTATGTTGTGCTCTTTCTCCCCAACTCTTTCAATATGGTCAGGCCGCTGGAGCCAAGAAAATTTACGTCATATGTGCATAGCTAAAGCTGTTACTGTGGCAACACAAAACATAAATCCAAATTAGGTCATCCACTGAAGTCATCTCATGAACGCTGGAAAGGAAAAAAATAGAAACACACCCTGATTTTCTAATGGGCTATAGCTTCGAAACACACAGTCAAAGACAAATGCACATCAAATGCCAAACTTAAGATGATCCAAAAATTAAATGATAATGATGAAACCAAATGGAAAGTATTTTTTTCAATACTGAAGTGATATAAGTGATGCAAGGTCTCTCAGACTCAGAAGAAAATGTTGAGATTCATCACACTTAACATCAAACAGGTAACAGTGGTTAAAACACAACCAAGCACATCCCTTTCCAAAACAAAGATTAAATTCAGCAACAATGAACAATTATTCGGACATAGACTAAAACATCTTAACCCAAGAATTTCAGAGGCAATTAGTTGGAAGTGGCTCACATTTTCTGGTGTGGTCTCTTACAATTTGTGGAAACGTGAGAAACTTTGACAAATAATGATAGGATGAAGAGCTTTATTTCTCTGTTGTAAATTTCTGTAGATTTATAAATGTCTTTAACAGACATGAATGTTTTCCCAAAAGCAGAGACTATTGTGTCTTTTGCGAGAAGCATGTACATAGTTCAGTCAGAGGCAACTTCAGGCCTGTTAGAGAGTAGGGGCTTTTGAGCTTGGTTTGCTGATGTTAACATAGACACATTGGCTGAGTAGTCTCATTCTGTACCTAAAGGTCTACGGTCCTTTGAAGAGTAGTAAGAATGCATGTTCAAAGCAAGTAGCAAAGTACTGAATATCCGAGGATCTGCAAAATTATACTGTTTACCCTCTAATCTGTTGGGACCTAGGAGTATTTAGAAATTCAGAATTTCATTCACTCTTCCACATCGAGAAAAAATTTCCTCACAATAGTCTCTGCAGGACTATAAAGTGCAAATTAAGTATTAGTACTCTTCCTGTTGACTGTAGATTACATGGAATTGCTTATTCCTTTTAGAACCCAGGGGTGAAGTACATTTTTGCCTTTTGGCTTTTGACCAGTGATTCTTGGAATCGTTTTGAGAAGGCACTTTGCCACAGTGCGAGGCGCCATTTGTTTCCAATTCTTCGTGCTGTCACACAAAGTAAATTTTACACTTGCCTACGCAATAAAAACTGCGAGCATTTCAAAGTAATTCATGAGGCAGGAAGTGCTCTGCTTCTAAGGAATGTGATGAAATGTGAACTCCTGAAGCAAGTGAGCAAACTACTTTCAAATTTGAAGCTAGTGTCTGTAGAAAAGGGGAAAAGAATCTCCACAGTTGTTCCATGAATGAGCTGAACTACTTAAAGTAAACTCTGGAGAGCCTATGTGCACTTTGGCACCATTGAATAATGTTTGTATGTCAATTTAGTAAAATACTTCAATTTTAATATATACTAGATATCAGAACGGTGTACTTTTTCAATCCTTCATTTCCTATAACTTGAAGCCTGAGGCAGTTTTGTAACCAGTTGTGTACACGCTGAGGTGTTTGACTAATAAGAAGTCAGTAATTTATTTCTTACCAATGTTGGCTCCTGGACCTCTATAAAGCAAATATAATTCTCATCTCTTTGGTAAAACCCAAATCGCACACTTACCCTCCTCTATGTCTGTAATCTATCCCCTATTCGATGATTATCCAGAGGCCAGTTAAGAGTCAAACACATTGCTGTGGGTCTGGAGTCACATGTAAGCCAGACAAGAATGCTAGAATTCCTTCCCCAAAGGACAACAGTAAACCAAACTGGACTCATATAACAATCAGCAATGGCTACATGGTTATCATTATACCAGCTCTTTCTTCTAGATTTTGTTCAATTTTCACACAGTGGGATTCGAACGAGAGCATTGGTCTAGATTGCTAGAGCAGTGAAATTGCGACTACATCATCATCTGTCCTCCACCAGGACTAACAGCTGTGTCACCCATTCACATCTCACTAATTCCTCACGTACTCTTATTACAGGAGAAAACAGCCTGTACATGGCACAGAGAGAGAGAGAGAGAGACTGTATGGGTGGAGAAGTATTAAACATTAGGTTCTTCATCTCTGAGGGTGAGATCATTCATGTCACACCAACCAAGTAAGAATCGCTGTTCATTCAGCTACCTGATGAAGGAGCAGCACTCCGAAAGCTAGTACTTCCAAGTGAATCTGTTGGACTATAATGTGGTGTTGTGTGATCTTTAATCTTGTCCAACACCAACACTTCCACATCTTCATTCCACAGCAGCTGTCAGTTTCCTTTATTGCACGTCACTTCTAACCACTGCCCATGACACCTTCTCTCTCTGGTATCTTGCAGTTATTACCAGCATTTCCACAACCCATGCAGAGAAGTGACCACCTTTTGGACCTCTGAGGACAAGAGCACTTGGGCCTCAGTGTAAACAATGGCAACGCTGCTTGTAACACACAAAACCAGCTGAGATCCTGCTGCCCAGAAGTGACTGTCTGTCTGTGTTCATGGACAGGACGGTGGTTGCCATGGAGAGTCAGGCTCAGCATCCTCAGGGTCACGTACAACTGCTCTCCATTGCCCCAGCCCATAGCCATCAGAGACGGGTCAGGGAGCCTTGTGCACTCTCCAGGTACCCTGTCTCACAAGGAGACAAGGCAGTGCCAGGAGGCACCCAGCTGGAGGAGGAACCACACACAGCTCCCTCAAAAATCTCCACTATGGACCCTCCAGAAGGGGCTGAGCCCTCTGTCTCCACTCTGCCTGCCCCCTCCGACCCCAGAAGCTCACCCTGAGGAATATTAACTTGCATCAAGAAGATACTTGTCATGACTGGCCTGTCCAGAGAAAGGAGAAAACTTATTGAGGGCACTTTGAGGTGACGCTATTTTGCATTTCTAAAACAGGCGTTCCTGCTTTCACCTTACGTGCTGCTGCTGTTTGTCTCTCCATGAATCTCCAAATGTAACTGTTGCAAGTTGAGATATAACTTCATGTCTACACAGGCTATAACATGGATCAATGTCAGGAACATGCTGCAGCATGTCAATGAAAGGGGAACAGGGTGTGTACAGGGCTGATACCATGCACCGTCTTTATTCTTTCCCTGGCCTCAGTGTCCAAATTGTTGTTGTGAATGAGGTGGTCAACAATGACAGGGAGGTGTGCAGCAAACAGGGAGCAATGCATTCAGATTGTCGGGCATTAGGGACCCTGCGGTTCTGTGTCCAGTATGGTGCCTGGGTGCGTGTAGTTCCTTTAAAGACTCCCTCATCGATGGGCTCTGCAGGGCCCTCCCTTCCAGTTTGAGACACTTACCCCAGGCGCTGCAAGGGTGGCCATGGCCATTTTCTTCCCCACTGGGTATTTTTGATTTCCAGCACAACAGAGGGAGACAGTGAGTGTTCCTCAGTCTCTACCTCTACATGACAGTAAGTCCCCAAACTCACCTTTCCATTCCCATTAACCCCATGGGCTTTGCACCTCCCCAGGTCCCCACCCAACCTGTGACATGAGTCTGCACCTGCCCACTCTTGTCCCTGGCATATAAGGTGACCATGCCAGGCATGGTTATAATACCTTGTCCTCTTGAAGCCTGGGACTTGCTCCTTGTGAATGAATTCTCCCCTTCTCCTGTTTGATCCCATTCCCATCCATTCCTGACTGTGTCGCTCCCTTGCCATCCCACTACACAATTATTATTCCCCCTTTCCTCAAGTCTGCAGTCTCCCAGTCCTGAAGGATAAGTTGTAAAGTGTCCTTCCTGTGGCAGTACCACCCTTATGCTCCCATCTCCTTACCTCTTAGCTAGTGTGGACTGACCTGGTGGATTGACCATGGCTCAACCCCTCCATGAGTGACATATCCCTATAGCCTGGATGGAAAATGCCTCTGACTGGTGGCTGTACATCTTTCCAACCACATTAGCCCTAAACCTTGGACTGGCCACGAACCACAGGACTGAATGTGACTCATTCTCTAATAGCAGAGGCACAGATCCCCCTGACCAAAATCACCCCAACTGGATGCCTAACTGGTATTAAGGGCTGCCCTTGACTTACCATGCCAGATCATCTGACTGATGGCAAGGGCAGCATGGTGGCTCAATGGTTAGCACTGCTGCCTCACAGCGTCAGGGACGTGGGTTTGATTCCAGCCTGGGCTGACTGTCCCTGTGGAGTTTGCACATTCTCCCTATGTCTGTGAGGGTTTCCTCTGTGTGCTCTGGTTTCCACCCAGCAGGTTAGGGTGAATAGGCCATGCTAAGTTGTTTATAGTGTTCAGTGATGTGTAGGTTAGGTGCATTAGTCAGGGGTAAATGTTGAGCAATAGGGTCAGGGAATGGGTCTGGGTGGGTTACTCTTCAGAGGGTCAGTGTGGACTTGTTGGGCTGAAGGGCCTGTTTCCACACCATAGAGATTCTATTCTATGATTCTATGATGAGTGTTTCCATGGACCTCAGTGAGGGTTATTCCCCCGAAGACTTTGAGATCTGGCTATTTCCTTGCTGCACACTCTGTATATTTGCCACGTAAGCTGTTAGCATATGATGTAGGTGTGAGATTGACGTTACACACTATCATAGAATCATAGAATCATAGAGATGTACAGCATGGAAACTGCAAGAGGGACATCCCCTTGACTAAGGACTATCTCAAATTTGTGCCCTTACTACCTCAACAGTCAAAAAATAGCTTTTCCTAATTGATCCTAATACAATCATTCATTGGCTTGAAGGCTTCAGTCAGGTCATACTCAAACCTCCCATGGCAACATATGGGCATATTATCTTGTTGTTTTGGCATGATTCATTTGTGAACAATTAAAGTTTAATGTTAATTTCTTGCTGATGTGCTGAGTGACCTTTTTATAAAAAATTCCTACTTACCTTATGTGTTGCTTTAAATAATCTAAGATTTAAATAGCTTTGTTCAAGAAATGGAGAAGAGAGTGATAGCAAAGAGAGTAGCAGATGTACTTAAAGGATTGGTGACCACATGGATAGAGATTGGAAAAGTGTTACTTCCTGAGACATAAGGTTGTGATTGCTCTTATTTACAATATACAGAAAGCATCTGAAACTAGGAATACAGAGAGCAATTTTGAAACTTGTTGATCACATCAAATTGGAAATGTAGCAAACTATAGAAAAGATTTTGTAAGACAGTACAAAGATACACATGGATGAGCAGAAATACCTGATGCATGCTTTATGATTTAAAACTGGTGATCTTTTATAGTCAGAATCTAAATGGCCAACATTCTTCTTTAATGTCTTGATGGTTCCACCCTCTATGATCTTTATAGACAGTCTTCACATTGAAACTGTACCCCTTGGTTACTGACCCTTCTATGAAGGGGAAATGTTACTCCCTATTGACCTTGTCCTTGCCCCTCCAGCAAGAGGTAGAGAGTACAAGTACAAGAGATGAGTGAAATTTATTCTCTCAAAGGGCAGAGAATCTGTGGAATTCTTAACTGCAGAGGATTGTTGAGGCTGGGCCATCAAGTGTATTCAAGGCTGAGACAGACAGATCCTTAATCAGCAAGAGAATCAAGGATTATGGGTTAAGGCAGGAAAGAAGTTGAGGATTGTCAGATCGGCCATGATTTTATTGAATGGTGGAGTGGACTAAATGGCCTATTTCTGCTTCTATAGTCTTAGAATCCCTACAGTGTGGATTTGACCCATCGAGTCAACACTGACCCTCCAAAGAGCATCCCATCAGAACCATGCTGCAACCCCCACCCCACAATCCTGCATTTCCATCTAACTTGCACACCTTTGGGCTGTGAGAGAAAACTGGAGCACCTGAAGGAAACTCACACAGAAGACTCAAGTTCCACACAGTCACCCGAGGGTGGAATTGAACCCAGGTCCCTGGCACTGTGAGGCAACAGTGCTAACCATTGAGCTGCTGTGCTGTTTATTACAGTCTTAAATCATTGCTCAGTTCAGGTGTCAGCACTCTAGATTCTTGAGTTAGAAGGGACTCCGGAGGGTTGTACACACCATATCTAGGCTGATACACAACAGTGAGGGAGAACAGGTTAGACAATAAGATGAAGTCCCACTTTGTCTCTTGGCTGGAGATGAAGTAACTCGTGGTACAAACAAAAAAGAAAAGACCTTTCTCCTGGAGTTCAGGTCAATATTTATCTTTCAAGCAATATCATTAAAAGAGATTTATTTGCTCATTTATCTCATTATTGTTTGTGAGACCTTGTAAATTGGCTGCAGCATTTTTAAGATTGCAAGTGGCACCTTGCTAAAACGCCTAAAAGTACTTAATTGGGTATAAAGTCCTGAGACACAGTATAAGTGCACACTCCTCCTCTGCTTGCCCAGCATGCAATGGGATGGACTAATACAGGATGCTCCCAGGGTTGACCAAAGCATTGTTAACCTCCCAGGATATTTCAAATCAGATCTGCTGTACTGAAAAGTAGGCATTGAAAACAGTAAATCTATTCAAATTGGATCACTGCTCTACATGAAGTATTTATGATGAATAAATAAACAATTGAGTAGGATTTATGTTAAAAAGAAAAGCTGCATAAATAATGCATCACTAGGCAGAAGGTCAAGAAAGTTCTCCTGAAGTAATGGTCCAGTCATTGGTATACTGACATGGAGGAGGCTACGTTTCTGGCATTGCCCACTGATGTAACACTGCAGAAACATGGTAATAAAACCATGCAAGGCGTTATGAATATTTAAATAATTATATATGTATTGTTTCCTACTAGGTTTGTTGTTTCACAGTGAGCTGGGTTAAGTGTAATGATTTTTTTTTAATGAAGCCTGCTTCTCATTCCCTTTTATTAAAAAAAAGAGATGAGTTTGAAGATTTAGTTTAATAGATTCTCCAATCTGCTGCAGTTTTGTTTGATATGTTGCAATGTTATTGCTATAAATTAAAAAAAAACAGATAATTTTGTCTTCAATAATCCTGTCATGTTTACTGATGTGGTGTCAATTTTCAAAGCGAAGATTTCTAGGTAGAAACCTAATTGTTAATTTTGATTCAAATAGTATAAACTACTTTTCCTTAAAGAGATGTCTGCCTGACGCCCCCTCCCTTACTTGTGGCTGAATATATTGGTATCTGCTTTAGTCGACTAATGATACATTTTTATTTTAAAGAAATGGCCTCACAAGAGTGGACAAGGTAAATGATGACATTGTGCTCCTTCCAAGAGAATGAAACAATCATTATTATTTCCTCTTACTATCCAAATCTAGATTAAGATCCAGGTCCAAAAGTGTTGGACATCACCAGAATAGAAAGTGATACAACAGAAGAAATAATATTATATGGTTTGTGTATTCACATATTAACGTGGGGCTTTCCCTGATAGAATTATACACCAGAAATTGAAGCAAGGAAGGAGCAAGGTTCTGTGGAATGTTTTTTTTCTCTGGCATTACACATTCATAAAACATATCTCAGTAAATCAGAAAATAGTAATTATGGAACAAGTTATTCAGCTAATTTAAGGTTGACAGTGCCACATTAGCAAGGGAATACACTGAAAACACTCCAAATAGAAGCAGCAAAGCTGATCATTTGCACTTATTTTAACAAAATCTACTCAAGAGTGGGATTGCCAGTGGAAAGTATCTGGAAATGGCCAATAACACTATTGCTTGTGGTCACTGTGGGTTGAGACATCAGTGAAATGTGAGTGCTCGGAGTTAATGTTGGTTGTGAGGATGAACTAATTGTGGGAATCTGGAATGGTTACTCAATGGTTTATTTTCACAAGGAGTTGAGTGCCTGATTCAAGAGACTGAGGGGATAGTTTGATTGGTACAAGTTGGAAACAACTAGGAGACAGTGAGGTCTGCAGATGCTGGAGTTCAGAGTTGAGAGTATGTTGCTGGAAAAGCACAGCAGGTCAGGCAGCATCCGAGGAGCAGGAAAGTCGATGTTTTGGGCCGGAGCCCTTCATCAGGAATCTAAGGTTGGGAACAACCGACACTCAGTTCATTCTATTTTTTTTCTTAAATCGTGCATGGGCAAAGGCTTAAAGCTTAAAGTTATAATGCCACACTGGTCGATAAACTAATCTGCCTTTAATGTCTCTTACAGATATTATAAGAGACCCAGCTGGTCCTACCTTTCCATTCCTGATGAAGGGCTTATGCCCAAAATGCCGACTCCCCTGCTCCTCAGATGCTGCCTGACCTGCTATGCTTTTCCAGTGCCACACTTTTTGACTCTGACTCTCCATCATTTGCAGTTCTCACTTTCTCCTACCTGAACACCAATTTATATTATTTATAGCAACTGATGGTATCTCCCATTGAATTGCGAACTACTTTGAGATAAAATAATCTGCACAGAATCACCGACTTTTTAATTTGAGGGTCTTCCTGTCCTATTTCAAATGGTGACTCAAGGAAAGAAGTGACTTCAATTGGGAAATAAAAATATATATGTCTTTATGTGCTTTTTGTGGGTTTGCTGTCCGAGATTTAATGGTGTGACAGAAAATATTAGGTAGTCTCATGTGGTGAACATTGCATGTCAGTGAAGGGGGAAATACACACACACACACACACACACCAGGCTGAGGAACTGTAATAGGCCTTGGAGCAGATTTACCTTGAACCTGGGACAAGTGCATGGAGCAGATAACACCTTAAGAATGGGAAGATTCTTCTCAATACATTGTGGGCAAATTTACCAGATGGCACAAGGGTGAGTACTTGCATCTGATGCTTGGTCTGTGCTGAGTTAAATGATTTTAGCAGGAGTGTTAATGAAGGCTCTGCAACTGACCTCAGTATTTATTGATTGTTGAAATAGAGACCAGAGCATATTTAACTAATCAAGATTCAGTGACAATCCCTCCATCATTCCACCTCCACTGGAACGTGTATGCACCCATGTATGTGATCATGCATGCGCACGTGCATGCGTGTGGTTATTTGGCAAGCATAACAAATGCTTCAGTTGTTGTGGGTCTGATGATCAATGATTTGCCCATTCAGACCTTTGACAATGCATTACATTACAAATGAAGCATGTCAGCTAGTGAAAGGCTACTTGATTCCACAGGGACCATCAACTGGGGGAGACTGTGATGTTGGGGATGTGGACACAGAAGGACGTTGGAAGCAGGGACTGAAAATAAAAAATGATAAAAACTCATCCATCCTCTCCTTTAACTTATTGTGACCAAATTATCCACTGAGCAGGAATCAGCAATTTGTGAGCTATAACACGCTGTATCTATTTCCAGTGCAAATTGCATTGGTGTGATATAAATACTGGTGAGAAGTTCCAACAATGGCAGTAGCGAATTATGTAGGTCAGTAAATTAAAGGCAACCCGCCACATTAACAGCACAATATCGGATTTACATGGGATCTAAAGCCTCATTTGAAGTCCTTGCATTTATCACAGTATTTAAATAGAAAGTTTTAAGAGAAAATGTCATTGATTTATTTACCTCCACCCTCATTATAACAAGGTCCTTCGGTGCCAAGCAATCTGTGCATTATAATGAGGTGTACATGATAGCAAAATGTCTACATCCTAATGCGGGCTTGGTTCCCCTACTTTGAAACGGATTCAGTGCACACCGGCAGTCAATCTGCAAGATGACACATTCTCAGGGGCGAAGGGCTTGGGGAAACCACTAGAATTGGCTTCTGGGGTCCTTGGCTGGAGAAGTGAAATATCAGATCAGTTTCTTGTTTCAATCTGCTGTCCAGTGAAGTCCAGCTAGGTTAGAGTGTGCCTATGGATGTTGGGTAAAGGTAGCATTGTGGTAGACCTCACAGCAAATTGGTAAAAACAATGGCTGCAGATGCTGGAAACCAGATTCTGGATTAGTGGTGCTGGAAGAGCACAGCAGTTCAGGCAGCATCCAAGTAGCTTCGAAATCGACATTTCGGGCAAAAGCCCTTTATCAGGAATAAAGGCAGTGAGCCTGAAGCGTGGAGAGATAAGCTAGAGGAGGGTGGAGGTGGGGAGAAAGTAGCATAGAGTACAATGGGTGAGTGGGATCCAGAAACCTCATAGCAAATTGTCTATGAAGGCAAATCACTGTCCAAATAAACAGCTTTTTAGAGGGGTCTCAAGATTAGTAAGGGCTGTGTGAATCAGTGTACCTCTTGCACTGACTCAAGACATCCTCTAAGTGGAGAGATCTAGTTCATTCACCAGGCAATAGAGACAGAAGTGAAAACCCAGTCCCACATTTTTATTCATGCACAGGATGTGTTGTCTCTGGCTTGGCCAGCACTTATTACAGTCCAAATTGCCTTTGAGAAGGTGTTGGTGTTCCACCTTCTCTAACTACTTTAGCTCAAATGATGTAGGTATCCCCATATTAGTGATGAAGGGAGTAGCAAGATTTTGGCGCATTAACAGGGAAGAAACAAAGTTATAGCAACATAATAAAGAATGTTATAGTTAGGGCTAGTACCTTATATTAGTTAAAGTCCAAATATAGGAATAACATTAAGGTTCTAGGGTTTAGAGAAGCAGAATGAAATTGATTGAGTTCCACAACTCTTGATAGAGGTTTACTTTTAAGATATTTCACATTCTGGCTTTCTAATGTGAATTTGAACACTGTAAGAGGAAGAGAAAGTGCCAAGAGCAACTAACCTGGCCCCAAGATCAGTCATGAAGAAAGATTAGAGAAACTCATAGTATGAAGGTGATTAATGTATGTCCTCAGTACAACACATTAAGTTGCATCGATATAGTATACGCAGAATACTATTTCAATGAAACCAAACAATCAGCATCTTGGGGCAAAATTTAAACTGGTGAAAAGTTAGTTTATAGACACAGAAGGGAAACTTTTAGTCAAAGTAAAATACTTAGGCTGAGCAGAAAGCAAATAAACCCATTTTAGGAAAGAAAGATTGGCATTTAAAATCACAGAGGTGTTACAACACAGAGGGAGGCCATTGGCCCATTGCATCTGCACCAGCTCTACAAATAAGCATCAATACCTGCTTCCTTCAAATACCCTTGCATATTATTTCTATCCAAATAAACATCCACTCCCCTCTTAAGTGCCTCAGTTGAACTTGCCTTCACCCCACTTCCAGGCAGTTCATTCCATACCCTGCTTGAAAAGGTTTTGTTTTTACATCACATGTGCTCCTTTTCCAACTCATTTTAAATCCAGACCCTCTCATTCTTATTCCTTTTACAAATGGAAACACTTGCTTCAACTGTATCCAGCCCATTCACACTTTTGAAACCCTTTCTCTGATATCCTCTCACCCTTCTTCCCTCCATGGACAAGTCACAATTTCTTCAATCTACCTCACCGCTGAAAGTTCTCAACCCCTGAACTATTCTTATAAATTGTTTATGCGCTGTCTCCAATGCATTCATATCATTCCAATAATGAGCAGCCCAGAACTGTATAGAAACGATACAGCTAAGGCCTAACAAGTGTCTTTTTACAAGTTCCACATCACCTTCCTGTTCTTCTGTTCTGTGCCCAATTAATAGGGCTAAACATTCTATATGCTTTGTTAATTGCTCTCTCTACCAATCCTCGAGGAGAAAGTGAAGAAGGGCTTATGCCCGAAACGTCGATTCTCCTGTTCCTTGGATGCTGCCTGACCTGCTGCGCTTTTCCAGCAACACATTTTCAGCTCTCTACCAAGCCTGTCAACTTTAATAATCTGTGCACACATTACTTCATATCCCCCTGTTCCTGCACCCCCCATTTTATGTTGTCTTTCAATGTGCTGACCAAAATGCTTCACCTCATATTTCTCTGCATTGAACCCCATCTGCCACCTGTTTGCGCACTCCACCAACAGATGTATGCTGTTTTTGAGTTCTACACTGTCCTAATTACAAGTTTGCAATTCTTCCAACCTTCATTTCCTCTGCAAACTGTGAGATTGTCCCCTCCGCATCAAGGTCCATATCATTCATATATAACAGAAAAAGCAAGGGTCCGAATATTGACCCCTGAGGAAATTCATTGTAAACATTCGTCCAGCCTGAAAAATATCCATTAACTTCTGCTCTCTGTCACCTATCACCATCAATTTTGTATCCACATTGCTACTGACTCCCTGATTCTATGTCTATTACCTCATTCACTCAGCTGTGTTGGACACTTCTGAGAGGTGTGACAATGCCACCAAGAATGATAGACCCTGCTGTTTGTCCCCATAGTAGGTAGAGCCTGGTGAGAAGATAAAATGGGGTATTCCTCCAGGGCCAATCTAGTAGGCTTCACCATGGATTACGGGGCATGCCATTCAGGTGGGCAGAGTGGTGGAACACACGGTGAGTGAGATTTCACTGAGGAGTTTTTGCCCCCCCTACAAACCCCTCCACAGTTCAGGAGCTGAAGCATTGTTGGTCAGCATGGACATTGAGATGTGTGAAGCTGGGATGGGTAAGTGAGGAACATACGGAGCAGCTGTGATTCAATGGTGGATCAGGTTTATGTCATTGAAAAAGCGCAGCAGGTCAGGCAGCATTCAAGCAGCAGGAGAAACGATGTTTCGGGCATGAGCCCTTCTTCAGGATTGAGGAAAGTGTGTCCAGCAGGCTAAGATAAAAGGTAGGGAGGAGGGACTTGGGAGAGGGGCGTTGGAAATGCAATAGGTAAAAGGAGGTTAAGGTGAGGGTGATAGGCCGAAGGGGGGGGGTGGGGGCGGAGAGGTCAGGAAGAAGATTGCAGATTAGGAAGGTGGTGCTGAGTTCGAGGGTTGGGACTGAGACAAGGTGGGGGGAGGGGAAATGAGGAAACTGGAGAAATCTGAGTTCATCCCTTGTGATTGGAGGGTTCCTAGGTGGAAGATGAGGCGCTCTTCTTCCAGCCATTGTGTTGCTATGGTCTGGCGATGGAAGAGTCCAAGGACCTGCATGTCCTTGGTGGAGTGGGAGGGGGAGTTGAAGTGTTGAGCCACAGGGTGGTTGGGTTGGTTGGTCAGCCTGCTGGATACACTTTCCTCATTCCCGAAAAGGGCTCATGCCCGAAACGTTGATTCTTCTGCTCTTTGGATGCTGCCTGACCTGCTGCGCTTTTCTAGTAACACATTTTCAGCTCTGATCTCCAGCATCTGCAGTCCTCACTTTCTCCTCGAAGATTTATGTCATTGAATGAAACATTCAGATTCCTAATGTTCCTGTGAAATAGAGACATATCCATATAGATGAGACCAAGTAGGAAAGTGGAAAAGCATGGGAACCACATGGAGGAAACAAAACATATAGACTTGATGGTCTTTTCCTGCACTGCTACATTCAATGACTCTGTATCATTAGAAATAACGGCAAAGACCAAATGATATGATCGGTAACAATATTGGTTTGGAGGAGTTACTATGCCTGAGAGTGCTGCTTATTAGGAAGGAGTATAAGCTTTATTCATGCTATTGGAGCAGAAATGTTACTGAATTGTCATCACAGTTCTGGTTCTTGTTTTCTCATTTCTTCATATCCTTAAAGTGAGGTTGTGATTTAGTAGTAATGTCACTAGATTAGTAATCCAGATACCCTAATATATTGAGGATATGCCTTCAATTCCCTATAATGGCTGATGGTGAAATGTGGGTTCAGCAGAAATCTGGAATTTTGAAACAAAACTAGTCTGATGGTGGCCATTGTCATTAAAATCCATTTGGTACATTAATATCCTTCAGGTAACGTCCCTATCTGGCCTGGCCTAAATATGATTCCAGACCCACCGCAATGTGGTTAAATCTCAATGCCCTTTGAAATGGCTTGGTAAGCCATTCAGTTCAAGGTCAAAGGGCATTAAATGCCAACACAGTCAGCAACATTCCACGAATGAACCAAGCAAACATAGTTGCCTCAGAGAACAGTAACGGAAGGACATACAGGCTGGAATGCATGGAACAATGGAACTGGCACAAGGTGAACACTCCCTCCATGGCTCAAGTCACAATTCGACAGGCTGTGGATGGTTAACAGGAAGATTTCATGGGTTTCCATACAATGAAGTACAACCACCCACACTCTCTAGTTGCAAGAATAGCCACTAGGTTTCAACTCAGAACCTTAGGTCAGAGTCCCCAGACTTACTGGAAGATGATTCAAATTCCAGAATTTCTGAACTAGAACTTCTCACTAACTAAAGATTGGCTTCACTGATACTAAAAAAGAAAGGTTCCCATGTTCCATAGTAATGATTAGAATGGATTATCATATCTGATAATGGTGCTGGTTAGCAGATATTACCATGCCCAATAGTGTCATTGTCAGAGATGGGTTACAATATTGAATAGTACGCTAGTTTGGAAAGGGTTACTGGTTGGAAGAGCAATGTTTGCTGAGAAGGTTTCTGAGCGATGATATAATATTGAAGGTAATTGAGACAAGGCTGCACCAAAGGCTCAGAAAGATAGACCTGACGAAGGGTCACTGGACCACAAACATTAATTCTGCCTTCTCTCTACTGCTGCTGCCAGACCTGCTAAGGTTTTCCAGCTATTTCTGATTCTGTCCTGAACATTAGACCTTGAATATTCAGAGAGTGGTGCGAATGTGGAATGCACTCCTGCAAAGAAGAATTGAGGTGACTCATGTCAATGTATTTAAGGGGAGTCTGAGTTACCACTTGAGGGAGAAAGGAATAGAAGGGCATGTTGATGTATCAAGACAAAACAGGGTGTGAGGAATCTCCTGTGAAGCATACTTGTTGGGCCTAATAACCTTTCTCCATGTTGTAAAATTCGATGTAAATCTTCCAAGGAATTTGATGAGGGAGCAGGATGTTGAGAAAGAGCGTATTCCTTTAAGGAACAAACGTGTCCGTTTTTGAAAGTGACGGAATGGAGAAAATGTTAGACAGAGTTGGAGAGAGACATCACAGATGAAATCGAGCTAGGCAGCCCTATGTTGAAAAGATATCTGATACACAGAAAAAAACAGAATATTCTCTACAGAGGACTACAGAAGTGAACGAGCCTCTTTAAAGCTTGCATTTTCTAGTAGAATCTAACACTCTTAGCTAATCCCACTGGGAAAAGCTGGAAATGTATGGCTTAATTTCGGAGCACCATGATGAACACCATTCAGAAGAGAGGGGGTCTCCGAGGACCAGTTACCCCAGCACTACCTGCCCTTGCTACAATGTATTCTCTTGCAAATACGCCCATGAATCTTTACAAACAGGTGAAGTGCATCACCCGAATCTCCATTCACCTCATTATGAGTAATGAACTTGAATAAAAGAGAACAAACACAGGGGAAATAAAAAAACAAGTCCCCATGTGTTTTCTGTAATGAATTGTTATGGAGCCATGAAAGACTCTATTTTGCTCTCAGTGAATATTGTTCCATGATTTCAAGGCCGTTGAACAAGCAGTAATTTTTTTCATTAAAGCTGTTAATCTTCTCAATGTTTATCATAAGATTTTTTTTATATATGAGAAAGTATACTTCTGCCCACGCTCTGCACAGCAAGCGATGAAGCATTCATGATAACTGTGATTTTTTTATTCTGATAATTAGTTTTAATTATTGTTGATGTTGCTCTCAGTGTCAAACCTCTTGTGACGGTTTCTAATTTGTATATGGAAGGCCGTACAGGCCAGTAAACTGCTCGTCAGATGCGGCTCTGTCACACGGTGCTTCTCAATTGATTGAGACAGCGCATGCAAATTCAAAATGAAACATTTATGCTCTGTGTTTTGGTCCATACTTTCGCAATGACACAAAATAAAAAAAGGAAGAATTCTTATCAACACAGGTTTAACACTTTGAGTGCCGGTAACATTGTTTTCCCTCTGTGGTGTATGAAAACTGTTGAGGAATAAGCCCTCAGACTTTGAGGTAACTTCAAATTGAATGGCTCAATTGAGGTAAAGTGAAGTCCATGTTTGCTGTGGGTGTTGGTTGGCTCAGTTGGCTGGATGGTAAGTTTGTAATGCAGAATGATAGTGGCAGTGTGGGCTCAATTCTTGCACTGGCTGAGACTTGCCTTCTCAACCTCACCTGACCTTCAGGTTAGACCACTTCCAGTTGTCTCTGGACCACCCCAACATTGGGAGTCTGATGGTCTGGTACAACTATGATAACTTCACCTTCCCTTTATTTTGCATCGATTTCCTTCAGTGATGGATCTTAACGACGGAAGAAAGTTAAGTCTTTGCTTTTTCTTCAAAGTATTTTGGGAACCTACTTGACCACTGTGGATGTCAGGTAAATATCAAACTTGGCTGCAATGTCTCATGTGATTGAAGATATTGCTAATGCCCTTTTAGAAGGTTCACAAAGACTGGAGTATGTTACTGTGTTATATTAAACTTAGAAATATAGAAATTAGGTGCAGGAGTAGGCCATTTGGCCCTTCGAGCATGCTCCGCCATTCAATATGATCGTGACTGATCATGCAATTTCAAGATCTCACTCTCACTTTCTTTCCATACCTCTTGATCCCTTTAGCTGCAAAGGCCATGTCCAGCACCCACTTCCTGTGGGAGAGAATCTAAGTGAAAAGATTCTCCCTCATCTCAGTCCTGAATGGCTTACCTCTAATTCTTAGACTGTGACCCCTAGATCTGGACCGCCCCAACATTGGGAACATTCTTCTTGATCTATCCTGTCCATGCAGCATGACATCTCTATTCCAACACTGAAATCCTCTTGCTATGAAGGCCAGCATGCCATTAGCTTTCCTTGCTACCTGCTGCATTCGCATGCCAACCTTCAGCGACTGTCCTACCATGACACCCATGTCTCGTTGCACCTCACCTTTTCCTAAACTGCCACCATTCGAATAATAATCTGCTTTCCTGTTTTTGCCAG
The DNA here is from genome assembly GCF_047496795.1 of Chiloscyllium punctatum. Classification (NCBI taxonomy): domain Eukaryota; kingdom Metazoa; phylum Chordata; class Chondrichthyes; order Orectolobiformes; family Hemiscylliidae; genus Chiloscyllium; species Chiloscyllium punctatum. The sequence goes on from NC_092758.1 coordinate 81,139,491, forward strand.
CAAAGTGGATAACCTCACATTTATCCACATTATATTAACTAACACTAAACCAATCCTCAAGGGATAAAATTGAGGCTGAAGTGTTATACTAGCTATCCGGGCATTTTTCCCATCACGGAAAAGACCCTTCAGTCCAGCTTGTCCATGCTGACCAGATATCCTAACCCAATCTAATCCTATTTGCCAGCATTTGGCCCATATTTCTCTAAATCCTTCTTACCCATGTACCCATCCAACATGAGCATCTCCAGGGTAATTGCCTTGTCGTAAAATGTCCTAATAGCATCAGATGATTTTATTTTATGAGAAAGCTATGAGGTGCAATGTATTCAAGTCCATAATGACCTCAATTAAATGAGGATTATGGGAACAGGAAATGATATATATGAGAAAATTAAGTGTGGGAAATGATGAGTCACTAGGAGCAGGAAACTTGGGCAAGGCTGACAGTGTGAGGTCGTCATTAGTTTAATCATCCAGGAAGTTACCTCATTGTTGGACTTGTAAATCCAGAAGTCATCATAAAACTGTTTCAGAAGACCTCTGAGTCAGAAGGTTGTGGGCATAAAGCTGGAGACTGGAGTAGGTAATTTATATAGTGCAGTAGTGAGAGCATACTGGACTATCAGAGGTGCCATCCTTCAGATGATTCAATGAACCAAATGCCCCAAATGTAGACAGGTGGACGTAAAAGTTCCATGAGGGGCTCAGTGATTGCAAGACAGCTGGCAGAACTGGGTCACAATCCAGCGAGGCCCATCTCAATATTGGATGCAACTCATTGAATCCTCACAATGCAGATAGAGGTTATGTAGCCCATCAAGTCTGCAACAACCCTCTGAAGAGTATCCCACCCAGACCCATCCGCCTTATCCTGTAACCATGCATTTCCCATGGCTGATCTACCTTGCTTGCACATCCCTGGACACTACAGGACAATTTAGCAAGTTGAATCCCTCTAAACTGCACAGCTTTAGCCTGTGGGAGGAAACTAGAGCCCTTGGCAGAAACCCATGCAGTCACAGAGAGAATGTGCAAACTCCACACAGATAGTCGCCTGAGGTAAGAGTCAAGCCCAGGTTCCTAGCCCTGTGAGACAGAAGTGCTAATGACTGTATCGCTGTGCTGCCTATCTGATTTCCTTTTCAAAAGCAGCATGATTAGATTTTTGTTAGTCAGTGGCAAGTTGTCTATTGATGGCAAATATTGCTTGTAGACACCTTATTAACAGCCCAACTCACCTCATTAATATTCAGAAAGTTGCAGTGTGAACAAGCATTATAATATTGTTTGAAGAATGGATTAATTCTTTCAATGTTCTGTTCAATATTTAGCTCATAACTAACATCTGAATAAAAAATGCATGATCTGGGCATTTATTCGATCGCTCTTTATAGGATTAGCTACAATTATGTTGCCAGGCTTGACATGCTATATCGTCTACTCCAGCTCCAACTTCTTGTGTTTATGACTGAGGAAGAGGAATAGGCCAGTTTAGTCCCTTCGAGCCTGGTCCATCATCCAGTAAGATCATCTGATCATGGATCTCAACTTCAATTTCCTGTCTAGATCATTGACTCCCTCGTCTATCAAAGATCTACATAACTCAGCCTTGAATAAATCCAATGACCCAGCCCCCAGTGCATCCTGATGAAGAAACTGACACTGAGAGAGAAGAAAAATTCTGCATCTTTTTCTTAAAGGAAGACGTCTCATTCTGAAACTGCATCTGCTCATTCTGAATCACCCCACCCAACCCCCACAAGAGGAAATATCCTCCTGATATTCACCTTATAAAATCCCCTCGATGCCTACATGGGTTTTTTTTTTAGATTAGATTAGATTACTTACAGTGTGGAAACAGGCCCTTCGGCCCAACAAGTGCACACCGCCCCGCCGAAGCGTAACCCACCCATACCCCTACATCTACATCTACCCCTTTACCTAACACTACGGGCAATTTAGCATGGCCAATTCACCTGACCTGCACATCTTTGGACTGTGGGAGGAAACCCGAGCACCCGGAGGAAACCCACGCAGACACGGGGAGAACGTGCAAACTCCACACAGTCAGTCGCCTGAGTCGGGAAATGAACCCGGGTCTCTGGCGCTGTGAGGCAGCAGTGCTAACCACTGTGCCACCGTGCCGCCCACAAGGGTTGGTGCAAGGGAACTACGTCTGCCCGCAACTCGTACTGAAATGACAAAAACTGTGGACCACGGACCCCCACTTTTGGAAAATAAGGCAGCAGGCAGAAGGGCTGTACTGGAAAATTCCTTCCCTTTGGTAGGCTGGTAGATGATAGCCTGGTAGCTTTATTGCCAGGCTCTTAATCTAGAGACCCCAGCAATGCTCTAGGTGCCTAGGTTCAAATCCTGCTCTAATAAATGGTGGAATTTGAATTTAACTTTTAGAAATCTTAAATTGATGATGGTCGTGGAACCATTGTCAATTGTCAGGAAAAATCCTTCTGGTTCACTGATGTCACTTAGGGAAGGAAATTGCCATCCTTACCCAATCTAGTGTGATTCAAAACTCACAGCAAAGTGATTAACCCTCTACTGCTCTCTGGGCAACAAGAGATGGGCAATGAATGTTGGCCTAGCCAGCAACACCCACATTCTGTGAATGAATTTTTAAAAAACGTACTCGCACACCCACTTTCCGAAACTAATATCCCCAAATTTCTCAGTAAACAAGGAAATTATGATTTTTAAAAAGCTATCAAAAAAGATGAGTGCAGAAAATATAAATACAGAACCAAGTGCCAGATGTAAGCAAACATTTTACTTTCTCAGATTATTGCACATTATAACAAACAGACCCCCTCTAATCTCTCAGCAGGAATATTATTGCAACTTGAAGTAACCTTTCCACCTCTGGGAATCATGGATAAAATGTTAAACAAAATGTCCAGCCAACAAATACAAGTACCCAGAAATGTTTCTGCAATAAATGACAAATTTGATACTTTGTATAATATTGTGCTAATTATATTTGTCATAGTTCTTGAGTCTTTAATGCTACATTCGCTCTCCGTAATTCAAAAAGAATTCATTGTAAGCAGATCATGTCTCCTCTGATCTCGAAACAGTACTTTCTTTACATTCCACACTTGTAGAGCTGTGTACACAAGGGGATAACAATTACGCTACTTGACGGAATCTAGTTACTGACTTTAGTGCAGCTTAGTGTTGTCCTATGTTACTACAAAGAACCCAATCATTGTTTGCACTGTAATCAACAAAAAACGAAAACTCGAATAGATATGCAAAGTGTGGAAACTCATTAGCCTTCAGAAGATTGACCTGGGATTCAGCAGAAGGATCAGTAAAACTTTGACTCATTAAATTACACTTAATGCCTGGGTGTCTTTTAAGAAATGTGGTGCTCCAGTGAAAAGTCAAAATTGGTCTTTCGGTTGAATTACCCAGTAATAAGTACAAAGTCTTCAGTTAACCCATTTCATATCAAAACTAGTGCTTTGATGACGTATTCCCAGATAACCTCAAAAACGCCACATATTCATGAAATTAACAATCGTGAGCAGACACCACAAACACAGTGATGGATATTTTGGGATGTAACTATTCAGTAATTGGAACAGCCACATGACTACCATGGCTACAAGAGCGGTTCAGAGGTTTGAAATTCAGTGGTGAGTAACTAACTCCTATATCTTCCATTTCTGTCCACTAATCACAAGAAAACAATTTGGGAGAGTGTTAAACTACCCCTCACATGCCTCTGTTGGGTATGTGAAGAGTATGATCACTTTATATTTCATTATTTTGTGCACTTGAGTTTGAAGGATTATGGATTGAGTTTTTTTTTAAAATGTTAATATAAAGAAATAATTTTTAACAAGGCATTCCTTGTAGTCATATGTCTTGTGATAGCTGCTTGTTTGCTGATGGCTTTCAGCTGGGTATACAGTGGTCAGGTTGTAATTGATGCTTTGGACATTGTTTAGAGTAGTTGGTGACCAGCCTGCCTCAGGGAAATAATTCCCAGCACAGCTTTCCTGTTTCTGAATAAAATTGTTGTGAATCCTGGTTGTCCTTTTTAAGATTGACTGGACTTCTCAATGATTTGTGCCCTGAGCAAGCTGCATCTGCCAAGATCCCAGAAAAACTGTTTAAATTTTATGTCACCAGCCTACACATACCAGAATGTCTGATCATCTTGAAACTTATTCTTGTTTTCGAGAATTTAAGACTCATTGACAAAAGTAGTTTTGTTTCCAAAAGTGAATCTCTGCCGAGTTAATTTTTTTTATTTATTGTACATATACATATGTTTGTTTGTGTTTTAGGTTATTTATAGGGGTAAAACTGTTACAAACTAAGTATGTTAATCTGTTTTGCATCTTCAGTGAGTGTTTTGTTCTGTAATAAATCAATACATTGATGTTTATTAACAAGAAAATATCTTGATAGATCTTTTTAGTTAATGTTTAATGTGGAGAAAGTGTATGGTTGGCCAAATCAGGAACCAGATAAAGCAATTCCACTTGTGTTATGCTCCATGAAGTAATGAGGCTACAGAAAGACACCATACTGTTTTGCCTCAATTATAACACCTTATTGGGGACTATTATCAGGTCAGCCATGATCTATTGAATGGCAGAGCAGATCTGATAGGGTGAATGGTCTATTTCTGCTCCTGCGCCTTAAAGTTTTGTGACCTTATAATTCCAAAAAAGCTCAAGAAGCTCAGCACATTCTGCTCAAGACAATCCACTTAATTGGCACCCCATTCACTACCGCAAGAATTCACTTCCTCCCTATCAACATACAGTGCCTGTCCTACCTCTTATAAAAATGCACTGACTCACTTAGACTCCTTCAGCAAATTCTTCCAAACCCGAGATCTCTATCACCTGGAAGAAACAAGGCAATAGAAACTCGGGACCACCACCACTTGCAAGTTCCTCTTCAAACTTCACATCATCCTCACTTATATCACTAAGCATCTCGCTGTAGATGTTCCTCACTGTTGGTGGGTCAAAATCCTGGATCTTCTTCCCTTAAAGGATAGATCTACCCTCCATTGGCTTCAGCAGTTCCTGAAGGCGACTCACCACAATCTTCTCAATAGAAAAAATGCAGCTGGTCAGGCAGCATCCGAGGAGCAAGAGAGTTGACAGTCCTGGTGAAGGGTTATGCCTGAAACCTCGACTCCTTTAATCTTAAGATGCTGTCTGACCTGCTATGCTTTTTCCAGTGCCACACTTTATCAACTCCAGCATCTGCACTCCTCACGATCCTCAACGGCCTTCTCAATGGTCCAGTTAGGGATGGGTAATTAATCTTAGACTAGTTAATGACGTGCACATTACATGAAAGAATGGATTTCACAAGGTTATATGACAAGACAAAATCTTTCAAAATGATCACTTCAAAAAACAAGGAATGCTAATAACTTTGTTTTTGAGCAAAGTCGGACAGGATACCATTTAAATATCAATTTTCATAATCACCAAACATCTCAAAGCGACTTCCAATGAATGAGGAAGAACTTTCAAACTGTAATCTGTTAAAGTGCATCATATATTTTACCAAATCGCTAAGTTTTAAACTGTCTCTATAATTCAATATAAAAAGGAGAGATAAACAGTGACATGTGACCTATTACTAGTTCTGCCTAACAATAATCCTTTTTGACTTGGCTGCAATAAGATCTGGGAGTCCAGTCAAATCCTATTGAAACCCAGTGCCAGCCTTTGCACAAAGGACAGAGCACCAGATGATGCCCTTTGTAGAATTACTAACTCAGAGAATCTGGGGGAGAGAGGCTTCCAGAGAGGGATAGCAAACACAGTAGTTATGAACAACAAAAGCTAAGGCTGTCCTCAAATGGTCACCAACATGATGGTGATAAGAGCTCATTCCCTGTTCCTAAAGATAGGGTCATAAATAATTTCAATGACACTTGATGATTTGATCTGGCATGATTGGAAGAAAACGTTGCCAAGAATGGGCTTTACTATGGGAAGTTGGTTCGGGGATTCTCAGAAGGCTGTGAGAAATGGCTTTCAACAGACACTGCATATTACAACTCAATTAAATGGGAAAGGCAAATTGGGAATAACTGTAAAGACTTAATTCTGTAGAAAATACCATGTAGAAAAGGTCTCTGATTTACAAACACCCAACTTATGAACGCTCATACTTATGAATGCGATCCCATACAGGGATGTATTCTTAAAGATCCAACATACAAATATTTCCTGTACTTACAAACAGATATTTTATTGTACTGCATTGTGTTCCAACCTGCGTACAAATTGACTTGGGAGTAGACTCTGGAATTGAACATGTTTGCAACCTGGGGACTGCCGGTAGTGTATAGAAGCACCGTGACTTTTTCTGTAGTGTAGGTAGAAGACATATATTTCCTGTGGTTTAGTCTCATAGTTGCCTATCACAATCAGAAATGTCTTCAACAGTGAAGTTTGATGAATCATTGTTCCACAATGCAATGTCAATGACGCTAGAAGTGTTCATAATGTCCTTTTCATTCCCTATTCAATGCTGCACTAGTGTTTAATCTTCACACATTTTGAGGGTTGAATGGACAGCCCTGGAATCTTGAAATATTTAATGATCCTTTGTGAATAATTCTTAAGAATTGTTCGCATGAATGTCTGTTTTGGCTGTGTTTGAATCTTCAAGAGAAAACATGCGGCCATTTTGTAAGACTCTTAATGGCTATTTTAAAGAGGAGATTAGCTTTCGTTCCAAAGAATATTTCACCACTGGAGAGGTGATGATGTAGTGTTAATGTCACTGGACTAGAATCCAAACCCTTGTTCTAGTGATATGGATGTGAATCCCAATGTGGCAGATGGTGAAATTTCAATTCAATAGGGGGTATAAAACTGGACTCTACTCTGGACTTAATGGTGGTCATGTAAGTATTGCCATTAAAAACCATTTGGCTTACTAATGTCCTTTAGGGATAGCAAGCTGCTGTCCTTACCTGGTCTGGATTACATGTAACTCCAGACCAACAGCAATATTTCATTCTTAATTGTTCTCCAGCACAATTAAAGACAGGCAAGAAATATTGGTCTCGCCAGCGATGTCTACATCTCTGAATGAATAAAAAGGTGTAACATTATAATTTCACTTTTGTAACACCCTGTGTGAATGTGGCAGAAATCCTAGAAAATATTTTTTTTTACGGGTTTTTACCAGCCTCCAACCAAAAAGTAAGATAGATAAGCAAATGACTTCGCGCAACACAGTTCCATTGAAAGCAATTATTAAGGCCCTGCCTGAGTCATTGTGGCTGATGAATCTGCATTGTCAAATGGTGAAGGGGATGTTTCTTCTGATGAACATCCTCATTTGCCTATTCAGTATAATGTTGCAGCTCTCACAGATCCTCATTGTCCATCACATACCTTTGTTATGACCTCCAGAGAAAAGCATAGAATATCGAACATGGAACATTACAGCACAGTACAGGCCTTTTGGCCCTCGATGTTGCACTGACCCGTGAAATCGATCTGGAGCCCATCTAACCTACACTATTCCATTATCATCCATATATTTATCCAATGACCATTTAAATGCCCTTAAAGTTGGTGTGTCTACTACTGTTGCAGGCGGGCCATTCCATGCCCTTGCACTCTGAGTAAAGAAACTATCTCTGACATCTGTCCAATATCTATCACCCCTCAATTTAAAGCTATGTCCCCTCATCCTAGCCATCACCATCCAAGGAAAAAGGCCCTCACTGTCCACCATATCTAATACTCTGATCAGTTTGTATGCCTCTATTAAGTCACCAGGCAACATCCTGATAAATCGCCTCTGCGCCCTTTCCAATGCTTTCACATCCTTCCTATAATGCGGTGACCAGAACTGTATGCAACACTCCAAGTGCAGCTGCACCAGAGGTTTGTACAGCTGCATATGACCTCATGGCTCCCAAACTCAATCCCTCTACCAATAAAAACTAACATACCATACGCTATCTTAACAACCATATCAACCTGGGTGGCAACTTTCAGGGATTGATGCACATGGACACCGAGATGTCTCTGTTTGTCTATACTACTAAGAATCTTACAACTAGCCCAGTACTCTGTATTCTTCTTACTCCTTCCATGTAAATCACCTCACACTTTTCACATTAAACTCCATTTGCTACCTCTCAGCCCAGCTCTGCAGCTTATCTATGTCCCTGTGGAACCTGCAGCATCCTTCTGAACTCTCCACAATTCCACTGACCTTAGTGTCATTCACAAATTTATTAATCCATCCTTCTATGCCCTCATCCAGGTCGCTTATAAAATTGACAAGCAACAGTGGACCCAGAACAGATCCTTACGGTACCCCACTCGTAACTGAACTCCAGGATTAACATTTCCCATCAAACACCACCCTCTGTCTTCTTACAACTAGCTAATTTTTGATCCAAACCGCTAAATCACCCTCAATCCCACGCCTCTGTATTTTCTGCAATAGCCTACCGTGGGTAACCTTATCAAATGCTTTACTAAAATTCATGTACACAGCATCAGCTTTATCCTCATCCACTAGTTTGGTCACCTTTTCAAAGAACTCAGTAAGGTTTGTGAGGCACGACCTACCCTTCACAAAACCCTTTTGACTATCCCAAATCAAAGTATTGCTTTTTAGATTATTATAAATCCTATCGCTTAAAATCCTTTCCAACACTTTACCCATAACTAAAGTTAGGCTCACCGGTCCATAATTACCAGGGTTGTCTCCACTCCTCTTTTTGAACAAGGGACAACATTTGCTATCCTCCAGTCTTCTGGCACTATTCTTGTAGACAATGACTACATAAAGATCAAAACCAAAGGCTCTGCAATCTCTTCCCTAGCTTCCCAGAGAATCCTAAAATAAATCCCAGACAGCCCAGGGGACTTATCTATTTTTACACTTTTCAGAATTGCTAACACCTCCTCTTGATGAACCTCAATCCCTTCTAGTCTAATAGCCTGAATCTCAGTATTCTCCTCGACAACTTTGACTTTTTCCTGCATGAATACTGATGAAAAATATTCATTTAGTGCCTCTCCTATCTCCTCGGACTCCACGCATAACATCCCGCTACTGTCCTTGATTGGCCATAATCTTTCTCTAGTCATTCTTTTATTCCTGATATACCTATAGAAAGCTTTAGAGTTTTCCTTGATCCTACCTGCCAAAGACTTCTCTTGTCCCCTCCTAGTTCTTCTTAGCTCTCCCTTTACATCCTTCCTGGCTAACTTGTAACGCTGAAGTGCCCTAACTGAGCTTTCATATCTCATCTTTAAATACGCTTTCTTCTTTCTCTTGACAAGAGATTAAATTTCTTTAGTAAAGCATGGTTCCCTCACTTGATCACTTCCTCCCTGGCTGGCTGGTACACACGTATCAAGGACATGCAGTAGCTGTTCCTTGAACAAGCTCCACATTTCAACTGTGTCCATCCCCTGCAGTTTCCTTCCCCATCCTAAGCATCCTAAATCTCACCTAATTGCATCATAATTTCCTTTCCCCCAGCTATAACTCTTGTACTGCAACAACCCCCCAGGAAGCTTGAGGAGTTATCATATAGCTCTTGATGAAAGAATGCATTGGATTGTATACTGCTGGGACTCATGACATGGTGCCCCCTACCTCTGTATGGAGTAGAACTCCTGTACCTCAAATGCTGTTAGATCGTCCTCAGTTCCAGGTACTACTGCTTTTGTCTTATCTGCAGGACCTTTAATTGAAGAAGAGTGACTATAGGTCTCCTGCACTTTCCACCCCATTATGATGATACCTTTGGCTGGAAATTCTGCATTAGGAGGCCGTTCCACGTCCACAGAAGGTTGATATTGGTCCTGGGTTTTCAGACACATTTTGTTGTTCATTCATTTCTGTCAGTGCCCGTAGGCACAGCAGACTCAGAGATGACAACAGGTTCTGTGTCTGGATCCAATGCAGATGGGTCCAATGAATTTGTTTGGGGAATATCAGAAGCAAAGTGCTCCTTAGGAACCTGATCAGTTGGCAGTCACTGCACAGGCAAGTTACATTTAGTCATACTCCAAACAATCACACATGGAGGCCTTTGACAAGGAACGGAATGGGCTGCTTCCTCCAATTTAATCTTGCAGTTTGTTGACCTGATTCAAGTGTCTGCTGTACACACCCTTGGCACACATGCAACAAGAGGTGGTAGGAAGAATGAGAACTTCTCCCCCAACCTTTACTCTACACATTATCCAACCAAGGCAGTACTGCATATAAGGCAATGCTGTGGACGTTTTATAGTCTGAGATGTGAAGTATGCAGATCCTGGACATTGTGCAGGATAGCAGTGCTTGAAATAAGTTTGTCAAATGCAGAAGGTAAGTGAAACATCACAGTTCACTTGAAATTACTTCTGCTTCAATGGCCCTCTCCACAAGCTGTAATGGTATGGAATCCCTGACCGTGAATGACCCAAGTAGCTGACTGGTCATCTCCAAGCCTCTGGACTGAGATCGTACGAGGCCTTTGACTTACTCTGCCAGGGACCATGACTGACAATGGTCCACTTTGGACTTGACTGAGGGCTACTCCTATTAGGTTTTGAGACACGGGCATTGGTTAAGACACCTTCAGTATGCTCGCTGCACAAGCTGCTTGCACATGGTGCAACTGGAGCATTGATATAGAACAGTGTCGTCCACAAAGATGTAAACTTCCTTGACTGCTCACTGCTAGCAAACATGACAGGCTTCTTGGTCTTTTATTCATGCTAGAAATCAAGGCAAGTTGGAATACTGTGAACCTCTAAGCCCTGAATGAAGCGACACTGCAGAAGAAGGCAAGGCAGCAATGATGTGAGTGTCCAAGTCGACACAAAGTGTGTGGATGTGAAGAGAGCAATCTAAGAACCTTGAGACGTTCTGAGTTCTAACGTATGAGATGGGTGACCTGTCTCCTGTCACAAAGTGACCTGGTAGCAGCATTGCAATGAAAGGTGTTGGTGAGCTCCAAAGGGCAAGACTGAAGTGAGGAACTTTATCACAAGTGAGTCGGAGATGTGCCGTCATAAGGTTCTGTCAATGGGAGGTTTGTTGGCAGTCACCAACCATGGAGGTGTTGTGAAGCGCTGGTCAAGATGGATACCTGGAGAAGATGTGAGTGATGCGCAGACCCTAGCTATCAGCTCTTACTTGCATGTCAGAAGTTGTCATTATTTTGTTTCTCTCTAGTGCCTGGGAAAGTCGCAACTTGCATGTCAATGATAAGGTAATCGTGAGACCTTAATGCATAAAGAAAGGTTCCCCACTGCTCATTTGAGAGATTCTCAACTGGCCTTTGAAACCTTATACTCAAAATCAGAAGTTTTTCTCTCAACATCAAAAATCGAATGTTTTTGTTCTCTATTTTCCCAGTTGACATTGCCCACTTCATTCAGGGCCTGGAAAAATTCACTCCAATGGGTCAAATATTAACAATGTCAAATCTTAAAATGGTCATGAAAAGAAACACCCATTCAGAAAACTAATTTAAAAAAATAAACCACAATTGAAACTTATAAAAATGTCATTCAGACATGATCATTTATAATGTCGATATAGAAGCTTTGCCCCACTTCAACCTTTCAATCTTATCCAAATAAGCATACAGACATTTAACAGATCAACGAAAGAATAAATTATTTCAACGACATAATGATGTCAATTAATCAAAACAAACATTCCACTTCAGTCTGTGTAAAAGAAAAACACTCCATTTCTGCCGAAGCTAATACATTACTGAAACTTGGAGTTCAGCCAAGCATTCATAATGAGCTGTGTTAGGAATTACATCATCAGAAACAGATGGTTAAACATCTGCTTTTTTTCAAGAATCTATGAATGAGAATCTAACAGACTGTCTCTGTTTCAATGATGAGATTGCACTTCCTGGAAAGCTGATGTGAGTTTTACACAAACTTCCACCATCTCATGACAGAAGCAAGAAATCATAGATTCATTTCCAACTGCAGAAATGTCAAATTAGCATGAAACAACTCAATTTCCTCGGATCAATCCAGTATTAGAACTGATCCTCTGAAAATAGAAAATGTACAGAAGATGCCTGCGACACAAAAGAATGAGGACTTACAAAGGTAACTCACTTTTTAAAAAAAATCTTTATCCCTGCATATTATGAATTTTGTGAGTAAAGTCTCTCATTTTCGAGATCATATCCACAAAAGTATATTATATATGTGGCAGTAAGATTACCAATACATTATTAATCTCTCTATCATCCAGTTTTATCATCCTGTAATTGTATCCTTCAATATTATGATCTCTTCAAGCTTATTATTTGTTAAAGTTAATACATCCAAGAAAGTCCTCAGAGTATGACTATTACAGGATGATAAGTCTATTGCATTTTGTTTTAAAGCTTTACAACAGTCGAGGCAAACTATTCCAACACAGAAAGGGGAACTCTCCTGGCTTTGGAATACAATGGTTCTATACATACCAAGTTGGAGAAGTGTTATTGTCAACCACAAAAGATTCAAAATGATCTGCCAAAAACCATTCACACCTGCACCTCCATACAATGTCTGCTTGTGAAGATCCAAGGGCCACAATTTAGTGATCCAAGGGTACAGTAGAAAGCAAACTCACAGATAACAAATTTTGATGCTCTTAGTCGATATCTGAATCTTGAATGGTTCAAGAAATTCCTTTGGGCTTACAAGTGGATGTTATCAAATCTGAGTTAAAAGCTAATTTCCACAATGACCTCGTTCATCTTGGTCACAACCAGCAGAGCAAATTCAGCAATGTCCATCTGATGACATCCAGCTACAACAGCTCAAGAAGATCATCATCAATTAGCCGATCAAACGCACTCAACAGGTCCTTGGGCAAACAGGTTCTTGCTGGTCACTCAGAGATGAATGAGGATTCTGGAGGAACGTAACTTTCAAAGGAAGGCAAGTGATTACTTTACAAGCTTTATATCAAGATAAGCTCGACCAGGTACAAATTGGTTCTGTGCCCAGGTGACCTAACGAGAGGCTGGAGGATGGATCCATCAGTTGGTTTGGTATCAGTAAGGATGCTGATCAACTGATTTCTGCATCGCAGATATGCACCAAGATTTCTTTAACAGCATTTTCCAAACCTATGACCACTATCAGAAGGACAAGGGAAGCAGATATATGGGAACACTACTGCCTGCAAGTTCTCCTCCAAAACAAACACCATCCTGAAATAGAAGTAGATCACTGTTCCTCAGTGTCACTTGGTCAAATACTTGGAAATTTCTCCCTAACAGCACTATTGGTCGAACCTTCACCAAGTAGACTGCAGCTCTTCAAGACAACCATTATCTTCTCAAGGGCAACTAGTAATGGGCAACCCATTCTAAAAGATGAAAGACTTAATCTAAGTTTGTTTAATATATTTCAGCTGCATGACACGATAACCTTTTGCTATAAGTTCTGTGTCTTATGCTCCTGCTCCACAGCTACCTGATGAAGAAGCAGCGCTCCGAAAGCTGGTGGTCCCAAATAAACCTGTTGGACTATAACCTGGTGTTGAGTGATTTTTAACGTTGTCCACCACAATCTAACACCAGCTCCTCCAAATCATTTTAAATGGGATGGATATGGAACAAATCTAACAACTGAGCACTGAGCATCCACGAGATGTTGTGGATCACCATAACCGTGAAGTCATAGAGTCATACCACATGGAAGTAAATCCTTCGGCCCAACTTGTCCTGTTTTCCCAAATTGAACTAGTCCCACTTGCTTGCATTTGGCCCAGAACCCTACAAATCTTTCTTATTCATGTACCTGCTCAAATGACTTTTAAATGTTGTAATTGTGTCTGCGTCTACCACTTCCTCTGGAAACTCTTTACATACACACACCACCGTCAGTGTGAAAGAGTTGCCCCTCATGTCCCTTTTAAATCTTTCCCCTCTCACCCTAAACCATTGCCCCCTGCTTTTGGACTCCCCTGCTCTGAGGAAAAGACCTTGACTATTCATCTCATGTATGCCCCTCCTGATTTTATAAACCTATATAAGATCACCGCTCAGCTCCCAGGGAAAAGAGTCCCAGACTATCTAGCCTGCCCTTAAAACTCAAACCCTTGAGTCTGAGTAACATCCTTGTAATTTTTATTTGCACCATTTCCACTTTAATAACATCCTTCCTAGAGCAGGGTGAACAGAATTCTATGCACTACTCCAAATGTGGCTTTACCAATGTCTTGTACAGCTCGAACATGATGTCCCAACTCCTGTACTCGGTGCTCTGACTGATGAAGGCAAGTGTGCCAAATGCCTTCTTCACCACCCTGTCTATCTGTGACGCCAATTTCAAGGAACTATGTGTCTGCATTCCTAGGTCTCTCTGTTTGACCACACTTTCCAGGGCCTTATCATTAATTATGTAAGTCCTGCCCTGGTTTGTCTTACCAAAGTACAACACCTCGCATTTATCTGCATTAAACTCCATCTGCCATCCCTTGGTCCACTGGCCTAGTTGATCAAGATCCCATGGTACTCTTAGACAATCTTCTTCACTGTCCACTATACCATCAATTTTGATGTGATCTGCAAATTTAATGACAATGTGTCCTATATTCTCACCCAAATCATTTATATGATTGATGAGCAACAGTGCACCCAGTATCGATCCTGGTGGAACATCAATGGGTGCAGGCCTCCAGTTTGAATAACAACTCTCTACCACCACCCTCTGTCTCCTACCATCAAGGCAATTTTGTATCTAATCTCTTCCTGGATCCCATGTGATCTAACCTTCCTAAACAGTTTGCTCGGCGGAACTTTGCCGAAGGCTTTGCTAAAGTCTATGTAGACAATGTCTACCGCTCTGCCATTACCTCTTTGAAAAATGCAATCAAGTTTGTGAGACATTGTTTCCAATGCACAAGGCTATGCTGACAAGAATTATATTCAGCTATAATCTGCAACTCTTGGCCCAGCATAACTCTCAGGCTATTCATTAGCACCCAGCAAGAAAATCAACCCTGGTTCAATGAAGAGTATAGGAGGGCATGCAAGGAATGGCAGCACACAGATCTAAAAGCAAAGTGAATTTAGCACAAAGAGTTACTGGCAAAGTTTTCAGCATTTGCAACTGCTCAGATTCGGAAGCAGTCCATTTCCAAATTCAGCAAGACCTGGACAACCTACCAGCTTGGGTTGGCAAATGGCAAATAACATGACTGCCAAGTAAGGACCATCTTCAATGGACAGAGTCCAACCATCATTCATTGACATTCAATGACCTTACAATCATTGAATCCTCCACTATTAACATTCCAGGGGTTCATATTGACCAGATAATGAACTGTACCAGCCACATAAATATATTGCATAAGAGCATGTCATACTCTGGGAATTCTGCAGTGAATAACTTATTCCTGACTCCATAAATCCTGTCCACCATCAACAAGCCATAAATCAGGATTGAGATGGAATACTCTCTACTTACCTAGGCTAGTGCAACTCCAACGCAACTCAAGAAACACCATTCATGATTGGCACCCCATCCACCACCTTCCTGCCCCACTACTGCACAGAGCCTGCATTCTGTACAATCTACAAGACATACTGCCATAACTCATCAAGACACCTTGGACAGCATCTTCCAAATTCTGCCGTTTACATTCTAAAAAGATAGGGCAAAAAATAGATAGAAATACCATCAGCTGCAATTCCCCTTCAAACCACTCACCATCCTGACTTGGAAATATATTGCCATTCTATCACTGTGACAGGGTCAAAAACCTAGAACTCCCTCCTTATAGCATTGTGCATGCATCTTCACCACATATACCACAACAGTTCAAGAACGAAGCTCACTATTACATCCTCATGGGCAATTCGAGATGGCAGTTCATGGTACGTAAGGCAGTGATGCCCACATCCCATGAATTTATTCTTAAAAGGCCATCTTGTGCACAGTAAGATCCCACAAGCAGTAATGCAATGATGAACAGGGATAAATATTAGTCTGGGGACTGTGGGAATTCCTACGCTCTTATTAAAACAATGTAAGGGATCTTTCACACCCTTTAAAAGGAAAGACTTGGTTACATATCTCAACCAAAAGACAAGCATGTAATTTTATAGAGCACCCAAAATTTGTTGATTGATGGAGGCCAATGTTGGGCAAACATAACATGGGAATCAAGAAAAAGCAATGAGAAAAGAGGGCGAAAATATATTCCTATTGGAATATTATAAAATAAATATGCAGAAAGCTTGAGGTTATTGCGAAGCTCAAAAGGTACAAACATTTTGTTAAAAAATAAATTACATTAAACTAATACTGCTGCATCCTAAAATTACTTTCCTTCTCCAGGTGCATGCTATAGCTGAAAAAGCTGAACTACAAATTAAACAGATAAATCATGATCCAAGTTCTGACCTGTTTACGAGGGAGTTACATTTTCCAATAGATATTATCTCTGGGATCTATACCACTGCCATTTGATCATTAACCCCAATTTCTACCAAACACAGTCAATAAATAGGGTAAAGTGAACAAAGGTCAGTGATATGAGGGCTCACATTTTACATCAGGTATGTTCAGTTTATTGCTACAAAGCTGTCTTAGAACGCAACGAGAGATGGATACCTATTTGCAGCCTGGTAACAAAGAAAATGAACCAGATTTGGGCAACTTAACCTCCACGAACTGAGTACTTCCACTGGGAATTAGGTTGGAACAGGATAACCATTTACTTAGAAGTGTACAAAGCAGCAGACTTCTCAGTACGAGTATGATTTCCTTACGTACCCAACTCAAGTTTGAGCCCGAGCTGATTAGCAAGGTGTTCACCAAAGGCCAAGCAATCGAAGCAAGCCTGATCTTACCCTGCTTTGGTGTTGATGTGTGCACACTTACCAACTGAGGCAGATCATACGCTGGCCACTGGGAGGCTGGTCTTTATCTTATTTAAACAGTTCTGAGGAAGGATCGCTTGACCCGAATTGTTAAGTCTGATTTCTCTCCACAGATGTTGCCAGACGTGCTGAGATTTTCCAGCAATTTTGGTTTTTGTAGTCTACCCTGCTTTGGTCTTTTAAGAGCCGCTTTAAAACCTAAAACTTTAACAATTCTTTGACCATCTGCCTGAACATCTCCTCACGTGGCTTGATGGCATATTTTGCTTTCTCATGAAACACCTTTCTCATGAAAAGTGACGACTACAGATGCTGGAGATCAGAGTCGAGAGTGCGGTGCTGGAAAGACACAGCCAGTCAGGCAGCATCTGAGGAGAAGGAGAGTTGAAACTTCAGGCATAAGCCTGACAAAGGGCTTATGCCAGAAATGTTGATTCTCCTGCTCCTCGGATGCTGCCTGACCTGCTGTGTCTTTTTAGCACCACATTCTTGACCTAGAGATATTACTCAGAGATGGTATATTAATGTAAATTATTGTTGGTACGTCCTAACTTAAGTGAACTACAACCATTTTTTCCAAATTTGATCAATGTATTGTGAATGCTGTAGATCTGAAGTAAAAACAGGAAGTCCTGGAGAACCTTCACCAGTAGCGCCTTGCTGTCACCCTCGGCATCTTAAATACACACAATGACCGGACTTGATTGTCCTGTTCCACAGGGTTTATCCTACATCCAGTAATGCATTTCTCAAACAAGTGTACAAGCAGATTGCTGTTGGCAGAATTTGATTCACATGATTTTACCCCACTCAGGTATTAATTCCCCTCATTCAAAACTTCCATCGCCATCCCTTCCCTCAAAAACAAAAACAGCCTTCAGAAGCTCTGTCACCTCAGCTCACTCTCACTTCAACTCTTGAATGGGTTCTCCTATCCCAAATTTAAGTCCATCTTTCCCTCAACACTGATCAGATTTTGCCCCCGTACCAAAAAGCCTATTACCGAAGTAAAACATGGCTTCCTACATGAAAAATTTTAAAATAATCTATCTCAGTATTTTCCTTTCAACTTGTGCTCAGCCTTTGCTGTGGTTGACCACATCATCCTTCCCCAATCTGTTTCCACTGTCATCAAGCCAATGAGATTTCACTCAACTGGTTGCCTATAAGGAGTCACAGAACATAGAGCATTACAGCGTAGTACAGGCCCTTCGGCCCTCAATGTTGCGCCACCTGTGAAACCAATCTAAAGCCCATCTAACCTATACTATTCCATTATCATCCATATGTTTATCCACTGACCATTTAAAAACCCTAAATGTTGGCAAGCCAACAACTGTTGCAGGCAGGGCATTCCACGCCTTTACTACTCTTTGAGTAAACAACGTGGCTCTGGCACCTGTCCTATATCTATCACACCTCAATTTAAAGCTACATCCCCTCGTGCTAGCTATTACCATCCAAGTCATCTGAAATGGTTTTCCATTCTTTTCCTGAACCATTGCATCCAGGTGCATCCCCAAGGATCGATCTGTGGACTTGTTTTACTTTTCAACCACATGCTGCCCTTAGGGATGATAATATTCTCAGTTTCCACATATTCATTGGCAACAGCTACCCCCCCTTCTCATCACTACCTTTCTCAATCACAACCCCAGCACTTTCTGAATTATCAGGCTGCATATATACCTGACCCCTTTTTCTTTATTCACTCATGGGACATGGGTATCAGTGATTCGGCCAGTGTTTATTGCCCGTCCCTAGCTGCCCTTCAGAAGGCGGTGATGAGCTGCCCTCTTGAACTGCTGCAGTCAATAGCTGCAGGTAGACCCACAATGTTGTTCAGGTGGAAATTCCAGAATTTTTGAAGGAACAAGGATATATTTCCAAGTCAGGGTGGTGAGTGGGTTACAGGGGAACTTGCAAGTGGTGCTGCTCTCACATATCTAGTACCTTTGTTCTTCTAGATGGGAGTGGCCATGAATTTGGATGGTGCTGTCTAAGGATCTTTGGTGAATTTCCGCAGTGCATTTTGTAGTTAATGCATATTGCTGCTCATGAGCATCAGTGGTGGATGGAGTGGATGCTTGAGGACATGGTACCAATCAAGAGGCTGCTTTGTCTTAGATGGTGTCAAGCTTCTTGACTGTCATTGGAGCTGCACCCATCCAGGCAAAGGGTAGTATTCCATCACCCTCCTCACTTGTGTCTTGTAGATGATGGACAGGATTTGGGGAATCAGGAGGTGAGTTACTCACTGCATGTTTCCTAGCATCTGACCTGATCTTGTAGTTACTGCATTAAATGACAAGCCCAACTGAGTTCCTGGTCAATGGTAACCCACAATATGTTGATGGGAGGGGGAATTCAATGGTGGTAATGCCAGTGAATGTCAAGGAGTGATGGTTAGATCATCTCTTATTGGAGATGGTGAAAGTGAGGACTGCAAATGCTGGAGATTAGAGTCAAAGATTATTGATGAAGGACTTTAGCCCAAAATATCGATTCTCCTGCTCCTCGGATGCTGCCTGATCTGCCATGCTTTTCCATCACTACAGTCTTGACTCTTATTGGACATGGTCATTTTCTGGTATTTATGTGGCATGAATATTACTCACCATTTGTCAGTACTGAATGAGAGTTATTTCTCCATTCACTGGCCAAGAATCCATCCCTCTCCCTGGTGACTGTCTGAGGCTGTGCCACACTGTTGGCAATATTTGTGATATTACTGATTCAGAGATGGGCTTCTGACCACAAATCCATTCCATTGCTTTTTCTAGCTCTGCAACATTGCCCACCTCTTGCTGCTGATACCCTCATCAGTCCATTGTCACCTACAGACCTCACCGCTCCAAAACAATCCTGCCTGGTCTCTCACATTCTACCTTCTACAAACTTGAGGTTATCCAAAACTGTGCTGCTTGTATCTAAACTCAACCAAGTCTTGTTCACCCATCTCTGCTGCATTTTCTGACCAACCTTGGCCTCCAATTAAGCATTATCTTGATTTTAAAATTTCCAAATCCCTCCATGACCTCACCTATTTATATTCTAGTGAATTCATAGAAAAAACAACATAGAACAGTACAGCACAACACAGGCCCTTCGGATCACGATGTTCTGACAAGCAGTTATCTTAATCTAAGATCAATTTAACGACACACCCCTCAATTTACTGCTGTCCATGTGTTTGTCCAGCAGTCACTTAAATTCCCTAATGTCTCTGACTCTACTATCAGTGGTAGTGGATTCATGGACTCACAGACTCATAAAGTGCAGAAAAGGCCTTTCGGCCCATCGAGTCTGCACCAACATAGCAACCATAAAGGCACGCTAATCCAAATTTCCAATATCCTTGAATGTTATGATATTTGAAGTACTGGCCCAACTGTTTTTTTAAAGGTTGTAAGTTTTCCAGCCTCCACTACCTTCCCAGGCAGTGCATTCCGGATTTCACCATCCTCTGAGTGAAAACGTTTTTCTCAAATCTCCTCTGAATCTCCTTCCTCTTACTCTGAAACAATGCCCTCTTGTGATTGTCCAAGAGGGCCAGTTGTTCTCTATTCATCTTGTCCATGCCCCTCATAATCTTATATACCTCAATCATACCTCCTTTCAGACTTCTCTGCTTACCGAGTCTGTCATTATTTTTCCATCCCCATGAACCTTCTGTGTATCATTTCTAGTGCAATCACATCCTTCCTGTAGTGAGGTGACTAGAACTGCACATAGTACTCCAGCTGTGTTCTGACCAACTCTTTGCAAAACTCCTACATTACCCCCTTTTTCATATATTCTCTGCCACGACTAATGAAAACAAGTGTTTCATTTATCTCCTTAACTATTCTATTCTTTTGCTCTGCTGACTTCAGGGATTTGTGAATAATTACCCCAGGATCCTTCTGTTCCTCCTAAACCACCCAGTGTGCTGCCATTCATTGAAAGCTCCTTCATCGTATTTCTTCTTCCAAAGTACATCATCTCACCATGATTAAGTACCATCTGCCACTGGTCTGCCCACCTGACCAACCCATCTATATTTTCCTGCAACCTACAACCGTCTTCTTAACTATTAGCCACTCTACCAAACTTGGTATCATCTGCAAATTTGCTTAAATTTCCCCCAACCTTTTCATCTATATCACTTGAGTATATAACAAACAATAAGAGTCCTAGTACTGATCTTTATGGTACACCACTGAACACCAGCTTCCAGTCACTTAAATAGCCTTCTACCATTATCCTTTGCATCCTATTACTAAGCAAGATTCTGATCCATCTCACTAAGCTTCCCTAAATTCCATGTGCTTTAACTTTCTCAGTCAGCCTCCTGTGTGGGACCTTGTCAAAAGGTTTGCTAAAATTCAAATAAATCACACCAACTGAAGTTCCCTCATCCCCATACTTGGTCACATTTTCAAACTATTCTAACAAATTTGTTAGACAAGCCCTCCCTCTGACAAAACCACGCTGACTATTCCTCATTAACCCATGCCTTTCCAAGTGGATATTAATTAGCTCCTTCAGAGTTTTCTCCAATATCTTTCCTACCATTGACGTGAGACTCACCAGCCAGTAATTTCCTGGTCCATCTCTACCTCCCCTCTTAAAAAGTAGAGCCACATTATTCATCCTCCAGTCCTCTGACACTTCTCCCATGGCCAGAAATGAATTTAAAATTTGTGTCAGAGCCCCTGCAATCTCCTTCTTTGCTTCCCACAGAAACCTAGGATACAGTTCATCTGGAATTTGTCCATTTTAAGCCCAACAGAGCCTCTAATACCTCGCCATTCTGGCTATTGAGGGAGTGCAGCGTAGGTTCACAAGGTCAATTCCTGGAATGGCAGGATTGCCTTACACGGAAAGACTGAAGTGACTGGGCTTGTATACCCTTGAGTTTAGAAGACTGAGAGGGGATCTGATTGAAACGTATAGGATTATGAAAGGATTGGACACTCTGGCAGGAGGAAACATATTTCCGCTGATGGGGGAGTGCCAAACCAGAAGACACAACTTAAAAATACAGGGTAGACCATTTAGGACAGAGATGAGGAGAAACTACTTCACCCAGAGAGTGGTGGCTGTGTGGAATGCTCTGCCCCAGAGGGCAGTGGAGGCCCAGTCTCTGGATTCATTTAAGAAAGAATTGGATAGAGCTCTTAAAGATAGTGGAGTCAAGGGTTATGGAGATAAGGCTGGAACAGGATTCTGATTGGGAATGATCAGCCATGATCATATTGAATGGCGGTGCAGGCTCGAAGGGCTGAATGGCCTACTCCTGCATCTATTGCCTATTGTCTATTGTCTATTGTCTATTTCCCATGTCAAACTGCACGTTCCTCACAGTCCATTTTCCTGAATTCTGTACCTATGTTCTCCTTTTCCAGTGTGAAGACTGAAGAGAAATATTCATTCAACTGCCTTCCAGTAAAATGTGGCTTTACACACAGGCTGCCCCCTAGGTTCCTAGTGGGCCCTAGTCTTTCCCTGGTTAATCTCTTCCTTTTAATGTATTTATAAAATATCTTAGGATTCTCCTAATCCTGCTTGCAAATCTTTTTCTCATGTGCCATTTTTGCTCTTCTAATTGTTTTATTAAGATCCTTCTTGTACTTCCTGTATTCCTCTAGGGCCAGAGCTGAATTCCACCCTTTGAACTTACTAAAAGCCCCCAGCTTCTCCTTTATCCAGTCCTGAATTGTCCTAGACATCCAGGATTCTCTGAACTTATTGCTCCTACAATTTCCTCTAAAGGTTATCAGAGGAACCTCGATTATCCAAATATCAATTATCCGAGTTTCGGATTATCTGAAGAAGATCTCAAGGTCCTGCAAAAATGTTAACATCAGAGAGGTAAGCGAATTCGGATTACCTGTACTGAAGAACAAACGAAAACGCTGGCAAAAACAAAGAAACACAAGCACCAGTGACGGGATTTTTTTAGGTAAGGGTTAGCTACACAGGCCTTTGCAAAAGTAAGTGCTTTACAGGGCACTCCCATCACTTTACTGGGCTGTTCATGAAAAAATGGCTGATAAAGTAAACGCATATGCGAGGCGATGCTTCTGTCTTTCTATTGCAATGCTGAGTTCATGGAGAGTGACAAACGCTCTTGTGATCTTAGAAGCTGTTCAGGACCTTGCTTAATGGTGGGATATCATTTATTTTTGTGATGGTAAGGGTTTAGTTCTTCTTAGTTTAACATGCAATTTGCAGACTGCAAAGATTAGTTTGTTTAAATAGCAGTCTCATCAAAATTATGGATTAAAACAAAGTCTCTGGTAGAGCACAGCATTAGATCAGTGTGGCTTCCCACGTTTAAGGTCAAATCGATTATCTGAATAATCAATTATCCCAAACGAAATAGTGCCAGCTCATCTCATTCGGATAATCAAGGATCCTTTGTAGTTGGATCTGTACTCTCCCCACCTTTTTTTTGAATGGCCCCCATTGCTCCACTGTAGACATACCTGCAAAACGTTAATTCTCAGTCTGCTGTAGTCATATCCTGTTTCATTTTAGCAAAGCCTGTCTTCCCCAATCCAAGTCACTGATTTCAGGCCATCCTTTTCCTTGTCCAACACAAATTTGAACCGTACTGTGTTGTGGTCACTTTCCCCCAGTGCCGCATCGAATGTTTGTCCAGCTTCTTTCCACAGAACCAAATCCAGCACAATACCATCCCTTGTTGGGCGTTCTGCGTATTGATACAAAAAATTCCCCTCTAAACCCTTAACACTATGACTATCCCAATTTTCATTGGTATAGTTGAAGTTCCCTCTTATAATTCCCTGATTGTTCTCTTGCACACCCCTATGTGAACTCTCGACATATTTACTCCTCTATCTCCTGCTGACTCTTTGAGGGCCTATAATACACTCCCAGTAAAGAGGCTGCCCCCTAAACATTCATAATTACTATTCACAAAGCCTCATTTGAGGACACTTCCGAGACATCATCTCTGCTTATTGTAGTACTTCCACTAGCTTTTTGAGATATCTGTGCTTCTCTAATTCAGGCATCTTGAATACTCCCTGTTTTGCACCCTCCACCAGTGACAGTCATGCCTTTAAGTCCCAAGGCCCCAAACTATAGAAGTGTCTCACCAGCCTTTTCGCATCCTTCCTCTCTTTCCTGCTATAAGAGGTTCTTTAAGAATCTATGGGGAATTAAAGTACTCTGGTGACAGACTTTCATGACATCCAGTCTACCAGCTCAGACTCGGTTGCACCAACTGGTGGGCTGTGTGGCTCTCTGAGGACATCTGAAATATGGCACTTTGCTCAATCCCAGGAAGAAGATGTGCCCATTCTTGACCATTACCACCATGGTCAAACTGCAGAGACAGATCCAAGAACATCAGGCAGAAATGCAGAGGCACTCAGTAAGCTGGATTAGTGGAGTCCACCAACTCTATCAGTACCATGCCAGCTCAGGCATACATGCACTCCACTGTCTCCAAGGACAGGTTGGCAACTGCTGTGGTGACCCAGGAGCAGAGGAACAATCCACGTATGCTGAACGCGTGCACAGACCTGCACTCCATCACTTCTGCTTTAAGAAAGCAATATGACCCACATAGAGACTGCCAGCCTCTAACTCAGTGTGAAAGTCAGCGAGCGCTAAGAAACAAGTGAAGAACGATGAGAGGCATGTGTCTACGGCTACACAAAAATATCCCGTGTCGATGCACAACTGACCATCCCAACATGCGAAGTGACCTGGCAGGAGCGTGGAAGCCATGTAGTTCCATCAGCTCCAAAGTAACGTGTTGAAGGCCTGAAGTGATGCCAGTGTTGTTCTGAGAGCAGGCACAATGCTGTGCTGAGGCCAACGCTGAGGGTCAGTTGAGTGGATGAAGGGTCAAGGAGAACGCTGGCAATGATGTGTGCAGGGACACTGCATAGAAGGAGAAATGGTACATTGGACAGTTAAGACATCCCTCTAGTTGTAACTGCTTTGCATCTATATTGATTCACTTCTTGGGAATTTACTTCATCAAGTTTCTTGGTTGAGGAGAAGAGAGTTGGAGGTGGGATGTAAACAGTGTAACGACGCCAGCCAACTGGACCTTATAGAATATGAGTTCCTTGATGGGGGCTGTTAACCGTGCCCAATCAGAGAGTCCTGGCTGACATAGAAGGACGGATGTCAGGAATATTTACATACTGAATTCCTGACTCAGTGAGTGCCAGTGCTGTTGTAAAGAAAGGGTGATTGGTGGTGGGATGATGGTCTCCAAAGAGCTATTTCAAACTTGGGGCTTTAATGAGATTCAAATGCATGAAAATAAAATATTTTTCACTCAAGGGCGGGATTCTGAAGTCTCTGTTTAAGGCTAGAGGGGAAAATCAAAAACATTTTTCTTAATATCAAGCAATATTTTTTCATTCTCTCCCGATGTTGTCACCCTGCTCACCATTACTCTTGCCATACCAGGGAGAGGATAATTCCACCCCATGTCTTTGTTCAATTTTTTTTGATAATCTGTCATAATATCTCAATATGTGGCTTTCCTCGAATCCCTACAGTGTGGAAACAAGCCCTTCGGCCTAACAAATCCACACCGACCCTCCAAAGAGTAACCCACCCAGACGCATTCCCCTACCCTATATTCCCTACCTTATTATCCTATATTTGCCCCTGACTAATGCATCTAACCTACACATCCCTGAACACTGTGGGCAATTTAGCATGGCCAATTCACCTAACCTGCACATCTTTGGACTGGATCTTTGTGTCAAATTTTGTTTGATGACACTTCTGCAAGCACCTTGGGCTGCTCTACTGTGTGAAAGGTGCCATATAAATGCAAGTTATAATTCTATTTGTTGTTGTTTCAGGAGGACGCATGAAATGTCGGCTGGAGCCTCGAATGACAGATACCTTGAAAGTTGTAACTTAACGAACAAATCCTCAGCTAGTATTTTGTCGTTCCCCCTCCTCCATCCCACCCCCCGACTCCTGGACTTTTGAAATGGAGAATTTGCAATTTCTTATTGGGATCCCTCAGTTAAATAGTGTTTTAATAAATCAAATAAGAAGCGTTTCTGGAATGGAACTATGCTGGTCACGATGAATTAAATATGGAAAGTTAACAGCTGTTAGATCAGACGCAAACTTGCTGAGTCTTTCTCTTCTTCGACAGTGACAAAGCTGCTTTGTCAGGGATCTTATATTCAGCTCTTTACAACACAAACTTTCTTACCCTCATTGTCACACGACTAGGGATAAGAACTTCACTCTCTGAATTCCGAATAATCTGGGGGCACTGTCACAGGGCCTATAGTCCCTTGCTATCTCCCTAGTGCATCATCTCACTTCTGTTTTACATAAATTAGTGCATCACCTATAAATCTCTATTAGGATTTGAAACGACAGTAGTCCCCAAGTAATGTGTACATTGTAGATTTATTGCTAAATGGTGTTTCACTTGACAAAACAAGGACAATGGTAGCACATTTAATTCTGCCTGAACACCTCTCAGTACAAAACAGTGTGCCTCATTGCAGATTGTGGAAGCAATATGAAAGGCCATTTTTATGATGACAATGCAAGAGGATCATCACAAAATATATATGATTGTTTGGCAACTCAATAGTTTAGAGTTCAGGAAAAAGACACATACGATTTTAGTAGAAACTATCTGCTATAGTCATACTCACTGAGTCATGCCTTTTTGACAATGCATTACCATCACTGGGTATGTCATATCTCATCAATAGGATGCACCAGAGGTGAAACAGTGTCACATGGTTTACGGGGAGAAAGTGAGAACTGCAGATGCTGGAGAGTCGGACTCAAAAAGTATGGCGGTGGAAAAGCACAGCAGGTCAGGCAGTATCCGAGGAGCAGGAGAGTTGACGTTTTGGGCATAAGCCCTTCATCAAGAATGTGGAATGGGAAAGGGGCTGAGAGATAAATTGAGGGGGTGGAGGGGGTGGGAGTGGGGCTGGGGGTAAGGTAGGATGGTGATAGGTGGATGCAGGTGAGAGGTAATTGTAATAGGTCGATGGGGAGGGTGGAGCAGATAGGTGGGAAGGAAGATGGACAGGTAGGACAGGTCAAGAGGGTGGTGCAGAGTTGGATCTGGAATGAGGACAGTTGAGATGTAGTGCTCCTGGAAATATTCGTCATTAGTTCTTGACATCGCGTGTTGCCAAGCAACTCACCAAAGGTCCTTCAGCACACCTACAAAGCCTTAAACCAACACCATCTGGATGGACAAAGACAGCACATATGTGGGAACACCACTGTATGCAAGGTCCCCGTCAAGTTGTTCACCATTCTCTACGAGGTGACAGATTACATGGACTGTATTGCTGTTCCTTCATTCTCACTGGGTCACAAGACAGGATTTCCTTCTCCAACGGCAACTCTGTGCTTATTTACACTGGAAACTCTGGACACATTCAGGAAAGCAGCTCACACTAGCCACATAAGGGCAATTAGGGTTGGGCAAATAAGGTACTGGCCTTGCCATTGAAACTCACATTTCAAGGACAAACAAAAAGTGTAGACATTTAGAGGTAAAATGAGAAATGGCCAGATAAATTATGACACATAATAATTCTTCAGTCTTGGAGTAATTGTTCTCCTGATAATTTTTTTTTTCCATGTGATCTGTCACCTTACACAGGTGTGAACACAAAAACTAGAACATGGTTAAATAAAGTTTACCGCAAGCAAGCAGGCGGTGTAGCAGAGGGTTGTTGAATATTCTGAGTCTCTCAGACACTGTTTCACAAAAAAAAAGACACACTTTAAGATTTCTTTAGTGTCATGCTAGTTTTTTTTATATATTCCAATCTGACTCATATCATCTGAGGTTTTTGTTTAGCATTTTCTGTCTTTATACCATAGACTTAACAAAATTGAGGTTTATAGGCTTCATTGTAGGCCACATATTTCCTACGTCCAATGCATCAGATAGGGTGGCATGGTGGCTCAGTGGTTAGCACTGCTGCCTCACAGCACCAGGGATCCAGGTTCGATTCCAGCCTCGGGTGATTGTCTGTGTGGAGTTTGCACGTTCTCCCTGTGTCTGTGTGGGTTTCCTCCCACAGTCCAAAGATGTGCAGATTAGGTGAATTGGCCATGCTAAATTGCCCATAGTGTTCAGGGATGTGTACGTTAGGTGCATTACTCATGGGTAAATGAAGAGTAATAGGGTAGGGGAATGGGTCTGGGTGGGGTACCCTTTGCGAGTAGGCGTGGACTCATTGGGCCAAATGGCCTGTTTCCGTACTGTAAGGAATCTAATCTAATTTAGGAAGCTTTGACTAATTTTCTTGTGATCCTCAACCCAGCATTCAAAATGTGGGATTAGATTACTTACAGTGTGGAAACAGGCCCTTCGGCCCAACAAGTCCACACCGACCTGCCGAAGTGCAACCCAGCCAGACCCATTCGCCTACATTTACCCCTTCACCTAACACTACGGGCAATTTTAGAATGGCCAATTCACCTGACCTGCACATTTTTGGACTGTGGGAGTAATCCGGAGCACCTTAAGGAAACCCACGCAGACACAGGGAGAATGTGCAAACTCCACACAGTCGCCTGTGGCGGTAATTGAACCCCAGTCTCTGGCACTGTGAGGCAGCAGTGCTAACCACTGTGCTGCCCACTTAGAGTGGGATTAGAGTGACCATCTTGACAGCAAGACATTGTTTGTCCAAATCTGGCTTCACAAAACCCAAGTTAAGCCTATGGTATAAATAGAGAAAATGAAGAAAAAACTCAGCAGGTCTGACAGCATCTGTGGAATGATAGGCAGAGTTCACGTTTCAAGTCCAGTATGCCTCAGTTCTGAAGAAAAGTCAAATCTCTGTCATAGTAATAGCAGGTCACATGGAATTGGAGGCTGGATCTGTAGGGTTCCAAGTGAGATGTCCTCTTTTACCATTCTCTATGCAGAGTAATATTGCATTAAAAACTGTTGCTGGTCACTCACAGACGTGTCCATCTCACACCGACTACATTGTGGACAAAGTTAAAAATCATACAACACCAGGTTTTCATCCAACAGGTTTATTTGGAAGTACTAGCTTTTGGAGCACTGCTCCTTTGTCAGGTAACTAGGCTACCTGGCGAGGGAGTCGAGAGTGTGGTGCTGGAAAAGCATAGCAGGTCAGGCAACATCTGAGGAGCAGGAGAATCGATGTTTCGGGCATAAGCCCTTCATTAGGAATCTGCCTGAAACGTTGATTCTCCTGCTCCTCAGACGCTAGCTGACCTGCAGTGCTTTTTCAAAACCGCACTCTTGAATCTGATCTCCAGCACCTACAGTCCTCACTCTTGCCTACTTGATGAAGGAGCAGCGCTTTGAAAACTTGTACTTCCAAATAAACCTGCTGGACTCTAAACTGGTGTTGTGTGATTTTAACTTTGTCCACCCTAGTCCAACACCAGCACCTCCATATCACACTACATTGTGTCAATGGCCACCAGATCCATAGAATTGAGGGTGGGAAATAAGACCCTGACATGAAGTCTGGTGTCAGTAAGCCATTAGGCTAGATCCCCAATCCAGCAATACATTAAAAATAGCCAAAGTGAAGCGCCATGGTAGTAAGGTGCAGCCAGTAATGGACATCAAGACATTCCTAGGTACTGAATGGGAAAGTTCCAGGCAGAAGCCAAAGTAAATGTGAAAAAAGTACCACAGCTGAGTATGCAGCCAGCAAGGAGAAGAAATCAATTGGCCACTGTAAGTAAAAGAGTATACAACTGAAGGTACTAGAGATGGGGGAAACAGAACACATTTGAGGCCATGAAGGAACTCGACCAGCCTAACTCAACTCAAACATGAGTGGAGAGAGGATTGAGGAGGTGAAGCAATAGCAGCAAGACATAAAATTAAAGGCAGCTCACAACAGACTGTGGGAGACCCAGGTACAGGAGACATCATGTGGCAGGATGAACCCTTCCTGGAGGATATGACAAGCCAACAGCAAAAATTCAACTTCTTTAAAGGAACTGAAGTTCAGGATGAATTTTAGCCCGCAGAGATTAAAGTAAATGCCAGAGCACTTAGTTTTAAATTGTATCAATACTTTCGGAGTAAACATTTCAATCCTTTTGAATGCCACGCCATGGTTGAGCACATGAATCCTCAGACTATCTCCCATTATATTTTTGGAATTGAGAAATACAGGAATCAAAAGAAGAGGCTAAGTCCACACTATTCTTCATGATAGTAGGAAAGAGATTATGGGTAATTTGTGCATTTATTTGGAATTTGGGCATCACTGGCTGACCAGCATTTATTGCCCATCCCTAGTTGCCACTTGAGAAGGTTGTGAGCTGCCTTCTAGAGCTACTGCAGTTGATATGGTTCAGGTTGACCCCAATACAATTAGGGAGGGAATTCCAGGATTTTGACCCAGTGACAGTGAAGGAGTGGCGATATATTTCCAAGTCAGGATGGTGAGTGGCTTCGAAGTGAACTTGGTGTGGTGTTCCCAGGTATCTACTGCCATTGTCCTTCTAGATGCAAGTGACTGTGGGTTTGCAAGTTGTTGTCTAAGGATCTTTGGTGAACTTCTGCAGTGCATCTTGTAGATAGTACAGACTGCTGCTACTGAGCATTGATGGTGGAGAGAGTGGATGCTTGTGGAAGTGGGCTGCTTTGGCCTGGATGGTGACAAGCTTCTTGAGTGTTGTTGGAGCTGCACCCATCCAGGCAAATGGGGAGTATTCCATCACAATCCTGACTTGTGACTTGTTGATGGTAGACAGGGTTTGCTCATCATTATGACTGTTATTAACTGGAGCAACTTTAGGCAGTTAACAAAAACTGAAGACACTCAGTCCTAGCATTGCAAGAAGTAAGAGCAGACCATTCTAAGGGAAAAGAAGGCACCAAAGAAGGTGGCAGCTGATCACAAGAGGGCATGTCCAACAGCAGTTTTCTTTTTCTGAATGTAGTTAGCAAGATGGAAACCAACACACAAATCATTCATTTACTCAAATCTGAATCATTGAGCCTCAGTGTAACTTTAGGGTCAGGAGCACCATTCCTGAAAACCTAGCTGCTCCTTTGGAGGGCATGCTGCCCTTTCTTGAAGAAGACAAAGAAGATATTTATGTTGTCTATTTATTGCGCAGAAAATGTCAGGGTATATTACAACAACTGGATTTGGAGTTGGATAAAGACATTTCTCTCACGGTCCATAGCCAGTTCACTGCTGATAACAAGGAAGTGATCATTAGTTCAGCCACGAATAAAAATCCATATCTTCCTACAGCCAGTAAACTGACCACAGGATCTGTGATATTAAAAATTATGCAGTTACAAAGATACATTCAGACTTATAACAAAAGATGTCTCAGAACTTCAATGTAAATTCAAAATCTTTGAAGTCCCTGCTGGCATACCTGCACAATTCCATCTGTCAGCTCTTTAATCATGTACAGAGAGCCTCAATGTGGGCTTGACATTTTTAGACAAAAACTTCAACCCTTAACAAGGCCCACCGAGAAGAAATGCAACCACCTTAAGTAGTTAATAAGAAGTTATCCAGAAGGAAAGATAATTTTAAGTAAAAAAATGTGGATCAACTTAACATTGAAAATCACACAGCACCAGGTTACAGTCCAACAGGTTTATTTGGAAGCACCAGCCTCCAGAGCGCTGTTCCTTCATCAGGTGGTTGTGGAGTATAAGATCGTAAGGCACAGAATTTACAGCAAACGTTTACAGTGTGATGCAACTGAAATTATATATTGAAAAAGACCTGCATTGTTTGTTAAGTCACTCGTCTTTTAGAATGACCATGTTGGTTTCAGTTCTGTTATACGTAAATCCCAGAACACTTTTTTAAAGTTACATTCTCAAGTGAACTTTAACAATAGGTGCCATGTCAGCTCAGATTATGCATTGGAGGTGTGAGGCTGCCTGTGCCCCAATGTTCAGACTGATTCTATTTCTAAAAAAGGGAGCTACAGAATCTTACATGGATTCCCACACTCACATGCACACAGACTTATTCCCCTTTATACTCACACTCATACATGTACACACACTCTCTCACAGACACTCATACCCCCGCTCCTACACACACACACACATGCACGCGCACACATATACAAGTTTGTGGGGTGAACTTGTACTTGCAGAATTACATTTTATGTTGCTCAAAAACTGCATGAATCCATGTAAAATTCTGTAAATCTCTTTTTTAGATTAGACATCAGTCTGAACATTGGGGCACTGACATCCTCACACAGGGCACCTCACACCTTCAATGCATTATCTGAGCTGACATGGCACCTATTGTTAAAGTTCACTTGAGAATGTAACTTTCAAAAAAAGTTATGGGATTTGCATATGAAAGAACTGAAACTAACAAGGTCATTCTAAAAGATGAGAGACTTAACAAACAGTCCAGGTCTTTTTCAATAGATAATTTCAGTTGCATCACACTGTAAATTTTTGCTTTAAATTCTGAGTCCTATGATCTTATACATCACAACCACCTGATGAAGGAGCAGCACTTTGAAAGCTAGTGCTTCCAAATAAACCTGTTGGACTATAACGTGGTGTTGTGTGATTTTTAACTTTGTACACTCCAGTCCAACACTGGCACCTCCAAATCATGACAACTTAACGTTCAATGTGTAGAAAGTGTGGATGTACATAGATGGCAGCTAGAGGCCGCAAGAGAAACCAAAGGAGCCCTAGAGAGCTTTTTCAGTCAAAGCT
Source organism: Chiloscyllium punctatum (assembly GCF_047496795.1). Taxonomy (NCBI): domain Eukaryota; kingdom Metazoa; phylum Chordata; class Chondrichthyes; order Orectolobiformes; family Hemiscylliidae; genus Chiloscyllium; species Chiloscyllium punctatum. Next base: position 81,172,102 of record NC_092758.1, read on the forward strand.
TAGAACATCGTATCATTAGCTTCATGAATACACAAAATGGTGAAATTTAAAGTTGAACAAAGGAACAAGCTTTCAGAACTTCACAAGAATTGGCACAGTCTAACTACCTCAGTGAGACTACAACAAGTTCAGCATTTAGCGCCCAAACAACACACTAAACATTGTTGCAGATTAGTCCATCAAGGATATGAGTCTCATTGGCTGAGGGGGCCAGATCAGCAATGGAATGAAAGCATTAAATGTTCATGGTTAATTGCTGATAATAGAAGAGTAACTGTAGAATAACCTTAGGGAATATGTGGAGTGAAGGAAATTAGATTAGATTACTTACAGCGTGGAAACAGGCCCTTCGGCCCAACAAGTCCACACCGACCCACCGAAGCACAACCGACCCATTCCCCTACATTTACCCTTTACCCAACACTACGGGCAATTTAGCATGGCCAATTCACCTGACCTGCACATCTTTGGACTGTGGGAGGAAACCAGAGCACCCGGAGGAAACCCACGCAGACACGGGGAGAACGTGCAAACTCCACACAGTCAGTCGCCTGAGTCGGGAAATGAACCCGGGTCTCTGGCGCTGTGAGGCAGCAGTGCTAACCACTGTGCCACCGTGCCACCCACGAAATTGTATCTTTACTCTGGGTATAGCTAGTAAGCACGTACAAAAGGATGTCATTGTGGGGTGAGATCACATGGAATGGAAGAGTTCCAAGTAAGATGCCCTTTCTTAACATGCTCTGCATCTAGTCATGTTCAATAAGGGCTGTTTCTGCTCACTCACAAATGTGTACGTCTCACATTATTATACAGCAGAGTGCCCCGGACCCAACCAAGTTCAGCTACTTCATCAATGGCCTTCCCTCCATCATATCACAAGAAATGAACACACTCACTGATGATTGCACAATTTTTAGTACCATTCACAACTCCTCAGCTAAGCAACCTATGCCCACTTGTGACAACATTTAGCTCAGGTTGAGAAGTGGGAAATAAGATTCATGCCACACACAAGCCATTGTTAACAACATCCTGACTTTGAGAATGTGGTGCTGGAAAAGCATAGCAGATCAGGCAGCATCTGAGGAGCAGGAGAATCTACATTTCGGACATAAGCCCTTCGGCAGGACATTCCTGATGAAGGTCATATGCCCGAAACGTCAATTCTCCTGCTCCTCAGATGTTGCCTGACCTGTTGTGCTTTTCCAGCACCACACTCTCAACTCTGATCTCCAGCAACTGCAGTCCTCACTTTCTCCTAATATCCTGACTTTGAACTATATCACTGTTCCTTCACTGTCACCTAATCACAATTTTGGATCTCTGTCCTTAATAACATTATGAATAGGCACACAACATATGGACTGCATTGATATAAGGGGTGGTCTCACTACCACTTTCTCAAGGATGGATAGGAATGGTCGATCACTGTTGGTCTTGTCAGCCACATACATTTCACATGATTAATAGAACATAGAACAGTATAGCACAGAACAGGCCCTTCAGCCCACGATGTTGTGTCGACCACTGATCCTCATGTATGCACCCTCAAATTTCTGTGACCATATGCATATCCAGTAGTCTCTTAAGTGTCCCCAATGACCTTGCTTCCACAACTGCTGCTGGCAACGCATTCCATGCTCTCACAACTCTCTGTGTAAAGAACCCGCCTCTGACATCCCCTCTATACTTTCCTCCAACCAGCTTAAAACTATGACCCCTCTTGTTAGTCACTTCTGCCCTTGGAAATAGTCTCTGGCTATCGACTCTATCTATGCCTCTCATTATCTTGTATACCTCAATTAGGTCCCCTCTCCTTCTCCTTTTCTCCAATGAAAAAAGTCAGAGCTCAGTCAACCTCTCTTCATAAGATAAGCCCTCCAGTCCAGGCAGCATCCTGGTCAACCTCCTCTGAACCCTCTCCAAAGCATCCACATCTTTCCTATAATAGGGCGACCAGAACTGGACACAGTATTCCAAGTGCGGTCTAACCAAAGTTTTATAGAGCTGCAACAAGATCTCACGACTCTTAAACTCAATCCCCCTGTTAATGAAAGCCAAAACACCATATGCTTTCTTAACTACCCTGTCCACTTGGGTGGCAATTTTAAGGGATCTATGTACCTGCACACCAAGATCCCTCTGTTTCTCTACACTGCCAAGAATCCTATCCTTAATCCTGTACTCAGCTTTCAAATTCAACCTTCCAAAATGCTTCACCTCGCATTTATTCAGGTTGATCTCCATCTGTTACCTCTCAGCCCATCTCTGCATCCTGTCAATGTCCCACTGCAGCCTACAACAGCCCTCTATACTGTCAATGACACCTCCAACCTTTGTGTCATCTGCAAACTTGTTGACCCATCCTTCAATCCCCTCATCCAAGTCATTAATAAAAATTACAAACAGTAGAGGCCCAAGGACAGAGCCCTGTGGAACACCACTCGCCACAGACTTCCAGGCAGAATATTTTCCTTCTACTACCACTCGCTGTCTTCTGTTGGCCAGCCAATTCTGTATCCAGACAGCTACATTTCCCTGTGTCCCATTCCTCCTGACCTTCTGAATGAGCCTACCATGGGGAATCTTATCAAATGCCTTGCTGAAGTCCATATACACCACATCCACAGCTCGACCCTCATCAACCTTTCTAGTCACATCCTCAAAGAACTCGATAAGGTTTGTGAGGCATGACCTGCCCCTCACAAAGCCGTGTTGACTGCATTTAATCAAGCCATGGTCTCCCAGATGGTCATAAATCCTATCCCTCAGAATCCTTTCCCACACCTTGCAGATGACAGATGTGAGACTTACTGGTCTGTAATTGCTGGGGATTTCCCTATTTCCTTTCTTGAAGAGAGGAATTACATTTGCCTCTCTCCAGTCCTCAGGTACGACTCCAGTGGAGAGCGAGGATGCAAAGATCTTCGCAAGTGGCAAAGCAATTGCATTTCTCTTTTCCCAAAGCAGCCGAGGACAAATCTGGTCTGGGCCTGGCGACTTGTCAATCTTAATGTTTGACAGAATTTTCAGCACATCAGCTTCCTCTATCTCTATCCATCCCAGCATGCACACCTGCTCTTCAAAGGTTTCATTCACTACTTTCTTTCATGAAGACAGAAGCAAAAAACCCATTTAGGGTTTCCCCCACCTGATCAATGTAAATAAAATAAATGTCCAGTTTGCCATTATATTGGCTACCACAACTGAAGGTGTGAGTGATGCTGCTCCTTTAGCAAGGTTAAGTTGTCCTTGTTCTTTTTTTCAGAGGGGTTGTAAAGGCAGAGGTTCTGATATGTCTTGATTTATCTACTTGAGAATGCTTTGAAGTCTTTCTTTTAAAACATTTGTACAATGAAAGGGGAATAGCCAGTTCTCCCAGTTCAGGTTTTGGTTTAGTTTGGTTTTAGATTAGATTAGATTCTCTACAATGTGGAAACAGGCCCTTCAGCTGAACTAGTCCACACCGACCCTCCGAAGAGTCACCCTTCCAGACCCATTCCCCCTAACTAATGCACTTAACTCTATGGGCAATTTAGCATGACCAATTCACCTAACCTTCACATCTTTGGACTATGGGAGGAAACTGGAGCACCCAGAGGAAACCCACGCAGACACGGGGAGAATGTGCAAACTCCGCATAGACAGTGGTCCGAGGCTGGAATCGAACCCGGGTCCCTGGTGCTGTGAGGCAACAGTGCTAACCACTGAGCCACCATGCTGGCCTAGAGATCTTTTTCAGTCAAAGCTTAGAACATCACATTATTAACTTCATGAATACACAAAATTGTGAAATTTAAAGTTGAACAAAGGAACAAGCTTGGACATGAAGTTTTTGTTTTTGAGGTGGCAGGTTAAAGAGTCAGCTCCATGCTGATCTTCTCTCTTTCTCTGGCATCTCTCCTGTATGAAGCTGGGTTTGATTTTATCTTTTTTTGCCTAGGGCGTGTTTTTGGGGATGTTGCAAGTATTTGGAACAGCATCATTAAGTTGCGATAGAGCCGATTGGGTTTTCAGATAAGTTATGTTATTCTAAATTCGGTTATCTTTTGTTCATGTGTAAATAAGTTCTGTTTTGTTTAAAACTGAATAGTTTGATCAGCTGCATCACTCCTGGAACATCCACTTCACACCTACTTAAAACAACTAGAAAAGGTACGGTCTGGCCTGGTCCATAACACATGACAACGTCGGTCGATGTAAAGATCAAGATAAGGATGAAAAGGCATTTTAATGCAGAACGAAGTTTGTTCAATTAATACTGTTGAGGCACATTGCTAGAAAAATATAGAGACAATCCTGCTATCTGGGTTTCTACAGCACCTCATCTAAGAGTACAGAACTATGTTTGTTACCTCAGCACTCTCACTCTTAGAGGCAAAGAGTCACCCAATAAAAAAAAGCCCTTGAAAAATCATTTCACAATAATGAGATGGACTAAAAAGATTTTTCTTCAACATGAAAAAGCAATTCACAAGAAGGTTTTCTTCAGGGAACCGATGAAGGCGAATTCCCAGTGATGAGTTGAACTGGCTGACCTCCACTGACTAACAATAGTACACCTGCTGAACTGAGATTGAGGTACAAGCCCACTTAAAGAGTTTATAGCACGTGTGCCATTGGGAACTGGCAGAAAAGAAAATGCAAAGTCAGATGGCTGATAAAACAGGTTAGAAAGCTGAAATAAAGCATGTTTAGATATAAATCAAGACATCAAAGTCTAAAATCAACAAAATGTGTGAGCTTTGCTTAGTTAAATGGTTACCTCACAGATATAATGTTATCTTTCAGTGGGTGCAGTGGAACCCCTGCCTTTAGTCAATGAAGTAGAAAATACAGGTTTATGATTTAGATTTACTAACAGTGGTCTTTGCTTTTTAGAAGATGTTTTGTAAATGCATAATGATGTACTGAAACATTGATATTAATATTTTGGATGTTTAGAACCAACCTCTGTTCTATTGTTATTTTATTGCTAAGGAAATAAGAGTCCTCATTATGACGTGCAATATCCCCTGCTTTACGAACATTCGCTTTATACAATTTCGCTTTTACGAAATACCTACATTAGTACCTGTTTTGCGAATCCGAAGAGGATTTTCACTTTTACAAAAACAGCGATATCCTTTCCCATATAAATCATGCACCTTCGCTTTATGCCATTTTTGGCTTATGAAAGGTTACCCTCTACTTTTGGATAGCGGGCGCTTCCTGTACCAATAACAATGGGTTAGGTTTTCCATTTTTGCTAGTAAGACTCAGGGTGAATAATAATCTACCATGTCCCCAGTGTTTGCCATGCAATCGCCCTTTGCTCACTAAACATGCAACATGCTTGTATAGCACCCTGCTCATGCAACTGGGCAATAGGAGAGATGGAAGTTCATATTTGGAACCCCAGCTTCACAGCACCTCAAGCAGCAAGCCAGCAACTGATCTGCACAGTCAGCTGCTCCATCATTTTAACTGAGCAAATGGTCCAGAAAGGAAAGGTGGCACCCTGATTCCTTACCAGGGTCCTGGAGGTGCTGTCTGAGAAAGACCTCCAAAGAGGATCACACTACCCAATGCAGCCAGCCTGGAGAGGGATAGGCACCCAAGTCAGTGCAATGTCATAGGATTAAAGGAAATCCCAGCAGTGCCAAAATGACTTTCTGCCACCCCACAAAGGTATAGGACAAAGAACATAGAAAAGTACGGCACAGAACAGGCCCTTTGGCCCACAATGTTGTGCCGAGATTTAATCCTAATGTAAAATATAGTAACTTAACCTACACACCCCTCAACTCACTGCTTTCCATGTGCATGTCCAGCAGTCGTTTAAATGTCCCTAATGACTCTGCTTCCACCACCACAGCTAGCAATGCATTCCATGCATTCACTACTCTCGGCGTAAAGAACCTACCTCTGACGTCTCCTTTATACCTTCCTCCTAATATCTTCAAACTATGACTCCTCGTACCAGTCAATCCTGCCCTGGGGTAAAATCTCTGACTATTGGCTCTATCTATTCCACTCATTATCTTGTATACCTCAATCAGATCTCCTCTCTTCCTTCTTCTCTCCAGAGAGAAAAGTCCGAGCTTATTCAACCTTTCTTCATAAGGCAAGCCTTCCAGTCCAGGCAGCATCCTGATAAACCTTCTTTGCACCCTCTCCAAAGCCTCTGTATCTTTCCTATAGTAGGGTGACCAGAACTGGACACAATATTCCAAGTGTGGTCTCACCAGGGACTTGTAGAGCTGCAGCAAAATCTCGTGTCTCTTAAGCTCGATCCCCCTGTTAATGAAAGCCAAAACACCATATGCTTTCTTAACAACTCTACCCACTTGGGTGGCAACTTTGAGGGATCTATGTACTTGCACCCCCAGATCCCTCTGTTTCTCCACACTGCCAAGAATCCTGTCTTTAATCCTGTATTCAGCATACGTGTTCGACCTTCCAAAATGCATCACTTTGCATTTATCCAGGTTAAACGCCATCTGCCATTTCTCAGTCCAGCTCTGAATCCTGTCTATGTCGTGCTGCAGTCTGCAGTAGCCCTCTATACTATCGACGACACCTCCAACCTTCATTTGCAAATTTACTAACCCAACCCTCAACCTCCTCATCCAAGTCATTTATAAAAACGACAAAGAGCAGAGGCCCAAGAACAGAGCCCTGTGGGACCCCACTCAACACTGACCTCCAGGCAGAATACTTTCCATCTACACCCACTCTCTGCCTTCTGTCAGCCAGCCAATTCTGAATCCAGATAGCCAAACCTCCCTGTATTCCCATTATTCCTGACCATAGAGAACCTTATCAAATGCCTTGTTAAAGTCCATATACACCACACCTACTGCTCGACCGTCATCGACCTGTCTTGACACCTCCTCAAAGAGCTCAATAAGATTTTTGAGGCATGACCTGCCCCTCACAAAGTCATGCTGACAGCCTTTAGTCTCACTGCGCTTTGCCAAATAGTCATAAATCCTATCCCTCAGAATTCTTTCCAAAACTTTGCTGACCACAGACGTAAGACTGACTGGTCTGTAATTGCCAGGGATTTCCTTATTACCCTTGTTGAAAAGAGGAACAACATTTGCCTCCTTCAAATCCTGTGTACGACGCCTGTGGAGAGTGAGGAGGCAAATATCCTCGCCAGCAGCTTAGCAACCTCCTTTTGCGCTTCCTGGAGCAGCCTGGGATAAATCTGCTCTGGCCCTGGAGACTTATCAATCGTAATGTTTTCCAAAATGTCTAGCACATCAACTTCATCAATCTTGATCTGATCAAGATTGTATCCCAGCTCCTCTAAGTTTTCATTTACAACAAGTTCCCTTTCCTTGGTGAAAACCGAAGCAAAAAACTCATTTAGGGCTTCTCGTATCTGCTCATACTCCACGCACAATTTCCCTACGCTATCCTTGATCAGTCCTACCTTCTCCCTGATCATTCTCTTATTCCTCACGTACGAGTAAAATTCCTTTGGGTTCTCCCGAATCCTTCTTGCCAAGCCTTTTTCATGCCCTCTCCTGGCTCTCCTCAGTCCATTTCTGAGCTCCTTTCTAGTAAGCCTGTAATCCTCTAAAGCTGTGTTAGATCCTTGCTTCCTCCACCTTACGTAAGCTGCCTTCTTCCATTTGACAAGAAGTTCCTCTGTTCTCATCATCCAAGGTTCCTTAATCTTACCCCTTCTTATCTGTCTCAGAGGAACAAATTTGTGCATCACTCGCAACAACTGCTCCTTAAATAGTCTCCACATGTCTGTTGTACCGTTTCTGTGGAACAATTGCTCCCAGTCGGTACTTCCCAACTCCTGTCTGATAGCGTCATAATTTCCTTTTCCCCAATTAAATATCTTCTCTCGGTAACTACTCCTTTCACTCTCCAAGGCTATGCTAAATGTGAGGCAGTTGTGATCACTTTCACCAAAGTGCTCTCCCACCGCAGAATCTGACATCTGTCCTGGCTCTTTGCAGAGCACCAAATCCAAAATGGCCTCTCCCCTCGTCGGTCTGTCTACATACTGAGTAAGGAAACCCTCTTGAACACACCTGACAAAAACGACTCCCTCCAAACCATCTGCACTTAGGAGGTTCCAGTCGATATTGAGAAAGTTGAAATCATCCATAACAACAAGTGTATGCTCCACTACTTTCTCTCCCTCATATTGACAGGGTTACCATTACTCACTCTCACCTTGCCACTGCTCATGGACTGCAAATCTCACTACAGCACCATGTCCATTCAGTGGTTTTCATCTTCCTCAACCTGTCTATGTTTGCCAGCCTCAGAATACTATGTTCCCAATTCGATGTGATTCTACTACTTGACATCACTTATTAAAGTAATCCAGACTGTGCTAGGAATTACACCTGAAATCAATTTAGGATAATCAGTTGGGTTCACAGAATGATGTGTTTGCATGTGCTAGAAGCTACATAAATTTATAGATGGGATCTTGGGGTTTTCTTAGGAAATCATAGAAACATTGCACCTTTGTCATTGAAAACCAAAGAGGTCATGGGGACTTCCATTCTCTGCTGTATTCACATGGTAACAACTTGACCAATCAGAGTCTATCTGTCTGGTCTGAGAATTAAGATTGACAGTTAAGTTTTCTTGCTGCATCTCAAATCAAATGACGTCCCTTTGGTCACAGATGATTTTTGCATTTCGGGACATCCGCAGAATGAAAAGCTTTGACTTCTTGTTGCTGTTTAGCAATGGTTAACCATATAATTGAATAAAGCATCCAGGTAGGATAGCCCCAGAGAAAAGAAATTCACACAACCATTCAGATGAGGATGAGGTGCAGAAATTAACCCACAACCATAATGGGAAGGTGAAGCTGGGAGCAGAGATTCTACACTGACTGTGCCAGAAGCTCTTTCACGAAAATGCTAAAGTGAACGGGTACCCAAGGAAAGCAGCTGTGAAACCAAGCTAATGCCAGCTGCATAACTGATACTCTGCAGCCAAGAACAACTCCAATTAGAGGGACACACAAAGGAAATGTTGTATTTTCAACGTCACTGAAGTAGATGGCCCTGCTCTTATGAGCATTCACAAAGCGCTAAAGATTAGCTCATTAACTGATGAAGGGAAGGAGACAGCACTGAGAGTGGAAGATTATGCATGCAATGAAAAACACCATTCAATCAGGACCAAGGAAGAACTGATCCCAATGTTTTGAAAAGAGATTGGGTGCTTTGAAAACATTGACCATCATATTGTTATTGATCGCATGATGTAATCAATGGTACCTTCGCCCATACAATGTACTAAGAGAACTAACAGGAAAGTTGGAAGGAATCGCCAATAAATGGGTAAGAAGAAGGTAAGTTCCAGAGTTACAGAGATTGATGAAAGAGAATTATTTGCACTTTGATATGGATGCCAAAAATCCCATACTCCATGAAAATTCCATAAACCATATCACGATGAGAGAAAGTTCACAATGATAAATGATATGCATTCACTGCAGCAAATGTACAGTCAAAATCTGTGTAAAACTCCATTAAGAGTGTAAAGGTTACCCTTGAAACTTCAGGGGTATAACTTCACTCTGAAATACAAGCCAGGAAGAGAGATGGTATGAACAGGTGCTCAATTTGCTTCTGACCGCAGGAGAAACATGAGATAAAATATCTCAGTACAAAAGTCCACCAGCTGGTTAACATCACCTTACCAAAATTGAGCTAAATTGGAGATGAAGCCATTGAAGATGAAGAGTTATGGATTCTCAACAAGTGATTCAAGGATGGTCTGATCAGATATAGCAAACGGAGGCAGGAATGCAGCAGCAACACTGATCTATCAGAGACAACATCTCACTGGGAGATGCTGTTCTGCCAGCTGGGGCCACACTCCAAAGGAAGGCAGGAAAAGGCCTGAAAGTCACAAGAGAATGGAGAGGTGTAACCTCAGAGTCAGATCAGCTCTGTAGTCATCTATGAAATCATCTAAAGATAGGTGCTCATATGCAAGGCATACCAGAAGTACATGGCAGAATGTAAGGTGATAGCTACTAATGCCTCACCCTTCCCCAGCAACCACCCCCCCCCCCCACCCCCCACACTCCCAGACTACATCAGAGCTGATTTATTCACAGACAATCAAGAATGCTATCTCAGAATTGCAGATTACCAGGCAAGGTTCTCTTTTATCTGAAAGGTGAACAATTTGAGAGCTACAACAAGCATCTTAGCTGTACGAGTTATATTCACAAAACTAGGGCTTCCTGGAGATATTATACCATATGATGGAACCCAATACATCTCCAGAGAACTTAAAAGATTTGCTGAATGGTATGGGTTCAAAATTATTACTCAACGACACACAGGTCTTTAGAAAGACACTCTGGACAATCAAGAGAATCCTCACAAAATGTGGAGATGCAAGGCTGGGCACAACCTTGCCTTATAGTCTCTCCAATCTATGCCTCTAAAGGCTGATATGGACATCTATTACCTTTTGTTTCTTTCCACTTTATGTTGCCACTGTCACTTTTATTTCATGACTGTAACTGTGCTCCCAATTCTTTTGTGCAAAACTTTATCAAATGCATTTTGGATATCTATGTGCACCATACCAACATTGTTTTCCTTGTAAACCTTTTGTAAATTAGAATTTGAATCCCTACAGTGTGGAAACAGACCCTTTGGCCCAACAAGTCCACAAGAACTTTTGAAGAGTATCCCAGCCAGACCCATTCCCCTACCCAATTACTCTGCATTTCCCCTGACTAATGCAACTAACCTACACATCCCTGTACACTATGGGCAATTTAGCTTGGCCAGTTCACCTAACCTGCACATCTTTGGACTGTGGGAGGAAACCGGAGCACCCAGAAGAAATCCACACAGACACAGGGAGAATGTGCAAATTCCACACAGACAGTCACCCAAGGCTGGAATTGTACCCGGGTCCCTGGTGCTGTAAGGCAGCAGTACTAACCACTGAGCCACCATGCCACCCACTAAAATTGCAAGCCTCTTATCTCCCTGCCAAAGCTGGTTTCATAGAATCCCAACAGTATGGAAACAGTCCATCTGGCCCAACAAGTCCACATCGATCCTTTGAAGTGTAACCCACCCAGGCCCATTCTCCTATCCTATTACTCTACATTTACCCCTGACTAATGCACCTAACCTACATATACCTGAATGCTATGGGCAATTTAGCACAGCCAATTCACCTAACCTGCACATCTTTGTGTCATCACATCACAAAGTTCCAGCCAGTGAATTAAACATTATTTGCCCATAACAAATCCATTGCTGGCTTTCCTTAGTTAACTTACATTCACAAAAGTGGCTATTATGCTTGTCCTGAAATATTGCTGCTCAGAGGTTCCCCACTCCCCAGGTTAAACTTTCTTGCAGCTGTTGGGCTTATTTTTCCACCATTTCTGAAGGGTATAACGATCCTCTAGCACCATTTCTAGACTTAAGGAAAACTGGAAAATGATGGCCAGTGCCTTTCTCCTATAAAAACAGCCCATCGAATCCCTCCCCCTTATCAAATTTATATCCTTCAAGTGTTTGAACTATCACCCTCTTCACCAGAATCGATCACTTAATCTGAGCTATCAACATCTTTTCTCCACTGCCACACCCCTCCCAACTACGGCATAAATGCTGCCCTCACCCACACTTCACTTAGCTATCCAGACTTGAAACATTAGCTTGGTCTCTCTCCAAGGATGCTGTCTGACTCACTGTGATCTCTGTGTTGTTTTCAGTACCTATGCGACATCTTCTTTTCTTAATATCAGATGCAAAGTATTCACTTAGTAGCTTATCTATGCCCCTTAGCTCTATGCATAAATCACTTTTGGTTTCTAATTGGCACCAGTCAGCACCCTTTTATATGCCTATAGAAGCCTTTGGGATTGTCTTTAATCTTGGCTACCAGTCTCTTCTCATATTATCTTTCTTCACTTCTCTTAGGGTCATGGAGTTCTTACAGCACGAAACAAAGCCCTTTGACCCAAAATGTCTGCAACGGTTATCAAGGACCTATCCATTCTAATCCCATCTTCCGGCATATTTAACCTTGAAACACCTATAGTTGTTTCAAGTGCTCACCTAAATACTGCCTACATGATGGATCCTGCCTCTACCACTCATCACTATCTGAACAAAAAAGTATTCCTTAAATCCCCTCTAAACCACCCGCCCCTTACATTAAACCTGTGACCCTGGTTACTGACCCCTCTACTAAAGGGAAATGTTTTCCCCTACATACCCTGTCTCTGCCTTTCAGAACTTTGTACACCTCAGTCAGTTCCCCCTTCAACTTTCTTAGCTCAAAATAAAACAACATCAACCTATCTAGTCTCTCTTCATAAATCGCTCCGGCCCAGGCAGCACCTTGGTGAAGCTTCTCGGCACGGTCTCCAGTGAAATCACATCCCTCCCATAGAGTGGTCACCAGAACTACCCACAGTACTCCAGCTGTGGCCTTATTAATGTTTTATACGGCTCCATTGTCTTATTTCCTTTTTCACATTCCCCCTGAACTGCCTAGAAATATATATTTCTCAGAAAGAGGGATTTGAGGAATGTTATATTGTAAAATGATACCTAAAGGAGTAGGAACCAATTGTTACAAGGCTGTGCATCCCATGTTTCACATTTTATGGCTGCACCACAGTCATGTGCTGAGTAACAATGTATCAATCAGTGCACCAGCCATATGCAGAGTTGAAAGAAATGTACTCAATGAAACTGCAGGATTTTAAGTTTAGTATGTGATTATTTCTAACTTATGGGAACCCAGAAGATATAACAAACTCAATTTCTTGAGTGTTTTATTCTGCGTTCAGTTTCTTCCTGAGGTACAGTGTATGTGCTCATTTGTCTCTCAGCAGGCGTTGCATAAGATCTAAATCCTGTGCCAAATGTACTCTGAAATGCTGCTTAGAAATCCAGGCCTACCTATTGCTTCATTTATTAATTCACATGAAAAAGTAGGTTTGAGTACACAGTGGAAGACATCATTCTAAAGTTAATAAGCAATGGAAAAAGTGCTTTCTTAATTTCTAGCACGCTAATTGTGTCGCTATGTCTTGTACAAGCCAACATTTTCAGAAGTCTACACTTACACCCTCCCTACATTTCCGTATAGAGTGAAAGCAAAACGCTGCACATGCTGGAAATCTGAAATACAGGGAATGCTGGAGAAACTCAGCAGGTCTGGGGCACCTGTGAGGAGAGAAACAAATTTAACATTTCGGGTACAGTACAATTCTTCTTCAAAGCCTTCAGAAGGAGAGTCATACTGGACAAGAAACATTTACTCTGTTTCGCTCCCCACAGATGCTGCCGGACCTGCTGAGTTTCTGCAGCATTCTCTGTTTGTTTTCGTGATGCACCAATTCTCAGTGACAACATGTCTCCCTTGACAAAGTATTACATTGAGGGTTATGAACCCTCATTGACATTATGTCTACATTTAACCAGTATTACATTCGGAGTACCAATGGTCAGTGATATTGTGCCTGAATTGGGGATACATGGAATACCACTACAAGGGAATAGAGGTTTAAGTGGGAGACCAGGTGGGAAAGCAGAGTTAAAGGTCACAGCCATGAGATCAGCCATGATCTATTGCATGGTGGAATGGGCTCGTGGGGCCGAACGGTCTATGCTTGCTCCTATTTCTTATCATTCTTTATTTTATGAATTCAAGCATAAAGATTAAGAATATTCTATTAATCTGACACAATGTTTTCAACTACTAATAGATAAAGGTAATGGCAGTCGTCTTTTCCCTAGGATGTGGGATTTCAAGTCTAGAGAGTGCATTTTTAAGGTGGCAGGAGAGAGATTTAAAAAAGACATGGGGCAAATATTTTACACAAAGGATAGTCCGCATGTGGAGTGGACTTCCTGAGGAAGTGGTGGATGTGGGCACAACTACAATGTTTAAAAGACATTTGGACAAGTCCATGATTAGAAAAGGCTTGGAGGGATATGGGCCAGGAGCACGCAGGTGGGACTGGTTTAGTTTGGGATTACATTTGACATGGACTGGTTGGACTGAAGGATCTGTTTCCGTGCTATATGACTCGAAAGAAAATACTTTTTTTAAAAGCGAGGTATCATAATGCAAATAGAAATGGGATGGACCGTATTTTTAACTTACTTTTCTTTGCTGTAGGGACTCTGCGTACCCCGTTGAGTTATTGTCTTCTTTCTAATTTACCTTGCCGTATTTTTTTCCCAACAGATCGGCTCTATTTTAGCGCTGGGACCAGATTGAAGGAAGCTAGCACAGTAACAAATGGGAGCTGACTAGGCTGGCGTAAGGAAGCAAAAAAAACACTTAAGCGAAATAAATTAAAAGAAAATCAAACATGGAGGATTATAATAGATGGGCTTGTGTTGCAGGGTAAGCATTATTTGATTGATGTCGTCGTGTAACGATAAATAGGTTCCAGGTGAGGGAGATTAACCAAAGTATTAAGATGCCAAACGCTTCTCCATTTATAGAATAATTGGACAGAATTATCATTGTTGACGGGTGACTTGGCTAATATCTCTCACCTGGAGCCCATTTATTGCTACATAATCTCCGACCATTGAGAAGACGCTCTCCCAGCAACACTAAGTAGCCTATTAGAGAAAACGCGAGCCAATCAGAGAGAAGCGACAGATTACCCGAGAGAGTACAAAAAAAGTGAATGGAGCTTTTACTTCGCCTACGACAAGGAAGAGGCTTCAATGCTCCATACAATCCCACTAGTGTTTGCCATTTTAATGAAAATTGTGTCCACTGATTGCAATAATTAGGAAAATATGGCTTTAAAAAGAGGTCTATTTTTGTCAGCTACAACTATACAATGGAAAACTTGTAAAAGTAAAATCAAATTATAAAATAAAATGCACATAATTGTGATGTTATGAGTAACAATTACCCAGAACGCACTTTGTGATAGCACTGCGTACATTTACCCAGAATGCATTGCATGAAGGAGAAGCAATGGCATCCTCCCAGGTGATGATTTCCTAATTGGGAGGCTCCACAACACAGAAGTACACTTCACAGAAGCCTCTGCTTATCGGTAAATTATTGAAATTTACGTTCTTTAAAAATTGGATTCAGCTTTAAATTTGCATTGTTTCATTTTGTAATTAAAGTCACATTTAGCATGAATTTCCATTTTTACACACTAACGATTTGTTCCCTCAATATTTGCAGGCATTTGATTACACAGAGTGCTAATGCAGAGTCCATGGATGAATCCTAATGCACGGTGTCTACAGATGAATCCTAGTAAAGTGCACTGACGGCAACTCATTAATATCCCTTTGAAGCCCACCACAGATCGCAGCTAAAAAAACTGCTATTGCCACACAATAAAACAGAAACACTTAAAAAGACGCCTATGAACAAATGACATTAGTATGCAATATAATGTTATGCTATATGCAAGAAAAGAATTTAGTAGCAGAGAGCATATGGTGAATTCCAGGTTTTGTTCTGAACTGAAATTCCGGGTGAAGCCAATCAAACTTTAACACAGTAATTTCTCATCTAAAACCATGACCTTCTCTTTGATTGAATGTGGATCACAGCTATAATGCAAACTTATTGGGGTTTGCCAGACTGTAGTCGGGATGGCTCATTTTACCCACAAATTGTTTGTATAAAAGAATTGAACAGAAATGTTCCTGGCTGTCAGTAAAACAGCCTCCTGTGTCCTGCCTCTTCACTATGTTTACGAAATGAAAGGTTGAAATCAAAAGTTTGTTCAGCCTACTCGAGTCCATCATCCTAATCTTCGAGCTCTCCCACTCTGATGCCAGTCTGTGTAATGAGTACCCCTGTAAGTAAAGGTGAATCCTCTATTTCCCACAAATCATACATTTGTGGAAAACTCAGTCAAGCTGCCCTTAATTAAAATAAATAAACAGAATATCTCAGATTCCATTTCTGCTGGGGCAGGTTCCGTCTACTCCAGACACACAGACTTTTAAGATTACTGCTGCCTAGCAGATTATCTCAGATGTTTCTCTTACCTTGTGTGACATCCAATGGGAATATTGTTTTCACTCGTCAACAGGCTCAAACTTCCTTTGAAGAGATCTATGAACACATACACCATCGTAAATTGAACACTGCTTTACCTTCCTTAAATAATCTGGTAATACTTTGTGTCAAGGGTTCACCCAAACTCAGATATAAGTGCTTAAATGAAGCAAATTTCACTGAGGAGCATGAATATACACAAAGGAAACTTTTGTTTATGATTCAAAGGTAATAATACTGGATTTAAAGCATTTTGCAACTCAGATCAAAAATAAAAGTTGCAACATCCAACCTGTAGGACAAATGCCTAATCGGATGAGCTGGACAGTCTTTATCTGTCCTCTGGAAGGTGAGAGCCCCACCGTTTAACGTGAGTGTTTTTTTAATTTTATAGAGTCCTTCCAGCATGGAAGCAGGCCATTTGACCCATCGAGTCTACACTGACCCTCCAAAGAGCATCCCTCCCAAATCCGCTCACCCCCAACCCTATCCCCGTAACCCTGCATTTCCCATGTCTAGACCACCCAACTCCCATATCCCCAGGTACCCTGAGCAATTTAGCATGGCCAATCCACCTAACCTGCACATCTTTGGACCATGGGAGGAAACCGAAGGAAGCCCGCGCAGACATGGGGAAAATTTGAAACACCTCAATCTGTACTCATTCCAATCAACCTTAATCTACAAATCAGCATTCACTAAAGATGTTTTAACAACACCTAATTCAGTGTACCTGGGTAAACATGCGGGTCAACTCCATCACTAATGACATTGTGGCTCTACTTACACCAAATGGGCTGCAGTGGTTCAAGAATGCAACTCACCACCACCTTCTTCTGGCAAACTAGGAATGGCCAATAAGAGTAGGTGGGTTGGCCGTGTTAAATTGCCCATAGTGTCAGGGATGTGCAGACTAGGTGGTTTAACCATGGGAAATGCAGAGTTACAGGGAGAGGATAGGGAGGTGGATCTGGCTGGGATGCTCTTTGCAGGATCAGTGTGGATTTGATCGGCTGAATGCCCTGCTTCCACACTGTGGGGATTCTATGATTCTAAATTTCAGCACCCTCTCCCGTGTGGTCACATCCCTTTGTGGGCGGAACGGTGGCACAGTGGTTAGCACTGTTGCCTCACAGCGCCAGAAACCCGGGTTCAATTCCCGCGTCAGGCGACTGACTGTGTGGAGTTTGCACATTCTCCCCGTGTCTGCGTGGGTTTCCTCCAGATGCTCTGGTTTCCTCCCACAGTCCAAAAATGTGCAGGTCAGGTGAATTGGCCATGCTAAATTGCCCGTAGTGTTTGGTGCAGGGAGAAATGTAGGGGAATGGGTCTGGGTGGGTTGCGCTTCGACGGGTCGGTGTGGACTTGTTGGGCTGAAGGGCCTGTTTCCACACTATAAGTAATCTAATCTAATCTAAAAAAATACCAGCCCAGTTGAAGTGAATAAAAGAAAGATTCACCTGTGTCCATTTGATACTTTCACCAGATCCACAACAGTCCTGCTTTTTACACATTTAACTAAAATTTAATGGAAACCTAAGTCCTTAATTTCAATTGAGAACTGCCAGTCCGACAGGTCTGCTATTCAAATGGAGATGAAAAGATCTTTGAGGATGAGAGATGTGTTGAGAATAAACAACCCTTCATAGTTCATAAGGAAATGGCTCTTCTGTTTGTCCACTGACAAACGACAAAAAGTCAAGAAACATCAAGAACTACTGTTGAGTTGGAGAAATTCATTCAAGTGACAATGCTACTCAGGGCAGACTGCATGGTGGGCCAGTACCCATCATCATCATATGGCACTCCTTAATGATATAACCACCCCTTTCCTCCCTGCTCTGGAGAAATTTAGTGATGCAACATAAACGCATTTCTCCCCCACAACAGCTTTAATCCTCTGACTTACACTATCTGCCAAGGAAGCTCTGCTTTGCAAAATTACCACTGTACTTGTTTATTCTGATCTTACCAATTCCACTTCACAGGGCAAACTGTTAAAAAGTTAGTGGGACTATAAACAAAATACTCCCGTGTTACTAAATCTAATCATTCAATATTGTCCATAAATTATTAGAAATCTTGCTTTGCACTTTACGCCCACAAATCTCACTCAGGTTGTCGTGATTTTCTGTCATATTTTTGTCTCCGCATTTCCCCCTGGTAACTCCAACATGAACACTTCCCATTCAATATTAGATGTCAACATCAAGCCATTTTTGGATACTATATTGCTCTATGGAACAAATTTACTCAGTCTCTTCCTTAATTCCATTAGCAACATTTGCATGTATAAATTTTTATATATGCATAAAATGACCTGAGATAACATCATGGCAAAGTTAATAGTAGTATATTATTTCCTGTTTGTACATAATTAAACTGTCAAATCACAATTGGTTGATGTGTAGACTGAACTCTGTGTTCTGATTGCTTTGAGGTTAAGGGATTATAAAGCATAAACCATGACTGAAAATTAAAGTTTGTCCAATAAATACTCAGTGTTAACACAAAATGCACAGAACAAACATCAGAAAAATGGTTAGACTTACTAATACAATTGTTAGACAGCAAACTACTATCATATCACATAACAAGCACAAAATTCAAATCCCTGCGCACAAACAGTTGGATTAATGCTAATTGTATTTTATAAATTTCTCAGTGAACTATTTAAGTCAGCACACTACAGGCCCCAGAGGGTGTGTAACGCATAGCATGGTGCAGTCCTAATTCCCTGTTCAAAACATCCCAAAATGCTGTTTACTAAATTGCAAATGTTGCATTTTAAACCCCAACTCACCAATTCCTTTGGAACATTATATATATATTAATGTATCGTTTAATTCCGCCAGACCACAATTCTCAGATAACTAGCATCACATATAAATGCACTCCTACAAATCCCTGTATACAAGATTCCCCAAACACAATTAATCACAGAGCCAATGCATTCCATTTTAAACTCCTTGGACAGTACTGTGGTTCCTGGAATACATATCACTGGTGTATTTTAAATCCCCAGTCAACCATTCCTCCACTGCTGATGGCATACGGTATAGCAAGGCAATCGCTTAAATTCCTACACACAAGCTCCAACACCATGAGGAATGATGGATTGGTTAGAGGGAGTTACAGTGGAGTAGCTTCTTCCTATCAATCCATTTTATTTTGCCAAGAAGAGTGCTGAAAGTTCTGCTCTATTGATTGGTGATACATCAGTTGGAAAATTGAGCCCACTAAATTACTCAAAGACATGGTGCTAAACGATTTAAAGTGGAACGCCTATATTGATTAATTGTTCAGGAAAACAAATAATAGACTACCATCATAGTGGCGTAAAGAGTGATGGATTTATGAAAACAGATTTCTTTAGCTTTCTTTTTAACCAAAGTTGATAGCAGACTCTGTTTGCCGAGCAAGAATAGCAAGAGTCATTCTGACAAGCTAAAGGGGATCCCCCCTGTCAAGATCTCTCAGAACCTTAACTTCATAAAACAATAGCCTTTATTCCAAAAGCTACCTCATGATCATTCAGATGATTATATATATTTATATATCTTCTTGAGTAAGATGATCAAAACTGTATATAGTAGTCCGACAAACTGTCCAGTTGTTGCAAAACTTCCCTACTATTATACATAAATTCCCAGCTCGGCAAACAGAACCACAACAACAAGCACTCGAGCTACAAATCTTCTCACAAACTTTGAACTATTATACATAGTCTCCCACACACTAAGGCCAACATTTGAGAGAGGTGATTGCCTGGTGGCTCAGTGGTTAGCACAACTACCTCAGAGTGCCAGGGTTTCAATTTTGATTCCACTCTCAGGTGTGGAGTTTTCACATTCTCCCCGTGACTGCATGTGTTTCCTCCCACAGTCCAAAGATATGCAAGTTAGGTAGATTAGCTAAGTTTCTCATAGTGTTCAGGGATGTGGAGGTTAGGCACATTAGCCTTGGGAAATGTAGAGTTACAGGGTTAGGCTATAGGGATGTGCCAGATTGGGAAGCTCTTTGGAGGGTCAGTGTGGACTCGTTGGGCCGAATGGACGATTTCCACACTGAGTAGCAATTCTATAGATTCTGTAGATATCGTTCCTGTCTGATCTATTTGCTTGATGAGATTGCGTTTAATAGTTGTGTCCCTTTCACGAGAGGTTGAGAATGTTATGACAAATTAATGTTTTCAAAATAAGGAATACATGTTAATAATTAGTGAAAAGAATGTTTCATAAAGCTAAAATGAAAACATTATTGTGTATACTGATTCATTCTCCAAAGAGTCCATTGATTAGGAGACGACCAACAAATGAAGGTAAGAAGAAAATAGAAGCCCTGTAGTTCTGGTCATCCAACATGTTGGAGAATATGATTAGGAAAATATACAAAAACAATATCTTGGAATTAAAACGTCTTCAAATGTAGATGACAGGTAATATCTTTATGGCTGTAATTGCTACATAAAATAGTCCAAGAGAGTTAATCCTCATCCTATCTGTATGCTTAGTCTTTGGAATGGAAGATTAGTTTATTATCTTCCAAGACCCATACTAGGGAGATTTTTGCAATCTTGGTATGCTGAGTTTATAAAATCTCATTTATATCAAGAGTTATGGCAAAGGACATGATGTATTGGCCTTTTAACTTAAAAGCAAGACCACTGTACTGAAAGGAGATAAAGAGGGAAGCATCTGGAGGATAGAGCTCACTGTGTAATGTTTTTTATCTATTGTGACTGCATTTTCTCTTTCCCTGTGACCCCATAAAATATTTTATAAAAATTTAAAATACTTGACTGTTGTTGATTACATTCTCGGCATGAAGGACAGCAACATTTGGCCATGGTATTACAAAATCCATATTTCTCATCAGCATATTCGAAATTACATTTACTTTTGATGCCTTCTTCTGCTAACTAACCTAATCCCCTACACAGTCCAAAACCCCAGCAAACCCCCACAAGATGATAAGTCTTGAGAACGTATCTATGGACAAGTTATTATTTAGTGGTCTGTTTGATGGAGGTTTATTCACAATCTCGAACACTACTTCCTCAGTGTTAGCTGTTAACTGTTCTAGGAGACATCTTAGTGGGTAAATTTGGATGGAAGATGTTTCTCCAATTTCTGCACCATTAAATCATTTCCCAAGATTTCATTGTACTTTTTAAGCCTTCTTGTTAACTGCCTGTCGATTTAGTTCCCAACGCATTTTATTTTGCCAGTGGTATAGCAGCTGGAAATTACCTGAATATTCACTGCTAAGATACCCTAGGTAACCTGGAATAAGATTTGTGCAAAGAAAACAACAAGTATTGGAGATATTCAGCAAATCAGACAGCATTTGGGGACAGAGAAATAAATTTCGCCTTCCAGGTCAATGATCTTTCATCAGAACTAGGAAGACTTTGAGGTATAACAGGTTTGAGAACAACAATCAAAGCAAAATAGAAGAATTTGTGTGTTCAAAGTTTCTGAAAACATTTAACAGTAAGAATTGAAACTATACACTTTTTAAACTTTTGTTTGTACTTTCATGTATCCCTGATGAAGAACTTATGCCCGAAACATTGACTGTCCTGCTCCTTGGAAGCTGCCTGACCTGTTGTGCTTTTCCAGTAGCACACTATTTGACTCTTTCAGTACAAAGGTAAAAACAATGACTGCAGATGCTGAAAATCAAATACTGGATTAGTGGTGCTGGAAGAGCACAGCAGTTCAGGCAGCATCCAACGAGCAGCGAAATCAACGTACAAAGACCAGTTCATATTATTTATAGGATGCACTGTCACACCTCACTCAGGTTTCTTCAACAATACCTCCCAAACATAAGAACATGAGAAATGGAGCAGGAGTAGTCCCTTCAGCCTCTCAACAACGCAGCAAGGCCATGGCCGATCTGTCTCGGGATTCAATTCCTCTTTCATGCCAGCTCATTATAACCCACAACTCCCTAAAACTTCAAAAATCTTTCTATCTCCCCTTCAAATATTTGCATGACCTAGCCCCCGTGACACTCTTGGTAGAGAATTCCAATGATTCAGTGCCTTTTGAAAGAGATGTTCCTTTGCATCTCAGTGTTAAATGTGAATCCCTGTAACAAGTTTGACATTTCCCCACAGTGGAAACATTTTCTCAACATCTATCCTATCAAGAATCTTAATAAAAACTGCGGATGCTGGAAATCTGAAATGAACATAAGAGGTAAGCAGAGTTAATGTTTCCTGATGAAGGGCTTTTGCCTGAAACATCAATTCTTCTGCTCCTCAGATGCTGCCTGACCTGCTGTGCTTTTCCACCACCATGATCTTGACCCTAATCTCCAGCATCTGCAGTCCCCACTTTTGCCTTAATGTTTCTGAAGAAGACTTATACTGGACATGAAAAATAATTCTGATTCTCTCTCCAAAGACTGTTGAGTTGCTCCAGCAAATTCTCATCAAAGAATCATAGAACCCCCTATAGTTTGGAAATAGGCTGTTCGGTCCAACAAGTCCACACCGGCCCTCTGAAGAGTAACCTACCCAGACCCATTCCTCTACACTTACCCCTGACTAATGCACCTAACCTACACATGCCTGAACACTATGGGCAATTTAGCATGGCTAATTCACCTAACTTGCACAGTGGGAGGAAACCAGAGCACATGGAGGAAACCCACATTGACATGGGGAGAATGTGCAAACTCCACACAGCCAGTTACCTGAGGCTGGAATTGAACCCAGGTCCTTGGTGCTGTGAGGCAACAGTGCTAACCACTGAGCCACCGTGTCGCCATTCTCTCTGTTCCTGTTTGATTTATCCTTTGGTTTCATGATCATTTAACTTTTGTTCACTGTGCCACATGTAAAGTGACAGTCTCCCAAAGCAGAGTTCCAATGTGATAAAGGACCATGTCCTTATTGGTTTTGTTTCTCCATTGGTTTCAGCTAATCACAGATATTATTTGATGATGACCTCCTGGTATATTGATGCAGTTCCAATACTTTTTGTTGCCTCCTTATGCACCAGTAGTTTACGGATTTAAACTGGTCTATTCAGAAAGACTGATTAAAGTAGCTCCACGAACAAGGTAGAGAGCTGAATGGTGCATAAATAGTTTTTTCTCCATTTTAATGCTGCATTAAGGAAAAGTAAATATTCTACTTGCTTTTAAAACAAAGAAGAAGCAAGTGATTTTCAGGTTGGCTTAAAATTAGAGTAATGTTTTAAAATTTATTGCAAAAATACACTTAATTCATAAAAATAAATCTTGCATGTTTTAACTAAACATATTCAGTTTGTGATTTTTAAAAGTGACTTGGATGAGGAAGTGGAAGGATGGCTTAGTAAGTTTACCGATAATATGAAGGTTGGTGGAGTGGTGGAATAGTGTAGAGGGCTGGTGCAGGTTGCATCGGGACATTGACAGGATGCAGAGCTGGGCAGATGGATGTTCAACCTGGGAAAGTGTGAAGTGATTCATTTTGGAAGGTCAAATTTGAGTACAGAATACAGGGTTAGAGGTAGGATTCTTGGCAGTGTGGAGGAACAGAGGGATTTTTATGGTCCATGTCCTATAGATCCCTCAAAGTTGCCACTCAAGTTGATAAGGTTGTTAAGAATGTGTATGGAGTGTTGGCTTCCATTAGCAGGGGGATTGAGTTTAAGAGCCACGATGTTATGCTGCAGCTCAAATGAGCCCTGGTTATCTCATACTTGGGATATTGTTCCGGTCGCCTCATTATAGGAAAGATGTTGGAGCTTTATCGAGGGTACAGAGGAGATTTACCAGGATGCTGTCTGGACTGGAGGGCATGTCTTATGAAGAGAGGTTGAGGGAGCTAGGACTTTCTCATTGGAGCGAAGAAGGATGAGAGGTGACTTGATAGAGGTGTACAAGATCATGAGAGGCATAGATAAAGTGGATAGACAGAGCCTTTTTCCCAGGGTAGAAATGGCTATCACAAGGGGGCATAATTTTAAAGTGATTGGAGAAAGGTTTAGGGGAGATGTCAGGGGTCGGTTCTTTACACAGAGCGTGGTGGGTGCATGGAATGCACTGCCAGCGATGGTAGTAGAGTCAGAGACATAACAGTCTTGAATAGGCACACGGATGATAGTAAAATGAAGAGCACGTAGGTTAGTTTGACCTTAGAGCAGGAATGGAGGTCAGCACAACATTGAGTGCTGAAGGGCCTGTCCTGTGATGTACTGTTCTCTATTCTATGTTCTATATAGCAGGGGATTCAGTCCCTTGAGTAGTATGATCTGTAGTACATGGAATTCTTAGATGCGCCTGCTAGTCTGGATGTCCACACCTGCAGGAAGTGTCACCAATTTGATCAGCTTAAGCATTGAGTTTTGGAGCTTGAGAACTTGCTAGAAGCACAGCATTGCATCCACAAGGCTGAGAGTGAGAGGGAGTGCACATTTCTGGAGGCAGTCACCCTGCAGCTTATGGAAATGCAGTCAGAGATGGAATGGGTGACCACCAGTCCAAAGAAGTGAGCCTGCCAGGTGATCAGGAAAGCCCCAGAATGGATTTTCTGTGTTGGAAAACAGCGAAGTGGGGGTGCCTCTGTGGGAAGGCACTCACAGCCCAACGACACAAAGGGGGAGGGAAAGAGAGGGAGGGATGCCATGGTCGTCCCTGCTGATTACACTTGCAGGAAGTGCACCCATCTCCAGCTCCTCCAAGACCGTGTTAGGGAACTGGAGCTGGAGTTGGATGAACTTAGGATCATTCGGGAGGCAGAGGGGGTCATAGATCGGAGCTTTAGGGAAGTAGTAACTCCAAAGATTGCAGACAGATGGGTGACAGTGAGGGGGACTGGGAGGAAGCAGCCAGTGCAGGGACCCCCTGCGGCCGTTCCCCTCAAGAACAAGTATACCATTTTGGATACTTGTGGGGGGGAAGACTTACCGGGGTAAGCAATGGGGTTCAGGCCTCTGGCATGGAGCCTGTCCCTGTTGCTCAGAAGGGAAGGGTGGAGAAGAGCAGAGCAATAGTTATTGGGGACTCGATAGTTCGGGGCACAGATAGGCGGTTTTGTGGGGGCGAGAGAGACTCACGATTGGTATGTTGCCTCCCAGGTGCAAGGGTACATGACGTCTCTGATCATGTTTTCCGGGTCCTTAAGGGGGAGGGGGAGCAGCCCGAAGTCGTGGTCCACATTGGCACCAACAACATAGGTAGGAAGAGGGCTGAGGATGTTAGGCAGGCTTTCAGGGAGCTAGGTTGGAAGCTCAGAGTTAGAACAAACAGAGTTGTTGTCTCTGGTTTGTTACCCGTGCCACGTGATAGAGAGTCGAGGAATAGGGAGAGAGAACAGTTAAATGCGTGGCTACAGGGATGGTGCAGGAGGGAGGGATTCTGGTATCTGGATAACTGGGTATCTTTCTGGGGAAGGTGGGACCTCTATAAACAGGATGATCTACACCTGAACCTGAGGGGCACCAGTATCCTTGGGGGGAGGTTTGCTAGTGCTCTTTGGGGAGGGTTTAAACTAACTCTGCAGGGGCACAGGAACCTAGACTGCAGCTTTAGGGTGCAGGACCTGGAGTGTAGGGACGTTAGGAACATGGCATCAATCTCAAAGGAGGGTGCCTGTAAACAGGAAAGTGGCTTGAAGTGTGTAAAGTTCAATGCAAGAAGTATACAAAATAAGGTAGGTGAACTTGCAGCGTGGGTTGGTACCTGGGATTTCGATGTTGTGGCTATTACGGAGACATGGGTAGAACAGGGACAGGATTGGCTGTTGTAGGTTCCAGGGTTTAAATGTTTTAGGAGGGTCAGGGGTGGGGGTAAAAGAGGGGGAGGTGTGGCATTGCTTGTCAAAGATAGTATTACAGCGGTGGAAAGGACAATGGATGAAGACTCGCCAACTGAGGTAGTTTGGGCTGAGGTTAGGAATAGGAAAGGTAAGGTCACCCTGTTAGGAGTTTTCTACAGGCCTCCTAATAGTCCGAGAGACGTAGAAGAAAGGATTGCGAGGATGATTCAGAAGAAGAGTGAAAGTAATAGGGTGGTTGTTATGGGGGTCTTTAACTTTCCAGGTATTGACTGGGAAAGCTATAGCTCAAGTTCGTTAGATGGGTCGGTGTTTGTCCAAAGTGTGCAGGAGGGTTTCCTGACACAATATGTAGACAGGCCAACAAGAGGTGAGGCCATACTGGATTTGGCTCTGGGTAACGAACCAGGCCAGGTGTTAGAATTGGAGGAAGGTGAGCACTTTGGGGACAGTGACCACAATTCGGTGACTTTTGGAGAGGGATATGTGTGCACTGCAGGGCAAGAGTTATAGCTGGGGGCAGGGAAATTATGATGCGGTGAGGCATGACTTAGGATTCGTGGCTTGGAAAAGTAGGCTTCAAGGGAAGGGCGCAATTGATATGTGGAGCTTGTTCAAGGAGCAACTATTGAGTGTCCTTGATAAGTATGTACCTGTCAGGCAGGGAGGAAAGGGTCGTGTGAGGGAGCCGTGGTTTAATAAGGAATTGGAATCCCTTGTTAAAGGGAAGAGGGCGGCCTAAGTAAAGATGAGGCGTGAAGGTTCAATTGGGGCGATTGAGAGTTACAAGGTAGCCAGGAAGGATCTGAAGAGAGAGCTAAGAGCAGCAAGGAGGGGACATTAGTTGGTAGGATTAGGGAAAACCCAAAGGCTTTCTGTAGGTATGTCAGGAATAAAAGAATGACTAGGGTAGGAATAGGTCCAGTCAAGGATAGTAGTGGGAAGTTGCGTGTGGAGGCTGAAGAGATTGGGGAGACACTGAATGAATACTTTTCATCAGTATTCACTCAGGAACAGGACATTGTTGCCGATGTGAATATTGAGTCACAATTAATCAGAATGGATGGCTTTGAGGTATGTAGGGAAGAGGTGTTGGAAATTCTGGAAAGGGTGAAAATAGATAAGTCCCCTGGGCCTGATGGCATTTATCCTAGGATTCTCTGGGAAGCAAGGGAGGAGATTGCACAGCCATTGGCCTTGATTTTTATGTCCTTGTTGTCTACAGGAATAGTGCCAGAAGACTGGAGGATAGCAAATGTGGTTCCCTTGTTCAAGAAGGGGATTAGGGATAACCCTAGTAACTATAGGCCGGTGAGTCTCACTTCTGTTGTGGGCAAAGTCTTAGAGAAAATTGTAAGGGATAGGATTTATGAACATCTGGATAGGAATAATGTGATCAAGGATACTCAGCATGATTTTGTGAAGGGCAGGTCGGCCTCACAAACCTTATTGAATTCTTTGAGAAGGTGACTAAGGAGGTGGACGAGGGTAAAGTGGTAGATGTGGTGTATATAGATTTTAGTAAGGGCGTTTGATAATGTTCCCCATGGTAGGCATAAAATATGGAGGTATGGCATTGAGGGTGAGTTGGAGGTTTGGATTAGGAATTGGCTGGCTGGAAGAAGACAGAGGGTAGTAGTTGATGGTAAAGGTTCATCTTGGAGTGCAGTTACTAGCGGTATTCCGCAACGATCTGTTTTGGGACCATTGCTGTTTGTCATTTTTATAAATGACCTGGAGGAGGGGCAAGAAGGTTGGGTGAGCAAGTTTGCGGATGATATGGAAGTCAGTGGAGTTGTTGACAGTGAGGAAGGATGTGGCAGGTTACAGCGGGATATAGATAAGCTGCAGAGCTGGGCAGAAAGGTGGCAAATGGAGTTCAATGTAGGTAAATGTGAAGTGATTCACTTTGGTAAGAGTAACAAGAAGATGGGGTACTGGGCTAATGGTTGGATACTTGGTAGTGTGGATGAGCAGAGGGATCTTGGTGTCCATGTACACAGATCTCTGAAAGTTACCATCCAGGTAAATAGTGCTGTGAAGAAGGCATATGGCGTATTGGCTTTTATTGGTAGAGGAATTGAGTTCCGGAGTCCTGAGGTCACGTTGCAGTTGTAAAAGACTCTGGTGCGGCCGCGTCTGGAGTATTGTGTGCAGTTTTGGTCGCCATACTATAGGAAGGATGTGGAGGCACTGGAACGGGTGCAGAGGAGGTTTACCAGGATGTTGCCTGGTATGGTAGGAAGATCGTATGAGGAAAGGCTGAGGCACTTGGGGCTGTTTTCATTGTAGAAAAGAAGGTTTAGGGGTGACTTGATAGAGGGGTACAAGATGATTAGGGGTTTAGATAGGGTTGACCATGAGAACCTTTTTCCATGTAATGCCCTGGAATGCCCTGCCAGTAGCAGTGGTGGACTCTCCCTCTTTATGGGCATTTAAACGGGCATTGGATAGGCATATGGAGGATAGTGGGCTAGTGTAGGTTAGGTGGGCTTGGATCGGCGCAACATCGAGGGCCAAAGGGCCTGTACTGCGCTGTATTTTTCTATGTTCTATGTTCTAACAATAGTGAGGGGTACAGACAGCCATTTTGGCAGTTGCAAACAAGACTCCAGGAAGGTGGGTGACTCCCTGTGACCAGGATCAAGTATGTCACTGAATGGCTACAGGGCATCCTGAAGGGAGAGAGGAACAGTCAGAGGATACAGTCCTATAAGAAGAACTTTGGTTAGCCAGATAGCAGACTGAAAAGCAGGATCTCCACAATTATAATCTCTAGATTATTAATTAATGAGTACAGAAATAGGGGATAGAGGGCTGGGTAATTAAAGAGTTGGTGCAGGAGGGTGGACTTTAGATTCCTGGACCACCGGCTCTGTTTCTGGGGAAGGTGGGACCTCTGCAAGTCTGATGGGTTGTGGAACAGGACAAACATCCTGTTGCTAAGTGCTGGTGTTTAAGCTAATTTGGCAGGAGGATGGAACACAGAGTGGAGGTACAGTAGGAGGGTGGTGTGCGGGTGAATGTAGTGGAAAAAACAAGTCAATCTGGGGACCAGTTTGAATATAATCAAGTTAAGGTACTAGGGAGCCTTGCAAGGCTGGATGGTATTTATTGAAGAAGTTCTCAAGGGAGGAGGTTTTGAGGATTCTGACCTTCATTGTCAAATCCTCTCTAGCCACAGGAGAGATGCTAGAGGACTGCAGGATAGCTAATGTGGTGCCATTACTCAAGAACAATAGGAGGAATAAACCAGGAAACTACAGATCAATAAGTCTAATGTCAATGCTATGGAAACTGTTGGAAAATAGATTGAAGAACAGAATGAATGAATCCCCATTTGGAGAGGCAAGGATTAATCAAGGATTGATGCTTTGTGATTGAATCATTCAATGAGTAGGGCACTGCATGAGACAGAGTTTACATGGGCTTCAGTAAGATTGTTGACAACGTCTTCCATTGGAAAACCGATCAAGTAGGTAAAGGCATGGGGAATCCAGAGTATTTTGGTCGACTGGATCAAAATTGGATCAGCGCGAGGAAGCAGAGAGTGGAAATGGAAAGTTATTTTTGTGACTGGAAGCCTGAGTCCAGCTGTGTACTATTGGCTTTGGTAATGGGTCCTTTGCTGTTTGTTGTGTCGATAAGTAATCTACACATGAAAGTAGGAGGTTTGATCAGTAAGTTTAATTATAACATGAAAATTGGTCATGGCATAAATTGCAAGGGGGATCGCCTTTGACTAAAGAGCAATATAGATAGGCTGGTGAGATGAGTAGAACACAGGAATTCAATCCTGAAAAGTATTAGGTTGATACTATTTGGGAAGAATTACAAGGCAAGGAATACCTAATGAATGATAGCAAGTACAGATGATCAGAGGGAACTTGTGTGCACGTCCATAGATCATTGAAGGCAACAGGACAGTTAAATAGGATAGACATGAAGGAATACAGAATACCTGCCAATATTAGTTATTCTTTGTATACAAGAGCAGGAAGGTTAATGATGGAGTTGTACATAACATTCATTAGGCCACAATAGGAGCACTGTATGGCGTTCTGGTCACCACACCAAAGGGAGAATGTGATTGCACTGGAGAAAGTGCAGAGAAGATTCACCAGGATGTTGCTTGGTGTGGAGTGATTCAGCTATGAAGAGAGACTAGATAAGCTGGGGTTGCTTTCCTTAGAACAGAATAGGTTGAGAAGGGACCTGATTGAGGTGTGCAACATTATGAGAGGCAGAGATACAGGAGATAGAAGGAAGCAATTCCCTTTATGACAAGGGTCAGTAACCAGGGGACATTAATTTACATTAAGGGGCAGTAGGTTTAGAGTGAATTTAATTATTTAAAAATTGACCCAGAGGGTGGGATGGTGGGTGGGAGTTAATATAGAACTCAGTGCCTCATTGGGTGGTTTCATTCCTTATTCAAGAAACATTTTGATAAACACTTGAAAAAACCAGAGCACACATGCAATGTTTCTGATGATCTGAACACATGCACAGCCATCTGATATTCCACACCAGGAAATTGGAGTTGGTGTGCCGATGGTGACATTGACTTCCAATCCCGAACTCACAACCGCTCATGGACCACTGAGTCTGATGTAACCAGAAAGAAAACTAGAGGCAACACCACGTTCAAGGCCACAGGCCACATTCTAGAAAATAGGATTAGAGTAGGTGGGTCCTTGATGACTGGCATGGACATGATTTCATTCTGATTTCAGAGATGCCAAGTGGTCATGCTGCCCACTACCCTCTGGATGTACAGAGTTAGCCTTCCTCAGTAATGAAGTACTCAAGGTACCGTACCCTTGCCCAGAAGAGGTGGCATCTCTCCGGTTTAATTTTATCTTGGGTTGTGGCAAGCACCAAGATGGTGTCTAGACTTGCAAGGGTTTCTTTGAATGTCAGGCTGAAGGTGGGAATGTCATCCAGATACACCAAAACTTAATGTCACCAAAGCTTTATGCATCACACACATGAGGGTGGCAGGGGCATTACAGAGGCCAAATAGCATTCTTGCATATTTGTAAAGGTGTCTATTCAGGATGCTATATTTTCATTATCTTCAGGTTGTTGAGCTGGTAGGTTTGTTCTCAGATGTTTCATCACCATGCCAGGTAACATTATCAGTGAGTGCAGGGTGTTCTGTTCTGCTTTCTATTTATATGTCTTGGTCTGGTAAAGTGGGTGAAATCATCTCCGGTTCTTTTTCTCAAACATTGGTAAGTGAGGTCCAGATCAATGTGTTTATTGATGGAGTTCCAAATCGATGTCTTAACAGACCAAGACACATGAACGGAAAGCAGGACAGAACAGCAGTGGTTCAACGGAAGTTCACTGATGATGTTACCGAGCATGGTGACAAAACGTCTGAGTCCAAACGTTCCAGCTCAGTGAGCAAACTTACAACCTGAACCTCAACCTGAGCTACAAATCTTCTCAAAAATTGCTTTCTCTATCTTGTTCGGAGACGGATAGCTAATTATAAGCATGGATTAAATCAAGACTGCGGGTACACTTTACACCTGTGAGAACTTACAAGGTTTCTTTAATCCTCGATAAAGGCTAAGCATCCATATGAGTTTTTGCATTAAGTGTCCAGTAGTCAACACAGATTCTCGGTTTTTCTGTCTTGCTTCCTCCTGAGGACTATGGGGCAGGTGTATAGATTTCATGACTTCAGATGCCCCTGCTTCAAAGCCATTTTTAGGTAGTTCCAGGCCTTCCTACCAGTAATGAGATGGGACTCAGGTTTAAGGAATTTTTACGGGGCAGTCATCACTATTCTGTGGCTCACCAGGCCCACAGTACCCACAGTCATTGTAATCTTCATTGGAACTTGGGCAGCACGGTGGCTCAGTGGTTAGCACTGCTGCCTCACAGCACCAGGGACCTGGGTTCAATTCCCACCTCGGGCAATGGTCTTGTGTGGAGTTTGCACATTCTCCCCGTGTCTGTGTGGGTTTCCTCTGGGTGCTCCTGTTTCCTCCCACAGTCCAAAGATGTGCAGGTCAGGTGAATTGACCATGCTAAATTGTCTGTAGTGTTAGGTGTAGGGAAATGGGTCTGGGTGGGTTGCTCTTCGGAGGGTCGGTGTGGACTTGTTGGACTGAAGGGCCTGTTTCCACACTGTAAGTAATCTAGTGAGAGAGGAAACAAGATATGTTCTTGCTCTAAAGGGCTTATGCCCGAAACGTTGACTCTCCTGCTCCTCGGATGCTACCTGACCTGCTGTGCTTTTCCCACACCACACTTTACAACTCTGACTCTCCAACATCTGCAGTCCTCACTTCCTCCCTCCCTCTTGCTGTCCAACAATTCACCAGTGACCATCTTTGAAATTAAGTTGAGACATCTCCTCCAGTCAGTCCACTGCCCATAACAGTAGCAGATTTAAGGTCATCCTTGGGCATTGTTGGTTGGTGGTAAACATGTTTGTCACCAAAGCTGGTGATCTGCATGCGCACCCTCCCACTGGGGCGAGTGCAGTTCCCATAGATGTGGGACCTCTAATACATGTGACATGTGACATTTCAGCAAGGCCTCATCTAGACCAACTGGAAACAGTTGGCAGGAGCCTTCAGGAATGACGTTGTGAAACTTGAAAGGTGTCGGAAAAGATTTACAAGGATTTGAGCTATAGGGAGAGGCTGAATAGGCTGGGGCTGTTTTCCCTCAAGCGTCTGAGGCTGAGGGATGACCTTATAGAGGTTTATAAAATCATGACGGGCATGGATAGGGTGAATAGACAAGGTCTTTTCTCTGGGGTGGGGGAGTCTAGAACTAGAGGGCATAGGTTTAGGGTGAGGGGGAAAAATTTAAAAAGGACCTAAGGGACAACTTTTTCAAACAGAGGGTGGTGCGTGTATGGAATGAACTGCCAGAGGAAGTGGTGGAGTCTGGTACAATTGCAGCATTTAAAAAGCATCTGGATGGGTGTATGAATAAGAAAGGTTTAAAGGCCAAGTGCTGGCAAATAGGACTAGATTAGGCTAGGATATCTGGCCAGGTAGGAGAAAGTGAGGACTGCAGATGCTGGAGACCAGAGTTGAAAAATGTGGTGCTGGAAAAACACAGCAGGCCAGGCAGCATCCGAGGAGCAGGAGAATCGACGTTTCGAGTATAAGCCCTTCTTCAGGAATGAGGCTGGTGAGCCTGAAGTAGGGCTTATGCCCGAAACGTCGATTCTCCTGCTCCTCGGACGTTGCCTGTCCTGCTGTGTTTTTACAGCACCACATTTTTCAACTAGGATATCTGGTCAGCATGGACAAGTTGGACCGAAGGGTCTGATTCCGTGCTGGACATCTTTATGGCTCTATGACTCGACAGCAATGAAGGTGCGGAAGGGTAAAAGAGCAGCCTGATTCCCTGCTGCTCAAACAGTTCTAAGGTGTTGCACCTTGAGCCTGCACAGCAAAACCTTCTGAGTCCATTCAGCCACCTCATACTGTTCATTGCAGTCACCATACATGCTTTCCAAGAACTCTCTTTTCAAGAACACTTAACCCAACATCCTGAGCAAACTCAACCCTTTTACTTCGATTATTGACTGGCCCATGACCTACCAAAAACCCAAGATGATGAAAAGTGATAGAGGACACAAAGGAAGAGCTCAATATAGCGCTGATAAGGGATGTCTGACCCTAAAGCAGACACCTGGATGAAGGAAGAGACATGGAGCAACTCACGCCCCTCACTAAGATGCTCTCAGAAACAAATTCAGTAATTGTTGACAGCTCTATTCCTGTGCCAAATGGGCATGATGCTTCAACCTTGCTAAATTTCATCCTTCCTGTTGGGTGAGTTCCTGTCATCCTATATAAAACTGAACATCTTCCTGAAATAACCTCCCACACAGTCTATGTGGTTCTCAGTGGGAGACCTAACCAACATATCGTCTGCTGAGAGGGGAAGACCAGGCATTGGTTGGGGTTACGGTACCCACTGGCAGTTGTAGCCATGGTTGTTGAGGGCAGTCTTGTTTTACATGTCTAGCTTTGTCTCAATTCCAACATGTCTTTAGAACATTGCTTGTGCAGGATTGACCATGAGGTTAATTTTGGAGATAGCAAAGACCGGATCTCCATGATGACCCTTGCTCCCTTTTTTCCCAGACAGGGTCGACTCAGCAGCTCAAGTTCTCCTCCTTGCTAAGCACCCTCTCCATTGCCACCTGCTGTTCTCGGACTTCTTACATTGGCATCTGCAAGACTGAGGTTGCAATCAATGGCAAGCGAAGTGCTTTGAGTTTTCATACACAGCTGCTAGTCAGCTACATGAACAGGAAGACATTCTGCTACTTTAATGTCAAGATCGTGTATGACACCAATAAAGGAGAATCCAAGTCAATCCTCTCAAAACACAGGAAGGTGCCATTCTGTGTTGTCATTCATCTTTCCTGATCTCTTCATAGAAAATGACCAGTGCCTGGGATGACCTCTAGGAGGGATACAAAATGGCCTCTGTTGCCATGGCGAAAAGCCTAGATCAGAGCAATACCAAAAAAAAGCAATGGGATAATTCACTTTGAAAAAATTCAAGGCTCCAAGGACCACTTGATTGAACTGTTTGAAAAGTGGCTGCTTCTTCACCCTCAGACTCCTGTCAGAGCTCTTTTTCTCTGTAAATACAATTGTAGCCAAATAAATAGTTTTATTTCATTCACAGTGGACTCTAAATCACTGACAGACCTGGCATTTTCAGGAGCTGCATATAACTCAGCATTCTCACCTTTCAGTTTGAAGTCACAAACTATCAACACAAACAGCAGATTCACTCCCAAACCATAACTGCTTCCTTGGGATACTTTTACTGAGAAGCATTTAAGGCTATAAAATAGAAAGCTTGAAGAGCAATGCGAAGGTGAAAATTAGAGTCATAGAGTCGTAGAGATGTATAGCATGGAAACAAACACTTCACTCCAACTCATCCATGCTGACTGGATATCCCAACTCAATCTAGTCCCACCTGCCAGCACCCGGCCCATGTCCCTCCAAACCCTTCCTATTCATATACCCATCCAAGTACCTTTTAAATGTTGCAATCGTACTAGCCTCCACCATTTCCTCTGGCAGCTCATTCCATACACACACCACCATCTGCGTGAAAACTTCGCCCCTGAGGTTTCTTTTATATTTTTCCCCTCTCACCCTAAACCTATGCCCTCTAGTTCTTGACTTCCTCACCCCAGGGGAAAAACCTTGTCTATTTATCTTATCCATGCCCCTCATGATTTTATATACTTCTATAAGGTCACCCTTCAGCCTCCGACGCTCCAGGGAAAACAGCCCCAGCCTGTTCAGGCTCTCCTTACAGCTCAAGTCCTCCAGAAGGAGACCAGAATTGCACACAATATTCCAACAGTGGCCTAACCAAGTCCTGTACAGCTACAACATTACTTCCCAATTCCTATATTCAATTCTCTGACCAAAGAAGGAAAACATACCAAATGCCTTCTTCACCATCCTATCTATCTGCGTCTCCACTTTCAAGGAGCTATGAACCTGCACTCCAAGATCTCTTTGTTCAGCAACACTCCCTAGGACCTTACCATTAAGTGTATAAGTTCTGCAAAGACTTGTTTTCCCAAAAAGCAGCACCTTGCATTTATCGCAATTAAACTCCATCTGCCACTTCTCAGCCCAGTGGCCCATCTGATCAAGATCCCGTTGTAATCTGAGGTAACCTTCTTCACTGTCCATGACACCTTCAATTTTGGTGTCATCTGCAAACTCACTAACTATACCTCTTATGCTCACGTCCAAATCATTTATGTAAATGATCTAACTGATCCTTGTGGCACTCCACTGGTCACAAGCCTTCAGTCTGAAAGACAACTACCACCACCACCCTCTGTCAGCTTTGAGCCAGTTCTGTACCCAAATGGCTAGTTTTCCCTGTATTCCATGAGATCTAATCTTGATAACCAGTCTCCCATGGGGAACCTTGTCGATGCCTTACAGAAGTCCATATAAATCACGTCTACAGCCCTGCCCTCATCAATCCTCTTTGATACTTCTTCAAAATACTCAATCAAGTTTGTGAGACAAGATTTCCCATGCACAAAGCCAGGTTGACTATCCCTAATCAGTCCTTGCCTTGATTAGGCCTTGGGGATTTATCCACTTTTATGCAATTCAAGACATCCAGCACTGCCTCCTCTGTAAAATGGACATTTTTCAAGATGTCACCATCTATTTCTCCACATTCTATATCTTCCATGTCCTATTCCACATTAAATATTGATGCAAAAGACTCGTTTAGTACCTCCCCTCCACATCTGTGCCCTTCAAAAATCAGCAAGGCGACATTATTCTCTCCCGAGTTACCCTTTTGGACTTAATGCATTTGTAAAAACCCTTTGGATTCTCCTTAACTCTATTTGCCAAAGCTATCCCATGTCCCCTTTTTGCCCTCCTGATTTCCCTCTTAAGTATACTCCTACTGCCTTTATACTCTTCTAAGGATTCACTCGATCTATCCTGTCTGTACCTGACACATTTCTTTCTTTTTCGTAACCAAACCCTCAATTTCTTTTGTCATGCAGCATTCCCTATACCTACCAACCTTTCCTTTCACCCTAACAGGAATATACTCTCTCTGGACTCTCATCTCATGGCCTTCTGAGCCTGTTGCACCTTTTAATAGTAGTGTCACTTTTAGATGCCTGACCTCAAAGTTTTATCTTCACCAGTACCGAGACATACAGTCCTGCAACAATCTGAACGGTGTTATTTATTTGTGCTCCATAACTTCACAAATCTCGGTGGTCTCATTTTCTTCCTTTGAATTTCCTAAACAATTTCACACTTCCCAGAAAGCAAATGCATTCCTATAATATGGCAAAAAAAAACCCAAGTGATAATGGACTTTTGCTTTATCACTCTGTTCAGAGTTCACTATGTACAGCCTTCCATCAGGTAAGACAAAGCAGTCTGCATCTCATTCTTGAAAGTCGACATAATAGTTTCCTTCTTACAAACCGCGCTACAGACTTCCACTGACATGGCTTGCTGCTATTAAGAGCGGACAACCACTGGGCTCCAGCTGTATAGGAGGACTAAGCAAGTACTGAACCCCTGCAAAGTTAAGAAAGCCCCAGTGCATGTACATCCGCCACTCAACGCTCTGTGTTAAGGTGTAGACCAAACCTGCAAAACTACCCCATCAATCTGCCTTACTGAGAGTGCCGGATGTGCCAATGTGAAAAATAACATTTGCTTATTTTAGTTAGGGAATGAATTGTTTATCGAATCATTGTTTCCTGGCTTCAATCTTCAATTCTGTTTATTTTGTAGCTATTGGCGTCTCAAAATCAAGTTCTAATTTTAGGAGGTGGAGTACATTTGTAACAGAAAACAGGCCAATTTGTGTTTTTACTCTCTGCAGTTACGTACCTCCAAACTCAAATGTGAAAATTTGAAAGTATGACTTTGTGAATGGATTATTTAATTGAATCATTAAATGCTGAGAAAAATAGGCATTCTCCTGAGTGTTTGTTAATAAATGGTATCACTCCCTTCTGGTGCTTTAAGATTCCTAGTCTTGGTAATGAAGCATGTGATTTTCTGGACCTTTTCCTACTGTGAGGTTTATTGCTGCATGCAGCTGTCTTTCCACCCATATAAAACCTGATTTTATTTCTTTTTACTTCATTGAAGTGAGAAGATGGTTTGCTCACTCTCTGCAGTTTTCAATGGGAGCAAGGGAGGAGTGACATTATCAACAAGGCTGACATTAACAATGAGAATAAGACCAAAGAAACAATTACAAGCCCGGTAAAAGGTGCCTAGAGATCAGCAGCTAACTATCAATCTGTCTAAAACAATAACAAAAGTACAAAATTTTATTCTAGGTAGAGACAATTTTCCAAGTGTACAGCACCAGCAGAAAATATCTACCATCTGCATATAAAACATCAGCCCTATATCTTATAAATACTTATATAATTAATAGAAATAGGCCTCCCATGATATTCTTCAAGGTGTATCATATTGAACAGTCACACAACATGCAATAGAGCTACAATGCCACCCAGTGATCATGGCCTAAAATAGCAGCGTTACTAGGACTCGTTTACATAAGAAATTACATTTAGAACTAACCGCATAAACGATTTGAGTGTTGATAAAGTATAACCTTAAGTTGCGATAATGGCAGCTGAGGTTTGTGGACAGGACATTCCATAAAGGAAACAAAAATTCAAGAAAATGTGGAGAGCTTTAAAAATTTTTTTTTTGTCAATATTATCGAACAGCTCCCATTTAACAAAATTCCTGGCTCCCCCACACCACACACAATCAGATGTACACTTAACATTCTGATCTGTTTATCCTTATTTGCATATGGCTCGAACACTCACAGCAAAACCTTATTCCTGGATCTACTTATCTCCTTGGCTGAACATGAAAAGTAGATCTTCTCTGTCTCA
Source organism: Chiloscyllium punctatum (assembly GCF_047496795.1). Classification (NCBI taxonomy): domain Eukaryota; kingdom Metazoa; phylum Chordata; class Chondrichthyes; order Orectolobiformes; family Hemiscylliidae; genus Chiloscyllium; species Chiloscyllium punctatum. The sequence goes on from NC_092758.1 coordinate 81,210,354, forward strand.
CTGCCAGGTCTTCTTCCAGCTGCAATGTCCTTCACCTCTGTCATTATGCAGGCAATACAACCTTCTGAATACTGGTTATGGCTGAGTGAAAACCTGTCCTTGAGCATGATCACTAAAGTACACACTGTACTCTCTCAGCCCAGTTTCTCTGCAGCACCTGGCAGTCTCTCGGCCTGGCATGGCGGTCTCTCGGCCTGGTGTCTCAGATCAGTGTGGTGATCTCTCTGTATGTGAACGGGTTCTGCCTGGGAATGTTCTGGAGGCAGCAGGAAGTGATCAGGGAGTCAGCAGCTTTGGCAGCACTGATGGCATCGTTACCCAACCCTGGGAGAGCGAGCGGTGAGGGAGGTTCCCTGGTAACTGTGGTGGTGCTGTCTAGAACAGGTAGATGAGGTCTCCCAGAGAGCGAAATAAACCAAAGACTCAGAGAAGACTGTTGAAACTTTAACTTTATTCCTTTATTTTTCTAGTTTAAATTAAGAAGGACATTAATCTTTCTTTAATTCTTTCTTTATTTTGTTACTTATTCTGTGCAAGCAATGTTTAACTCTTTAACTTTACTTCTTTGACTTCTTGTTACCTAAACTTTTGTACCTGGGTACGTTTGTATATAAGATGGCGCCAATTGTGGTGTCACTATGCACTTTTCACTGTACTCCTGTATTTCCATACTTGAGTATGTGTGAAAATCTAAATCCCCCAATCTCTGAGCTAGTGCTTGCTAGATTCAATTCAGGTCATGGTTCATCGCCATGGAGGCTTGCCTCTTTTTTCTGAATCTGGATGTTTATTCAAGACTTCTTTCAGCCACCTTCTCCAATCCAACAAGCTCCCCTGCTGTCTGCTTGGAGTGGTATCTGACATGCCAAATTTCCTGCTGCCAAACCTCATGCAACCAATGAATAATGCACAAAGTTCAAATTCACACAACATCAGGTTATAGTCCAACAGGTTTATTTGGAAGCACTAGCTTTTGGAGCGCTGCTCCTTAGACAACCACCTGATGAAGGAGCAGCACTCTAACCTGGTGTTGGGTAATTTTTAACTTTGTGCACTCCAGTCCAACACCAACACCACCTGAAACATGCACAGCAAATGCTGGGGAAACTCAGCAGGTCTGGCTGCAGTTGTGGAGAGACAGAGTTAATGTTTCAAAAGCAGCTTGAAAACTTTGTTTCTTTCTCCACCGATGCTGCTGGACCTGCTGAGGTTCTCCAGCAATTTCTGTGCGTGTTTCAGAAAGCCACCTTCTGCCTTACTCAAATCATGCAGGTAGCACTAGCTTCAAGCCTGAATCATTTTATTGAGATCCCTACATGATTTAATGCACAATGAGGGACCATGTGGACAATATAAGTCTGATTGAATTTCAATGATAAACCTTGCTAAATAAAGGGAAGTACATACTATTTGTTATTTACTTTATCTCCTGTCTTTTTGATTAGCGCTCCAATCCTGATTGATAACAAACATTATACTTCATAAGGACTTATTTGTCTACAAAGCATTGCTAATGTCATGAAATACAAGTCTAAAATAACTTTTCAGAGGTCAGCATCCCATCACCAATCACACTTTATTTATAAATGCATAGCCTTTGACAATAGCACTGCCACACTCAGGAGATTCAGAATCCTTGACATTCACTCTTTTGTGTCAGCCAGGTCTCCCTGACTGGACCAAATTGACAGCCCTAATCAGGGAACTCGTGTTCCATCAGGATCTATGGTGAAAAATCAGAGTTAACATTTCGGGTCAAATGACGTTTCCACAGAACATTTCTGAGGAAGGGTCACTGCACCTGAGGCATTAACTCTGTTTTCTCTCCACAGATGCTGCCAGACCTGCTGAGCTTTTCCAGCATTTTCTGTTTCTGTTTCTGATTTACTGCATCCGCCATTCTTTTGGTTTTTCTTTGCTCACATTCTATGATGGCTGACCTTGTTACAATGTCATTATTTGTTACAATCACCTTGTTACAATGTTACTATTTCTTTCTTTCACAATTCTGAAACCATTTTAGTGAATTCTACATTGCTTTCTCTACTGTGGGGATTGTCAGCTTGTCTCCAAATTCAAAGCAAGATACAGGGAGGAATTGAGGATGGGATCTGTATCTTTAGCTCCGATGCATTGTTGACTGGTCGGAAATTCAGTGAAGCTCTTAATTATTTATACCCTTCACATTAAGGGGATTAATTTTTAAAATGGATATGACGCGATCTGCTCAAAAAAAATCCATGTTTTGCTTATATTCCAGAATTTGTTAACTGCACACCAAACTGTGAAATCAGGAAACAGCTATTTTCTGGGAGATCAGTGCATTTCAGCTCAGAATATACAGGCTTACCACACAGTTTTCGGCATTTCTGCCCAAATCCTTGTTTGGTGACCTTTCTTATCGGTGTGACCATCACTAATGCAACACTGCACAAGAAATCTGGTCTGTGATCATTTGCACCAGAGTCCAGTGCAGCCCAGCAAAAGCAAAGGTCTTGGGTTCACTAATCAAACAAAATCACACTACCTATTAAAAACAACAGCTCCCTCAACATAGAATACCATGGAGAAGATTTACAATTGGTGATCCGTCCTATAAGCCCTTCTGCAGGCAATAATCCATTTATTTTAACATCTGCCTCAAAGTAATATTCACCACAATGAGTCACAGAGTCACAGAGATGTACAGCATGGAAGCAAACCCTTTGTTCCAACTTGGTCATGCTGACCAGATATAGTAAATTAATCTAGTCTCATTTGCCAGCATTTTGCCCATATCCCTCTAAACCCTTCCTATTTGTAGACCCATCCAGATGCCTTTTAAATGGTGTAATTGCACCAGCCTCCACCATTTCCTCTGGCAGCTCACTCCACGTATGCACCAATCCCTGCGCAAAAATTTCCCCTCAAGATCCCACCCCCTCCCAAATCTTTCTCCTGTCAGCCCAAACCTACGCCCTCTAGCGTTGGGTACCCCCACTCAATGAAAATGATATTGGATATTCACCTTATCCATGCCCCTCATGATTTCATAAACCAATTCACAAGCAATTAAGTGGAAGCACTGTCAGTACGGTAATGCAGATAAATGCTGTCACTGAAGTTTGCACAGTGAGTTCCAACAAACATGTTCTCTGGGTCTGCGTGGAATTTGTATGTTGCCCTGTGTCTGTGTGGATTTTCTCTGGATGATCCGGTTTCTTCCCACAGTCCAAAAATGTGCAGGTTAGTTGGATTGGCCATGGGAAATTGTCTAGGCGAAAGTGAGGACTGCAGATGCTGGAGATTAGAGTTAAGAGAGTGGCGCTGGAAAAGCACAGCCGGTCAGGCAGCATCCGAGGAGCAGGAGAATCGACTTTTCAGGCAAAAGCCCTTAAATTGCCCCATAGTTTCCAGGGATGTGTAGGTTCGGCGCATTAGTCAGAGGTAAATGTAGAGTAATAGGGTAGGGGAATGGATATAGGTGGGATACTCTTCAGAGGGTCAGTGTGGACTTGTTGGGCCTAATGGCCTGTTTTCACACTGCAGGGATTCTATAATTCTTTGAAACAATGAGAAAAGTTATCAGATCATTTGGTTTTAATGATATTAATCAGATCCCATTAAGACAAATCAGGAATTCAGAAGTCTACTATTGTGTTCTGATAGAGAATGATGAAAATGCATAGCAAACTAGTGAGCATCTGTGAAGAGAAAGGTTGAGATTTGGGTGGGCACACATTATATTCAAACATTAAAGGAGCATCGCTCCGAAAGCTAGTGTGCTTCCAAATAAACCTGTTGGACTATAACCTGGTGTTGTGTGATTTTTAACTTTGTACACCCCAGTCCAACACTGGCATCTCCGAATCATATTCAAACATTAGCTGGTATATAATTTCTCTTTATACTCTGCTGTGAATTTCCAGCATTTTCTGCTTTCAGGGCCATTCAGCCCTTAATCTTATTCGGCCATTCTCTCAGGACAACAAGTAATTGTGCCTCAATACCATCTACCTCTTCTTCCCTTATTCCTTTTGATATCTGCCTCTGTCAGTTCTTAAAAGTTAAATTCATTTAGCTCTTCCCGCCCAGTGTATTTCAGAACTGCTCATTTATTTTAACCTTTGATTACTGTGGTTAGACTTCAGTTCTACAGATTTCACATGAGAAAGTGTTGTGAATGAGTTCCTTCAAGCCCAAAGTAGACCAGAATGAATTAGAATGCAGGTAATTCTTCTATAATGCAATGATTGTGGTTCTTGTGGAACCCCACATGAGAGAAAAATCGCGCTTTAGAAACAGCACTTATTGGCACTCTAATCGCATTACAGCCAAGAAACGTGCTAAACTTTTGAGTTTTAGAAACAGTGTCCCCAATTCACCAATCACGTTCCAGTAAATTCAGGTTGACCAAACGTGCGTTATGGCGGAATGACTTGTATCCACTTTTTAGTCTAACTAGAGGAGTAAACAATAAGAAATGTATCTAACAAAAACAGAAATTACAAGAAAAACTTAGCAGGGCTGTCACCATCTTTGGGGAGAGAAATCAGAGTTAACATGGCGGGTCCAGTGACCCTTCTTGAGAAATGATGATAGCTAGGAAAAGGTTGATATTTATGCAAATGATGAGGTGAGGAAGGGGAAGAGTGAACGATAGATTGGAGATAGGGCCCAAAGAGGAAGAAAAACAGTTGGACAGACAAAGGAGTGGTTAAAGGTCAGTCTGAGGGAATGAGTAGCTGCTAATGGGTGCTATTAGTAGCCATTGCTATGTTAGCAGCCCATGTGGCGTCAAAGCCTGACATGTGGGAGTTGGGTAAGGACATGGTCTAAGCCCTAAAATTATTGAACTCGATATTAACTCTAGAGGGCCGCAGGGTCCCCAAGTGGAACATGATATGTTGTTCTTCCACCTTGTGCTGAGCTTCACTGGAGCACTGCAGCAAGCCTGAGACAGAGATATTGACCAGGTGGGGTGTTAAAGTAGCAGGCAGCTAGAAACTCAGGGACTGTTTTGTGGACAGATGCTTCATTGTGAAACCACACTGTGAGAAGCGAGTGCAGTAGACTAGATTGTATGAAGTGCAGGTAAGGTGGAAGGTGTGTTTGGGCCCTTGGATACCGAGGAGGGAGGAAGTAAACGGGCAGGTGTTACACTTTCTGCAGTTGCAAGGGAAGGTGCTGTGACACTCTGGAGATGTGTTGGAAGTGAAGGATGAATGGACTAGGATGTCCAGCAGGGAATGGTCTGTACAGAAGGCCAACAGGGGCAAAGAGGGGAATATGCATCTGCTGGAAGTGGCAGGAATGATGACTAGTGATCCTATGGATTTGGATGCTGTTAGGGATGGTAGAAATTTATCCAATATTACTGAGTAATTGAATTTGACCTCACATTACTGCAGAAATTCTTAGGAACATAATAATCCCAGGTCTGCCTCTTACAAGCTTTTTCTTTACACTGGTCAAGTCCACAGATGGTGGGATTTTCTGCACTCATTCAAGTATTAACCCTTAGACGAAAGTGAGGACTGCAAATGCTGGACATTAGAGTCGAGTGTGTGGTGCTGGAAAAGCACAGCAGGTCAGGTAGCATCCGGGGAGCAGGAGAGTCGACAGTTTGGGCAAAAGCCCATCATCAAGAATGAAATATTAACCCTTGCAGGCCATATGCAACAGACAGCGAAACATAAGGCCATTTAAGAGAAGGATTGTTCTGATGGTTTGCTTCATGATTTTACATGTAACACATGAAGATATCTCTAGATGACTCAGCACCTTTCAGTCACTTTATGCTTCGATTATTGCTTTCACACTATGGTTAGACTCAAACAGATGACTTGGATAAACTTTCTCATCCATGGCCTCACCAAATCTGCCCAGGGAGATTGTGAAAAACAACAAAAGCAATGGATTACAAACAGTAGCCCAACCTCATAACTTCACAGCAATAGAGATTTACATGTTTCTTCTCCCAGGTTTCCTTGATTTAAGAGTTTTAAAGTTTGTCCCAATAATACAAAGTAGCGTACTTCAGAGGAACAGAGAATTCCAGCGAAAGTGTGAAAAGAAGGCATAAGGGAAATAATAGATAACAAAGGTGGTACCGGGGGTTGGAGGAATGGTGATGTGGAATATTTCTTACACAAAAGGTGCAAGAAAGATATCTTTAAATTTGAGGCTTTTAATGGACTGGGACCCAATGTGGGTCAGCGCACACAGGGTTAAGCTGGTCTTGGTGAGAGAAAGGTTAGGACGGCAGATAATCAGCATCCCATATGTCAGCTCTTAAACTTTCCTCTCGTTCTGTTACCTAGACATATGACACACAGCTTTTATTGTTCCACACTGCACCAATTATGAAAATGATATTTTTGGATTCATGTTGGAATTTACCTCTTAAGTATTTTGAATGGAGTGTTTGCAATTTGGCAGCAATCTGAATCACACAGGAAGTAAAAGTAATTTAATATCTTGGCTTCCATAAAACCTGCTCAACTGCTGTGACTTAACTGCGCACGTCTTTGAGATGTACTACTGCTAATATTCAATTCTTGCTGGAAGACTTCAGGATTAAGGAGATACAATTGGGTTGTTATTTCTTCATGGTTTTCACATGTAGTATCGTGGAAACATTTGTTGTGTGGAATTCCCTGAGAAGAAAAAAATCTTTATGTTTTTCATCTGAGTTATTTGTTTCTGCAGATCATGAATCACTGCTGTAGTTTTCTTTCACGCACAGGCAGCATCTGGAAGTCACTTCCTGACAATGTGATGGAAGCAGATTCAATAGGACTTGTGAAAGGGAATAGGGCATTTATTTGAAAAGATTTACAGAGAGGCAGGTGAGCAGTTCAAGCTGAATTGCTGTCTCAGGACACTGGCACAGACAAAATGGGTCCAATGGTCTTCTGTGTTGTAACCATATCATACTTCTGCTTCAATCAATATTATGGATAAATCTAGCAGTGCTACAAGCTGTATGTATATTCTAAGTTGTATAAACTGTCAGTGAATCCAAATATAATCTGATTCAAGAAATGTTAGAAATGGATAATTTCCCCTCAATTTCACATCATCTATAAGGTTATGGTCTGACCACATTTGTAGTATTGTGCACAGTTTTAGGCCCAATATGCCCTCATAAGCCCTCAGGAAGGATGTACTGGCCCTGGAGTGGGTCCAGAGGGAGTTCATGAGAATAGTCCCAGGAATGAAAAGCTTAACATATCAGGAGTGTTTGAGGATTCTGGGTCTATATTCAATGGAGTTTAGAAGGGTGAGGGGGAAGCTAATTGAAGGTTACAGAATACTGAACAGTCTGGACACAGTGGATGTTGGGAGGATGTTTCCATTGGTAGGAGAAACTGGGACCCAAGGGTACAGCCTTAGAGTAAAGGGAAGACCTTTTTGAATGGAGATAAGGAGAACCATCTTCAGACAGACTGCGGTGAATCTATGGAAGTCATTGCCACAAAAGGCCATGGAGCCAGGTCATTGAATATATTTAAGATGGAGATAGATGGGTTCTTGATTGTCAAGGGGATCAAGAGTTAGGGGGAGAAAATTGGAGTTCAGTAGCTTATCAGCCATGATTGAATGGTGGAGCAGACTTGGTAGGTTTCATGGCCTAAATTCTGCTCCTGCATCTTAAGGTCTTATGGTCTTATATCCCTTTCCATGTGTCTATTCAATCACTGTGCAATAATCTGAACATATCAACAAGTGAACAACCCAGACACAGTTAGAAGTCAAGCCCACCTAACTCCATTTGCTTCTAATATTTTTGATATTTTCTACCCAATGAACCAACCTTGATATTATATTGTGTAAAACAAACAGTGTGTTGACTTTAGGCAGTATAGTTTTGCTGCCATCTTCTATAATGTTTCAGCACTGACATCAAACTGTCTCGTCATTAATTTGAGAACATTGACATCAAAAGTCACATTAATATCACAAAGATTTTAGCATCAAACATTGTCCAGTTATAATAGCTTGAGTCTATAGCTCCCTGGTATGACAAACGTTAGAAACCTGAAATACTTCCCTCAGGATTTAGTACAGAGCAGCACCTCATTGGACACAGATAATGGACAGTCATGTTGTCACTGATATCAGGAACAGCAAAATTGTTGTAGTAATAGAATTTCCATGAACTTCTGGATCCAAACAAATACTATCATGAGAGGTTTAATGCCTCATTGGTTTCACAAAGATCTTAGATGAATCAGTTATGTAGGGCCTCTGCATCCCAGTCACAAAGCCACGAACAGTTATGCAGAAATCCCAGAAGTGTAACTTCCCTTCCAACTCATTGGTCTCATACCCAAACCCCAATGCTGCTTAACACTTGAAGTGAAATGAGCTCCTTCAATCCTAATGAACCCAGTAGATGTAATAAGCTGCAGGGAGTGACCTTTGAGCTCTGCATCAGTGCGAAAAACTGACACAGCAATCTCCCGTCTCATTGATCAAATCAAGCGCTCACTCAGACGGTGACCATCGACAGTATTGATTATGTCCATTCAGTTCTCCCTGTTGTGTGGCATAGAGATAAACAGGAAAAAAGTCAAGGACTGTAAAAGTGCTCCAAAGGGATACTCAGTCCAATCCAGTCAGATAATGAAGAAAATCATGACTATGGGCCGTTGTGATGTTGAAAAAATGCCATGGGAAAAACTAGCATCTGTCAAGCACAGCGTAACAACCTTTGGCTTTCAGGAACTTTGATGTTTCAAAAACACAAAAATAAGAATAAGCAGCGAGTTTATTTATATGAATGCCGAAATAATTCTCCTCTCCCAACTCTGAAACACAATTCTGGATTATTGATGCATATCTTTTGGACTCTTCCATCAGTTGGTAAATGTATAATCATTGTTTGTTGCATGTTTGCCAAACTATTTGCACTAAAAGTATTGTTATGCTGAATGTTCTAGTACTTTAATATGTAGCAATTTGCCCTGCGTACTCCAGGGGCCACAAATATTCCTTAATCATTGAAGATAATGGGTCCCACCCAACTCTAATTCATTCATTAGTGTGAATTCTGCAGGGGAGCAATCAGTTCATGATTTAATGATGTTATTATGGCAGGACTGCACACTGAGCTGTTTGTGATCAAACTAATGATAAAGCCTTATATATTGCTCTTGAAATATTAACTCATTCACCACCAAACATAAGTCACCATTATTAAGGGTGACCAACCCACATTATGCATTTCCCCCCTCTCCCCTTCTAAAATTGCTGACTTTTGTTGTTAAACAATTTGCAGATAGCAGTTCCCCAATATTGGAGGGTATTTGTCAAATGTCAGGTTAGACAGTGAATGTAGGTAAAAATATTTAGAGGGCAGGACAGAGAAGGTTGGCCGAACTCAAGATTCCTCGGACTAAGGGATTATCTTATGAGGAAAGGTTGGACAGGTTGATCTATGTACCTTGACACCGAGATCTCTCTGCTCATCTACACTACCAAGAATCTTACCATTAGCCCAGCATTCTGCATTCCTGTTACTCCTTCCAAAGTGAATCACCTCACACTTTTCCACATTAAACTTCATTTGCCACCTCTCAGCCCAGCTCTGCAGCTTATCGATGGCTTTCTGTAACCTATAACATCCTTCGTCACTCTCCACAACTCTGCCGACCTTAGTGTCATCCGCAAATTTACGAACCCATCCTTCTATGCCCTCATCCAGGTCATTCATATAAATAACAGATCCAAAACAGATTCTTGCAGTACCCCACTAGCAACTGAACTCCAGGATGAATATTTCCCATTAACCACCACCCTCTGTCTTCTTTCAGCTAGCCAATTTCTGATCCAAACTGCTAAATCACCCTCAATCCTTTGCCTCCATTTTTTGTGCAATAACCTACCGTGGGGAACCTTATCAAACACCTTACTGAAATCCATATACACCACATCAACCGCTTTACCCTCATCTATTGTTTGGTCACCTTCTCAAAGAACTCAATAAGGTTTGTGAGGCACAACCTCCTCTTCACAAAACCACGCTGATTATGTCTTATCAACTTATTCCTCTCTAAATGGTTATAAATCCTATCTCTTATACCCTTTCCAACACTTTATCTACAACCGAAGTAAGGCTCACGGGTCTATCATTTCCAGGGTTGTCTCTACTCCCCTTCTTGAACAAGGGAGCAGCATTTGCTATCCTCCAGTGTTCTAGCACTATTCCTGTAGACACAAAGATCAAAGCCAAAGGCTTGGCAATCTCCTCCCTGGCTTTCCAGATTTCCTAGAATAAACCCCATCCGGTCCAGACGACTTATCTATTTTTATACTTCCCAGAATTTCTGACACACATCCTCCTTGCGAACCTTAATTCCATCTAGTCTAGTAGCCTGTGTCTCAGCATTCTTCTCGACCATATTATCTTTTTCTAGTGTGAATACTGATGAAACGTATTCATTTAGCATTTCCTCTATGTCCTCTGATTCCACGCACAACTTCCCACGACTATGCTTATCCACCAGTGACTTCTCATATCCCCTCCTGGCTCTTCTTAGCTCTTTCTTTAGGTCCTTCCTGGCTAATGTGTAACTCTCAAGCGCCCTAACTGAGCAATCACATCTCATTCTAACATAAGCCTTCTTCTTCCTCTTGACAAGAGATTTGACTTCCTTCGTAAATCACAGCTCGCGCACTCGACAACTTCGCCCCTGCCTGACAGGTACATATTTGTTAAGGACCCACAGTAGTTGGTCCTTGGGCCTTGAATAAGCTCCACATTTCAATTGTGCCTATCCCCTATAGTTTCCATCCCCATCCTATGCATCCTAAATCTTGCCTAATCACCATAAGTGCCTTTTCCCCAGCTATAACTCTTGGCCTGCAGTATATACTTATCCCTTTCTCCAATAAAATAAATATAACCGAATTGTAGTCACGATCACCAAAGTGCTCACCTACCTCCAAATCTAACACTTGGCTGGGCTCATTACCCAGTACCAAATCTAATGTGGACTCGCACCTTGTTGGCCTGTCTACATACTGTGTCAGAAAACCCTCCTGCACACATTGGACAAAAATTGACCCATCTAAAGTACTAGAACTATAGTATTCCCAGTCAATACTTGGAAAGTTAAAGCCCCCATAATAACTACCCTGTCACTCTCACTCCTAACAGTGCCACACCACCCCGTCTTTTACCGTTTTCTCTGTTCTTACTGAAACATCTAAATTCCAGAACCTGCAATAACCTTTCCTGTCCCTGCTCTACCCATGTCTCAGAAATGATCACAACATCAAATTCCCAGGTACCAACCCATGCTGCACGTTCACTCACCTTATTTCAGATGCTCCTGGCATTGAAGTAGACACACTTCAAACCTACTTCTTGCCTATTGCTGCCTTCTTGCGATATTGAAATCTTAGTTCTGACTTAACCACTCTCATCCTCCTATATACTCGAACTACAATTTTGGTTCACTTCCCCCAGCTGAATTAATTTAAACCCACCCGGAGAGCATTAGCAAATGCGCCCCCCCCCTCCCAGGATATTGGTGTCCTCTGGTTCAGGTGAAGACCACCCTGTTTGTAGAGGTCCCACCTACCCCAGAAAGAGCCCTAATTATCCAGGAATGCAAAACCCTCCCTCCTGTGCCATTCCTGTGTTCAACACCTCTCTCTCCCTCTTCTTCCCCTCGCTAGCACATGGCACAGGCAACAAACCAGAGATAACAACTCATTTGTTCTAGTTCTAAGCTTCCATCCTAGCACCCTGAATTTCTGCTTTAAATCCCCATCTCTCTTCCGACCTGTATCGTTGTGCCCATGCTCCCCACTCCCCCTCAAGGATCCTGAAGACACGATCAGAGGCATCATGAACCCTTGCACCTGGGAGGCAACACACCAACCGCGAGCTTCTCTCATTCCCACAGAACTTCCTATCTGCCCCCCCTAACTATGGAGTCCCCAATGACTAATGCTCTTCTCCTCTTCCCCCTTTCCTTCTGAGCAACAGGGACAGACTCTGTGCCAGACACATGTGCCCCATTGCTTACCCCAATAAGTCCTCCCCCAACAGTATCCAAAACAGTATACATGTTATTGAGGGGAACGGGCACAAGGGATCTCTGCACTGCCTGCCGGTTCCCTTTCTGTCCCCTGACGGTAACCCATCTACCTCCTTCTTTTTCCTGAGGGGTGACTACCTCCCTGTGATTCCTCACAATAACCATCTCTGCCTCCGGAATGATCATCATCATGTCTCACACTAGCAACATCTTGGGGCTCACCATTGAACACAAAAGTAACTGAGTCAACCTTGGCTTCGACAAGAGCAAGGCAGTGACTGGTCCAGTCACTGACCTTTTGGCCGCTCAAAGCTTCTCTGTCATCTCCAAGGCTCCTCATTACCACCTGGAATGTTTCAGCCAGGACAGCACTCTCCAGAAACTCATAGCCAACTAGAAGTAGGGGCTTCACCTGAGGAGCATCCCTTTCACCAGTTTCAACCTCATGTAGTCTATCAGCAATGAGTGATAGCTGCAGGTAGGAATGTCCCTGTTATAAACTTCAAATTACTTGTTACTTGCAAGAAACACTGCGTTATCAGGACCTGTACTATCAAGAAGGACAAGAGCAGCAATGTCATAGGAACACCAGCACTTCCAAATTCTGTTCTGATATAGAAGCGTGTGGTAGTCTTTTCAATGGCACTGGGTCAATTTATTTTTACATTCCCCATCTACCTCCATCATTAGCACAATTACTGCAGCGGTTTAAGAAAGAAACACTCTGATATTATATCATGGCAGTTATAGATAAGCAATACACCTGAACTTGCCAGAAATTCCTACTGCTGAGAACAAGGAGCAAGCAAAATGGCAAGATGGCGTGTGTAAAATGCTTAAACTTTGAACAGAATTATAATTATAATTATAAATCCATCCACATCTTGCACACATTCCCCAATCCAAGGATAACCAATTTGTGAAATAAACTCCCAGGAAAGAAGTTTTCACAAAGCAAAACTTCAAACGGTCTTATGACCTTAACAGCCACAAAACCTCTGCATCACACACAGAGAGAATGGCATTAGATTAGATTCCCTACAGTACAGAAACAGGCCCAATAAGTCCCCACTGAAGCTCCAAAGAGTAACTCACCCAGACCCATTCCCCTACCCCTGAATACTGCGCCTAACACTATGGGCAATTTAGCATGGCCAATTCGCCTGACCTACACATGTTTGGATTGTGGGAGGAAACTGGAGCGCCGCGGGGAAAGCCACACAGACACAGGAAGAATATGCAAATTCCACATAAACAGTCTCCCAAGGCAGGAATCAAACCCAGGTCCCTGGTGCTGTGAGGCAGCAGTGCTGACCACTGAACCATCATGCCATCCTAGTGCATCATTGGCAGAAATGCAAGCTCATTTGAAATATTGGTGTCCTAAACAATGTTAAGAAGCAGCAAGGTTTTAAAAGTAAAATCTGTAATTGCAAAAAGCCCATTCCACCCATCAAACCCAGCCTATGCAGTGTCCTTATTTGTTTTTCTAACACAGGCCTACTGTTCCATTACCAGTTGATCCCTACTTTAAAGAGGGCAGATATACCGGGATGATGACATGTTATGATATAAAAGTGACACCAGCAGTCTTGTACAAGAGACTGTGAAGGAAGAATGGAATAGTCTGACTAAGAACAGAATAGCATTATGAATAATGGCTTAAAAAAAAATTCAAAATCATAAAGTCAGGCAGAAGTCACTCTTTCACAAGGGGAAATGATTGCAGGCTATAAGCTACCAGCAATAGACAAGGATAGGCATTTCTCCAATGTGCAGAATATAATCTGAACAACAAGTCTTGAGGCAGTGCAAATCACCTTTTCCTTACAACTTCTTTTCTAACGGCACCATTAATATGTTGATACTTAGTTCAAGACCCAACTGGGATTTGAGCATAGACATCTAGTCATAGTATTGAGGGAGGGTTATGCTCTTGGAGGGCTCCATCTTTCAGTTGAGACATTAATCAGGGTCCCTCCTGCCCATTGGGTGCATGTAAAAACTCCCAGTGTTCTGTTTCAAAGAAGAACAAGGGCGTTATTCCCATGTTCGGACCAGTATTTGTTTGTCATTTAGCATGGTAAAAATAGATTGTCACATTGTTGTTGTGTGAGAGAATTTGTTACGCCCAAATTGGTTGCCATGTCTCCTGCATAACTACAGGGCTACACTTTAAAAAGCACTTAATTTCCTATCAAGCACTTTGAGCCAATTGGTGGTCATGAAAAGCATTGTATAAAAGCACTATTTAATCTTTTTTTCACCTTTCTAAAGGGTCGTATTAGTAATAGTCAATTTAGGGAATTATGGCTTTTTTTTCTAAACAATCAATAGTGTAAATTTCAAAAAAATGTAATAAAGTCTTTAGTTTGTAAGAGACCACATGTTTCTTGAGGGGACTATAAATTGAAATTGATGGTGAATTTCTACAACTGAAATACCACAAGAGTACTGCAACTGAAAATCGAATACTGCAAAAATGCTGTTGACGTGCAATACAATGTTGCATTGTGAAGCAGGAAGTGGCAGAATTTGAGTATGAGAAGCACTGAGAATCTTTCCAGTTAAGGATTCTGCCTGACAACAGCCTTCTGGTTGGCTGAGCTATAAAAAATATTGAAAAGCTATAAATGCCAAAATCAGCAGAGTAGATGAAACAACTAGAACCTGCAGACTGAAAGCATCCTCTCTCCCTTCCTCCTTCATCACGTGAGAAAGAGGTAGAAAAATCAAGAGACTTAATTTGCAAACAAGGAAGACCTAGGTCAACCTGATCAAACATTGAATCAAAGAATGACAAACCTACAAACAATTGCTTGTCTTCATTGCTAAAGTCAAGAGAGAAAATGGCTTTCTGCTTTGTGGTCTTGTCTTTCAATATTTGTCTTTCTAATTTTATCTGTACTTACTACTTTTCCACCCATAATATGTGTTATTCCACTTGTCTTTTGACTCACAATCGTGGTAGAGTGTGCATGTATTTGGGGTTTTGAGGAGTTTAGTTGATGTGACATAGTAGTCGATTTGAATTTCCTTTCACTATCATTGTTGAAGCTAAGTAAATAGTTTTTTTTTCTCTCCCTGTTACTTATGGAAACTGGAGTGAATTGCTTTTGTCTTGAGGAGCAGTCTGTCAGGAAAATTGCTCATCTTGGTGGTTTCATTGAGATCTTATACATTTGTACATTTTGTGATGAATTGCAGAACATTGAGGGAGGACCCTTCCAGTTAAGTCATAACAACGTCGTGCCACAGGCAGTTGATGAGGTCTTGAGTAAGGTTTTGGCTTTTGTGGTGAGTGTGAATTCATCGCTAACACTACAAAGGGAGATCGTGAAGTGCGTTCAGTTGGTAGGTATCTTATCATAGACAAGTTGAATGAGTCACTGGGATTGAATGCCCTCAGGTAGCATAATATTCTGGAGGTAGCTACATTGGCTTTGTGTGTCAGAACCTTTTCCCGAATTGGCTCAAAGTTTTCTCTGCCATATTTTATGTCTCCCAGGAGTTTACATGGTTGCAGGAGTGGAAGAGCTGGGGATGGCTTTGTGTATAAATCATGCCACGCTTGGACAGAACAAGCTGTCCTTTTGTTCATGTTCAGAAGTCTCTGTAATCCTCAATCAATATTCTTGTTCAACAAATATCATCCATGTGAACTTGAATCAAAGACCTTCTCTGGGAATCTGTTTCATGTGTCTGCTTTCCTGTCTGAGGGAAAAGGAATCTTTCATGATGCTTGAGGCTTTTGAACTTAATGTCAATCATTTCAGGATTTAGATACAATGTTTCAGGGAACCAGAGTGAGTTACATCAGCACCAGCTTTTGGGAGTACGATTGCGATCTTATTTGAGTACATTTGTGTCTTTGTTGAAATATTGCAGATAAAGAGATCGCCTGCTCTTTATCAAAGCCATCTGACCCCAACATGGAATTTCACAGAATTTACTGCACAGAAAGAGTCAATTCACCCTCTGCATGAGCCTCTACCCATTGTTATTCATAGAATCCTAATGGCACACACTTCCATTCATGATCAGAATTTTACAGAACTCCCCTCCTCTGTAGATGCCCCCCCCCCCAACCCTCCATCGGGGTCTTTCAGGCCACACGACAGGGGCACTATCTTATCACTTACCCCAGCCCACTCGTACTGTAATTGTGTTAGCAATGGAGGAAACCTAAGTGCAGACCTCGCACCCCCCACACCCCCCCCACCCCCCGTCCCTCACCTGCCCACAGGCCAACTGAAGCTCTTAAGTAGCCAACTATTGGCCACTTCAAGGACTTCTCTCTTGCCAACTGAGATTTTATACATATCCTGGGAGGCTAGCTTCAAGTTTTCAGCTGGTTGATTGGTAATTAAATCAGGCTGGGAAAACCTCCTTTTCGTATCCTAATGCCAATCAGAAATCACACCAAAATACTTCCCCAACCCCTTCATTTCTTTGGTACCCTTCCTCCGTCTCTCCATGCCCAACCTCTCTCATGTGGACCTGTCAGTCTGGGTCTAGGACAGTCCCAGACTTATCTCCATCCAAGCTCCATCAGACCCCAGTTCCCTCTGGAATTTCTACTGCCCCAACAGTGACCAGAACTCCTGGTAGAGCTATTGGGACCAGACAACACTCATTTTGAGAGAAGGGATAGAGGGATGAGGAGGGATGATGAGGATTTTGTGCAAAACCAATTAACAACTCATGACTGTGAGGTGAGCTGGTCCCAGACTTCTACATTGGGGTGGGGACACGGTCTTCAGTGTAAGACTCAGCCTTATAGTTATCCAGTTTCCGTTTTAATACATCTGTTCATTTCAGAATTGATCCATGTAGTAGCCACAATTCTAACCATAAAGACATTTCTTGGATTCCTTAGATTTATACTCTAGTGCTGTTTTGACACACATGATGCACCACAGGTGGTTCCAGTATGAACCTTTCACACAATTCCTACTCAGTAAGGGATCAGTCATGGTTTTGCTTTCAGGGTGAAACAATGGAAGTCTGTGAATTCCCCTATGTTGGAAGGAATGGAAAATCTGGTATTGGCCATGGCACTGAAAAAGATACTGGAGTATCCTTCCTAACCATCTGAGCAAAGGAATGGCCTAAGAGAATGTCTATTCAAAAAGATGGAAAACAAAAATTGGAATTGCACAGCAGAGGTTAAAAGTGTCTAAATGAGTCAACATGCAAAAAAAGTCACTTGCTGCAACAAAATGCTTTGTTTAATAATGCTCTAATTGTATACAGTTCTCAACTTGTTAGAGGCAAGCTCATACATACTGGCATCAATAATGTTGAATGAACAATCTACACCAATGACCATCATGTTGTTTGAGGCAGTCACCAACTATTCCTCGCCATGTGGCAGTTTAGCTGTTACCATCCTCTTATTGCATCAGGATCGTCAGGACTTGGTCCAATGTGAGAGAGGAAAGCTGAATGTTCATCTAATGAGAAAGGGTAATGTTTTAAACAAAATGTAATTGAATTAATGTTAACAGTTGGCTACAAGTTATATCAATTTGATCGACAGTGTTAGAGAGACTTTGAGACTACTGTTGGTAGCCCTTGTCCTTCTTCAAGATTCAACGTTGTTCTCCCTCCAGCTGTGCGGCATCATTACAATGGGGTATTCTATAAAGTACTCTGCAGGATTAACATCTTCAGATACTTAGCCATTTACATACTATGATGCAAACTTGTTTTTATATTCATGCATATAATTATGTTTACCAGTATCCCATCTCTGCCCAGGTTTCTGACTGAATTCAGGAACTGTGGAAGTGTTGTTATTCTTCCAAACATATCCTCTTTGGACTTGGAATATTGATAGCTTTCTGAATTGCAGATTGCAGTCTTTGATTCTGCTCCTTGCACATGCAGAAAGCCCATAGAAACTAAAGGATTTTTAATCCCATTGATTTCCTTTACAGAGAATGTCTTTCCTGCTGAAACACAATGTTTCCATTTCAATGGAGGATCTATAATCCCATGTATTTCCATCATGGAGGATGGTTGTCCAGTTAATTTCTTTAATTTAGTTTTTGCAGTATCACAGAGGCATAGAGTCATAGAGATGTACAGCATGGAAACAGACCCTTCGGTCCAACTCACTCATGCCAACCTGATATCCTAACTTAATCTAGTCCCATTTGCCAGCAATTGGCCCATGTCCCTCTAAATCTTTCCTATTCATAAACGTATCCAGATGCCTTTTAAATGTTGCATTTGTACCACCCTCCACCACTTCCTGTGGCAACTCATTCAATACACGCGCCACCTTCTGTGTGAAAAAGTTGCCCCTTAGGTCTCTCTTATATCTTTCCCCTCTCACCCTAAACCTATGCCCTCAAGTTCTGGACTCCCCCATCCCAGGGAAAAGATCTTGTATGTTTATCCTATCCATGCCCTTCATGATTCTATAAACCTCTATAAGGTCACCCCTTGACTACCAACACTTGAGGGAAAACAGCCCCAACCTATTCAGCCTCTCCCTATGGCTCAAACCTTCCAACCCTTATCCTGGATACTTTCAAATTAGCAACTTGTTACCAGTGATGACCACAACTGTTTAGAATATATTTTAATAGCTTGGAGGAAGGAAGTAAATGTGCTGTAGCCAAATTTGCAGACAAGCCAAAATCAGTGAAAAGGCAAGTTGTAAGAGGGAAACTAAGTTAACAGAGAGATAGTGTTAGGTTGAGTAAGTGGGCAAAATATTGGCAAATGGAGCTTAATGTGGAAATTGTGAAGTTGTTCATTCTGGAAGGGAGAACAAAAGAACAGAATATTATTTTAAAGGAGAAAAACTACAGAAAGCTGCAAAATAAAATTTTGCATTGAATGCTTCAAATGAACTTCCCTCCTCCACATTTTCAAGCAGTGCATTACATATCCTGTCCACTCAATGGATGAAATTATGTTTTTCTCATATCACCCTTGCTTTGATTATACATTACTTTAAATCTATGCCCTCTCAGTTTTTTTTTTCTTTTATGAGCAGGAACGGCTTCTCCCTACCTACTCTGTTCAGCCCACTCATGGTTTTGAAATCTCTATCAAATCTCCTCTCAGCCTTCTTCTCTCCAGGGAGAACAGTTCCAACTTCTTCAATCTATCCTCATAACTAAATTTTCTCATTCTTGGAACCATTCCTGCAAATCACTAACGCTCTCCAATGCATTCACATCTTTCCTATAATGTGGCACCCACAATTGCACAACATATTCCAGCTGAGGTCTAAATGTGTCTTGCTCAAGTTCAACATGACCTCACTGCTCTTGTACTCCATGTGCCTATTAATAAAGCCAAGAATACCGTCTGCTTTATTAGCTGCTTGCTCCACTTGTTTCACAACACCGCTAATCTCATGTCCACCAAACTCATCCCAGTTTCCCAACTGACTCACCAATGCCCATGTTATTCAGGGGCTGGGGAGATTCCAATCTTCCTGCCAATATTATTTCTCATGCCATGCCTTCCTTATGTAATTGTTTATTTTCCTTCCCTCGAGGGGCTTTAAAGTTTGCGACAACAGCAGTTCTGCTGATCTATGCTACAATTGAAGGATTCTCCTACCTTTCTATGCTTAAATGGCACATTCCCACCTTCTTCAAATAAAATGGAGGATTCCAACATTTCTGGAGTTAAAAATCACACAACACCAGGTTATAGTCTAACAGGTTTAATTGGAAGCACACTAGCTTGCGGAGCGACGTTCCTTAATCAGGTGATAGTGGAGGGCTCAATCGTAACACAGAATTTAGAGCAAAAATTTACAGTGTGATGTAACTGAAATTATACATTGAAAAATTGATTGTCTGTTAAGCCTTTCATCTGTTAGAATACAGTGATAGTTTCACTTCTTTCATGTGTAAATCACAAAACCTTTTTTTAAAAGTTGCATTCTCGGGTTAGCTGTTAACAATGGTGATAGCTAGACAATATGTTGAAGGTGTTAGCTCCCTGTGTTCTCTGTCTATGCCATGATGTTTAGATTGATTCTAATCTAAAAAGTGCATGAATTTATGTAAAACTCTGTGATCTCACTTTTTAGATTAGAATCAATCTAAACGTCATGGCATATGTAGCAATCAAGGAACTTAGCAAACCAAACTTAATGGGGCAGCACAGTGGCTCAGTGGTTAGAACTGCTACCTCATAGCACCAGGGATCTGGGTTTGACTCCACCCTCAGGCTGTGTGAAGTTTGCACATAATCCGGTGTCCGTGCGGGTTTGCTCCAGTTTTCTCCCGCAGTCCAAACACATGCAAGTTAGGCAGATTGGCCATATCAAACTGCCCATTGTGAACAGGGATGTGCAGCATTGGTGGATTAGCCATGGGAAATGTAGGGTTGCAGAGGTAGGGTAGCGGGTTGGGTCTACTCTTCGAAGGGTTGGCATGGAATCAATGGGCCGAATGGCCTGCTTCCACACTGTAGGGATTTGATTTGATTCTAACTAATTTCCCATTTTGGTTGCAATGGAACAAATCGACACAGTTAATAATGCCTCACAATCCATGCACCTATATCATGCCTTCCCATATTACCTGTTAGGCATTAATCTATGTATTTTTAATGGATTAATGTTCCCATTAAAAATTTGATAAAATAATGTCATACAAATATATTAAATGCTCTGACTTTGAAAGCACCACAAGGCCCTATTATCCTACTCAACACAGAGTTTAACTCCCAAAGTCGAACATGCTGTTTCCTTTGTTGGGCAACATTTACATATCATAATGTCACTGTCGGCTAATGAGGACTGACTTTTATTTGCATGAGAAAACTTTGGCGTAACACTGTACAGATGTGTGCTTCTTGCAATTCTTTGCTGCCAGAATCTACTCAGGGTGACTTGAATATTAACACTCTGGCTCATTGTTTAAAAATGCATCAACATTTGACGATGCCAAAGATTTCTAAGGGGGGGGGGGATGTGGGGTGGCAAGGAGGGAAATGAATTCTAAATTTCTTTTTAAGTTCACTCACAGTCTTGTGCCTCCAAGTTCTATAGAGAGTCTGGAGAACACAGAACAAAGAGACTTTGACTGTTATGCATAGAATGAAAGATACCTGTGAAACACATAGAGGATTGCAACTCATTCAAAGTCAGAAGGCAAGAGAAATCCTCAGTGAATTGTGAACATCAACTGAGCTTCCAGGCTGGCTACTAACTACTGAAGCCATTGGTGACTTTACATAAGATACACTGCTCTGATTGAACTTAGAAAAGAAACCTGAACAGTTTGAGCTTTAGTTAAGTTACTGCCAACTGAGAGTTTTCCGCAGTGAGCTGTTGGTTCTGCTCGGAAGGATTTGATGAAACATATTACCATTCTTCGTGATGTAACCACTAAAGTATTAACAGCATCATGTGACTGGCAGAAGGTTATTCTTTTTCTTTCACGTGACATGGGTATTCATTGCACTCACTGTGCGCATGTTGTGTAGTATCTGAAATATTAGGAGAATATTTGATTTCAAATCAGAATTGACATTTGTGTGGCAGTTTATAAATGATCTTTTGACTCGCTGATGCTAAGCTTGGAGTTTGAAAGCCTTTCTTTAAAACAAGATAATGATTTGATTTGATTTGATTTATTATTGTCACATGCACTGAGGTACAGTTAAAAATGTTAGACAGACAGATCATACTAGACAAATGCATCAGGGTAACAGAACAGAGTGTGGGATACAGTGTTATAGCTGCTGCAGAGGTGCAGAGAGAGATCAACACTAATGTTAAAAAGGTCCATTCAAAAGTCTGATAACAGCAGGGAAGAAGTTGTTCTTGAATCTGTTTGTACGTATATACAAATCCCAACAGAGTGGAAGAGAGTATAATTGGGTGGGCGGGGTCTTTGATTATGTGGGTTGCTTTCAACAGAGAGATGTTGTAAATTGTCGAAGGAATGTTTAAGCTTTCATTTTGCCTTTTGTGAGTTTGGTCCACACCAAGAGGAGGGATGATGTTTGAGGTATGAATCCTCAAACATTGCCAGGTCAGAAATAATTGGTTGCATGTCGATCAAAGATCCTTCTATAACACAGTATAAAACCTATTAAGACCACAGCCAGAGTACAGGCTGCAAGTTTAAGCTCCAAAGCATAAGACAGCTATTGAGGCATCATAAGTTAATTGTTGCTTTGAGGAAATACAAATTGAAGCTTTGTTTTGGTACAAAATGAATTATAGGGAGATTTAATTGTAACCTTTAATGTTTTAAAAGCAAAGACAAAGTAGAAACAGTTTGTTTAATGAATCCAGCACAATTAGACATAGATTTAAGTTGAAATATATGACATTTAGGACAAAACAAGAAAAATGCTTTTGCTGAGAGGGCTGTAAATCAATAGAATGTACAGCCAGAGATAGGATTAAAGCAGAGGACACAGGCTGAATTTTACTGTCCCCTGATGGGGCATGGATTGAGAGAGGTGGTTGGGGGGTGAGGAAGATGGCATTCAGGACAGGCTACGAAACAAGGCACAACACCAACCGAGCTGTTCCCAGCACATAATCCCACACCCAGCCCTGCTGCAGTCACACTAGTAATGGGCCAACTGAGGTACGAGTAGTCAGTTCATGGCCAGTGAAGGAGCTACCTCTGCCACCATTGGGACTGTAGAAGGGTGAGAGGAGGCCAGAACCAATGCCTGGCCATGCATATTTCAAAGGGCAGGCCGGCAGCAGAGCGAAGGGGCGATAGTGCCATCTTTTCAGCCTGTCTGCCAAGGCGAGCTTCCCTGTCCCACATTTGTCACCTCCCTGACTCTCTGGCCCTCCACCACACAGCCAGCCAATCCAATGGTCCTGACACCCCACACCTCTCCCAAGCTCAGGCATGCCAACCTAGGCCCTGGATTTACCCTGCAGTCCGATTCCATCGCAGTTTGTCAACCTCTGGCACTTTGTTTGATTGCTGCATGTAACCAGCACTAATCCGCACTGACTATGGCTGCTCACCGGAGCAGGGGACCTGATTTCGTGAGTGCCTAGCGCTACTTAAAGGAATCCTGAACCTCTCAAAAATGTGGTGCAATGCGGCTGGTGGAAGATGTGTGAGGAAGTTAATTGTCATTTATTAGCTGTAAGAGGCGGGGCTCCCTGTAGTGATTAGCATCTCCTCCTGCCAATTGGGAAACAAGGCTTCAATTTTTCGATGGGAATAGATGCGCTCTATGAGGCCACATGTTGACAATGGGGTTGGTTTTACCAGGAGCAGGCGGGGCTGTGACGTTTATGGTCTACAGTCACACCAACCGTGATCTCACTGAATGACGGAGCAGGCTCGAGGGGGCTGAATGCCCTACTCATTCCCTTAAATCACATATTCACATGTTTGCTTGTCCTCCTTAGTGTGGGCAGAAGTTTTGTCTCAAAGCCAGTTGACATTTTTCACTTTATTCCACCAGCTACCTGGTGGAGATTTTCCATTGAATGGCTGCAGGAGGAGCCTATCAAACTTGGGATGGTGCACCCCAGCTTGCTACAGTGGGAGAGGGAGGGACAGGAGTCCTGTCCCTCAGTGCAACATGCAGCCTCTTGTCTACTCCAAAGACTGGCCAGAAAAGCGAGTTGAAAGACAAGAACAGTGAAGACTATTGGGACATATTGGAAAAAGGGATAGAGGCCACTTTTGGGATATTGCGTGCAATTCTGGTCTCCTTCCTATCGGATGGATTTTGTGAAACTTGAAAGGGTTCAGAAAGAACTTACTAGGATGTTGTCAGGGTTGGAAGGTTTGAGCTATAGGGAGAGGCTGAATAGGCTGGGGCTGTTTTCCCTGGAGTGTCAATGGCTGAGGGGTGACCTTATCAAGGCTTATAAAATCATGAGGGGCATAGATAGGATAAATAGACAAGGCCTTTTCCCTGGTGCGGAAGAGTCCAGAACTTGAGGGCATAGGTTTAGGGTGAGAGGGGAAAGGTATAAAAGGCACATAAGGGGCAACTTTTTCACACAGACGGTGGTGCATGTATAGAATGAGCTTCCAGAGGAAGTGATGGAAGCTGGTAAAATTACAACATTTAATAGGCATCTGGATGGGTATATAAGTAGGAAGGGTTTAGAGGGATATGGATCAAATGCTGGCAAATAGGACTAGATTACGTCAGGATATCTGGTCAGCATGGACGAGTTGGACCGAAGGGTCTGTTTCCGTGCTGTACATCTCTATGACTCTCTGACTCTGTGACTGCTTGTATCGATTGATTGGGTTGGTATATTTTGTAAGTATATGCTCCTATCCTTTAACAATACATCTCAAAGCAACCTCAGAACACCCCCATTGAGCTGCATTTTTTCCATTTTATTTTACCAGCTATCCAGTGACCTCTGTAAGTGAGATTATTCATTGATACCGAAACGGGTCAGCTCTCCCCTTAAAGCTCAGTTTCCTGTGGCAGGGCTGTTTTATTTCCCACGAGCTGACTATAAATAAATACGCATAGACAAACAAAATTATGCTGCAGTGAAAAAGTTAGAGCAGAAACTTTTCAGTGGGGCTTTGAACAGAAGAATGTTTGAATATCAAGATAGATTTCCTCAAAGAAAAAAAGAAGTGAATACGTTCGGGCTCCCCATGTTTTCCTATCAAGAGGCCAGCATGCCAGGCAGGCAAAACCAAATAAACCTTTGTTGTTTCTAGTTTTCATTAACACTGAGGGACAATTATTTATTCTCCCTTGCTCCTATTAAATTGCCGCAGCTAATAAATGTCAGTGCACTGACAATATCTGTTGTTGTTTTGTACTCGATACCAACCTTAAAAGTGTAATAATTTGAAAAGTTTAAGGGAGGTTCCTCTGTGACTCAATTAGTCATGTGCAGGCTGAGTCGCAAAGGGCAGCTTTAGTTTGAACCCCTGCTCTTTATTCGTACAGCTGATCTCAGAATGCAAGGCTAGTTGCGGTTGCTAATGGTAAGACGGGAAGGGTTGGGATATCTGTTCGGCATGGACGGGTTGGACTGAAGGGTCTGTTTGCATGCTGTACATCTCTATGATTCTATAAGAGATCCTCAGCTCCTGTGCCAGGGGCTCCAGCACCTCGAGTAGCCAAGGCAGCAAACTAGTGTCTTGCATCTGGGCAGGAGTCACTCAGCATGCTGAGTCTTCCAGGTCTCTGCAACAAGAGACTATCTGTCAAAGTAATCCTCGTCCATGAGATTTCAATGGCAGTAGTCTGCCCCACCTCAGCTGTGACTGTCATTGAGTCATACAGCATGGAAACAGACCCTTCGGTCCATCTGCTCCATGCCAACCGCAATCCCAAAGTAAGTTAGTCCCACTTGCCTGTTCATGTCCCATGTCCCTTCAAACCTTTCCTTTCATGTACTTATCCAAATGTCAGGAGACATGCAAGATTTAGAAGGAGCATCTAGTTGCACTCAGCTTCACAAGTGAGTGTAGTACATGATGCTAAGACTTGCACTGTACCCCTCAGTCAAGGATATGTTTCTCGGCATCTCACGCTGCTCTCTGAGACCTCGTCTGTAGTGCTGCTCTTCAGCGATGATCAGTCAGTTCTTCAACTTTGTAAACATACATCTGGGCAACGGATGCCATAAAGGTCATGGGGAAACAATTGTGTGTTAGCACATCCCAAGCCTGCATTATGCGTTCATCATTGTATCACGCTTGTAGCCCATTGCATCCTTTATCTTTCATCACCTGGTTAGGAACCTCCCCCATATCCTTCTCGTCTGAGGAGGTATCACAAACCACAAGGTCCTCATTATTCAACATGTCTCCATGTGCAGACCACAGCAAGCCACCACTGGGGCAGACTCCAGCAGATCAATCAAGGCAGCAGAATTGTACTACAGTTGCTCTACAGCCTGCATAATTGTCTCTCGGGTTGACTGGTATTACCTCTCCTCTGCTGCAGTATCTGGGCTCTTCAAAGGAATCTTGTCCTTAGTGGGTAATCTGTGTCTCCCGATGATCCATCCCTGGAATCAATGCAGAATGCCAGAGAAGCTGTGACAATTGGGATTGCACCTTGACTCCTTCTCAGGTGGATTAACCACTTTTGTGATTACAGACCAGTTGAATATTCAGCAATGTTTCTATTGGCTTACCATGGGAATATTGATGAGGACCTGTGTAGTCGACAATTTCTTGTTCCTGGGGAAAGTCCGTGGCCCTGGACACACTGTACACACTCCCCAGTCTCTTGAATGTCTGGATCAGTGTGGGAGTGCACAGAGTCACCAGTTCATTTAATGATGGCACTGGGTCAACTCCTTGATGCTCTGGCAAGATCCCCTACATATGTCTATCAGGTCTCTGAAAAATGCAGAAGCTGGGCAACAGGTGATCTTCAGCTCCACTGATATTGGATTCCCACTGATCCCATGCTCTCAGCCCTTCACACATCATGGCCCAGAGATCCAGTGACTGCCTTCCTGGAGGACCACTCAAATATCTGGAGATAGTTTAAGCTTCAGTCAGTACACTCTCGCCTGGATATAGAGTTTTCTGCACACAGCAGGCTGTTGACATGCCTCTCTACATCCTTCTCCAACACACCGACTCAAGACCAGGGCCTCGTGTTGGACCTGACATTTCTGGTGTTCCTCTGTCCCAGTGTTCCTCCTTCAAAGGTGTTCCTTCTCCTCAACTGTGGGGCCTGGGTTGGTGAAGCCAGACAACTAACCTTTTGGCCCGTTTGGTAAGATGAGGGGTCTGAACATTAATGAGGCAAGTTGTGCTCTTAATTCACCTAACAAACAACAATCCCTGTCAATTGACAACCTCCTGCTGCCTAGCGAGAAACACACCATGTTGCTTACAAAACGTATAAAAGGTGTTGCAAGTTGCTTCTGATTCTGAATGTAGGTTTGCTCACTGAGCTGGAAGGTTCATTTTCAGACATTTCATCACCATACTAGATAACATCATCAGTGAGCTTCTGGTGAAGTGCTGGTGTTGGTGAGCTGATCGGTCGCTATCTGCTCTGAAAGCGAACCTCTGAGCTCAGCAAGCAAACTTACATCCAGAACCTCAACCTGAGCTACAAATCTTCTCAAAACTCATTAGTTGCTTCTGATGTCGAGATGGTCTTGAGGGTCTTTTCATCCAATTCTGCAACTTTTCTCGTCCTAGCCCACATCGCTCACACCCCTATACGGTCCCACCTAAAGATTTCATTTGATTTGATGAACTCCTATTCAGAGACTAAATTCTTTATGATCAGTCATTTCCTGTGGGGCTCAGGGACAGGGTTATTACTTATAAATTCACCTCCTGAAATGAATTGTTCACCATGTCAGGTTTCCAATCAAGTAGTGTCGCTGGACACAGATTGGGAATAACACAGATATGTAAAGCAATATTATCACTGCAACTGAAATAATATGCTTGGAAACTATGCTGCTAGATAGTTTGTAAATTTGAATCACTAACCAAAAAGCCTGATAGATGCACATATCTTAACATCTATTAATTTTATAAGATTATCAGTTTTCAATAAATGTTTCAGGAGATATTGGGGGATATATAAGTTATGTACTTCTTCTAAGATCTGGAGCATTTATATATTAGCCTGGCCTCAGCCTTTAAGGTTACTGTGGAAGGATGGGGAATTGTCATCCAGGTAATTGTAACTGCTTGTAAATTAGAGAAACAAATTAAAGGTTCATAAGTTCCTTGTAAATTTCAGGCTCTGCATCACTGAAACTCAGGATGAAATAACAGCTTCCTTTCCCTTCTTGTTAGAATGTTTTAC
This sequence comes from Chiloscyllium punctatum, assembly GCF_047496795.1. NCBI lineage: Eukaryota > Metazoa > Chordata > Chondrichthyes > Orectolobiformes > Hemiscylliidae > Chiloscyllium > Chiloscyllium punctatum. The sequence continues at coordinate 81,238,139 of NC_092758.1, forward strand.
ATCTATAACAAATTGTAATGCCTGAATTTTTACATACCAGGAATTATCAGTGAAATCTACACTGTAGAATGAGGGAGATATCTATGTAGGTAGATAAGTAGTCAGTGAGATCCAGTTAAATCTTTTTATTTCACCAATAATTTGGTCTCTCATTATTGCTGCTGTCAGGATAAGGTGGGATTGGTGTTCAACTTGCTATCTGAGCACAAACCT